>NC_067398.1:506757843-508234718 GCF_016432865.1 Antechinus flavipes
TTTGGCATTAGATGAACCTTTAATGATGGGTAAAATGTAAAAGGAAATATGAAATTACTTGTAAAGGGAAGAACATGAACAAATGAGTAGAGCTGGGAAAGCATGAAGTATATTCAGGAGTCAGGGAATAACCCAATTGGAGTAAAATGGAGGCATCTGTTAGGAAGATAATGAGATTTTGTTACAGGAGGGCCTGGAACATCAAAATCAAGAATTTGGATTTTATGTCATGGAAGGCAGAACATCGTGGCAGATTTTTGAGTAAGAAAAATAGTATAAGCATAGCAATATTAGAACAATATTCATCAGAAATTGTAGTATTTGGGATAGTTTGAAGTCATGGAAGCTAATGACCTGACTATTGTAATAGATTCTGGTGATGAGGTCCATAACAATGTACTGATAACAGGAGTAGTAGGAATGGTGGTGGTAACAGCAGTAATAGTAGTAGTGTTAATAGTAGTAAAGGTGGTAGTTAATAGTAGTGGTGGTAGCAGTAGTAGTGGTGGTAGTAATGGTGGTAGTAGTAGAGGTAGTAGTAATAATAGTATTAGTGGTGTATGTGTGTGTGTGTGTGTATATAAACTATCTATACACTATAAATATAATGTAAGCTAGCATTTTTTTCTGGGAATGCAAAGATTTTTATTTTTTTTATTAAAATTGTTCATATTTTCATGAAAAATATATTTTTATTAAAGTTTTTTATTTACAAAATATAGGCATGGGTACTTTTCCATCACTGACCCTTGCAAAGCCTTTTGTTCCAAATTATCCTCTTCTTCCCCCCACTCCCTCCCCTAGATGGCAGGTAGTCTAATATATGTTAAATGTGTTAAAATATATGTTAAATCCAATATATGTATACATATTTATACAGTTATATTGCTAAACAAGAAAAATCGGATCAATAAGGAAAAAAACTGGGAAAGAAAACAAAATGCAAGTAAACTACTGCAGAAAGAGTGAGAATGCTATGTTGTGGAGCTAACATTTCTATAGTGCTTACTATGCATCAGACATACGAAGCATTTTACAAGTATTTTCTCATTTGATCTTCAGAACAATCTTAGGAAGTATTATAATGCTATTCTTATTCCCATTTTGCAGATAAGGATAATGGAGCATTTAGAGGTTAAGTGGCTTGTTCAGGGTCACACAGCTAGTAAGGTTAGAGAATGGGAGCTGAACCCAGTTTTCCTTTACTTCCAGGTTGACTCTCTTATCTACTTCTGGACATTACAAAGATAGAATTTAATAAGCCTTTGTGACTGAATAGATATGAAGGACTAGGTAGGGAAAAAGCCCATCTATAAAAAGATACACATAGTGCAAATAAACTCATGATATGATGCTGTCATGCTTTAAAAACAAACCAAAAAACAAACCTCTCTGCCACAAACAGGGCCATCTGTTAACTTTTTTTTTTTTTTTTTTTTTACACATTCATTGTCAAAGGGTTTTTCCTTTGCTGATGTGTCAGAACTAAATGAGTGGTGAATGTTAGAACCCTTCCTGGGATATCACTGTGATACTCCAAGAGAAAAAAAAACCAAAAAGAAGGGGGGACAAATGAGTAAGAATCAGGTAGGGGGCCCTGCAAGACTGTCAAGTTGGGCCCCCGAATTTCCAAGTTGAAAATTGTAATATCCATAGCTGGTGCCCTCTTACTGAGTCTCCCAGGAAGATATATTTCCAAGGTATACTGAACAGCCCCACAACTGTGTATTTAGAATGTTTTGTCTTCAGAGAGAAATGAAGAAACCAAAATAAATGTCATATTACTTTTCATGACATAGGTTTGAAATTATAAATATATCTAGGGCATTATGGGCTTCTCCTTAATAATCTGAGTATGGATTTTTTGTCTATGGATTTATCTAAGTTTATCTTGGATTTAATGACAATTATATTTTCAGTACCTGAAATTGTTTTGCTTTTGTGTATATACACAGAAATATTCTATGTCGTACAATGGGACAGCTATTAGGGCCCAGAAAAAGTAAAACTAAATTAACTTACAAGTCATATATCATTTTTCATATTCTATGATCTTTAACCCCTCACTATCTTTTCTTTGTATGTCTTTCCAGAGGTCAGTGTTTGGCCAGTAGCTAATATAGTCTTTATAGCTAAGGCGCATTATGGGAGCTAGCTGCTAGTGGCTGCTGGGGGTCTAATTCTGACCATCAGAATAGATTCCTTCCTGTGAGAGGATGATAATCATACAAGGAGACTGAGAGGCAGGTGCATTCTCTGACCTCTCTCCTCTTCCCTCTTGCCTGGATTTATCCCTTAGTAAAGGCTGATTTGCAATTCCTTCAAGTGTGTTATGATCCATAGCTATGTGCGTTTTTGTGGAACTGACCCTCCCCTTAATGGTACAGTCCCCTTTACAGGCTTTCCAGGTTTCACACTTAGGTACATGGATTCTTTTTTATTTCTGCCTTCACTACTTTTTATTTATAGGCACATATATATGTATGTAGAGTGCTCCAAAACTCTTAGTAAGCATTTATACCTATGTGTATTATGTAACTGTGCATCTATGTGTGTGAATGTATTGTGTTCTCCACTAAATAATCTGAGCCAGCTTAAGCCTCACTTGTTCATTATTTGGGCACTGATGACACAGTGAGTGTAAATAGCAATTGTTTCTGTTTTGGCCAGAAACTCTGAAAGTCTTCCCTCCCAAATTGGAGTGTGTGTGTGTGTGTGTGTGTGTGTGTGTGTGTGTGTGTGTGTGTATGTGTTTATTAAACTAGGTAAAAGAGGCCATTCTTTACCACGTTTCTTACCTAACCTTAATTACTGAATGGGAGTTGTCATGTCAAGCTGAGACTTGAGAAAACCTTTACTTTAAAAATGACCCACAGTATCCAGGGTCATCTCCAATCATCCTGATTTTTATCTTGCCTCTAGACTTAAATGGTTCTGGAAGAGTGAAGCAGGTGACTCTGTACAATCGCCTTCACTTAAATCCAATTCACTTGAAGTTATGGCATCACCTTCCTGATGTTGGTCCTTTTTGGGAAAAAAAAAAGGATGCACAACAATAATCTCCATTAGAATTTAAAATTCTTAAGAGCAGGAACTGTTTCATTATTTGTATCTGTGTCTCTGTTGCCTAGCACAGAGGCCTGTACTTAATATGTGATTAGTAAATATTTGATTGATGCATTTGATTTATATACTCTTACCCTTAGTGGTCATCAATATCCACCGATCTAATTACCCTTCTAGAGTAATGACTCCCAAATCTATTAAGAATATGATAATTTATAAGCCACAAAAGAAAATTAGTCTGATTATTTTATAGACATTATCTTGTTTTGTTTTTACTCTATCCTGAATCATCCAGGTTAATCATCTTCCTTGTTCCCCATGCCTGATTTTAAATTACTTTTGGTAGTTTCCAGAAAATATAATGTACTTTCAAAAGATAAAAGAAATACTTACTCCCCAGGAGATACACACACACACATGCGCGCGCACACACACACACACACACACACACACACACACAGAGCTATACAGAGACAGACAGAGATGGAGAGTTGAATAAGGAATACATATATGTGAGATTTTGAGAGTGGCAATAGGAAAATGAGAGTATCAACAAAAATAGGAACTCCAGTCAAGAACAAGATTTAGGGTGATGATGATGATGATGATGACTGATGAAGAAGAAGAAAAGATAGATAAATAGAGCATTTATTAAACCCATATTATATGCCAGACTATGTTAATATTGGAAAAATGAATTGGTTTGGAGTGTGTTAAGTATCTCCTGAAACATTTGGTCAGAGATCCTTAATAGGGCAATTATTCCTATTTCATGAGAATTCTCTTAAACAAAGTAAAACAGTAAAGTAAAATGAAAAAATATAGTGACCTCAATAGAAAGTACATGCAACATTTCATATCTGTATAAACCCCTCAGTGTCTATAAAAAATTAATAGAAATTTTTCTTTTCTCCCCATAGATCTATATCTATACCATCTATATCATCTTGATACCATCTATACTTGTATTTATATTAGGGGTATTTAAGGTACTCCAAGGGAGTGAAAGCTTGCTGAGTACTTTCCAAAGCTGTTCATCCATCTTTGTGGTCCACCTGACACCCAACTCCCATTACTCATGGTGTAGCATGAACGGCAGCTATGCCCTGGTAAACCTGCCTTTTTCAAATAGTTAAACCAGGTTGAAGGTGAGCAACAGTCCTCAAACCCTTTGGGCAGTTAGGGAAATGTCCAGCTCAAGCACGTAAAGACTTCCACTGGTGAAATGGACAGATGAGAACAATTTATGGAGCATTTAGAGCTTTGTCAGACATCAAAGATATCAAGATCATCCATTGCATTCTGGGCTGTTACCAGTCATTCTGACATTTTTAAGAGAGTGAAGCTAAAACTTTGGGCAACTCTGACTCTTTTAAATCCATTTAATGCACAAGTCAAGACATTGATGTCTTTGGTCCTCTTTGAAAATGAAGAGTAAAAACCAGCATCTGTGTATAGATGATACAGATATATATGTCTATCGTTCTTTCTATCTTAAATATTAGATTTTAATACTTCCTATGAAATTCTGCCCTTTCTGTTCTTACTGCTACCTGGATATTTTAGGGCTTCATTATAACATGTAAGAGAACTTACAATTTTTTTCCTTCATCTTTCCTCTTTTTTGTTAGAAATTAATTATCAACTGACACAAGCATTTCAAAATGGAAAGAAATTAATTGGTGAAAAAATTTTAAGTCCTTCATTCTGTCATCACCTGAAAAATTTAAAATGCCTTTTAACTGATAGAAGGATTGTTCTTCCTCTCACCCATGGCCATGATATCTGTCATTGCCAGATTATTTTTCCTGATACATTTTCTTTGATCACATTTTACTTACACATGCACTTAAAATCAGTAACACCTTGCTGCCCAGTGACAAGTGTGATTTCCTGATCACATCTGTCAAGGCCTAAGAGACAGCACATCTGCATTCTTATAACTTGTTTTTGCCCACATGTTTTCCTAGATGTCTGTTACTGTTCTCTATCCTATGTTCCTGTCTATTAAAATTCTAAACATCCTTCAATATCAGCTCTCGAAACCTCTATGAATCTTTCTCTGAACTCTTTTATCTTTTTTGAAGTTTTTTTCTTCTCTCTGTCTCTGTATGCATGTTTATGTGTCTGGATATAGCATTATATTTGTTTTTGTTCATGTGATAACCCCAGTATCACAGAAGCATAGATTGTTGGACCTGGAAAGTGCCTCATATTTTCTAGTAACCACTCTAGATTACCAACTTTTCTGTTTCTCCTAGGATGTTATGCAACAGCACTTAAATATTTAATGGGTTTTCCAAGTTAAGAGATAGTAATTTTTCCTAGAACTTATTTAGCTCTGAACCTCTTATCTGAGATTGTCCATAAGCTGTGGACTTAAGTTCTAGCCTTCCATGATGTCCAAAGTGTAGACCATTAATGTGTTTCATTTCACAGTATCAATAACTTACTGTTCAGCCATAGGTTATGCTGAGTTTTATGCTGAGTTACCTATAAAGTCTTGACCAGCTTTGAACAAGAATTTCAGATATGTGTGATGAATGTTGACTCTCATTTTCAATTCTCAGAGAAATTATTCTTCCTTTTTAATTTCTTTCTGTAATTTTTGCTTTCAGCTAGTAATAGTCATCAAGATAAATATTCAGTGCATAATACATATACTTAGTGATATATATATATATATGTATATGAATGATAATAATTAACATGATAATGACCTCTACTCATTCTGTATCATATCAGTCCTGTGGAACATGGTCATACCACAAATTGTGGAAAGCAGTAGATTTTATTTAACATAGGAAACCACTGATGTTTGGTGAAATAGCCTTCACATTACTGCCTGAGTTTTCAAATCACTTGGTATTTTTTTTATCCTGTCTAAAATTTTGATAAACACAAAAGATAAAAATAGATACATTGTTCCTTTTCTTGGATATCATTTGTTTAGTCTGAAAAAAAAAACTAATTACTTAAAACCAGTATGTATATTGATTTTATGAAAATTTATTACTTTACATTTATTTTTGTTTCCATAAAATTCATTGAGAACTATTGTTATTTTCACTGAGGAAATTATTTATAGGGCAGGTATTCTTAGAATATAGCAGTTCTTCATCACAGACTACTACATTGTATTCAAGGAGTTTGCAAATGGTGGAATGAATAAATGCCTAGAGGACATTTTTATTTAATGGTTAATAAACCTAAGCATTCTCAAATTTAATTTGAACTAAAAGGATTTTCCTTGAGGTGACTGTAGTAATATATAAAAACATTTTATGGGTCAAAAATGAGGAGGGCAACAACTCCATATAAAAAACTACTTTGAATCCTGGATTTTTTTTTTTTTTATCAGCAACAGCTATTTGAGTGGTTTACTGATTCACTGATAAGAAGAAAACTGTTGACAATAAGCATTATGGTTATTTCCCCCACATATGGATAGTTGTTATATTTTAATTATTTTTTTTGTTTCTGATGCTCTCATAAATACATGATTTATGTAAAAATGTTGAAATAACAACTAAATAACTCATATTTATAAAACACATTCAAAATTAAAAATACACAATACAAATCACAACAGCCTTCTGATATCTTTTATAGATGAGAAAACTAAAACTTTGTGGTTAGGTGACTTGCCTACAATCACATAAGTAATTTTTGATGTTCAATCATTTCATTTGTGTTGTTCTCTTCTTGATCCCATTTGAGGTTTTCTTGGCAAAAATATTCTCCAGCTCATTTGATGAAGAAACTGAGGCAAAGAGAGTTAAAGTGACTTGCTTAAGGTGACACAGTTAAGAAACAACTTCCTGATTCTAGTCCAGTGCTCTATCCACAGTACAACTTAGCTGTCCCCTCATATAAGTAATGTACATGTGTATATAAAATATATTTTATATAAGTATATACCACATATATATTTATTTTTATATTTGCATATGCATCTATGTGTATTATATACATATATTATTTTATCATTAATAGTAAAATTTGTTTATCTTTTATATAACACTTTAAGGCTTGAAAAACACTTTACAAAAAATATCTTATTTGATGCTCATAATAATGTTGGAGGTGGGTACTATTATTGTCCTCGTTTTATAAATGGGGAAACTGATGAAAATGGAGAGTAACAAAAAACAGTTTTATAACTGTGTATACCTTTTGATCCAGTGTGTCTTTAATTAGCCTGTATCCCAAAGAGATAATAAAAAGGGGAAGGGACCCATGTGTGCAAAAATGTTTTTAGCAGTCCTTTTAGTGGTGGCAAGGAACTGGAAACTGAGTGAATGTCCATCAGTTGGAGAATGGCTGAATAAATTATGGTATATGAATGTTATGGAATACTATCGTTCTATAAGAAAGATGAGCAGGGAGATTTCAGAGAGGCCTGGAAAGACTTACATGAATTGATGCTAAGTGAAATGAACAGAACCAAGAGAACATTGTACACAGCAACAAGAAGATTATATGATAATCAATTCTGATGAACTTGGCTCTTTTCACCAATGAGATGATTCAGGCCAGTTCCAATGGTCTTATGATGAAGAAAGCTATTTACACCTAGAAACAGGACTGTGGGGACTAAGTGTGTATCACAACATATTTATATATTTGTTGTTAATGATGTTTGCTTGTATTTTGTTTTCTTTCTCATTTTTCCCCTTTTGATGTGATTTTTTTGTGTGCAACATGGTAATTGTGGAAATATGCACAGAAGAATTGCACATGTTTAACATATATTAGATTACTTGCTATCTGGGGAGAAGGTGGGAGAAAGGAAGAGAGGGGAAATTTTTGAACATAAGTTTTTTAAAGAGTGAATGTTTAAAACTATCTATGAATGTGTTTTGAAAATAAAAAGCTTTATAAAAAAAGAAATAAAGAAAATAGAGGGTAAACAATTTGCCCAGGATTACAGCTATCAGGTGCCTAAGACTGGATTTTTATCTCAGATCTTCCTGATTCCAAATCCTGTACTCTATCCACTATGCCACTCACCTGTAATAAAAATTCACATTTGCACTGAAGTCTCTTGACTCCAAGATCAATTCTTGCCAGGAGTCTTCAGCAATATTGGCTGGTGGTAGCAACATAGCTCATACAATTTCTAGTTTTTGTTTCATATATTTTAATAGGCCTTTCTAGTCCATGAAGAGGGAGAAAAGAGAAACCTGATATCAGGAATTTTAGTTGTAATCTATGTTTTTTTGATTATCAATGACAGAATCCAAAAATTACAAGCAAATGTCTCTCACAGGTTCTGAAATTGAGTTTCTGAAAAAGCACTGTAGTTGTAATAGGAGGTAAAGTGTGAAGTTTCAGAGAAATGAGCTGTGAATTGAACCTGCAATGGAAATTGATCCTATCAGTCAGTTTCTGCCCTTATTCATGGAAAAAAACAGAACTGAACGTAGAAGAAACCAGGATCGCTGATTAAATGGGATGCTAAAGTGCCAGAGGCTAGAAACAGGGCTTGCTGGTCCCTTAGGTCAAACCTGCAACTGTCAACCTTCACTGCTTGATACGGGGCTCAAGCTGGCAGAAAGAGAGCAGAATGAAAGATGCTGCAGGCACCAGCGGGGGATTGGTAAGAACTACCTGACTAAGCTTCAGGCATGACAGACATGGCACTCCTTTGGGAAGTCATCCTACTTTCTTATCATGAGTCAGTGGGCCCGGATTGTCCCGGCTGGCCTCATGATTCATGCCAATGGGGCTTATCATAATAGCCCCAATAAGGAAGGGAGAAAATGTCAAGAGTATCCCAAGGGTGTGTGACAAAGCCTGTTCTAACAATCAGCCCCTAACTCTCATTCCCCTCTTTAAAAATATAGAAAAGAAAGGTGAAGGTTTTGAGAGGTTGGGGCAGAGAGGAGAAAGAAGCAAAGGGAAGATAGCAAATATTACACAATCAGTAACAGTTTGTTAGTTTCGGGAATATAATTTATTATTCTATTATCTAATCCCAAGAAATTTATTCGTTTTATATAAAATGGTAGTAATAATACACCAAATCTGGTTTGATGGTATTTGTCTTCTAGTTTGAAAAGCAATTAACATACTGAAATTACATATATTTGGTTATGAAACTGTCAGTCCCTACATTGTGATCACATCTCACATCAACACCCGTCAGAATCTATAGGGATCATCAATATCCCTTTCAAGAGCAAATGTCACTATGGAGTACCTGGTTGACTCTTAAGACACAGAGAGCAATAGAGCCCTTAGAAACAATGAAGATTAAGGTACTCTACTTATTAACTTAAGATGTAATTGTCATATATCCTTGCTAGATCAGAACTCGATTTTATGGAATGGCAGGGGGGAATCCTTTCAACCTTTAGGTCCTTTGTTTTAGGAGGCACTGAAAGGCATGTCAGATTTTCACTGAGTTATGGGATTTAAAATATAAATGTCATGTGCTGATAAGTGGTATTTATCTCTCCACTATGGTAAGAGAATGCAGCCTTCCAGTTTATTTTAGAAGCACTGTTGTGGTTTATTAGCCGTTTTCCTTTCTTATAGTTTTCTCCCTTGGTTATAAGAGAGCTATGAAAGGTAGAACTGTAGAGGTCAGTTTACAGCTGAGGAAGATTGCATGACTTTTTGCCATCATCCTCTTTAAGCAGGTTAGAATTAGGTGTTAATAGCTAATGAGAAGAGGTTTATAAATCAGAAAGCCTAAAGTGGTTTCCATTTGTCTCTGTTGATAACAATTAAAGGCCTGACCTCAAGGTAAGGCCTCATTTTGCCCTTAAAAAGATTTATTTTCCCCATTTATAATAATGCTTAGTTTAATTTTGTTTTGTTTTAGTTTAGTGATTTGTTTGTTTGTTTTTAGATTTAAATATATGATCTATTAAGAATAAAAACTAACAACTCTCAGAGGGAAAAAAAAAAGTTATCCTATTTAGATCCAGCAAAGCCTATGCTTTCACTATTGTTGAATTTCCAATTTCTAAAATATTCTCTAGGAGGAATTTCTACATTAAAAAAGCTGTTATAGTCATCTGAATTGGGAAAACAGTGGAGTGAAGAGGTGAGAAGAAGGATAGGATGAGAAATTCAGCAAAGATTGCCAAGAGGATTGAATTTAAATTTTTCTATTTTTAAAAAAAATTCTGGAGCTTCTTTTAAGTTTGTTTCTCTTTGTTTCTTTTTTTACCTAGACAAACATAAAATACTATAGGCTTCTTTATGCACTGGAAGATTATTTTCTATTGAATCTCTTAGTATTGCATGATTTGTTTAAACCAAAATCCAAAATATTTAGTTACATTATTACAAAGCAAGAATAATGGAAACCTCTGGAAAATGTTTAGCATAGTCTTTGTGAAGATACATTGATTATTAAGCAAAAGAGAGGAGGGATGCATATTAATTTGTTTATGAGGGATTTCTAGTGCATCAAAACTTTTCTAAATATTCAACTAGTGAAGCAGTCAATAAATAGATATTCTCTTTAATCATATAAAAGTTTCCAAACAAGAAAAAAATCCAGTATTATTCCTAAATATCTTTTTAAATATATTGCCTAATAGTAGTAATTTAAATATTACAAGTTAATTGAGCAGTCGTGAAGATCCCATGGAGATTATTACAGATTGGAGGATTTTGACTTGAGTTATATTTTTTAGCAGAGTCCCTGAGTTATGTAGTAACCAAGCATGCACTGCTTTTTAAAAAAATCTCTCCTATATATTCCTGTCCTTAAAATTATTTTCATGTATGTAATCTTTTCTTCAATTTTTTTGATGTAACTACTGTCTTTTCTTTCATCTTTTTACATTCTGTACATAATAGTGTTTTTCACAAAGTATCTTTGTCTTAAAAATATTTGTCAAATGAATGTAGTGAGTACTTTAAAATTATATTTTTAGTGAAGCTTAAAAATATTTGTCAAATGAATATAGTCAATTCCTGAGCTAATAGAGAATTATTTTCATTGGACCACTACCACATTCTCTGGTGAAAGGCACACTGTAAGTGCATAATGATACCAAAGAAATCCAAACTCATCTGATGCAATATTCTACAATTCTTTTTGTACAGATCCCATGCGTGGACCTAGAAAACTGGAAGTAGTAGAAATCAAATCTCGACAAATCACAATCCGTTGGGAACCATTTGGCTACAATGTCACTCGCTGCCATAGTTATAACCTTACTGTCCATTACTGTTACCAAGTGGGAGGACAAGAGCAAGTTCGAGAAGAAGTAAGCTGGGATACAGATAATTCACATCCACAGCACACAATCACTAACCTGTCACCTTACACCAACGTCAGTGTGAAACTCATCCTCATGAATCCAGAGGGACGAAAAGAAAGCCAAGAGCTTATTGTCCAGACAGATGAAGATCGTGAGTACTTTAAATTTATATTTTTAGTGAAGCTTAAAAAAAAATCTCTTTAAAAATACATTGCTCTAAAAATGAGAGCTGAAGCAGGATTTTTTTTTTTAGCTCCATGCCTATATTAAATGCCTGTGTGCTTCTGTATATTTAAGCACTAGAAAAGTTCTATAATGAGGAAATAGAGACTAGATCTGTGATTTCATTGGTCTAAATCAATGATGTCAAACTCATTACAAATGGGAGTCATTAAGTTATATATCAAGAGCTCAATGGGCCATATATTTACTTGAAAATGATATATTAAGATCATCTAGTTTATAGTGTATTTTATTTCTTTTGTTAATATTTCACAATGACATTTTGATCTGTCCTTGTATTTGAGACCTCTGATTTAGGGAACTCACAGGTAAGGAAACTGGCTTTATCAATGCAGATCTCTCTTCTGCAATTTGGGCATTTATTGCCAAAAGCACTGAGAGTATGTTTTTGCATAGGGTCCTGTGATCAGAAACTATCAAAGACTCAGGTCTCCTGATTCTGAAGGCAGCTGTCTATCTACTATATAATAAATTAAATTAAAACTAAAATTAAAATGGTGTTCAGGTAGCACAGTATATAAAAGTATTGGTCTGGAATCAGGAAGACCTGAGTTCAAATATGATCTCAGATAATTACTAGTTGTGTGACCATGGGCATGTCACATATTTGTCAAATTTGCCTCAGTTTCCTCATCTGTAAAATGAGCAGGAGAAGTAAAGGGCAAACTATTCCAGTAGCTTTGTCAATAAAATCCCAAATGGGGTCACAAAGAATTGAAAACAACTGAAATGATTGAACAGCAACAACAACAACAACAACAACAAAGATGAACTGACATTTTCCTCTTGAAAGACATCATGGTATAATGGTCAGAATCTTGTTTTGAATTCCATCTGTGACATTAAGTATTTGAGTGACGGATATGGATTAAATAAATCTCTTAGCAAGACCTTGTAATCTGCCCATCCCATTTTGTCAATAAGAACTTGAGATCTGGGTCAGTTATGTGACCAATCATGAGTGGCAGAGCTGCAATCTGAACTGTAGTCCTCCTATTCCAGATTCAGTGCACTTTTCAAACAATCTTTTAAAGAAATTAGTACCATGGAATAGGTTGTTGGTTGTAGTCAGAAGGCCAGAATTCAAATCCCAGTTCTGCTTTGTAGTAACCTCTGTTATATTGGACAAATTATTTAACTTTTCTGTGTCTCAGATTCCTCATCCAAAAAATGAAAACTTTTATCTAGCTAATCTAAGAAATACCCTACAGCTATAAATCTTGTAATACTGTGAATTATGAAGAACAAAGCAAAACGAAACTCAATTAAACTTCTTTTGGTGTTGTTATCTAATCACTTTTAGTTGGGTTCAACTGTTCATGATCTTTTCTGTTATTTTCTTGGCAAAGAAATTGGAATGGTTTGCTATTCTATTTCTAGCTCATTTTTCATATGAGGAAACCGAAATGAACAAGATTAAATGACTTGACCAGGGTGAGCCAGCTACTAAGTTTCTGGACTGGATTTGAACTTAGGTCTTCCTGATTCTAGTCTCTGTCCTCTTATCTACTGAACCACCTCTCTGCGTAGCAATTCTAAGTGGACAGAAGGAAGGAAGAAAAAGAGGGAGGAAGAGGAAGAAGGAGAGAGAGAAACAAGATAGGGGAGAGAGAGAGAGAGAAGAGAGAGGGAAGGAGGGAGGGAGGGAGGGATGAGGAGGAGGAGGAAAAGAAGAAAAGAAAAGAACGAAGGAACAAACAAAGGAGGAAGGAAAGAGGGAAAGAAGGAAATAAATAGACAAATTCATAACCTGTTTTCTAATATCTGTCTAAAATTTTAAAAAGCATGGCATAATGAAGGGTCCTGGACTTGATGTCAAGAGAAAGCAGTGCTTGAATTTGCTTGTAACATGTTAGTGGTATAACTCTGGGTGAGTCTTTTAATTAAACTTTCTGAATATTAGTTTTCTCATTCCTAAATTGGTGTATATGATAATATCTTCTTCCCAGAGTTGTTGGAAGATTGAATGAAATAAAGTATGGAATATATATCACAGACTCAAAGTCACTATGTGGCAAAAATATAGAACTTAGAGGTCATTACAATTTAAACAAATAAAGCTAACTGCTACTGAGACACATGTATATAATTGTGTCTATAGGATTCATTCATTCCTACACTTCTTCCTGAAAGAAAAGCTCATCTTATTAATGTACCAAAATTCTTCCTGAAATGTCATATGATTGTGAATAGCAGCAATTTATGAATTGTGAGGCACTTAACAGGCAGCGAAGCCATATATATTTATATATATAAGATATAAAAAGATCATAGCATGTTTAACAGCAACAAATTGTGGGCAAGAAGTGATAAAAAAAAATATGTCCTCAACAAGAGTAATATTACTGGAAGAAGCACCAAACTGGTTTTGTAACAATAAGAAAAAAAAAGTTAGTAGCCTGTGTACTACATGGCTATATCATATAATTTTAAGAACCCTAGAGATCATCTCTTAGCTATTGGATGAAAGATTTATGGGAGGTTTTTAGTAAGCATTCTATAGGATAAAAGTGGTTGGGTTACGATGTATACTTTTGGAAGAAAGTACATACTACATCAGTGAGATCATACATCTACTGAAAAAACTTGAAGATAATAAAATATGATACAAGAACACATGTTCATGTATATAATATATACACATGTATACATGGATTAATATTATATATATTAGCATATATATAAACACACTTGTATATGATGACCGAGTATTTAAAATCAGCCAGAGTCAGGAATTCAGGTTAAGGGAAAAATCTTCAATCTTTATTCTCAGTAGAGGTGAAGAAGGATTGCGATAGCAATATGGGCAGACAGGAAGCCAGCTAGCAGAGGGGGATCGGAGGTAAAGGGCTGTTGCAATAGCAGTGGGAGCAGCTGTGACAAGACGCCAGCCAGCAGTCTCTCTTTCCGCTTCCCTCTCTCCTCCCCCGCCTCCACCCACCAAAAACGTCATTTCATATACAACACATCAGTACTTGCACAAAGAGTGGGCAGGGGCCATTCTTTCTCCAAGCATATATATTAATAGAGTATGGTCCAATTACTATTTAGCCTCACATGCTTGGGACCTCAGTGCATCAACTCAAGCCTCAGCCCATTACATCTCCCGCTTTCTTTTGTTTTAGAACACAGGTGGTCATGCCATCCCTGACTCTTCAGGGAGGTCAGACTTGTATACATATATGAAATATATAAACCATTATTTCATTTTTACTGGTGTTTCTAATATTAATATTATCACTAATGATTAAATGTAATGTTTTTAAATAATTTTTGTTTTATTATACTAAACAAAGAAGTCTTAATTGTGGACTGCATTGTTGAATATGTGAGAGACTCAAAAAAACCTATGACTTTTTTTTTTCTGATAACATGATGATTTACTTAGAAAATCCTAGAGAATCAGCAAAAAACTGAGATAGCTAATAGTTTTAGCAGAGTTACAGGCTACAAAATAAATCCACAAAAATCAGTGACAGTTTTGTACAGCAATGACAAAATTCAGAAAGTCACATTTAAAATAACTACAAAATGAATAAAATATCTGGGAGTCATTCTATAAAAGTACATTTAAAACCTATATAGAAATAATTTTAAAGTGACTCCTTTGTTTCCCTATCTGTGAAATGAAACTCTGAAATTCTATTCTTAAGGTAACTGAATATGCAGGAAGTAAATTAACACAGCAATGAAATTACTGATTCTAGAAGATTTCAATTTATATTCTGTTATATTTACAGTTTTTTGTAAGTCAAGCTGGAACTGGAATTAATTTTGCTTGTTTTCTTATACTTCTTTTGCCCAAAGATAGATATGACATCCAGAGAAATTTTTCAGGACTTATTATAGATTACTGGTAATGTTTAATAACATAACCAATAAATGATATTTCACCATTTAAAAAGGAAGCCCAGTTTAAGTAGGAAAGAGATCTACAATTCACCTTTTTCTTTTGGATATATATAAAAAAAATTTTTCTTACCATGTTTCTAAAATCAATGGATTTTCCTAATGCAACCCAAAATCTTCTTAGATCAGCTTTAAAGCTTGATCTCTGAGACTCTAACATGACATGAGAGCTGATAGTTACTAGGGGAAGGAAAATTGACATTTTAGAGTCCTTTTATTTTTATTTTTTAATTTGGATTTGTGGTTTCATTTTGTAAATAACTTCTGGTGAGGGACTGTCCTCACATTGCAATGCCAAATGGTAACTTCTTTCAAACTAATATTTTTAGAGTTGCGTGCGATTCTGAGAAATTATATGGCTTACTTAAGGTCATACGTCTAAGAGGAGATTCTGAATCTATTTCTTTATTCATTATGTTATACTTATTCTCATATGAAATCATTATGGAATAAAACAAACAAATGTGTTAAGTATTTTATATAGACTATAAGTACAAAAAGGGTTCATTGTAAGTTAGAGTAGTTAGCAGAAGCTTCACAAAAGAATGGAAACTGGAGCAGAGCTTTGAAACATTGTTAGGATTTAAAGGGAAAAGAAGGAGAGAGCAGGCAATCCTTAAGGAGTGAAAAATAAGATAAGCTATGGAGGGAGAATAAGCATAAAAGTCTAGACATATGAAGCAGAATTAGTCCTCATCAGTAATTGGTACATTTTAGGAAGGACTTGAAAATAAAGTTGAAAAACTGGTGTAGAGCTAGACCATGGAAAGCTTTGAAGTTCTTAATTTGGGGTTTTATGAGATATTTAGTAGGCAGCCATTTATAGGTTATTGAGTTTGGAGGGGCACAACATGACACTAGTAGTCTAAAGAAGTTCATCCTGATAGCTAAATGTAAACTACATTTGAAAGGGAAATGACTAATCATGGACAAAAATTGGAGACTTTCACAGTAATTGAAATGATACTTCAAGTGACTAAAAACAATGAATCCAGAAGACGTGTTATTTTTTAGTTTCTTGCCAATTTGATTTGTTCCTTTTCTCTTTATTGATGTAAATATTTAGAGATAAATTTCCCATAAATTCTTGTGTTGTTTCCTTTCACTTATCTTAAATAAAATCATTAAGTGTTTCTATAATTTATTTTTAGACCATTCATTCTAGAGGATTATCATTTACGTTCTAATTAATTTTAATCTATGCTTCAAAAATCCTTTATTCAATGTAATTTTATTGAATTATGATCAGAAGATCAGATAAAAAGATTTATTTAATATTTTTGTTTTTCTGCATTTGTTTGTGAGGTTTTTATGTCCTAATGCATGGTCAGTTTTTGTAAAGGTCCCATGCACAGCTAAGTAATAGATATATTCCTTTTATTCCTATTCATTATTCTCCAGATTTATCCAAGAGCCATTGTGGGGAGAGGTGAGGGAGAGACACATCTTGGTGATTGTTTAGATAGAGAAGACAGAGGAGGATAGAAAATCCAAAAGTTTCTAACCTAAGAGATAAGAAGAATGTTGTCAACACTGATAAGAATTGTTTAATTAGGCATCAGAGTTGGTGTGTGTGTGTGGGGGGGGGGGGTGCTATAAACTGATCTTAGGTTTTCATGATTTTGAGTCTAATTCTCTATTTATTATGTCATGCTACATCTCTTTGTTGGCTGTTCCAAAAGTGTTTGTGTTATTTTAAGCTATTAAAACTTTAAACTGCACTAATTCTTTTGGACTTTCCTATATGTACTATATGTATATATTATACAATCTATATTTTCTATATGGATTTATATATTCTTATATCTATCTTCCATACACACACAAGCATACATGTACACACCTGTAGATATATCTATATCTATCTTTACCTGTGTGTGATATATACCCATACTGTATGTGTGTCATGCTTTCACAGCAGTGGGCAGGAAACTGAATCATACCAAGCAACAGATAATTCAAACTTCACTTTATTTGCAGTGAATTTATTTGAAGGAACAGGAAGATAGCAGCCTTCACTAACTCATATATAAGGATCCCTGTGGACACATATTGAATGAGAAAATAACAATTAGCATTATCTACATTATATTATTTCTTATTTATTTTGTTTAACATTTCACAATTACATTTTAATTTACATCTTTGACATCTGTACCATAGCACATCATATAATTTGTGAAATACTGCATTTTGTTTCAATTTTATACTAAAACAAAATTTTACTATCAGTTTGACTTTACCCCATAATCTAACATATTGAGGCTTCCCTTCCTTGACCTTCCTATTCAAAAAGCTTCAATGAATCCATGTGTTTCTAGGATGAAATAGAATAAGATAAAAACTCATATGTATATCATTTATGATTCTTCAAAATTTGGTTCAAGTCTCTTTTCCAGGATTTATTGTGCATTTCTGCCCTTTTCATGCTGTATTTCAGTCAAACTGAACTACTCCCCTTTTCCCATCTCCATACTTTGTCTGGAATGCCCTCATTCCTCACCATCACTGCTTAGAATCCTCAGATCTCACTTTCCCCATCCTCTATGAAACCTCTTCTCATATATTTCAACCTAGCATTGTTATGCTAGTACTTCAGCCCCATCCTAACTGTTACTTTAAATTTACTTTATTTATATCATGTTTTTATTTGTGTATATGTTGTTTTTTTCCCATAAAATAAAATATCTTTGAAGACAGAACTGTTTCATCTGTGTCTTTCTATCCCCAAAGTATCCAGGCATACCTAGTTTGCTATTTAGTTAAATGTTTGCTAGAATTAATCTCACTAGATGATTAACATAATAATGCTGAAACAGCTGAAGGTATATCAATGCTTTTTACATTAATGCAAATTTTTACTCTATTTTATTCATAGTTTTCCTAAGTAACTATGACCAAAAATTCATCATTCTCTTTCCAATGGGATGATAAGCCTCTCTGAACCTAGTTAGATTCTTTATATAGAATGAAAATGTGTGTGTGTGTGTGTGTATACATATAAATGTGTGTACATATATGTAAGTATATGCATGTGTGTGTATAGTCGGTAATCTTATGAAATCTGCCATAGCTTAAACTCTACTGGCATAGTCTTAGAAGTTGCTACAATACCATAATGAGGTATCAGAAGAGGAAAATTTTAATGTCATTATAAATTCTGTCATAAAAAGAGTTATATAATGTCCTTCAAAATAAACTACAAAATTATTTTTGGATTATCTGCTGGTTAGGATCATCTTGTCCTCAGAACTACTTTCCTTGGCTATGAAGCATTTATATAGGTAAACAAACATTTATTAAGTATTTATTATATTCAGTCACTACAAAGTGCTGGATGGACACATATATATATGGCAAAAGATAATCTGCTCTCAAAGAGTTTACAGTCTAATGTAGGAAACAAATACTCTTTAAACATGATAAATTGAAAATAATCAACAGAGGGATTAATACTATAATTAAGAAGGATTGGTAAAACCCTTCATGTAGACTATGAGATTTTAGCTGGGACTTGATGGAAGCCAAGAAATTGGGGGAAGACTAATCACATGCCTTTACATTTCTGTACTACAGATGTATGTTTGTATATGGTATGTGTTTTTAAGACATTGCTAATAACATTTGTAGAATACATTAAAATGTACAAAGAACTTTATAAATATCATCTTATTGGACCACAAAATAGCTCTATGAGGAAAGTACTATGGTTTTCCACTCTCCATTTTACAGATGAGGGAAGTGGGGCCAGTTAGTTTTAATAGGTTTGGCAAAAATGTCTACATTATGTTATAGGTAGGATTCGAACTTGACTATCAGGTTAAGAATTATATCTTCTGCTCCCTGTTTCAATTCCATAAATATCTTTTATTTAATATATATTTTTGATTATAATTAATTATATTTATTAATATATATTTATTATTATTTATAATATATCCTTTAATTGATCATTGATTGTTTCTTTCTTTTTTTTTTTTGGCTGAGGCAATTGGTGTTAAATGACTTGCCCAGGGTCACACAGCCAGGTTTATTAAGTGTCTGAAACCAGATTTGAAGTCAGGTCCTCCTGACTTCAGGGCTGGTACTCTATCCATTCGCCACCTAGATTCCCTTTGATCATTGATTGTTAAAGCTGTTTCATGTTAAGAAACTTATTTCATGAGACAGCTTTTCTTTGTCACCTTTTCTTGTTTCTGTGACACATTATGTCATTGATACTAGTTGGTTACCAAATAAGTCTACAAATGAGATTATGGTTATGATCCATGTATTTTTTTTTACCATGAATAAATGGATTTTTAAAAAATTTCTTGGGTTAAGTGAGAAGACCTTGTATAAAAAATTTAGTATTTTTTCTAGCTATAATCATTTTTTTTTCCTGAAGAATTATTATCTTCTATCATTTAATGACATATCAATTAAATTTGGTTGTGCTTCAAGCATTACAAGGAGCAACATGACACAGAGGAAAGAAAACTCAATTTAACATCTGAGGACCTTGCTCAGATCAAAGCTTTGTCATTATCTGGTTCATCTTAGACAACTTTCAGGGCCTCAGTTTCCTCATTTGTATAAAGGGTATTGGAGTAAATGAAATTTTAAGATTCCTTGTAGTTTTAAATTTGTGACTTTGTTTCAAGTTTTTATTTTCCTTTAAGGAATAGATTACATGATATGAACATTTATTGAATGCCAATATTTTCTCTTACTTTAAGGAAGAGATGACTGGACACTGTTTGTTTCTCTCTGAAGTAAAATCCTTCTAGTGAAGGGTAGGTAGTAGGGAGGGAAGGAGGGAAAGGATTAAGGGAATAATTCTGTTATTTGAAAGAGTCTATAGAAGAATAAATATTGTGCCTCTATGAGAAATTAAAACCTGACCAAAACATCTGACCAAAACTGTGCTTTTTTTGTTGTTGTTGCTGTTAGTTCCAAGTTCTGTTCCCATTGAATCTATCCAAGGAAGTACTTTCGAGGAGAAGATATTTCTTCAGTGGAGAGAGCCAGCTCAGACATACGGTGTGATCACCTTCTATGAGGTAGAGAACATATAAATTTGATTGTAATTTTAATTCAATTCAGCAAGTATTTAGTTGAATTCAACAAGTGCCTACAAATTGTCTTTTTAAAAAAAATTCCATTGAATGCCAATAATTTTGCATTAAATGAATATGGATCTGTTTTGATAAATAATTAAATTGTCATTTAAAGCATGCCTTTTTTCATTTAAACACAGAGATACGATAAATGTAAGTTACCAATCTATGATATATATTTTTGAATGAATATTTGTAATGAATTAGGTGTTTCCACGTTAGTAATTGCATATTAAATAAACTTTTAAAAATCATTTTTCTTTAAAAATAGAATTGTTTTATTTTGTTTAGATGCTAAATATTTTTAAAATTTAGATCTTGATGTTTCTTAACCATGAAATATTGTTTTGTTGAGTTGTAGAGAATACAGATTATGCAATTTAAAAGTCAATAAAATTCACCTGGGGAGTGACAATAGAATAATGACTCTTGGTTTTCAGGAATTAACAACTCTCTTTAGACTTCAATGACACTGTTATCTCTAGTGATGTATGTCAGATAGTTGAATGATAGTGAAGAAGTTTTTGATGAATTGTTCAAGAAAAAAATAGAAATAGCAGTGGTGACAGTCATCACCACATTTGTATGAGAATCATTTCACTAAGCCTATTGTAATAGAAATAAGTAGGTAGATTTTTTTTTTTTTTTAGGTTAGCATTTATTTGAATGCAAATTCAACAAAATTATATGTTGTTAGGTTTCTGGGAATTGCTGCTGCTCCTCATCTGGAACCTCTGCTTGAATACCTTTCAGAAAAACTGACAAAAGACTGAGCAGATTAAGTTGTCAGACAGTAATCACTGTTCACCCTCATATCTGACCCAACTAGCCTTACTTTTATGTTTCCATAAATCTTCTGAAACAGTATTGAAATGCAAAAAAAAAAAAAAGAAAGAAAAGAAAGAAAAGAAAAGAAAATAGGAAGAAAAATTAATTGAAAACTAAAGGAATTTTAATGAAGAAAAAAAGCTGATTGATATTTAGTGACTATAATTGTAAAAGGGAAGAAATATTAAGAAAATACAAGACTTGTGCCTCATTTCATAATTACTTCTGACAATTGGCTATTTGATCACAATTTTTTAGAGTTTGTCATTTTAATCTCTCTGATATTTTCAGACTTCACTTGTCTGGAAATTAGGTGGAGAAACAAGTATATTTTAAATAGAAAAAATGGATATGATATATTGAGGCAGTTAGATGACTTGGTAGATAGAGTGCTGAGCCTAGAATCAAGAATACCTGAGTTCAGTTCTAGCTTTAGACACTTACCAGTTCTGTGACTGTGGGCAAATTACTTAATCTTTGTTTGCTTTAATTAACTAGAAATAGCAAAAGACTTCAATCTTCTCACCAAGAAAACTCCATGAAAAGTAGTGTTAATGAGGTCACATAGTCAGACACATCTGAACTACTAAACAGCAATATGATATCTATCTTAGAAGCAAAGCTTCAGAGATAAGAAAAGGGCTCAAATAACCCCAGAAGATACATAAGCTTTTCTAGAGCAAAAGTGGAAGTCAGGTTCTTCCCTTCTATTGCTAAGGGAATGCATATTTCTCTTTGTTAAACAATTAAGTACTTAAACAATAAGAATATAAATCCCAACAGAAGAACCCATTAATCTCTTAGAATTAAACAGACAGATCTCCCAGATGAACAATAATCCAAAATGCTAGTACAGTGGGGATGGATGAATGTGTCATAAATCAGGTTTTTTGAAAAAATAAAAATATATGCATAAGCACAGTCGATCAATTTACTTTATGTGGAACCAGAGGGGAAAGCCTGGAACTTTTTTGAGTTGAGTTTAATAACTAAACATAAAATCTTCCTGGATGCAAAGTCCTTTTCTTCGTCCTTTCTCCTGTATACCATTGCCTTTTTATGTCCATTCTTCTTCTATTCATGATCATAATACCTTATATTTGTATATGGTCATAATAATATAATGCATCTACTTTTTACAAAGTATCTTTATATCTTCATCTTATTTGAGTTTCACAACAACTCTTAGATGTCTCTAGAGCTGATATAGTTATCTGTGTTTTACTGAGAAGGAAAAGGACACTGAGCTGATATAACTTGCCTGAGATAACTCATCAGATATTTGATGGAAATCCCACTGAAAACTAGGTCTCCTGACTTTAAGATTGTGGATTTTTCTTCCATACAATTGGTAGAAAATAATCTAACTAATGATTTCTCAAAATAAAATCATATATACCTCATAATTAAATGTGGGTAATGTTTAAAGGTTCACATAGTTAAAAAAAAAAAAAAAGGAAACTGCGTGGAAAAATTGAAGATGAGGACTGGAATTTGGATTAGAGAAGAAAAAGTTAAAAAATAAAGCAAACTGAGCATCTCTTTTTAGAGAAAAAAATGAAATTTGATGAATTATGTTTGTGGATTGGGGTTAATGTAAGAGAATTCTGTGTTTGTGTGTGTATATATGTTTGTATGTATGCACATGTATGTATATGTTATAACAAATATGACTAAAGAAAAAAGTTATGAAAATTTTTAAATTAAAATAATAGAACATCATTCTTATTCTTTGCACAACTATTCTCAGACTTCCTTGGTTCTTGCTCAATGAGGTAATGACAGTGGTAAAAATAGACTCAAATATCTGCTGTCCTAGGAACTTCAAGTCAAGTCAACAAGCATTTATTAAGTGCTTACTTAGGTGACAGGCACCATGCTAAGTTTCCTATTGCTCACTGTTTATCTGCTGTCAAGAAGGACTGTGCTTGACTAAGTTGACAAGAATATGGGCATTTGTTTGGTCTCCATGAGGGATGGTTAGATTTACTTTAGCAATCCTACAGCTATCTTCCCCTAGTGTAAATTTAGCCCTATTGTTGGATAGACTTCATCATGTATGCCTTCCTTATGGGCTGATAAAGTTATCTCTTTCTTCCCTATTAATCTCTTTCCCCTCTCTTTGGTATCAGAAATGACCCTTTTCTGTGACAATTTTCCACCAGTTACTCATTCATTTTATCCTCTCCTCCCGCCACTTTTTAGCCACCTTTGAACAAACTCTACTCCATTAGTCAACTCTGAGATGCTCAACAATTTTTTTAATTTATTAAGTATTTATTACATGCATTCTAAATCCCATGGTTGATACTAAAAAAAGATAAGCTTTGATTTCTGATTTTAAAACACTAACATGGAAGTTAGAGAAAAGAATAAAAATCTGTGAAATTGTAGGATGCAGTGGAAAGAGTTCTAAGACTTATAATCAGAGAATCTAAATTCAAATCAAGGCCATTTAAACTAATTATTACCTATGTAACTTTGGGTAAAGCACATTAACTTCTCTGGGCTTATGTAAATAGCAGTTTAATATGATAGAAGAGATATCACATGTTATATAATTACCAGATGAATAATAACTGTGATAGCATTTCAAAAGGGAGAGTAATCATTGCAGGAGAGGATAGTCACAAAAAGATTAAGACCAATTAAGAATTCACTGCAGTGGGTCTATGGTGAGCAGTGATGTGGGCTGGAACCAAGGTTGTAGCTATGTGAATAGAGGAAAAGAGTTGGACACGACAAATTAAATGTAATGCCAGAGAAACTGAGGCAAGACAGAGTTTAGAGTTTTTAATATTTCATTTGGATTTCTGAGAGGGAAAGATTTTCTGGGAACAAAGGATCCATTTTGGTCCCAGGGCTGATTTTTCAAAGCATTCAGTAGCAGCAGCAGCATTGAATGTGAGTTTCCAATGGTTTTTATATACTTGGCTCTAAGAGATCAAGGTAGATAAAGGCAGGGGGGTGGAGTGCCAGCATTGATAAATGGAGGAATTTCAGTCTGTTTCTGACAGGATGGGAGATGAACTATAAATTCTGATAAACTGGGAGTAGTTGGTTAAAGACAGAAAGTCTGGAATTTAGAGATAGCTTATATCAATTAGGTATCTGAGATACAACATATGGAGTTTTATCTTTTGGAATGCCAGAGTGGCCAGATCTTCTTCAGCCCTAATTATCTCAGCCCTAATGAACAGAAAGGGAGTTTGCAATTACGGGGATTGAGGCAAAACAATTCAAGGAACTGAGGCAGACCAGTTCAGGGAAACTGAGGTAGAACAATTAGGGAAACTGAGGCAGGACAATTTAGGGAAACTGAGGCAGGACCGCAAAAGGAAATTGTGTCACAACATATAGAGATTGAAATGACAAGATTTGTCACTAAATTATGAGGAAATAAGGAAAGTGAGAATGACATCAAGATTGGGATTCTGAGTTACTTGAAATTGGAGGATGGTAATATCTTCAACTTAGGAAAATTCTCAGTCATAGGAAAATTTAGAAGAGAAGTTGGATTGGGGGGAGGGAAAATTGAATTCAGGGATACTGGAAGAAGGATAGTTTTTTCAATGGAAAAAGCAAGTTGGATGGAAAGGAGTACAGACAATAGTCTCCGAAACCAAAGAAATGAATGAAATTAAAAAGAACAAAAGATCTAGAAATAAATCTTAATTAATTTCTTCATTTGAAGGTCAGAAAAAGTTAAAAGAATCATTGCTATTGTTTTTCCTTCATTCTCGAAGAGGATCATGGCACCAGGGATGTGAATGGAAGTAGAACTGTTAGTAGAAACGAAAGAGAAAAAGGGATTTGATTACTCATATAAAACAAGAGAAGAGAAAATTTATAGGGGAAAAAAAAAAAAGATGATCCAATCCTCTCTTGAATATTGCAGATGTCAAATAAGATAGAGGAAAGGAAATTAGATTTAGTAACTAGAAAATCATTATAGACCTTCAGAAATTTGAAATGAGTAGAATGATTTACAGTGGAAACCAGATTAGGAAGAGTTAAAGTGAATTAGTACAATCAGTTTTTAAAAGACTGCTTGTTCAAGAGTGAAAGTAAGGGGGAAATATTAGTTATTTGGTAGAAGTACAGTCAAAGGTCTTTTAAGACTGACTGTAGTCTAGAGCTAAAAGCTTAACCACAGTTGTCTAGTTTAAAGGATTATCCTCATATTTAACAATGGAGATTTAGGCAACAGACCATCATGTTTTATCTTTTTTTTTTTTCCAAGTCAGTTTAAGCATATGACATAGAATACTTTATGAGTAAAATCCTTTAAAGAGTTAATTTCCAGAATATTCTACCAGTTTGATCATGTCAAGCATGGTTGTGATTGAACTATATAGCAAACATTTTCTTGCTAAAGCTTAGTTGATTCGATCTAAATATTCTTTCAGAGGTCTTCTTAATTATAATGATATGGTATAAACATAAGAAAAAAAGAATGTCAATTATCACTTTGTATAATAACAGTGTTAGTGTTCATGTACATAAATTACAAGTGAGTCTACCAATTTAAGTGCAAAAAAAGGTGCTTGGTTTTGCAATTTAGAATTTTTGAATCAGTTCCTAATTTAGAAATTATGTCATTGAAGCCAGGGGAAGTCAGCAATCACTACTGAAAGCTCCTGCTTGGAATGTGTGATGAACTCATTTTGGAGGTTTAAATTTTAAAAAAATGAATAGCACTTGACAGGACAAAATTTAAAGACTCTCATCTTTTCTTCATACATCAATTTTTGAAAGATTTGTTATTTCATCTGCATATATTTTTCATTCACATCTATTAAGTATCTTAGGAGAGACTTGAATCTACATCTTCCTGACTCCAATCCAATGCCTTTATACCATGCAACCTTTCAATTTAAATCATATCACTTTAATGACATGAA
This sequence comes from Antechinus flavipes, assembly GCF_016432865.1. NCBI lineage: Eukaryota > Metazoa > Chordata > Mammalia > Dasyuromorphia > Dasyuridae > Antechinus > Antechinus flavipes. The sequence goes on from NC_067398.1 coordinate 506,784,121, forward strand.
TTTTCAAGGCAAAAAATAAGTAAACATTTAGTGACCAACCATTCAGTGATGAGTCCTTGGATAACAGGAGCAAGGCCTCAGAGTTAAGAGTATCTCCAGCTCATCAGAAAACCAGATGGCTTTTTATCCTGGGTCATTTCCACACACCAGTAAGGCATCAGAGTTGAACTCTAATAGTGGGCTTTCTTCCTATGTCTATTTATTTGGCTGAGTTCACATTTCAGCCCAGGTAAAAAGTACAATCTTGATTGATACCCAGAATTACTGAAAAGAACCAAAAATTCAATTTCAAGTACAAATGTCTTGGCTTTTTTGTGACAGAGCATCTGAAACTGTTCTTGCTATCAAAAGAGCAGCATCTCTTATGGCATAGAGTCTGATAACAGTCACATTGATTAGGAAGGAAACTGCAACCATATTAGGCCCTTTTCTTGAGTGTTTAATTGTATTTTTTGTTCAAAAAAGTAGCATGATTTAGACATTTTGAAGGCAAACAAATTCAAGGTATTAGCTTAAGCCTTTAGTACCACAATCTATCTGTCCCCAAGTTCCTCTGTCTATAAAAAGTAATAACTCATAACTGTCTTGGCTGAAATCCTGTGTCCCTTCATTGGATTCAGGGTTTGAGGAGTGTAAGGGAGCAGGATAGCTTATCATAAAATGTCTGACAGTGCATACATCAGAAGGGTTTATTGGATAAAGATGCAATCTTGTCCATCTGCTCAAGATATTTTATCACATTCTTATTCTTTTGCAGATCACCTACAAGGCAGTCAGTTCCTTTGACCCAGAAATAGATTTATCCAATCAAAGTGGAAGAGTTTCAAAGCTGGGAAATGAAACTCATTTCCTATTTTTTGGACTGTATCCGGGGACCACATACTCCTTTACTATCCGAGCAAGCACAGCCAAGGGCTTTGGACCTCCAGCAACAAATCAGTTTACCACAAAAATATCAGGTATTGTTGAAAGTGAATAACTGTGTCCTTCATCAAAAACAATATCATCCTTCAGATGCCAAGTAAACAGTTCTCTTTCAGAGTGCTGGCCAGAAAAAGATATTTTGAAATATTTGAATTTTGGATGTCCAACAGGTCAGATTTGTGGGGCTCTTGAGATTACCTTTTTAAAATTGCATAACTCATAATTTATGGAAGTACAGGAATGAAGAGGATACAACAATGCTTGCTGCTGTTTCAGCATTCAGTGTTAGGATTTTGGAAGTGAGACAGAGGGTTCTGTTCAGTGTTCACTCATCCTTTACACAATTCTGAATTAACACAGAGAGAGTGCTGGAAAATTGCGGTAATGAGCCATGGAAGATTGAGAAATCAGCAGAAATGCCTTTCTGTTATGTGGATGGAGTTTGCTTATACAGGTAGCAACCTCACAGGGCAATTTCTTCCCTGATAGATACATAGGATGAAGGATGAAGACTGGCAGCCCAAGACATAGTTACTACTAACTTTTTAGCTCTGGAAATTCAACTGTACCTCTTTTCAGTGGCCAGATATTTTAAATGCGTTTGGCGAGATGTATAACTACATGGGAAGTCTTTTTGTGCTACTTTTTTTCATTACCATTTGGGGACTTAAGTTGGACATCTGCTGTGAAATACATAGTAGTGAGAGAGTTCATTTCCCCAAAGAGTTCCTTAAATTTTTCAAAACTTTTAGGTAGTTGGGTGCCTATTTCTCATTTTGGAGGGAAACCACAATCAGATAATATCACATTTTTAGTTAGCACAGTTTGACTCCTATTCATCATTACTGCTTTTATTCAACTTTTTGGTGGATAATTGATAGCAAGAAAACACTAAGCAACTGCCAATTTTCCAGCAGATTTTTGGTAGGGATGAAGTTGAAGGATTCTTTTCTGATCACTTGTCACTCAAAGGATAAATTTATTGTGGGTGGGCTGTTGAAAATGATTTTGAATCTGAATTCCAATGTGATTGCAAATTTAACATAAAATAATCCAGACAAAGCTAGGGGAAAGAAGTAAACAATGAATAAGCTAAAGAGGACTTCTCATAGAACTCCCCAAAACATCACTAACAGAATATAATCATACTAAATAAATAGTCCATGGCTTTTCTAAACAAGACATAATATTTTTTGTTAAATATTTTAAAGTAGTATCAGTTCAATTTAAGAAGCATTAATTAATACTATGTGCCAAGCATGGTGCTAGACACCGGGCCATAAACCTAAATATGAAACCGTCCCTGCCTTCAATGAGCTTACGTTCTACTGTTCCTTATTACTGAACGTTTTCTACTATGGGTGTATCTTCCATCCATGCCTTTTTAATGATCCTTTCACAGAAAGAGCTAATGTGAAACTAGCCATCTCCTTTGTAATTTGTACTAAAATCACCACCGAAAAGTTTTTGAAGGCCTTTAGTTTTACTGTCTGTGCTCATACTAGGACCAAAAGATTTCCCAGAAGATCTTTGATAAAAGGACTGTGGAAAGAGAAAAATTTCCTTACCTAAATTGATAGCCTCAGTACATCAACTTTAGTCCTACCTTTCAGAATACTGAGGATTCTTGGGCATCTGGATCCACAATCTGAAGAATATTATTTATAGCAAAAGAAAATTAAATTTTCTGGCCTTCACAGAGTTCCTAAATTGTTATTGGAACATACATTTAGTCAATTTTGAACTCTCGTTTGAAAAAAAACCCTACAAAATAAAATGGCTTTACTTATTGTTTCTTCTTGACTTTCTTTATATACACATACACATACATGGAAGAAATGTAAATAAAATCTTTTTTATTATAGAGCTCCATATTTTTCACCTGCTCTTTGCCGTAGAAAGAAGACTTAAAAAATGAACTATTCAGGAAAATCTAAATCTACACCCAAGTGTATCTGAAATAATGCATCTTTCTGACTCTCTTTTGCAGCACCTTCAATGCCAGCATATGAACTAGAGACACCTCTGAATCAAACCGATAATACTGTGACAGTTTTGCTGAAGCCTGCCCAGAGTCGAGGTGCTCCTGTCAGGTATGGGCCAGGGGTTCTGGAACAAGGAGTCTTCCATATATTAACATGCAATTCATTAATTTCTTGACTGTGTTTCTTAGAGATTTTTTTCTACCCAACAGCCAGCTTGTAAACCCATATCTTTATTAGCTCTAATTAAATTAAATAGCTAAGGAAAATGAAAGTACTTTGATGTTGGCTGCTCAATTATTGTTTAAAGGATTTGATCCAGATGCAAGTGGCGTGTTCTTTGAAGATAAGGAACAAAGCCCTAGCCCTTGTTGGGTGGGAAGTTTCTTTACTTCTGAAGGTAATTGCTTGACTGCAGTGTTTAGAGTTCAAGGGCAAATTACATTTTTTGTCCTGAGCCATCTATTTTTAATAATCTCTCATTTTTGTTTACTTCAGAGGTTTGTCCATCCAATTTTAGTGAGTTAATTTTTTTAAATTGAGCAAAAATTGCTTGTCTTAAAAATATATCTATAAGACCATACAGGAAAGAAAAAGATTGTAGAATTTATATCTGACCAAATTTGAGTGTATATTTTTTCTTTTTACTACCATTGTTAGTGATCATAAATCCTTATTCATTGTTAGTTTGTATTTTATATCCTGGCATAAGATTATGTGCAAATCTTATAGTTGATATAATTTTTTTAAAATCTGTTTTTCATAGGAAAGAGCAGATGAATGCTAAATTGATTTAAATATGAACGTGACATATTTCATTAATCTGTATAAATGAAATTTGTGCTTGTTCTCTATGGAATTTAGACTCTACCTTTGAATTACAAGGAAAAAATTTCTTGATGATTAATGTGTCATTATTTTAAGGAAAAAAATTACCCTCAGACTTAAGAGCAAAAAAAAGTTCCTGTGCCTATATTGCTGTTGAAGATTTTGATAGTTTTAATTCATTTCTGATACATGGTTCTATCCCATCACAAAGGAATGGAAATGTCACACTATGCTTTTCTCTGACAGTATCAGACATTCTAAGTCCAATTAGATTACTTTCTGTTTTATATAAAATACTTGTTCTAAATTCCAGAGAATAGAAGTAGAGAACCTGTTTCATATAAATCAAAGATTTTGTGATAGAGTGTTTTTTGACAGTTTGCCATAGAGGAAAGGTAGGGCAATAAAACCAGAGAGCAAATCTTGGCTAATCCATAATTTCATATCATAGAGGAAATGCTAGCAGCTTTATAGAAAAAGTCTGGAGATATTAGGAAAACATTTTTGCATCATATTATTATCCAGTTTTGCCCAATGTGAAAGCATTTTGAAAACTGCAAATGTGCTCTATTGTTATAATTAAAATTGTCATCATCTTCCCCCTCCTCCTCCTTGAAAACATAAGACTTTTGGGGTTGCCTCCAGAGAAGTTTATAATAGAATGAGTATTGAGCCAATAAATGTAAGAGATGTTTGAATTCCAAATCTGACATTTAATAGGCATGTGACAATGGCCATGTCATTTATCCTCTCACACAATGTTTTTTATTTATGAAAAATGGGTATTATAATAAAACCTCTCCTACTGGATAGTTGCAAGGATCAAATGAGTTAATATATGCAAAATGCCTCATAAATGTCTACTCTAATTTTTAATAGTTATGAGTTGAACTGATTAAATGCTGTCTTTAACAGAGGATTGGATCCACTATGGATTTCATTGGTTTTCCAGTTCTCGAGCTTATAGTCTATAAGTGTGGGACAAAAATAAGATAATCATAAGATTTTTTTTTATTTTCTTGAACTGGTAATTTATTGTTATATATTTTGAATCTTTCATGCTGGACACATGCCAGTGTTCTGTTTTGTTTTGTTTTATTTTGTTTTGTCTTCCTTTTTTTTTTAATAATGGCTTTTTATTTTAAAAATATATGCAAAAATAACTTTCAGTATTCACCCTTGCAAAACCTTGTATCCCAATTTTTTCTCTCTCCCTTCCCCCATTCACTCCCCCGAATGGAAAATAATCCAATATATAGTAAACATATACAGTTTCTTCTATACATATTTTCACATTTATCACGCTGCATAAGAAAAATCAGATCAAAAAGGAAAAAAAAATGAGAAAAAAACAAGCAAATAACAAAAAAGGTGAAAATACTATATTGTAAGCCATATTCAGTCCCCTCTGAATGCAGAAGGCTCTCTTCATCACAAGTCTGATGGAACTGGCCTGAATCACCTCATGTTGAAAAGAGCCACTTCCATCAGATTGATCATAACCTAATCTTGTAGTTGTTGTATACAGTGTTCTGTTGCTTCTACTCACTTCACTTAGCATTAGTTCATGTAAGTCTCTCCAGACTTTTCTAAAATCATCCTGATCATTTCTTATAGAACAATAATATTCCATAACATTCATATGCCATAAGTTATTCAGCCATTCACCTACTGATGATCATCCATTCAGTTTCTAGTTCTTTGCCTCTACAAAAAGGGCTGCTACCAACATTTTTGCTTATGTGGGTCTTTTCCCCCTTTTTATCATCATAAGATTTGGAGCTAAAGAATAAGAACCATTTTCTTTATCTACAACTAACTTGAATAAAGATTAATTTACAACCATGATTCCACTAGCATTATGATTGAACTAATATTTCTAAACTAAGCTAAATGCCATGAGCATTCTTTGGAAATCATAAGTTATATTTTTTGCTAAAAGAATTTTCAAGAGGTCACTCATTTTCCCTGCTTTCAAATTGTATTATACTTCAGTATCCAAGAAAACAGGATTCCTAACCTGTTGATCTCATCATTTTCTATCTCCTCTTGCATTTTGCGTCATTAGTTATCTCCTCCTCTTAATATTTTCCTGAATATTCAAGTCCTAAAGAAACATAATAAATACTTACTAGAAAATTACTATGAACAGTAGATGGTTTCAATAATAAAATTTAGAAAACACATTGTCTTTGCCTCCATGGAGCATTACTCACTGGAGAAATGATTTTCCCTTTCTCTTCAAAAAGATGGATAATGTGTTTATTTCATCATAATTTCTTTTGAAAAGTAAATATAATTTCTTAAAAGTAATATAATAATATGGTAGTAGAACAAGTTTAAGTATATTTGTTATTAAAGATGCATTTCTGAGTATTATATATACATATATAGTATGTGTGAATAAAAATATACATATAAGTACCTTTGTATGAATATATTCGTATATATATATTCATGTATGTATATATAAACATGTGTGTATATATAGCTATATAATATATAGCTAGGCAGATGGATAGGTAAATTTATGAAGAATCAGTCATGTAAGGGAATACAAAATGTGCTGAACTTCACTGATAGTAGGCAGAACAGGTAGAACCTGAGAGTTCCCTATACAAGTGAAATCACAGATCCATTCTCAATTCCTAATAAAAGTATAGGACCTTACAGAGCTTTATATAATACAAAATGTAAGAGTATCGTGATAAGAATATTGGCAGTTTTAAACTATATGCAGTATCTAAATCTAAAGGGGAAACAATCATGTGACAGAAATGATTATTAATAACCAATGATTTAGGAAGATCCAGAGAATTGGCTCTTTTTCTAAAATTCATTTTCTTGAAGGACATTACTTCATATGAAGGACATATAAATTGGACTTTCTTAGCAGTCTTATTCAGACCCCACCCAGATAGAGCAGTAGAGCACTTCTGTGCTCTACTCAGGTTTGAATAGAGATAAATTCTTTGAATAGTTTCAAGAAGTCTAGGGGTAACTTAGAAGTAAATGACATTTTTCAAATAGGCTTAGTTCCTCCTTGTAATATTCATTCTCTAGTTAATTGTTAATCAATCCAAGATGATTTCCATACTCAGTAACACCCCTATTCCAATGGATATATAAGCTATGAACACACCATCATGATTGTTTTTGGTCTAAGAAAGAGATGGCCAAATGGCCATACTTTTTTACTAAAAAAACCAAAAAAAAAAAAACAAAACAAAAAAATGCGGGCATTATTAATAAAATGACTAAATTATCTAGAAATCATGTCTCTTGAATTTTTAAATATCACACATGACTGACTTAAAGTTCTCCTGGAATGGGTGACATGTCCTTGATTTATCTAAAATGTTGGATTGGATTCCTGACTTAACCAGAAGAGAAACGATTTTCCATTAAGAAAATTGAATTTTCTTAATAGGAATTCAAGATTAACTAAAACTAAACTTATTTCAACCTCACCTGTCAGACATACTTCATTGTTGCTGATAAAAAGTAGTTGTTCCCTTTAAAAAAGGGGTTTACATATATATTAGACCAAAATGGGACCGATTATCACTTGAATTCATACAAGATCAAGTTGAAGTAGTTTGGAAATTGTAACTGTAATATCCTAAAGCTAATTGGACTATTTTAAAATACCAAGAATTCATTTGCTCTTTGGGGATATAAGAACACTGATTAGGGTGGTAAAAGGGATTTTAAACACAAAGCTACAGAGTAGACAAAAACAGATGAACACATCTGGAGATTTATAAAACACTCATGTAATCAAACACAAGAAAGTGCTCCCCAAGCGGATATGATAAATAGAAGAAAGAATAGAAATGAAAGTGAGCATCTGTTTACTTGCCCAGATTGTGCTTAGTATTATGTTTTCAAAGATACTGTGGTTGTACAGTTTCCAAAACCCATGCTTTTCATTGATTTTATTTTTTCTTTAATCTATATTCATTGGTGTTGAAAATTTGGCCATATCTCATTTATGCTTTTCTCTAGGTAAGGTGTCTGTGGATCGATTCTCCTTCAGTCACCCTGGCTTGGTTAATGCAGATTCTTGAAATTGCCCTGAACTCACGGTTTAAATGATTGTTGTCTTTTTATTGATCAACACATCAGTTCTATCACCTAAAAGTATTTAATTCCTGAGATAGATGAGAGGAACACAAATTCCAACAGTCAAGTCATTAACTCAAAGACTTAGGGGGTCAGAATTTTTTACCTTTCTGAGAGATTCAACTCTCATTCTTCCATGTAATAAAGAAACCTTATATTTATTATCCTTATTTAGAATGATCTTGTTCAATAAATACATATAAGTCTTTAGAAAAAATTTATCAGATTCTTAAGTTGCTTGAAATAAAAGATAGATTTTGCAGAAATTGTGCTTTTGTTATGTTAACAATAAGAAAAAATCATTCTAATGTTTTTTCTACTTGTAATGCTTATCCTATCTACTGGGTAGCTCAATCTCCTCAATTAATAATGTATTTGCTACTTTCTCTACTAATAGTTTATGGCTAGAGACAATATATGTGAATGATTTCTCAGTTTTGTCCCTCAAGTGGTGGTATATTTATTTCACCATAATTACTTTGAAACCACTGCATTTCTTCAGAGTAACAATATTATACTAGAGTGCATGTTTGTTTTTCAGTCATTTCAGTTATTTCCAATTCTTCATGACCTCATTTAGGTTTTTTTTGGGCAAAGATACTGGAAGTATTTTGTTATTTCCTTCTCCAGCTCATTTTATAGATGAGGAAACCGAGGCAAACAGGGGTTAAATATCTTGCCCAAGGAGACACAGCTAATGTCTGAGATTGAATTTTAACTCTGGTCTTCCTGATTCCAGACCTGCAGCTCTATCTACTGTGCCATCTAGCTGCTCTAACAGAATTAAAATTTAATAATTTGACATTTTGTTTTCAAAGATTTTTTTTTCAATTGTACTGTTTTAGAGATTTTTTTTTTTTTTTTTTTTTGGCAAATGAGTTAGAAGCCAGAGTTGAAAACATCTTTTTTAGAGTTTATTCATTTTCCTAAAAAAAAAAAAAATCTACTGTATATATATGTTAAACAAAAAATACTAAAATCTTTATTGGGTACTATTGAATTTCCTAAAATGTATAAGTACATTTAATTTAATACTTTATTTTTAATGATGTATTTACACTTACCATGTAACACTCTGGACTGCCATCTAAGCAATAAGTGTTTCTGGTTAAATATCAATTTGCTTAAGTAGTCACTCTGTGTATTCTCCAATGGATCTTTAATCTGATCTTTGTGGATTTATACATATGCATGCGTCTATGTGCTTTGCAATTTTTGTTCTTCTGTTCCTGCTGGTAGCCTGCCTCTTTTTTTTTTTTTTTTTTGCAATCCCTATTGCACTACTGCTAGTCCCTTCTAAGATTACCTTCTACAAAAGATAGATATATATACATATATATATTTATGTCTATCTTAAATACACATTATTATTTATATGTTCTCTCTCCCTTTAAAATATGTGCTGAATATTGCCCTAACACTTAGCATAGTTATTTTAATAAAGTAAATACTTGATAAAATGTTATTGATTGAATAACTAACATATAACTTGCTCAAGTGGACAAAATTGGTCCAATTTTTTTTCAAATCCACACAAAAATGAAGATTCTAGTTATGACTTGATATTGATTTTATTTCAGATTTTTTCAATAAAATTTTATACTACTTGAGTAGTCTGTTTACTTTTTTTTAATGGAACCTTAAACGTACAACAAAACCACCAAAAAACATTTATTCAGATTCTAAATATTTGTGGGAATGAATCACCAATATGTTATTATATAGACATTCTCTGCCATACCTTTATCATGGTAGTTCTTCTGTTTTGGAATTTGGAATTTTCTTTTCTCTTCTACTTGTGTCTCTTGGAATCAGAATTCAGTTCAAGAATCATCTCCCTGTGAGATTTTTTCAATATGCTAGCTAGCATCCTTGCTACCAAAACTACCTTTTTATTCATTTAGAATAAATTCTGCATATATCTATACATGGATATAGTTTTCTCTCAATTAAATTAAGATCTTAAATGACAAATACTGTTTCACCATCATTGCTATATACCTAGTATTATATAAAATGTTTAATCCATTAGGAGAAATTAGGTGGCTCAGTGGATAGAGTACTGGAAGCCTGTGTTTTGGTTTCCCCATCTGTGAAATGGGTAGAATTAATTGTACCTATCTCCAATACTTGTCATAGAAATAAAATGATACAGTTTTTGCAAACATTAATGTTTTAGAAAATGTGAATTGTTATTCATTAGAGTTCAGATGTGGTCTTAGACATTAACCACTTATGTGATTTTGGGAAAGTCATTTAATCCTATTTGCCTCAGTTTCCGCAAATGCAAAATGAGTTGGAGAACAAAATGACAAACCATCATAGTATCTCTGCCAAGAGAACCTCAAATGGGGTAATGAAGAGTTGAACACGAATGAAAAACAACTGAGCAACAATAAATATATGTTTATTAATTGAGTTAAAAATTCAGAGTTAAAAGAAGCAGCTTGATATAATGGAAGGAATGTCAAATTTAAAGTAGAGGAACTAGATTACCACCTGAATAATTTGAACAATTAATTTAACCTCATCAGCCCTCACTTTTTTAATTTGTAAAAATGAGGCTAATAGACTAAATCTCAAAGATCACTTTCATTCTTGAATTTTGATAAGTTTTTCTTTCTAAGGACCTTTCTTTAAAAATTCTAAGATTCTGTATTAAAAGGGAAAATGTTTCATTGTATTCAAGCAGCATATCCTAGTAAAAACTCTTTAGTAGATAAATTGCCATCCTAATTGTTAAAATGAAATTGCCAGCCTTACATTTTAGATGACTGCAAATTATATCTTCAATATATAAAATTCTGTCTATGAGATAGATAATAGCCTTGACACTATCAAGGAGAAAAGAATAAATTGTTTTTGGAGGGACATTAATGCTAATTTCCCATTTAGTTGCACTGGGAAAACTGAGACAAAATGAGTTTGCAACTCCAAAAATTGAGCAGTTTATTCCTACATCTTCAGCAAGATTAAATAAAATGCATCTAGCTTTTTGAACTCTTATGGATAAAGCGTACCAGATAAATGTAATATGTATCAGCTTTTATTATTAATCATAATTTTAAAATAATAAAAGCAGAAACATTTTAATATATTAGAAGACAAATTAGAAGACAAAAAAGATGTTTGTCTAAAAAAAGTAATTATTGTTGATATCAATAAATGAAGTATAAGTAAATCATTAAAAATGGCCCAATTAATTTTAACAAGTCCTAAAAATTATGTAAAACTTGTAATATGCTAGACTTTTTAAATGCTTAATTTGAAATACACACTTAATGCTTATTATACTTCTTTCTTAGAAATCTTCTGAAAATCCTTTTCCTGGTACACATATTACCAATCCATGCCACATGCACGCATCTACATTCATACATACATATATATGTACATACACACACATAGAGTAGGGAATCTTTTGCTTGAGAAAAATTTGTGTATTCCTTGTCTGTATCATTTTTAATGCTCTCAGCCTGATAATGCTAATAGTTCTGTGATAATTAAGATCATTTTTCCTGGAGAGGGAATCTGTTTTTTGATAAATTATGTGTGAACACATCTACAGAATGAAGGCTGACAGTGTGTTTATGAAGTCAAGAGGAAAGAATTCTTGACTAAAGTTATAGAAAAACTGATGGGGATCAGGATCAGTTGGGCTTGTTGGGGAAAAGAATTTCAGAGAGCAAAGTAGTTCTCAGTCAGATATTACAAACAACAAGATTGCCTAAATTTTTAAAGGACTAGCAACAAACTAAAGAAAGGATTTCTTATTTATACTAATTTCTAGGCCTGGTGTCACAGCCTAAGTTAGTTCTTACGTGGGCAGTTAAGACCAGGGAACAGAAAACAAGTCGTGGTTGCTTTACACTAGCCAGGTACAGGGAGCTTAGATTGCACTACATTTCAAAGATCTTAGTAGAAAAGATCAGTCATATTTGTCACAACCTTCCCCCCCCAAAAAAAAAATGATAAAAACAGCTTTTGTTACAGGCCAAAGTGTACATTGTTGCTGAGCAAATTTTCTACAGGGCAAAGTTAAAGGCAAGGACTAAAGCTATTTCCCTCAAAAACAGTGATACTTTTGAATAGCCAGGCTCTTCTCATTTTCATTTCCTTCTATCCCCAAAGAAATAATAGTTTTCTTTGAAATGACAAATGCTTGAAATAGGAAATGCAAATTATATGAAAGACCTTGAACATTATTACCACTAGATGCTATAAATTATAAATGACTGGTGTCCTTAGCTGGAAATGTTGGGTAGTATCCTTCAGGCTCCAGTACATTGACACCTAACAGCCATTTTTACACACACACACACACACACACACACACACACACACCCCTATGGAAATTTAGTTTTCTCAACATCAGTAGAAATAATTGTTTAATAATGCTTTTTCCCTGATAAATTTAGATATTCTATAGTAAGGACAGCTAAGTGGTGCAGTAGATGAAGAATACTGGGCTTGGAATCAAGAAAACTTATTTGTATGAGTTCAAACCTGCCTTCAGACACTTACTAGTTGTGTGACCCTGGACAAGCCACTTAATGCTATTTACCTCAGTTTTCTCACCTATAAAATGAACTAGAAAATGAAGTGGCAAACCACTTCAGTATCTTTGCCAATAAAAACTCCAAAATGAGATCCTGGAAGGTTAGACATAAGTAAAATGACTCAACAATAACAACAAACATTAAATGATCTTTTGAAAATTTTGTGTAGTTCCTACTATGTTCTAGGCACTGTACTAAAGCCCTAGGACTACAACAATAAAAATGAAACCATCATGGTTATAAAAGAAATTGTATTCTCTTGAGGAGACTTTTTGTGGTTGTGTATATATATTCATACACACATATATGCACTCTTTATGCAAACACACACACACACACACACACACACACATATATATATATATATATATTAAATACAAAATATTGGAGAGAGAAGTATTAGAAATTGGGGAAATCAGGAAATGCTTTATGTAAAAAGAAGTGCCTTGAGTTGGGTTTTTGAGGGGGAAGAAATTCTAAGATGCAGCGATGAGAAAGAATTATATTATAGTCAAGAGGAACAATTAGAACAAAGTCATAGAGATAGGAGATAGACTATTGTTTTTGAATTTCAAGAAGGCAAGTTTTCCTAGACTAGTATTTCAGATTCTCTACCCAGAAAACCTCAAATGGGATGAAGAGTGACTAAATGATTAAACATAGTTTGCATTTAAGAAGTAAAACTAATTTTACTTTCCAATAATGTAATTCTAAATAATTTTTATTAATTTTGATTCAGTGGCAATTTAATCAGCATCACATAATAAATAGTGATTTGGTTTCAAACCTAGAGAGATATGATTTCCAGTCTTACCTTTGACATATACTTTAGCTGATTGACTTAACTTTTTAAAATTAATTTATTTAATATTTTTGCTAGTTATATTCAAAATACTTTTTTACATTTGTTTTTTAAAACTTTTGAGTTCTAGATTCTTTTTTATATTCCCCACTCCCAGGACCCCATTAAGAAACCACATATCAAGTTATGCAAAAAATTTCTATGTCATGTTGTGAAAGAAAACACTGATCTCCCACCATACTAAAAAAAAAAAAAAAACCTTAAGAAAAATAAAGTTTAAAAGAAGAGAGGGAGTATGATTCAATCTGTATTCAGATACAATCAGTTTCTTCTCTTAGTATGGCTAGAATTTCTCATTCTAAATCCTATAGAGTAGGTGTGGATCATTGTACTGCTCAAAATAGCAAAATAATTTACAGCTGGTCACCCCAGAACATTCATAGAGAACTTTCCAGGCTTTTTTTCTGAGAGCATCCTGGTCATCACTTCGTATAGAGCAACAACATTCCATAGAATATCACACACAACAATTTATTCAGCCATTCCCCAATTAATGGACATCCCCTCAATTTCCAGTTCTTCACCCTGAGAAAAGAGCTGCTACAAATATTTTTTATACATATAGGTCCTTTCCCTTTTTCCCCTCTTTTAAAAAAAAATCTCTTTTGATATTCATGTTTAATAGGGATATTGTTAGGTCAAAGGATATGTATGAATTTGTAATTCTTTGGGCATAGATCATATCTTTTGATCTTTTATCAAATTGGAGCATGGCCCTTATTTTTTATAAATTTGACTAATGATTAAGAAAGTTGCTTCAAAAATCTTTTTATGATTACTATTGTTAACTGTTCTCCTCCTATTCATTCTATTTTCTCTCCTTTCACCCTGCCCATCCTCAACAGTGCTGTTGTAAATAACATATTATTGGATTTTGTTTTCTAATCCATTCTGCTACCTTCTTCCATTTTATGGATGAGTTTAAACCATTCACATTAATGGTTATGTTAGTTTATTGTTTCTTTCAATCCACTGTATTCTCTAATATTTTTCTTGTTATCATTTCTCTTTGTTGTTTCTAGTTATTACCCTTTTTTATTTTCTTTTTAACCTTTTTTCCCCCATTAGCCATTTTCCAATTTAAGGTTTTTCTTGCTTATGAGTAATCTTTTTTCCCCAAAAAATGTCCTGCCTCTAATATTTCCTTTCTCCCTCTTTCTATTTCTATTAATACCTTTGGTGAGTTTAACATATTTCCACAACACACTCTTTGTGTGTGTTCTACCCTCTTTTGACTAATTTAAATAAAAATAGAGCTCAAGTGATAACTGATTCTTTATTATTCCATATTTGATTACATTTCTATCTACCCATCCCTATTATGTATCTCACAAGTCCCCATGCCTTTTCTTCCATATTTCCTTTGTAAATCATCTCCCTCCTTTCCTTATGTTTTTACAATATTTTAAAAAGATAATAAGATTATTTATGGATCTTCTATTTCAATTTTCTATCTCTATTGTGCCTTGCATGTTTGTTAACATCTATTCGAATGTAAACAACTTATTCTTATAAAATCATTTTTGATTTTTTACTTGATATTTTATTTTTCTTTTGACTTTCACTTTTATATTGCCGTTCCTGATTTTTTTTCATGAAAAATATGTGAAAATACTCAGTTTCTTTGAAAATTAATGGTTCCTTGTAGAATTATATGCTTTTTTCTGAAAAAGTTCTTCTTTGTGATAGACTTTTATATTTATTTTTGAAACTCATTTCACACCCTCTACTTCTGCAGTGTTATAGCTGGCAAATTTTGTGTGATAGTTTATTTGGTTCTTTAAGTTATTTCTGACTATTTCTTTGGGAGTCTAAAAGTTTGGAATTCTGGCAATGATATTAATGAAAATTTTCATTTTGGAGAGTTTTTTCCTTTTTTTTTTTTTAAGGTGATCTATGGATTCCATTTTTACATTTTTATTTTCTTCTAATGTGCCTGTGTATTTAAAATATATATCTTGAAATATAATATCAAGATTCCTTTTTGTTGAGGAAATGAATGTCATATTACTATTTTAATATTATGTCTTCCTAATTAAGATTTTCCAAGTAATATTTTTTCAAGTAAAAGTTGTTTTATATTTTCCCCTGTATTTTTCTATTAATTAATTAATTGCTAAGAACACCAGCCCTGAAGTCAGAAGAACCTAAGTTTAAATCTGATCTCAGACACTTAACACTTCCTAGCTGTGTGACCCCGAGCAAGTCAATTAAACCCAATTGCCTTAGCAAAATAATAATAATAATAAATTGCTTTATGATTTATGTTGAGAGAGAAAAATCAGAAAGAAAGGGAAAAAACCATGGAAGAGAAAAAACACAGAAAAAAGAATTGAACCTAGCATGTGGTTGGCTTATATTTAATCTTTTTAATCTTCATGGTTGTTTTTCTAGATGCAAATGTCATTTTCTATTTAAAATCTATTGGGATTGACTTGGATTATTGAAGCACTGAGAAGAACCAAGTCTTTCATAGTTGATCATCTCACATTCTTGCTATTATTGTGTAGAATATATTCCTGGTTCTGCTTATTTTGCTCAGCATCAGTTCATATAAATCATATAAATCTGCCTTTTTAAAATCAGCTTGTTCATCTTGTTTTATAGAATAATAATATTCCATTATCTTTATATACCACAAATTATTTAGCCATTACCCAATTGATGAGAATCTATTTATTTTTCCAATTCTTTGCAATCACAAAAAGAACTGCCAAAAACATTTTTGCACATGTGGGGCTTTTCCCCTCCTCTATGATTTCCTTGGGATAAGACCCAGTAGTGACATTATTGGGTCAGAGGGTATGCACAGTTTTATAATCCTTTGGGCATAGTTCCAAATTGTTCTCCGGAATGATTGGCTCATTCCATAACTCTATCAACAATGCATTAATGTCCCAGTTTTTCCACATCCCCTCCAATCACTATCTTTTCCTGTCATCTTAACCAATCTGAGAGATATAAAGTGGTACCTTAAAGTTGTTTGCATTTCTCTAATTAATATATAATGATTTAGAACATTTTTTTCATTTGATTATAGATGGGTTTAATTTCATCATCTGAAACATATCTTTTCATATCCCTTGATCATTTATCAATTGGGGAATGACTTATATTCTTATAAATTTGGTACAATTCCTTATATATTTTAGAAATGAGACTTTTATCAGAAAAGTGTAATATTGAAACTTCTCAAACATTCATGTTAAATAATATAGGAGTTCTTGATAGATGAAATAATGGAGAGAAATTTTGTCACTGATCCTTTCATTATTTGAGATGTATGCTTTCTAAAGGTATTTGCTATTTATATTAAGGATGCTCTGAAAAGAGGGGACTATAGATGATTATATCTTCTACATTCTCCTGTTTATGATATTGAATATGACATTGTTTTGTTTATGTCAAATGTAAGAAGATTATATCTTCTTAAATGAGATTGATAATGAGTTATTCCTCTCAACTTGATCCTCATAATTTATATTAAAAACAAAACTTGCTGGGCAAAAAATACTATTGTTAAAACTGTGGTATGCATTTGGACCGATAGATCATTGTACTTGGTCCACTAATATCTGTAAGTAGAGCTGTGGGTAGTAAATTGTACTCTTTTCCCATGGACTACATAACATCTTTCAGCAGAATTTGGGACAAAAAATATTTAATACCTAAAATTCTAAACAAACAAAAATATTCATATTTGAGTACCTCAGCTTTGTATAGTCAAACCAATGAGCAACATTAAGAAAACACTGATATAATAATTGAGATTTGTGTAGCCATTCCAGCCAGAACCCCCTGATAATGTGATCATTCCTAGGTGTCTTGCACCACCTCTTCCTACACCTTAAAGAAATTTGGATATTTGTATTAAGGCCATAAAACTTCTGTTTCTTTCACCCTATAGTGGAAGTCAGAAGGAATGAATTTCCACTTTAGAGAGTAAAAGAAAATGAAGTACTTCCAGCTTCTGAAATACTTGAAAATATGTCTGCAGCTTACATTTTATTAGTATTTTATTTAATATGATTAAAGTATTTTCTAAGATTAAAAACCTTACCAAGAGAGAGAGGCTGGCAAGGAATGTAAGAGAAATGGTTGATAGGCTATGAAGTGAATGATTTTTATTCCTAAAAAGAAGTGAATATACTATTATGAGATGTACTATGGTATCCTTAGTATCCATATATCCATGGTATTGACTGTTCATTGAGGACTTCACAGGACTCCTGATACTATTATATCCAATCGTATATACACACATAAACACAAGTACATGCATTGTGAATGTATGTATAATACAATCTTATATGCTACATACATATGTATATGTACACGCGTTTTGTGTGTGTGTGTGTGTGTGTGTGTGTGTATTTAGACTTGAACATAAATACATACATATCCCAGATAATGAACTGAGCCTAACATTTAATAGGAGAAAAAGAAAGGAATTAGGTAATTTTACAGACATTCTGATAATATCAAGTTTTTCATTGAAAACCCTCTACCCTTTTTAAACACCACTGATGTTTTAGTAATTTCATATAACTGTAAATCATTAAAGGGGGAAAGGAAGGAAATATATATTTATTAATCACTTAACTATGTGCCAGGTACTATGCTAAGGATTTTACAAATATCTCATTTGATCCTTTCAACATCTCTATGATATATGTAATATTATTTCCATTTTACAGTTAAGAGAACTGAGGGAGACATCTGTTAAATGATTCCTCAGGATCACATAGCTATTAAGTGTCTGAGCTGTTATTTCATTTCAGATTTTCCATACTTTAGGCTCAGTATTCTATCCATGGCACCTAGTTGCCTCACCTCTGAAAATTCAAAGTTATGGGAATTCACAGAACAATGGAAAGACTACTGGTAGGTGTATATAGTATGCAACAATAAGTGACTAATATGTGGCTTACAAGATAGCATATAATAGAAGTAACTGTTATAAGTGGTACACTCTGGCCACAAACCATAGGACACTGTAGTCTAAAAAATCCAATTTATATATTATCTAAAGGTTGGAAAAAAAACATAATAGCTCTGTAGTGAGAGGAAAGGGCAGCTAGGTGGAGTAGTAAATAGAATTCCAGGTCTGGAGTCAAGAAGACTCATCTTCCTGATTTCACATCTGGTCTCAGATACTTACTAGCTGTGTGACCTTGTACAAGTCACCTCATCATGTTTGTCTCAGTTATCTCTTCTGTAAAATGAGCTGGAGAAGAAAATGATAAACCACTCCAGTATCTCCATCATGAAGACCCCAAAAGGGGTCACTAAGAGTCAGACACAACTGAAATGACTGAATAACAAAAGTGAAAGGAAGGGATATAATATGATATATTTAATTTAGTAAAATGGGAGTCCATATAATGTTGAAAGATTTTGAAAAAGGCTCTAAACAGATGTGAGTATTCTCCTTACCCTTCTCTGGAGAATTTTTGTAAAGATTCACTTAAATTACAAGAGATGACAAGATATAGATTTATTGTAACCATCACTGTTGGAGGGAATATATTTACATTGATCAGAAAACAGTTCCATTGTAGTATTGGAATGATGGAAGCATAATAGATATATTTACCTATAGAGTAACTTGTTCTATATGGAGATAAAAGGAAATGAAGGGCTTCATTAACTAACTTTTATATCTCTTACAATGAACCTTTTTCAGAGATTAGTTTTAAAAGAGGCAGCAACAAATAGCAGTCTCATCAGTATTGAACAATAGTTCTGAGACTGATTTGAACATTCAGTCTTTCACCTCTGCTCTGATTTTCCAGAAATTAAGGGATTAGTTATAAATGATTGGTTATATATAGACACAGTGTGTTTTGCATTTCAATAAAACACATAAAGAGTCCTAGGATGGTAGCATATTTAGATGTTTAAGTCCTTTTATTCACCTTTTTGCACAACCAGGTTAAAATACTAAAACTTTAACTGATAGAATCATGGATTTATAAGAGGGAGCATCAAATAATCTTTAATCTCTGTCTTCAAATAGATAAATAGCTCAGTGTCTAGGATATTGTTAAAGGTTTGTGCTATTATTATGACCTCCAAGGATGAGGTTTTGTGGCCTTCTTTGCTAACTTACCCTGGGGTGTCATTAGGTTCCAGTGTCAAATTAACATTGCTTTTGTTTCCAGTGGGAAACTTGTTACAGAAATATTATTTTTAAGTAGGGGATTTTATTGGGATGGGAGGTTGGAGGATAAAGGAAGTACATATAGGATGGCATATAAGAACACTTTCAGCACTAAATTTTTTGAATTAAATATTTTATAAAATACTTTATAATTAGTAAGTGTTCCTTTTTTCATCTAAGGAATTGACAAGAATTCTTTTCATGTGCTTTTTATACCTCAGATCCCTTTAGGAGAACCATTTGACTCTGAAGATAGTCTTGATTGAAGGTTATAATAATTGGCAGGCAAGAAAAACATACAGGAACGCAGAAAGATATGTTTTCTACTACATTTATCTTTTACTTTTATTTTTTCCACATAAGCCAAGATAATCTTCTTTACTATACAAACATACAAGGCAGATTTTAGAGTGATTGCTAGTATTTATATAACTAGTTTACATTCATGTAGTATTTAAAATCACTGAGCACTTAACATATAATTTCATGATCACTAAGCATTTTCATTTTGCTTATTGGGTGATCATGTCAAGTATTTTATCTGAACCTCAGTTTCCTCTCCTATAAAATAAATAAGATCTTTCCCAGAATTGTTTTGAGGAAAGGCTCTCATTTTTTTTTGTAGGCTGTAAGGCATTATAGAGAAGCAAGTAGTGTGGCATAGTGGAGAGAAAGGTGCCCTCAGAATCAGGGGGGTTTTTCTAGTCTAATTTCTGACTTGTAAAGGTTGTGACCCTGAACAAATCATTTAATGTCAGTAACCTAGGCAAATGGCTTACAAATTGTGCCCTTGGCACATGAAGCAATGAAAACAGTTACAATAGCTAACAAAATAATAATAATAGCCAACATTTATATGCCAAATTGTGCTCCATAACACTCTCTAACAATAGTAATAATGATAGTAACAGTAAATGTAATTATAATAATTATAGCTAACATTTATATGGCACTTAATATGTGCCAAGCACTTTGCTAAATACTTTACATATATTCTCTCATTTCATCCTCACAACAATCCTGGAGGAAGGTGCTATTATTATCTCCATTTCATAATTGAGGAAGTTGAGACAATAAAGATTAAGTGTCTTGTCCAGGATCATATAGCTATTCAGTATTTGAATCCGGACTTGAACCAGGTCTTTTTGACCTTATACCAGCATTATATCCTAATTAGTTGCCCAAATTCATAGGGACATCACAGAATGTATTAAACAATGCAGGTATCACAGTAATACTTGATATCTATCATCCATTTTGAGAAGTTCTATCTTAGAGAAGCTCACAATGTTAACCTTAAGCCAAGGCTACATTTCTTTCAAAGACATTAAATATTTAAAGTGATTTTTGTTTACTTGTACTTTGGACTTTTCCTGTAATTCCACAAATTTTCTGTTTGTGATGTCAACTTTTTCCAAGCCTAGTGGAATCCAATCCAATTTCAATGTTAGAGAAGTTCTGGAGTGCCCAAAAGGCATACATATCCCATTAAGCAATTAATTATTATAATTTAAGAATGAAACAAAAAACTTTTTCTTCCAATTTATATGCATTTTTCTCAAACAGCTGTTAGTTAAGTAGATAGGATATAAATATATATTATTTGGAACTAAGTGTTTTTAATAAACAGAATTGTTAGGTATTTCTTTTGTCTGAAGGGCACAGTGAAAAAAAAATATTGAGACATAATCTAAGAAAGTGTGGGAATCTCTCTTTGGGCAGACTCTAAGTCTATGAGTTACAGTTGTAACTCTTGTTACAAATTGTACAAATAATTTCCTCACTGGGAGGTCCTCAGGCCAATGAAATCACAGCCCTACCCACACTGCTCCATTCTGCATGATATTGTATAATTTTTATATAAATCTTTTGAAGAATGTGCGTGAGGGCATTATTTGCAATTGTACAATCTTATTTGCTGCAATAATAAGTTCAGAAAAGTTGAATAACTTACCAGAATCATATAGTTAGTGAAAAGTTGAGTGAAATCTTTAGATTTTCCCATATGTGTAAATTCTTATTAGATGATTGATGCTCTCCCAACAACAGTGCTTTGGTATTTTCAGATTGCTGAGAGCAAGCTGGCAAGCTAATCAAAATATAGCTAAGGTATGAGTCAGTGTGGATGAAAACTTGTAATATGGACTCCCAGTCTTTGTAAGAGCTTTTCAATATGGGATAGAATTAGAAGTGTTTTCATCCTTATATTGATTGGTATGATGAAAATGATTAAAGCTTCCAAAATTCTTTTTTATGATATATTTTATTTTATTAAATATTTCCCAATTACATGTAAAAATGACATTTAAAAAAATTTGAGAAATTTCTCAAATTTCTCTCCTTTTTTCTCATCTCTTCCCCGTCCTTGGGAAGGCAAGCAATTGGTATTGACTAAACATGGGAGGCCATACAAAACATCATTCTCTTTTCTACAAAGTTATCCACTTAACCTGTTGAAGGGCTTAAGGTGATTTTAAGATTATGCATTTTCAGATTACAAATGGCATCAAGTGTTCCTCTCCTGACGATTTCAGTTTGCCTTCTTTGTTTCTCTACATTAATCCCCTTCCTTTGCAGTAGCATTTCAGCAGCATGCCCTATCTAGGATTTGAAGGCTCTTCCCAAGAGCAATGTACATGTTCTTTTGAGGTGATTCTTAACTCTACAAAGAGATTTCCATGTATTTTCATTGCTAGGCTTATAACCCACTTTTCATTTTCAGCTGCCACCACTTGAGCAGATATTGAATTTACCTCTAGCAGATGACTTGCTTTGTATTCAATTATTTCTTCCCTCTCTGGCAAGATTTTAAGCTTTATTTTTAGATCCTTTTCCATATAACTCATTTCTATTTAGTTGTTCAGTCATTATCTCCTTAAAGGTACTGGAATGTATCATTGCATCAAGCAGTTTCCAGAGTGTAATCATTGTTTCTTCCTTTTAAATACTGTTGCTCATAGCTGACATTTCCCATCCATGTCTATTCAGTATTTTCATCCTGGTGATCAATAGGTTAATCTTTTTGTAGTATTCCACATTAACTTATACATAACAACTTCCTGATTGTCCTGGGATGCTGCTGTTTTAATTCCCATTGTGGTCTTAATGGAAATAAATAATAATCCTTTGAAACATATTGACATACAATAGTATATTAAGTTATAGTAAAAAACAACCTGTCTGGCTATCCAGTCATTTTTTGATCAAGGAAGTAAGTATTATTATTACTCCCAATTTACAGTTGAGGAAACTGAGGTAGACAGAAGTTAAGTGAACTGATTCAATTAGGAAATCTCTGAGGAAATTAGAGTTTGAATTTGGGTTTTCCTGAGATCCAGATCTCTCTCCACAGTGTCATCTGATTTAAGCCCTCCAGCCCTCAATTTTTTTCTCAAGTTTCTCTTAGTTTCTTCTGAAAGAAAAAGTTGAACTAAATATTTTCTCATGTATTTTCCATTTTGATTATCATTAATAATCCATAATTCTTCCCTGCTACCTCATTGGACCAAAGTATCAGCCCTCTGAACATTCTGATTTTCCCTCAGTAATGTGGTTCATGTGTTGATTTGTGATTATGTGATTGTGATTTGTTGATATGTGATTATGATTTCTGGAGCCTTTCTCACTTCATTGTGAGAAGCTAATGTTTCAGCTCCTCTTTAGGCAAGGATTTCTGTTTAGTGACTTTAACCAGAGCCATTGTGCCTTGACCTTTTGAGTGCTCTATAATTTTAAATTTGAATATGCATTTAAAAGGACAGTTTGGGCCCCTATAAAAGTATTAATTAAATGATGTTGTTATTCAGTCATTTTTCAGTTGTGTTTGATTCTAAATTATGCTATTTTGGGTTTTCTTAGTAAAGAAACTGGAGACTCCAGCTCATTTTGTAAATGAGGAAACTAAGACTAACATCATTAAGCGATTTACCCAATGTTGCAAAACTAGTTAGTGTCTGAGGCTGGATTTGAACTCAGAAAGATGACTCTTCTTGACTCTAGGCCTGTTACTGTATCCACTCTGTCCACCTACCCATACAAACAGCTAAATTGCCTTCCCTTTTTTATAATGGCTTGTCTTCATGCATTTAGCAATTTTGTATGTTCTTTACAGAAGGAAGTTAAGCAAATAATATCTTTTAAAAATGTTTGGAAATGCTCTTTCATTTGTTTTCTACTTCTAAATAGTGCAAATGTAAAATTCATGAACATCTTGGTTTTTGCTCTAATTCTACAATTTATTGCCTGCCACAATACTTGAAAATTGCATTGAAAACTGTTTTTTTTTTTTCAAGAGAGCAACAAAAGGAAACCATCTATTGCAGACAGTATAAGAGATATGGATTCCAATTGACTGATTTCCAAAACAATAATATTGCCTTTTTTTTCAGTGTGGTTGCAAGCAGAAAGAACAAATTGTCATTCAATGTAAAAGTTCCTATCACAGTTTCTGTTATTATTTAGTTGTGCTGAAATGCTAAGGTGGTTATGGTGAGGCATATCTGTTAAATCTCTCTGTACCTCCTCCCCCATGCTTTTTGGTGAATTTGGTGAATATATATATGATTTTTAAAAAATTTTTCTTCAGCAATTACATGTAAATATCTACCAATTCCATATAAAAAACTAAAATTCTTTCTTTAAAATGTTTGAGTTCTGAATTCTTTTCCTTTTATCTCTTCCTTCTCCTTAAAAAAGTAAACAATTTGATATGATTATACTTGTGAAATCATACAAGTCATACTTGAATAGGTGCAAAAGAAAGTAGAGGGAAAAATAAAACAAGAAAAAAATTTTAAAATCATATTATGTATGATCACTGCCAGAAAAAATGTCAATTTTGTCATGTTGCTTTAAAGATAATACTGTCAATTCTCTTTGAATATTCAATTAAAAAATCAAGACATTCTTTCTCAATAAAACCTTGGGAAAAAAAGCTTTAAGATAATTGAGAAATATTATGAAAATTCATTGGATGGTTTTGATGGAGATTGTGGTTCATTTGTTTCAGTCATACTTGACTCCTGGGAATCCCAGGAGTATTGGTATTCTCTTGGCAGAGATACTGGAACAGTTTGATATTTCCTTCTCCAGCTAATTTTACATATGAAGAAACTGAGGCAAAGAGTCACCCAGCTAGTAAGTGTCTAAGGCCAGAGTTGATTTCAGTAACATGTTTTCCTGATTCCATGCCTGGCACTGTATCATCTAACATTAACCAAAACTCAATTTGATTTTTTTCCAAAAATTAATTTGTAGTTTTATTATGTATGTAGATCAGATCATGTTTGATTACCTTCTTCCCTTCTCTCATTTCTCTTGATTTTAAGAATTATTTTTTCACATATGTTCTTGCTTCCCTTGAGGAAATAAGTATATTGGTAATGGATTTTGCTTAGCCTATCATCTCTTTGACTGGGCCTCTTTATGCTAGGTAGTACCTTAAACCAGGGTAGCATGGATAGCTTAATAATCAGTGTTCACCACTTTCTTTTCATTAAAAAGTCTGTGGAAGCATCTGATTGACTCAGTGGATAGAGTGCTGGGCTTCAGTTCTTGAGTTCAGATCTCACCTCAGATACTAGCTGGACAGATCACCTAACCTTGTTTGCCTCAGTTAAAAGTTGGTTTTGTAAAAAAAAAAAAAAAAAAAAAAAAAGCTAGAAAAGAAAATGGCAGACCTCTCCAATATCTTTGCCAATAAAACCCCCTATAGGATCATGAATAGTTGAACATGATTGAAAAATGACTGAGTAATTAGAGAAATGCAAATTAGAACAACTCTGAGGTACCATTTCACACCTGACTAAAATGACAGGAAAAGATAATGATAAATGTTGGAGGGGATGTGAACATTACCACATCTCACAAAACTGGGACACTAATGCATTGTTGGTGAAGTTGATCCAACCATTCTGGAGAGCAATCTGAAACTATGCCCAAAGGGCTATCAAACTATACATACCCTTTGACCCAGCAGTGCCATTACTGGGTCTATATCCCAAGAGGGAAAAGGCTCCACATGTGCAAAAATGTTTGTAACTGAAAAATGAGTAGATGTCCATCAGTTGGGGAATGGCTGAATAAGTTATGGTATATGATAGTAATGGAATATTGTTGTTACATAAAAAAATGATGAACAAGCTGATTTTAAAAAGATCTGGATTTATATAAATTGATGCTCAGTGAAACAAGGAGAACCAGGAATATATTGTACATAATAACAGCAAGAATGTGCAGTGATCAATGAAAGACTTGGTTCTTCTCAGTAGTTCAGTGATCCAAGGTAATCCAAATAGACTTTGGACAGAAAATGCCATCTGTATCCATAAAAAGAACTAAGGAGAGTGACACATGCTACATTCACTTTTTTTTCTGTTTTTTTATGTCTCCTATAATTTTTCCCCTTGCTCTGATTTTTCTCTTCCAACATGATTCATAATACAATAAATTTAAAAATAAATAAATAAGTTAAACAAACAAATAAATAGAAAGAAAGATGAGTGAGCAATAACAACTGACATAGCCATTCCTAAGACAATTATGGCCTGATAGAAATCACAATCTGCCTTGTCGATTAGCATAAAATCAGATCCCATAGGTTCAAATCGAATCCATTAAAATAATGAAATCAAGATAAAATGATCATTAGTTAATTTAAAAAGCACTTGCTAAATATTTATTAAGGGCCAGAAATTGTGATAAGCAACATTGTCACAAAAGTAAAAAAATAATAATAATATAACACTTGCCCTCCAGAGAGTTATATTTTAATGGGGAAAAGTAATCTATGCAGACTGAATGATGGCTGGAGCAATATTGAGATTCATGATTTTTTGTTTATTGCTGGAATAGCTAGTTGAAATGCCCTTTCTGGAAGTAACAGAAATATTGCTTTGATTCCTGGATCCAGAGCAACAGGTAGAAAGGGGGTGAGGAAGAGAGAGGGCCCCTGTGATTGTAAGAGAGAACCTAGCTAAAATAAATGGATGGAATGTGAAGGTGAAACATGGCCTGAGGTTTGGGGCCAGGTAGATCAATATAGTCATCAAAGGAAGAAAACTTACAAAAGAGAACCAGATAGCTTGAGGGATATGAGTAAAAGTATGTAAGGGAAATGTAATCCATCAAACATTCAACAACCATTTTTCAGTAGCCCACTATGTGCAAGGTACTATATACAGAGACAAAAATGAGTGAGGTACAGTTCCTTCCTTCCAGAAACTTATAATTTTGTAGGAGCAATTATTCAGTTCAATTCAATAAGCATTTATTAAGCTGTGAGACAGTATACCAGATATTAGGTGTCAAGTTTTTATTGCTCAGCCATTTTCGGTTGTGTCTTACTCATCATGACCCCATTTGGTGTTTTCTTGGCAAAAATACTTGACTGATTTGCCATTTCCTTCTCCAGCTCATTTTACAGATTAGGAAACTGAGACAAACAGGATTATGGGACTTGGCCAAGGTCACACAGCTAGTAAGTGTCTGAGGTTGGATTTATACGAGGATCACCACTTTATATGTTTCTAGGAGAAGAAAGATACCATAAAAACCTAATCCAAAGCCTCAAGGAACCTGCATTATGTGGAGAACAAAACATGAACATTGGCATTTTACAAGTAAGGGGAAACAGAAAAGTCTCCCTTCAGGAGACCTTACTTTAGTTGAGCCTTCAAAGAACTTAAGGCTTCTGAGAAACAGAGGTGATAAAAGTGAATTCCAGGTGTAGGGGACAGTCTGTAGAAAGGTAGAGCCCTAATGCTGAGGTTCAGTAATGGCAAATAAGTGCATTTGACTGGAATATAGGGTGTGATAAAATGAAGTTAAGTTTGGAAAGGAGGACTGGTGCCAGACTGTGAAGGATTTTAAATAACAAGCTGAAGAGTTTCTGTTTTATCCTGGAAGCAGTAGGAAACCACTTCTTTAGCAACAGAATCACACAGTGATAGGCAGCTAGATGGCACAATGGAGTCCTAGGCCTAAAGTCTGGAAGACTCATCTTTATTAATTCAAATCTAGCCTCAGACACTTACTGGCTTGTGTGATCCTGGAAAAGTCACTTAACTCTGTTTGCATCCATTTACTCATTTGTAAAATAAGCTGAAGAAGGAAATAGCAAACCACTCTGGTATCTTGGCCAAGAAAACCCCACAATGGTGGCCAGGAGTCAGATATATATGAAGAACAATAACAACATAATGATACATTTACCATAGGCAGGTTATTTTGTCTGTGTACTAAAAAAACATTAAAGAAGTGGAGAAAAATGATTAAAATATAATAAAAGCCTACTAAGGAGACTGAAATTCAGTTTGTCTTAAAGATGATAATTCTGGGACTTACATCTTTTGTGATTGGTATTCATTTAGATTTTTAACTCAGAAAAGAATTTTTTTTCCCTTTTTTTTTTTTTCCTGAGTCAGTTGGGATTAAATGACTTGCCCAGGGTCACACAGGTAAGCAGTGTTAAGTGTCTGAAGCCAAATTTGAACACAGGTCCTCCTGACTTCGGAACTGATGCTCCATCCACTGAGCCACCCAGCTGCTCCAGAAAAGAGATTTTTTAACAAATTAGAATACTACCTTTTTTGACTTAATCCCCCCTTCCCCCTTCCTTAACTATGGGAATCATTGAGTTGCACTAAAAATTCAAATCAAGGTAGAAGTTATAATTAGGAGTTGTGGCCTTGAAACCATTGTTAAACCTTTGAAATACTGTACAATACATATATATATAAGTATGTATGTATTTAGATTTCTAGCCTTTTATAGGAGAATGAATGCCCCCTATCTAATAGCTTGATCAAATCATTGCCCTAGCACTGGTCTCCTTTGCCATTTTCTTCTCTAGCTAATTTTACATAACTTTGACTTTTTAATCATAGAACTAGCTTTTCCATACCCAATGGTCTGGTAAGGAAATAAGAAGTGTACCTCATTTCCATTAGAGTGAAGGGACTAATAGTCTAGTCTATCTTCTATTAATGTAGATCTCTGGAGTCTTCCCTGGACAGACAGATAGATTAGGGAAAAAAAAAAAAAAAAAAAGAAATGTTATGGTTGAAGGATAACTCTAGCCCAAACACACAAGACTAAAGACATTCAGTGTGGTTTGGGTGTGATATTCCTATTTTTCTAATTGACTGAGAACTATTTTAGAGAGCATACCATAATTATAGTATCTGACCTTTAATTATAATTTTCAATGCCCATGTGTTTATGTTATGTAATTGTGATGATTAAATTGTGGTGACTTCTGGGAGGAAATTAAAAATCATGGTGGAGTAAGGGGGAGGGGAGAAGGAAGCCTTTCAACTAGTTAAGAGTAAAAATCACCCAAAAAGATGTGCCATCAAGGACTAATTTCCTTGAAATTCTGTGCCTGTTGTGAAGATTAATAACAGGTGGCCTTTTAGGGAGCTCCCAGCCTGAGTCTAATGTTCTGGTTGTTCTTTTATTATCCCAAACCTCCATAACTAAAGGATTTTTTTCACCCTGCCCTTTGTTCACAATATGGGACTGTAATTGAGTTCATATTTCTCACCCAACCTTTCAGCTGTAATTAATATTTTATTATACCAGATTTTATCACTAAATAGCAGAGCAGCAGGGTATTGAGCTGCAAGTGCATACGCACATGCTCTCTCACACACACACACACACACACATATACCCACACACACAAAGAGCAGTAGTGACTTATTGATGCCAGACAAATTCCTTGTAATGAGTTATGGTTGAGAGAACACAAAATAAATTTATGGTGCCCAACAAATATTCCAAAATAATTTATGGCTAATCCTATCTTGATCAGACCAGGGAAAAAGAAATTAAAGTTTCTAAAATAGAATGTTTAATTCCCTGGATCTATTTATGATATGCAGTATACATTATGCAATGCTCATTGTCTGTGTTATTATCAGTTTTCATTATGTCATTTTATGAACAAGACTGTTAGGTCAGCTACTTGGGGGGTGCTGAGAATCACATGAAAAATTATCTAAAGACTGTTCACTGTGAATATTGTGGAGGGTGACAGAGACAATTGAGACTTCCCATTACAGCTGTCTTTGAGCTAGCGTCAATTCAAAAGCTTTCATTCCACAGAATTTCACTGAGTTTAAATTTGTTGTGATATTATTAGGCCATTTTGAACAATAGAGTATAATCGCAGTAAAGAATCTTGAAAGACATGGATAAATGGTATCTCTGAGTGATTGTGTAAAATAGAAGACAAAATGAAGTGATTTTATTGCTTGAAGTATAACAACTTAGTATTAAGCCATCTTCATTATGAATCCATCTTTTGTGGTTGGGATTCATTTAGAATTTTAACTCAGGAAAGAGACTTTTAACAAATTTACTACTTTTGCCTTTTTTCCCCCTTTCTTTAACATGGGAATCATTGAATTGCACCAAAAATTCAAATCAAGGTAGAAGTCATAAATAGAAGCTGTGCACTTGAAACCATTGTTAAATCTTTGAAATTTTTACCAATAACACTTTGAATTGGGATGGAATAAGGTTATGACATGAATTATAAGGAAAAATTTCACATAAATGTGAGTATATCATATGATCATAGTAGTATACATAACAGAGAACTCAACGATATGTCAATTCAGATCTTCTCAATTTAACATTAGAGAAACTGAGAATCAGGACAAAAGAGGATTTACTTAGGAAAAGACCACATAGGAGGTAAATGTGGGGGGTAAGGTCTGTATCTAAGATGATCTACATCCAAGACCTCTGAATCCCAAGTAGTATCCATAAGAAAAATTAAAAACAAAACAAATCAACATCATGTTTCAGATGAGAGTTATGAAGAACTGAACACTTTATAACATATTTGAACTCCCAACTTTCAAAAAATCAAATGAAAGATTTTCAGATGTTCTTTCCTGGGCTTTATCTCATATGCCATTCTATATAAATGCAGATTTCCTATTCTCCTTGTAAAGGAGTTTTGTTGTAGGAAAGTCTAGCATAAATTAAATTTTAAATTAAATTTCATTCCACAAGAAAGTTCTGTTGTAGTTATGTCCTATTTCTGGCAGATTCGTCCTCAGGATTGTATTTTAATATTGCAGGTTCTGTAAAAAGATTTTATATTAGTTGAAATACTGAAATAGTGATGGAAAAGGAAGAGTACAACTTTAAACAAAGAAACTTTGAGTAATACATTAGAAGAATAATCAAATTTTAATTTAGTACTTGCTCAGTTCTCTAAACAAGACACTCCTATTCTGTTTTCTGTACTGAAAAAAATTTGCTGTTTTATTGTCTTTAAAGAAAAGACATTTTGGAAGCGGGTTTTGAGGTTATAATTGCAGTTGGAAAGGTTTCATGAAATTAATTAGTGAGATGATCTCATTTTTATAAATGAAAAACACATCAGTCATAAAGTTCTGTCAGGTTACCATTGACCTAAGTGCTAATAATGTGTTAATTTACATTAAGGCAACAGCAGTGTGTGGCAATTGGGCGGCAGATAGGATTTAGCTATTTTTCATTAGCACTTGGACTTTGATAAAGGGGAACAGAAAAGAGCTGCTTGACCTTTCAGTGCTTAAATTATTAAAGAGCAAATAGATTTGAGGTCTGGATGCTTGCAAATCTAATTTGTCTTGTGGAGCAAGGATGAAAAGACATTTTGGGTTTGAAATTGCTCCAGTCAACTTAGTTCTCTCTTTAATGTATCTGAAGATGAATAGATGGGAGCCATTTGAAATGTAATATACATGGAGTAGTGTATGTAAAAGAACTAATATCAGCTTGCTGGGACAAAGGCAGGTTTAAAGGATAATTTTATCTCTAAAATATTCATGAATTCTCAAAAATCATTGGTCCTTAGAAAATAAGGGAATTTTTGTTTCCACAATTATCCCACTTAATTGAAATAATATAGCATGTGGGTTTTTTCTTCATTTAACAATAAAGACCAAGTTGTCCTTGTTTTAATTTTGTCTTTGGTTCAGCAACATGCAGTCTTGTTTGTTGTTGTTTTATTATTTTTTTCTAATTCCATTTCTAAACTATTCAGACTTGGATTATCTCTAACAAATTCAAAGTCTCGTACTGACTTCTCTCCATGATTCAATATATGCCTCTTCTCAGACATAAAATCAAAGGATTTAGAACTAGAAAGTCACTTTAATCAGTAAGTCAAAAATCATTTATTAAAGCAACTTGTTTGTGCTGTGAACTGTGGCAATCACTGGGAATACAAAAATAAAAAGGAAACAGTCTCTGCCCTCAAAGAACTTACATTCTGTAGGAGAGAGGGAATATTTATGTGTACAGATATATATAAAGACAATTAGAAGATGATATTGTTGGTGAGAGCATTAGTAGTTGTGATAATCAGGAAGACTTCTGAATTTTCGGAATTGGGTATGGCTAATACAATTAGACAGGAAATGGAATGTATTGTATGATGAGCAACAAGGATGCTACTAGGTACAAGAAGAGGTAAAATGTAATGACTATAATGTAAAATAAAGCTTGAAATGTCATTTAGTTTCAAATTGTGAAGGACTTTAAATCCCACAAGTGTTTATACAAATGGGAAATAACAAATATCTTAGTGCAGTTTGAAGCCACTAGAGCTTATTGAATAGAGGAATGATATAGTTCTATCTAGTTCTATCTGTTCTTTAGGAAAATCACTTTGATCACTTTGTTGGCCATAGATTAGAATAGGGAGAACCCTGAGGCAAGCAAATAGATTAGAAGGCTAACATGTTAGTTGAAGTTAAAGATGGTGGAAGCCTAAATTAGAATGGTATCTTTGTGACTAAAGAGAAAGTAGATAAATGTGAGAAGTATTTTGGAGATGAAAACAAGTTTTTTTTTTTTTGTTTGTTTGTTTTTTTTGGTGGGGGGGGGGGGGAGATGGAGGAATCAATTTCCATTCTTCTGTTTTACAAATGAGGAAACTAAAGATAGAAAGCTCAAGAATTTGCCTAAGATTAAACATGCCATAGGATTATCTAATTTAGAACTAGAAGGGAGTTTAGATTATTTTATCTAGTGCTTTCATTTGTCAGATGAATAAATTAGTCCATGAAGATGATATGACTTGCCTCAACTACCTCATAGAATAGATACCAAAGCTAGTTGCTTTGCAAACTAGTTGCACTGATTAACATAAGAGGAAATATAATATTTAAATAACCCTATCTTAGAAAAAGAACTCAAGCCATAAATATACTCCCTAAGAAAAAATCTCTAAGACAAGATGAATTTACAAGTGAATTCTACCAAACATTTAAGGAATGATTAATTACAGTATTATATAAACTATTTGAAAAAAAAGTTTGAAAAAACATAGGACAAAAGTCCTAAAAATTATTTTTGTAATGCAAATATAGCATTGATACCTAACCTAGGGAGATCAAAACAAAGAAAACTATAGATAAATTTTCTTAATGATTTTTAAATAAAATACTAGGAAGAAGATTATAATAATCTATTACAAATAATCTATTACATTGTAGCTAGGTGAAACATACTAGGAATGCAGGACTGGTTCAATATTGAGAAAATTATTGACATTATTAGCTACATCAATAACAAAAACAATAAAAATCATAAGATTATGTCAATGGGTACAAAAAGTGTTTTTGACATAATACTGAGCTCTTTTAAAAACACCAGATTCCCAATTGATAAATGTTCAAAGGACATGAACAGACGATTTTTCAGATGAAATTAAAGATATCTATAGTCATATGAAAAGATGCTCCAAATCACTATTGATTGGAGAAATGTAAATAAAAACAACTCTGAGGTACCACCTTATACCTCTCAGATAGGCTAAAGATGACAGGAAGAGATAATGATAAATGTGGAAGGGGATGTGAGAGAACTGGAACACTAATGCACTGTTGGTGGAGTTGCAAAATGATCCAGCCATTCTGGAGATCAAGCTGGAACTATGCCCAAAGGGCTATAATATTCTTTAATCTAGCAGTGCTATTACTAGTTCTGTATCCCAAGGAAATCATAAAGGAGGGAAAAGGACCCATATGTGCAAAAATGTTTATAGTGGCTCTTTTTGTGGTGGCAAAGAATTGCAAAGTGGAGAAATTAACTGAAAATTGGAGAATGGCTGAATAAGTTATGATATATGAAAGTAATAGAATATTATTGTTCTATTAAAAATTATGAACAAGCTGGTTTTAGAAAGGTCTGGAAAGATTTACATGCACTAATGCTGAGTGAAACAAGTAGAACCAGGAAAACAGTGTACACAATAACAAGATTGTACAATGATCAACTATGAAAGACTTGGTTCTTCTCAGTGGTTCAGTGATTCAAAGCAGTCCCAATAAACTTTGGAAAGAAAATGCCATCTGCATTCAGAGAGAGAACTATGGAGTACTGTAAATCATCATATGCTATGTTCACTTTTTTTCTTTTTCTTCTATTTTTTCACTTTTGTTCCAATTTTTTTCTCTCCCAACATGATTCATAAAAAAAAAAGTGTATAAAAAATTAATGTACATATATAAACAGAAAAATAAACAAAACAATAAAATAATAAATAATAATAAAAAACACTTTGGATAGGAATAAATGGAGCTTTTCTCAAAATGATCAGGAGTGAAACAAGGATATCAATTATCAATACTATTATTCAATATTGTGCTAGATATGTTAGCTATAGTAATAACAAGAAAGAGAATTTGAAGGAATGAAAGTAGGCACTAAGGGAACAAAACAATCCCTATTTGCAGATGATATAAAATTCTAAGGAATCAACTAAAAAGTAGTTGAAATAATGAAGTTGCAGGATATAAGATAAACTTATATAAATCATTAGCATTTCTGTATATTACCAATGATAGAGAAATTCCATAAAATAATTGCAAACAAAAAAATAAAATAAATAAATAAACTAATTGCATATAATAAAAACTACTTCCCAGGGACAATTAGATGATTGAATCTATCATCATCACCATCCTCATCATAGCTAACATTAACATAGTAATGTTAATGGTCTATGGACCAGCCACTGCAAATATTTTCTCATTTGGTCCTTATAACAACTCTGAAATGTGGGTGTTATTATAACCCCCATTTTATAGCTGAAGAATCTAAGGCAAAGAATGTTTAGGTAAATAGCATAAGATTTCATAACTAGTGAATATCTGAGGCCATACTTGAACTAAAATCTTCCTGAGTCAGGGGACCTAATATTCTATCCACTGTGTTTTCCAGCTCTAAATCCTATGTTATAATACTATTAGATTCTTCCTTTTAACCTTCCAGACAACCTTCACATCATTTCCTTCTTCTCTCAGTATAAGATCACCAGCAAAACTCAAGGACCCCCAAGGTCCCTTCATGTTTCTAATCTTCACATCTGTAAGCTGCTCTCTTCAGTCTAATTATGTCATCAATTCTGTTAAGACCCTGACATTAAGTTTTTATAGTATGAATTTTGGCTTTCTGAGCATCTGTTTTCCATGTACTCGTCCTGTGGATCCAGCTGATCCTTGAAACATTGAATGGCAGCAACTCTGTCCATATTTTTAACTCCACAAAGTTCAAACCCTGTGACTTTCAGTAAAGTTTCTGGATATATAAATATCATAGCCTTCCATATAACACTAAAGTTTGCATGCTAAATATGGCTACCAATTGTGTTGATAGATTAATAATTTCATCCAAATTTCCCCTTAGATTTCCTGCCATTAGGGCATTATAATGTATTTTCAATGATTGTTCTTAATATTGTGGGGTTAGTAATCATTGATCTCAGACAAAGACAAAGAAAGATTCAATCTTTCTGTACAAAACTCAAGCATACATATCTATGTTTTTAAAAATATTTATTTGTTTAAAATTATATGCAAAATAAGAAAAATTAAAATTAAAAAAACACAGAAAAGGATAATTTAAAAACACAACATTGTCATGTGCTCAGCAGAAAGAATATCAGGGAGGATTCAAGATATACAACAATAACTTTCATTTCAAGAAAGCATATATAATAATGAAAGAGATTATATTCATGACTCTTCATCTTTTCTTTGCTTCCTTATTGTTTTTTTCTTTGCTGTGCACTTTTTCCTTTATTCTTTTTCTCCCTTTCATTCCCCCCATCTCTCCCAAGCAGGCTACAGTTAAGAAATATATATTTAGGGCAGCTAGATGGCATAATGGATAGAGCAACAGCCTTGAAGTCAGGAGGATCTGAGTTTAAATTTGATCTCAGACACTTAATACTTCCA
Source organism: Antechinus flavipes (assembly GCF_016432865.1). NCBI lineage: Eukaryota > Metazoa > Chordata > Mammalia > Dasyuromorphia > Dasyuridae > Antechinus > Antechinus flavipes. The sequence goes on from NC_067398.1 coordinate 506,819,811, forward strand.
AGTTGTGTGACCCTGGGCAAGTCACTTAATCCCAATTGCCTTGGGGTGGGGGGGGGGGGAGAAAGAAAGAAGTATATATATATATATACATATGTATATGTGTAAATACATATATCTGTACACATACATATATGCCCATTTACAAATATGTAGACATGCATCTAAAGCAATATTAATATAGCTAATATATAATTCAGGATTCTCTATTGATTGAATCTTTCTTTGTCTTTGTCTGAGATCAATGATTACTAACCCTACTTTTTTTTCACATCAGCAAAACACTCATCCTGAAGTCTGTCTTTGGAACTTCTCAGATTATCTCAGGAGGACACTTTGTTCTGCCCCAAGTTTTATTTGTTTTTCACCAATATGTGATCTCCCTGAGATACAATTTTGTTTTGTTCATGGGGGAAATTTGGAAAGACTAGAATTTTCTGGCCTATTCCAACCATCTTTTCAGAATCTTCCTTATTGCCTCTAAGCTCGATATTCTAGGACAAAGCATACTTCAGTATATTTTTGATTGGTCAAGAATTGCTGTACCAAAAAGCACCAGAGAGCAAACACTCAGTGGTCATGATGTCTAGATGATAAGTTGTACATACACTTCTTATATTATACAAAATGTATAGCCAGTGAGACTTTGATATGCCCTTCCAGATAAATCTGCCATTTTTTCTAGGGCCACCTTAGTTACTAATAATTCTATATCCATCTAGCTCTGTAATTTCTTTTCAAGTGTGTTAATTGTCATGAACAGTATTCATTAACCAGTTCAGCTAGGGAATACAGTGGATACAACACTGGACTGAAAATGGGGAAAACATATCTTCCTAAATTCAAATCTGGCCTCAGACACTTATTCTCTAGCTGTATGACCCTGGGAAGCCACTTTCCTGTTTGCCTTAGTTCCTCATCTATAAAATGGGCTTGAGAAGATTATGATAAACCATTCCAGTAGCTTTGCCAGAAAAATTCCAAAAGAGTCAGATGTGACTGAAACCACTCAACAACAACAAAAAAGTAACAAAACTTTCAGGTCCCTTGAAGTATAGCTATCTATGATGAATTAATTTCTAGAGGAAATAAGATTTTAGTATGAAAATGCTGTAACAGTGCAACTGTCTTAAATGCCGTATTCAAGGTCTGAAAGATAATTTCTTGCTTTAGTTGTCATTGAAATATGAGCGGTTTTGTATTAGTCAGATCTAGTGCTTCATCAGTCATGAATTGTCAGGGTTAAATTGTTAGTCGAAGTTTATATTTCAAAAAAAAAATTATAAAGCTTTCACCTTAGGAGAGAAAGGATTGTCAACCATTACAATAATTCTCTCTGTGTTATGGATGGATTTTTAGTTTGTATGATCCTAAAATGAGCTCCATGGATGCTACCTGAGCTAGTTGTCTGTCTTACAGTATAATCCATGGTGAATACAACAAAGTTAACTGTGAAAGTTGACCTTTCATAGGATACATGGTTCTCTTCATGACATAAAAATATCAAAATGCCAATAAGGTAAGGAAGAACTGTTAATTAAGTCCTGAAATTTTGCTGAGGTATTGGACATCCCTCAAGGCATAGTCTGATATTTAGTGTTCAGATCTAATGTTGAAGGCCACCTTCCACTCATTCCTAATTTTTACAAAGTAATAACCATCTCCTTCCTTCCTGGTTCATAAATCTACATAGGGTCTAATGGATCCTTTCCAGTATTACAGTACTAGTGAGAGATACCAGTTCTTTGGGAATATACCACACCTTCCATCTTTCTTAAGTAAAAAAGACAGAAGTGCTCCTGCCAGTGATTGAAATGTTAAGAATTTATCTTAACATAAGATAAATTGACGTGAAGATAAATTCTTCATATTTTCTTAAATATATGTCCATAATTTTCAGTTAGCACATAAATCTTCCCACAATATAGAAAATTTCCCAGGAAGTAGATTTGGTAGGAAAATAGAATTCCAATGTTTAACTTCCTTCTGAATTAATGTTTCTTATAAACACCTCTCCAGAGATATCTCAGTCCCCAGCTCCTGAATTTTGATACCTACCTCTGGAGTTAAGTCCAAGTGTAACACAGTGTGAGATACCATTGTTCATTTATTATCTGTGTAACTCTAGGTAATCACTTTGTGGGCTTCATTGTCCTCATCTGTATAATTGAAGGGTTAAATTACATGCCCTATAAATTCTTCTGAAGCTCTAAATTTATGATTATATGAACTTCATGCTTATTTTGTCCATTAATGAAAATAGATAACTAGCATTTATATGATGTTTTAAAGTTTATAAATTTCTAAATATCTTATCTCATTTGGTCCTAATGACAATCCAAAAAGGTAAGGTCTTTCTGACTCTTAAGTCCATTATTCATCATACTTGTTGTATTACCTACCTAGAGTTAGTAGGTAGTTTTTGAATAAGACTTTTAAGTTTTGCAAAGCATTTTACAGATATTCTCACTTTATCCTCACAATAATCCTAGAAGTTAGGAGCTATTCTTTTCCCTATTTAACATATAAGGAAAATGAAGCAGTAGTTAAGTGGCTTATTTTCAGTTACATAATTAGGAAGTATCTAAAGATATCTAAAGATACTAAAGATGATTGGAGGTATTCTTGACTGTAGGTATAGGACCTTTTTCTCTGCTGCCTTCAAAAGAATGGGCTAGATAGTTATATACCCAAAGCAGAAAAACATGGAACATATTACCTATCAGATTCATGGATAGAAGAATAATATGTGAAGAAACAAGAGAGACAGAGAGAAAGGGGGGGGGAGTTGGAGAAGAAGAGAAAGGAAGAGGGGGTAGAGGAAGGGAGAGAGCATTGTTGAGCTGTAAAATGGATTTTTTTGATTATTCTAATTTTAAAACTCTTATATAAATAAAATCAATATGGCCAAGACTAGAAGAAAAGTAGAATATTTGAAGGGGGTGGAATTTTCATAGATAACCTCTCAAATAGAGCTCTCATTTCTTAAATATTATGGAGAACTTTGTCAAATTTGTAAAAATACGAATCATACCCCAGTTGATAAATGGTCAAGGAATATGAACAGAAAGTTTTTCAATTTAGAAATCAGGATTATATATCATTGCATGAGAAAATGCTCTAAATCATTATAGATTAAAAATGCAAATTGAAACAACTTTAAATTATCATCTTAGTCCTATCAGATTGGCTAAAATGATAATTGTTCTTCAACTGGGGAATGGCTAAATAAGCTGTGATATATGATTGTGATGGAATACTACTGTAATCTAAGAACTGATGAACTAGTTGATTTAGAAAAACATGGGGAGGTGGAGTCAAGATGGCAGAGAGGACACACGCTCTTCCTAAGCTTTCCTTTACCTTCAATCAATTTTAATGAAATTTAGCCTCAGAATTAGTGCTTGGCTATCAGCATCCACCAATATTGGGAGTACAACACATTGCCAATTGAAGATGATCTCGTAATTCACCAGAGAAGGTCTGTTTTTGCTCATGCATGGTGACAGAATGGGGCTAAGTCAGGCACAGACAATAAGAGCTTAGGAAACAGCTCACACTGAGTAGCCCGGGGGGGAGAGGGTAGCAGTGGTGGTTTCTGCTGCGGAAAATCTGCAGGGAGAATTTTACCCACGGTGTGGGCACTCTACCCTGGCAGCAAGCCAATAGATTAGCAGAGAAGCTATAAACACAAGGGGTAAAGACAATGACCCCAAAAGCTAGAGTCTCTTGGGACCTGGCCATACCCATCCAACATCTGGAGTTACTCAGTGTGATCCAAGCACAGTCACAGTTACTTTTCCCTGTGCAGCTGCAGTTGCTGTTCCCAGTGCAGATAATATTGCATTTCCACTGAATGCAGCCAGTGGGTGATGTCCCACTGCCCCTTCATTGCCACTTCCTGTTGTCTTTAGAGGCATCTTGTAAATACCCCACTGCACCCCATAAGCAGACCATAGTTCTTTTTTTTTTTTTCCTTTTCTTAAAATGAGCAAAAGGGCAAAGTGGGCTCTAACTATTGATAGCTTCTATATCGAAAGCGAACAGACTTCAAACCTGAGGAGACTAAAAGCGGTTTGTCTCTAGATCCAAAGATGGAAATGATCTGGTCCCCACTACATAAGGTTCTCATAGAAGAAATTTTTAAAAATCTCAAAAGAGAGCTAGAAGAAAAATGGGGAAAGGAAAGGAAAACTTTGCAAGAGGGTCAGGATAAGACATGCAACTCATTAAAAGATAAAGTGGAAAAAGAAAACAACTTCCTAAAAAAGAGAATTAGTGAATTGGAAAAGGTAAACAATTCCAGTAAAAACAGAATTTGTGAATTGGACAAAGAAAATAATTCTTTAAAAAAAAAATTCCATAGAACAAAACAACTCATTTAAAAACTCAATTGGACAAATACAAAAAGAAATAAAAAAGTAAATGAAGAGAATCATTCATTAAAAATCAAACTTGAACAAACAGAAATGAATGACCTGAGGAGACACCAAGAATCAGTCAAGCAAAACCAAAAAAATGAAAAATCAGAAAAAAATGTTAAATACCTACTTGGGAAAACAACAGACCTGAAAAACAGATGGAGAGATAATCTAAGGATTATTGAACTCCCTGAAAATCGTGATTTCAGGAAATCATCAAAGAGAATTGCCCAGATATTATAGAAACAGAATGTAAAATAGACATTGAAAGAATTCCTCGATTACCTATTGAAAGAGATCCCAAAATCAAAACTCCAAGAAATGTTGTGGATAAATTCCAGAACTATCAGACCAAGGAAAAAACACTACAAGCAGCCAGAAAAAAAAAAACAATTCAAATACTGAGGTGCCACAAGAAGGATCACTCAGGATCTAGCAGCATCCACATTAAAGAATCAAAGGGCCTGGAATCTGATATCATGAAAGGCAAAAGAACTTGGTATGCAGCCAAGGATAACTTACCCAGCCAAAGTGAGCATTTTCTTCTAGGGAAGAAGATGGACTTTCAATGAAATAGATGAATTCCATCTATTTCTGATGAAAAAAACCGGAACTAAGCAAAAAGTTTGACCTCCAAATATAGAACTCAAAAGAAACATAAAAAGGTAAAAAGAAATCTTGGGAACTATATTTCTGTTATGGGTATACATAAAGAGTACATGTATAATTTGGTTTTACTGTTATAATATAAAAAAATAATATAGAGGTGGAAAGGAAATTGTACCAGAAAAGGGAAAAGTGGAGGTATTACGTCTCACAAAGAGACAAAAGAAACCTATTATATCTGAGGGAAAGAAGGGAGGGGGATGAACATAGTGGGAATCTTGCTCTCATCAGAATTGGCTCAAAGAGAAAATATTAGACATATTTGATTTACAGAGCACTTCTCTCACTTCATTGAAAAGTGGGAGGGGAAAAGCAAAAAGGGAAGGAGTAAGCTAAATAGAAGTGAATACAGAAATTATAAGGGAAAAGTTTAAGGAAAGGAGAGGGACTCTAAGGGGGAAGGATCCTAAAGAGAAAGGACTGTGTGAGGCAATTGGTGCTCATAAGTTTAAAACTGGGGAGAGGGATAAGAGGGAAAAGAAAGAGAGAAGCATAATCTGGAGTTAACAAGATGTCAGGAAATACAGAATTATTCATTTTAACCATAAGTGTGAATGGGGAAACTCCTCCATAAAGCAGAGGCATATAGCAGACTGTATTAAAACTCAGAATCCTACAATAAGTTGTTTACAGGAAATACACTTGAAGCAGGGTGAAACATACAGAATAAAGGTAAAAGGTTGGAGCAGAATCTACTATGCTTCAGGTGAAGTAAAAAAAAGCAGGAGTAGCCATTCTGATCTCAGATCAAGCAAAAGTGAAAATTGGTCTAATTAAAAGAGATAAGGAAGGACACGGACATCAATGCAAAAATCTTAAATAAAATATTAACAAAAAGATTACAGAACATCTTCTCCAGGATAATACACCATGACCAAATAGGATTTATACCAAGGATCAGGGCTGGTTCAATATTAGGGAAACTATTAGCATAATTGACTATATCAATAACCAAATTAACAAAAACCATATGATCATCTCAATACATGCAGAAAAAGCTTTTGATAAAATCCAACACCCATTCCTATTAAAAACACAATAGAGTACAGGAATCAATGGACTTTTCCTTAAAATTGTGGTTTCAATTTAAAACCATCAGTAAGCATCATATGTAATAGAGATAAACTGGAACCATTCCCAATAAGATCAGGAGTAAAACAAGGTTGCCCACTATCACCATTACTATTCAATATTGTATTAGAAATGCTAGCTTTGGCAATAAGAGTTGAGAAAGAGATTACAGGATTAGGGTAGGCAATGAAGAAACCAAATTATTACTCTTTGCAGATGATATGATGGTAAACTTAGAGAACCCCAGTGATTCTCCTAAAAAGCTATTAGAGATAATCCACAATTTTAGCAAAATTGCAGGATACAAAATAAATTCGCATAAATCATTAGCATTTTTATACATCACTAACAAAATCCAATAGCAAGAGATACAAAGAGAAATTCCATTTATAATAACTGTCAATAGTGTAAAATACTGGGAATCTATCTGTCAAGGAAAAGTCAGGAACTATAGGAGCAAAACTACAAAACACTTTCCACACAAATAAAGTCAGATCTAAACAATTGGGAAAATATTAAGTGCTTCTGGATAGGTCGAGCAAATATAATAAAGATAACAATACTCCCTAAACTAATCTATTTATTTAGTGCTATACCAAGCAGACTCCCAAAAAACTATTTTAATGACCTGGAAAAATAACAACAAAATTCATCTGAAAGAACAAAAGGTCAAAAATTTAAGGGAACTAATGAAAAAAAATCAAATGAAGATGGCCTAGCTATACCTGATCTAAAACTATATTATAAAGCAGTGGTCACCAAACCACTTGGTATTGGCTAAGAAATAGACTTGTTGATTAGTGGAATAAGTTAGGTTCACAGGACAAAATAGTCAGTAACTATAGCAATCTAGTGTTTGACAAACCCAAAGACCTCAGATTTTTGGATAAGAATTAATTATTTGACAAAAATTGCTGGAAAAATTGGAAATCAGTATGGCAAAAACTAGGCATTGACCCATACTTAACATCATACACCAAGATAAGATCAAAATGGTTCCATGATCTAGGCATAAAGAATGAGATTATAAATAAATTAGAAGAACAAAGGATAATTTACTCTCAGACCTGTGGAGGAGGAAGGAATTTGTGACCAAAGAAGAAGTAGAGGCCATTATTGATCATAAAATAGAAAATTTCGATTGAATTAAGTTAAAAAGCTTTTGTACAAATAAAACTAATGCAGACAGGATTAGAAGGGAAGCAATAAGCTGGGAAAACATTTTTACAGTTAAAGGTTCTGATAAAGGCCTTATCTCCAAAATACATAGAGAATTGTCTCTAATTTATTAAAAATCAAATCATTCTCCAATTGATAAATGGTCAAAGGATATGAACAGATAATTTTGGATGAAGAAATTGAAACTATTTCTAATCCTATGAAAAGGTGTTCCAAATCATTATTGTTCAAAGAAATGCAATTTGAGACAACTCTGAGATATCACTACACACCCATTAGATTGGCTAACATGACAGGAAAAGATAATGACAAATGTTGGAGGGGATGTGGGTAAACTAGGACACTGATGCATTGTTGGTGGAGTTGTGAATGGATCCAGCCATTCTGGAGAGCAATTTGGAAGTATACTCAAAAAATTAGCAAACTGTGCATACCTTTTGATCCAGCAGTGTTTCTACTGGGCTTATATTCCAAAGAAATATTAAAAAAGGGAAAGGAACCTGTATGTGCAAAAATGTTTGTGGCAGCCCTTTTCATAATGGCTAGAAACTGGAAATTGGATGGATACTCATCAATTGGAGAATGGCTGAATAAATTGTGGTATATGAATGTTATGGAATATTACTGTTCTGTAAGAAATGACCAGCAGGATAAATTCAGAAAGAGACATACATGAACTGATGCTAAGTGAAACGAGCAAAACCAAGAGATCATTATATAGCAACAACAATACTATGATGAGCAATTCTGATGGACGTGGCTCTCTTCAACAATGAGAAAATCCAAATCAGTTCCAATTGATCAATGATGGACAGAATCAGGTACACCCAGAGAAAGAACACTGGGAAATGAGTATGGACCACAATATAACATTTGCACTCTTTCTGTTATTGTTTGCTTTCATTTTTGTTTTTGCTTCTCAGGTTATTTTTACTTTCTTTCTAAACCTGATCTTTCTTGTGCAACAAGATAACTGTATAAATATGTATACAAATATGTATGCATTTAACATATACTTTAACATATTTAGCATGAATGGGACTACCTGCCATCTAGGGAAGGGGATGGATGGAAGGAGGGGAAAAATTGAAACAGAAGTTTTGCAAGTTTTGTAATGTTGAAAAATTACCCATGCATGTGTTTTGTATATAAAAAACTATAATTAAAAAAAAAAAAAAGAAAAACATGGAAAGACTGGGACCTATGAAGGAAGATGCTATCCATCTCCAGAGAAAGAATTGACCAAAAAAAATACGTATCTATATATACTTATATGCTGTGATCTTACATACGTTGTTTGAGTATATATACATATATATATATAAATGTATGTATATATTTATAGATATATGTATGTGTTGTATATGCATATATAAATGTATGTATACATACATAAATATGGTACATATACATTTGTATGTGTATATCTATATATAGATAGTCTTTTCTGGGGAGAGAGAGGTAGGAAAGCCAAGAAAAAAATATTCAGCAAAGAACCAAAGGAAAATTTGATGGAAGAACAAAAAAGCTGGGTAGCTTTGAAAACAATGTAAAGGATTTATTACAGGGTTTTGTTTAAATGGACATTTGTTGTTGTTGTTGTTTTTTAATTCTCTCATATTCTGCTGTGCACATAAAAATGGTCTTTTGTTCTTTTTTGGTGGTTGTTCTTTTCTTATTTGGTATTTAAGTTTAAAATGAATTACCAGTGTTAATCACATCATTAACTAATAATTAATTAGCTTAATTATTAAAAACTGCCTCACAAAGTAAAAATTATATGGGTTTAGATCCTGTCCCTGACACATCTGTTGCATGTCTAAAGGAAGTTCTTTAACTTCTCTGAGCCCCATATGATTCATTAAGACTCTTTAAATTGCACATGCTGATCTGTCTTTTTAGAGAAAGCTTCCTTGCTGGGATAGTAATCAGCCCTAGTGTAATCTAACAACAACAAAGCAAGAAGAAACTGCAGTAGTATCAACATCAGTTCATTTATGTAGCACCTTAAATTGGTAGAGCAACACACCCTGTTTCAGTGTATATGTCTTTAGGGAATGTACATTTTGTATTATTTTAAAATTAACATATTGTTCTATTAACTAATTTAAATTATGAAAACACATTCTGATGAAAGAATCTGTAAATTCATATTCAAGTATATAGAAAACAGCATTTATTTAATCGGTTCAGAAATGCTAACAAGCTTTTAATCATTTGAAAGAAAGATGATACTTAACAAAAGTTCTTTAACAAAAGAACATGTTTTTGCCTGGGAACAATCAATGGTCATTCATTCAGTGGCCAAAAGAAAGGAAAAGATCCAAAAGGCCTAAGTTTGAATCGAGGCTGTAATACTATAATTATTATCTGTATAATTGTAAACAAATTTTCTTGTCTCAGTGAACCCTTGAACATCTGTTTGCTCATTTATACTTTTCTTTGACATTTAATTTGATCCATTTCACTGATACAGATAGTTTCTTCATTGGTATAGATTATGACATGTGATACAGATGACAATTCTTCCTTGGTCTCTTACCCTGAGCAGTTCTTACACATGATGTTTCCATAGGTCCTCCATGGAACATCTATGTGATGGGATGGTCACTATCATAAGGTCTTTTAGAGAAAGTTGGAAGATACATTATCCTGTTATTTTAAAAATGATGATTGAAGTTAAAGCAGAGAGGGAGAGATGGCTGGTCAGGGAGACGAGCATTCAAATGTGGCCTCAGATACTTATTAGCTATGTAATCCTGTGCAAATCACTGTAAAGCTCACCTTTCTTATCTATAAATGTGAATCATAATAGCACCTTTCTTCTAAGATTGTTGTAGGATTAAATGAAAAAATATTTGTACTTTGCAAACCTCAAAGCACTATATGAATGCTGTCTTGTAATATAACCAGTCTATTTTTTTTAAAGTAACTAAGTTCCTTGATAATGTTTTTCAAATTCTTCAGGCTATCTGTCATCATTGGGAATAATGCTGCAGCTTCCTTGTGCTTACCACTTAAAATGCCAATGCTATTTTGATCCTGATATTATGATAAGACCCCATCACTTGACTCCATAGGGATGATCAGGATAATAAACCTTCAACTATTTATCTCAAAGATTGTTTTGAGGAAAACGTTCTGTAAATCTAAGACAATATAGAAATGCATGGATATCATTTTCCTCCCCAGTAACTTCCCAGACTTCAGTACTCAATTGGCTTTCTCCAGTATTTCCTGTGACTTTCATGTCCCAGCATACTGTGCAGTGAGGAATGAAGTTATAGTAGCCACACTCAGATATCATTAAAAAACAATCTCTGTAGTATAGAATATGAAAACTTATTGACTTTGATTTTTCTTTTCTCCTTTCTTAGTGTTTACCAAATAGTGGTTGAAGAAGAAAGTCCTCGTAGAACTAAAAAGACGACAGAAATATTGAAATGCTACCCCGTGCCAATTCACTTTCAGAATGCTTCAGTCCTCAACTCTCCATATTATTTTGCTGCCGAGTTTCCAGCAAACAGCCTTCAGGCTGCTCAGCCCTTTACAATTGGTGACAATAGAACATACAATGGCTACTGGAACACTCCTCTTCTTCCCCACAAAAGCTACAGAATTTATTTTCAAGCTGCTAGTAGAGCTAATGGGGTAAGTGTTACATGTAGCTAATCAATATTTATTAAGTACCTACCATGTCCCGGACACTGGTCTAAGCACTGGGCATAATAAAAAGAGTGAAAAGGGCATTCCTTTACTCAAAGGCCTTACAAACTAATGAGGAGACACACATGCAAACAAATATATACAGATTAAACTATATACATATCCATACACCTTATATGTATGTATATATAGGACATCTATGGGCATATATAGGGCATGTATGTGTGTCACATGTGTGATATATTGCTATGTGTTAGGTAGCATGTTTATATTTTTGTTCAGATATACAAACATAGAAATAATATAGATGTCTTTGGAAATGCTGCATCAAACAGCTAGTGTCTCAGGCCAGATTAAGATTTAGAAAGATAAGTCTTCTTCATTCTAAGCCCAGTGCTCTATCTACTGTGCTGTCCAAGCTCAAGTCCTTTCTCCTGTAAGAAGTCTTTCTCAGTCCCTTCCCTCTTAGTTCTTGCTAGTAGTACCTTCTCTGAGATTTCCTTTTTTATTAATCTATATCTATGTCTATCTATCTATCTGTCTATCTGTATCTTGTATGTATGTAATTATTTGTATGTTGCCTCACCATTAGAAGAAGAGCTTCTTGTGGCCCAGGCTTGTTTTTTGCTTCTTTTTCTCTCTTAACAATGTTTATAGGACATAATAACTGTTTAATAAACATCTAATGACTGATTCACTGTTTCTTGCCTGCTCTTCTTTGTGAGGGGAAGAAAATGGCATAATCAGGAATATCTGTTCTCAAAGTTTTTTTTTTGTTTTTTTTTTAAATAATCCAGAAGGATTACATTAAAATTCTGTGAAATCAGATGATTGAAAAATCATTTCCATTTGACCACGTGTTTCCAAAAGTTGACTTGTCGTAGCTCCTAATGGGCATCTCATCTTCCACATTCTCATGTCCCTAATTTGTTTTTCAGTCAATTGTCAAAATAATCTCCCTAAAGAATAAATTCCTTTACTCAAGTTTTCACTTGTCTTACCTTACTGTCCCACACAAGCTCTACATTCCATACAAATTCACTTTTTTTCCTCTTCTTCTAAATCAGCTTTCTATCTCCCACCCCCATATTTTATACAAGCTGTATCCTGCCAGTCCCACTCCTTAACCCTTTAGAATTTACTTCTTCCTTACCTCTATTTATTAGAATCCTTAGTGTTTTTAAAGACTCCTGCCATTCCTGACCCTTCCATTCTACTATCTTCCTTTCTCTTTACATTTTCATGACAGACTCATTTCTTTACATATTTCATGGAAGAGGAGGTAATCCCCTCCAATCGCCATCTCAATCATAGGTCAGAGAGGATGGAGATTGCTTAATAGATTGTTTCTTTACCCTCAGATAATACATCACCACCTACATAATAGGAATTGGATAAATGCATGTGGAAGGAATAAATGAATGAATGTTGTTGCTTAGCCTACAGCTGAGTTACAACTACAACACATACAGAGCTCATTTTCATTTTGATCCTGCATCTGTCTGTTCAGCTTATTTGATCCTAACTCTTTGCTCTAAAGCAAGTTAAGTTTCCTTTTGATATGATTAAATTAGAATCTTTTTTAAAAGTTAAAATACTATCAGTAGAATGAATTTGGAATTGAAATAAGAACTTTCACAGGACTTTTGCTGGGCCCATTTTATTCAATTATTTCTTCCACAAATCTCCCCATTCCCTTCCCCCCCCCAAAAAAAAAAAAAATCCCAAGCAGATGGATAAGATTTGACTGTTTCTCTCAACAGCTTGGAAATTGTTTCAAGCCACCATAATGGCTTCACTTTGGCAATGCACCGAGACTACAGAATTGTGATTTTAAAAAAAATTAAATATAGTTTTTTGAGCTGAGCTGTATTCTCTCTTCATCTTTGCACAGGAAGAGAGTAAGAGTTGTTAGAGGTCAGTAAGGCTTCGGAAAGATAACTACACTTTTGTGTTTGTTATTCTTATTTCATTTTTTGGGTCAGAGTTAGGTAAGGTATTTGTTGTTGTTGTTGTTGAATGTCTAGTATATTGGATTTTCAGCCTAGAAATGTAGCTCAATGTATGTCATGGAATAATCAAAACTTCTCCAAAAACAAGGAAGGTTTACCTCATCAATAGCTTTAGACTTGAGCTATAATTTTTTTTTTTTTTTTTTTTTTTTTTTTTGGTGAGCTTCTGTATAGTGATTCCTTTTCCCTCTTTATTTGATACAGGAAACCAAGATTGATTGTGTACGGGTGGCCACCAAAGGTAGGTTAAAATTCTGAGGTGCTTTTCTGTCTCATAGAAGCTCTTTTACTGAGTATTTTTAAACTACTGGAAGTACTGTGTAATTTAAAAATATTGATTATATATAGGGATGGTATGATGGAAATTTTTCTGCAGAAATATGTGTTATTTTTAATATATTATTTCTGGTTTGGGGGCTTTAAAAATTAATGGTGTCTCTTGTTTGTATATCACCTTTATTTCTGAATATCCTCCCTTTCCCAATAAGCCATTTTTGCATCACAAAATCAAAAAGAAAGACGAGTAATTCAGAAAAAAAAAACTCACATCACCTTATTGTGATAATATAAACAATGTTCTATACCCATAGGCTTTCACCTGTACAAAGAAGGGAAGGTAATGAGTCTATTTTCTCACCTGGTGATTGTTTTAAAGGTTATCTTGTAGGGTTATTATGTGATCTCACTATGCTTATTTCTCATCTTTCCATACAATAGAATCATAGTGGTATGCCTTGTGGCTGCTCACATACAAGGTAGTAAAAATTATCCACTATTTCTGAGCAGTTTTACAATTTTGTAATTATTCTTAACAAAGAGTAAGTAAAATGTTTACATTGGTGAAGTCAGTATTCCTGGAAACCCTAAAATTCCTACATATTACAATATAAAATAGAAGAAATAAATTACATAAACTTGACCTGAGATAACTCATGTCTAGAATAACAGCTGAAAAATATTGTTGAGATAATAAGTTCAGGACTGCTTGGTGTATGTCTTTGTAACACACCCTTCCCTTAAATTCTATTAACTGTTGATAATGGACCATGCTAGAAAGAACTCAATCAATCATTCAAACATTTTTAAAAATGTGTTTTTTTTTTTTGTTTCATATGTCAAATAAATGGCTACACAATAACATAATTCAAAGCAGTGGAAGTACTGGGGTCCTTAAGAGCGATTTTATAAATATATAATATACTTTTAAAACCCTTCATTGAATATCTTGATTTTTGAAAGTAATTGACTATGGTGACAAATAGGATTTTTTGTTGTTTTCTAGTATCCCTGATTAGTTTTTATAAAATTAATTTTTAATTCTTTCTCTTAATATAAAATTAACTCTTATGTTAACTGTTATCTTATATGTTTACAGATATTATTCCCTGCTAAGGGATTTAAGGACTTAAGTCCTTGACTGATGACCCTTTTAGGCCCCTAACTTATCTCTGCTATGAAACAGGATTTTGTAAATATCTCTTTATTACTCTCTATATCACCCTGTCTGAAAGAATGAAAGTACCTCCTAAAGTGCCAAAGGTAGAATAATAAAACTACCTTACATTCAAATATTTTTGTTTGTTTTTGTTTTTTTTTTTTCAAAACACTCACATTTCTACTTTCATATTTGATTCTTGTAATAATTCTACTAGGCAGTCAGCACAGGTATTATTGTCATTCCTAATTTAAAGTTGGGAAAACAGACTCACTGAGAAGTTACCCAAGGTCACACAGCTAGTAATGATTAGAATAAGGAATTGAACTGTTATTTCTGACTTCCAATCCAATGTTCTTTCTGTTCCAAATGTACTACTTTTGCCTACCTAATTATGATATTTCTGTGTTTTATTTTTTAAGCCTAATCCCCTGCCATATTTACCACAGTAATAATGAACTTTCTGTAATAGTTTTCATTTTGAGAATGATCTAGCAATGTAAGTAACATCAGTGAAGGAAGGAATTTTGAACAGCTTTGCTATTTGCACAACAGATTGTGATAGTGTTTTTCTCCTGTCATTTAAGTTTAATCAATATTGTGGTTTATTTTACACATCGTTAAGGGATGGTTAGATAATCAGTTGACCTCATTGATTAAATAATTCCCAGTCACATTTTTAAGTGATTTGTGAATCTTTACATAGTAACAGACAGATCCTTTAACCTCTATTTGCAAAAGGGGAAGTAAAAATTAGAATGATCATTTCATTGAGCTGTTTGTCAATTTTCTTTTCATAAACTCATAGAGCTGGAAACAGCCTTGAGAAAGGTCTTGTCTCCAGGCAAAACTAGCATCCTTTTTAAAAACCCCAGAGGAGGAGATGAAGTGAGCTCCTTTTGTAGGATAATCTTTCACAACTCTTAGAATCAGGAAGTCCTTCATAGTTTTTACTTAAATTCATCTTACAGCCATGTTAGTCATTCTATCTTGACTTGTTCTAAAACGAATGAGGGCTTAGAAATAAGAAGGTAGAAAGGCTTAACACTGAGAACATATTTCTAGACCACATCATAACACTGGACTAAACCACCCTAATTGTTTTTGCTTCACAATGCTGGCATTTAATTAAATTTTCTGCTAATAGACCCACTTTCCCAAGACATGCATTGTATTTCCAAAGATTTCAATGTTCTTCTGAAATAACTGTTGTCAAGTATCTTTACAGAGATAGTCCGGAGGTGGTTTTGTTTTCACAAAGAACTCAATTTGTAATTTCAAGGAAAGGGATATATCTCTTTACAATATATTTTCATGCTATTTATACCTTTAATGTTTTGATTATTTTAATCATATGTACAGGGTCTGTTGTGACACTAATCATATCCCATATTAAATTATCATAAAAATTAGACACAGAAAAGACCTAACGTGTTTTCCTACAGATCTCCAAATCAGAGAGCATCTACTGCAAATGGTGCTCCTTTAAAAAAACATATAATCACTGTAGCTTCCTGCTCTGCAGAAATGGATGTACTTATTGATCACTGAATCTCCTATTTCTTAAGTTTCAAATTCTGATTCAATTCCATACGCATTTATTAAACACCTACTATGTACAAAGTACTATGCTTAGTGCTAGGGATAGAAAGATAAAACAAACAAAAGAGGCTCAAAACAAAACAGATATATACAATTTACAGAGATAAGTAAATGAGAAAAGTTTTATCATTTAGCTATCATTCACCCTAAGTTTGGATATCCCTTCAAAGTTCTAAATTGGGACCTCTTCTCCTCTCTTTTTACACAGCTCCCATATATTTAGCAATAATCCAATCATCTTTGTTCAGATGACTCATATATCTGTAGACCCAGTCCTAGTCTTTCTCCTGACCTTTAGTGCTTGCATTACCATTTATCTTTTGGACATTTAAACTGAGTGTCCTCAAGACATTTTAAACTCTAAATATCCAAAACAAAATTTGTGATCTTTCTCCCAAAAGTCATCTCTTTATGAGTCTTCTCTATTTCTGTGGAAAACACCACCATTACTTGAGTTTTTCAAGTTTGTAACCTTGATTTTATGCTCATCTCCTTTCTTTCTTTCACTTCATATAAGTAATTATATGCTAAATCTTAGCATCTCTCTTCCTCTCTATAGCAACTCATAGATAAATCATTCTCTCTGATCACACAGCCATCATCTCAGCTTATCCTTTCTTCATGGTGCCATCTCCATACATCCTGAGCTATACCTTGCCACTAGACCCAGCTAGCTGTGAAGGAGAAAGTGAGGATGATGATACTGCAAAACCCTTCCTCACTTAAATCCACTTAGCTTCCATGTCATGGCATCACTTCCCTGAAGTCATGGTCCTTGAGAACAAAGGACAAACAATTAACCTCTGTGAATAGGAGGAGGAGCTGAGCCACTGAAGATCCAACTGGAACTGACCAGTTAGGCAAGATAGTTTTTTTTTTTTTTTTCTCTTTCTCGTGGGAGAATGACCAGTAAAGCAAATTTTACATTTATTTCACAAAATGGGCACTCAGTACATGTTTCAGTAATGGAAGGAAGGAAGGACCTTCTGGTTTATGAGCTAGACCTTTTTTCCCTTAAGGGTCATGTCTTAAACCCAAATTACCCTAACTCTCATTGATTGGCCAATAATAAATCCCAAGCCATATCCTACTTGGTCACTGTTTGGGTCCTGATTGGCTCAAAGTGAATATAAATATCATTTGTTTCTGTTTTTCCAGAGACTCTGAGAGTCTTCCCTTTGCAGATTGATTTTCCTTTATGACTAGTAAAAGAGACCATTCTCTGCCTAATTTCTTATTTAGCCTTAACCACTGATTGGACATTGCCTCAGTCAAACTGAGACCTGTTAAAAACCTTAACTAAAAAAGGCTAAGGTTTCTTATCATATCTAGTTATCTCCAGTCATCCTGATCTGATCTCTACCTTGCCCAGATGGCTCCGGAGGAGAAAATGACACTGGTGATTTTGCATACCCCTCCCTCCCTTCAGTTCATTTGCATATCACAGCATCACTTCCTTGATAGCATAGTCATTTTCAAGAGGGAAAGACAAACAACAACATCCTTTCATCACATTTCTCTGGTTGATTGCAATAGCTAACGAATCCATCTCTATTACTCAGATCTTTCCCCACTCTAGTCCATTCTCCAAATAGCTATTGAAGAGACTTTCCTCAATCATATATCCTCAAATACCCGTATCACTTTCCTATTCAGTCAATTCTACTCATTCTTACTGCATCCAGTATCAAATATAAATTCCCTTCTTTGACATTTTAAAGGCAAAAACTTTTCAACTTTGCCCCAAATGATCTTTTCAAATTCCTTAAATATTAGTCCTATTCCTGAATTTTTGAGATCCAGTCAAACTAGCCTTGTCCTATGGAAGATTCTGTCTCCCACCTCCATATCTTTGTACCGATTGGCCTCCATGCCCGGAATACCCTATCTCTTCACTTTCACTTCATAGAATTCCTCATGTGCTTCATCTACATAAACTCACAAGATCTCCCTAATTATTGATATTTATTTTATATCCTTTAGGTTTAATCTGTATATACATAAATTATATTCTATGTAATAAATAAGTGCCATACAATATTATTAGTAATTTATAATATATACATAATAATGCATCATATAATAAATGTGTGCTATCTTCTCCATTAGAATGTAAGCTCTATGAGAGCAGGAATTTTTTTCAATTTTAACATATATATGATATATAATATATATACACACATACACATATCTATGTGAGTATCTATCTAGGTTCTAGCACAGTGCCTAGGACATAGCAGGTGTTTAATATATTCTTATTGGTTAATTGATTGATAAGTATAAGATAATTTAAGGATGGAAAAATGGGAATGTGTTAGGTAGTGACACCAAGATATGCCTTGAAGAATGTAAAGATTCTAAAAGACAGAAATGAAGAGGAAAGAATGGCAAATTGCTGCATTATGCAAGAGAATTTCATTTCTATTTAGATATGTACTTTTTCTAGGCTACTTAATTTTTTTCCTATGCTCTGTAGTCAAGGGAACAACTTTTGGCTATTTTAAGAAAATATAACTTATAGTATGTTTCTCTTTTTTTAATCCAACTTCATAGTTTTTCTAGTTGGATTGCTTTTCTAGATCAGTAGACTCTACTCTGTTTTAGATGTCAGATCACTTAGATGTTAGATCACTTTAGATGATATATCACTTCTGTATACTTGTTAAATAAACATTCCTGAAGAAGTTCTTTATTATACTAGTTTGGGAGATTTCAGTCATACTGAATCACAAATGACAGTGTCTTACTTCAGTAAAGAATCTTATTCTGTTAATAAATTCCTGCCAAAAATGGTTTATTCAAAGGTAATTAATCATGAGACATTATGCAGCTATCTTGAACAAGTATATTAAATGAAAAATTTGGAAACTTCTGCCCACAATATAAGACTGGTGTCTTTAGTGTCTGTGGGATTTTCTCTGAAGTTGTTAGAGAGCAACATTTTAAATATTCATTTAGATTTGCAAGGTTAACTCAGTTTTGAAATCTAGCTTTATTTATGTTTCTTAAATATCCCAGCATCCAAAACATCTTTTAAAAATTTTCTATATATTTATGTACTTATGCAAATGTGGAATATATATATATATATGTATGTATGTGTGTGCACAGATATATATATACACACACATATATATATATATGCATGGGCACACATACATAAAATATACATATATATCATTTCAGAATAATTTCATATTAGGGCTGCATCGTATTTGAGAGTAGTGAAACTATGTTTGAACCACTATGTAACTTTACTTGTGGACCACAGGATTTACCAATTTATTCCTCCCCCAGTTTGAGTTTTATTAGATAGTACAGTAGAATACTTTTTAAAAAGAAGAGAAAACTCAGAAAATGTATTTGCAACACTCTTATCTGAATTCTGTGTTTAAAAGTCACACTATCAAAGGGTGACTTCTAATGCCTAGTGCACATCAAAACTTGCAAATTTTCTATCTCACCTTTCTCCTATCTTATACTGTTGATAGTTGCTATGGCAAATGTGGGCTTCAATTTGCAAATGTTTTAATGGGAGAAATTGTTGCAAAACATTAAGAAACAGTGGAAATATTTTCATTGTTGATCTGATAAATACCAGTTAACTTCCTTGCTTTGAAGGAAGTTGAAAATATTTAGAGCTCCACTTGAAAATGTAGTCTTCCTGTTTATTCCATCATTCTAAAAAATAATGTACTTCATCAGTTCTACAATACCACTAGGGATGGAGCCAAGACAAAGAAGTATGTTGCTAAAAGAATGAGAATATCTTTTAAAAAATACAAATCAGGAAGATTCTTTGTCATATAAATAAGTAAACTCTAGGATATCTTAAGATCATTGAGATATAAAATCATGTGTTTTTTTCCCAAATTTCACCAGTTCAACTAATACAACAAATACTGTAAATTTCTATTCAAAAATGTTCATAATGAAGTTATCTCTCCTTAATTCCATAAAAGATAAGTCTAATTAAGCTATATATTATAGCACTGAATTAGGACATTTTAGTATTTGATATATCCTAATTTTCTTCTCTTTAGCTCTTTACTAAAAATGTCATGAATATCAGAAATTAATAGTTTTTGCTCAATGCTTAAGAATTTGACCTCCAAAGTATAATAAATTCTAAGTTTCAATACATTTCAGATTGATTTAAAAAAAAAAACTATTCTAAAATACTTACACATATTCTTTCTAACATTGTGTTACAAGACAACAAAAACTACTGAGTAGAACATTGAGCTATCATAAAAATATAAGCTGGTATTTATAATGCATGACTATAATGGTAAAAAGAAGTTGAGATGAAGTGATAAAAGTTTTAAATAAATGTCGTTATTTTTAGCAGATATGAAATTTGTTTATCTATGTCTTTGTGAGACAAGTGCTCCTACTTCTATGTGAGATAAGACAAAATGTTTTTTTAAAATAAAATACTTCAAATATTCCTGTCAATAATATAGCAGCATTTTAGATGTTGCCTGGAATGTTAACTACATATTAACAGTATCAACAATCACAGAAGCACTCACACAAATGTTAAGGTTTAAAAGCACACACTTTGTGGTAATTCTGGTTTCTATTCCAAATTCAGGTCTACTTAGCACAGCTTATCCTTACAACTTGTTTATTCCCTACTTAAAGGACCATGCAAGGGTCTTTAGGGACCTTGGTTCTCTGATCAAAATGCTAGATTATTAATCACTACAGCAATACTGGGATGATTTCATTAATAATGAGTGAAAGACTATTGTAACATTTTAAACTCAGCCTCTGCTTCATTCCAGCTACTAGGAGCAATGCTCTGTTTGAATGTTGCAGAGGGATATTTCAAAATATTATGCAGCAGCAGTTTTGAGTTTAATTGTCTGCAGATGGTAGATGATCTATTTTCCTCACTCGATGCCACATTTCTAATAGCACCCAGGCTGTTCCATGTAAATTAGTAATCTTTCATCTAAGCCTATTCTTAATTTTCCAATATTTTTTCTTTACATCATTTTCCAACTGCATCATATTAGATCTGACCTTTTAATTTGTATATTTTTCCCCAATATGTGTGTGTCACAACTCCTTTAACTACTTAAAGACAGCTGTTGAACTATGCTGGCAAATCAAGAAACTCAAGAGGTCATATTCGGGAACCCCAATTCTTTTTTAGACAATGATTACAGTTTTGGGAATGGCAACCAGAAAAAAAAAAGAGTTTATGTGTGTTCTTACACTTAATCTTACAGGGAAAGTTTGAACTTGCATTGGAGTTGGAATGAGACTTCTAAATGGAAAAGTTATAGATGGATTAGAATTTTATGGAATCACATTTTTTTGTTCATCAAGCATTCTATTTGTAGACTATTTTAAGAGGCCAAAAACAATTTTGACTTGTATGGAAAACCAAATCTTAACAACCAAAAAGGAAAGGGGAAGGAGAAAAAATTATCTGAATTGGGAGCAACCTAACGTAGTGGTTTGAGTCCTGGACTCAGAATCAGGAAAATCTGGTTCAGTTCCCACTTCTGATACTTTCTAGCTGTGTGACCATAGGTAAAATGCTTGCTCTCTAAATCTAGTGGAAGAAATGAAGTAATAAATCTTTAATTTAACTGAATTAGCAGTAAATTTTGACAGATGCACATTCAAGATCAGATGGAACCACTAATTATTTCTGATTAATGGATTAAAAAAAAATTTCTTTCAATTGGTCTTGTCTGAACCACAGCCAGAGTCAGTGATTGGTAACAATCTAAAAGCCTCCGAAGACTCTGCATGAAGAGTGAAGGAAAACCTGTCTTCCTGTGTTTTCTCTTTTCTATTGTGGTTGTTGGAAAGCAATTGAGACAACTTGATATAATGACCAAGAATTCTTCTTGCTAGCCTAGCTTCAGTCTGGCTTTTTTTTCCCTCATGCATGCTGACCTGGGAATCTTCCTTTGCCTTAGCTGCGATACTCGTGACTCAGCTTACAACACCATACATTCGCATCGCCCCTGCTGCAGGCGACGAGCAACTAACAGGTCAGACATTCAAGTATAGATGAGTCATCTTGCCCATTTCCTTTTCATTTTCTTCAACTTTGTTTCCCCTTCATATCTCCTTCTTTGCTTATGGATTGTTTACTCCATTTTTAGACCTCTGATTTGGTCCCATACCTTAATTCTCTCATATGCTTGGCACTTTTCTATGTGTACATTTATATCCATGCATATTTAAAGTTCAATTCCACTGCATGTTTTCATTGTGTACCTTGTCTGTGGATATGTTCCTTCTGGCCTAATGTGTTAGAGAAATGAAATTATTCTCAACTTGCAGCATTCACAACATGAAATAGGGTTTTAGTTCAAGTACATGAAGATGTAGTTGTTACATTTTCCAGATGAACATAACAAAACTTTGTAGTAGGAAATTTCTTGTTATCATACCAAGTTTAGATTGCATGTGCATTTACAAATGTGTTAACTTTACACATCTTTTGTCTAACCAATGTTAGCAAATTGGGGCCACACTATGTTGTTCAAATAGAATTTCATGTGTATAAATTTAGAATAGTAGAGAGTGTATCATTCATAGGTCCTTTCTCAAAGAAAAAGTACTTGTGTATCTATATAGCTATCTCATCTGTATAGTGCTTATGTAGGGATAGAACATCTGCAATCCAAATCCACTGAATCACTTAGGACAGTTCTTACAATATAAATGGCTTCATGTCCAGTTCAAGTAGAAGAATGGCCTCTTAATCAGCTTGGGAAATTAGCTTGTTCATTCCAAATAGCTTGAAGGCACTTAATGGCCTCATGTAGAAGAAAGTATAATAGAATTCTTCAAATGAAAGGTGAGTGAATAGAATACATGAAAGATACCTTAAGTCTAAAGCTCATAAAACACCTCAGAGGTGCATGGTTTCAAACCATAAGTACCCAAGCAGTATCCAAACCTTGTTTTCAGAGGAAATGATAGCTTTTTAACTTTTTGTCTTTTATAACCAATATATATTGGTTTTACATAGATATATATGAGAGAGAGAGAGAGAGAGAGATAAGGTTCATAAAATATAAACCTGAATAAGCATTTCCAGGGAAGCATCCTTTTTCTATTATTTTTTTAAATACTATGCATGAAAATTTTTCTTTACTAAAAAAAAGAAAAAAAAACTTGAATAGTAGGAACACATCACAAATATTTTCTCTGAAGCTTATTCTTCTATATGTAAAACAAGAGAATTCAGAGAATTATAGAGTGACAGCTTAAAGTAATGAAATTCAAACTCCCTATTACTTTATGGGTGAAATTCTACATGTATGCTATATGTACCCTAGAAGCTTTCAAGCTGTTCTCCTAGAAGATATCTCCTTGCTCTCAGCTAAAACTCTTGAATTTTTGCTGTCTCTCTGATCATCTGAGCTTATTTTCATATTTATCCACTAGGGTGCTTTTTCCCTCCTCTATAAAGTACCTATTCCTTTCCTTTCCTTATTAGCAGAGATTTCTTTGTTTTCAGAGAAATGTTTCTTCCTATAAGAAATGAACAAATGTGACTTTAGGTGTCAGGCCTGAGAGTGATCTTGATGTTGGAATCCTTAAAGAAGATCAAACTATCAGTAATATTTGAACCATCGAAACTTTCATGACCTGGAAGCATCCTATTATATAATTAAAGAGTCACTCTTTAGAAAAAAAAAAGTCTCATTGTATTATGCAATCAGGACTTCACCAATTAGAAGCAGAATGAAACACAACCTTTTTGTTTTATGTCTGTCATCAGCCAACTTCAAATGTAACTTATAATCTATTAGATATTAATTAAGTAAAGGATGAACTGTCTTCTTGTGGTTTCCACAAAGGTTTCATAACTGTTACAACCCATTGACACTCTTATATGTGGACTCTGCAAAAGTTATCCCAGGCTGAAGGAATATTTTAGTTACATATCCACTCAAAACCATAGTTTAGGAATACCTACTCATGATTTTATCAAGCCATAAAACAATTCAAAGCAAAAGATATTTACTAAACAGTACAGTATATCATAAATAAAATTTCTCCTATACACATAGGAAAATATACTTCCACATATTTCAAGGGTACTGGTAGAAGAGGGAAGACATGGTCAACAATTGTTTACATTAGGGACCATGCACATAACTAAGGCAGCTCATGTTTCTGGGATTCTAATTAAGAATACTCCCTCTTTGACTCTCCCAAGTTTCCCCTTGTTCCTTTGGAGAGGTGTTAATGTCTGCTCCTGGCCAGGTAGTGATGTTAAACTTCAGGTTGCCATTCTACATTCTGTGGTTATTCTACTCTGTTGGCATTCATTGGTCCACCACAGTTGGGCTGTTGTTTGCTATATTGCTCTTGCCCCTGTCTTTCAGGCTTTACATGTTATATGCTATTTTGAGTTGTAGGCAAAAGAATATACTGACTCTAACATAACCTAAAGCTTTCATGTCTGTGTGACTGAGAGCCAAGATAAATAAATATAGTCAGTCAAAAAAAGGTTTTTAAGCACTAAGTATTTGGTATCCTTTGCGTCTGCATTAGCTACTCTCCAATCCTCAAAGTTCTATATGATTTGGTAATAGAAAATTCCTTTCAACTTCTGTTATGTTAATCATGATCTGTTCATACATTGTTGAGACAGAAAGATTCTAAAAGTAGCAGGGTAGAGATGGAGACTTTCTTTTTATTTCCCAACAAAGAAAAAAGTGACTTTGTTTATATTACATGTATTAACCGTTTAAGCATCTTTCTGTTCAATGTACCATCTTCATTCTCTGAAATGCAAAAATGAAATGTGATACAGTTCTTGCTTTCAAGGAAATTATTTTCTACTAGGGAAGATACTGCATACAAAAGTATCTACAGTAGAATATGATAAAGGAAATAAACTCTAGAAAAAAAATTTTGTTGGGAGAAAATAATTAGGAAAAGCTTCACAATGGAGATAATGCTTGAATTGAATGTGCCTTGAACAAAGATTTTAATAGTAGAATGAGGATTGACTCTGTTCTAGCATGGTGAACAGCTTTTGTGAATATGCAGAGGCAAGAAACGATAGACCACATGGGGATAGAGAAGAAGCCACTGTATTGGGGAAAATATTTGAAGGAGAATGATGTGAAGTAAGGCTAAAAAACAACAACATTAAATTGTAATCAGATTAGAGAAGACTAAAGAGGCTGTTAATCATTTGTTTTAGTCATTTAAAACTATAACCCTATTGTGGGTTTTCTTGGCAAAGATACTGGAATGGTTTGCCATTTCCTTCCCCAGTTCATTTACAGATGAGGAAACTGAGGTACATAGAGTGAAACAACTTGAGGATTTGAGTAGGGTTACATAGCTAGTAAGAGTCTGGATCTGAAGTAATGTATTCAGTGTGCTTGAACTATGCCACAAAAGGCAGCAAAGAATGACTAAAAATTTATTATATTTTTCAGTCACTTGGTCAAACCTGGCTTTTAGGAAGTTTGTTGAAAAATGTTATAACGAGTAACAGAATGTGGTAAGAATCTAAATTTGAATTGTGGCTTTGAGAGTGGACAGATCTCTAAAGAAAAAAAGAGGATAAATGTGGGGAATATTATGAAGATAGATTCAACAGCATTTGACAACAACCAAGAAAGAGGAGTCAGAACTATATCATTAGGAGTTTGGGAAGGCTGAAAGATTTTTTGCCTCATGAGAAATAAAGAAATTGGGAGAAAAGTTAAGCTTGTTAGCTATTTTGAACATGTTGAATTTCAAGATTCAGTGAGATAGATCCAGGTAGAGCCATATAATGATTGGTTGGATATGGGAAACGTGAACCAAAAGAGGACATAAGGGTTTGATATATAGATTTGAGAATCTTTTTCATAGGTCTAAAGATTGTATGTTAATTTGGTCACTAATGAAAATGTATCAAAAGAGAAGAGGGCTCTACATAAAGTATTGTTTGATGTCTATCCTTCAGGGATGGGAGGAGGATAATAAAGTAATGAAATAGACAGAATTAATCTACCGTGAAGGAATGAGAAACAGAAATAAGTAGGGTCACAGAAGCCAAACAAATATAGGATTTTTAAGCAAAAGTAAAAGTCAGCCATGTTGAATACTGCACAAAGTTCAGTTTCAATGAATACCAAGAAGAAACCATCAGATAGACAAAGAGAGAAGAAAATTAAATGCAAATCTGGCTTTAGACACCTAACCCCGCTCCAGAGTTCTTATGAGAACAAAAATGACATGTTTTGCAAAATATTTTGCAACAATATATTTTGCAAACCTTAACATGCTATAAATATAGCTATTTAGAGATCACTGGTAATGTGCAAGCATGAAATTTAAAAAGAATGATGGAGTCAGAACCCAAATTGAAATGAGTTAATGAGAAAATTAGTAATAAAGAGATACAACAGAAGAAAGAACTTCTGTTCTTTCTAAGAGTTTAGGAATGAAAGAGAGCAGTGCTATAGGATATTTCTGACTATAACAAGGTCAAATAAGTTTTATTTTATTTTGTTTTAAGGATTGAAAAGTCTTCAAAATATTTGTAAGCAGTGGGGAAGGAGACAGCAGAAATAGAGAGATCCTGAAGGTGCAAGGTCAGAGTTTAGACTGTTCAATTGGGCAAACTTCCGGAAGTGATTAGAATATTTGATCATTGTACCAATGGAGAAGTCAATTTAGGGCGAGGAGTAGAGCTATCTCATGATAAATCACAATTTATACATTTATTCATTCATTCAATGTCATGGTACATAAGAAAGAGTCCTAAAGGTAGATTGTCGATTTTGAATTCTTACAACCGAGCTCCAATTCTGCCTCTGAAGCCTACTACCTCTATTGTCAAGCCATTAAACTTCTCTGAGATTTAGCTTCTTCATTCTATGAATAATAGAATAGAAATACTTAAACTGGCCTCCATAATTTAAAAAAATATATATTTTATATAACACATTTCCTATGTTATGCATTTTAAAAAAGATTATTCTGAAAAAACAATCATAAGCTTCACCTGGTTATCAGAGAGGTTTTTGATGTACACAAAAAAATTAAAACTCAGACAATGCTATGCATTCGTGATCTTAAAACAAAAATAAAATGGACCTGCCCTCAAGGAGCTTACATTCTATTTAGGAGCTTATAACATAGTTTTTATAGTGTTATGTATCATTTCTTTTGGTTCCTTGTAGAGTTGCAATATCCTTTAGAACCCAACTTCAAACTAATTTCTTCTTAGTACATGAACATATCTACAGACAGATCCCAAATATGATTTTATATCTATTGTCCTTTCCTTTTAAAATAGTCATTAAAGCTCTTTTTTTTTTTCTTTTTAGCAATAGTACTAATTTCACCATTTTTGCTTTTGTCCACACTGCAGAGCTGATTACCAAAATGAATACCTAGCTTTTATGAACAATTTTTGTTTATATTGTTCCCCAGATGTTTTGGCACTAGACAACTTTTTACAAACACAATTAAAAATAACACAACACATATAGACACACAAACATACACACATACACACACACACACACACACACACATACATCCTTGTACTTGAGCAGTTAATAGCACTAACATCTGGGGAGGTTAAGAGAGCACAGCATTCATGGGAAATGATCAAAGAATTGTGTTTTTAAGACCTTTTACATCTGGTTCCATTGTTTAGAATGTGCTCAAGAAAACATATTATTTAACATGTGGGAGCCACCCAGCAGTTATAGTTCTAATGTGTTCCCTGATACAGCATTGTGCCCAAACTTAATTGAGGCTGTATCATGTAGGAGTTGAGTCTCAAAGAATGGTACTTCTAGATTTGTCTTTTGTTGTAATTGAACTAATATATTTCTGCTGCAAATTATATACTGGCTACATTTGGTAATCATAGCATGATGGTACAGAAAAGAAGTGCTCAATACTTAACCTCACTAAACTTCAATTTTTTCGTATGCAAAATGAAATAATTTGTCTGGAGAGCTCTTTTTTCTACCTCTATATTGCTCATTCAAATGCAGCTCTCAGAATGGTGTAAGCACCTAACTTGAAATATTAATACTAATTTCAGAACTGGATCTCTTACTTGCTAGTTATGGTACATGGGAGTTATTTCACTCCTCTGGACCTCAGTTTCTTCATCTGTGAAATGGGAGTATTGGATTAAATTAGCTTTATCTTTTCATCTCTATGAACTTTTGTGATTTTTTTGTGGCAAGGAAATTAGCAACCCTGTTGTAAATTTGTTCTAGTAAGACCAAATCTGGAGTATCATATTTACTCCTGGGCATTATTTTTTTGGAATGACAATAGCAAGAACATGAAGAGGACAGGATGATGAGAGACCTGGAGGTCAATTAAAAAAAAAAAAAACTGGGAAAGTTTCTCTTGGAGAAGAAATGTCTTAAGGAAGGTGGGGAGCATAGGAGATGATATTACTATCTTCAAAGTTTTATAGGATTGTCATCTTGAAAAAGGGACTAGATTTATTTTGGCCCCTTGGACACAAAACTAAGATAATTTATAACAGTCTTACCTTATTCTAGCAAATGTTCAATAAACAGAGTTGTAATACTCATTTACAAACAGAGCACTGAATTAGTTGGCCTCTGAAGCTAGGTGGGAAAAGCAGTGGATTGAGCCCTGGGATTGGAATCAGGGAAGAAGTGGATTCAAATCCATAAAGTCACTTAAACTGGGTCTGTCCCAGTTTTCTCAACTTTAAATGGGGATTGTAATAACACCTACCCTTCAGGGTTGCTGTGAGGATCAAATGAAATAATATCTATAAAATGTTTAACAAAATATCTGGCACATAGTAGGTAGTTAATAAATGCTTTTTCTCTTCCCCCTCCTGAAGATCTTCCAGATGTAAATCTCTGAGACTTTGATCTTAATTACATAACTAAAGAGCCATCTAAGCCTTCAAACAGAGAATGGATGGTGATTACCACTAGTAAAGAAGGAAGAATTCCTCAGGAATGAAAGTCCCACCCTTTATAGTACACAACACTGCAATTCTAAGGTGGTTCTAATGGCTTTCTGTAGCATCTAGTCTGCTTCAAAACAAGGGTCTTCTGGGTCTTTAGATTTTAATTAGTGGGGATATGATTTGATTGATTTAACCAAACATTTCATGCATATAAAATTTTTGTCACTTCATTCTGAGATTTCTTGTCAATTCTAACCCATAGAATCCTATAAACTGACCTGGCCCACAAAAACCAGGATCTCAAACTCAGTAAAACAATTGAGTTCAGGTTTTGGTATAGTTTTGTGATATTCCAAACTATTCATTTGAGAAAATATTTGATTCATATACTTTAGGATTTTATGGATGGAATGGGGGGAAATGCTCCTTTTTTTTTTTTCTTTTCTTTTTACATTTGTAAGATTTGGGGTTTTATTGAGAAGAGCCTTTCATTTGCTTGATGCTTGATTTTTTTAAGGAGTTAAAATTTAGCAATTTACAGAATTATTATAGTTTTTCCACCTTGGGGATCTCAAATTTTACTTGACCTTTCACAGGTCTAAGCCTGTGAGAAATTGGTCAGAGATCTATGTAGCTGTTTTGAAAAAAGCTCTAGGGTACAGACTCTAATAACATCCACTGAAATCAGGCCATGTAGTACCTCCCTCCCCCAGTTCTGATAGCTCAATCAAGATATTATAAGTAAAAGTGAACTAGAATTTTAAACTAGTTTAAAATGTGAGAGAACTGTGTGTTGTTTAAATAATGTTCTTACCTACATCATATTTACTCACAATAAAAGAAATTACACTTACAAGTATCAGCAAATTAAAGATAGTTTTACCTTATTGTAGCATAGTAGTTACTAAATTCTGAACTTGGGTTAAAAAGACCTGTATTCAAAACCTGCTTTTAATGCTTACCAGTACTGTGACCATGGAAAAGTCCTTAAATCTTTCTAATCTTTAGTTTCCTCATCTGTAAATTGATGAAGCCTAGCTGTGTGAAATTGATGATAACCTCAAAAGTTATTTTTGGGCATAAATTTATACAGTGCTTTACAAACCTTAAGTGCTATTTAATGTCAGATATTTTGGCTCTCTTCCTTTGACATCTGTAAAATTTAATACTGTAGTGAAAAATGCAAGATATATTGATAGATTCTCAGTCCATTTTTCTTCTTCTTTTTCAATACATTTTTCTTAGTTAAAAATGTGTCTCAGTTACTTTGTTGTATATTAAGTTTTTTTTGGTTCATAATTTAATAACCCAGCTTGCAACCATATGCTAAGAAGAATAATTCCTGTAAACATTGTTTTTATTTACCAGTTTGGTTAGTATACACAACTGGAAGTATGAGATCTATATCTAGAAGTATTTATAAATAAAGTAGCAATTATTATTCATTATGAATAAAATATGCTGTATTTTGAAGAAGTTTTTGCTACATAAAAATTAGTACTTAATTTTTTAAAAAGAGCACTAGCCTGTGGTTAACACAAGCAAAATTTGCCATTTCAAAGAAAAACATTTTTTCATTTATCATGTTTTTCCTCGAAGATATGTTCCTTCCTTCTTGTCTTATAAAAAATAAACTGAGTTCTTTTAATTGTAAAATGTAAACATACAATTTGCTGGATTAATTTGCATCTAACAACAATCACTCAATTGTACAAGTGATGGTTTTCCAACGTAAGTTCCAGCTATTAGGCAGAACTCATTTTCCCACCAAATGTGATCTCTTTTTTTTTGCATGTAAAAAAATATTTCCATATTAGCCTATATTATGACAAAATAACTGATTATCTCAACATCTTTGATTTGCATATAACTTTGATATTTGAAGAAACTTCATAAAAATATCAAAATGAAATTAAATAACTCTTCGATATTTTGTATACAAATACAGATTAGTAAAAATTACATTTAAACTACAGATTGATTAATTCAAAATAGTATAAATATCAGAGCCACTATTATTTCTCTGCTCATCATTCTTTAATAAAATAATTTAAGTAATCCTAAACTATTTAAATGGCGCTATGTTTTCATAGCAACTTATCATGTCCATCCATCTTATATTACTTTTGGCTATATGTTACCATAAGCTTGCCACAGAAGGTCCATCCCATACAGAAGCATTCCTTGCTGTATCCTGACATTGTGATGATGCCAGTAGAACATTTAAATTGTCTACTTGCCTTCTTCATCCTGTGTGCAGCCCATCTTCATTTTCTATCATTCATTTTTCTAATTACATTTTCCTCTTGTTATACTTTTTACTTGTTACACTGTTTACTTAAATAACTATTTGTTATAGATTGCAGTTCTATCACATACACACTGAGCTTCTCTTTTGCCTTCTAGGAAATACTGATTTTAAGTGGATGGATGATAGTAATTTTAAATGTATGGGTGATAGTGATTTTAACTTTTATTGTGACTGTTGTATCTCATATCACAGTATTATGTAAGAACATTAGTGGAATATAAATATTGAAAATATGAGGATTTGTGGAAGAAATTTGAGTTCAAGAAAGGAATTTTTCAAATTCTTGAAGGCACTCTATCTTGCTCTTCCCCTTGTTTAAGTCTGAACTCATGTCATTGATTATTGTACTAAACTAGTACAATATGCATGCTGATGGACAGGTACTATAGATTGATTCTTCAACTGCATTTATTAATCTGAATAGTAAACATTTTTTCATACTCTTGGACTTTTCCTGTATAATTGGTAAAGATCAACTCTTTTGAGTCCTTATAAATCTCTTCTAATAGGTTCTGAAGTATTTCTGGTCTTGATACACAAAAATGTCATTTAGAAATAGGAGCCTTTGAAATAATTTATCATTCACAAGTAATTCCCTTTTCGACTTAAAGTTTCTCTTAGATTTCCCTTATCACAATGGCAAAGATCTTCGTCAAGTATGTGTCTCCATTTTATGCCTGACCCTGATATTCATGATCAACTATTCACTGATCAAGATAATCTTTTAACAAACTAAATGGTTTTGATGTATTTATGGAAGATAACTTTGCTGGAAGAGAATCTTTAAAGCAACTTTTTCTTTTAACAAATGATTTTTTTTTTTTTTTTTTTTTGGTAATCGACAAGCAATAAGTATAGTATTTTTTTTTTTCAGTTGGCCATGATAAGTCTGCAGTCCACTGTGGCATATCACTTGTGAAATCCTGTATATTCTCAATGAATTGTGTCATCTAAGATGCCCTTGATGTATGTGCAGACAATTCGAAAAAAAATTTTGCACAGATAAATAGTCAGTAGATGTTAATATTCTCTATTTTAAGGAGGTTTGACATTTTTTGTTTCACTTTGTTTTTCATATCTGTGCCATCTTCCATCTTTTTTGATACATTATAAAACAGTCTCTTGGTGCCCTCCAGAACAGATCATCTCTGTGTGTGCTTGGTTCAATACAACTGCCTTTCTTGTCTTTGGACACTTTGATTTCATTTCTGTTTTTATAAGCAAATCAAGAGTGTAGTATAAGAGTTTAAAGAGCTATCTAAATAATGGGTATTTGTGTAGACTTTTAAGATACACAAAATGCTACCTAAATATTTTCTCATTTTTTCTTCATAACAACCTTAGGAGGTAAGTGCTATTGTCTTCTTCATTTTACAATAGGACAACTGGAACAGATGTAGTTGAATGACTTTTTTAGAATCACACAACAAATTACTGTATGAGGCAGAATTTTAACTCAAGTCTTCTTGCCTCTAAATTCAGAATTCTCACTAGTTGTTTCTGATTCCAAATGTTGTGGCTTGTTAATTCATCTTTGTGAAAAGAGTTTAGTTTTTAAAAATAATATTTGCAGATCTTTTCCATTTTTTTTTCCTGTTTGTTGCCCTGCTTTCATTTTTATCATTGAATTCCCTCAGGCTGACTTTACTTAATAAGATCTCTTACCAGCCTTTTAGAAACAATACCCTTCACTTTGTCTCTTTGTTTTATGAGGCAATACTGTTCAAAATGTAGCATCATCTTTCTTCATAAGATTTTTATAATGAATTTTTTGTATTGCACTTGGCTGACTCTCTCTCTCTCTCTCTCTCTCTCTCTCTCTCTTTCTCTCTCTCTCTCTTTTTCTCTCTCATTTCCTTTTTCCTTCTCTCAAGAGAACATGACTATTTTTAGGCTTTTGATTTCCTGTCATGGCGATTGAATTATATTGGTTATCTTTCAGTATAAAATTATTATAATTGTTTGTCATTTCATTTCTGTTGTTTGTTACCTATTTCCTTCAATTGAAGCTGTAGTATTCTTCTTTTCTAGAATATGATTGTTCTCTGTGGGGCAGGTTTCTTGGGAAGTTCTGGAGGCAGCCTTAGTTTCAGTTCCAAGTAATAATCACCTCAAATGCAGCCAGGTGTTAAAAACTTAAATCCTTTATTGTATCCTTCAAAATAGCCCGGTTAGTTTTCTTAGAGGCCTATATCTTTCCTTGGTTCCAAGAGCTCTTGCAGCTTGTCTGCCAGCTTCAGCCTCCAGCTTTCTTTGAATTTTGGTTCTACTCTCCTGACTGAATTCTGGCTCTCAATCTCTTCAACTGACTTCTCATTTCTCAATCTCTTCAAGTCTCTTGACTGAAGCTCTAAGAGCTTCTTATATATGCTCTCTTAAAGGTGTGAACCCAAAGGTTGACTCCTCCTTTGGGAGGAGAGAGTGGGATTGTGGGAGGTGTAAACTCATGAATCTCATACCGAATCTGAAATTTCCCAAACTTGTGAACTAATGTGTGGACTCTCAAAGGTGTAAAAATAAGCATTGTTTCTATCAATTCTAGTGACTTAACACCTTGTAAGGATTCTAACAGAAGCCATAATCTTTCTAAATTATTGTTTTATTTCTGCTTTTGTATTAATTCTGATTTGTATTTTAACAAGTTGTCTGACTATATATGTTGACAGCTGACTGAGCAATGATTTGACACATCTGGAACAAGTCTTTTCCTGAATATTAAAATGTAATAAATTTCCTTTTCTTTTTACTTATTTATTATGTCTAAACACTGTTACTTCTCTCACAGAAACCATTAACCATATGGAGAGGTGGGGGTTCTGTATAGGATTTAAGTAAACTTCATCATCTTAACTTCCCTGGATCTCATGCTTTCTGATATGTTTCTCCATTTGTCACCATTTGCATTGAAATCATAGAATATCATTGTGAATATTGACTTCTTTTGGAGAATCTTCCTGAGTTCTTCATAGAATTTCTTTACTTCTTCATTTCCTGCAACCAATATTGTTGCATATGCTACAATTAATATGCAAATACTTAGAAGGATTAATATGAGATGATGAAATATCCTATGAAATGATGTTTCTTTTTGCCTTTGGGTATTTAATGAAACTTAACTCTCATTTTGAAGGCTAGATATTCTCATCATTTCCTTTTCCAAAAATGCTAATGAAGACATCCTTTCACTTAGCTTTTTTTTTTTTTTTTTTTAACAAGATTGTCAAAATAAATTTTGTTCAGTTCATTCAGGGCAATGTCCTCTAGTGTTATATAAATCCATATTGAAGGACTATTTCCCTCCCTAACCTGCCTTAGTATTTTTATTTCTAATTAACCAATTTATTTGTTATAATTCATAAAAGGGAACTGTAAAACAAATTTTAAATATAAATGACTATTTAATTGTTGGTGAAATTTTAGTGGAAAGAAGGTACTGATGTTAGCAACCATTTTATTATATCTAGCCTTCAAAAGCAGGTATAACAACCCCTTCTGTTGGAGCACTGGAAGTTGAATCAAAACAGAATGAAAGGAGAATTTTATTGGGCTCGTTACATTGAAATTTCAGGATTTCTTCCAAAGGTTGTTTAAGGATTCTGAAATTTCCTGTTCAGCCAGAAAGAATGTAAAGAGAGAATGGGGTGGGGAAGGACTTTACTTTCTGCAACACCAGCTGAATGCATTTTAATGGGCTCTAGTGTCACTGGTGATTTATTGCCCCTTTTTGTTCTTTTATGTGTTATATTTGTCATTTTGCTTTGGCAGTTTCATCTATAAAACAGTATAGTTACAAGGAAATGGTGAGAGGATATAGGAATACTATGGGACATGGTGGGGTCTTTTTTCCTTGCTTTTTGAAGTGAGATACTGAGTCAGATGTCAGATATTTGATTTCAAGAACAATATAACAAAACCATGCAGTTATTTTTCAGTCCCAGTGAAATTTTAAGGCACAAAATGTAAAACTTACCACCTCTAGTGCCACTGATTTCTTCTGTATAAAAGAACCATTTTCTCTCTCAAAAATAATTTGTTCCACTTTGAGTTCCTATCAACAGAAATCTCAAATGGTACAGGAAAGCAAACTTGCTGTCTACATAGTCCTTCCCT
Source organism: Antechinus flavipes (assembly GCF_016432865.1). Taxonomy (NCBI): domain Eukaryota; kingdom Metazoa; phylum Chordata; class Mammalia; order Dasyuromorphia; family Dasyuridae; genus Antechinus; species Antechinus flavipes. The sequence goes on from NC_067398.1 coordinate 506,855,197, forward strand.
TTAAGAGCTAAAGCTTTTCCTTTTTAAAGCACAAGTGACAACTTTATAACCAATTTTCCATTTCTAGCTTTATTCAAGTAATATACTACAAATGTGTGAAAGGAGAATGTCAGAATTAAATTTCTGAATCTAAAATGAACAATCTTTGCTTTGGGTAAAAGATACAAAAATATTATTAAAGCAATGTTCAAGAAGATTTTAAATTTTTTTCATACATGCATTAGTATATTTATATTTGAAATTTTTCATATTATTTAAAATCATTTCACTTTCTTTAACAAAACATGTTAGTCCAATTTCATATTTCATATTTAATTACATAATTTATGTTAATACTTAATATAAATCTTTAAAATCCTACTCTAATAACGCAACATTATTTGGAAGAGATAAGTTTTGTTTTCTAAAAAGTTTGTGTCAGCAAAGTATTAACTTTTGACACATATTTCCAAAAAGACAAGCTAAAAATATTTTGAGTATGGTGAGAACAATGTATCTATTGCTGTGTGGGTAGCCTAGCTAAATCCATTAACTGCCTGGTCATAAGGGAATGATGAACTCTTTTGGCCATAACAACACACAGTATAAAAGGAACTGAAAACTTGTGATCCGCATCTGTAGAGAATGTAGTTATACCAAAGAAATCATAGCATGTTGATGTCTTATTAAGAAAAATAGAAACTATTATAGATAATGTATTAAGGTAAATCTATGAAGATAATTAATCCTGTACACTTTTATTCACATCACACAGTTATAGTCCATATTTATGACATATGTATTCATTGTTTGACCCTCCGTTTGAGGTTTTCTGTTTAACCTTTTTACTTCCCTAAAGATGAAATTATTGACCCTTTGAATTTAAGAACAATTTAGAAGAAATGCTCACGTACATTGCTCTGCTGTGGGATTTTTACATAACCATGATTTAATCCATCTTCTTATTTTTCCTACTTTCAAAATTGACATACTTTGTCTAATATGCTAAATTAGAATAGGAGATATTTTTTTTTTAATTCTGTTATTTTTCATTGAATGGTAGGAATGAAAGAGTAAAGAATATAGAAAAACAGAAAAGATATTTATAAGAAACATTTTGAAAAATTTACTGACTAATAAATTAAGGAGAAAATTACTGTGTATAGATTATAAGTTCAAACAAAAAATTGAAAGTTAAAAGAAAAAAATTATCCTTTGGTCCATTAGTGGAATACTTGTGAGATTGTATTTAACATCTATCTCACCTGCTGAATCAAATGGAAACTTGTTGTACCTGTATTATATTATAGCTTCATTTCAAGGCTATAGTTCATAAAAAATGTTTCATTTGCAAAAGAAATTAAGAGAGTCTTCCTGTCATTATTTCACTCGACTTACACTGAAAAAGTAGCTCTTTGTTATGTGATGATTTTTAAAAGCACAGAGTCAAGTTTATTCTAAGATCATGGACACAAGGTCTTTGGCAGTCCATGAAGCACTTTCCAGATGTGTTCCACTATAGGATAAGAATTATACTTCACTCAGTCATATATTTACTCATTATCTTACTTGAGCAGTAGATCCAAATCTCTCTGTTCATCTTCTTCAGTCCTTGGGAGTATACACTTGATTTGAAGAATAATTTTCATTCATCTTCCTATTTTTTATTTCAGTTAACCTGTATGATTCCCATCTGTGATATGGTTCTCCATATGTAAGCAACTGTAAAAATAGACCAGCATCCATTATTCTTGTGGAGTCAATGATGAAAGAACAGTTTTCCAGTTGTCTACCATAAACTTTTGACAACTCACTTGGTAGTTAGAGTGTGGTATTTTATGTGCCAGTACAGTCGCTTGCAATTATTAGTCTCTATGAGTATCTTACATGTCCCAAAACAGCATCTTCAAATTTTTTTTCATATTAAAAACATTCCATGCCCCTTTTAGTTATTGTTGTTTGGGAAGACTAGTAATTAGTCTGTAAAAATTTTTACTCTTCCTTAGCCTTATTTTAAATTAATTTTTTTTTCTATATCCAGTTAGAATCATAGAATTCTACCATCTAACCCAAATCTTTTTCACTAAATTCCATATATGTTGAATTGTACAAGTGTAGAAACAAAACTCTTTTATTTCTGGTCTTAAATTCTTTTAGACTCAACCATAATATATTGCCTTATTTACTAGATGTCCATCCCTTATTACAACAGTTTCTTCTGCATTACGTGGGAGCCAGGGCCCAGAAATCCTCCCTAATTCTGTCCTATTTAACTATGGCCTTTTAACTGTGCAACTATTGGCTTTTAGGATTAGTCAAATAATGTCTACCTATTTTGCTGAGTAGAAGTTAATTTGCAACTTGCAAGGGTGAAAGAAAGGTAATTACTGAAGGATATTTCCTGATTCAGAATTCTACAAGTGATTTAAAATTTTATAAATTCAAGTTATAAAAAATGAACGTACTTGCCCTGGCTTATGAACTACTAGGAGATGTATGCTACTTATAAGGCATTAGTGGCAGAGGCACATGTGTAAAAACACACACATACACACACATTTTGACTGTCTTGTGTCCCAAGGAGCACTCGAGTACACACGCGGTGTATATTTTCTATCATATCAGGACCTATAGTATTGCCTCCCTCTCCATTTCCCTAATTGATGTCATTATCTGTCTCTTGGATGGAAACAGCATTAGTATAACCTAAGCTATTATCTTGCTACTGGCAGTCATGGCTCTGATAATAATGATAAAAAGAAGGGATTGGATTTTCAAAATTAAAAAAAAAAAATTTGCTTTGTTTGAAGCAATCATTGCCCAAAGCATTATGCAGGAGATTCTGTGCCTCCCAGTAGCCTGTTATGCTGAATGAAACCCCGGGACTGACTCGATTGTACTTTTCCTTTGGGTTCCTTTTGTTCTTCAGTGTCCTTGCTTAAACATCAACTGACTCTCTTTTTGACAGTACTTCAGCAGTGTACCTTCTCCAGAGAGCACATGAAAACACACTGCAATAAAATACAATCAAAATGGATTGCATCTCCTCGTGTAATAACTTTCCTTAAACTCTAGGGCCTGATGCTGGAAAACACAGAATAATGGGAGAAGAGACCGTTCTTTTTAAAAAAAAAAAAGGGATTTAGCTGCAAGAATGCCTTACCTTGAGATTTTCATTTGGAAGAGCAAATTATTTTCTCCTAGAAATAGCCGTTGAAAATAAGCTTGATATCCTCTATGGAATTAACAAATGTTATGCCCTCAGCACCCTTACTATGACTTCTGATGTGTGTTTTCCTTTCATGATAGTAAATTCTCAAGCAATCCATACATTTTAATAATATAATTTATAGCTTGGGACTATAACTGAAACAGTCATCATGCCAAATTTTTATCTAGAACTCTAGATCTTGTCCTTCAACTTATTAGCTGTGTGTGTGTGTGTGTGTGTGTGTGTGTGTGTGTGTGTACACTCCAGATAATATGATCCACATTTATGTACTTCTCTTCTAGGAGGGTCAATGTCCTAGGAGTTAGTAATGTCAGAATTTTCATGTCTTTATCTATAAAGTAAATGAATTTGACAAGATGATCTTATACGGCTTTTTTTTAGCTTTAATGTTCTGTGGAACTAACATTATATTATATAGTTTTTGCTATTTTATCACTTCTTTTTGGTGCACTTTATATGTTTTTGCCTATTATTCTACTTTTATTTATGAAAATACATAGTAATCTTTTCAATATGATTTCAAGTATGTCTAGGTTTCTATTCAGGATTTTTATCTATGGTAGCACTATAGATCTATTCCTTTATTTTGATGGGTGGGAAGGAATATATAAAATACCTCTGTGGCTGAAATACAAAATTAAGCAAAAAAAAAAAAAAAACCTCTTTAAAAATTAAAAAAGAAATACAGTTTTAGTTTTCAGCATGAATTTATTTCCCAACAAATCCAAAACCAAATCATTTTAGTGGTAAGGTTTATGGATCAAATAAAAGATCTTCATCAGAAGTGTTGTATAATTTTTTTCTTGATTTTGTATATTTGTCCATTACATGAAATAACTTTTAACATTCATTTTGTTTTAAATTTTGAGTTCCAGATTCATTCCACTCTAACCCCTGCTAGAGGAGGAAAACAATTTGATAGTTACACATGTAAAATCATGCAAAAATTAAATCCATATTAACTAAAGGAAACATAAACTCCTTATCCCCATCCTTCTCCCCCCCAAAAAAAAACACACACAAGAAAAATGAAGGAGAAAAATATGGTTCAATTCACATTTAGACTCCATCTCTTCTTGATCTTGGAAGTGAATATCATTTTTTATCATAAGGCTTTTAGAATTGCTTTGATCATTTTATTGCTGAGAATAGCTCATTAATAATCCTTACAATATTGCTGTTACTGTGTACATGTTCTTGGGTCCTGTTCCCTTCATATTGTATCAGTTAATATAAGTCTTCCTCTAAATTTCCAATTCTTAGCCACCACATAAAAAAAAAAAAGCTGATATAAATATTTTTGTACATGTAAGTCCTTTTCTTTCTTTTATGATATCTTTGGGATACAGACCTAGCAATGGTATTACTAGGTGAAAAGATATGCACAATTTTATATCTCTTTGGGCCTAGTTCCAAACTGTTCCACAGTGTGGTTAGATCAGTTCACAACTCCACCAATTGCACGTTCGTGTCCCAATTTTCCTACATCATCTCCAATATTTGTCATTTTCCTTTTCTGTCATATTAGACAATTTGATAGGTTTGAGCAAGTGGTTCTTCAGAGATGTTTTAATTTTTTCTGATCAATAGTGATTTAGAATATTTTTATACAATTATTATTAACTTTGATTTCTTCTTCTGAAAACCCCTGTTTATATCTTTCTTTATCAACTGGGTTATGATTCATTTTCTTGCAAATTTGACTCAGTTTTCCATATGGTTGAGAAATAAAGCTTTTATTAGAAAAGCTAACTGTAAAAGTTTCTTTTCCAATTTTTTGCTTACTTTTTAATCTTAGCTGTATTGGTTTTATTTGTACAAAAACTTTTCAAATTTGATGCAATCAAAATTGTTTATTTCACATCACTCAGGTCTCTTTATTTCTTGTTTGGTCACAAATTCTTCTCATCTTTGGATCTGACAGGTAAAATATGGGATGTTATCCTAATTTTTTATATTACTCTTCATGTCTAAATTATATGCCTATTTTAATTTTATTTTGAGATACAGTGTGAGGTGTTGATCTATATCTAGTTTCTGCGAAACTGCTTTCCAGTTTTCCCAGTAGTTATTATCAAATAATGGTTTCTTACTCCAAAAGCTTGTATCTTTTCATTTATCAAACACTAGACTAATACGCTCATTACTATGTATGGAGTACTTAATCTATTACAGTGATCCACAACTCTATTTCATATTCAATCAGATTGTTTTAATGATTACCACTTTGTAATATAGTTTGAGATTTTTTAATGCTAGGCCATCTTCCTTCAATTTTTTTTCATTGACTCCATTAATATTCCTGATCTTTTGTTCTTCTAAATAAATTTTATTTTTTCTAAATCTATAAAAATAATTTTAGTAGTTTAATTGGTGTGATACTGAATAAATAAAATAATTTAGGTAGAATTGTACTTTTCTTACATATGAACCCATTCAAAAACAAAAATTTCTCCCATTTGCTAGGATTTGACCTTATTTGCATAAGAAAGTTTTGTAACTGATCATAGAATTCCTACCTTTATCTTGGCAGGTGAATTCCTAAATATTTTATATTGTCTGCAATTATTTTAAGTGGAATTTCTCTTTCTGTCTCTTGCTGCTGGATTTTGTTAGGAATATATATCGAAATGCTAATGATTTCTCTAGATTTATTTTATATCCTGGAACTTTGCTAAAGTTGTTAATTATTTCAGTTTTTTAGTTGATTCTCTTATATTCTCTTAGTAATCATCTTATCCTTTGCAAAGACGGATGATTTTGTTTCGTCATTGCCTATTCTAATTCCTTCAGTTTTTTTTTCTCCTCCTGTTACTATAGCATCATTTATAATATAATTTTGAATAATTAAGGTGATAAGGGACCTCAGTATTAGATGACTTAAAGGTTTCTCTAATAAACTATAATAGTTATAAAAATACTTTATATCTACTTAATCATTGCTTAATGATTTAGTTTTCACCATTTTGCTCTTGATAGATAAGCCTCTCTTGCCTCCCTGGTGTGAATCTAGTTAATTTTCATATCATTGACATATACTTCATTACTTTTAAAGTTATAACCTTAAGCCATCAGTAATTTATTCCTTCTGCTTATTTCTTCTATGTATTATATTTTATCACTGATAAAAGTTTGGTTACTGAGCTTACTGGCCAGGGTAATTATCCAACATGAACCATTTGTTTTCCTGGCATCTTCTAGCATCCTCAGTAAGGCTATTATTTAAACAATTCTCTCTTTGCTCAAATTAGTGGGTTTTATTACAAGGTTATTTGCAAATTGCAACAACAATATTATATCTTACATGACTTCATCTGAAATATTTGGAAATTAATATACAAAGGAGAAAGTAATACAATTCATTGGTTTTACCCTTTCCATTCTCTTCTTTCTCCCTGATTCCCCCTGAGTGCATACTTCTGTGAAGATCTTAATGTAAATGGAAAGAGAAATATGCTATAAAAAGTACCAAGGGGTTATTAACTGGAGAAAAGTTGGGCTGTGCAGAGATAAAAAATAGAAGAAATGTTAATGGATTTTATTTGGTACTTCAAAAGATTTGCAACTTTAATGATATTAATATGTCTATTAATATGAAACACAATGCCTTCCCATCTTAGTTATGGTATTTTATTTGTTTTTATGTACAGGGAGAAAAATCATCACCTGATTGCCAGTTTTCTGATAATGGACCTTGGGTCTATCTTAATTTTTATGGGCAAATCCTCAGATAGTGGATACATGGTCTATTGCTAGGCTTATATTTATTGCCTTTTCATTTTGATGGAACTTGCCAAAACTTGTGCCTGCTAATATCATCTTTAAGAATCCAAGATCTCTCCAAGTCATGATTAGGCATGAAAGTAGGATTTTAGTGGAGATGTGAAGATTATAGTATTAAACATTATTGGTAGGAGATAAAACAATATAGCTAAAATTGAGAAGCAAAAGATACATTGGTTAAGGGTAAATATCTATGATAGGAGGTAGATTTTACTTTCAGAATGAAAAAGATAGGACAAAATAATGAATATGGAATTATTTGACAACTAAACTAAATGAGATAGTAAAGAAACATTTAACTTAATTCCTTGCCCAGGTCTGAATAAGCTCTTCTTTAGGTTAATTAACAATTTGCAGATGTGATTATTGGATGTCTATCAATGACCTTTAAGGAAATTTAACAAAAGGAATAGATAGAGGTAGGCAAAGATAATCTCTATTTTCAGAAAGAAAAGGAGATTTCCATCTGCCACAAAATAAGAATGAGTAGTAGTATGATATAGTAGAAAGTGGACCTGGAGTCAAAAAAGAACTGGTCTCAGACACCCTTCTGCCAAGTCATCAGTGACAATAGACAGATTATTTGATTTCTCTGGGCTTCTGTGTCCTCATCTGTAAAATGGGTATGACAATTCCTGTATAAAATGTTTAAGTACATTTTAAATTTTAATTCACTGAACTTGACTATGGATATATAACTAATGACTTATATGAAAAAAAGACATAGGCATGTATGCAACATGAGTTAGTATTGTGATCTCTCAATTAAGATATAATGATTTCTTAGGCCATGTACTTACTTCGGTCCATGGGACCCTGAAGCTGTATTATGCTGGAACACCTGCCACAGCCTTAGAAAGAGAAGTAAATTAAATTTAACATTTCAGAATGACTGGAACCAAGGAAACCAGTCAGCCTTGTGCTTTTCCATGTTCCTAATTATCTTTATTCCAAATTTCCTCTTTCAGGGAACTTACTAGTACCAGTTATTACTTATTGAACTAGAAATTATATTCTCATTTTAGGCCTAATTATGATCTTTGGATTGACAAAGGTCTGGTTTGTAACATGTGTTCTTCATCCTTTTTTAATTTGGTTGATAATTGATTAAATTCTATATGGTTAGTAAGCTATTCAAACTCTGGGTTTTGACAATGAGAATGTTTAGCTTGTTGAAGTCAGGACATGTAATAGCTGTCTTCAATATCTAAAGGATTGACATGTTTAAGAATAGTGTTCTACTTGTCCTAGAAAAACAGAAGTAGAGCTAGCAATGTGGAAGTCAGGAAGACAAATTTTAAATAGAATTTAAAATCAAAACAGAAAAACAACAAAAGCAAAGAAAAAAACCTAACCATTTCAGTTGTTCAAAAATTAATTTAGGCTACTTTGGTAGGCAGTGAATTTTCATCATCACAATGATCTTTTAAGATATTGTGAATGGGAAATTATGCTTTGGATGTGTCTTTAATTTGATCATCATTTAGGGCCTTACATGATAAGTCTACACATCTAAATTGAAGAGGGAAGGAAGAGTATTGACTGGACGAAATACAATGAGCATTATAAGGATTTATGGAAGAAATATTTATGCCAAGAATAAAAAAAATAGAAAAAATATTTCAGCTATCATGAAGGATGTTGTGGGTAGATTTGAAATGGATGAAAAATTTGTTATCAATTCTGAGATCCTCTAGATGTTCCTGTTTTTGGATATCAGTGACCTGATTTAATCAATTCCCCATACATATAAATAGAGAAAGTGTTTTTAAGTTTTTTCTTGTCCCAAATAAGTCAATATTAGTTTAAACTTCAGGTCAGCTTTTCTCAAATCAAGAAAATCAAAAGCTTATTTTTAGTGTTCTTCTGTACATTTCCTCCGGTGTCAAACTCTCAAATTGCCAAGGGACCCTCCTTGTGGACCTATCTCTAGACCTGCCTTTACAGAAAAGATCCCTTTATTTCTAAACTTTCCTTCCCTTCTATACTGTCTATTCCCTGAAAGTTTATGTTCTATTTTCCATAGGCTATATCACTAGCTAATCTATCTATGGTTATTCAGTAGTGTCTGCCTCTTTATGACCTTTTTTGGAGGTTTTTCTTGGCAGAGATTAGGCATTTCCTTCTCTAACTCATTTTACAGATGAGTTAACTGAGGCAAGCACAGTTAAGTGACTTGCCCATGGTCATACAGCTAGTAAGAATCTAAAGTCAGATTTAAATTCATTTCTTGACTGTAGGCCTAGCACTTTATCTACTGCATTACTTGCCTACCCCAATTCATTGGGATTCAACTGGGATATTAGATGATTTAATGGTTCCTCTCCCAAAGCACATATCTCAGCTAGATAATAGATTTTATTAATGGCTTAGAACAAAAGATTAGCTTAGTGGTAATCTCTGGTCTCTAGGAATTTGTACTGAAAATATTTAGAGGGAGAGGTGAAGACAATATCCTTACAGTGTACAATATAGGCAGCTGGTGGGCTAATCTTTGTTTTCCTCAAAGTATCTGTTTTACTTTGTAGGTGCATGCTAATTCATATGATTGTATTAATGACTTGCCCAGGTTCATACAATGAGTGGAGGTTGAGTCAATTGTAGTCTCCAGCAACTTCCCAATTTCCACATGAAGTCCTTTGAATTCTGTGGTACTTAACTTTCATAGAAGGAAATTCTGTGTTAGAGAAAAAATGGAAATGGTATTTAGCTATATTATGTTTTCATGTTCTTTAGAATATTATTGCATGTTTTATGTATATTAATTTGTGATGGATTTCTCCTCTTTTATTCAAGTAAAATAGATCTCATTTCTCTGTGTATTTAAAGTTTACAAACATTTTTTTCCCCTCAAAAAAGACATTTGAAGTAGATAATACATGTTATTATCCCTCTCTTAGGGTCGAGATACCATATTCAGAGAAACTAACTGCCTTGCCCATGGCCATATATTTAATATTTGTCAGATCTAGAATTCAAATTCTGACCTGTTGACTTGATATCAGAGCCAATGCCCTTTCCATCATATGATCCTGCTGACTAATATATTACATAGGCCATAAAAATGAAATTCCTGATGTTGTATCCTAAATAGAAAATGAGGACACTGACCATCAATTATAAACATTTCTCACATTTATAAATTTTGAAATACAGAAAAAAGCAATTAAATGTGACAAATAAATGCTTTTTTCCAGAACTACTGGCTTCTAATTAGTTTTCTTATAATTAAAATGTCAATAATTTTTAGTGAAATCACTTTCTTCCAGCCTTTGATAAATTTTTTAGAAACACTGTCTTTACAAAATATATCTAACAAATGTTTAATAGCCAGATATAAATTTTAATGGGGCATGCATTTTAAAATTGCTTTATAAAAATAAAAATAATGTTGAATTTTTCATAATACAAATTAAAGTTTTAATTGTTTTTAAAGTTAGCACAGAGAAAAATTATCTGATTTGAAATAAAGCATATAGTGTCTTGTGCCATGAAATTGGAGCAATGGAGGTGACTTACATGATGTAGAATATATAGAAAAATATTTATTTTGTAGTGGTTGTGGTAGTGGTATTATATTAAGTGTTTCAATAGACAGAAAAATAAAAACATTTATTAAGTGCATGTGCCAAAAATTGTGCAAAATTCTGAAGATACAAATAAAAACAAGACAGTCTCTGCCCTCAATCTAATGAAGCTTACCATCTAAAGAAAATAGATTGTAAAGGCTTTCTAGAAAGTGAAGATGAATATTTGGTGAAATGATTGAAAAATGGTTTAAATTTGAGGTGGACATCTAGGTCCAGATTATAACCCAACCCAAGGGGACTCCAGGGTTGAAATATAATTTATAGTGGAGAATAGATGGGGACAAAGAGCAGAGTGAATGAAATTTTAGAAAGAATTTTTATTTTACTTGGGCAATGGTAGTGGTAGAATATTTTATGACCTATTATACAATGATTGCACTTTAAATATTTTAATCTCTCATTACGTCATTAAAAAGTTTTATCTAAGACCCATTTTTTTAAAGACTGAAGCACAAAGCTTTAAAATTGTAGTAACAAATTTTTCTCTTTCACCATTTTGGTTATTCCTCTTTACAGTGGAGGTTAGAAAGTAGGACCATTTCCTTCTATATTTATATTAGTAAAAAAAAAAAAAAAAAAAAAAGAGGGGGAGGGAAGGGGATGAGCTAGGTTGGAAATTTGTGTTTGTATTTTAGAATTGAGTACTTAAGAGTAGATGCTTAGGTGTTTTTCTGTTGTGGGATGTAGAGTCCATTTATTTTTGTTAGTTTTAAATAATGTTGGAATCCTTACAAATTGTTAAGTCATTAGAGTTGATAGAGACAATAATTATCTAATTTAGCATGGTTCAGTATGATTGATCTGATCTTACAAGGAGATGTTATGGGCTAGAACCTGAAACAAGGTACTAAGTAGAACTGATAGACAATAATGCTTGTGTTCACACCTTTAGAGAGCTCATATAAACAAGAAGTATTTAAGTACTCATTGGAGTTCACAAGTATGAGAGATTCACAAAGTTACCTGTGTAACTTTGTGAATTCACACCTCCTTTAATCCCTCCCTCGCAGGGGAGGAGTCAACCTTTGGAAGATCATATATAAGAAGGGGACAGAGGCTTAGTGGGGAGTTCAGCTGAAAAAATTGCAAGGGGAGCATCAAGTGAGTTCAGCCATAAGCCCTCTCTTGGAGGCAAGAGAGATTCATTCCATCTTCCACCTTTGTGCTGGCTGGAGGCTGAAAAAAGCAGAGACAAAGGACAACTGCAAGAGCTCTTAGAACCAAGCAGAAAAATAGGCCTCTGAGAAAACTAACCGGGCTATTTTGGAGGAAGCAATAAAAGATCTGAACTTTTAACACCTGGCTGCATTTGGGTGATTATTACTTTTAACTGAAACTAAGGCTGCCCCAAGAAACCTGCTTCCAGAGAGAACCATTATTTTATTTTAAAGAAGAAAAACACCACAAAATAGCCCATTTTTTAAATAATTAGGGAGCACAATTTAGCTAAATGAGGTCTACCCCAGAGTCAGCAAGACCTGAGTATATATGCTGCCTAAGACATGGGCAAGTCTTAGTACCCTGGGCAAATATAGGATTCTAAGACTGTTTTAAGTTACTATTCTGAATCTTCAAGGGAAGATTCCACATTAGGAGTTTCCCTGTTCCAATGAAGATCTTTCTAATGATAACAGCTCAGATTTCATAATACTTTCAGGTTTAACATGTTGGAGACTGATAATGCAAGTGTCATATTATATCATCTAAATGAAGAAATGAAAGCTCAGAAAAGTTAAATTGCTTGTCCAGCTAACAATAAGAAGGCCAGGACTATTTCATATGCTTCTAATTCCAAGACACTGTTCTTTCCATCACACTTAGAGAAACATAGTCATGAGAACTCAGATGTATAGCTCTTGAAAACATGGAAAAATAGGAGGGGAGAGAATAAGGGAGAGAAAAAGCAAATATGATATGAAATAAAAATTTTATCTATTTTGTAAAAACTTTTCAAATATCAGTAGACTAGGAAAAAGTTAGAGGGTTGGTGAATGAGATAATTAATCAAGGATTCTGCTGAGCAATCTAAAATATTTAATTTTCTGAGTTATTTTGCAGTAACATCTTTGTGACTTTCATGTAATAGGGAATCTGTATGAATGAATTATTATAGCATCCTTTTGCCCTTTTGCCTGAAAGTAGCATTTCTAATTTTCAAAAAATTATTTCAAAGACGCAGTTATGAAAAGTCTTAGACTTAAATCACACTTTCCCAGATTCATTCTTACCTCTGATATTGCCTAGCTGGGTGGCTGTGAGCTGATTATTCAACTTTTTTAAGACCTCAGTTTCCTCATTTGCAAAATGAATCACATGTATAAAACAAGTTCACAGGGTTAATGTGAAAAAAGCATTGGGTAAACTTTTGTATTATATGAAAACAGTATTATTAATAGTGACAAAGCAATATCTTGTTTTGTGCTGAATTTTTCTTTGTGACAGCTCCTTACAGTGTGCATGAACATCCTCTCAGTTGTTACAAGGTAAAAACATAAACTTTATTCCACTTCAACAACATCTATCAGTGTAGAACAGAGCCAAGTTTTTTTTAAATTTCATATCATTGTTTAATGAATGCAGAATCAATCACTACCCCAGAATAATCTGAATTCATACATTTATTATTTGTAACCTGTTTATATATATATTCTGAATTTCTCACTCTTTCCTTGCCTATCTTTAATTTTCCACTGCATTGCATATAGAATATGTTCAGCTTTTGCAAGTAATAATAAGAAACATAATTTTTCATATAAAACTGAAATTATAGATGATTTGATACATTCACCTTCTCTGAGATATTAATTTACTTTTTATTCTTTGTTCTTATTTTCCTGCTTTTTACTGCTCTCATTTATTGATGTAGCTGACACAGTGTGGATAAGACAGTATATCAAGTCCTTATCTCTTGCCAGGTAGATAGTAAAACTTCTAGGAAATTATTAGTACCATTATGACCCTGATGAAATAACTTCATTTTTCCATTTGCATTTTCATAGTCATAAGCAAGTAGTAAAAGGAAGAAACAATCTCTTTGTCAATAAGAAATTCCCAATTGAATCATTCTTTTCTAGGTAGCAGCTCATCAATAAGTCTTATCACTGGTGATGTATGCAAGAAATTATTTTTAGTTTATTTTGTTTTGTTTTTGTTTTTTGTGTTGGTAATAGAAGTAACCTTGTAAAAGTTATTTTTGACCTTTTCAAAATTAAACTGAATCAATTCCAGTGAAAGTTTACTTTCTTCAAGATTCGCTTATGAACTTTGCATTTGAGTATCTCATTTTTGTTATTTCATTATTTTGTATCTCATTATTGCTTTCATCCTTACTCTAGATAATATGTACCATATTTGTGTACCATATACTATGATAAAAACAACTCTGAATTCCCAGTAAGGAAAAATCTCTTCTCTGATGGTATGTGACAATAAACAAGTCACTTCTTCATCAGTAAAACAGTAAAATATCTATCTCCCAATAATATTCTGAAGGTCAAATGAAATAATATATACTTAAAGAAATACATAATTGTTAGTTGTTATTGTTAATAATGCTGATAATAATAATTACAATAGTAATGGAATAAAACCTCTTTGAAAAGCAAAAAAAAAAATGGTAGTCTTCATAATTTTTCTCTGGATCTCTAACCACTAATAAGACAAGTTAAATCAAATTGAATTATTGTTATTCTCTATTCTTACAGCATGGAAATCATTCCTCACTACTTGTATTCTGAATGAAATGTGATATGCTTTTTACCAATCTTGTTTTCTCCCTTTCTTCTTTCCTCTGTACTCACGAGTCCTTGATTCTGTCCCTCTTTAAAATTTGTTCGATTATTTCCCAGGGCTATATAGCTAATAAGTGCCTGAAGAGGGATTTAAACTCATGAAATTTTGCACCACCCAGCTGCTCTACTTTGTCATTCTTGGAATTATGGGAAACTTTCTTTGCTCCCCAACTTTTTCCTACCATCAGGGAAGCTTCCTTTCTCATATCTCTCTTTAATTCATCTTGATAACTTGGATACTCTTCTGGTTATACACATCATTGAATACCCTATCTGCTTGCTTGGCATTATTCTATTCCTTTTTCTTCTGATGAAATTCATATGGTCAACAGAATAGTAATAGTTTAGTCCACACCCCAAGGTCACTAAGTATTCTGTGTCTGATTTGCTGATTTTGTTTAATTTTCCACAAAACATTGGATCCAAATGGGCTTTTCTGCCTATTTTAAAAACCAACCATCATTATGTTGGATCTGTGTTTCTTTTCTTTGATTTTTTTATTCCTGTTAGATACCATGTCAGAGATCCTCACTGATAAAATTTGACTCCCTTGCCCCCTCCCCCACCTGGTTTTCTTGGTCACAAGTTATTCCATCTGACAGGAACATGATTCAATCAACATAACTATTGAAAGGCAATGTTCCCAATAATTGTCTGTTTTTATCCTTAATTTCACCAGCTTCTTTTGCTAGATCTCTCTGCAATACTTGTCACTTTATTACTACTGAATGAGTTTACACCAGCCTAAATTATACCCATCACAACAATGCACACATTTAGCTTTACTCTTTAAAGATACCCATACAAATACAGCTTTATAATAATCCTCACCCAGAATATTCATAAGTATAGAAATTTTACAAGAATAACTGTAAGTTAAGCCAAGGAGAATAATAAGATTTGATATCATTAGAAATCTGACAAGAAAAGTTAGCAAAACAGAGGGGAAACATTTTTTAAAACAACTTATACCAAGTGGCAGTTCATAAAATTGTACTTCTAAAAACATGGATATGGGTTAAAAAAAAGAAAAAAGAAAAACAGTCAAAAGCACCTTCTATCTCCAATCATACTTTGTCAGTGGCTTATTGATACTATATAATCATAACATATATTTTAAAGACATTTTCTCATAGGTCAATTAAAAACTCATGGACTAGGATATAAAAGGAAAGGAAAATCATCACTTTTAGTTGGAGTTAACTATGAGTAATAATGTAGACTTCTGGAATAGAAGCTAGTTTTCTTTGTCTTTGCTTTCTCTCTTTTACTTGTAGTAAGGCTAAGGCAAAGCAAATAGAGATATTTAATAAAATTTCAAAATTCTTATTTTGGTGACTTATTTGAGGAACTTTCAGATATGAATATTCTTTGATCTGTGAATCTTCCAGACTTTTTATTTTGAGAAAATTGTAATTTTCATCTATAGATGAAGAATTATATAAAAATTGTGCAAAAAAAAGAAAACAGAGGGTGACAGTTTATTTCATATTCAGATTTTTGTTTATTTTGATCTTCCTCTAAAACATCTAAAAACCTCCAAATCAGGCATCTAAACTAGTCTCATAATATAAATAAAAATACTTGAATTTGGCAGCCAGTACCTAGTAGTACCATTAAAGAAGAGTTGGAATAGAAGGTTCATCAACAACATTGTTCGACAACCATACTTGTTATTTTTTCCTTCAGTGATAACCCATTTTTCATGAGTCATCCTACTCTACCATATACCAATATCAGTCAGGAATAATACATACCATTTTCTTGGCCTACACTTCAAAATGAATTAGTAGCAGCAACCAAATAATGATGCTACATAGAAAATGCCAACTCTTAGCAATTTAATTTTTCTCCTGTTGAAACTTGCAGAAGTTGGGTAGGTGCTTAGTCAACATAAAACATTTAAGTGAACATTCTACTCATCATAATGTAGAATGGATAAAGAGATAGTTTATAAGAAGAAAGATATTGTAGTCCAAAATATTCCACTTTCAGTTATTAACTTAAAGCATGTCTCTGTCATAGCAATTGTAACAACAAATACAACTAGAAAAAATTCATTAAATTTTCAATGGTGACTTATAAAATTCATTTAGAGAATCAGAAGTCTAATACAACCAATAAAGCAGAATGATAGGCCACAGATAGCATTTAATTAGATCAAAAACAGTCTTATTTTAAGAGGATATATATTAAGGGATTATAAAATTTCAGAACTGAAGGTACCATAATGCCAGCCTAACCTCTTGCCCCCAGATTAATCTAATCAGCTATGAAATTAAATCAGCCATCTTAGGGATAGACTGTCCTGGTTAGTGTGTAAGTGAATGAAAATACACCTGCATTATATAAATCCATCTTACTTTACATCCCATTCAGCTATTTGCCAAGAATATAAGATCTGTGTAGGTAGCTTTTTCCTTTTGCCACATGTATAACACCTTTCTCTTCTCACTCTGGGAACAGTTATCAAACCAAATATTACTGTAAATGCATAATAATCTACTCTTTCTGTGCCTCTACTCAGAGTATCTGTGACTTTGTACATCAAAACTCCTTCCCCAGATCAAAAGTTCGCTTAGATATCTGCTTCTTGAGGAAAGTGGCTGTCAAACTTTTGTATTTATAATCCTGAATGCATAGCACATTCAGTACTTTTTAAAAGGTTATTTCATTCATTCATTCTAATTGCCCTTTTTTTTGTATGGCATTTATCTTATCAACATGATTTGTAAAATGTGGTCACATACAATATGTGAACTGATCAAAAGAGAGTACAGCAAGACTCACTTCCTTATTGTTCAAGACTACTATTACTCCTTTTTTTTCTAAGTGATTTATATCTATATCTAAATACTTTGGTTTATATTGAGTTGGCAGTCCACTGAAATCCTTGAATTTTTTTCAAATGAGTTGCTATATACCAACAGCACCCTTGATATCTACTAAATAAGTTGATTCCTTCAACTCAGATTTTATATTTATCCCAGATGAATTTCATCTTATTTGCTTCCACTTAATATTCTAGATCATACAGATTTTTTGTTGTCATCTTATTTATTAGCTATCCTTTCCAGATTTGTGTTGTCAGAAAATTTAATAAGTGTTCTCTGTGTCTTTATACAAATAATTTTTAAAAAATATTAAATAGCACAGAGACAAGCCCAAATTACCAGTGTGGTTAATTAAAGGCCAGCTTCCAAGTTTTTGGATGAGAAAAAAATAAAGAATATTAGAAATACTATTTTAAGCTTTATGACTGAAACATTTCATTCTTGATATTCAAAACTTTAATTTCTTTTAAAATAATTTATTCTGTGTCTATCATCTATTTAGGCAACTGTATGGTATAATGAAAAAAAAAATGCTGGATTTGGAGTCAGGTTCTAAGTTCAGGTCTTTCCTCTGCTGCTTATGAATTTTGGCAAATCACTTAACTTTCCTTCATCTGTTTTCTCAAGGATTTCAGCTGAATCAATTCTGAAGCCTCTTCTACCTTTTAATATTTACTTATATAATTTTTCACATTTTAAAAAATTACCATGTTTTAATAACATTATTGAAGAACTGGAGAATTTGATCCATTTTACGATAGAGGTAGAGAAAACCATTACTATGGTGTTAGTTGTTTCTAGAAATTATGTATATCAGATCCTATTTGGGCCAAAATCACAATTAAAAAATGTCTTTATCCATTCATTTTAATATTCACTTAGATTTATACTTATAAAAATCTGACTTTTATAGATATTTAAACAACTATAAAAGAAGAAAATTTAATTTTTTTTCATTTTACTTAGAATATGCATTTGGCATACAAGTTAGAACTCAATGAGAACAACAATCAAAGCAAATAGTGGCTCAATCAGCGAATAAAATACCCACAGTGTAACCGCATGAATGTGATTTCAGTAATGATGACTTTCCATAAGAAATGGAGAATGTTTTTTTTTTTTAAATCCAACACATGCCTGCTGAAATTACTGTTTTATACAATTTGCATGTATATTTCAAGAAAAGAATAGATGAAAAGCTATCCTATGGTTTGCACTATTTCTAGGTTATTATAAGAACTAAATATGGAGAAAATAGGAATGTAGAGAAATCTGAGTATAAAAGTAAGGAAAAGACTGGTACTCACATGAAATCTTAACTTTACAAAATAAATAAATAGATAATAAAGGGGGAAAAGCATACTGTGAGAAAATTTAGAAATAAATCCTTCTTTCTTGATCCATCTGTCTACCTTGTAAAGGTAATATGGTGCCTCAGATGATGAATGCTGTCACATTTTGATTAAAAAAGTAAAAGTCCTCAAAAGGGGGAGGAAGGAGATTCAGTTTAGTGAATTGAACATTGCATCCCTAACATTTTTCATCCTGAACTCATTTAGTGGAGGAAATGGATATTTCATCAGACATGGATTTGACGTTCCATCACATTATGCGGTAAACAGTACAAACGATGTTATAGGAATAGGGAAGCTGGAAAAGCTAAGACAGTAGCTGCTGTAAGGCACTGGTTATCTCATTTAAACAGATATTAAATGTGGGTGCCAGTAATGTGATCATCAGCTGCTTCCCACTTTGTGAATAAATTGCTTAGAAGAAGTCTTTTGCCTACCAGATGTGACCTAGATTTAGATTTCCAAAGGCAGGGGGAAAAGTCTATTGTGTTAAAAAACAATTGCTGGTAAAATGTGTGGTAAATGAGCTTATCTCACTTTTCCAGGTGTTTGAGCTAATATGTTCTGGAATTACTGCTTCATTTATGAAAAATAATTGAGGAAAATGTTCCAGCAAATCAAATTTGGATAAAGGCTTAGAATAGCTATTGTATTGTAGCAAGTTTTTAAAAGGCAGGACAAGCAGGAAGCCAACAGAGATAATAAAAATATAGAAAAGTGTGTTTGAGAAGAGTCTTTTATAAAAGGGTCAAGCGTGGGTTTGCTATCCAACTTATATTATGGTTTAGAAAAATATTGAAGAACAGTAGGATAATTATACTCTTTTCAATGCATATGAAAGCTGTTTAAAAAACTCAAAGCTATGCTGTCTGCTGGCTCTGATAAGTTTTATTACTATGCTAAATTCAGCAAAATAATTTTTAAAAAGTAACATCTTTATTCTCACTCTATGTCTCCTATGCTTTTTCATTTTGTTGAATCTTTAGGAGCTGCCACTCCAAAACCAGACCCAGAGCCAGAAAAACAAACCGACCACACGGTTAAGATTGCTGGAGTCATTGCGGGCATCTTGCTGTTTGTTATTATATTTCTGGGGGTTGTACTGGTAATGAAGAAAAGGTGAGCTTCAAACAAATACTAATTATATGTTTAGTTGTCTGTTATTTTTCCCCAAGAAATCTGAATATTGTTAAAAAATATTCAGATAGCAGATTGATGTTGGACACAAACTAAGAAAATGTTTTGAGAAGTTTGGGTTTTTTGGTTGTTGTTGGGGGGTTTTGTCTCATAAGACTGTGATTTTGATATTCATTATTCTGGGGGATTTTTGTGAGTATTTAAGAATATATGATAAAAGAAATCCTAGGAAAAATGTTCTGATTTTGTATAGATTATCCTTTATCATACCCAAATAACACAAGAATTATCTCTCTTATGGAAATCATGCTTTATTTCATCAAGTGGCTCCACTGAGAATAGCATAGGTCTTAAAGAAACTGTGAATCAAGTAGTAGCTATGATTGTTGTTTGGTTAATTCATCCATCCATCCATCTAATAAAAATTTGTTGACTTGCTTGCTTATATAGCATCATGTTTGGGAGGTGGAAAAAATAAAGCTAATAGAAGACATGCATTGCTGTTGATATCACGGCTTTTTAAAGGAACAAGACATACAAGAAACATGTTTCCTTGAAGAAAAATAGGCTTAGGTTAATAGAGAACAGAAAGACCATAATAATGCCAATTTTAAATATGGGTTAAATATGGACAATGATATGGCAACTGATCTGGCAGGAGGAAAGAGGCAAGGGACAGTGGGAATGCAGTAGTAATAAAGAGAAGATATTGAATAGTGTTCCTTAGCACATCACCCAATCCAATAGGGAGAATAAAGATATTTTTGTGTACTAGTAAATCTGTGAAAAAAGATCAGCTATAGATAACAGAAAGTTACAGTTTAAATTTCTCTAAATTGGGATGTAAATAAGAAATAATAGTTTCCCCTCCCCCCTCTTTTTTTAAACTTACCTTTAAAACAGTGATGGAGAAGGAATGGTTAGCATCTTAAAAGAAGCCAAGCAATTAAAAATTATCTTAATCTTGAACTTCTATTTTTACTTTAGAATTCCACTTGACAGCACTATGATTTCATTGATGTGAACATTGTCTGAACCCATAGAGAATAATTTCATGACTTATTCTTGCTGGGGGAGAAAACTGTCACTCGAGAGCCAAACTTCTGGTGATAAGCCTTACAGAATTTACCTAAGCTGGTCCTCAGACAGGGGATGTGTAGTTAACTGCTTCCTGTGCCTGTTTTAAGATGGTATCTATATTTTTAAAGTAATTTATTCAAAGGAATAAAGTATTGCGGAGCTCACTGCTAGTGATGTGAGAAGATACTAAGTTCATTAAAAAGCTGTACATATTTTGATAATCAAAATTCATGGAAGTTATCCAGAGAATTTGTTGATTCACTGTAACAGTTATAAGATTTCAGAATGGAAATTGGTAGATTATAGACAGAAATGGAAATAATTCTCACTGCATCCAACAAACTATCCCTTTCTGTTTGGAATGTGTAATTTAATTGATAAGGCAGAAATACATGAAAAAAGACTCAAACATATTTTAATGTTTTTATTTTAACTTGTTTCTTGGTAAATGCTTCAGTATGCATAATGTAGTTAGTGGTAAATCAGGCCATATTAATAAGAGATTCTTTTTTTGTTTTCCCTATCAGATTCTAGTTCATTAGGTCCACACCATGATCTGCAAGGTTGTTCTTATTGTGTCTTGGCTTTGAACAACATTTGTGTTTTCCCATTCTAAGAAAATATATTGTCCTATTTTTCTGCCCCCACTTCTCCCTGCAAATACTTTACCTCATTACCTGCCTTTGGGTTACTATTGCAGTCTAAGTCATGGAATGGTTATTTCACTAAGAGATCAGGCCTTTCTTTAGAAACTATAGGGACCCAGCCCATTATACTTAATGGGGGAAAGGAGAAGCAAGGATAGTGCAAAAAGTTTAGAAAATCACTTTAAAAGTTTAGAAAATTCAAAAAATGTTTCTCAAGGGGCATGAATCATCAAAACAATTGTATTAACCATATATTTCAAATCACAAGATAAGTTACTGTTTTGTTTTGTTTTACCCTTTGACATGTTTGACTTTAAAATTTTTTTTTTGTACTTTGCTATTTTGGGTTATTGTTTAAACTTAAACCTGAATTGCTTCTACAAGAAGCTAGGCACTCTGGAAAAATCAAACAGCAATCCATAAATGCCATGCTCCTCCTCTCCTATACCTTTTCTTTGGCTGTCTTTTTTTCCCTTATTTCTTCTTTTGTTGTAATTCTTTTCCTCAATTTTATGCTTTCCCCCTTCCTTTTATTGTCTTTTATGAACCTAATAAGAATTTAGGCTTCATTCTTTTATCTACTTTCTATACTTCTCCCTCTTTTTTTGTTGTTTTGTTTTCTTATTAGTTCCTTCTTCACAGGATTATTGTAGAAAATTTGGTTCCTGAGAACTTTCTGCTTTTTTTTTCTTAACCATTCCTCATCTTTCCTTCTTTGTTTCCCTCAAATATTCTCTCTTTATTTGTCCCTCCAACTCAGTTTTATATACATATGATAGTTTAACAGAATACAGAGGCAAGGAAATATATTTACTATTCTATTTATACATACACACGTGTATATATATATATATATATATCAGAGAGACAGACAGACAGACAGACACTAAAAAAAAATCCTTGTGAAATGCATCACTTTTAAGGATGTTTGTGTGTTGGTATAAAGAATAGACAAAAACCACTAATCCAGTTGCCCTTGTGACCTAAGCTAAATGTTAAACAGACCTTCAGGGGAAAATTGTGGGCAGATTAATTCATTATTCTACATGGGTCTGTCTCATGGGTGGTCACTTAGGTTATGTTATAAATAATACATTTGTAAAGAATTGCCTAAGGTAACATCTGGCCTTGGTATAATTTCAAAATAAATACCAATAACTTGTATCAGTTTCTTATGATTATCTACACATAATCATTTTAATATCATATAAATCATATGCCACAAATTTTTATTTGCTTCTGATACATCTGAATATTGAACCGTGATATCCAGGAGACAAACTTCCCAGTTCAGTCTATTATATAAATATCTATCTTTTTGGAACTCATCAATCATATGATATATATTCTTTTTATTCTAAGCTTAATAGGCATCAACAAAGACAAGCAATCAAATAAACATGCAAATTTTTATCTAAATTTGCCAGCTTTTTGTAGGGAAGAATTATACAGTCAATAAGCAAGAAACAATCCAAAAAATTTTTATTCTAGTTTCCCCTTTCAGTGCCTCCTAGAGTTCTAACATTTTTAACCATATTTTCATTCTTTAATTCCTTCTTTTCTTTTTTTGTTTCTTCTTTTTACATATTTGTGATTAGGGTGTATGATTTTATTTTTGTTGATTTTACACTGTATTATTTCACATACATTTTTATAAATGTTTTTGTTTACTTCATATATGTCATTTTTATGGTACTATAATATCTTAATTATACCAATATACCATAATTTGTTCATACATTCTATTATTGTTGGGGATATAAGGTGTTTCTAATTTTTGGATTTTACAAATAGAATAACTGTCAATATTTTTATATGGAAAAACCCTTTTCTGTTTTGGAGGGGATAAAGTCCTAGCAAAAAAAAATCCTGGGTCAAAAACAATGTTTGTTTTTTTGTTATTGTTATTTTGTTTTTGTTTTTTACTCTGGAAGCAAGAGAGAAAGGGAGGAAGCAATCAAAGCTGTGCTCATTTTCTTGTTTGTTTTGACTTTTACTTGGATTGCATACTACCATACAGAAGCGGTAGGGAAGAAGAAAGGAAGGAAAGAGTAGTTATTAATCACATATTGGGTGCAAAGTACTGTGCTCTCCAAAATTTCTGCACTAGTTTGCAGTCTTACCTATGGCTTTATGTCCTATTTTCCCATACTTTTGTCAACATTGAATCTTGTCATTTAGGGTTATTTTGGCTATTTTGCTAGCTATGGTGTGCTACTTCAAGCTTGTCTTGATTAGCATTTCTCTGACCATCTTTTCAGGAGATTATTAACACTTTCTCTTTCATTTTTTGTTAATCATTCATGTCCTTTGACCACTGGTCCATTGCAGACTGTGAAGACAGGCATAAATATGGAGTATTCTAGGTATTTATCACATCCTTATAGATTCAGGATGTCAAAACATATGCATTTATTTTAAATAATCATTTAAAACCAGATGAGTGGAAAATAACATTAAGTATGAAAATGTTGTTTGAAAATTTGTTGATATTTAATTAGAAACAATATGGTGGAATAGGGAAAAAGTTAGAAGACAGTCTAATCTTCACTAAGTAGCTCTGTGACTTTTGGAGACACTGAACTTCCATCTTGCCTTTCATTTCCTTATCTATAAAATTATGGGACAAAAAGAAGAAGTGTGAATGATCTCTAAGATTAATTATTTTCCTGCTTAACACTTCTGTTTTCTATGACATAGCAATAGCTAGTCGTGCTACCATGTCTTTTTATCTCTGGAAGTAGAACAGATGCCTCTACTTTATTATTTAAGTAAAGAATCTTTTTTATTCAGTGTGTACACCTATTAATGCTGTTGAGTGCTACAATAGGTACATTTCTACATATGCCAATTACTCATATAAATATTCTTAATGCTTACACACAGATAATGTTAAATCAGTGGGGAAAACTTGATTTTAAGAGAAAACCAATATTCTCCCTTTCATCACTGTTAGTTTATTACTTTTCCATGCTCTAGGTTGTACATCCAACCTGTGATAGCCTGTTAAAGATACACACCACTGATCACAAATACTATATTATAGGTAGAATGGATGATTATTTTGATCTAATGCAGACCTGCCTAAAAAGGTACATTTCCCCCAATATAATAAAATAAATAAATATTTGTCTTACTGATGAAGAGCCATTATGATTATAATTATATTTGTTAGTTAAAGACTTACTTTATGTCTAGTGAAGAATCATGATTTAAGGTCTCCCTTACAGTTTTATTATGAATCAGCATTCAATATTAACTTGAGCAATATTCTGTGTCTTCTAGAGAATTGTCATTCTATAAAAATTCTAACTGAATTCTGTTGGAAAAAACTAAAACCTGTGCAACTCATATATCATTGTATAATTTAGATCCATTATTACATTTTTGGAGGCAATAATGAAATATAGAAAATTTAAATTGAACAAATAATACCAATTTTATGATTTCAATTGATAAATTTCCTAATGATCTTATCCTATTTGTTGATATTAAACTAATTTAATATAAACTTAAATACAGTATTATATTCTTATATACAGTATACACAATATAGTTATATACAGTATTATTATCCTTAACAGGTTTCTAATGTCTATAGTTTATTTTTATTTTTTGTTTAAGTTTTGTTTATTCTATAAGTAATTTGCCTACTTAGATTTCTTTCCAACATTAGTTACTTTTCTCATTAGATACATATGACATACATTAAGTGTATGTAAAAGCAGATGAAAAATAGCTTGGCTTGGTTTTAATATCAAGCTATATAGTCTTAGATTCCTGAAATTTATATGCAATATTTTGTGCCTAAAATGTTTAGTTTTTTTCATATTTATTTCAAATGTAATTAAATGAAAGTACCTCAGTTTTCATACAGAACAATTTATCTCAATAACACATTTGACAGAATATATTATATAAACACCAGTGTTCATATGCTGATTAATTATATTTATTGTTTTAAAAATCATTCTATGTCTTTTTAGAAATCTGAGAACATTTGTACTAATTACAATAATGTTCTTGTCTCTAATAACAGTAAACAGATAGTTCTAAAACTTGAGGTTTTAAAGGAAAAAAAAATAAAAGAGCAATTTTAAAAGGGGGGGAGGGGACATGATAGTTTCTCTACTAATGCACAATCATACATACAAATGCAATGGGGAATAATATAGGTAAATGAAACAACTTTAATCCTAGCACTCTATAGTCCCAGATGCTCTTTTTAAACATATTTTAGGAGGAATGCATTCTTAAATTCAGCAAATGGAATTAAATATTAAATATTATCTAGTGTTTAGACAATACTGTTAGCACCAGGAAAATGGCTATGAAAAATGGGAAATATTTCTAAAGACATCTTGAAACAAAGAAGATAAGAGAGAAAATTTGATGAAAGCCAGGTTTTCAAAGAGATGTCAGCAGCATGTAGCTAGAGGCAACTTGGCATTAACTATAGCCCTTTGCAAGGTCTGTTTATATATGGGGTGTGGAACTTTTCCTCCCATCTACAGAGAAAGGTATATCCTGTGAGAAAATTCCTTGGGTCAGTCTGTGTACAAAATTTTAATCATTGTTCTATTGCAAATTCTTTTTCTCTGAGACCAAGCAGAAAGAGAGTTACAAGGAGAGTCTTTTGAATTTGGATCAATGATTAGGATGTATTCACTTAATATGCAGCAGCATATACAAAGCTTGGAAGCATCTGTAAAGATTTATTCCCTTGATTTTATTCACTTCATTTCATTTCAACAAACAATGATTAAGTACCTATTATACAAGACCCTGCCCCTGAGAACAGCATAAGAACCCAAAGATTGATAGATATATACTGAAGACACAGATCTCAAAGAGTTTACCATGGAATAAGTATAATAAACAAATAACTATGATACAAAGAACAAGGAGATAAGTTCAAAAGAGAGATTTAGGCAAATTACCTTGATATTTGAGAAGAGAAATCTCAGGGAGGATCTAACAGAAAAGATAAGAAACTTGAGTAAGTCAAAGTTGTAGTGAGAAGGAACAAAGTCATGGAAATAGAAGACTATTATAAAAGGGACAGAATAATCTAATGAAGCTGGAACATGTATTTAGAATTCAATAAGACTGTTCATAAGTAAAACTCTCCTTGTTGAATTTCTTGAGTTTTTGCTTTCCGTCAAAGTTGCCTTCATTTCCACTACCAAGAAACAATCTGTCCCTATTAGTCAGAGCCAGAGCCAGAGCCAGAATAGAATTCACTCTCAGTTGTTTCTTCACCTTTTAAAAATGAAATGATCACTAAAGCAAATCCAAGAAGTATATATTTTGTGTGTCCTTCACTTGATCTTTACCTTAATACTACCATAGTTATCTTTTGGTTCCTGGATTTCCTGATGTAAATTTGCCTCCTTAATATCCACTGTTCACTAAATCCCCTGTTTGTTTTGAATAAGGAATATGTAGCCAATATCATTCTCTAGTTAGGGGCTTCATACCACAAAATTTTACTAATAATTAAGAAGGGCAGATTTGCCTTCTTTCCTTAAGATACCTGTTTCCGTTTTTTTAATTGCCTAAACTGTGTTCAAGCTGGAGGGTAGCTTTAACAGGTTACCTCCATTGAAGAGATCTTCATTTCTTGGGTGGTATAATTGTAATAAAGCTGGAGGAGAGTTTAGAATCATCTACTTAGTTGAAATCTGAGCCAATCTTATACTGAACCATATAGTGACATACTTAAAACAGAATGTATGCATGAATATATGTGTTCAAATATGTCATTAATCCATCAACCAATTATCCCTCAACTGTCAACTAAAAAATGCTTCTGTGGCTATCTCTGTTCTCAGTTTACTATCTTTTTTTTTTTTTTTTTTTTTTTTTTGGTAACTACTTACATTAAGAATTCCCTAAAAAAAAAGTGCTCAATAATTAGCCTTGGGAGCAAAACAATATGCCAAAGTACCTATTTATCACTTTCCCAAACTCTACAAAACACTTTTATCTGCTAACAACCCCTAAGGAAGACAGAAACCATCCATTAAATCAGCAGACCATTACTCCTCAGAAGTGTCAACATGAGCTCAATTTGCCAGTTTAATGATACTTGAAGGTCATTAGCTATGTTACATACATACACACACACGAAATATCTATCAGGCTCATTATTCTTTGTTTATTTCTTTAATGACAGCAAGTAGAAAAGGGAAATAAAATCCAACAAAGGGAAGATTACTTATGAACACTTTGAAATAATTCATTTCCAGGCCTTGCTAGTTATCTACAGACAATCTTTTCTCCTTCTCAAACACTTGCAGAACAGGGGGAGTTGAAAAGTTAATGGGCAATGAGGTGGCTGATGAAATGTCACTTTTAATTAATAATTGATGCATAAATTACATATGGTTTTCCTTATATTTGGTATACAATAAATTTAAGTGATTAAGATCTGATATATCTGAATTCTTTTATTGCTTTTTCAGTTGTCATTTGTTATATTATACTCAGATTTCAGTTCTTTGCAAATTTCAGCAATATCTGACTTAACTTTTTATTTCATCTCTGCCACCCCTGCCTAAATATTTCAATTCTCATGACAACACAGGTAGTTCTCATACCCATATATTAGTAATCACTTTTTTCTTTCCTCTACTGGAACATGCTTCTCCCCATCTTTTATAAACACGAAGCAAAACAAAAAGTTAAAACATTTGATAAACCTGTTCTATGAAAAATTCTGGGGACAGTGATTTGGAACCATAACAATGTTGTCATTTTCATGAAAAACCTGCTTCATGATGCTATATCTGTTTGCATTTTCAAATGTACTACTTTGAGTTCATAAATATATTGGAAATACTATTTAATTAATTTTGTTCTTTTTCTCAAAACAGAAATCAATGGACAATAAATAATTTAAATAATATGTTTCTCTTATCTGTGGGCAGTGAAAGAGATTTGATTACATGTCAAAACAAGTATTTGTATGTTCATATATTTCTGTACATATGCTGTGCTCCTATTAGTCATCTAAAATCCAAAGTGTAATATTAAAAAAATAAGGTTACAATAGTAAACAGAAAATAAAAGAATAAATGCATGAATGAAAAAAAATGGGATCAGATGTTTTAGCCCTTGAGCTTTCTATGGTAATATTTATATTGGGCATAAGCCAACGTTCCCCCTCCTTCAGTTTAATGAGTCATGAAGTCTCATCATTTTAAAGTTGTGTTCAATTCCCCTCCTTAAGGCAAAAGGAACATTAGGAACATTTTTAATATCCATAGTAAGAAAGTCAAGTTTCTTACACATGGTAGTAAGGAATGAGTAACATCAGACAAGTAGCATATTGCAAAGCTTCTTAAATTGTGGGTTGTGACTTCATATGGGGTTATATAACTGAATGTGGGGGTTATCAAAATTGTATTGCATAATTATACCTAGAACAGGTGTCTTTAATTGATCAATGGTAGAGAGCTAACTTCTGAGTAAACCTTAAACATTATATAATTGTTGATTATTTTCATGGGCCAGCTTATTTTCTCCATCCTACTTTGCAAACCAAAGTTGGAAGATAATTCAGAAAGCATGTCAATGTATTTTTTGTGCAGTATCATGCTTAAGTATCTGTGGTAATGAGGAAGGAACCAGAGCAGCCCATCCCATTTTCCATTAACTCTGAGTATTCATATTGCAGTCA
This sequence comes from Antechinus flavipes, assembly GCF_016432865.1. Lineage (NCBI taxonomy): Eukaryota > Metazoa > Chordata > Mammalia > Dasyuromorphia > Dasyuridae > Antechinus > Antechinus flavipes. Next base: position 506,884,306 of record NC_067398.1, read on the forward strand.
GGCTCTTCCTTGGTATTGAGCTGAAATTACCTTCCTTTAATTGCCACTCATTAGCTCTAGTTCTGCCTTCTGGGAACTCTGAGAATTAGTCTAATTTTTCTTCTGCTTGATAGCCCTTCAAATACTTGAAGACTGTGGGCAGCATGATCTTGCAAAATCATCACGAGGCTCATTATTCTCAGTTCTTTCACCTGTTACTCACATGATCATGAAAAGCTGGCTGGAGAGGTTGTATCATCAGGGAAAAGCAAGGTGTTTTTAAAAAGGAGAGGGAAAAGAATCTCATCTCCTCCAATAGATATTCCTTCTATCATCCTCACACTTTCATTTATTTTCATGCTTTTTTTCTCTGTTGTCTAAAATATGCCCATGGCTCCATAATGAAAGAAAAAAGAAACTTTCCTCATTTGATCCTTCCATTTCTCTTCTACTCTTTGTAGTTAAAATCTTCAAAAAGCACATTCTAAAATAGGCACCTCCACTTTCCCTCCTCTCAATGTGTCCTTACAGTCTGCTTTCCAACCTTACTATTACACCAAGACTATTCTCTTCAAAATTACTAATCATCTTTTAGCTGCTAAAGCCAATGGTGGTTTCTCAATCCTCATTCCCTCCTTCTCCCCACTATGAGAAACTTTGCAACCTTTGATACTGTTAATCACTCCCTCCTTGACACTTTTCTCTATGTTTTTGTGAAACCACTCGCTCCTTTTCGTCTTACCTATTGGACTACTTCTTCTTTATTCCCTTTTCTGGATTGTCTTCCAAATTGTGCCCTCTAATCTAGGTGTCTCTCAGGGTTCTATCCTGTCCCACTTTTCTTTTTCCTGATATTATTTTCTTAGTGATCTCATTAGATCCTATGATTTCCTATCTCTATGGTGATGATTATGACATCAGCCTATCCTGGATCTATTTATCTCCAACTGCCTTTCAAATATCTCAAACCAAATATCCAGTAGACACCTTAAACAAAGTGTTTAAAATAGAACTCATTCTCTTTCTCCCTAGAGCACCTATCCAATCCACATTTTTCCTGTTACTATAAAGGAAAACTGGTTGTGTGCTTTCTAGCGTCCCCAAGTTAGGGTACCAAAATATACCATCCAGACTAGCTCTCTGTACGATCTCAGGACCAGCCTGAGTCCTTGGTCTTAATGGAGGAGTAATGAGGAGAGACTCATGTGGATGGTCAAACATGGAGTCCATTTATTCCAAGTTCTCTCATCCTTATATACCCTAATACCCTTATATAACCAAAGCAACACTGCACATGCGCTAACTATATACTATCCATGCAGCACCACATAAACAACTTGCTGTTGTATATAGTTTGTCACCTGGTATCACTCTGCTTCAAGGCCAAGAGCTCTTAGGGGAGACAGGGAGCTGAACCAGACACTGTCAGCAGGTTCCCTCTGGGCTGAAGGGTCTTATACCTTATCCACAGTTCCCCCACTATCTGTGGCCCTCTACATCTCTCCCTTTCTTTTGTTTTAATTGAAGCAGGTATAAATCCATTAGCATGGGAGGAATCACACAAGCAAGTAGTAACAAAACAAACAATATGAATAAACAAGATACTATAAAAGACTTCTATGAGTCCCAGAAGGAAGGTATAGAAAATAGCTATCAATTCACAACCATACATGCACTTCCTTCAGCCGCCAAGATAGTCCAAAGCCAATCTATTGTCCATCACTTCATGTGTCAGGGAATCCAATGATTCTTGAAGATTGTGAAGTCCTGCATTAGTCTCAATAACAATTATTTTTGATGTTCATGAATCAGTTGCTATATACGTACAGTTAACTGCCATGCTCTTTCAGTGGTGGGCACAATCAGAGATGGAACCACCCAATGTTTCTTGAGTCTTCTCCTTTGTTTCAAGAGTTTTCTCTTTTTGTCTCTCTCTCTCTCTCTGATGGACAAGGCGGATACAGCTTATCAGCACCCATCTGATTCCTTCTCCATCTGTAGAGACACAAGCAAACCCTCTCCCCAAAGCAGTTAACTTATCATTCCTTCCATGATCACTTTCTGAGTCTCTCCACATCACTTGATGATTATCTAAAGATACTGGAGCAGCTTTCACTGGACACTGCCCTTTGGTGGGTTATAAAAACTGTCTGCCAGAGCCAGTGCATCTTCATTGAAAATCAAAATATTAATAGTATAAAGAGTTAAGTTTAGAAGGTCTCCAAGGTAACCTGTGACTCCTCCTTTCTTTTGTTTTTGGAAGAGCTTCTTGATGTCTCTGTTCCTCTTCTCTATTATTATAAAAGATATGCCCATGGTGTGTAAAACCTGATACTGTGCACACAAGTATGTAAAATGTTTAGAAGAATATGCAGGTCCATTATTTATTTATTTTTTTTGCTTTTTTTGCTTGTGGCATGCCCATAATTGCAAAAGCTTGTATGAGGAATTCAGTGACCACTTGGGCCATCTCTTTTGCTGCTGGTATTGCAAAAGTGAATTCTGAAAAGGTGTCTACCACAACATGGATAAAAGACAGATGACCAAAAGATTTGTAATGTGTCTCAAACCACGAGGGTTCTTCCCTGGAGGGAGCATAGGAGCGTGGAAAGGAAGGCAAGCAGTACAGGCTTTTACTATGCTCCTAGCTTCTTCTTTTGTTATCCCAAATTGCAAACGTAAAGCTCAAGCAGCTTGATGGTGTTTAGAGTTTAAGCATATCCATTGGATATTTCCTCTCAATTTCTGAAAGTCATTTAAGGTGTTCAACTTCTCTATTTTTAAAGAAAGTTTTTGTATTGTAAGTTCCTTGGGATATACTTCATATCCTAAATATTGAAAAGGAGTGTGCCTTTGAATTTTTTCTGTAGCTATATACAATTTGTAGTTTCTTAGTGTTTCTATAGTCTTTTGTAGACATGCTTCTAACGTTTGTTCCTCAGTTGCACATCCCAGTATATCATCCATGTAATATAAAAACGTTACTTTTGGAAATGCTTTTCTTACTGGAGTAAGAGCAGCAATAGCATACATTTGACACATAGTAGGGCTATTTTTCATTCCCTGTGGCAAAACTGTCCATTCAAATCTTTTATAAGGCTCAGCTAAATTAATGCTAGATGCTGAAAAAGCAAATCTTTTCATATCCTCCTTATCTAGAGGGATAGAATAGAAACAATCCTTAATGTCTATAACCCAAAGAGGCCATTCTCTAGGCAATTGAGTAGGAGATGGAAGTCCAGGCTGAAGAGTTCCCATAGTTTCTATCTGTTCATTTACTTTTCTTAAATCAGCCAACATCCTCCATTTTCCAGATTTCTTTTTTTTACAGCAAACACAGGGGAATTCCAAGGACTTAGAAAATGTTGTAAGTGTCCTTGTTCAAGTTACTCCTTCTTACAAAGACAAGAAGACATACCCTCCTGAGCATCTGAGAAATCAGTGATCTGCTTCTGAGTTACCAGCAAACCTTGCTTTTCTGTTAACCCAGCTAAGCATGCTTTGTACTTCCCTTGGGGGAGGTTCATTTCTTACTATCTGCCCCATTTTGGCTGAAAAAACAAAAGTGACTACTTTAGCCCTTACCAAATCTTCCTGCTTGCCTATTTTTATACTCACCTTATTTCAAAGATCACAGGGACTCCTCTGCAGAACTTGGCAGATCATGTCAGTTGAGCTGCTGTGTCTAGGGCCCTGTGTCTAAGGTCCTATGGCTAGGGACCCACTTTGGGCACCAAATGTTGTGTGCTTTCTAGAGTCCCCAAGTTGGGGTACCAAACTATGCTTTCTAGAGCTCCCACACTGGGGTGCCAAAATATACAGTCCAGACTAGCTCTCTGGAAGATCTTAGGACCAGCCTGAGTCCTTGGTCTTAGTGGAGGAGTGAAGGAGGCAGGAGATTCATAAGGATGGTCAAAGACAGAGTCTGTTTATTCCAAATTCTCTTGTATTAACTATACTGCGCATGTGGGACCACGTAAACAATTTGCTATTGTATGTAGATGACTTTTGCCATTTGGTGTATCACTTGCTTTAATTACAGCACAGGTTATCATCACCCCCTGACTTCTCAGGAAGGCTGAGAGCCCTTAGGGGAGACAGGAGCTGAACCAGACATTGTTAACAGGTTCCCTCGGGCTGAAGGGTCTTATATCTCACCCAGAGTTCCCCTATTACCTGTGGCCCTCTACAAAACCGTATCCTCCAAGTCCCTCAGGATTACAACCTAAGATCTAATATTCCTCTCACTCACTGCCTCCTCCCCATGACAAACTATAGTAAAAGACAACCAGCTTTCAAACTCAGTTTTTTCTGAGGGCAAATTCAGTATTTTTGTCATTTTATCATGCTTCCTTACCAGAAGCTTGGTAGTTAAAGGGAAGATTGAGAGAGGGTCATTGCTCCAAAGGGTAGAAAATTTGAATGAAGGTGGGGAGGCATGGTAAGTTGGTAGGAAGGATGACATATAAATAAGGAGGCCCAAAAATGTTTGAAGGTAAAAAGATAGCATTGGTAGTGAGGGAGAGAATGAAGATGTAAAAAGTAGGAACATGTTTAAAACATCAAGTTCCAAGGAGAAAGATGAGAGAATAGGATAAAGTGGAAACTATTGACCTTTAATAAGTTCATCCTCAACTATTCAAGATTTTTTCTCATGTATCTTTATCTAGCCATATTCCTCCTCAACATCAGTTATCTATTTGTAGAGTTGATAACTTGAACTTAAGTTCAGGACTTTATATCTATCCCAATTAACTTTGATCTTGTTAGTCATCCCATTGTTCATGCCAGTCAAGACATTTTTGGATCTTAAGTTTGAGCTCTAGTAAGTTTGAATACTTTCCATCCAGCTGGGAAGCATAACTAATATGTTGCATGATGCAATCGGGATCCAAAAAGGTTTCAACTGCTATGAAGCTAAATGCTGGTTTTAAAGGTTATCTTAATTTACTTAGGCATTCCTTGGAGCAATAGGTATACAGGGTGCTCTCCCTGGTGCTGATTGATGCACAAGTCTTTCTTCTAAAATTCCTTTCTTGAGTCATGCTAATAAAAAGTCCAGATTTCCATCCTAATATTCTTCTCTTCTGTTTTTTTTTTTTTTCATCAGCTCTCCTTTGTTTGAACAAGGCTCTGATATTAGTCCCTTCTAAAGCTAACTGACCTTCATTTATAAGTTGTTCAGGTCTCAAGTCACTAAAGCATCACCTACTATGGTACTTGGCAGTTCCTATCCAAAACAGAATTCAGTTGGCTTACCTAAGCCAAAGTAATTACTGTGAACCTGATCAAATATTCATGTCTAAAAGTAGCAGAAGTGAATTGATAGCTTTCATCCTTAGAGTGCATTTAACAATGACCAACATCAATAAAAGCATACTAATAAGATCCAGTTACATAATGCTTTACAGCTTGCAAAGAAAACTGTGTGCTTTGAACATGTTACTGTTTATTTATGTTTTAAAAACTTTATTGGATGAAAGCATTTAAATAAAAAATGAAAGGATGTTTTAATGGGGATTAAGACATTATTATAGCTTTATTATTTATAAATTGAATTTTTCTTGAATTATCATTATTATTAAAGTATCCTTATAAATGAACCTTTGAAAGATCTTCATGTCTTCATTTTGACTTTTAAAGATGTATAAAACAATTATTTATTTATATCAGAAAGATTCGTAGAATTCTATAGTCCTAGAATTCTACAGTTAGAAAAGATTTGTCTTTGAGCTTGAATGCTAGGAGTTTTAGGAGGCAAGGAAAGGGCTCTTCTGCATGCAATTCCAAACATGTTTATAGAAAAGATGCATATAAATAGACAAAGTAAGGAAGGGTAAATCAAATTCTGCAAATGCTGAGGATTTTTGTTTAAAATATAGCACAGAATTACTTATATTTTTACCAGTCTCCTTTCCCCACCAAATTAATATTGAGGCAAATAAATTACTAGATCTGTGAGTTCCAGAATAAGGAATTGCCAATTAGAACTTCCTCTACCAATACATGTCTGTATAGGCTACAGAGTTTGCAGTTTTGGAAAGTTACCTTGGAACAGCAAGAAGTTAAATGATTTATCCAGGGTAACACAATCTGTCTATGTTGATAGTAAGGCTTGAATCTAAGTCTTCCTGGCTCTCTATATCTATTACCCTGTGGTTACCTTCAACAATAAAGTATGTAATACTACTGAAAATACGAAAGCCTCATATTTAATTTAAAATACATTTATAGTATCATTATCATTGCAGATAGTTATTATATTTTGTACTATTTCCATATTTTTTATATCTCATTACTGTCGCTTTGATAGACTTTTGTTTAGTTGTGTCCCCTTCATGACGCCATTTGGAGTATTCTTGGCAAAAGTACTGAAGCAGTTTACCTGTTCCTTCTTCAGCTTATTTTGCAGATGAGAAAATTGAGACAAATAGGGTTAAGTCCTGGATCCCACAACTAGCAAGTGTCTAAGTTTTTATTTTAATTGAGGAAGATGGATTTCCTTGATTCCAGGACTGGTACTCTTGCCACTGGGCCACCTTGTTGCCCAATGTTATGGTTTTGTCTTAACATTTTAGTGCATCAAGTTTTCTTTAAAGCTTCCATCTTCTATTAGATTTCAGAGATTTGTGTTTTGTGGCTATTACAAGTAGCAAGAAATTTTGCCAATTTATGGTCACCACATAGGTATTTTAGTATACAAATTACACTCTACTGTTGTTTAAACCAGTCCGTATGTTTAAGAAATATCTTGAAAGTTTCTTTTTTTCTTAAATTAATCTTTTATTCAAATTTCATTCATTCTTAGCCACTTTTACAGGATTTTATTAGTAAGATCATTGCATATTTTAGACAGAAACAATATAAATCATCAATTCATATGTATTATTTTAAAATATTAATGAATAGACATGTCTTCCTGCATGGTATTTTTTCTGACAGATATTAGCTTAAAACATCATTTTTTGAATCACTTCAATCAGAAGTCTTAAAACAAAAACACTTTCAAATTTATTACAGTAGTAGATCTGCCAAAGACCTCTATAATTTGAGCCTCTGACCAAATTTGTCAGTCAGCCATTCTCCTGATAACAGCTTTGGTACTTCATTACTGTTTGGAATTGTTCCTTTCAAGTCTTACTTTATAAGAATGTATGGTCACTATTGGTTCTCAGTTCTTATATAGGAAAAGAGAGCACTAATAGAATCTGACTTAGGAGAAAACCATTTAATAAGGCTTGGTTGCTTTCTTAGATCACATCAATTGACTTATCTGAAAACCTGTATTATGGATTTGTACAGGCTTTTGCCCAGTAGATGAAAAAATTATTCCTTCAAAAAGAATTGGCCAAATTTAGAAAAAAAATTCAGTCAATAAACATTTATTAAGCAACTACTATGTATCAGATTCTGTGCTAAGGGCACATCATTATTATATTATACTATTCTTGTTAACAGGATCATTCTTTTCTAATTTTAAAAGAATCATAGAACTAGCTTTAGTATATTTTCAGGTTTCTCTCTCTTTCTCTCTCATAAATTTCACTAAAGATCTATCCAGTTTAAGCACTGACTAAAAATGAAACCTATTTCAGTGACCACTTTTGTCAATGATTTTGTTCTAAGGCTTATGCTAATAGGCTGACTCTCAGACAGTATGTCTTTATTAAGCATTTACTATGTGTCAGGCACAAAATCCCAAACTCAGAAGGGACCATCACAAAAGAAAACAAAACTTGAGTCTCTTTTAATGAACAGATAAATTAAAAGTGGTACCCACTTGATATAAGCAGATAATTATTTTTCACTTCGTCTTGTATGTGTTACTGGTGTTGCAATTGAAAACATCCTCCTTATTCAATAACAAAAATAACAGTAGTACACAAATTGGAGCCATTCTTCTTATTTTATTGAAATTACCATTGTATTCTATGCCTTCCTTCAAGCCAGGTGGTGGATCGTTTGGACTCATGATAAACACAGGTGGTCACATCTGTTTGAGTGCTTTCACTTACAAAATTAGAGTTAATCTTAATTTCTGTTCATTTTAAGCAACACCTTGGTCTTTTTTTTTTAAACACTTTGTTCGTTTCAAGAGAATGAGTAATAGATCAACTGCTGCTGTGGCTGCTGATCATTTATATAGCAGGTTTTCTCAGGATGGCTGCCAGCACTGACATTAGGCTGTTCTTTGGGAAGTGTTCTTTTGATGGACAGTGCCCCAGTGGCCCAGTCAGAGGACCAATAACAGAGGTTGTAGCTAGCTATCTAATTCAAGCTTAGTTAATGAAGCAGCAAAACCGGTAGATCATGTTAAAATGAGTCCCATTGCTACCACCATGTCTGTGAACTTTCTTTCTTATAAGTTTCCTTTTTTATGCTTGGCTTGAGAGAGAAACAGAAAGATTAGTCTTCAGAAGATTTCAGTGAGCTAGGGAGAGGAGCAATGGACAGCCCCTTTTATACTGTTACCAGTATTATGTGAACATTTTGTGTAAACATTGTTTTAATAAAGAGATTACCATAGGCTTATGAACTAATTGATATTCATATCTGTCTTTAGGCTTGTTGCTATTATTGCTTTGGACACCATAGTTTCAGAATCTGTCTTTATCAAGCATGGCCAACACGGGAATTTGTTTTGTTTGACTATGTGTAATTATTATAGGCATTCTATTTTTTATTTATTTTTTCCAATGGGCAATGGGGAACTGGGAGTAGGAGAGGGGTAGTGATTGAATTGTCAAATGCAAGAAAGGAAAGAAAGAAGGAAGAAAAGAATGAAGGAAGGGCTTATTGAAGCATTTTTAATTCACAGAAAAGAACAGAAGGAAGACAAGAAAAAACGCAGAGAAGCGGGATAGCTTTGAAAGTTACATGATTTATTTATTCACAATTGAAAATGAAAAGCAAGCAGAATGTATTAGAGATAACAGTTGTCTCTGCAATCCTTTTTATTTTCACTTTTTTCCTTTGTTACATATAGAAATGTTAGTTTTAAGTGAAGGAATTTAACTTAAGCACAGGCTAAAATGAAGCCTAACTCAGTGACCACATTTGTCAATCATATTGTTTTAAGACTCATGTTAATGATCTTCCATTATCCTCTACCTTCCATACATGTAATCAGTCAGTATTGAGTTAAGAAAAGAAAAAAAAAAAAAGAGGAAGGGAGGAAAGAAGAAAGAATGGAAAAAATTTTAAGATATAAAGCTTTCAGACCCTAAAAAAAAAAAAAAAAAAACCTATTCATTTATTCAGCAAGCATTTGTTAAAAGCACTTAGTGCATTCCAGTCATCAGGAGTTTATCTTTTACAAATAATATGAAGAGACAACAAATATAAGTAATACATAAGTAGAAACAAAAAGCAATAAAACAATAGTAAATAGAGATAACAAGTAAACACAAATTAGATATAAAATAAATAAAATGGAATTTCTAAGACAATACTAGTAACAAGAGGTATTAAAAAATGCACAGTATAGGAAGTAGCCCTTAAACTGAGCCTTGGAGGAAGCTAGGGATTAAGAGTCAGGGGTGACAAGAGTATCCATTCCAGGAATGGGGGAAAACCTTTGCAAAGTCAGAAAAGCAGATTAAATTATTGATGATTTAGAGCACACTGGCCAATTTGACTAGAAGGTAAAATCTGTGAAGGAGCGTGACAATAAGCCTGGAAAGAATCTAGAGTAAGCTTGGAAAGGGCTTTAAATATCAAGGAGGAAAGTGTAGTTTTACCTAGAAACAGTAGGGAACCATTCCAGGGACATCATTGATGTCTTTTCATCAATCAGTATTAGAACCTACTTGCCAAATGGTGTGTTCAAAACCATTAAAAAACAAACCATTTCATTGCCTTGTAAAGATCTCCTTTAAAATTGTCGCTCACTGTATTATATCTTGTGAGCCTGAAATATGTAGTAAAATGCTCATCTGATTTCCAAGCTATTGTCAAATACTCTTCTAGACTTGCCAACTTCGTAGCAATAGGCAAGTATTTGAAAAAAAAACATGAAAAATTGATTTTTAAAATATCTTTTGGTGCCTCTCTTTAGACTTTTCTTTCCTCCTTTTAAATAGTAGCCAGTAACTGATTTTGAATGGATTTCAGAAGTATTCTCTCCATTATAATTCCCTCATTTTTCCCAAATGTGCCCCATTCTATGCACCTGTTTTGAAGTTCTTAAGTTTAGAAGAGCTCCTAAAGCTGGTACTCAATGAAGTCAAAGGTGCTCCAGATAGTAGAAATAAAGAGGATTCAAGTGGAATGCAGGCTTATATATTCCCTTTAGTGAAAAGATTCAACTCTCTTTAGTATAAAAACTGAGATTTTCTGGATTTAACTCTAGATATGATGATTATAACCGGAAAAAGGCATTAAATGGACTTATGAGATCACCCCATTTTCCTTAACTCTAAAGAGTTGCTACTATTCATCATGGTTCTTCTATTAGACAAGAGGACTAATGGTGGTAGAGGTCTAATCATCCCTACCATAGTTCAGCTCACTAGGCTAACTTGTGACTTGCCTAGATAAATAATTACCTAACTGGATATATTGGGGATCATAAGATCATAAATGTTCAGACAGCTAGATGACACAGTGGATAGAGCACCAACTCTGAAGTCAGGGAAGTCAGCCTCAGACATTTAACATTTCCTAGCAATGTGACTCTGGGCAAGTCACTTACTCCTAATTGCCTTGTCCAAAAAAAATCATATAGTGTTAGAGCTAGACAGAACTTCAGAATCATGTAGTCCTTATCTCTTGTTTATCAAATAAGGAGAACTGAGGCACAGAAATCTTAAGTGACATGATCAAAGTCATAAGTAATAGGTGCTAGAGTCCAAGATTTTTAATAACTAAAAGTTTAGCAGAAAAATTCAGTAGTGTTTTTTTTGTTTGTTTGTTTTTGTTTTTGTGTTTGTTTTACTGGAATAAAATTCTATTTGCTTTGCCCTCTCCTTAACCAAATTACCCAAAAAATATTTTGGTGAATAAAAGCCCTAACTTATCCTCCCCTTCTTCTTATATGTTTATTAATACTACGTTCCATTTCTCCAAAGTATTAAATTTTCAGAATTAATGCACCACCTTCAGAAGTTTTAACTTTCTCTCAATTTCAGTCTTATCAGTTACACTCACGTTTATGTCTGACATCAGTAATTAGCCTCCTTTCAATTTATACAAAACAAACTTAAAACTCAATCTGTGTTTTCATTTATTTATTTATTTTTACATCATTACTTCTTACACTGAGAACAAAAGGCAAGGCTGCAGGTTTTGCTGATGTTGTATGAAGCAGAAGGGACTCCAGGTCTCTCTTTCATCACTATTCTGACTCTGCGGGGTTAATGAGAACTAGTAACTCCCTTCTGCTGATGGAAGCAGCTGTGAGTTATAGGTGGAGATCTGATACCCTGAGCAAAAAGATACCTTGCAGTGTGAGGTCAAGACCTTTAAGAACCAGTGGAAAACTCGCACCATATGCTCACTAACCCTGGGGAACAGAGATGGGGCAGGTATGTGTTTCTGAAGCATGGAAGGTTATGGGCCTCTAATATCACAGAACAGCTCTCATTCATCTGCTTCCTCCACTGGAATGGTGAATGATTTTTACAGTAATAAATATTTGGGTTTGCCTTTCACTGAAGTAAAGAGATGAATGAGCCTTTGAAGTAATTTCTGCTTGGCTTGCTAGTATTAGTGTCTGAACTGAAAAACTTACCTGCTAAGTCACCTGCTTCTGTTGTCCCAACTGTGAGTATATTTTTTATAAATATTATTAACAACTAGCATGGAATGATATTTTCCTGTCTATTCTGGGTAACACTGAACATATTTCTAATATTCTTACATAATAATTAATGGCAGTGACATATACATCCTTTTCTTTGGAATTATCCTACTATAAGTCCAGTTAAGAAAACGTAAAATTATATTTGTTATACTGTATTGAGCTCTATCAAAATTGACAAAAAATTTTTAAAAACCCATTTTACAAGGGAGATAATTTTTTTCAAATATTAGTTTTTTTCTTAACTCATTCCTAAACCCCACTTTTCCATGTGAAGTTTCACACAGCTTCCTCCAATTGGTGTAGCAAAGATTAAGTAAGAGAAAAATATTATAGTGAGGTCTTTTGTTACTCTGACTTCATTGTTCTTATAAAATATGGTGTTGACTATGTTCATAAATAATTAAAAGTAAACTTAGCAAAACAAATGAAAAGGTTACATCTGGTGATATAGTAGCCTTAGTTTTTGTTTTTTTTCTTGTTAGCTAATTTGCAAAATTGAGTAATTCATACATTGTCTCCTTTTTGTTAGTGAGAATAATAGGTTATAATTGTATTCATTTTTCTTGTAATAATCATTGTTTCAAACTCTACCTTTTTTTCTAGGTAAAATCAACTCTTGCAGCTTGGCTAAGCAATAAGGTGCTAAACTTGAAATAGGGATATCCGGGATTTAAATCCTCTCTTAGACACTTATTAATTGTGTGACCCTAAGCATATTAGTAAAATTTGCTCAGCCTCAGTTTTTTTTTTTTTATGTGTAATATGAAGATAATAACAATAATTATGGTGATCTACCTGCTGAAGTCAGTAAGAATTAAAATTAGATAATATGTGAAGGCAAAAGAAATATCTATTATGCACTTGATATGTGTTTGGTACTTTATTAAGTACTGGGGAAACAAATTCAAGCAAATAGAATGATGGTGCCTGCCCTCAAGGAACTTACATTCTAAAAGGGGAAGATAACACACAGAAAGAAACTTAAGGCCCAAGGGACAAAAATGGGGTCATGGTGGTAATAAAAACTGCAAAATCACAAGCAGCTTTGGGAGGGGAAATGAAAAATGGCTAGCCTGGGCCTCTCCCTAGATAGGGGGCTTTAGGGGGAATAACCAGTGGGAAAAGGAGGCTAACATGGCACTAAGATTTTATGGAGTCTGAAAGCCCCATATACTAAGGAAAGTTCTAGGGTAAGAAGGCAACTGAAGCATAATTGATGGGGTTTGGAAAGTCATAAGCAGAGCCAGAAGGGATGTAAAGAATGGCCAGCCTGGGCCCCTAGCTAAAATGAAGAAAAGATGCTTTGTAAATATCAAAAAAGCACTATATGATAATGATTATTTATTTTAGGGAGAAATATAAGGTACAGATTTTTAAAATAGCAAATGACTATAAATGTTTATATAGAACTTCTTTCGAGATAGAATGTCTTGTAATAGAATGGATATAGTTATGTTATAGACAAATCATCTTAAAGGCTCATAGAACCATATATTGAACTTTCCCTCAGATTTGGTATAATATCACTTGACAAGGTGTCATGGAAGCTACATGGCATAGTGGATAATAAATTGAGCTCAGAGTCAGAAAAGGTTTATGTCCAAGACATGTCAATGTTACCACATCTAGACTTGGTAAGCCCCATTTAGTTCTCTAAGAATATAAATTATAGAGAAGAAATTGAAGGTGCTTATCTGCACTGAGAGAGAAAGCACTTCATTGAGTATTGCCTATACCAAAGCAATAATGGGTCCAATTAAATATATATGTGTGTGTATGTGTGTGTGTGTGTGTGTATTACATATAATTCAATATTATATATTATATATGATTATACACATATAATACATATATTATATGTGTATGCACATAAATCTGTGTATATAGATGTTCATCATATACATATAATATAATATATATAATTCAATATTATATATCATATATGATTATACACATATAATATGCATATTATATGTGTATGCACATAAATCTGTGTGTATCTATATACACATATGTATATATGTGGGTTTTCATGAACTGGGAAGCTTGAACTTCTGACAAACAGCTAGATACTCTCTTGCTATCACTTTATTTATCTTGAGTTTAATTTCCTCTTACCCATTTTACTCCTATCTTTTTCAGTCCCTAGATCATTCTGCTTGGCAGAGAAAATAGGAACAAAATGTCACAGTAAAAGAAAGTTATTTTTTTTTCCTAGTCCTGTTAATATATTTAAGTAACTGAACTATCTTATGCACTTTTATTATGAAAGATTCCCAAAAGATCACATCTCCTCCCAAGACCTGAAAAGCAGCAGGGTTAGTATATAAGTCAACCCCTCTCTCTTCCAGGCTTCTATTATCATTGTTGGCACTATAACTTTTACCTAGGTAGAAAAAAATCTCAAATAGTACAAGTAATTTCTTGAGCACCTGATAATGTACTTACTGAACATCTCAAACAATATACCCCATAGATATCTTAGATATGTCTAAAACTGAATTCATCATTCCCCTAAAATCTCCCCTCTTTCCAACTTGCCTGTTACTCTTCGGAGTATGACCTTCCTCCCAGTCATCCAGGCTCACAACTTCAATGTTATCCTTCTCATTCCCAAGCCCCATATGCAGTCTGTTGCAGACCAAATCTGAGGGAAAGTTCAATATATGGTCCTATGATCCTATAAGATGATTTGTCTATAACATAACTATATCCATTCTATCCCAAGACATTCTATCTTGAAAGAAGTTCTATATAATGATTTATGGTTATCTGCTAGCAGCAAGACCTACTGATTTTAACTTCATAATATCTCTTGAATATTCCCTTCTCCCCTCTTGCCTGGTACACGGCTTCATCACTTCACACTTTGGGCTGATGCAGTAACCTGCTACTTTTCCTCTCTGCTTTAAGTCTCTCCCACTCTAGTCCACCCCCTATCCCTCCTCAGCTATCAAACTGACCTGCCTAAAGTACAGGTTCCACCATTTCACTCTTCTAGCCAATAAATTCCAGTGCCTCCCTATTGTCTCCAGAATTTAATATAAAACTATCTGGTTGGCTTTTAAAGACACCCATAACTTGGCTCCCCTTTCACATTCCCAGTCTTTACTACTTCCCTTCTATGTGTTCTCCAATCTAGTGACAGGGACTTCTTTGCTATTTCTCAAACAAGACACTCCACTTTTCACCTTGTACATTTCCATTCAGTGTCCCCCATGCCTGAAATGCTCTCCTTCTCCATCAACCTGTCCTGACTTCCTTGGCTTCCAACTAAACCATCACCTTCTACAGAAGACTTTTAAGCTCTTTTTTATATTAGAGTATTCTTTTTGTAGTTGTCTTTAATTTACCTTCTATGTATTTATCGGTACATGTTTGCCTGTCGTCTCCCCCATTGGAGCTCCTTGAAAGTAGGGACTGTCATTGCCTTTCTTTGTATTCCTAGCAATGAGTATTACGTTTAACACGTTGTAGGTCTTTAATAATTACTTATCCACTTGATTTTTTCTATGTGTTGCTGGTCAGTCTGAATCTAAGTGTGAATATTTATTATAATTTAAGCTTTATACAGTTAGTGGTCTGCTTTTGGATATTTTATGGCTGGAAATATAATTCAGAAATCTTTATTGCTACTTTCTAGCCATAGTCACAGGAGTGGCTGTTCGCTGTTCCACAGATCTCCAGCATCAAAGATTCCTGCTGAGTAACTTGATAGGATTACTTTAAAGAATAGTAACTTCTTTATTGTTAAGAATGCATTGGCTGATTCTTCCTGCAGGGGAAAAATCATCTTACCCTAGCTTTTCCAGTTAGTGAATTGTGCAGAATACCTAAAGTAACCATGCAACTAATTACACATTCAGGGTCCAAAGAGTCAGTGAAACATCCAAGTGAAAAGGGAATTGAATGTGTGATGTATTTCCATGTTTGTGTGTGTGTGTGCTTTTGTGTGTATGCATGGACTATAAGCATTGACTGTCCATTTGACTAATTACTTACTGCAGATATGCATATACAAGATCACAAAGACTGAATGTTAAGAATTACCAATCAAATGCTAAAATGCTAGTATTGCTAAGGTTTTGTTTTTTCATTTTTGGTTTTTTTTTTTTTTACATTTAATGCTATTTTCCCCCTGTGAAATGGTAATGGAAGTAATTTGAAAATTTGATTTGATATTCAGTTATGTACTTTAATAAGCCATTTTTCAGGAATGCATTTCAAGTACAAGATAACACCATATTGTGCAAGTGAAATGAATCTCAATATTAGGGAATTTCAGAATTGAATGGTACCTAAGAGTTAAATTAATTTACTCACTTTATTTTATAAATGGAGAAACTAAGCCCAGAAGTGACTTACCCAAAGTCTTTCAGCTATGGCCTCTAGGTCACAGTATTATCATATATAGTTGCCTTAATGTGTGGATTCGAGTATTTTCAGAAAGAATGACTTCTCACAATTCCAGAGATTTAAAAAAAAATATTTATTCATTTAAAACTAAATACAACATAAGAAAAAAGACAGAAAAGGAAGGAGAAAAAGGAAAAGAGAGAAATGCAAAGACTTCCCAAGCTTTGCAGGTAGTTAAAAATCTATATTCCCCAGAACAGATTCTACTTAAGATTCACTGATAATTAAAGCAAGCCATGAAAATCATTCATTTTAAACCGAAATAGCCTTTTTATTCCCAGCGAGAATTTTTGGTGAGTTTCAATGTTTACTGTCTAAGGGAGAGGTGGGCTTAGAAGGCTACGCTTCCTGCATCCAGAATGTTCAAGCAACTCTATAGCTATGAATGTCTTAACAGCAAATGGGCTATGCTGCACAGTACAACTACAGCTTACTATGTAATTTATGTTGCTTAGGGACTGTAGTTTTCTAATAGATTGAACTGTTAGTTTTCAGGGGGATTTAATGAAATATTGAACCAGATGCCACTGGTCTGCCATGGATGTAGGACTCTGAGAAATGAGGAAGTGTTGCTTTGTAAACAGCTCCTACCTCTGTGCAAAAAAGGAGGGTGGGGGGAAGGGAGGACAAGAAATGGCCAAAACAAAGGGAAAAATAATAAGCCTTATTCATCTAATTGTGCTGTAGACTTTGATAATAAAACAGCAGTGTTATAACCTATAACATTTGAAACAGAATTTTCTTATACTCTGGATAGTTGTTAAAATATGAAGCTTCATTCCTTCAATCATTTGTGTGATGGAATATTTTCTGAGTGATCCTTTTGAGGGAGGCTTTAAGCTTCTGAATATCCCTCTAAGTCGACAAGAAGATTCTTTGGCTGGAAAACCTTGAATGGCAGAATCATAAAGTAATCTACAACAAGAAAAATCTCACTATGAAAAGCTTATTCTCATTCGGAAAGACATAATGGTTCTATTATTTTAATTGTCTTGAAACTCATCCTCCTCAATTTCTATCAGTAAATTAGAGGGACTGTTTGTCTAAAAATATATTTCAGGAATTGATAAAACTTACTTCTTTCCACCTTCATGCAGAAGGAGGGAACTCTGGGTGTGAAGTATTTCATATTCTGTCATATACTTTTGTGTGTTGTTTGGTTTTGATGAATTGCTCCCCCCCTCCTCTTATTAAACTTTGTTCCAAGGAATAGCTTATGAGGCTGGGGGATGGGAGTAAGGAAAGCAAGGATATGTTCAGAAAGGAGTAAGATATAAAAACATAATATCTGAATAAAAACTTTTTTTTTTTTTTTAAAGAAATGGCATTTCAGTTTGTCTTGCCTAAGCTCACAGTTCACTTTTAGTTTCCATTTTCCTGATGGGCCAGGTGGTTTTATCACTTCCTTTTTCCTTTTTTTTCCTTAAAATCCTCTCTTGCTATTTCCTTTCATTTTGTCAGAATAATATTCTTTTGCTGCATTTTTTAAAAATGCCTTTCCAATCATAGAAGGACTCCTAATATTGGCTGACCAACCTGCCCCATGTGCCAAAGAGCAGTGAGTAGATGGCCACATGCCAGATCCTAGAAATATGATTCTGACATATTTCAGTATGCATATCTGCCTAGAAGTGTGGAGCTGTCAGGGGCAGAGAGTGATCAGTGATATATTCACCAATTAAAATAGACCTTATGTGAGTCTAATTTTGAGACCACCAAGTGGGATGGGAAGGGCCTTTTCAATAAGTGACTGTGTCCAGATGAATTTAGCAGTTGGAATAATCTAGATTTCTTTTAACAACTAATTATGTTAAAACTGACATTATATGACGAGAGGGAAAATAGCCAACAAATATTCTAATCGGAAAACTATTTTACCTCCAGTCAACAAGCATTTGCCAATCTCTGTGATATTCCAGGCACCATACTAAGTGCTAGGATACAAAAAAAAAAAAAAAAGCCAACAAATAAACAAACAAACAAAAACCAAACAAAGCAAAAATCCCTGTCCCTCAAAGTATTGATAATTTATTAGATGAGAGGATTTGCAAACTATGTAAATTGGGAATAATCTCAGTAGAAAGCCAATACAATTAAAGAGGATAGGAAAAGGCTTCTTACAGAAGGCAGGATTTTATCTAAGGCTTGAAAAAAGCCAGAGAAGCCTGCAAGTGGAAGAAGACAAAGAAAAGATTTTCAGGAATAGGGGATAGCCAATAAAAATGGGGGCACAGTGAATATCATGTAAAGTCAGTCTTCCAAATTTGGTCCCATATACTTATTGTCCACATGACCCTGGGTAAATCAAATGTTTGCCTCATTTCCTTTATTTGTAAAATGAGCTAGAGAAGGAATGACAAATCCCTTCAATATCTTTGCCAATATAACCACAAATTAGGTCACAAAGAGTTGAATATGATTTTAAAAAACTAAACAACATGGTAAGGAGATGAGTGACTTGTACAAAGAAGAGCAAAGTATCTGGTACCAGTGGATGAAGATGTGAGGGACAGGTCAGGGATAGAGTCTGTGTCTTTAGGGGGAAAGCATAAGAAGACTGGAAAGATTATGTGTAGAGAACAGGTTATGCAGAATTTTAAAAGGCAAACAGATTTTTATAACTTATCTTAGAGATAACAAAGAGTCATTGGAATTCATTGAACAGGAAAGTGACATGGTCAGTCTTATGCTTATGTAAAATCACTTTGATAACTGAATAGAGAATGTACAGGAATAGGGAAAGGCTTAAGATAAAAAGGCCATCCAGCAAGGGTTACTGCAATAATTCAGGCATGAAGAGATAAGAGCCTGTAGCATTGTCATATATGAGAAAAGAGAGCTTGGAAATATGGAATCAAAGGATTGACAAAATATTAGATATAGAAAATTCATCATGGGGAAAAAAGAGTTGAAAGCTAAAGAAAGGAAGATGGAAGAATGTCTGGTCTTGTCATAATACTTAAAGGCTGACATGATACTAGGGGACAACCTTATTGAATTAAATATGTGAAGTTATTTTTGAGAAAATAACAGGCTTAGTTCTAAAGCATGCGGGAATGGGATTCAGGGTCCCAGCTGTGCTAGTAACTGTTAGTATAATCTTAGGCAAATAATTTTTGAATTTTTGAAGCCTTTCTGTCTTTACTTTCCTTATTTATAGAAAGAGAATCCTACTGAATGTTTCTAGCATTTGATATTTGTCTTTCCTATAACAAGCTATAGAATTATGTATAGAGAAGCAGAAATGATATTATTGAAAGATGTAGAACCAGAAGAGGCCCTAAAGGCCAGTTAAGCCAATTCCTTCATTATACAGAGTAGGAGTCTGAGACCGTAGTGTTTATGTTACTTGTTCATGATCATAAACATAGAAATTTGCAGAGAAAGGATTTCTAACTCCAATTATAGTGTTCTTTCTACATTGCCATATAAAAAAAAAATCTTTGAAAAAATCTTACTCCAATTATTTAGTTTGTTCACTCTATAACATTGAATTGCATCTCTCAAAAGCAATAAATCTAAGTTGAGAATAATTTCTGTTGTTCCAATTCTTTGTGACCCCATTTAGGTTTGTCTTGGCAAAGATATCGGAGTGGGTTGCCATTTCCTTCTGCTGCTCATTTTACAGATAAGGAAATTGAGACAAACAGGTTTAAGGGACTTGATTAGGGTCATCCAGCTAATAAGTGTCTGAGGTCAGATTTGAACTCAGGAAGATTAATCGTCTGGACTACTGATCCAGGACTCTATGCACTATGGCACCACCTAGCAATCTAAAGAGGAACTTGGTTCTTGTCAAATGTCACGGCCATATGATTACTGCAGCTAAAAGATCTTCATTCAGTAGACATTCCTCAAACATTTTTTGGCTGCAGAGCACCAGCCTCACACTATATATAGTCTCTGGAGGAGATTCAAAGTTTAGGTAAAATTCAGATCTTGCTGTCATAAACCTCACAGACTTGTCTGAGATGACAGATTATCTCGTCCTTAGCTTCTTTCTATGGAATCATCATCAGGATTACAAAATCTCTGCTCCTCCATAAATAAAATTATAGAAATTATAGAAAGAATGATGTTCTTGTTTTTTCATGTTATTTATCTCACATATCTTTATGTAATGCTGATGAGATATAGCTATTCATGAACACGTGATGTGTTACAGGTATTGCAAGTCCACAATGCATGATGTCCAACTGAATTTTTTTGTATAAGAATATAGATTTTGACATCTATTGGTTTTTCTAGCTCTGAAATTCTGTATACATCTATCAATATTTGTCTATGTCTTATAGTTGCAACTGAGTAGAGGTAGCCTTAGTTATAGTTTTTAGTTATTCTTTTGCATATTAACCTGTTAGCAGTCCTGCAAAGTGGGAGAGAAAATGACTTCGAATTGAAATTGAGGCTTACAAAAAGACCAGTGGAAAGTCAGGAGAGGGATGTCAGTAAGCTGCAATGAATGCAGTATGAGTAAAAAAGATGACCTGGTCAGTTGGTAAAAGCAAAGCTAAATAGCATGTGTGTTCTATTAGTATTTTTGCAAAGCAAACCAAAATTAGAAAAGCCCTCATCTTGATAAGTAGAACCTCTTCCCAAAACCCTCCCCAAGTAGAACAGATATGGATGGGTTGTAGTCATCTTTTATGGAAAATTCACATTGATCTAATCAGAAAATGCACTTCTGCATCTGAGTATCTGGAGAATGAACTTCTAAACTGAATGATGATAAAGCTCAAAAATACCATCAAATGCAGCTGCAGTTGGTATGTATCAGGGTGCCTGGAGCACATCCCATGATACCTTGCTTCTGAGCTTATAGGAATTCCCTGTATTAGGGATTCCTTTAATTTTCCTTCCACACTATCCTTTCCCCTCTGATTTCTCTGTTTAATTGCTACCAGCATCTCAGTGTTGGAAAGTCTGGTCCAGCCCACACCTGACCAAGCCTATCCATTCCCCTTTTGAATAGACACTTTTCTTAGCATCCAAACTTAATTTGTCATTGTCACACGTTGCTTCTAGTATTGCTCTTTGGCAACAAGCAGACAAGCAGAACAATCTCTTCCTTCTTCCTTACAACAGTTCTTGAGCTACCTCACAATAACTCCCCTATCTTTCAAGTCTCAGATTAGATGTTACCTCTTCTTGGACATTTTCTCTGATTCTTTTCAGCCTTAACTAATCTCTCCCTTGTCTCAACCCTAATAGCATATGACATCTTCTATCTTGATAATCCACATTAGAGTTTGTATTATAGTTATATGACATCATATTTTCTATTTCTTACTAAACTCCATAAGTACAGAGCCAAATTCTTATTCATCTTGTATATTGTATATAATGTATAAATAAAACCATGTCACTGGTAGGATATGATCCTGTGGGATCTATGGTAGAGCTTTCCAAGATCTTATTGGTCTGATGAGTCACAGACACATTGTTCTTGAATATTGTAAGACTGACCCCAACATAATACTGACACTTTAGTCCTCTTTCAGCACTCAGGACAACAATCAACTCAAATAAAAACTTGTTAAATGAGGAAATGAATTAATGGAGTAAATGAATTTTCTAAAAGAAATCTCTGGACCAGGAATCTAAGCAGCATGATATTGATATAGAAACATTTTTAGGTCAGAAATCATGAAGAAATAATGAGAGATGGAGATAAAGAATATATAAGAAGCACAATTTTCCTACTCCTTTTAAAACAATAAAGGAATAGATCCACACAGAAGAACAATACTTCCCTATTAAGAATATTCCTATTTTATTTTAGTCTGTTAATGTTGGAATCATAACCTCCACTGCTTCTTTCATTCAAAAGAAGCCATTAAATTCAGATACTTTCCAAATGTGCCCACTGTGTGAAAGCTTTAATTAAATCTACAAGTAGAGCTTTAAAAGAACAAGAATCAAATTAATTGCAACAAGGACCACGCATTTGTTTCTGTGACAGTTCCTGTACTTTGGAGAAAAGGCAATCTGTGTACCCTTATCAGAATTAGTAAACTCAGTATCACTTTTCATTAGCATGGTAGGTCATTGCTATGTGTCTTCTCTCTGACACTGTTTACATGTTAATGACCTCACAAATAGAGTCTGTTCCAACTGGTTTGCTATAGGATTCCAAAGCAGTAAATCCATGAGGTGGAATAAACTGTCTTCTGCTTTCTGCACCATTGGATTTTGTGAGTTCTTCTCTAGATTGAGCTTCATAATTAGACAGCAGAGTAATTAAGGAAAAATCAGCAAATGCAAATAGGGCAAAAAGATTTGCCTCTAATTATGGTTGCTATATGATAGTTCAATATAAATTAATTTGCAATATTATTATTCAGCTTTTTGGAAACCTACAGCTTAATAGAATGAAACAATATTAAAAAAAAAAAAGTTCTTTCCACTGGAATCAGCAGCTACCCATTCTATCTCAGTACTAATTTTCTAAAATGAGAAGAGGAAGGGAAGTGGGTGAATATTTTACTTGTTTTTATTATTATGTTTTTGAACTTCCAAAATTATAGCATTACAGTGCCATCAAGCTGTGTGTGTATCCCTTCTGCACAAATGGCCATAATTCTATCTGGTAGCTTGATCAGACAGTATATAATTTTCCTGTTTTAAAATCTTGACCTATTAAAACTCTAGGTCAAATATATAAAGCAAATGAACTGTGCTGGGTTATATTTAACTGCTAAAAAAGGAAACATCCTTATGTTGGTTGGCATGGTTTAGTATATACCAAGGCAAATAGGCATCTGGAATGTTAATTTTATTGGTCATTTATAATACATAATTAGCATTATAAGGACTAATTTACACTTTAAGTTTTTCCATATATTAGTCAAGTGAATTGATTCACAAGCAGAAAATAGTATTTTCTCACCTAAAATGCAAAGCCAGTTTAATTGTGAACTGGTTAACATTAATTGCTACTTTTTTTTTTTAACTTATTGGTTACTAAAAGCTAAAAGGAAGAAATTTGTTCTTTTCAAGTCTAAGCAGGGTCATGATATTTTTAAAGGGCTAAGGGGTTCTCACATATAAATTAAGGAAAATCATATAATAATGTTTGCAGACTCTTCAAAAATTACACACTAAGGTCAACCAGAATCAAATAGAGACATTAACAATTATGTGCATTAATGTGAACAATTTCCCGAGGGCATATTCTCCCAGTATTTTGAATAGTATGATGAATTACTTGTTATGCTACAGGACTGAGGTACAAAAAGAAAGAGATTGTTCAAATGTAATTTGAAATTTTTTTTTTTTGGAATAGTCTTTCAGACAAAGGTTCTTAATATAACATCATCTTTATTAAGTGTCTGCTATATGCTAGGTACTGTGCTAGGTCTTGTGCTAGCTCCAATCTTTTTTGGACAAGATCTCACATTCTAACAGCATGCATAGTCTCAACATACAAATGTCAAGAAAAACAGGTTAGATTACAAGTTATGTTCAGTGAATTAATTAAATGTCGACCTTTCTAAAGACAGTTAGATTAATTTATGTATTGTAAGGCTCTTCTGATTTTATATGTCTATTCATTAAACATTGGTAATTTTTTATTTAATTTTAATATTTATTCAAAATTTACTGTAGAATGATTTTTAAAATTAGGACTGATTATGAAGTAAGTAGCTTAACTCATGCCACTGTCTATAGGTAACTAGGTATGGTTAAATTAAGAAACAGAAATGTTTATTACTATCTATAGGAGCTTAATCTGCACTGTTTTGAGAAGTCCAATATCCCTTACATAGAAAGATGAATGAAAAGGTCACCCAGAGAAATTAACTCCAGACACACAGAGTTGTTACTCATGAAAGATTATGCTCTGATTAGCAAAACACCAGCAGCCAGTCAGGCAAAAGAGATGATCAGAGCTGGTGACCCTCGGAAAGAAAAATTAACCTCGACAATAAATAAAGGTGACTGGCCTCCACAAGCACAAGCTGAACTTGATTAATCATATTTTAAACTGAACTTGAAGGCCCATGAAAAGCTTCCTTCTAGATTTTTTGTGGGTCAGAGTGAATAAATGCAGGAACTTATTTAGTACATTTAAGTTTCTTTTTATTTTATTTTATTAGAGCTTTTTTATTTACAAGATATATGCATGGGTAATTTTTTAGCATTGACAGTTGCAAAACCTTTTGTTCCAATTTTCCCCCTCCTTCCTCCCACTCCCTAGCCCAGATGCCAGGTTGACCAATACATGTTAAACATGTTAAAGCATAAGTGATCAGTGTCCCAGTTTTCCCACATCCCCTCCAATACTCGTCATTATCTTTCCCTGTCATTCTAGCCAATCTGACAGGTGTGTAGTGGTATCTCAGAGTTGTCTTAATTTGCATTTCTCTGATTAATAATGATTTGGAGCATCTTTTCATATGGCTAGAAATAGTTTCAATTTCTTCATCTGAGAATTATCTGTTCATACATATCCTTTGACCATTTATCAACTGGAGAATGGCTTCATTTCTTATAAATTAGAGGCAATTCTCTATATATTTTGGAAATGAGGCCTTTATCAGAACCTTTAACTGTAAAAATGTTTTCCCAGTTTGTTGCTTCTCTTCTAATCTTGTCTCCATTCGTTTTGTTTGTACAAAAACTTTTCAATTTGATATAATTAAAATTTTCCATTTTGTGGTCAATAGTGATCTCTAGTTCTTCTTTGATCATAAATTCCTTCCTCTTCCACAGGTCTGAGAGGTAAACTATCCTATGTTCTTCTAATTTATTTATAATCTCATTCTTTATGTCTAGGTCATGAACCCATTTTGACCTTATCTTGTTGTACAGTGTTAAGTGTAGGTCAATGCCTAGTTTTTGCCATACTAATTTCCAATTTTCCCAGCAGTTTTTGTTAAACAGTGAATTCTTATCCCAAAAGCTGGGGTCTTGGATTTGTCAAACACTAGATTATTAAAGTTATTGACTATTTTGTCCTTTGAACCCAACCTATTCCACTGATCAACTAGTCTATTTCTTAGCCAATACTTTTTCTTTTTTAAAAAATGAATGTTTATTCATTTTATTCATTATTATTTCATTCAATATCATTTATTCATTTTTAAATGAATGTTTATAATATGTTTGATTAGCCTCACTTTAAAAAAATCTTTTATTAGTTTCTGCCACCATACCACCATCAAAAAAACCCAAAAAATCCAAATCCAAATCCTCTATATATATTATCTGTGTGTATACATTTTGGTTTTGTCTTTTTTTCATAATTTATTCTAGTTCTTTTATCCTTAGTTTTACCAATTTTTTTCCTTTAAAAAAAACCTTAAAATAGCTTTTCTTGTTATTTCTTGTGATTATCTCACTCTTATCTGACTCTTCATGAGCCCTTTTGGGGCGGGCTTGACAAAGATACTAGAGGGTAGTAACTATGGCATGGGTTATAAATTGTTGGGAAAATTTAGCCTCAGGGTCTTTACATAACTTGGATTTCTGACTAGATTACTTTTAAAGGGTGGGACCATGGGACTGAACTGATCTCCATTATCAGAGCTTTCCAACAGACCTAAGGGACTAATTTATATTATTCTTCTGCTAATCACACCTAAGGTTGAAGATCTTATCAAGATGTCCAAATTATTCCATAAAATGATAAAGCCAACTCCATCATTGGCTTTATCCAATTTTATCACCAAGTGAATTCCATTATTCACCTTCAAAGAAAAAACATGTTTTCCTTTCATTTAGCTGATGTTTCTTAACAGCATCTGTGTTCATTTATAATAAGAATGGTAGTTCTTAATATGCTTTCCTTCCTCTGTATATATGTCTTTGTGTATGTATAATATATCTGCATATATAGTATCCACACACAATATATACAGATGTCAACTTGTTTATTGTTGAACAAATCTCACATTTAGAGCATTAATGTATAATTTATATTTATACTCTAAATTCCTTTTGGTTTTTAATAAACCTTTTCCACTTTTCTGCTACAAATACTACAGAAATGAAAGGGAATCAATATGGAATTCCATTTTGCTTTTATTTGTTTATTTCATGTGTTGCTGTGGCCAAAATATTCATTACCCAGTATCTAACCTGTCGATGGCTTCCCTATCTTTGCCAAGAAAACCCCAACTGGGGTCATGAACACAAAATGAAAAGGACTAAACAACATTGCTAGGCATTGGTAGTGCAAAAAACTGAACAAAAAATGGACTCTGCTTTCAACGAGTTTATATTCTCTTAGTAGGTAAGAGGACCCTCAAGATTTGTGCAAGTAAGGGAGGGATAGAAGGGAAAGATAATGATAATCTATTACATAGTAACTAGACTAATGAACTTGGAATCATGAAGACTTCATTTAGACTCCTACCTCAATCTCAGTATGTGACCTTTGGCAACGTCACTTAATATCACTCAGATTTCATTTCTCCAGCTGTAAAATGAGGATAATAATAGCATCTATCTCAAAAGGTTATTGTGAAGATTAAAGGGGATAACATAAGTGATTATTTCATAGATTCTTTAATAATCAGCAAATCTTGTATTCATTTAATGTTTTATAGTTTGCGATCTATTTTCATACCCATTATCTCATTTCAATCTTTAACCAGCCTTTAAAGCTGGCTTAATGCTAACCCTGATTTAGAGAAGACAAAATTAAGATTTGCAGAAGTTAAGGGATTTGCCCAAATTACAACTAATAAATGCCCAAGGTTTGAAGCTAGTGTTTCTGACTGCAGCCCCAGTGTTCTTCCCATAATCCAATGCTGTCAGGTTTTAGTGAAGGAAAGCAATTATTTTGGGGGATGATGTAAATGCCTCATTTAATGTCATTGTTTCCCTGTTTGTGATAAAGGAGAATTTTGTCATGAAACTTCCCTCTTTTATGTTTTTCAATATACTATATAATATTAAGTTAAATAAATCAAAACCAAAGGCCCATGAAGAAATAATAAAACATTATCCAGTTATCTCTCATCAATTATTCCAAAAATCCATTCCCTTTTATCAATTCTGTCAAAGGTTTAAAGACATTTCCCTATCATAAAACCTCATAAGAAGGTTAATGTCATTTGGACAAAAGTTGGAAGAAATAAGGAAATGTGGGAATTCGTTTATTTTTTTTAATATGTTTTCTAGCTCAATTTTAGGATGACAGAGAATAAGAAGAACATTAGGATTTTAGGACTTTAAATGAATTGGGCTTCTAGATTCTCTTTGGAGATCTGATTGTCTTTTCTGGCATTTAGCTAAATGCTAAACTAGCAGCAAGCCAATTGATATCAGTCCTATAAAGAACAGAATTCAATATAAGATGGATCTGTCTTGAACCACAAATCAACAGTTTAGTTTCTGAGGTTCAAAATAGAAAAACTTACTTCAGAGGTGAGAGTAGGGTTCCAAATAAAAGACTCATAGACCCTTGGTTTAATTTAAATATCATATTTAAAGCTGAAGGAGGCAGAAAAAGTACCTCAAGTTAAAAAACTTGATTTTAATCCCTAGTTTTGAATGGTAGCTCACTGCAACCCATATCAGGATCTAATTCATCCTATTTCCTTGTTTTTAAATGGACAATATATTTCTTGAAATATTCACTCCATAGTTTTGTTGTAAGGAGTATCTTTTGTAAATTTTAAGATAATATAATTGAGCTGTTTTATTATCTTCTTTAGTCATGTCCTCTGTTTTAAAAAATGTTTTTGTAATAATTCAGTCAATTTTTTCAAACCAAATCTGAACTAAACACACACATATATGCTTGTATATATGTAACTAGACTATGAGATGTGCTATGACAGAGGCAACATAATTGTAAGGTCATTGAAGGATCAACTTTCAGATTATCTAAAGTCTGGAAAGATACCAAAGGTATAGAAAAAAAATTCAGGCTTCATTGCTAACCATAAAAAGACTGACAGTATATCAATAACTGCTAATCTGTATGCCTATTTTCCCATCTATATACAATTTTATGATAATCTATGCACACATAAAATACATTCTTGATGAATATATTAGAATGGATCAGGCAATGTTTTATAAGTGATATTCTTTAGCTGGCTATACCTTGATCCTTATGCATTTGACTGACAGATGTGGAGAATATAAGATGCCATTGTGCTATTTGCTTTTATAAAATATAAAATCTTTTGATTTGGCATGAATCAATCAATAACTATTTATTATGTACTTACTCTGTCAGGCATTCTGCTAATCACTACAGTCCATGCTCTCAAGGAGCTTACATTTTACTAGATGGATCCAATAGTATGAGGGGCTGTGGCCAGAAAGTTTTGATCTAAGTAGTACAAGGATCATGAGTAGAATTATAGATTATTAGAATGTCACATCCTTTCTAGTAGCAATAGTAATATTGCTGTTATTATTGTTCCATAAATAGTCAACAGAAAAGAGTCAAAAATTATATAGACAGTGGCAAGATGGCCCCACCATTTAAACATTGGAATCCTGGTGGATGACTAGTTCTGATAAAGCATGGTCTGGGGCCAGATAGATACTAAGGAATGAAGTAACTTACTTTATACAGAACAACTATACACTAAGCTTAGTCTCAAAGTGGAATGGATCAGTTTCCCTAGAGCAAAAGGAAAGGGACCCTACAGGGCAGGGACCAGAGAGTTGCATTCCTGGTGGGGACAGGTGAGTTGCAGCAGAGCAACTGGCAAGACTCCTTTGGGACCTGCGAGACAGATAGGATAAAACATGATATGGAACTGAGTAAATATGAAACAGCAAAGTGACTCACTCACTTTCCAATCAGACTCTTTGGGAGTAGATTGCTGCTCCTGCTGTGGTGTGAAGCCTTCAGTGGAAAGATGGATGTCAAGATAATGAAACTGGTTAGACTGTTTCATTAAGCATATTTAAAGGTTCCATATGCTTTAGGGATGTACTTCCTTGAAATATGGAGACAAGGCATTCTTCGTTCACTTGGATTTTGTTGAATATGTTGAATGTATGTATGAATGTGATAAGGCAGATTATTTTGAGGAATTTTGAACCCTTTCCAGGAGTTTCTGCAATGTTTTGGGATTTAATAAAATTGGTATAGTGTCATCCATAAACAGAAAGTTATAGAGTATCTAACCACATATAGGGAATGCTACCTAAAACTTGGACTCTACGTTGCATTTCCTCCAATGACATCAGTGAACATCTCTGCCAAGCTAAGATCTCACCATTATTTTTTTTAAGCCTCAGCTGATATGATGATCAGGTCTCAAGGTGGAAAAGGGTGAAAAAATAAAGGGCTGGAAACACTCAAATCCATAACTACAAAAGTCATGTTTGAAGTCCAATGTATCACACCAGCTTTGAAAGAATTCTTAATAGAGCTCCTTTACACATGAAAAACAACAGTACTTTTTTCATTGTCCAATATATCAAAACTTATTCCATTTACCTTTTGGAGATTTCACACAGATGGCAATTTTAGATGCTTATATTCAACATCATAACAATATTTATTTTTTCTTTTTGTTTCTAACTATTCTTCAAAGCATATAAATTTTTAATCCCCAAAGCCAAAAATATGCTTCATTCAAATTTCAGTTCAAATTCCACATCTTCAAATTCTTAAATGCTAGCACTTTCCCTTTCAGATTATCTCCAATCTTTCCTATATATCTCATTTGAACATAGGTTATTTGACTCTGATTTCTTCCATTAGACCAGGAGTGAGGAACCTTTTTTCTGCCAAGAGCAGAATTTGGATAACATTCCCTCATTCACAGACCATACAAAATTATTAATTTATAGAACTCAAGCAGTTGGGGCAGTAGTGAGGGGTTATGGGGAGAAGGAGGGATTATTGTACCTAGCTTTCAGCTCATCCATCACCTGAGTTTCCCTTAGCAAATGATTTCAGCCTGCAGGCCAGAATTCACCTACTCCTACATTTAGATCAACAACTTGAGAGCAGGTACTGTTTTTGCCTTTCTTTATAACTCTAGTATTTACTTTAGTGCCTGACACACAGTAGATGTTTAATAAATGCTTGTTGACTTAATTTCCACAAATGTTGTTTGGTCATTTCATTTATGTTTGACCCTCTGTGAATTCTATTTGGAGTTTTCTTGGCAAAAATACTGGAGTTGTTTGCCATTTCCAGTTGTCATTGAGGCAAACTGTATTAAATGACTAGCCCAGCTAAGTCAGTAAATGTCTGAGGTCAGGTTTGAACTCAAGAAGTTCTTCCTAACTTCAGGCATATTACTCCACTATGGCACCACTTAGCTGAGTTGACTTCTATAAATACAAAAGACTTTTAGAAATTAGTGAGTTTAAAATTAAAAAAAAGTAAATTATGCTAATTTTCATTAATTATTCGGCTAGTATTTGCAGAGAGGACAACAGTACATGTTATTCGGAGCATTTCTTTTTCAGGGAAAAGACCCAGGAGGGCATGTGGTTTGTGTGGTTCAACATAAAGCTAGCCACAGCCACATATTAAATTTGAATACTTTGTTGTAGTAGGAAGCATCCCTCCCATGTTTCATACAAAAGGACCCTGCATGCGCACAGTTGGAATTTTTGCAGCTATTCATTGTAGCAGTAGCTAACATTTTTTAGCATTCTATACCATTGAACCAGCTGATAATTTTGGAGGCAACTCTGCAGGAGATATCTAAGTGAATAATGCCGTTCCATAATGAACCAGCCACCAAATGCTTCCTGTATATAACAGCCATGCGTTATCATGATGTTAAGGCAAAATGTCAATCCTAAGTAATTCTAACACTATCATGGTTTGAAGAAATACTTTACACTTTGTCTTTGAAAGGAAACAATAGAGTGGAGCTCTCTTTTTGTGAGCTTTATAATCAGAAAATGCCTTAACAATAAAGAGGAGATGATCACTGAGACTGGTACTAGTCTGTATTGAGAAATCAGACTGAGGGATACACTTGTGTCAATCCAGTCAATCAGAAAATAGTGGTGGGCCTGTTCTGTCTTTGAGAAGTTGTAAATATAATTTAGAAAACTTAATGGATATAGATTATGTCTATGATCTTACTGACAATGAAAACAGGGTTAAATAGGACTATACTACATTCATCTCAGGAATTAGTTTTTTCTTTTTTTTTTCTTAAAGACCATTCCATCTCCATAGTTTGCCCAGGTGAGACATACAGGGGCTAAATCACAGTCCTGGTGCTACTCTACCCATCATAAGACTGTGGGTATACTTTGTACCTGACCTGAACTGAATGACTTTTTTTTTCTCCAATCTGGTTGTACCCTACTCCTAGAAGCTCATCATAGTCATGCTGAATATGGAGCAACACCCAGTCATTTTAGCCCATTACGGCACAAAACTCAAGAGAGTCTCTTTGTTTGCTGGGATTACAGGTATGTTCCATTTCCATGCCAGGCTGCAGGAGTGGTTCCCTTTCATTCGGTCTACTTCTTGCTATAGCAAATCTATCAGAATCAGAATAGTATCAAGATCATATTCTTTTATGTAATCTAAGCCAGTATTTTTGTAGTTGTAGTTATTCTCTGATGGGCTATTGTCTATAAAAGTTTTGGAACTGCCTGAGCCAGGAAGGAATTTGGCAGCCTTTCAGAGGTAGCATGCCAAGTTCTCCATCAGTTACTCTCTTGGAGTAGGGGAGAAAGGAGATAGTAGCTGTCCCTCACTGGAGGATCTGGGTATGAAGGAAACAGTGAAATGCTCCTAGAAGTGTATTTCTTTTAGGTTCATGACAGCATAATAAGCATGCTAAGCCCTAGCATGTCTTAAAGAATCACCTTTTAAAATACCACTCGGGAAGAATTTATATCTTAATTATTGGTAAATATCAGATATTAGTTAACAGCTAATTTATATAAAGAATGATAAAGGTTAAACCTAATTGGGAAGTGGGACATCAAAAAGGAAGAAAAGAAATAGTGACACAGGAATATGGGCAAGCCCCAAAGTCAAATTTCACCAATTTATCAAATTTACCAATTTATCATTTTTATCAATTTACTTTTCCTCTCTCAGCAATTCAAATTTGACCTTATCTTTAGATGTATAACAAAGGCTGCCAATCCTTTATCTAACTTAATGCTTTTTAATGAACACAAGTGTGGGACAAAGCCACAATCCTAACTAGAAATATGATAAGTTCTCTTCAGTATCTTTTATTTACAGTCCTTACACACTGTCTCTGTGTCACAGGGCCAGATTATTAAAAAGTCCAAGTTGGTTGTTATGCAGCACAGTTTTTCTGAGATGCTTGTAAATAGATTTTGTGATTACCTCTTCTTTTCTCCTCAAGTTGTTCCCTATGTATCAACATTGAGTAGACAGGTTTTTAACTTAACAAAATCTGGCCCCCCAAATTTTTTTTTAAAAGAATGATTAAATGATGGCAAAAAGATTTTGCTTCCCCAAGTGAGTTTAGATAGAAGATAATAAGCATAAAATAGATCAGCTCAACCAAGACACATGTTGTTGGCCAGATGCATTCTTAGAAAGATAATATTTTGTACACTCTGGGTATCCTCATCATTAGGATAAAACATGTGGATAATGAAGAATGCAAAGCCGACAGAGAGCTACACAGCAGGCAGCCTTCTGCTTTGATTAAAATTGAGTATTGCATTCTTGGACCCAACATCTCCCATATTATAGGGATCCAGGGGCTGCACTTGCACATTAAAAGTTCCATTCAAATTAACCGCTCTCTCTAGACCCCTCCATTCAAATTAGCTGCTATATGCAGACCCCCAGCAAGAAGCTATAAAACTCTCAAGCATAAGAGCATTAACGTACAGAAAAGATGATATGTAGTTCTTGGATTTTCAACTTTACCTCATTGATTAGTTGCTTACACTTAAGTTTGAACCAGAAAGAAAGGAGTATGAAAGGCATTGGTATTAAAATTTACCATCACTAATTCCCAAAGGGCTCATTTTATTAGTCACACTGACCTTTGCATTCTAAAGGCACCTACCAGTTACATTGCAGAAAACCTAGATTCACAAATACCATATTAATTTTACAACATTGGTTTGTTTTGACTCTGTACTGTTCTCTTTTAATGACTCAGTAAATTCAGAATCATTAGAGGGATATTTAAATTGGACAACCCCCTCCACTTTAATTACCTCACCACTATTTTTTCCTCTTTCCATTTTCTATGTACCACATACTAATGTATGTTTACAATATTTGGCTCCTTGTCAAAATGCCTTTGTTTTCTTTTTGTTCTATTGCTTCCTTCCTCACACAATGTATTGTTTAAAGTGATGTGGCGACAAATAGCATCGAGTCTCCTTGTAGTCAGTATGATAGCATTTGGCGCCTCTTTTCTGATTCTTTCTAGCCAGGGAAATTTGTGGCCAGTAGAAAAGTCACGAGAAAAAAAGTATCCAAAAATGAAAAAACAGGACACAAATCAAAAATGGCAAACTTTGCCCTCCAGCATAAACATCCCTGTGCTGGCTCAGTGGTCTCTATGGTCAACAAGAGCACACACTACACTGCCTAGAATCCAAAGCTTTCAATCTGTTCTTCAACAGCCTATCAGAGAACATGTTGGACCACAGCCTAGAAACAAGAAGACTATCCTATGAATAGAAACTTTTCTGACTTGTCTATGGTAGCAATGGGTATTTATTAGGCCTTATTTATTTGTTGTGATTGCAACAACAGAATGATTTATAGCCTAGCCAGTCTGGAAATAATGCAAACGGGAAGTTTCACAGCCACAGCCGAGTTCATCCAACATATTCCATCTGTTCAAAGCAAATGTAGAATTCCACTCCTCAATGACATCTTTGTGCTGATTGTTTATTTTTCAAGCCTTTGAAATGCTGCTTTTTTCCCTTTTCACTCCTGTTTGCTAATGTCATGTGCTAGAATTATATAGTGCCAGCCTGCACAAATCTCAGGTTGCTTTCTCTGTTATATTGAACTGCAGAAAACTTTTCATTGTCATTATTCTTTCTTATGCATTAGAATCTTGTTCCATCTCATCTATCAAAAATGAAGGGTCACCTCAGAAATTGTTCCCTATAGTTGTCTTAATAAACCAACCAGCTCAGCAAAAAAGGAGCATTTTGAGGTATAGTTCCAGTTTCATTTCCCTATAAATGTGATATTTCATTTTTTTCAAATCCCCCTATACCCTATCTTCTATTAAGGAGGTAGAAACAGGTACTCCAAGTTTAAGACAAGAGAATGACTCTCTGAAACTCATGTCCCTTTATTAGACAGAGTTCTCTACATCTTAAACTTCATGTTTCCATGTTAAGAAAAATTCAACAATCATAGTACAAGCTTTAGTATATTTCTTCCCCATGGATTACAAAATCTAAGTCTCATTTCAGATTCAAGCAGGTGTTCCCTGACAGAGGCATATATAGTCCCAGTGATATCCGGGTCTTAGGAAGAGAAAAGTAACTACAAGTAACGGAAATAAAATCGATCAGACATAGGACTCAGAAAAGAATCAGAACCAAACTGGTTTTCTTAAAACTCAGATCTGAGCCATATGTCTCATGCACTCAAATATATTTAATGGCTTATTGGTACCTCTAGGGAAAAAAAAAAAGTAAAATTCTTAGCATGAAATTTAGTACTTCTCATAATCTGGATCTCACCTACATTTCAGTCTCATTACACATTGTTTTTTTTTTCCCTTTCATATATTTTGCCTCCTAGATCAATCAGCTTATTAGCTCTTCTGCCTTCATACCTTTACCTCATTCTTGAAATCTATTCCCTTCTTCCTTTAATCTTATAAAATTCTAAGAGTCCCTCAAGACAAAGCTCAAGTACCACTTCCTATATGATTGCCTTCCACACCCTCAATACCAGATCTCAACATTCTGTCCCTCTTAAAATGTACATATACCTTGAATCTATTTACTTGTGTACTTCTTGCATAGTACCAGTAAACAGTCAGTTTCAAGAATAAGAAGTATTTTGGTGTTTTTTTCTTAATTATTCACAGGGACCACACAGTGTTTGACTTCAGTATTTATTAAATTGAGCTATTGTTGAGTTATTGTTCTATAGTACTATATATCAAAACTTAAAAAAAATGGAAAACAGGATTGATCTTACAGGAGAAATGAAAAAATTAGAATATCTGGATACTCATTGAAGCTTGGAGAGCTTGATTTTCTATACCAATATGCTGCTCCTTCTTACAGAGCATACCCTAACTTAATGTTGACTACCCACAAATAGTATGAATCTTGTAGGTTAACCTTTCCAGAAGAAAAATTTCCTGTATATCTCTTTCTACCAAGTTAGTTATACTGTGGATTATGAACCATATAACATAGGATGACTATGGCTTTCCAAAAGAAACAGAGAAAGTGGATGTGAGATATTTTACACATATTTATAATAAGAATTAGAGCATGTTAAGTCATTTCCAGCAGAGTTGGAAATCAATCTGAATTTTTTAGGGAAAAACAGCAACTGGAATCCTTAATTTGATAAAAAAAAAAGACTTATAGAATGTATGAAAAATGGTCAGAATTCACTCTCCCTGTTCAAATGACTCCTTAGGCTTCTATGCCAAAGATCTACAAAAATAGCAAGCTTTTACTGTTGGAAAGAATAGAAATGATAAGAAATAACATGAGAAATAATTTAGCGTCTTGGCAAAAAGTGCTGTGTAAATATGTAGCATTATTGTATCTGAAAAGATACATCAGCTTAATAGTTCTAAAAAGTGGCAAAGCTGGCTTTCTAACATATCAATATTGATATGGGATTTGGGGTTAAGTAGTAATAGCTCGCATTGTTAGACTTGACAAAGGAGATGTATACTTATATGTATGTGTGTATGTACATATGTATGTTGCTGTTAAGTCGTTTCAGACTTTGTGACCCCATTTGCAGTTTTCTTGGCAAAGATACTAGAGTACCATTTCCTTCTTCAACTCATTTCATTGAACCAACTGGGTTAAGAGACTGTCACAGAATCACACTACAAGCAAGCGTCTGAGGCTAGATTTTAACTCACATCCTCCTGAATCCAGAGCCAGTGCTGTATCCACTGGGCCACCTAACTGCCCTATACATCTTTATGTTTATATTAAATAGTTGAATTTTTAATGATCATAGTTAGTTATTCCTACCATTAGAATGATAATTTATGGTGTTCAGTATTCTTTTTTCCATGATACCAACTTAACCTAACAAACTATTTCATACAACTTTGTGCTTTCAAGGCATATACTGATATAACGATAATTCAAATGATTTTTTCTTTTAGTTATAATATCCCTGTGTATACATACATGAAAATAAAATTCCTAAACTCATTTGTTCACATTCATTCTTTTATATTCATATACAAATATATATGAATAATATATGTATATATAATTAGTATATGTATTATATATAATTCATATAAATAATATATGTGTATGTGTTGGTTTTATATAGAAAGAGAGAGAAATTTGCTATGGTGGTATGATTGATAGAGATCCTCAAAGTCAAATCCTATCTCTGAAAGATATACTTATATGTGTATATGTCAATTATATATACTTTATATGTGTGTGCATACACATGCTTATCTGTTTAGCTTTGGACCAATGATTTAACTTCTTCATACCCTAACTTAAGAACTTTTTCTATGAATGTGTATATATGTATATACATGTATTTGTATATGTATTCATATATAAATACACCTATATTCTGTATGCATATACATGTTTATATGTGTCTGCTTGTATACATGTAGATATTATATACATATGATCTAATAATTTAAGAGTTGGAAAGTTCATCACTAAAAGGAAAACTTATTGAAGCTTATTTTAAATATTTTCCCACTTCAAATGATAACTATACAAGTAATTCTATGAATCATTTTGTTAAGTCAAGCTAATATCATGATGGAATGAATACAGAGGACTATCATTTGTCAGTTCTAAAGGAAATGAGCACCAGGACAGATAATTAAAAACAAAAAATGTACCTTACATTTAATTCGAAGATTGTTTTACTATCTTCCTGGTTCAGGACTTCCATACTTTATTGAGAACCCAAAATTGAAGCCACTGTTTTTTTCAACTTGAACAGCTTGCTCTTGAGAATGGTAGCCAAGATAAGAGACAGGTAGGTGACGTAATGGATAAAGAGCTGGGTCTGTAGTCAGGAAGACCTGAGTTCAAATTTGGCCTCAGACACTTATTACCTACATGACATAGACAAGTCACCTAGACTTTATTTGACTATATCCATTGAAGAAGGAAATAGCAATCCATTCTAGTATTTTTGCCAGGAAAACACCGTGGACAATATAGTCTATGGGATCACAAAAAATGACACAAGTGAACAAGAACCTCATTTATAGGGCAAATTGGTGGCACAGTGGATAGAATATTGGACCTGGAATCAGGAAGACTCATTCATAGTTCAAACATAGCCTCAGACACTTATTAGCTATGGGGCCTTCAGCATCACTTAACCCTTTTGCCTCAGTTCCTCATCTGTCAAATGAGTTGTAAAAGAAAATGGCAAATAACTCCAATATTTTTGACAAGAAAACCCCTAATGGGATCATGAAAAACTGAACATACAGAGATGACTCGACAACAGCAGCTAAAGTGATAAGGCAACAGGTTGAGTTTTTTTTTTTAGTATATTTTCTATGAAATAATATAAAAATAAGATCTGATTTTTATATGAATAAAAGTTATAGTTGACCTAAGCATATAATATGAAGTAAAACAGAAACCTATTGGTATTATTACAATGTAAAAAAATCTTTGACAAATTAAGCATGACTTTAT
This sequence comes from Antechinus flavipes, assembly GCF_016432865.1. Classification (NCBI taxonomy): domain Eukaryota; kingdom Metazoa; phylum Chordata; class Mammalia; order Dasyuromorphia; family Dasyuridae; genus Antechinus; species Antechinus flavipes. Next base: position 506,922,281 of record NC_067398.1, read on the forward strand.
TGTAGAGACTCCAAAAACTATTTAAACATAATTGTAATGGAAATTATAGTTTTACAATAATATTATAGTCAAATTTTAATATATTAAACCTAGATAATCCCTTTATCATATGAGAGATATAGTAATGAAAATTATAATTTCATGATATTATAGTCAAATTTTTTAATATATTAAACTCAAATAATGTCTTTATCACATAAAAGAAATAATAAAATGAAGTGTTGACCATGTAACTAGGCATAATCTGAAAATGAATGTTCCATCTGTTTTTCATAAGCCAGTAACATTTTATGCATTGTATTTATATTCACATGATAGATCTCTGTAGAATTCCTTTAATAATCATCCAATTGTTTCCTAATCCTAATCTTTATATTGTATAAACAAAATATAAGCTGTTAGTCTTTGCCACTTCCAAGAGAAAGTTGGAAAAATAGAAAGGAAAAATAAAAGTACATTACGAAGCATGTGGAGATTACATGCTACATCTCTTTATCAACTTTGTGATATCCCATGAGTCACTACTTTGAAACTTTTATATTTGTTCATAGTACAAAGTTAAGAGAATTACAGTTAAGAAGTTGCTTAGAAAGATGCTTTTCACTTTATTGGAAGTTGATAATATACATTCATAAATTTATAATCTACATTATGTTCTAGCAATATGTTAATGCTGAGCTCATAAGATTAATCAGGCCACATGCTGTCCTGTGGCTTCACTAATGTAACTCTGAGTAAGATCAGCATTTTTGCTGACCAAAAAAAAAAAAAAGCCTTTCAAGATAGTATGCATGTAAGCAGAACTAACAAGACATAGTAAAAACTGAAATTTAGATTTATTTTTTCTTTATGGCATATGTTATAAAGTAACATTGTTTAGTTATATTTCTAGGAAAAAATAAGGGAAGGGAATTTGATTCCTAAATTCTACCTCTATTATACCCTATATTAATTTCACACTGAACTTCCTCACACTATATAAGACCATTCTCACAAATCTAGAAATTTTGTTAAGTAGTCTAGCATTGGGACTTTTTATCCTGATGAATGATTAGAATGTCTTCCTTCCCTGTAGCCATATTATCTTGTCTTAGTTTAGTAACTTTTAGTTACTGGAAATCTATTAAAAGCCCAGCTCACATATCCTTCCCTTAAGGGTAATGATGGGGATACTGCTTAATTGAGTTTTGACTATTCTGTCATCCTATCATTAAATAATAAGTGGAAATGTGATGTCAAATCTGACCCTAACTTTATGGCAATTTGTAATATTAGTATCATATGACTAATTTCTATTAGTGATACTAGTAAGTATGCTGATTTATCAGTGATCAAATAAATTCTCTGATATATTTTCCCAACATATACTTATATGTGTATGTATGTATGTATGCATGTTTGTGCCCTTCATATAAAAGAAAACTACTGAACAAAATCCCAAATTTAGAGTAAATTTATAATTTTGATGAATCCCTTCAAAAACAACAGAGGCTCTATTCTAATTTATGCCCATCATCTTGTCCTCATTGCAAGCACCAACTGGGAATCTTTCTGCATTTTACTCCTAAACATGAATCGATTAAGTTGACTGATTATTAAATTGACACATACCATTCTTTTATCTTATCTATCGCTAATGATCACACCAGCCATTCACAATATAAGTCTTTGGATAGCTTATTTAACTTGGTAAAAAAAACTAGAACTTTAACATCAATAATTGGAAAGGACCCTAAAGAACATTTCTTTGGCCATCAGCCTTTTTTTCCTTCCCCTCTCACTTGGCTGTTGTTCAGTCATTTTTCAGTCATGTTTGACTCTTTATGATTCCATTTGGGTTTTCTTGGCAGAGACATTAGAGTGGTTTGCCATTTCTCCAGCTCATTTTATAGATCAGGAAACTAAAGCAAACAGGATTGAGACACTAGTCCAGAGTCATACAGCAGCAATTGAGGCCAGATTTGACCCCAGGAAGATAAGTTTTTGTAACTCCAAGTTTGTTGCTCTAGCCACTGTACCATCCATCTGCCCTCCTTCTCACTTTACAGATGGTGAAACAGAGATCCAGTGAGCTAAAGTGACATTCTCCAAGTGACACAGCCATTTAGTGGCAGAATTGGGGCTAAAAGTTAATGTCTATATTCAGTTTTCTTTCAACTATTACATGTTTGCTGAAATATTGTTAAACAGCCACAAGAAGCTTATTCCTACAGTACATTTATTGTAAAGATTTTTTCCAGTAAATTATTTCCATTATAATCTTATTTTTGGGATTTGTTTATAGAAAAAAGTTAATTTTAGGTACTCAAGATCATCCATTTCATCACCTGTAGTCCTCTTTACCCTTTTATTAAATAAACTTTAATTCTATCCATTGATCTGATAGGTAATTTTTCCTGTTTCTCTAATATGTACATTAATAACTTTTTATATCTGTCATCTATCCAAATAAAAAAAATTATAGAAAGTTTCTTTGATGAAGGTTTTATTTCCAAGATAGTTATGGAACTGATTCAAATTTATAAGAATAAAAGCCATTCCCCTGTTGATAAATGATCAAAGAATAGGAAGTTCTCAAGAGAAGAAAACCAATCTATCCAGAGCATGATCCAAATTGTTATTAATTAGAGAAATGCAAATTAAAGATTGAGATTTTACTTCATACTAATCTGAGTGCCAAAGATGACAAAAGAAGAAAAATGAAAACTTTTGGGAAACTATTTGGAATTATATGTAAAAAGTTACTAAATAGTATATGACCTTTGGCTTCACTATATCCAAAAGTGATCAAATAAATAAGAAAAAAACCTTATATATATAGAAACTTATAGCAGCTCTTTTTGCAATAATAATAACTGGAACCTAAAAGAATGCTCATCAAATGAGCAATAACTAAATAAATTGTGATATATGATCATAACAGGAAAACTTTTATGCTGTAAGAAATGAAGAGAGAAATTATTTCAAAGTGATATGGAAAGACATATATAAACTGATACAGAGTGATATAACTAGAACCAGAATCTATATTATAATATCTATGTTATAAAAATGAACAGTTTAATAATAGCTAAAACTTATATAGTACTTACTATATGTATGCCAGTCTTTGTAGTAAGTGCTTTACAATTATCTCATTTGACCCCCACAACAACCTTGGGTGGCACATTTTACAGATGAGATTTTTGAGGCAGAAGAACTTCAGTGAGTTGCTTAGAGACACAGTTAATGTCTGAGGCAGATTTGAACTCAGATTTTTCTTTCCCCAAGCCCAGAAATCTGTCCACCGTACTACTTAACTATCCCCAACTTCAGAGTTTTATAAACTGATAAAAAAATGAAATAAGAACTAGAATATTTATAAACAAATAATATTGTAAAGAAAAAAAAAACTTAGAAAACTACAAGAACTATGATTTAATATAATAACTAATCATGAGTTCAGAGAACCAGTGATGAAGCATACTAGAAACTTCCTGACAAAGAAATGAATTAAACAGAATGATGTATTCGTATATATTTACATATGTACATATGTGAATATTTTTTATATCCAAATATAATTTTGTTGCTGACTAGTTTTTCTTTTCACTTTTTTTCCCTAATAGATTAGAAGGTGGGAGGAAGAGAAAATAGATTTATGTTAATTAATGTTTTAATAGAGAGGTGAGTGGTGCTATGAATATAAAATTTTTTGCCTGCATTTTCAAATGTGTTACTAGTTTTACTTAAAATGTTTTACTTTGTTACTAAAAAACCCTCTAAAGATTGGAGTGAAAAGATCTGTGATTTTAAAACAAAACATGTTAATAAAAACTTTAAAAGAAAAGAAGTTAACTATAGAAGCAGGCTGAAGCCCTGATTGTATTGCTGTACATTCAAGAGATATATGGTGTCAGTGGCAAATCAGGTCCTTTCCTTTCTAGTTTTAATGGTTTCTTTTAGCTCTCTAAAATTTGATAGATCACTGGAATTTGTGGTTGTGTTAGTCTTGATTCAAATTGTGCATAATGTTCATAATGTACCTCACAATCTACTTGAAGAAGAAAACAGTAGAGAAATGGGAGAAATTCTAATTCCCCTGCATGCATGGCTAATATGCCATCTTTGATCATGGAAGTAAGAGAATGCTAAATAAATGTACTATTGAGTTAAATATGGGTTCATAACAAAGTAGATATAGCTTTCCCCAAAAAATAAGTACTCTGGGTCTTTCCCCTTTTATCCCCTTATAGCTTAGTGACCCAGAAAGATAAATTTATTATTTATTTAAACAATAAGTTGCAGAGACAAGCTTCATTTACATGAAGGTATTTCGTTTCAAACTGTCCTACAGGGAAACAATCAGCCCAAATAAATCCTACAAATCTTCCCCAGTGAGGTTAAAGTGATTGATTCAATTTTACATTTGCCAACTGCTCAGAAATGCAAGTGGAATCTTTTCTTCCTTGTTTAATGAGGCTTTTTTTTTTTTTTTTTTAAACCTGTGGTACATTTTAACTTCTGTGCTACTTGTCTCATCTAATAAAATAACCTTCCCAGGCAGAACAGAGATGGAGATCCTGCCTCAACTTTTTGAGATAAGCATATATTTGGCTTTGTTTTTCATTCCAAATAACATGATTATAGTTAAATAAAGGATAAGTTTTTGTTCCTCTTTGAAAGTCCACCTTGTTATATTGTCATTCTTGCCAAAAGGAGGATTTGATGCTGGTGGTCAAGGTTTTACCTATCTAAAACCCAGGGATTTTGAAATCATCTGTTTATAACTTATGAACTCATTATAGAATGCAAAGACCTTTACTTCCAAGACCAAAAGCAGGTACAAAATGGAAAGGACACATAGATTTTTTTCTTTAATTTGAAGTTTCTTGAAATGACATTGCCCTGCTCTGGCCTCTAACATCATAACCATGAAAACACCTGCAACCAGTTTCTGATTTCTACTTATTCAGGTTTCTCATAAAACTTTGTCTACAACTCCTCAGGACACAGTGCATTGTGAAGTATTTGTGTTCCACATCTTCCCCTCCATTAAATCGTGAGCTTCTTAAGGACAGGATTTATGCTACTGCAGGAATTCATAACCTGGGAGGCAGTAATTTTTTTTCAAAAGTTTTTTTCTGTTTCTGTGGAGTTTTTGTAATTCTGTTTATCATTATTCCAAAAAGATTTCATAGGCTTCATCAGACTGCCCAAAAAGTCTATGACATAAAAGCAATAAAGAATCCTTACACTAACACTATCTTAGTATTCCCACAATGCAGTTTTCATAGGACCTTCCACATAGTAGATTGTTATTAAGTACTGAATTGAATGAATCTATTGAAAATTACCTGGCAAATGTACATTTGGACAATAGTATTCACAGCATAATTGAATCTTCTTGTATTGCTTTTATTCCTTTATTATTTCCTCTGGATCATAATTCAATTCACCAAACATTTATTTCATATGTACTGTGTATTTGGGTATTCTTTTTGGGTATCAGAATTACTAACATCAAAATATAATAGTCCTTGGCTTCAAAAGAGCTTACATTTTCCTGGGAGGAAAAGTAGGGAAAGGGAGAACAACATGTATACAGATAAGTAAATACAAGATAAATTTAAAACAATCTACCCAGTAAATATAAAGAAATGAAGGGAAAACATTATTGGCAATAGAGACCTGCAAAGGTATTTTGTAGGAGGTTTCCTGTCGGCTGAAGAAGGGAACGAGGAATTTCAAGTGTTGTACTTAGGTAGGAGATCATTCTAAGCATTGGAGACAAACTGCAAAGGTACAGGGGCAATCGATGTAAAATTGTATATTAGGAAAATCAAGTAGTCCTGTTTGACCAGAATGTAAAATGAATGAGGGGGAGTTATGTGAAATGAGTGTGGAATTATTGGAACCAGATTGTGAAGGGCTTTAACTTCTAAGAGACTTTATCTTTTTGAAAATAGTAACATGATCAGATCTGAACTTTAGGATTATCACTTTGACAGCCATGTGGGGTTTAGAGAAGAGAAGGAATAGAATAAAAGAAAGCCTTCATTTAAGAATCTATTTCAAGAGACCAGTTATGATGAGGACTTGAAACCCAGATGAGTACAACTGTGAAATAGGTTTTGGAAATATAATCAAAAGTTGTCATTCAGTTGTTTCCAACTCTTTATGATTCTTTTTGGTGTTTTCTTACCAGATATGAGAATGGTTTGTCATTTCTCCAGGTCATTTTGCAGATGAGGAAATAGACAAAGGCAGTGAAGTAACTCATTCAGGATCATACAACTGTAATGCTGGAGAAACTGAGCAAGATAGAGATTAGAGAGTATTTAATAATTTATTAAATGGAGAGATTTACTGGGACCAAACGGATCCATGGTTTGGTCCCAGGGTTGAATGAGATTATCGTCTCAAAGAATCCAGCAGTACATGTCAGAAACAAGATTTTTATATAGGGTAATAAGAACAATGACATAATGGGAGAGGTACCTGGATGGGGCTGACCTAATATGGGGAGGCACCTCGTATGACATAATGGGAGGTACTGGAGAGGCTCCTATTATTCTAATGACATCTAAAATAGATAAAGACCTTTATCCCATCAAACACAAGAGGGAATGATTATAATCTAAAATCTAAGGTATAAGACTTTTATCCTATCAAATATTAAGAGGGATGGTTATAACCTGAGGCAGAGTAACTGAATAGGACAATTAGGGAAACTGGATCAGGACATTAAAAGAGAACTGTGGCACAACACAACTACTTAGTATTTGAAGCTAGATTTCAACTGAGGAGTCTTCCTTCCTCCACGCTCAGTATTTTATGCACTCACTATACCACCTAGCTGTCCCTAATTATATATGAGAGACAAGGAAGAATCCAGAGTGATTCTAAAGTTGTGAACATGGGATGATGTTTCCCAGTTGCCTGTTAACTCTGAGTTTATTTTTTGTTTATTTAACTTCAACCACCCTCCTGAAGTATACAGGGTGCCTCATTTTAAATTTAAATGGGGCTATCTTACCTGAATTTACAGACACAAAAATATACTTTGTGTCAAGCACTCCAATTTTATAAGAGTTTCCAATTTTTCACAACTAGGATAAAAGGATGACATGCCATAGTTTGTTAGAGTTTTGTGTTTGTCATTTCAAGGGAAAAGGATGTAAATTTGAGGCAAGCCATTCTGAAAAGTAGAGAAATATAGTTGGATGCTCCTTGGACTTGAAATTAGAAGTTCACAGATCCAATTCCAGTTGAATATTTATTATTCAAGTCTCCCTTTACTCATATGAAAAATAGAGGCAACAATATTTGAGCTACCTCCACTACAAAATTGTGAGAAAAAAATGCTTTTTAAAGCTTAAAGTGTCATATAGATGAGTTGTTCTCATCTGTATCCTAATTTCCCATTGAACTTCCCAGCCATCCTTTTTACAATCACATTATTCAATAAATAGCTGTTTTAAATAAAAATTTCAGTAAAGCCTTGTCTCTGCAGCTATGTAATATTTTCTATACAAACAGTATTCTTTGAAAGAATCATTTCTCCCCCTTATTTTCTAAGTCACTTGGGCAAAAAATACGGTAGAGTCCAGGCAGTACCCTCTTGGATCTTCACTGTCATCCCTATTCTAGCACAGTTACAGAAATCTTCCACTCAACCGATAAACATACCTATTTAGACAGTATTCAGACAGATCAGTGACTATTAAATTGAATTGAAATTAATCTGAGACTTGGACCTTGGAGTGTAATATATGTATTAAGGAAAAGGACTATAGGTTATAACTTGCTTATTATGTAAGCTTTTGTTCTTTTAGCAAAATAAATGCCTTCTCCCCATTTTCCTCTTTTATTTTTTTTTCTAATAATTGTTTTTCTCCTAAAATCTGGGTGAATGCAGTCTTCCTATACCAAACCTCTTTCTAGAGCCACCTAATACAACATTTCTCAATTTAAACATGAAATACTGTATCCTGGGAATATTTTGATAGAATTCATAAATGCTGACCTAAGATAGAAGGTTTCTGGATATCAAACATGAAACTATATATGTATCATAACATTTTAAAATTTTATACAAAGATTATTCTTTGAAAGTGACTTTTTAATATTTTTATGAAAGTGACTTTTTTTTTAAATCAAGTAAATTAAAAAAAAAATCTCTAAGTAGCTTGGACACAAAGGAAATGGAATATGATCCAATAAATACCTTATTGGATTTTAACCCTCATCCCTCTTCTTTCTGACAGAAATCTGCCACTTAACAAATGAGCACACTTATTTGAAGATATTCAGACAGAGCAATGAATTAAGCCTGGGCATAATTAGGCATATTGTTTTCTCTTTTATGTCAGAATTTCCTAAATTCTCCTCAAGAGATTTCATATTTTTAAGCGTTCAAATGAGGGGACTAATAGGGCAAAAGATGGATCCAGACAGAAGGTCCTCAAAAAGTTTGAGGAGGAAGGGAACATTTTCAGCTGGCGACAGGAAGGGTATAGTGATAGGGAAAGTTTCAGGGAATAAATCAAACAGTTGAACCCTGAAGGAAGGGAAGAATTTCAATAGGTGGCAATTAAGAGGGCACATCCCAGACATAGTAAATGGCCTGTGCAAATGCACAAAGATGGGAGTTGTCACATGAAATTTGGGGAACAATTAATGATCCAATTTGGAATGCAAAGTATATAAAGTCAAGTGATGTGATATAAAGCTAAACTGGAACCACATAGGTGAAAGGAATCAAAATTCCCATTTTTTCTTTAAAGGGTATAGATGTAGATTAATTTAGCTCTAGGGTACTTAGAGGAAAAGTTAAGTTTCAGTTAAAAGTATTGGCAATAAATAAAAGTTTAAAGTTAATAAACTACATAAACATCAAAATATAGTATAAACAACAATCATTCTAAGATACCAAGGTATATGTCACATTGTTCCATAAAATGTAGAATGGAGGAAACCTTGGATGTCACTGCATTGTAGGGTCATAGTTATGGAAAAGATATTGGAAATGTTCTAGTACAGTCCCCCAATTCAACCCCTATTTTATAGATATCAGGAACACTGTGCCTCTTCAAGAAAGTTAAGTTACTTGCTTTAGTACACATAGTTACAAAACAAGGATTCAAACTCAGGTTCCCTGATTCCAGATCTAGTATTCTATAAAACTCTTTCTTGTTAAAATTGTTCCTTTATAGACAAAATTCCCATTTATCATGAGTGATTTTTCTTATTTTACTTCTCTTGCTCTCAACATATAAATTTTAGTGAAATTTGGGAGGCCAGAAAATGATAATAGAAGGATAGAATTTTTGGTTACTAGTATTGACATTGAAAATTTAACCTCAAATAGTTATCTACAAATTCTCTCCTATATATATATATATATGTCTTTCTAAGGCTGCATACATAATTGTATTCATATTTAAGATAATTAACTATTGGAACTTCTATTGCCATGTTTTAAAAATTGCAACAAAAATTGTGATTAGATTGTGAAATTTCTTTTGTTTTAGAATTGGTTTATGTTTAATTTCATATTTCTGTCTTTGCTGATAAAGGTCTTTTCTTTTTTTGTTTATGAGTTTTTTGTTTTGTTTTTATTATTATTATTATTATTTGCTTTTAAGAAAAAATTGGGTAATAGAAATCAATGGAGGTTGAAACTGCTGTCAATTATTGTACACTTCTTATTTTTCTCAAAGTTCTCCATCAGTAAAAGTTCTCCTCAATTTGACATTTTTGATTGGTAGTCACTTATCTTTATGTATCCCAAGCAGCATGTGAGATGAACTGAGTCTTGACATTTTATAGTTAAATAGGCTTTTTAAAAAATCCTTTTAGTTGTTTAGTGAAATACAGCAGTGTTGTTTTTTTCATTGATATATATATAGTAGGAAGATTAGTTTTGAAAACACAGTGCTCCCAATAAAATGCAAAAAGTAAAGGAAAGACTTTACCTTAATGTCAGCTACAGCTTTGATGTTGGGGGCAGGGAGACAAAGATACAGAAATGAAAGGAAATGGCCCAGAGCCTAATAGCTGCTTCAGAGAAGAGCACCATTAATGGCATGAGAATGGAAAGCATTGTGATAAGGAAGGTCATTTTTATGTACTTTGCTTCACTTAAAAGTAGTTTAAAGCTGCATTTGGACGGGATTCAGAAAGGTGATTGGATTGGAGCCTTTTCTCCTTAAGTTACACTTGACCTACTATTTCATGCTTCATGATTTGGGTGGGGAAAAAAAAAAGCCAAATTTACCATCCCCAAATTCATTATTCATCTTGGTTTTTTCCATTTATGTTATTCACCTAATGAATCCCTAATAATAGGTCCCAACCCTCACTTTGTGATTGTTTGGGTCCTTTTGGCTCAGTGAATTAAATTGTAATCCTTTCTGTTTTGTCCAAGAACTCATGAGGGTCTTCCCCTCCCAGATTGATTTTTTTTTTTAAACTGGGTTAAAAAGGCCATTCTTAGCCTCATTTCTTATGTGCCCTTAAGGAACTGAACAGGCCTTACCTTGAGACCTGAAAAAGACCTTAAACTTGGTCTTTTAAGGCCTCCCACTGCATCCAGGGCCATCTCCAGTCCTCCTGATCTCTATCTTGCTACTGGATCCAGATGGCTTGTGAAGAAAAAAATGAGGCTGGTGGCTTTACACAGCCCTGTCTCACTTAAATTCAATTCACTTGCCAGTCATGATATCACCTTCTAAATGTCATAGTGCCCTTCAAAAACAAAGGAAAAACAATAACAAACAATGTCCATCTTATTATACTAATAACCACCTTATTGGTGAAAGAGCTAAACTTGAGAACCCACCATAAAAGTTACAAATAGTTTTTGGCTTCTGAAATTGATGTTAAAATTTCTGAGATTCCTTTTTTCCCTAGGATTTAGTAGAGTAAGTAGGCTTTCCATTATTGACAAGAATATTGTCTAATTAAATGAGCCTAATTGATTTAATTTTCTTGTCTATAAGATAATCATTCCAGCCTTATGGATAAAATATGTTCATTGTAAAAAAAAAAAAAAAATAGAAGAAGAAGAATGCCATAGAATCTAAAGAATAGCTATATTAAAGTGTTCAAAGCTCCACATTTCAAATACAGAAAAGCCATAATTTGCTTTTTTTTTTGTTCCTATCTAAAATGGAAAGTTGTTTGTCAAATGCAATGATTTTTTATGTTATATCAGCATGAAAGTGTTTAATGCTTCATTCCTCAAAAGTACCCATAATTTCAAATATATATATATATATATATATATATATATATCACATTTATAAGCCTCATTTTTACAAGTATATACATAGATAGATATGCATATATCTAACTATATGTATATGTATATATGTATATACATATATACATACATGTATGTGATATGTGCTTCTGTCTTTGTGATCTTGATTAAGTTTCTTATCCCCTATGGTCCTGTATTCCTCATCTGTGAAATGAAGAGGTTGGAGTAGATATTCTTGCTAGTCCTTACTACTTTTATATCTGTAATAATAAATAAATCCCTCCTTTGTCTAAATAAATCTAAATTTATTCTTGCCTGCTATGTGTTAGACATTCTTATGTCTTGGGATAGAGGAATAGTTGATACATATACACATACTTGTATTGTATTCTATACAGGGCCTTCTACCCCCAAAACAAAACAAAACAACACCATAACATTTTGTAGAGAGAGACAAGATATATGCCTGTAAAAGAAATGAAAGATTATAAATTAAGGGTTTGGAAGAATTAGGGATATGGGGGTAATAGAGGATGTTAGATACAGGTTTAGGGAACTCCTGGCACGGAAACCTTTTTTATCAATGCTGATCCATAACTTCTACTACTCTGTTATAAAGCAGCATATAATGAGTACCAGATTTAGAAATCTGGAGCAGGGTAAGATCACTGGCCCATTCAAAGAATTCTTCATGAAGTAAAAAGTTCTTTAGTTGGGTCTTAAATTAGACTTACGAAAGAATGGATAGGAGAAAGGGTGAATGAATTCTTTTGTGTATAGGAGAGGGGCAAAAGCACAGCATCAGGAATATTTACAATCTTTTGTGGAATAAGTGAGTAGATGACTGCTGAAACATGGCAATCAAGAGAACTAAATCTTAACAATCACATTTTGAATGGAAAAGTATGCTATCAAAATAATTACTAAAATGATAGAGCATTATTTATTTTAACATTTGTCCTTAGGGTTTATTTTATTTTTTACTTAGTATGGGATATTGAATCATTAAACATTCAAAGCTAAAAATTACATTATTTTCCAATCACCTCCTGAATTAAAACTTTTTTTTCTACTTTTTTATGTATCAGCCACTGACTCTCAGATCTAGTCTGATGTAGACTGCACAGAAAGAATACAAACAGGATCTAAAAATGTCATTTTTGACTAGGGCAGTCTTGTCATGTTAATCTGAAATGAAAGGAGGGATTTTTAACCCCCAAAGTAATCAAGAGGTCCAGTAGCTGGAATACACTAAAAAAATCATTTAACTGTGTGCTGCCAGCTCCCTCAAGAATGAAATAGTCCTCCTCTTTTCTCTGGATGGCAAGTTTTAGTTTTAAGCTTAGAATTCATTGTAGAAAAAATATGGTACAGATCATCAAAAACAATGGTTTACACCTTAGGCTTATATAGAACTTCTAACTGAATATGCAGTAGACTTACATATACAGATATTTCTTCCCTCAGGTTGCATGTTTAAATCATAGCAATGTAAATTATATAATTTAAAATGTCCATAGCATAGTACAAAATGATATTATGCTACATTGCACTATACCATATCTAGTCGGTTAGGATTGTGTTATGCTTGAGTTAGAAAAAGTGATTTGACAAATCCACTCCCAATAACACATGTTCTGTGGATATTGTCTGCCAAAAATGTTTCCATTTACTCACAGTTAGATTTCATACATAATTGCTCACTTGTTTGTCTTAGGACATAATGTCAGCTTAAACTGCTTGATATGATATAATCTCATCTAGGTGTATAATGAATTTCAATTATCTAAGATCTGTTTATATTTAGTGACATTTTACTTCTTAGGAAAATTGTTATCTTGGTGAAAGGAAATTTGAGCCTGTAAAAATTACAAATCAATGTTGGTTTTGTTATCAGTTGAAAAAAAATTTTTTAGTGTCTGATAGTACTTAGGTGAAAAAAATTCACAAAAGACAGGTAAACTAAAGTCCTAATCAGAGACTTTTGTAAATCAGTAAATGTCATGATCATCTTTGAACCACCTGTTAAAGTGAGAATGCTCAATCAAAAGTGATGAGTCTGTTAAGAGACTTAAAAAAAAATTGAGATATTTGAGGGACTCAGGTAGTTAAATGATTATTTAATGTAACATTTCTAAATTCTTAGTAAGGTCCTTGGAGAAAATATAAAGACACAAGTTGAAAGGGAAATGGTCAAAGATGAGCTGAGAGCCTTAGAAAACAATTGAGTATTGAGTATTTTATCAGCAGTTAAGTACAGGGCAGGGAGACCTGAAAAATGGTGATTGTGGCATGTATATTACCTGCTCAAAAATGTGTTTTTCTTTAGAATGAGACATTTGAATTTTGCTGGTTATGAAGAAATAAGGAACATTTATTGCATAGCCACTTTTACATTTAAATAGTATTCCCTGGAACTATGTTTTCCTCTACTTGCAATGAATGACTAGTAGTAATAGTAGTAGGAAAAGAAGCAGCAGCAACAGCAGCAGCAGTAATATATTTTTAAATTGTAACTTATTCTCTCATTTCTTAGCAAATCTTTTTCCAGCTGTCAGTAACAATCATTTCTCCAGTGTATATCTTTTATTATGCCCCATTATTCTGTAACAAATTTTGTAATATTATAAAACCATGTTGATTGGGTATACAATGATGTGTTACATAATCCTACTGGGCCCTCACTACAGTCAGGGAATCCTACTCTCCCAGTCAATTCATAATGGTTCTTCTCAACCTTTCAGTATCTCTTCTCAATTTTCACATCACAATCCCCACCCCAGCTATGGAACTTGTTTTGCTAGATAATTGTCCAAATGTCTCTCTTGCCTCTCTTAGCTAAACTTCTTGTAAAAGTCATCAATAATCCATCCCTCCCCTTCTTTTTCTCTCACTTTCTTCTAAACTTCCTATAGTCCCCCTTCCAATCTTATAATTACATTGAAACAATCATCTCCAAAATCATTGGTGAATTCTTTGTCAGATCCAAGAGCCTTTTCTCAGTTTTCATCATTCTTCTTTTTGCAACTTTTGATGCTATTGATCCCTCCTGTTAGTTAATCTCTCCTCTCCAGGTTCTGTGACTTTTTTCTCCTTGTTCTCCTTTTACCAATCTGACCTCTTCTTCTCAGGTTCTTTTGTTGGTCTTTGTCTAAGTCACACCTCTTAAACATGGCTCTTGTCCTGAGCCCTCTGTTTCTTTCCTACTAAATAACTTGATGACTTCAATTCCTGTAGCTCCAGTTATCATTCCTATGTAAAAATGATGTCCAGCTCTATCTATCCATGATCTCTCTCTTGATTTACAGGCACATATCACTTCTTAGTCTCTTTGCTTTCCTCAGCTCAAAATTTTGCCTTCAGTAGTTCTTTCCCAGTCTCCTTACTCTCCCAACTCATATCCATTGCAAGTCAAACGGCATCATCCTCTTGATGTCATTGATCCTTTTAGAAAAGAAAGAATAAGGACCATCCCCAACCCTTACCATTTCTCTCTGAGATTGCCTCTATATGCTCCTACATTTCTTGTATACACTTAATTACATGTTTTCTCTCCCATTAGAATGGAAGTTCCTTGAAGTCAAGGGCCATGTTCTTATCTACCTTTATATCCCAGCACTTAGCACAGTGTACAACACATAGTCAACACTTAATAAAAAGTGTGTTGTTCAGTTGATAACATAGAGTAACTTGGCCACTATTAAGTAAACTCGACTAACAACTGAACTCTCAATTTCTCTCTAGATCTTTTTAAAAAGTGGTAATAGATAACCCAGACAATTCTTGAATAGAAGAATAATGACAAGATCATATTTGTACATTAAATTATGAGTGAGCCCTGAACCATATTAAAAGATAATTGGGAAATGTTGAACAAAATAGGTAAAAATACAGTGTAACATTTTGTTGTCATTACTGTTCAGTCATTTCAGTCCAACTATTTTTGACCCCATTTTAGGATTTTCTTGGCAAAGATATGGATGGATTTGTCATTTCTTGCTCGAACTTGTTTTTTTAGGTGAGGAAAGTGGAAAACAAAGTTAATTTGTATAGGGTCACACAACTAGTAAGTGTTTAAGACTAAATTTAAACTCAGGGAGATGAGTTTTTCTGACTCTAGGCCTGACCTGCGATTCATTGTGTCACCCAATACAATATAGATCATGTTAATTTGTGGTTTTCTGAGTCAGCCTGAAGAGATACTTTTTATTTGATTTTGACACTACTGCTTAAAAACATAAAAAAGTAGCTGCAGTGCAGACAGACAGTGGGTTCAAGAAGGGAAGCTGAAGGTGGTTTGTTTCTGGGGAGAACTAATCTATTATAAATGAACTTAGTCTTTTTAATGTGGAGTTTTCATCATAGAGACAACAGATTTCAGATTATTTAAGATTAATTCTTATACTTAGGATCTTCCCTATGCAACTTAGTAATAATGACAAGACTTAAAATATTGTAAATCTTTTAGTACCATTTTAATGTCTAATGGTTTAAAATCACACTAAGACTTTTGGGATGGCTTAGAGCCTATGACTGAAAACTCTTGCAAGTCATCTAAGACCTATAGTGAGCTGACAATGATAGTTCTTTGGAATCATAATTCAAAGAACATTATGCTTTACAGGTTAGCCTAGACCTCTTTCCTATATATAAACCTAAATTCTCTTAAAATAAATAAATAAACCATATAGACAGTGGAAGTTTGTTGTTTAAAACAGCAATTGAAAACTCAATGAATTTAGCTACCTTGAAGCATACTGTTAAACCAAAGCATGACTTTTCAGGCACCATTTCCTCCACTACCAAATATATGTTCTGTATTCAATATCCTTCATAACCTGACCCTTCAGAGCTTCTTTATACCATATTTATCCTCATATACTTTGCCATCCAAAGACAACAATTTCTTTACTATATTCTCCAAAGAAGATGCTCTGTTTCCTAGCATTTTCCTGGCTTCTACGCTAGAAATACAGTTCCTCACTATATTTGCTTGACCTCCCTGGCTTTCTTCAGTTCTCGCCATCACCGAAAGCCTTTCTGCACTCTCCTTAATTCTAGTGTCTTCTTTTGATTGATTATATGTATTTTATACATTGTTGTTGTTTTATATGCTGATTTTCTGTTGATTTCTTTCTGTTGATTGTATGTATTTTAAATCTGTATTCTCTGTATATTTCTTGTTTGTGCATAGTTATTCATGTATCATGAGCTCTCTGATAACAGGAGGTCTTTTGCCTATCTTTGTAGTCCTAGTACTTAGCATAATGCCTGGCATATTGTAGGCACTTAAAACTTGTTTGTTGACTTGATTTCATATGAAATAATAGATTTCCAAAGAAGCATAAAATTGACAAGCAAGATGTCCACATTTTTTCACCACAAGATTTGTACTTGTCAAAATGTGCTTTTTGAGAGTATTATCATTCCTTTGACATGTTATTCATCAAATGGCCAAAAAAAAAAAAAGGCTTCCAACAACATTTGAGAATGCAACTGATATATAATCATAGAGATGATTTTTGTTTTGGTTCCAACCTGTTTTCACCCTACCCAACAATTAGAAAATTCCACCAATGTATATTGGTAAGTACTCTGAAGCTTAAAGTCTTAGGAAATATCTGAATAGCTGAAGTAATATTTGCAAAAAAGCAAAAACAAAAACAAACAAAAACAAAACCTATAGTTAGCAAAGCAGTCATGTGGCCATTTGTTATTGTTTGTCCTTTGTTCTCAAAGAGAATTCTGACACGTAACGTCAGAGGTGATATCATGACATGCAAGTAAATCAGAATTAAGTGAGGGAGAGCTATGCAAAATCACCAGCCTCACTTTATCCTTCAGAGCCATCTGTGGCCAGTGGCCAGATACAAATCAGGACAACTAGAGATTTTCAAAACATACGTGTAGATAGTTTTTAACATTCACTTTTGCAAAACTTGTGTTCTAAATTTTTTTCTCTCCCTTCCCCCTACCTCATTCCTTAGAGAGCAAGTAATCATATATATATATATATATATATATATATATATATATATATATATATATATATATATATATATATGTATGTATGTATATGTGTGTATATATATGTTAAATATGGAATTCTTCTATACATATTTCCACAATTATCATGTTGCATAAGAAAAATCAGATTAAAAAGGAAAAAATGAGAAAGAAAGCAAAAAAGCAAGCAAACAACAAAAAAATGAAAATAGTTCCCACCAGTCCTCTCTCTGAGTAAAGATGGCTCTCTCCATCACAAGACCATTGAAACTAGCCTGAATCACCCCATTGTTGAAAAGAGCCACCATGTCCATCAGAATTGATCATCATACAATTTTGCTGTTGCCATGTGTACAATGTTCTCTTGATTCTACTCAGTTTACTTAGTATCAGTTCATGTAAGTCTCTCTAGGTCTCTCTGAAATCATCCCGATCATTTCTTATAGAACAATAATATTCCATAATATTCATAGACCATAATTTATTCAGCCATTCTCCAGTTGATGGGCATCCATTCAGTTTCCAGTTCCTTGACACTACAAAAAGGGCTGCCACAAACATTTGTGTACATGTGGATCATTTTCTCTCTTTTAAGATCTCTTTGGGATACAGGCCTAGTAGGAACACTGATGGATTAAAGGGTATGCACAGTTCGATAGTCCTTTGGACATAGTTCCATATTGTTCTCCAGAATGGTTGGATCCGCTCACAATTCCACCAACAATGTATTAGTGCCCCAGTTTCCCCGCATTTCCTCCAATATTTGTCATTATCTTTTCCTGTCATTTTAGCCAATCTGAAAGGTGTGTAGTGGTACCTCAAAGTGGTCATAATTCTTATTTCTCTCATCAGTGTTTTTTATATGACTCCAAATGGTTTTAATTTCTTCATCTAAAAATTGTCTGTTGATATTTTTGAGATGATCCTAACTTTAAACATATAATATATATATGTGAGGAAACTCTGGGTGAGGTATAAGATCCTTTAGTCCAGAGGGAACCTGCTAACAATGTCTGGTTCAGCTCTCTGTCTCCCCATCTAAGGGCTCTCAGCCTTCCTGAGAAGTCAGGGGGCAGTGACAACCTGTGTTATAACTGAAGGAGAGTGATACCAGGTGGCAAAGAATGACACCAGGTGACAAACTAGATATAATAGCAAGTTGTTTGTGTGGTCCCATGTGCACACTATATACTGGGCTCATGCCCAGTGTTTTTGTTAAGGGTGTATGAGGGTATAAAAGGGAGAAAGAACTGGGAATAAATGGACTCCATATTTCCACCATCCTCAGGAGTCTCAGCTCATCACTTCTCCATTAAGATGGTATAGTTTAATCACCCTGGCATGGGGGCTCTAGAAAACAACAGTATATTTGATCTCCCCAACTTGGGAGCTCTAGAAAACAGAACACAACAAATACACCTAGTTATGATATAGTTGTCCTAGGAGAGATCCCAACGTATTAGTGAGTGTCTTTCCTCACTTATCAAAAGATGTTTTAAACAAGGTGGCAACAGAAAGTTTTAAAAAAAAAAATTGCATTTCTGCTGTGTATCTCTATTTTTATATAGAGTTCTTGGTAGCAGAGTGCACAAATCTCAGCCAAAGACTGAAATTAAAGTCCATGGTATTCCTAGGAGGAATAATCTACTTCTAATAAAAACTTAACTAGTTTTTACTGGATGACAACAATATTAATCATCATTAAGAAAGAGCAATACTGTTTTAAAGTACAAATTCTATAATTTGAATAATAATTTTTTTCCCTTCTTTTCCTTCTATTAGCTTATAACTAAGAAGTGTTCATATTCATTCACAAAAGCAAGGAGAAAGTTGAATGCATATAGTGATTGGAACAAATTATAAAATTTTTGTCTTTGTTTTAAACATATGGTTGGTTTGATGAGTTTTATTTACTTTTGATCTCATCTCGTTGAATTTATTAATCCAGATTTTAATTGTTTTCACAAAGTTTACTTGCAAGAAGATCAGAACTTCTTATTACAGATTTAGATTAAAAAATATTGAGTAAAAAAATACTTTAGAGATTATCTAGTTCAATTCTTTAAATTATATAGATGAAGAAACTGAGAGCTGGAGAACTTGTGTATCTTGTCCAAAATCATATTGATCTGTTTCATTATATGAAAAAGCTTACTTAAAGTAAGCCTTGACTAGCATTATATACCAGACCAGCACTCCAGAAGATAGGATGAGAATGGAAAGTTTCCCCTTTATACATTTTACTTGACACTTAATAAATTTTTTTTTGATTGATTAGTTGATTGATTTTATCCTGTTTAGGTCAAAGAAATGAAATTGCATTGCTGTGAGAGCTCTCAGTGTGAAAATTGTTATACAAAAACACATAATAAACCATCTGAAATTTTAAACAGCTGCCACAGATTAAAGAGATTAAGTGGTTTGTTCTCATGCATAACTACCAAGAATTAAAGCTTGGACTTGAACCCAGATCTCCTTACTCCTAGTCTGGTGCACTAACTCCCACGTCATACCAATTGTCTATATATACTCAAAAAACTTTATTTTTTTCATATTCCAAGTAAGCAAAAATATTGTTTCCACCTATAAGACATCTAGATGGCACAATGAATTAAATATTGGACATGGGATTCAGAAAGACCTGAATTCAAATCTTATATCAAAAATATATTAGCTGTGTCACTTTGAACAATTTACTAAGTCACAATTTTCTCTTCTGTAAACTAGGAATAAAAATAACACTTACCTCCCAGTGTCGTCATCAGTGTCGTTTCCATGTTCAGATTCATATACATGACATGGAGTCTGAACGGGGAGTCCCTTTTAGAGTATACATATACTTACATACATATGTATGTTTTCCCACATATCTCAACATATTGGTCCTTTATTGTCTCTACTCTGTACTTTTCTTCTAATCCAAAAAGAAGATGATTTGATCTGATTTCAGTGACATTTGAAAGACAAAGAATAAGGGGTAAGGGGCTTAAAATTGAATTCATGGAATTTGCCCTCCTACTTTTCTGCTCAGTCATTTCTGTGTATCTTTTTATAAAGGTTATCTATGATTTTGCTTTTGTTTTAGGAGAATATTAAATTTTCTTTTAGTTGCAGCTACTTTATTCAAAAGTTTTTAATGCTTTAACTTAACAAATCTAGTTTTTATATTAAAAATTAATACTATTCATATAATACCATCCTTTGAATTTTATTTCCCTTTTCTCCCTAAAAGAAACCAATATACATTTCTCATTTTATTGCACTTTTTTCTCCTCCCTTCACCCCAAAATTGTGTTTTTAAATGTCAGATATCTTTTGACTTTTAATTTTTTTAACCCAAGTAGATTGAAAAGCCTCTCTGAAACATATTGTAAGATATCACTGATAATTTTTATGGGGCATGACCATACATTTCACAGAAAATTGCAGACAATTCACAGAAAATGATGCTATAAATACATAGCTAAGTTTTTCATTTTAAATGGTATAGAATGGAATACTATTACCTCTCATCAAGAGCTTTTGTGACTTCTCAAAAGAATCTGATATACAATATTAGAAATAACAGAACCTCCTGATAATGCACAGTTAAGAGAGTTCTTATATCTATATAAAGCTTTGAATCCAGTGTTTGACTCCCTGCCAGTTTTTGTAGCCCTGTCTTAGAAATGCACATTTCTCTCATTTTAATATGTTGGCAAGGTTAATAATATTTGCAGATATTTTTTCTGTGTTTTGAGATGTTAGTGCAAGTTGGGACAAGCCAACCTGACGTGTTCTAAAATGAGCCAGTTTATCTTGAGTTTAGCCTGCAATTGCTGTAGAGAGTACTTTTCAGTTGGGACCTGAATATAAAATAACTGAAGCAGATTGAAGTTGGCAGTGACTAATGAAGTCTTGTGAAGAAGTCGGGCAAGTCAGTGGGTTACCACATAACATGGATTGGAAAGAGAGAGAGAGGGGAACAGCGGCCTCTTTGTCAACAGTATGTTCTATTTCCCCTCAACACACTCCTTTCATCCCCCTCCCAATCTTCACTGAGGGGAGAGGGAAGGGAGTTTAAAAGCAAATATTTCTAAGTATGTGTTTTTCTTTTTTCAAAAGATATATCCATAATATACATATTTGTTACACTATAGATGATTTCCAGCTTCCATGTCTAATGAGCCATTTCAGTTGCCTAAAGGTATCCTGCATAACAATACTTTTAATCAGTCACACAGAATTATGAAGCTGGAATTCTAGCTAAAATAAGCATGAATTCAAATTGTAGTAATTTTTCTTTGAACATTACTTCTAGCTACTTAACTCCATTGTTAAGTTTTTGTAACAGTAAGGTATCAGTAATATGAATAATGAATGGCAAACTACCTTCTCAGGACAACTATATGCAGTAGGAATTATTACTGATTTGTTTTTATTTTTCTCATCAGAATCTTTATATACCTACATAAACATGCATGTATAAAGAGCATATATGATATTTGTAGTCTTTGTTCAGAAAATCTGGACCTTTTACCTAAAAACTTTATATAAGCTTTACTTTGTCCTCTTGAAATATTTTGTTTATGGAGTTATTTTAACCTTTAAAATGCTTTTAAATAACAATGCATTCTATATTGCACTTAGAAGATCATTCCTATACCATTTGCTTGTTGCATTTTAAAGTATTATGAAATGAACTGGAGATCTTTTTTTTGCTCCTTTCGGGTTAACTCTCACAGCCTGTGTGCACACACAGAGCAGCAAAGATTTGTGTTTTCCAGCTCATTAAACTGACAGCAGAAATTAGTTTGTGGTATTAAAAACTAAAAAGTTAAATTACAGCTACACGTGTCCTCTATGCAATGGGGCGTGTGGACCATGTTTGATTTTAATGTTTGCTATAATGGAGAATTTAAATTACAATGTTTGTCAAATCTCTAATCTTTGTTTCAGAGTGGAATATTAATTACGCTTTTAACTATGAGAGGTAAATAAAATGAGCATCCACTGCCTGCCTAAGGGTAAATTGCAGATTACTGACAACGTGACATAGTGCACTAAATGTCAGTTTTGTCAAACAAATTTAGAGGAACAGTTAAACTATTAGCTTCCTGTTGTTCCAGGGGCTTTTTTTGAGGCAAGCAACTGTTTGGAGCAGCGGGGCACTGTGCTGTATGGAACACTAACAGAGTTAAATTGAATGAACGAGATGAATGAGGAGACAACACTACAGACGCACTCAATTAGTTTATAACTGTCTATTAACTTCTGTGGGTGGTTTTGAATAAACAGCAGATTAACTATTGCATTTTTTCATTTTTTTAGCTTGGGGAGCCATCTGAAAGAGTTAGTGTGGTCATCCACTTTGAAAGGGAAATATGAATGCAAATCTTCATTTTCTTTATCCCCTTTCTTCCATCTACTTTCACAATTCAACAAAGTATAATATTGGTGAGGATTGTCTCAAAAAGGAGTAAGGAAAATTTTACCTTTGGGAATTGGCCAAAGGTTAAAAAAAAAAAAAAATCTAGTGCCTGTTTTTCATTCCTAAAGCCGCACAATGAAGTAACCATCACCCCATTTAGATGTTTCCCATACTGGATTTACTTCTCTTATCACTTTGAGACATAGTACCAATGTTGTT
Organism: Antechinus flavipes; assembly: GCF_016432865.1. NCBI lineage: Eukaryota > Metazoa > Chordata > Mammalia > Dasyuromorphia > Dasyuridae > Antechinus > Antechinus flavipes. The sequence continues at coordinate 506,945,164 of NC_067398.1, forward strand.
TTTCAAAAAACAAGATAGTTTCCACATATATAATCCTTGAAATAGTATTTCAACATAGAAATTCAAGTTCAGTTTTTGGGAAGAGTTGTCGAAAAGATTCATGCTATAAGGGGTTAGACTATATGAATGCAAAGGCCTCTTCCAACTCTTAGTTTGTATATTTCTAAAATAAAAGCTATGATTCTTTGTATTATTTAGGATTCAGGCAGAAACCTCTTTTGTTAGCATCACAACTAGAATTTCTTTTGTCAGGAAGCAGAAAATTTGGAAGGTGAGCTCAGAGATATGAGTTGATTACACTCAATAGAAGAATAATATGCTATCTTGCAGCACTTGTAAAGACAAACCTTTCTACCAATAAAATCATTATTTCTTTTTGTCAGTGTTTGTATAGTAATTTCCTTGCATGCCCACCCACATAATGAATTGTAGAAGCAGCTCACCATACATTTATTAGATTGCTAACAAGAGGAATGTTACAATAAACAAAGTATTGGTGATAAAAGGAAGAAGAAGGGACAGAGAGCAAGCAAGAACAAAGGGATTAGGGAACCTCTAATAGCTAAATCCAGAGACCCCAAAGCCTTGTCATTGATGCTGAATTTATATTCTTCAAAGTGCTGTTCCTGCTTGCTTCCCTTTGGGCATAAAAGTATTATAAAGCCTATCATTTATCAGAACACTTTCTTATAGCACATGAGATTCATAAAATGCTGCCATTTTTCATCATGCAGAAAAAAAAAAAAAAAGGATTTATTCTTCTGCTGATATGTTGACCATAACAGGCTGAGAGATTTAAAAATGCAATAACAACTAGCATGAATGGGATGTTAACCATGTAGGGCAATCCTATAAGAATGGATTCCCTAGAGGACATCATACAATGACTCAATATGTTCACTTATTGACTATCATGTTAGGAGTTGGAGGTGTGACTTCTCCTCTGGAAGATTAACTGCAGGGAAGACTAGTAGGCACTAATCCTAATAAGTATTACAATGGACACCTATGACTGCAACCACTGTTCATGCTGAGACATAGTTATTTCACTTATTGGGTATCTCCTGAGTGACCTGGTGTAAGACATTTGACCATTTTAATAATCACTTTTACTTGTGACTAAGCTTAAGCAGTCACTGGAGATGAGAATTAATACATTTGTTATCCCTTATTATAATCTGAGAGGAGTACTCAGTAGTCTAAAATGTATAAAAATCTAAAGGAAGATAGGATCCCCTGCCCAACATTTTTAGTTTCTATCTGAGGAAACTAATATTTTTTTCCTGAGAAGATAAAAGTATTGCTTAATTGGGGCTCTAGATCCTTTCTCCAAGTCTTTTCAAGTGCTAATACAAATTGGAGAGATTCTTACATTTGCAGACAGTAGTTGGGAGAATTTGTCCTGTGAAAAATGAGCAAGGTTGTGCCTGCAAAAGAGGGATTGCCCACATAAGTAGCCTGAAAATTGAAAAGACTTTAAGAAAGTTATCCTGGGAATAGATTTGAAATAGGAAGGAACTGAAATAATACTTTTTAATACATAAAGAAAAATAGGAGGAAGAGGAGAAATATGAGACATTTTCTGAAAGAATGACAGAATTTGACATCACTGGAGGAGTAAATCGTCTAAGAAAATATTCATTTTGAGTTTTTTCTTCTTTTTGAGCTGCTGATGACAATCTATAAGCATGTTCAAGAGTTGTCCCTGAGTATGTGAGAGTCAACTGAAATCAGGGGCAGATCTGAGTCAGTGCTATAGAATGACCTAAACAGGAAAGAGTGTAGTTTACTAGAAAAAGCAAGCAAGCAAACAAAAATAAATAAATAAAAGTTTGTCTCCTGATATGTGTGCTTCAGAAAACTAAGGAAGTTTGTATAGGAGTGTTTTATGTCAGTGAATGTGGGAGACAGAGCTTTTTTTTTTTTTTTTTTTTTTAATCGAAATCAAAAAATAAAAGGATCAGAGAGATGAAGAAACAGAGGTAGGGGTGGGAGGGAAGACACAGAGACAGACAGAAAGAGAGAGAGACAAAGTGGGGGGGGGGGAGGAGGAGAGAGAGAGAGAGAGAGAGAGAGAGAGAGAGAGAAAGAAAGAGAGAGAGAGATTGATTTATAACTTTAACTTTGTTAGTCCTGGAACAGAAAAAAAGTTATGTCAAGCAAAATTGATCTAATGGGAGAGAGTTATGTGGAGGAAGATTTTTCCTTTTCAAAATGTTGGCTAGTGGAACAGTGATATGTAGGAATGAGAAGAAGCATGAATAAATAGAGGAGATAATAGATGTCAACATCCCTAGTCTAGTCATCTTTTCCTTGATTATTGTAATAGCTTCTTAGTTCTCTCCCTGTCTCCATTCTTTCTCTTCTCCAATGGCTGTCAAAAGAATCTTCATAATGTGCAGATCTAATCACCTCATGGCCTAGTATCTATTGAATAAAGTATAAACTGTTCAACCTAGCTAAAGGAACTGAGGAGATAGAGTAGCTTTTTTCATATTTGTGAGAATTCTCATGTGGCTCTCTACTTCCAAGACAAAGGATAGAATTAGAAGTAGTGGAAGAAATTTGTAAATTTAGATTGATATAAGGGAAAAAAAATTCCTAATAATTAGAAGTACTCAAAAGTAGGATGGACTACTTCAGGAGGTGATAGGTAGGTGCTTCTCCTCCCCCAAGATCTCAATATTTTTTGAGGAGGGAAACTCAGAGGATAGTTTTGCCAACCTTTTCATTTTATAAATTAGGAAATTGAATCTCAGAAGACTTAAATTACTTACTGAGGTTAGCAAAAAAAAAAAAAAAAAAAAAGGTAGTGTAGTCAGGATTTGAACCCAAGTCTCTAACTCCAAATCTAGTGTTTTTTCTACTGTTCCACAGAACAAAGTTTGAATGAACAGTGAGCAAATATATCATAAAAGGGATGATCTTTGAGTTATGAGTTGAACTCCTTGCTAGTCTTACAATAAGACAATCCATCTTTCTACTTAAAGTGCTTTCTTTGGCTATTCTTTATGCCTACAATGCTTTCTCTGCCCATTTCTGTTTCCTGACTTCCCTAGACTCTTTCAATACTCAGGTACAAACCTATCTCCTTTTCCTTCCCCTCTAAGTCTAGTGTCTTTCCTTTATTCATTATTTCCAGTTTATCCTGTATATAGCTTGTCTATATATAATGTTATGAGCAATTACATGGCACAGTGGTTAGAGTGCTAGACCTGCAATCAGAAAGCCTAATCTTCCTGAATTTAGATGTGGCCTTCAAATATTATCATGTTGTGTGATCATAGGAAAGTCCCTTAACCCTCTTTGCCTCAGTTTCTTCATCTATAAAATGAACTGAAGAAGGAAATGACAAACTACTCTATATATACATATATATATATATATATATATATATATACACACACATATATATCTTCCAAGAAAACCCCAAATGGAGTCATGTGGAGCTGTGACTACAAATTGGCTTAACAACAACATAATTGTTTGAATTTGTTTCTTCCATTAGTGAGCTCCTCGGAGGCCAATGACTGTCTTTTACCTTTCTTTGTATCCCCAGCTTATTACAAAGTGCCTGGCACATAGTAGGAATTTAATATGTTTGATAACTGGTTGACTACTTCTATACTGTTTTTTTTTTTAATTGTCTCAACATTGTTTCTCCTAAAATCAATTAATCATCAAGCATTCATTAAGAATCTATTATGTGCAATATATTGAGGATACAAAAACAAAATGTTTCCTACTATTACTGAAATTAAACTAGTTCAGTGAGAACCAATATGTACACGTGTGCACACATACAGAGAAATAGAGAGAGAGAGAGAGAGAGAGAGAGAGAGAGAGAGAGAGAGAGAGAGAGAGAAAGAGATGTCATAGTGAAGGGAGACAATAATAGTTGAGGGGAAATACAATGATTGAAAAAAGCCATATATTTCAGGTGGTACTTGAGCTGAATTTTGAAGAAAATTAGGGGTAGAATACTCCTGAAGAATATACCTCTATGTGACTTTACTTCTGCAGATATTCCTGGAGTTGTAGGAGCTGATATTTGTCCATCTTTTCCCATGATCATAACACATTTTCTGTGAATATGGTTTAACTATGCCTGTTAACCCCACAAATCAACACACTAAGAGAGTTTAAGTTTAGTGACTTGCCAGACTCACACAGGTAAGGAAGCATCAGCTGAGTTGTGTCCCTTTTTCCATTCCCACTGTTAATATCTTATGTCATAGACCCTCACTACTTAAGGTTTGACCTATGTAAAGTGACTTCTAACAGGCCTCCTGCCTCTAATTCCCACTATACATACATTTCTAATCTATCCTAAGCATCATTGTCAAGATCATCTCTATGATAATGTCCCCTGTGTATAAATTTCAGTTGTTTTCCATCCCTACCAGATAAAATCTAAACTTTCTAGCTTTGTATTCAAAGGACTTCACAATCTTCCTCTAACATACCTAACAGCCAATTCTTATACTACCTATGTGACCTTAAGCAATTCATTTAATCTGTTCCCCAATTTTCTCATGAAAATTAGGAAGTTGAACTAGATTATGTCTGAAGTCTCTTAGAGTTCTTATTGCTCTCCTGAATACATTCAGTACTACAGAAAAATGAGACTATTGTACAAAATTGGTCATGCCCAGCCTTTGCTTTTCCTATCTCCTATATCTAGAATGCATTTTCCCTTATTGCAGTTTTTTTCAAATTTTTCCCATCTTTCAAGGAAAAGATAAAGTGCCACTTTCTTCATGAAACCTTTCCTGATCTCCTGCCATTTCTCCCAACTAATTTTCCCCCTTTGAAGTATCACATTATTTTTTTTATGTCTTAACATATCCTAATTGTATTATTTTTTTTTAAAAACTAAGCTAAATTAAATAAAATTTTTTTAAAATTTTTTAAAAACTAAGCTAAATTATACACACCTAAAATGCATTAAATATGTGGGTATATATGTATTTCTAGATATACATATATACTGTATTCATCTTGTATCCATTAGTACTTTTTACGTAATAAGTACCAATTAATAGTTGTTGAAATAAAATTATATATAAGTAAGTACTTTAAAATGCTTTAAGGCACTTGAAAATAGCTTATTTACAAAAGTACTTTTCTCTTTTCTTTCTCTGATCTTGTTTACACTATTTTATTTTTAAGGTTCTTTCTTGATAGATATTGAGGTAAAATATATTTTCTTTTCTACTTGGCTTTCCCAATTATCCTTACTTCCTCATCTATGGGGTCTTTATTAATAAGTTTTTATAGTTTTTGCAAATGTCAAATGTAATGACTTGACTATCAGTTTTCACAAAAAATATATGATCTGGTTCAGCAGTGAAATAATTCCTTGTGACAACAGTCATTCTTCAAGTAATATTAACCAATAGTTAAATTAATACTACTTTTTAAATAAAGTAAGGCAGCAGAAAAATATTGATAACAGTGATGTGATATGGTAGAAATTAAATAGTACTTGTAATGAGAGGGCCCATTATTTACTATGTGACTGAGGAATTCAGCCTCTCTGGGTCTTCATTTCTTCATCTGTAAATGAGGGGAATAGGCAAGATGGCCTGGGATATCACTTTCAGCTTTAAATCTATGATCCTGTGTAAGTAAGCTCTTCTTTTGAGAAGTACGGAGATAATTGGTAATGGACTTAGAGTGAGTCTGAGTCCCATTTCAACACTTTCTACATGGGAAAGTCACTTAAACTCTTCACTTATTATGTAGTACTGAATCCTCAACTAAGAATAAGTTTTTAATTAAAAAATGTAACCTTTGTAAAATATTAGTAATTTTCAGTTTATAAATGGTGTTTTCATAGCATTCTTTTCTTAGTTTATTATCATATATGCAACAAAATATATAGATTTTTTTCACTATGATGCTGTGATTTGTAGATTCTTCCAACTAAAAAGCATCTCATTGCATATTGAGCAATGAAAAGAAGTTTCATTGTTAAGAGTACTGTCTCCAAATGAAGAAAAGATGTTGATGGGTAATGTATAGTTTTCTTTCCCCTCAATAAATTTAACTGTTTAAATTGCTCAGGCTTCAGCTCATGAACATTAGCATGCAATGTAAGAAATGGGTGTTTATGTCAGAATCCATTTATTGTTTAGAAAAAATCAGTATGGAAAAAAGAGTTGGAAAATCAAGTTCTTTTGGAACAATTAAGGAAAAGAATGTAGCTAGCTTTGTGTCATATGCCTGCACAGTTATCACAATATTTCTTATATACTATTTGTTCTCTCCCATCCATTTGATGTGTTTGAAGTGCGGAACATCATTGCATGATGCAGAATATTTAATTGTGTTTGTATTAGTTGTAAGAAAAATTTTACTTCTGAGTTGCAGAAAATCAAAAGAGACCTGGGAGCCTGCTGAGGACATATCCCTTGCAAGTTGTAGGCTCTGCTTTCCATCAACAGCTCCCTGATAAGCATAAGCAGCCAGCTTTTTTGAATGATTAAACCCAATTTTTTTTCAAGATACTAATTAGTTGAAAGAACATAATTTGAAAGTCTGTCTTAAATTTCAAGGAATTCCTTTCATGTCTATGTTGTCTGGCACCAAGAATCACACAAATATCACCTAAGGAGGACTCTAGTGTCTTTCTTCATTAGAATCTTTTAATTCTTCAGGAAAATAAAAAGGGAGAGGGGGAATAAGGGTTAGAAAATGAGATTAAGGAGAAAGCGACTCTTTTATGATTAAAGGCTAAATTATTTTAAAATATTTCTTTTTTTTTTTTCCAAAAACTCCATTTTTGTGATAATTACTTAGCTACGTATTTGGATGAAGTATTTCAGTACTATTTTGTGACCTATACACATTTAAGTTTGTCTTTCTATAAATAACCATTTAAAAGAAATGAGTGAAAAAAAAAGTCTAAGTAGATTAAAAAAAAAAAAAACTTGAAGGCAACTTTATCTGTAATGTTTGTAGACTGATTTATAAGCGGGCTGGAAGTGTCATTCAGAAACGTATAGTATAAAGAATTGAGTTGAAAGCCCTTTGTTACCTTAGACAATTTATTTAACCCCTCTTTGTTTAATTTCTTCATTTGAATCATATACAACACTCCATTTTTTATAATTTTTCTTTGTATGTGTTGTATTTCTACTTCTCTACACATTCCAAGAGAATATACATTCCTTGTAGTCTGGAACTTCATTGACTTTCAGACATCTGAAATTAGAAGCTTAGGAGCTATCTTCTACTTAAAATGCACAAAGCACAATTTAATTTTCTCTGAAAACCAACCCTCTTCCAAATTTCCCTATTTCTTTTGAAAGCATCAATATTATTTCAGACTTCGAAGTTTATAATTTCTTCTTTATTCCAAATGCCTCGTTATCTCTTTATCGCTGTCTCATCATTTGCCAAATCTTTCCATTTTGATTTTTCTACATTAATTCATTTCAATCTAGCCATTTTGAGAACATCTTTTGCATCCAATCCCTTCTCTGTCCCCAAATGGATACTTTTTTAGTTGAGACTTTTATTGTCTAATGTCTAGATTATTGCTAACATGATCTTGATTCATTTTTCCATACTTCAGTTCATCTATATACAACCACAAAATTAATTTTCCTTAATTGAAGATTTCATCATATCACTTCTCTAATTATAGTCCAACAACTTTCAATTCCCTCTATATTAAACATATAAATTCTTCTGTTTAGCTTTTGAAGATATTTATGACTAACCCCAATTTATCTTTCTTTTTTTTTTTTTTTTTTTTTTTTGATGTGAAACAATAATTTTATTGTGGCTATTGCTTACTCATTTTAAATTACTGGCATAATTACTATAATTTTGTATTTTATTTTTAATGCACATTGTTTTATGAATCATGTCAGGAGAGAAAAATCAGAACATAAATTGGGAGAGAAAAACCATGGGAGAGAAAAAAACAGAAAAAAGAAGCCAACATATCATGTGTTGATTTACATTCAATATCCATAGATCTTTTTCTGCATACAAATGACATTCCTTGGATCACTGAACCATTGAGAAGAACCAAGTCTTTCACAGTTGATCATAGCACATTCTTGCTATTACTATATAATATATTCCTGGTTCTGCTTATTTCACTTTACATCAGTTCATGTAAATCTTTCAGGCCTTTCTAAAATCAGTTTGTTCATCATTTTTTATAGAACAATAATATACCCTTACCTTCATATATCACAATTTATTCAGCCATTTCCCAATTGAGGAACATCTACTTATTTCCCAATTCTTTGCTACCACAAAAAGAGTTGCTACAAATATTTTTGCACATATGGGACCCTTTCCCTCTTTTATTATTTCCTTGGGATACAGACCTAGTAGTGACACTGCTGGATCAAAGATTTATTTAAATATAGTTCCAAATTGTTTAACAGAATGGTTGGATTCCTTCACAGTTCCACCAACAATATATTAATGCCCCATTTTTCCCACATCCTCTCCAACATGTACTATTATCTTTTCCTGTCATCTTAGCGATCTGAGAGGTATGAGGTGGTTACCTGAGTGGTTTTCATTTGAATTTATTTAATCAGTATTGATTTGGAGCATTTTTTCCTGACTATAGATGGCTTTAATTGTGCCATCTGAAATTTTTCTGTTCATATTCTTTGATCATTTGTCATTGGTGAATGACTTGTATTCTTATATTGACACAATTCTTGATATATTTTAGAAATGAGACCTTTATTGAAGACATTAGCTATAAATTTTTTCCCAACTCTGTACTTCCCTTTTAATCCTGTTTCTGTTGGTTTTGTTTATGCAAAACTTTTTTAATTTAATATAATCAAAATTATCCATTTTGCCTTTCATGATGTTCTCTAATTCTTTGGTCATAAATTCATCCCTACTCCAAAGATCTGATAGGAAAACTATCTTTTGCTCTCCTAATTTGTTTATCACATCACCCTTTATGACCAAATCATATACCTATTTTGACTTTATTTTCATATGGGGTGTGGGATGTAGGCCTGTTCCAAGTTTCTGACATATTATTTTCCAGTTTCCCCAGCAATTTTTGTGAAATAGTGAATTCTTATCCCAGAAGTTGGAGTTTGAGGGTTTATCAAATACTAGATTATTGTATACTTTGGTTATAGTGTCATGTGTATCTAATTTTCCACTGATCCACCACTCTATTCCTTAGCCAATATCAAATGGTTTTGATGACTGCTGCTTTATAATAGTTTTAGTTCTGGTACTGGTAAGCCACCATCCTTTGTATATATATATTTTTTTTTCATTAATTCTCTTGATTTTTTGATCTTTTGTTCTTTCAGGTGAATTTTGTTATTCTTTTTTCTAGTTCTATACAATAATGTTTTGGCACTTTGATTGGTATCGCACTGAAGAATTAGACCAATTTAGGCAGAATTGTCATTTTTCTTATATTAACACAATCTACTCATGAACAATCGATATTTTTCCAATTGTTTACATCCAACTTTATTTGTGTGAGAAATGTTTCGTAATTGTGTTCATACAGTTCCTGAATTTGTTATCAACCTATCTTTCCAATCTCATTCTATGTGATTATCATTCCCATTTTCTATAATCTAGTCAGATCAACCACTCTGACACACAGAGGATCCCTCCATGCCTTGAAACTGTCTTTCTTTCATACCTAAAAAACATTTCTTCATAAACTGCCTCATATGCTTCTTTTTTTAGCTTCGGTATGCAGTGCAAACATCACTTTGTACATGAGCCTTTCCTTATTCCACCCGCGCCCCCCACCCTCCCCCCATCCTGTTAGGACTCTATTCCCAACCACCTTTTTTATAGTAGCATGGCATAATTGATAGAAAGCTAGCCTTGTAGCCAAAATCTATAACATGAATTTGCATTTCTAATACATACTGCCTGAAAGTGGTCTTAGGCAAATAAATATCTTAAATACACTTAATACTGTAATACTGAAAGTTGCAAAGATGATGACAGTCTGCTTTGATTCAGGGAATTCTGTCACCAAAAGTTTCCTATATCAATAAAATAATAGGTTCAGTCTTCCTTTTCCAAACTGTTGATTCTCTCATGCATGCCTCTCATTTTTTTTCTCATTTTTTTTTTCTTCTACCTCTCTTATTTGTCTCTTGAAGTCTTTTATGAGCATTTCTAAGAAGCCTCTTTGGGCTTGATTCCTATTCATATAACTCTTGGAGATTTGTTTTCAGCACATTTTATCCTTGTTTGAGTTGGCATTTGGATTTTCCCTGTCACCATAGTAGCTTTCTATGTTCAAGGTTCTTTTCTGTTTCTAGCTCATTTTCTTTCCTTTTCTTTTGATATTTCCTTTTTTTTTTTTTTTTTTACTTTTAATGTGGACCTCTGCTTCTGGGGAAAAGGTGCTTCCTGTGCAGCTTGGAGCTTGGCTTTGAGTACAGGGATCCCTTGTGTTTGTATGGGGTTGCTTGACTGCTCTTTCCAGGAAACCGCCCAGTTTCCCAGAATTTACCTTCTGAGCTGGGACTGGAAGCTGCCCCACTTATTCGCTCTTCTATTGAGCCAAGATAGGGTCTTAGTTGCTGATTTACTGTGATTAAGACCCTCTCATTAGCTTTCCCAGAGTCTGTCTGATCTGAGCTGAACATCCTTTTCACTCCTTTCTTTCTTACAACTTTCTCAAAGTTTTTTTCAGTCTACCTTAAGTTGGAGCATGGTTTGATTCCATCAAACTCTGTTCAGAGGCTTGCTTTCATGTAGTTTTCCAAGGAAATTGGAAGAACTCAAGCAGCTTCCTGACTTTATTCCACCATCTTGGCTCCATACCATAGTTCCAGTCTTTACCCCTTTTCTACTTTCTTAATTTTTATTATGCATTGACTTATATGTGTACCAGTCTCTTTTGATAAAATTAAGTTCTTTCAGAGTTTCATTATTTGTGTTCTCAGTGCCTACTATGTCAGGCACATAATAGGTACTTAATTAATGCCTTTTGATTGGATGATCATGTTATGGGCCAGAACTCTGTATTTGAAACAAAGGATTCTTATAAGGTGTTAAGTCAGTGGAATTGATGAGACAATGGTTATCTAGTTTAGCATGGTGCTTAATAGTTCTTTAGTTCAGTATGAATGATTTAATCTTACAACAAATAATGGTTTCCTAGTGATATAATGATTGGTTTATACTCTGTAAACTGCATATAAGCTGGGACAAACTCAGCCAGAGAGATTCATTTCATCTCCCACTCTTGTGGTGGCTGGAGGCTGGAGCACAAGCTCTTGAACTGAGATAGACTTCAAGACAGACACCTTGTGGTAGTCCTCCTGCCTCCCCTACAGAAACCAAGACACATTCCAGAGGATCTCAAGAAAGCTAACCCAGGCCCCAGGCAAGGAAACTAGACTGTGAAGGAGATAATAATTTGGACTTTATCCCTGGCTATCCTCAGGGTGATTACTTTGCTGAAACAAAAACTGGTCCAGAGACCTCCAGAAAACCAACCAGAACCTTACATGATCACATTATTTTTATCTTGTATATGTGGCATTTAGCATTAGACCTTGTACACAGTAGGTACTTAATAGATGTTTTCTGAATTTAGTTAAGTATTAACCTAAAGCTATAGTCAGTTTCAATGAAAATGAAGGTATTCCTTATATGAGGAATTATATGAATGAGGAATGAATGAATGAATCTGTGGGTATTATGGATTTGGCAGAAATTCTCCAATTATATTTTAAATACTTTGGACTAAGAAGAAAAGACAGATTTTAGACAGATACTATCTCCTTTCTGATCGTGCTAATTTTAAATGTAATTATTTTAAGGAATATTTAGAAATATCCATACTTATGATTCATCTATCAAAATTGTGGTTTATAGTGACTATTGGATTTCTAAGAAATTCTATTAGGTTGTAATCAGCTTTTAAACAGTGATACAAGTATTGGGAGAGCTGACTTATGAGAAGAGAAACTTGAATTCCTGTTCTAGGCTGCCAATCCTTTGTGAGACACAAGATTTTTTTAATACCTCAGTTTGTTGTCTTTTGTAAAATATGGACAATAACACTTCTTTTACAACTCTTTAACTATAAAGGTATATAAAATCACATTTGTGAATTTATAAGTTCTTTTCTGAGAAGTGTTATGCACTGCATTAATATTTTGCACATTTTAAACTTAACACGCACATTTTAAAAAGGGTATTTCATGCTAGGATCCTGATTCTGAGACTGTTTCTTAAAAGGAATCATATAACAGTACTAAGGATTTGATACATTTCATTAGAAGGCTTCCAGACTACACAGAACTCTGAATGCCTCTGGGTCTTACACATCAGGTGGTTCCACTGAGGACTTCTTTCAAATTCTTTTCCTGCGCAATACATGTAATTCAAAGGTTTTACTAATGTCTTGCTCTCTGGTGTACACTAAAATTCACCTACTTAGATGGATCTATGCTCCCCTCAGGGTGAGAAGTCTTTCTACCTTTTCAGACTCCAACCTCTTCACACCTGCTCCTCCTATGCATCATTGCCTATAGATTTCTGTAATCCTTTCAGTGTGGCATTTCTTTCATTATATTAGCATTCCAAGGATATATAAGTTTTTTCTAATTCTTGCACATTTTCCCCAGGTTAAATATGTCCTTGGTGATTTATTTTATTCTCCTTATTATAACAAGTGGTCACTAGTGATACTTTACAATAACTATCTTGTTATTGTCTTTTGTAATTTTTATTCTTATGAGACCACATTTTATGATTCATTGCTACATAGCATCACCTAGAGAATATTGGTGCTAAAGAGTTGAACATGATGGTCTCTCATTCTTTTTGATAAGGAGTATATTGATAATATTTAAAAACTAGTTCTCAGTGAAACACTGAGTGAATATTGAAACATTGTTTTTCATTTTATTTTTCTTGCTTTTTTCCATGGCTATATAGGCTAATATAGGAATTTGATTTTTATGACTTCACATATGGTTATCATACAGACTACCTTCACAATGGATGGGAAGGAGGAGAAAATTTGAAACTCTAAATGTTTTAAGTGAATGCAAAAACGAAACCTTAAAAAATTGTAGTACTTCAAATTATATACTTTTGAGTTTAATCTCCATTATTAACATTTTCTTCAAAGTCTAGACAATCAACAAAATAATAAATCTAGCTCTAATTCATAGCATTTGCTGATTTTCAAAGTGCAAATAATCACACAGTATGAGATGGCTCTAGCATATCCCTCATTCTAGTTATCAATAATATAATCCCATGAATTTTGTACATTGAGCAATTTAGGATTGTTGGAAATATGCATAATTTCCTAAATAGACTATAGATAATCTCTCCTTCCTACTCAATTTTATTCAAGATAGATTTCCTGATAAAATATAAGCTCCTTTAAGAGAAGGGATTATTTTATATTTTGTATTTCTAACTTCCAAGTACATAGTAATCACTTATTCAATGTCAGACATCTTAAATAGATTTATAATTAGCACTTTTTCTTTCTTCAAATCATTCTGCATTCATAATCTGTATATATCATATTTCCTCAGTAGAATGTAAGCTCATTGAGAGATGAAAGTATCATATACATAAGTACATACTTATAAGTGTTTATTAGATTAGATTTCACATTTATCTTTTTCATGTTATTATGTTCTGATATCTTTCATAATAGTCATGAACACTATAAATAGAGTTATTTCTCCCCCTTTTTTTACACATCATTGATGTCAGTCATATAGCACAAATGAGCTACTACCTATCCTTTACTAACATTGAAGAGTGTCATTTTGTTATATCTTAGTACAATTGTCGTTAACGCTATAAATGATTCTTCAGTGTTGTGATTTAAGAACAGTGTGTGAATTAAAATAATAATAATGTAATTACTTCACATTCCAGTAGGGATATTTAAGCTGAGATAAATTTTTGGGATAATTAATTTGTCAATAAACTCTTATTAAGTGTCTACTATGTACTAGACATTATAATAAACTTTGGGGATATAAAAAGAAACAAAAGACAGTCCCTTCTCTCAGAGAGCTCATAAACTAATAACCTGAATACATGTTAGACAAAAAGAAAAGTTTATTTTATTCCTAACTATATTTTATAATTCAAAGATTTAATAGGAACCTAATAAAAACAAATTTTGTTTTGTCTTGGGAAAATAAAGTAACTTCTTATCACTAGGTAGGTCAGTGTTTTATGTACATTCAAACATACACATGTATCTATACATATACATATACATACATAAGTATGTATATATACACTTTTTAAACATAAGGGCTCCAACTTTTGTTTGTATCCCTAAATAATACTTGATTTTTCATAAAACTAATAATTTTTGTTATGAAAAAGCAAAAGGAAAAACAAAATTTAAATAATTAAACTAAGATTCATGTTAATTACAGATGCTAAAGTTCTCAGAGGAATTTCAACACAAAGCATTACTCACTTAGAGTTGGTGTGGATAATGGGATGATTTTCTCAAATGGGGAATGGCTGTTGCTAAGGGTACTGAAATACAAAATAAGATGAATTTTGGCTGAAGCCTTTAATGTCTTGCTTACTATAAACATAAAAATTTTGTTGTGCCTGTTTTTCACTAGAGGGAAAACAAAAAATACAAAAAACAACAACAACAAAAAAAACATACCACTAATGTAATCTTCCTATGTCATAGGCAGAAGTTTCATAATTGTCTGAGTTCTCAAGATTTTCCTTACTATTCCTTGAAATTTTATTCAAAACGTCTGTGTCTTTTTAAAAACTTATATTTTGCTCTCTCATTTAATGAATCTGTAGTTACTCAAAATAGCACAAGTAATTTCCCTTCCATATAGATCATGTACGATTATCCCTATTCTTACAAAGTCTTTTCATTTCACAGTGTATACTTGAAATGAAAAAGTTAAATGACTTACCCAGTAGTAATCAGTAAGGAAATATCAAATCTAGGATGTGAAACAAGATCTTCTAACTCCAAAATATATGCTATTTCTAAACTACATTGCATTCTTTTTTTTCTTCTCTCCCCTTAAATTATTTTTATTTTTTCTCCCTCTATTCCCTTTCCTCATCCATCAAGCAAGAAAAATGATACCTATTATCTCCATGAAGTATTGCAAAAAAGGTTCCATATTAACCAAAAGCAAAAAGAAGAAAGGGAGGGAGGGAGCGAGGAAAGAAAAAAAAAGAAGGGAGGAAGGAAGGAAAAAAGGAAGGAAGGGAGGAAGAGAAAGAGAGAGGGAAGAAAGTAGAAATAGAAGAAAAAGAGAAGAAAGAAAGAGAAAGAAAGATAGGTATTTCATTTTCCAGAATGGTTGAATCAGTTTACAACCCCACCAGCACTGCAATCTATGATACTCAAAAGTCTTATCACCTTCTCTGGTTTTCATTATAACACACTAAATAAGTATTTTCCTGAAGTTGTTGAAGTCTACACTGTATCCATTCTCTTTCAAGAGAGTGATACAATGGATTTTTCTCAGCCTTTACAAGGCTGTGAAGAGATGTCTTTTTCCTAAAACAAGACAAGTAAAATTTATTATTTGCTTAAATTTTTTTTTAAAAGCAGGTTCTGTGCAATGAAGATTTATAGTTATATACAATCCTTTTCCATTATTTAGAAGATGTAGAAATGCTCATTTCATTTGATGGTTAAATTATGAATAATAATTTAATTTAAATTTAAAATAAATAAAATAAGACAAGAATTCTTGCTAGACAGAATTTCCTGAATCCCAGCTCTGGGCCCTTTGAAGGCTAGAATAGACTAATTTACATTATTATCAAGGCCTCTCTTTTCCCCTATTAACAGGTATTGACAACAGACATTCTGGACCAAAACCACCCATTTAGAATCTTAACACATTTTCAGGAGCTTCCCAGTTGACCCATGGCATGAATTAGGGAAAATGTGAATTTTTGGCTTGGCAATAAATAAGAAAATCTTACAATAACTTTTAGAGGATTGGAGAGGGCAGGGTACAGTTCTGAACTTATCATAACAATGGTGTTAACTCCTCATGTAAGAAAAGGATAAATAAACACATCATCAGTGTGACTGATGCAGGATATAAACCTTGACTTTCCTGACTCCACAGCCAACCTAGTACCAACTGTGCCACATTGTTTCATAACAAAACAACTCACATTACATTTCATGAGAAGATGTAAAAATACTTTTATCGCAATTCTCAAGTGAGTTAGGTAATACAAATATCTTCATTTAACAGATGAGGAAATTGAGAGCATAAGTGATTTATACCTCACATTAGGTATGTTAATTGTTCTCCCTGTTTCCTATGTCACCTTTCTTTAATATATTAACTATACAAAAGTTAAAATTATTCTCTTAAAATACAAGTTTGACCATGTTACTTCCCTATTCAAAAGCCTTCTGTGGTTCCCTAATGCCTCTAGGCTGAGATACATCAGCTAGAGTCTACTACCAGGCTTCAGTGTTCCTTTCTAGACTTTTTCCATATTATTGTCAGATCAAATTTTACCTCTGACTCTAAGAAGCTGGAAGTTGTTTAATTTTGGGGGGCTTTAGCTTTTTGATCCATTTCCACAACAAGGGAAGTAGATGACATTGCAAGAGAACTACCATTGTAAAGTGGATTGATAGCTGGATTTGGATCTTAATTAGAATTTTTACAAATTAGTATATCATTTCAATTTAGCAAACACTGATTAAACTCCTACTATGTGCAAAGTACCATATTAGGTACAAGGGATACAAACCCCCAAATGAAACAATCTCTATTCTCAAGAAACTTACTTTCCACCGTGAAAATACACTTATACAGTATATGATTAAATGAAGAGAGAAAAATCATTGACAAATGGGGTGAGGATAAGGGAAACTTTCACAGTGGAAGCTGTTCCTTAGTTGAATCTTGAAAGAAGAGGATCCATGATAGATTGAATCAGAAGACTTCTTGAAATAAGAAACACACATACACATATAGACAGAGACCAAGAGAGACAAAGAGAGAAAAGAGAGAGAAAGAGGGAAGGAGAGAGAGAGAGGGAGAGAGAGAGAAAGATAGAGAAGGAGAATAAAATATAAAAAAAAGATTCTCTCCCTCTCTCTTCTATTGTACTAATGCTGTCTCGGTAGTATTTGTATCTTTGTTGGATACTAGACACTAGCTCCTCTTGTAAAACAGCTTGTGTTTGCTTTCTGGGAAGCTTACCAAGAGTAGCTGTGTTTTATACAAAAAAATACAAAAAAAAAAAATAATGCTGAAGAACACAATAGATTGAATAAAAATGATTGGAGGTTGCTATAGTTACAGAATTTTTAAGATGGAGAAAAAATTTTAAAAACAAAATAATAAAATTAAAGAGGAGAATAGAAATAATACTAGGAGAAAGAAAGGTAAATAAGTATACCTATGTGTATTTATACATATAAATATACACATGTTCCTATATATATAATTTGTAGGTATATATCTATATATACATATATGCAATTATATGTGTGTATATGTACATAAACACACATAAACATGACATATATCCATATCTAGATAAATATAGATATATACATATACCACACATATTTATATACATCAACATAAGAATATGTATATCTTCCAGTATTTTCTGTACTCAAGTACTAATTTGCCTCCAATTTCTCAAAAGGGTGAAAATTATTATTGTTTTGTGATCCTAGAAAACCCACTAAAACAAATAAATTCAAATTGGAGCATGACCCAGTTTGTGTATGCACTTAATACAGTGAACACATCACCAAGTCTTCATAGTATTATGGTGTCCTATTTAGAAAGAACAGTCCAGATCTCTTAAATTTCCATCTAGACCCTTGCTATGTCATGGACCCAGCAACAAGAAGTAATTATTAAGTATGTACAATACGATAGACATTGGGCTAAAACCCCAGAAATTCAAAGACAGCCTTGCACCCACCTTCTCTCAACTCTCATAGTCATTAGCCTTGTTCAAGCCTTTATTATTTCTTGTCTAGATTATTACAACATCTTCCTGCTTTGCCCCCTACCTCAAGTCTCTTCTTATTTCAATCTATCCTCCATAGAACTTCCAAAATGATTTTCCTAAAACACAGTTCTGTCGTTTATCACTCCTCTACTCAATAAACTCTAGTAACTTCCTATTACTTTGAAGATCAAATTTAAGTTTTTTTGTCTGATATTTAAATCCCTATGGCCTCAACCTGCCTTTCCAGCTCTTTTCCACATTGCTCACTATTATTGTGTCTGGACAAATGGATACTCTTACTGTTTCTCCTATCTGACATTCCATTTGCCATTTTTGTGTCTTTGCATTAACTCTTCTCCATTCCTAGAATTCATTCTCCCCTCATCTCTCCCTCTTCGGGCTTAGTTCAGATACTACCTTCTCCATATCACCATCACACATCTTTTCAGCTGGTTTTTGCCTCCCTCCTAACCTAACCAAAATTTTTACTTAATATATACTCATTTTGCTTATTCCTCTATTAATATAGGTATCTTTTTTCCTCTGGCTAAATTATAAACTTCTAAAGAGATAATCTCAACATTGTACCATGGCAGGTGCTTGATAGAAATTATTTTTAAGTCTATAGGTATGAGTTGGGCTAGATGTCCATAGAAGACTTTATCAGTGTGAAAGGCCTCTTGTATATTATCAAATTTTTCTATCAAAAGTAAAATTCCTTTTAGTTTATTATAAGTGAGGGCCTATTATAAGTAGGTGACACCGTAAATAGAAGACTCATCTTCATGAGTTCAGATCTGATCTCAGACACTTACTAGCTGTGTGACTCTAGAAAAGTGACAACCCTATTTGCCTCTGTTTCCTCATCTGTAAAATGATCTGGAGAAAGAAATAGCAAAACACTTCAGAATTTTTATCAAAAAAAAAAAAATGGGGTCACAAAGGGTCATATTGGACATGACTCAACAACAAAAATGGGGAAATGAGAGACTTAGAGACTACTTTTAAAAGAAATCTTTGATTTTAATAGCTGTTGTGTGCTCTACCAGTGATTTCTTTTTTATTTTCATGGGGTACACAATACATGGGACACCATGGGAGCTACTCATGTTTCAAAATAAATCTCATGTACCATAACTTGAGTACAGACCTCTCAAGAGTTATCTAGGCTTTCCTTTTCCCTCCTTCCTCCCTTAGCAGCTACTTTGCTCACACTTATTTTGTTGGACAAGTGTTCCCCTGGCAAACTTAGAATATTCAAAAAGCTTAACAAACCTCATCAGTAGAATGTAGAAAACTATGTTCCAAAATGATATGCATTTAAAATTTTCTTCCTGCTCTGCTGTGTATGGTCTTGGTTAGCATGTCACCAGTATACCAATTTAGTGTGGCTGCAAAATAACATTTTTGAGACCATTAAATTTCAATATAATATAAATATGTGGAATTCAGCCACATAAACTGACTGTGAGCAGGGACCCACTATCACTAATGTTGTTTTATTCCCATTTTGCCTTATCACAAATTTTACCAGTGTTGGGCTTTCTATGCTCTCTCTGTGTGTCTTAGCCCCTCTAGATTCATATTGTCTTGCTGGAAGAAATAAAACTAAACAAAATATCACTAAAGATGCATTTATTATTTCTACCAATTGCATTTTTATTGTTTAAAATCTTCAGCAGGCTTGGCAGATTGGATTATGTGAATACAGGGGCTCTAAGTTATTTCCCTGATGGCAGCTATTTCTGTCAGGCAGGGACCCAGCAGGACATGCATACAAAAGATCAGGATGATGATTGTCCATTTATTGGTCATTTATATACTATACAGTTGGATAGGCAGAACATGAAATATGATATATAGCTACAAAAGTTCTTGCCCTCCAGTAGTATGCGGGTTTAGAAATAAGAGAAAGAGAGAGATAATCAGGTAAGAAATAAAGCTCCCAAGGAATTTCTCAAGAAAAGTAAGTATAAATTGGAGCAGGTGAAGGAAGTTGGTGAATAGAGAGATAATGAGGACCAGTAACAATGAAGTTTATCTTGGGTTAATGCAGGAATTTTCCTCCCAGGTTGTGCTATGAATTTTTAAAGGGTCAAGTGATTTCCATTTTTCAAGGATCCATGGTTTCCTGACTTTGGGGACTTCTTTTCCCAAGGCAGAACTAGTAACCCTTGCACATCAGCATCTCAGTAAATTGCAATAGCTCTAAAAATCATCACAGTGTGCAGCCAACTTTCAAATAAAACTTTTGGAACTTAGGTAGACTGGTTTTCAGACATGAGTCTGTCATTTGAAGCTTTTCCAGACTGGAATAAAACTTGACTAAGATTGTTTTCTGGTGATAAAACCTTTAAGATCTGAAGATCAGGTCTATACCATGATAAAATATGGGAGTGAGATTACAAGTGGAGGAGAGGTTCAAGTTATCAGAAAAAGAATCAACTGATTAATAAATTATCTAATTTTTAATTAATTTACCTAATGTATAGCAACTTCTTATAGAGAGGCAACAGAGTACCCTGACAAGCATGACATGGTAACATCTTAGCAATTGTCACCATTCTTTCTACTTTAGCAAAGAAAGCATCATGGGACCAATGGGCTAAACTATAAAGTCAATAATCCACAAGATAGTGAATTAGCCAATGAACCTTCAATCCCTAATGGAGGATGGTGCCTGGCATAGTACCTATCAGATGATTGATGTTTTATATATATTAGTAGAATTAAATTAATTCTGCATCCTGGTTTTTCTTCTTTTATAATTTAAACAGTAGTACATTTCTACTTTGCTTATTTTTAGTATTGCATTAAATTTTCTATAATTTAACATGCTTAGTGAATTGGATACTCTAGTTATTAAAATTGTCAGAATTAATGTAATTTTCAGAATAGAATTGTCAAAATTAATAGAATACAAAGTTTCAAAGAATTTGTCATTGTTGTTGCTGTTCAGTCATTTTAGTTGTGTTTTAGATATTGGAGCAGTTTACTATTTCCTTCACCAGCTCATTTTTTTCAGATGAGGAATTGAGGCAAACAGGGTTAAATGACTTAGCCAAAATCACACAACTAGCAAGTATGAGGCCAAATTTGAAATAAAAGTCATGAATCTTCCTGACTTAAGGCTAAGTGCTAAACATTGTACCACCTAGAATTAGAATATAGGATAATACAGGTTTAGAAATATTTTTTTAACAGTACCTGATCAAAGAATATGTTCAAAGGAATTTTGTCAAGAACAAGTGAATTAACATATATAAAACATTTTGCCAACCTCCAAGTGCAAAATGAATGCTAGCTATTATTATCCTGGACCCCCTTCTCTTTTCCCTCTAAACTATGTTATGATCTCATTATTTTCATTGGATTCAATTTTTATTTTAATAAACAGATTTTCAGATCTACTTCTCTAGTCTTAATTTCTCTTTTAACCTCATCTCCAACTTCCTGTTGCACATTTCAAATTGGATGTGTCCGAAACAACTTAAATACAACCTATTCAGGACTGAACTCATACTTCCTCTTAAGCCTAATCTTCCTAAATTTCCTGTTAGTTGGAGGGTACCACCACCCTTCCTATCACCCAGGCTCACAACTAAGATGTCATTCTTACCTTATCATTCTCTCTCATCCCCTATATCTAGCTGTCTCCAAATGTTGTTTATACCTTTGTAACATCTCTTATATATATATATACCTTTATCTCACCTCTAGCATTGCCATCACACTGGTTCAATCCCTCTCACCTGACATCTAGAGAATCCCTACCTCAAATTTCTTCCCATGAAAGTCTATCTTCCATTCAGTTGTCAAATTGATCTTCCCAAACTACAGACTTGACCATATCACCCTCCTATTCGATAACTCCAATGACTCTACCATCTCCAGGATGAAATATAAAACCCCCTGTTTAATTTTTAAACATCTGTATAACTTGTTTCCCCCCTATCTTTCAAGTTTTCTTATACCTTATTTTTCTCCATATATTCTATGATCTAATGATACTGGACTCCTTCATGTTTCTTGTAGAAAATACTCAATCTCCCAGCTCCAGGCATTTTTACTGACTCTCCCCTATGCCTGGTATACTATCCTTTATCATTTTTGCTCCCTGAACTCTTTAAAATTTTGCTTTCTAAAAGAAGTTTTTTTTTTTTTTAATCCCTGTTAATGCTAGTGTCTTTACTCTGATGGTTATCACCATTTTGTATTGTGTGTATCTTGCTAGTACATAGTTGTTTCATTTTACCTCTTCTATTAGACTATTTTTTGCCTTTTTTGAAAAACCCAGTTTTTAACACAGTGTGCTTGACCCAGAATAGGTGCTTAATAAATGCTTTTGATCAATTTTCATGTAAATTAAATTTCAGCTTTTTCTTAAAGAAAATCCAAATCTAGGAGCAACTAAGTGGCACAGTGGATAGAGCACTAACCCTGAAATCAGAGGGATCTGAGTTCAAATCTGGCCTTAGACACTTAACACTTCCTAACTGTGTGATCCTGGGCAAGTCACTTAACCCCAACTGCCTCAGCAAAAATAAATAAATAAATAAAAATTTAAATAAAAAGAAAAGAAAATTCAAATACAAAATTTAATTTCCCAGTTTAGATCTGTGAAATATGATATAAGATTCATGCAAGTAATGCTTAGCAATGCAATATTGAAACATAGGAAAACCATTTGCAAAGATCTAAACATAATTTCAAAACACTTCATTTATTTTTAAAGAAGATGGTTTTAGGAGTTGCCTTCTCCCAAAAAGAATCACGAGGATGCCAACTTTCTAGGGGAGAAAGTCCTGAATCTAACATTTAGCTTAAATTTGGTTTAGTGATTTTATTGAAAGGCAAAAGATCTCATTGATAAATCTCTGTAAAAATTGTTTTAGCGCTGATTTTTTTTCTTTATACACACCACAACACACACACACACACACACACACACACACACATATACACACACATGCCAAAGTTTGTATTCTAGTAAGTTAGCATATGTTCCACTAAATTAGTTATTTTCTAGCAATAAATTAACATTCTCTTTCTGAGAGTAGCATCTGTTCTTTACTACCAACAAAACAAAGATCTAAAATAAGATACCCCAAAAAAGAATGACATGGGTAAATCCATAACGATTCATCTTTTGCTATTCTCAGACCTCAATTCTTGATTTAATATTCCTGAGTCATTTATAGTAGTAGGATCAAGGGTTTTTGAATTCTTTCAGCCCAAGGGAATATCTTGGTTTAGGAAAAAATAAGAATAAAGAACTCTCAAAGCAAGCAAGATGATAGGAATATATTGAAAGACCTGCCCTTTGTAGTTTCCTAACATGCTCATTAGTCATTAATTTACTTAAGAATTATTTATTAAACATCAACTGCATGGATAATATGGGCCTAGATGCCCATGGGGAAAGCAGAATAAAATATCTGCTTTTAAGGTATTTGACATATAGCTAGAGATATCCAAAACATAACCGTGTGAAATTATTTGAGAATATTTATATAAGGTAACTAGTATTTATTAAACACTTGCTATATATGCAAGGCACTGTGATAGGTACCAGGGATGCAAAATAAAATAGCCACATACTCCCTGTCCTTAAAAAGCTTATACTTTACTGGATATAAACGAAATGACATGCTTACATGTCATTTATATGTATATAAACACAGTGATTTGTGGGGATGGGGGATAGTAACCGCTAGGGAAATCAGAAAAGGTCTCCTGAAGAAGCTAGGATTTTAACTGAGCCTTAGAGGAAGCTAAGAATTCTAAGAATATAGATAAGGGGAGAGAATATTCTAGGCTTTGGAGACAAAAAGCACATGCAAACTATGGAGGCTGTGCATGGAATGCTATATGTGAGGAACAGCAAATAGAAGCCAGTTAGGCTTATGTATAGAATGTATGAGGGAGGAGTAAAAATTGAAAAAATAATAGCAATTTGACATTAAAAACTATATTGGAGCAGGCAAATAATTAATTTAAAAATCTTTTTGATGATAACTTATGAGCTAGATTATAAAGGAAGTAATTGGCATTGTAATTATAGATGAGCTTTGTCTTTTATTAATGTCCAGTTAATATCAGAAAATTTATAGGAAGATCTGTCACGTGTTGTGTGAACCCTAGAGATCCTACTAGTGAAGATCAACAAAAATCATATGGAATAAAAAGGGGTGAATCACTTGCAAAGTGTGTCACTAAAAAGAGCAACCACATTCATGAAATCTCAGATCTATCAAATGCATGTTATATATTTAAAGCTGTAAGTTTCTTATTTGATTGATTTTGTATGGAGGAGGAAATATCCTTACTAAGAATGAGTTCACAGAACTCTTATCTTAACATGGCAAGAGATCTACCTTAACTCTTTGACTTGGGATCATTGTCATTAGTGCTCACAGGGGGATATTAGAAATGAAAAGCATCAATTCCAATAGAACCTCTTTTATAATTGGGAAAGAAAAAAATGATAGACCTAACTGCCTAATTTTTTATTAAATAATAGCTTTTTATTTTCAAAATATATGCAAAGGTAGGTTCCAACATTCACCCTTGTAAAACCTTTTATTCCCTATTTTTCCCCTCCCTTTCTCCTATCCCCTCTTCTAGATAGCAAGTAATTCAGTATATTTTGAACAATTACAATTCTTCTACACATATTTCCACAATTAGTATGCTACACAAGAAAAAATCAGATCAAAAAGGGGAAAAATGAGAAAGAAAACAAAAAACAAGAAGATCACAACAAATCGGTGAAAATACTATGTTGTGCTCCACATTCAGTCCCACAGCTTCTTTCTGGATCTAACTGCCTAAATTTTAAAGTTAAAAATCTAAAAGCAAGAGAATGAGGGGGAGAAGAAGTTTTCTGATATTACATATGGTTCTAATGGAAAATAAAAAGGAGAATTTATGGAGAGAGAAGAGAGAAGAAAACTATCTTGTAAATCAGGTAAAAAGAAATAGAAGCATATAAACAAAAGTTGACCATTTATGAGACTAGGAAGGCAATAATCTCAGCCCATTTCCTCCTTCAGTATTCCCATGGAAGTTATTTTAGGAATGGCTTTCCATGGAGCTGGCCAAGGTAGAAACCAACATAAAATGTATACTTTGAAACTAGCTGAAGAACTAAACATAGTGCTCCCTCTTTATATAACTGGCAGGACTATCCAAGCCTTGAATTTCATTCTCCATCTTCCAATGATGATTGAAAAAGAAGATAAAGAAAGATTTTATGATTTGGTTTTGGAAAACTGACACTAAAAACATGAACCACACATATCTTTTTTGTCAATCCAATGACAATGAAGGAAAATCTAAGAGTTTTTTTAAGTTGCATTTTCCTTATTAACAGTGATTTGGAGCATCCTTTAATATAGTTGCTGATAATTTACTTGTATTTTAAACAAACACTTTCTGTTCTTAGCCTCAAGCCATTTATTTACTGGGGAAATGTTCTTATGTTCCTATGTATTTGCAACAATTCTCTACATTTTATGTAACAGAAATTTGATATAAAATTTAAAAAATTAAATCTTTTGAGGTTTCATATAGTCAGCAGGGTAAATTTTCTACCTTATCTATTTAGTTATTACTTAATCTTTTTTCTTTCTCTGAGCTGATTAAAAACTAGCTTATACCTAAAACATGTGGAAATATATAAAATAATTTTATTACATTATTTTATGTTATATAAACTATTGGTGATTATGTAAGCTTCAATTACCAAAAATCTATTTAGGATTAGATAAATGTTATACATTTTAATATCTCTTGTTGCCTAATATAATTCATTTAAAACATTCTTATTGAATGACTAGTTAGGTTAAAATAAGTTGAATTGATTACAAATTCTTATAAATAGACACACAGGTGATCAGAGTTTGGCTAACTTTTTAAAATAATTGAGGACATGACTGATTCCAAAGCATAAATGTATCTTGTATTTTTGGTCAGTTGGGATTGCTATAGAATTTAACTCTTTCTAAATCTTACAAACAACAGGTACTTAAATGCTAAATGGAATGATTGTTTTTTAGTTTTTAATATTTTTGACCTTTAATGTATGTGTCTATATGGAAAATATAAAACATTATTTCATAGTCTATGTGTGTATTTTATATCTATATCTATATCTATCTATCTATATCACATATATGTTTATGTAAATAATATTGTAGTATACTTAATACAATGGGGAGGAAGGGAAGGAGTAAACATTTATGTTTAAAGTGTTTATTGTGTATCAGGCATTTTTACAGGTATTTCATTTGTTACAAATTGTCACTTAATATATATTTGTCAAATTGGACATTTATTGAATTTTTTCAAGCCTGATCTCTTATCAGTAAATATACATGCATTCTACGTGAAATGTAGATGTATGTTCACATTTTTCACATTCAAACATCATTTATTAGTCAATTACATATATATATAGTATGTGTCAAGTACTGTTCAAGACATTGAGGATACAAGTAAGATGAATGAAACAGTCTCTATTCACATTGGGGTTAAGTGACTTGCCCAGGGTCAGTCACACATCTAGGAAGTGTGTCTGAGGCCAGAACTCAGATTTTCCTGACTTCAGGGCTGGTGCTCTATCCATTGTACCAACTAGTTGCCCCTCACACATATATATTTTATATGTGGGTTTAAATATTGCATATGATATAAAGTTAATAAATATAAGTATATACAAAATAGAAAAGATAGTTTGGATGGGAGGACAGTAGTAGTTGGGGAATCTAGAAATTATTCATTCTGAAGATGGCATTTGTGCTACCTTTTAAAGAAAGAGATGGACTTTATGAGGCAAGGTAAGGAGGATTGAATTCTAGGTATATGAGACAGCTAGTCCAAAGCCTCTGAAATATATAATAATATCTACCACTTTGAGATTTACAAATAACTTTGCATATTTACCCACATGAGATGAGATTTTGAAGATGAGGAGTAGAGTGAAAAACATTTTGGATGAATTCACAATACAAAAACCAGGGGTGGTTGTCCAACGAATGTCTACCATCTAAGTGCCTATTCTGTAACTGTACTAATAGTCCCTATGAGATATGGAAAGATAAATTAAATCTTACATAGGTATATGAACTTTGTTTTCTAAGGAAACTGGCCAAGAAGAGGAAGGAGACCATGAGCAGCACTCGGCAGGAAATGACAGTGATGGTGAATTCTATGGATAAGAGCTATGCTGAGCAAGGAACCAACTGCGATGAGGCTTTTTCTTTCATGGATACACACAATTTGAATGGGAGATGTAAGTTCAGAAATTTTGGCCTTAACCATTTCTCCTTCATTTTTGAGGGTCCACAATTGAGGAGAACACTTTAAAAACTCACTGCCAAATTCCCTATTACCAGTTTAATTATTCTAGTAGTTTAGTTGAGTACTCCTAGAAATTCTCCATCTCCCAGGGTTGCAGAACAGTTTTCCTTATGTAAAGAACTTTCAGACCAAAGGAAGCCTGTTTCAGGAGCAATAGCTATGAGTTTTTTTTAGTCTTTTATACCATAAAGAAGAGATCTTCTTGTATGAGACACCTGCCCATTATTTTCTATATTACGCAGTTAAACCTATTCAGAAAACAATTTACTATAGGGTAGTGATAATTTAATTATTTTATTGGTTTATCCAATAGGTTCTGACATAATCATAAGGAACAACTAACTTGTTTATTTGAATAATAAACAATGAATTTGTTTTTCTTTCCCTCCTATGTTAGCCAGGCTTTAGTTGTACTACAAAGAAATAAATACTTAAAAACAATTAAATTTCTCCATCTCCATCTCTATTTCTAGCCTTAATTCATAGTAAGTAATGAGGCATAAGTCGGTTTCTGACATAGACTAGTTGACTTTTCCGACCACATTTTATGGTCATAGATTGCAACCTCATCTTTGCTAGCTATTTGAGAATGCATGCTAATGATCAAAAAAGGGAACTATCAAAAAAAAAAAAAGTGAAAGAATCAGTATAAAACCATTAGTTTCTTTAAAAAAAAACTGTCTGTGGAACAATGTTATCATTTTTGGGGTACAGAGGAAAGTACAAGTCCCCATGTGGTCCTCTCCTTTGTTATCCTTTAAAGATAACAATTTCAAGGGCTTCTATATGTAAAAAGATAACAAAGTAAAGTTCAGGTTTCAGAGAATGCATAGTCTGTCCACTAGGCAACAACTCTAGCTATTCCTTACAAATTCTTTCGTCCTTCACGGTTCCGGGTGCCTGGTCTGAATCAGTGTCTACAAGACACACTTTCTTCCATGCATGCTTCATACCACACTCCCCAGAGGGTACAGTGGGCTGGACCAGCCTTCTCTTGCTTCTTGGAAGTCCATGTTTGTATTGTACCATTTACCATCCTGCTTCATACAGTTTTCTGCTTGTCCCAGCTACAGTAACCCTACTTCAGCTTACCATGCAGGGATGATTTCAATATGTCACTGTCACACATCCTTCAGGAATGCTTAATGGAGCTCAATTCTGGAGGGAATTTATTAGGTGCCAATGAACTAGATAGTCTATGATAATTTCATTTTGATTAAGTCTGCCCCATTAATGAAGGTTGGTTGTTGTGTGAATGACACTAATGATGTCATGATTTGTGACTAACAACCTGTTTTTGCCCTTAATTCACAGAAGCTATGTAGACTGTTTGGTCTAGTTGAAAGAACACTGGGTAGGAGTCAGGAAGGCTGAATAAAAGGACTTGGATTCATGTCT
Source organism: Antechinus flavipes (assembly GCF_016432865.1). Classification (NCBI taxonomy): domain Eukaryota; kingdom Metazoa; phylum Chordata; class Mammalia; order Dasyuromorphia; family Dasyuridae; genus Antechinus; species Antechinus flavipes. The sequence goes on from NC_067398.1 coordinate 506,973,901, forward strand.
AACACTACTGTTAGCTCTTCACAAGTGACCTGATCTTCCTTCCTCATGCATAAAATATGTGGCTTGGTCCATACTCTCTAAGTCTCCTCCAATTCTTAGGTTCTATGTAACCAGGTAATTAGCTACTTATTAAGCACTTGGTATGTGCTAGGTCCTAGGGAATAAAAAAACAAAAATGAATTAATCTCTGCCCTCAAGGACCTTACATTCTGTTAGGTGAGACACCATAAATATGTACTGATAGAATGTAGATAGAGCATAGAATTTTGAAATATATTGTAATTTGCCGACAAAATAGAAATTATCTTCTTTATCTCTTCTGCCTATTAGAGAAATTAAACTTTATCTCTCTGGGGCAGGGAGTAAGGAAGGGAGGAAGGGAAAGAGGATCAGTATTGTTTGACTGTATTTTCCTTCTCTCTCTCTCTCTCATATATATATATATATATATATGCATGCCTAGGCAATTGCAGTTAAATGATTTGCCCAAGGCCACATAGCACATAGCTAGGAAGTGTTAAGAGGGCACATTTGAACTCAGGTCCTCCTGACTTCAGGGCTGATGCTCTATCCACTGCACCACCTAGCTGCCCTTACATATTATATTTTTTAAGAATAACATTAAAACATTTAGGAGGATTCCCCAACACTAGTAATGATTTTATATTCTTAGTTAAAGTTGGCATTTTGTTACCCTCAGGGAAAATGAAATATATCATTACTGGGGTCTTACTCTACAAGAACACAGAACAATTTTCCAGAATGCTTTTTTATAGCAAAAATTCTCACAAATAAATATATTTGCAATAATTCACCAAAATAGCAGAAACAAACATCAAGTTCCAGAGTTTTGATGTTTGAACAACAGAAAAGATGTACCATAGGACAGGAATTCTAATTTGACATTTACCTTTTTAAAATGAATGTATTTATGGAAAGCTAGAAATGTTCATGCACAGCAGAATTCTGGTGAAAAATACATTAGCTTTCTTGGCTGACCTACCCACTGGACCTTTATTCATCCTATCCAACTGTAAAAACAGTAGTAAAAATAGGACAATATTCTTTCATTTCTCTCCTCACATTACTTTGAACAGTGAATTGGCTACACCAGAGTCTATCTATTAAGACTGACCCTCCTAGTAAAATTTTACTATAGTACTCTCTTAAGATTTTTACAATAACAAAAAGGCAGTTTCTGGGATAGGAAAATGTCCTGGGAAAGGGTTTGGTTGACCCCCCAGGTTGCAGGCACAATTCAACAGGCATTTTTAAAACATCCATTATATGAAAGACATTAAAAACTGCTTAAGTATGAATGTGTGTGAGATCTTTAGGAGATGAAGGAGATGGACTATGGGAAATTAAAAGCAGAGAAAACTTTTTAATTTGTAGGAGAGGTAAAGAGAAATAAAGTCACAGAACATAGAAATGAACTCCCAAATATTTATGAGAGATGAAAATGTGTCCTCCTCATAATGTAGATTACATTGCCTATTACAAATTATTATGAAAGGGGCTAAGTCATAATATGTGAAGGAGAAATGATAGTAGTTTTCATGGATAAAGACAATAAAACTGCATTATACAGTAAAAATAAGACTGCTTCTGGAGTTTGAGACTCTGGATTCAAATCCCACCTCTGAGATTTACTATATGTGTGACCTTAGGCAAGTCCCTTTATCTAACACTCAGTTTCCTCATCTGTAAAATAAGAGGCTTGAACTAATTATTCATTCCAGTTATGTCAGTGGCCCTATAAAAAAACTGATGTTTTTAATTGTCCTACTTTTGTGAAAGATGAATATGCGTGCTTATTTGATAGTATAAATATCTATCAGCCCACAAATATTCACAAGTAATACAATAAATGACATCCCTCGATAATTGATGATCAAAGCTGCTTTACAGGTGTAGTCTGTCTTGTTGTGATATTATTTCATATTAAGTAAGAAACATAATGATCAAGCAAACTTCTAAAGTAAATCCTTTGGAATGGATGTTTTAAGGTCATCAATGATCTCATTCATGCCTCTTATAATAGAAACACTTCTTTATTTCAGAAACAATATTGTTAAACAATTGTTCGTTTCAAAGACTTGTTTATCTATAAGCTTCTGAAATGAGTTTAAAAGCATAATATAAGAAAAACAATATTGCACTATGAAAACCAAGAGGACTAAATTCTAATCTCAACTCAGTCCCTAACTAGTTCTATGACTTTGAATAAATTGAACAGAGAAGAATAGCTGACATTTATATGATGAACTTTTGTACAGCATTTAAAATATGGGGATGATATTGTGATCTTATATCTTCAGCTTACAGATAGGAAAACTAAAGCTTTAAATAGGAGTGAGAGAAACTTGCTTAGTCATAGAGGAAGTAAAATGACAAAGCCAAAGCCTAGATAATAGGAGAAATGACAGATAAACATGTCATCAGCATAAATATAATAGAACAATTATGAGAATAAGTTATTTGCTTAATACTGAACTGATATAATTGCTTGAATTTATTCTCTTTTTTTCACCTATTTACCAGAATGAAATCATAAGAGTAGGAGGGAAAGTCAAGTTTCAAAGTAAATCAAAAATTTATTTTAAAATAGGGAATAGAGATAGTTGATGTTGCATCATCAGAGATTATTGGTGAAAAGGGATTCATTGAAAGACTGGCATCTAGGTAAGGTCTATAAAGAACAAAATAAGATGTGATTGTCAACAGAATCAATACAGTGTTTCCAGATTGGGAATACATGTATGAGACAAATACAGACAGATAGACAGATACATATATGTATATGTTACATAATACATATTCTAAGTATGTATATGTGTTATAAACTCATGCCTATGTAAATACATACTTAGAATTTTTACATATTGCAACTAGCATGTCTACTATGTAGCTTTACTCATTTGTAGTAGAAAAGTAGACTCAACTGAGTGTCAGAAAGGTGAATGAATAGATTTACCAACTCAAGAAAAAAACTTTCTTTTTGTGAAATTAAATTGTTCCAGCTGTATATCACACAGTGGAAAATGTATTTTACAGATTAAAACTTAGCAAGGTTATTTAGTTAAAAGTGATTAGAAAAAGTGAAGGAAAACAGTAGTTCTATCATATTTTCTTGAAGATTAGGGGGAAAACTTTAAATAAATACTTAGAAGCAAATCAATAAAGATGATTAATTTTATAGCCAAACAACATAATTTTTATAAATTAAATCATAACTCTGGAACTAGTGAGTACTTTAGAAATATCTTATCCAGTGCCTTCCTACCATTTTTTGTAGCTCAAAAAATAAAATCTAATATTTGCATAAATTTCAGATACTAGCATTCCTATTGAATGATTTTTTAAAAAAAATAATTTTCTATTTCTCTAAAAGCACATATGGATATTAATTCCTAATATAAAATAGTTTTGTGAATCAGAAAACAAAACTATACTTGGCAAAATCAGAAGTCATGACACAGCTCAAATGACAGACTTTATTGAGTCAAAATGGGGTTTTAATTAAAATTTTAAGTGATAATATTGTACCATCTCTGAAGTACAGGTTCCTGCCTTCAAAGTAAAATAGGAATTTCTTATGTCGGGGATCAAGTCAGTCCTTCTTGGTACAATGACAATGACAATGACAATAATTGCTACACAGACATTTGGCAGATCACTGAGTTGTTGCTGACATCAGCGATATGAAGCAGGATTGAGCTCTGAGCATCCTCCTCACAAGTGGCCTCCAATTTTCCAGTGCAGTGACCTCTCTGCTGTCAATGACTAGATTTTCTTTTCTTTACAGCTGTATCTTCACCATCATCTTTTACAATGAAAACTAATACACTGAGCACCACAGTGCCTAATTCCTATTACCCAGGTAACTGATTTTTTTTTTTCATTGTTTCATTTCTTCATAATCCCTTAGCAATCAGAACCAATCAGTGCCCACTTTACTATATTCACAGTGCTTTAGGAGCTTAATAATATGTTTGACATGTTGTAACCAGATGCTTTCTAGGGGGACATGGTGGAACTTTTCATCAATCATTTACTGTTCTTTCTCTTTTTACCTTTTCTGCATTGACCTGCTTATGATGTATGACAGATCCATTTGTGCCAACTGCAATTTTAGGTGAGAACATTTCCCTTTATCAAAGTTTATTGCAGGAATAATTTGGAAAGTCAGCGCCCACTCTCTAAGAAACTGGCATTTTTATTCTGTATGGTGCAATGATTGGGCACAGGACATGGGGGAGGGAAGTAAAAAGAATGTTTTTAAAACATTCTCCCTTAAGAAGGAAGGTTGCCTGCATGTGTGCTGGGGACAATGCCAAGACTTCTGCTGTCAGATTCAAGTCAGACAGCACACTTCCAAGAGACTCCTTACTGTAGGAGATCGAGATATTCATATAGTTTTGAGCATACAGATAGAATATAACATCTCCCAAACTAGCTGTTAGATGTCTGAGAGCTGAATTTTGCCCAATGTATAATCATAGCTGTGAAAATAGTCTCTCATTATTTTCAATTATTTCTATATACTATTGGCTTCAATTTTGAAAATAGCATTTTTCTAATTATGCCAAATATACAGAAAAAATAAAATTGTAAAAATAAAATTTGGCCACCTACCAGATCTTGTTGAGACTCACAATACCACCATTTTTCCAATGTGTCTGTCACACAGTGAAATTTCAAAGGAGCTGATATTTTGAACAGTGAAATGACAAGATGGCACTTTACAATCAGATGATTTATTATTTGTCAGATGTCACTGGAAATGAAATAAGGTGTTAGCCCTGTGGGGCACAAAGCATTTAAAGTATGAAATGTTTCCAGCACAGGGGGTTGGAGGGTGGGGGTAATGTCCCATGTGTCCAATATAAGAAGGGTGAAGAGAGATGGCTGTACCTGGCTATGATAACAAAATGAGCATGAGCTGCTATTGCATTTGAGACGCATAAGTAACCAGAGTGTATCATGGCTTGTGTTCTCTTTCTATTACTAACCATACCGAAAAGGAGCACAGCAAAAACGGCATCAAGGTATATAACAATTCATTGTAGCCAGAGTTCCATCTTCAATTGTTCTAACTTCTTCCTAATTCTCTTTTACAAAGGTTTTTATCTTTGCAACTGTCAATTTTTTCCTCCTGTGCTTCTCTTTTCTCTCTTTATGATTTTGTATTGATGTAATTTTTTCCTATGGTGTTGTCTGCACTTGAGCCAAAGTGTTGCCAAAGTAAGACAAAGCAGGGCAGCCACCTAGGAAAGAGAAGGAGATTCAGAATTTGGGCTGCTGAATTCCTGTGGTGGGGAGGGGGCTGACAGCACCTCCCTTTTTATTTTAATGCCACATCTAAAGCAAAGAAATGCAACATTTCTGTACTCACATGAGTGGGGGACAAGTTAATCATAGCTACCATAACAATGTAATCTGCATGCAAATGACATCTGCAGAATCTTTTGACAGCCTGAGATTTGATATTTCTTTGTGTGCTGTACCATTCATTCAGCACTTTGTCTGGTAGATATTCTGACCTTGGAGGAACTGTGAGTGAGTGGGGAGAGCTTAGCCACAAACTGTCCAAAGGTAGAGAATATTCAGATTTCAGAATAGAAGAACCACAAGCTTATTAAGTCAATTTCAGGGTAGTGTACTTTTAAGAAAAAAGTTACTACTTGTAATTATTAAATCTTAATGACTTTTGTAAAAATGTGTTGGTTTTCTATATGGTAAAATAATCACTTTAAAAGGACAATTTTAGTGGAATCAAAGTATACAGGTTAAAGATTATCCAAACTAAACCAATAAATATTGGTGATTTTATTTAACATCTGTAGCTGTCAGAGTAACCAATGACAGTGCTTTGGAGTTATATTTCTTTAGATTGATCATATAGTATTGATATGAAACATAGCAGGCATTAGTCAAGTCTTCATGTGATTTTCTTCTCTCAACTCTCCTATTTTCACTCTTATGAGACCAAACACATGAATAATTTATCTAGTGTTATTTTTTGTAGCATTAGTGGTATTGGTGATGATAATTTTTTTTTTAAATATCAAGAAGAAAAGCTTTTTTTATATGTCCAGGATGATTTGATCATCCAGGTACTTCCTCAGAAATTCATAGATTAATTAAGTGGGGCTTAGATTCATAGATTAATTAAGTGAGCATGTTTTAAAACATATTTTCACAAAAAATATATCCAAAATCCCAATTAGAAAACAGAGTTGATGGCACATTGCATTACCTTTGCATCTTTGGGACTTTTTTTAATAGGAAAGAGGATTTTAAAATTCCTTCAGATAGAGTAAATATTCATATGCGTATCTCTCAGAACTTGAAAATAATAGATATATGCAGTAGTGTCAAAATAAGAATCCCTGGTTTTTTTTACAGGGGTACTTTTAAAGTTATTTATAAACCATCATATTGCTAGACTTTCTGCAAATGGTTTTTAAAAATTAATATAGGGAAAAATAGAAACATCTATTCTATATTTAAGATATCTTAATTATATGTGTATCCCTCTTTTTAAAAATTATGTTAAAGCATATTTGTCATTTAATCTTGAGACTTCAAATCTTAGATAAAAACTTTGGGCTACTTCTAACTCCTCAAGTCTCATTACATAGCCCTATGTTTCCTTATGTAACCAAGTTGGTATCATCAGATCTGAGAGTTAGAGCTGAAAGGGATAGGTTATCTAGTTCAAACTTTTCTCCCCTCATTCCACCCTATTTTACAGATAAAGAACCAAGACCAAGAGATGTTAACTAACTTGGTTAAGTTCATCTATGTAGCATGAGACAGGTGGAATTTAAATCTAAGTCTTCTCATTCTAAGTCCAATACTCTTTCTACTGTACCATGCAGCTTCTGAGAAAGAAAATAAAGGTTTAAATAGTATTTTTAAATAGACAATTGATATAAATTTAAATTCTTAAGTTGAAAACCATTGGTCCATGAACTGGATAGTTCCTTCTGGGAAACACATTTACTTGTTTACTTCTTAATCTTAGGTACTTAGGTGGATTTTATTTTTAAAAGTTTAAATCCTGCCAACAGAGATAATGAGACCATTATGTCTTTATGTATTGGTAGGTCATTTCATACATATTACACTGGGTAGCTTTAATTACAGGGGCTTGAAACTCATGAATCTGAGCAGAATTTAGCACAAGAATGGCCAGTTCTTGCATCATAACCTGCCCTGTTAGAAACTGGAGAATGGTTAGGTTGCTGTTTTTATTCCCATTGAATGGCCAAATCATTTAAAAGAAGCTTATAAGGTCAACCCACAGCAGAGCATATATTAATAATGTGCATCCCAAAGGATCCAAAGCTGAGAGAATGAGAGAGGCACAGAGGGGAAAACTCATTAGCAGTGTTTCATTTATTATCATCTCAAGGAAAAAATGTGCTGCGTCTCAGCCCAGCTGATTTAGTATTCCAACTAGGATTCTCATACCCCAGTTTTTAAGTCAAGTTGTCAACATAAGCAAACATGATAGGAAAATTTTCTGATGTAATTGTGGCTATTCTGATATAAGAAAAAAAAATCTGTTGAATTTTAGCTAATTTAGCCAAATTTTAATGAATCCAAATAAAAATCATAAAATCAACTTACTGCATTTTTATTTTGTCTTTTGTGTCTTTAGCCACCTTGTAGTAATCCAGGTGCCATTTCAGTAACAACAACATAGTTACACTTGTGTACCACCTCTCATGCCATGCATCATAAGGTGCTTTGTAATATAGAAAGACTTTAGATTCCAAGCAAGATTAAAAAAACAGAGTAGTATACTGGAACTGGATTTTTCTTTGAACTTTCCATCATAAACAATCTAATTTTTAAAAAATCTTGTGTACTTGATGTATAAATATTAGATACTGTAGCCACTTTTATCTAAAATGAGCTCCAGTTCTAATGCTCATGTCGTAAGGAACAGCTAAATTAATTTAGTAATATAGTTTGGTGATTTAAGTTTATAGAGATTAAAATAGCCTCACTATATAACATAGGTATTTAATTCATGATTAATTGGCCTTTAGAAAATGAATGTCTTAAAATATTAGTATCATGTAACTGTTTCCCACACCAAAGTAGTTTTTTTTTTTTAAATAACTAGTATTTCTGCAGCTAATGAAAACTAATTTTATTAGCAATCTTTTGTTCAAACTGTGGCCTCTTTAGGCTTCTTGGACCAAATTGTAGCACAATTTGGTCGACTTGGCCCTGGTATTTCAATAAAAAATATATTAAGTAAAAATAAGATTCATTTAGTCATTACTTGATTCTGGAGGGGTAGAAAGAAATTAGAAAGCTATTTTCACCTCCCATTTATTCTCGTGTTTCTGTTAAACACCTCCATCCTAACTTGGTGGAGAAAGTTAAACTTGGCCCTCTGACCAAATTACTTATGAAGAGGACACTAAATTGTGAAGTGAAAAGTTCAAATTAGAAACTACCTGTAATGATTCATGTAGTACTTACTGTTGCTTATGCCCTTTTTCCTTTTTCTCCTCCTCTTTTTTTTCTCCTGATATGTATCTTCTTAAAAGTGCCAATAAATGGTAAGTTTCCCATTTGCCCCATTGAAAAGGTGTGGAGAGAGTGGGAATGTGTGTATTACTTGTAGATTTTTTTTTTTTTTACACAAACCCAGCTGGTTCTATTGTGTATTGGCTTGCATGCAGTCATTTAACATTTCACATGTGATAAAGCCCATGATTAAAGCATGCTAAGTGGCCAGTCAGGCAACCTTTTGTTATCTCCCCTCTTGTGTGTTTGTGTGTGTGTGTGTGTGTGTGTGTGTGTGTGTGTCTCAGTATGTTGTATCAAATCCACAGTTCATTGTAGTTCTTGCTTTAACAACCATAAACCATTCTGTGCACTTTTATTTTGCTCACAAGGCCATCTGTAGAGAATTCATTTTGTAATAAAGAAGAGTCAACTAATCTTAGAAAGAAACAAGTCTTGTTCTCCACCAAGGGGACTTGATGAAGTTTCAGGATGAAACTTCAATATGATTTAGCACACCGTGGCTGAGGGGCTTAATAACTCTCCTTGTCAATTAGCATTTGGAAAGCAATCTATGGTTTGGACTGCTTTGCGAAGAAGCATAAATTCTTTGCCTAATTCCAATGAGTCTTGCTCTTCCCGTTAAGAATTTCTGGATATTTTACTTTTCTTCCTTGCTGAGATATCACAAGAGGGTACTACAATTATAGACTTGGGTGATAACAACTGCTAGTCTCTTAGCAGACAATGTATTTGAAACTCAGTTCATTGATCAGGCCCTGTTTATTCTGTGCCATTCTTTGTCTAGACGAAACCCACACGATGGCCAGTGATACAAGCAGCTTGGTCCAGTCCCACACTTATAAGAAGCGAGAGAACCCCGATGTGCCCTACCAGACAGGACAGCTTCATCCGGCCATCCGCGTGGCAGACTTACTACAGCACATCACCCAGATGAAATGTGCAGAAGGGTATGGCTTCAAGGAGGAGTATGAGGTGAGCAAAATTCACCCAAAAAGCCCATTTCAAAGACCTTCTGGCAAATCATGTTGGTAATTTCTGCCTAAATTATAAGAAAATACAAAACAGATCCCCCCCATCAGTAAGGAATGCATAGGATGTTCAAATGATGAAGATACTACTATTTGAAGGTCTTTAAGGTGTTGAATGTCTCAGAGTATTAAAAACTAAATGTGAAGTGAATGCCTGCTTTAATTCTTTGTTAGTTCTATGGAAGGAGTAATGAAATTTGAAATTACTTAACCTACTAGGCCCTTCTCTCTGATTTCTCTTTCCTTCCTCTGACTTTCTTATAAATGAAACCTGAAACCCCAAGGTATTTTATAGCAATCTTCCATAACAGAGAAAGAAAATGTCTTCTTAAAAATTACAGACTATCAGTGCTTATTAAATAATACTAAAGATTCTGATAAATATCATGCCTTAGGACAATAGTTATGGTCCTGCCAGAATGAACCACCTGTTATTACCTCTGCCCTCTTTTGTAGATATTTTTCAGTGTTATTTTCTCAGATGGTAGCATTCAGTCTCAGCAAGACAAAGTACTTACTTCTCTCAAAGTCCTTGTTGGAAACTAGAATGTTAGAAAGCCATTGAGGAATCAGAGAGATCTCTGATTTGAAGGAATATGTTATAAGAAGCATACCAGCACCTCCCTGACTAACTACCTGAAATCTGGACTTTTTAGTGACCTTATATTTTATCTGATAAAGTAGATTCACTCATGAAACTTTCTAAAGTACTGGGTTTATATACTTAAAAGAAAAACAGAAGCATAGGTACATTTTTCCCCCAACACCTCTGAAAGAATGGTATTGAACTTGTAGTCTAGGTGCCTCAGACACATTAACTGTGTGACCCTGGGAAGGTATTAACCTCTTACTGTCTAGATTACTTTATCCTTAAAATGGGCATAATAATAGTACCTATCTCATGGGTATGTTGTAAGGATTAAATGTAATAACACATATAAAGTGCTTTGCAAAACTTAAAAGGATTATAAACACACTAAAATACTAAACACTACTATTGTTCAGTCGATTTCAACTGTATCTGACTCTCCATGACTTCATTTAGGGTTTTCTTGGCAAAGGGAGTGCTTTGCCATTTCCTTCTTTGGCTCATTTTACAGATGAGGAAACGGCAGCGAACAGGATTAAGTTACTTATCAGAGAGTCACACAGCTATTAAAGTGTCTGTGGTTGGATTTAACCTACCTCTTCCTGATTCCAGCATTTGCCACTGTGCCATGTAGCTGCCTATATATGCATACCAACTCTTATTATCAACAAGATACACTAAAATAACAGATTCCTATCCTACTCTGTAGTTTCAGTATATCTTGTCAGAAGCATATAATTTGCCGTCTGTTTCAGGTAGTCCCAAACTCTTATGGATATCAACATTGCTTCCTTGTGACATTTAAGATCAAATAACAATACCAGTTTTATGCCCCCCGATACTTCTGTGTGTTTGTTTTGAGTTGAGCTCTCTTTTCTTGTCTTAATCACCAGAGACTCATTATAACAACAGAGCAACCAACAGTACAGATGTTTGTCATGTCAGTGATGTGCTTATGAGAAATAAGAATAGTGTTCTTTTGCTCCAAAACAATAAAACAGGAACTTGGTTATCCTTTTTTTTTTTTTTTTTTCTGCAGAGAAACTTTGCCAGGGCCATTTAATAAGGCTATACACACTTGGGAACGGTTGCATGTTCCTCAATTTTCTATTTGAGCTGACTAGACATTTTTTAGAGAACTAACCTGAAATTCTTGGGTTTAAATTTACAATATAGTTTACATTGCATGGAAATGTGCTTTCTTTGCATATCACTTACCTTCCTACCCTTTTAGAGGACATACTTAATAGGATTAAGGAAAAGAACCAAGAAGATTAAAGTAGGTAGAAAAAGTGAAATTAAACTCATAATATATTAAGAAAAGTATAAATCCTGTGAAAAGGATGGTGCCTTGATGCTGTCTAATACCTTGTATGCAAATGGTGCTTAAATGTTTGGTGACACTGAGTGCTAATGAGAAAGTGATTAATGTGTCCATCAAGTAATCACAGACTAATCTAGGATCATTTGGGGGGTGCCCTATTTTTCAAAATCTATGGGATTTTGAGTCTTTAAAAAACAGCACAAATTTGCCCCAAAGTCATTTGACAATAATATATTTAATAGTATAGGAACTCTGCAATAACACCTTTTGATTTGGTCATTTTTAACATTGTTTTTGTGGAACTAATCTCCCTCTTGTAATTTATTACTGCCTGATAATCGTGTATATGTGGAACTACTTAAGAACTTCAGATATGATGTCAGTACATGGAAGTAATGTAAAAATAACTTCATTCAGATAACCTGAATAAAATTTTTGATTTTTAGATGTAAACCCACATGGTAATAAGTTTTGGGTTTTTTTTGTTGTTGTCGTTGTTGTTGTTTTTGAGGCAATGGGGGTTAAGTGACTCACCCAGGATCACACAGCTAGGAAGTGTTAAATGTCTGAGATTAGATTTGAATTCAGATCCTCCTGACTTCAGGGCTGGTGCTCTACCCACTACACCACCCAGCTGCCTCATTAAATTTATTTTTAAGCAGATACTAACAATTCATTTATAATTATTACACCTGGTCACATATTTGTTAGAAAGAAGATGGAAAATGGGAAGAGTTAGACCAAAGTAAGTGCTTCACATCAATGACTCCATAACCTCATTTAAAGTTGTCACAACCTGGCCACTTCCTATCTTTCCAGGCTTTTTCTGCTTTACTTCTCTCTATGGACTCTACAATCCAAGCTACAGTGAGTAAATCAGTGATGGAGCTTTTATTAAGCTCTTAGTATGTGTCAAGCACTATGCTAAATTCAAGGGATACAAAGAAAGGCAAAGATATTTCCTGCACTGTGGGAGTTTACATTCTAATGGAGGAGATACGATGTAAATACATAAGTATATAGTAAATAACATACAGAGCAGATGGGAGGTAATCTTAGAAGAGAAGACCCTAGTAGCCAGAGGAACTGAGAAAGTCAGAAGGGGAGATTTGAGAAACTAATACAGCTAAAAGAGAAATGATATGAGAGATAAGAGTGTTATTTAAGACAAAACAGCAAGCAAGCCAGTCTACCTGGATCACAGAGTGAATGAAAAAGAGGACTTACATAAATGCTTGTTACCTTTAATCCTGAGACATTGAAACTCATTAATTAGAGGTGTGGCAGTTTAGACAAATCACCTTGGAAACTGAATGGAGAATGAATAAGTGAAGAAAAACTTGAGAAAGAGAAACCCATAATCTAGTTGAGAGTTGATGACAGCCTAATGTAGGTCATTCCATCTCCCGTCTCCAGGCCTTTGTACTAAATTCTATTTATGCCTGGGATGATCTCCCTTTTGAACTCTGAGGATAGAGACTGTTTTTGCCTTTCTTTGTATTCACAGCATTTAGCTCAATGCCTAGCAGATAGATAGTGACTTGCTGGCTAATGGACTAAATCATAGTCCCTCCAGAAGTTCAGATTGCAACCTGCTCTTGCCATCTGATTCTGGGATTGTTATCCCTGTTCTACTATATAACATCTTTGAAGAATCTATCCATCATTTCTTTAGTTCTTTTTCTCATTTTCTGGGTACAAGGCACTTGCATTCTATCACTATCTATCTGGTATCTTTCTCTGTCAATATGTGATTCTAATCATTTCCTGTATGTTGTGCCTTATGTCACTTCTTATACATAAGTTATCAATAGAAATGTGGGACAGCCTTTTTATACTTGCCATGTATTCCAAAATCCAAGCTAAAAGTGAATTTTTATATTGAGAAATACATTGAGAAATTTATATTTCAAGATACCTGGATAGAGAAGATATAGACTGTTGTGCAAGAGGTCATCAGGATATGTTGACCCATTTGCCTAATTTCTTATATTTAAAAAACTTAATAGGAATGAGCTATTCATAAGTAAAGGTACCATTAAAGAAAATATGGGAAAAAGACTTTTAAAAATCACTTTCTAGTTCAGATTGTATTTTCATAATCATAATTTTGAGTGATAGGTGCAGAGAATACAGGATCCCACTGTATTTCTTCTTCTTCTTCTTCTTCTTCTTCATCTTCTTCTTCATCTTTTTTTTTTTTTTTTTTTTTTTTTTTTTTGCTGAGGCAATTGAGGTTAAGTGACTTGCCCAGGATCACACAACTAGGAAGTGTTAAGTGTCTGAGACTAGATTTGAACTCAGGTCCTCCTGACTTCAGGGCTGGTGCTCTATCCACTGTGCTACCTAGCTGTCCCTGTATCTATGTTTGTTGATTATAAAACAGCATCTGATTTGCTGTAGAACAAAATGTAACCTCAAAGTCTTAGCTCCAACAGAATGTCTACCATAAAGAAGTTAAAATGAAATAAAATCACTTAACAGAAGGTAAACACAAAAATAACTATTAAACAATCCCTTGGTAATATTAACATTAATTGAGATAAAAACAGAGATTGAGAAACTGAAGTATTCAAACTGTCCTAATTTCTAGGGCAGAGTCCAAAAAGAAAAGGTATCCTTACAGATGGTGAAAGTATTTCTGTTTATGGATGGTAGTGTGACAATAATGGTATAGTTCCTTCTTGGAAAGATCACTTGGAAATACCACTAAAAAGAAAACCCCTAGATTCCACAAAGGAAAAAAGAAATGTATGAAGAATGAATACCTATTTTCCAAACTGTGATATGCATTACAGGATGAATAGACCACTAAGTTAATCCCATTGGTACATATATGCTACAAAGAGACAATAACTAAATCCATAACAATCAGTCAATCAATGAGAATCTGTTAGGTGCCTGATATATGTAGGACATTGTGCTAGATAGTAGGAATACAAATAACCCCTACTAGTAATGTGCTTCTGAGGGAAAACCAAATCTTATCTAAGTATATACAGAATTAATATAAAAAGAATAAATTTAAACAAATAATAATTTAGTACAAGTTAGTTTGAGATGGGAGGCACTCAAAGTTGAGAGGATCCAGAAAAGTGTTTAGCTGTGTCTAGAAGGAAGATAAGAATTCTATAAGATGGAAATGAGGAAGAAGCACAATTCAGGATTTGAAAAGAGTGAAAGCAAAGACAGTGGAGATAGGAGATGGGGTGTTATGAATGAAGAATTGAAAGAAGACTAGATCACAGAATAAAGGAGAGGGACAAAATATACAGTGAGAATGGAAAGATTGTTAGGGCAAGGCTATGAAGATCACCAGAAAATAAACAAAAGTATATATGATTCTTAAGGCAATAGAAAGATACTAGAATTTACTGAGTAAGAGGATATAAGATTATGAAAAATGATTTAATACTTTGTGTGATTCTGAAATGCTCCATGGCCCTCAAATCCATCTTTCTAATATCATTATTCTTTCAGTTATGCTATATTTCAGGGAACCACCACAGTAGCCAAAGAATCAAAACTGCATTTGATCCAAGAGAAATGGACAGCTCAAATGCTGTCCTGCTACCTATGAAATGTTAAGACTTATATCTAGGGCTCCCAATCTTTTTTCAGTCTCCTGTGAAACCGAGAGGAGAAAGAGAGGACTTCTGTTCCTTTCTGTCCAATATTTTGTGAATCTCTGAGTAAATCTTATCTGTTCTCTTTCTAAATTTATATATACCTGGTTGCTACTATGTTGTCTTCTGATTAAAATGAGGTCCTTGAGGGCATTGTTCTTGCCTTTGTTTATATTTTCAGTGTTTAGCAGACATCTTGCATATATTGAGAGCCTAATCAATGCTTCTGGATTCACCAACTATTCAATAATGAAAAAAAATAAATTCTTAATTCATATATATGCATATAAAAGATAAAATAAGTTAATTTTTCATCAGGATTTTTATCAGGACAACTGTATTCAGTATATAACAATACTTTTGGAATGATAAAGTTGTTTGGCATAAATGAATTAGTGAGACATTCGATTATCTTTCTTGTCAACCAACAGGATTTGGGGTTTGTGTTGTTTTTTGGTGTGGGGGGCTTATTTTAGTATAGTTTTTAAAAGAGATATGATAGATATCATATTTAGGTTCTAGTTTGTTTCTTGTTTTTTATTTGATTTAAGAATTGGTCTGATGATCCTGATTCACAAAGATAAATTGCTCTAAATGGAGTCATAAACACAGTTAATAAGAATAGCTATGGTCCTCCAAAGGTAAATAAAAAATGTTATAACTTCATTGATTAAAAATCAATTCAAGTTTCTTGTTATTGTCATGTTCCATTAGCTTATCATTTACTGGGTTGCTATCCCTTTCCCCCCTCATTTAATAAAAAGGATTTCATATACAAACCTCATTTATTTGGTTTTAGTGAATCCCAAAATGATTTCTTTCCACTTTTTTCAGAAAAACTATAATGTTCCCTCTCTGTTCCCCCACTCCTCCTTCTTAGCCTTCTTTCTAATCCTCATTTTTTTCATCAACTACCGATTTTGAAATAGTCAATACAATGTTACATCTATTTAGTGAATACTTCCCCCCACGAAATACCTATAACTTAGTTTGGAAACTGTATGATGTTTTAGCACCCTGGATAGATCCTCAGTAGAGCTTTACTGGATGACAAGTGCACAATATGAACAAGCATGGATTGGTTTTGATCTGCTTCATTTGAAGAAGTACCTACCTAAGTGACACTCTAGTCCTTTTCCATACTTCATTCCTGACTCCTCCTCATCAAAATTCTTTTTCCCTGGCTTCCACCTCTCTTTATTGATATCTGCCTCTCCTAGATTGCTATTTTAGGAAAAGTGTCCATCATGTTTCACTTCATTGCCTACTCTCACTCTCTGTTGTTTAGTCATTTCAAATTACTTTAATCATTTGCTTGACTCTTCATAACCCTATCTGAGGTTCTTGGCAAAGATACAGGAGTGGTTTGCCATTTCCTTCTCCAGCTCAGTTTACAGATGAGGAAACTGAGTTAAGCAGGGTTAAGTGACTTATCTGGGCTCACAAAGCTAGTAAGTGTGTGAGGCCACAATTGAACTCAAGAAGAGGAGTCTTTCTGACTCCAGGCACTCAGTCACTTAGCTGACCCTCTTTCACAGTACTATATCCCAAACATGAAAATAGTAATATGGATCCTTGACTGAGGATGGATTTTCATTCACTTTCTGTTTTCCTAAAGAATGTTTCTCTTGCTATATAGGCAAATACTTCTGCAATTATTCTGTGGATTTCATTCAATTGTTAAAATTCTGAAAATTTTCCATATTGAACCTATGGTACCTTTGGTATAGAGAAGACCTGAAGAAGAATCTCCCTCCAATAAAATACATGGGCTCCTTCACTGAAATACTCAGTCATATATAATTGCCTTTGCCCCTAAGAGAATATGACCTCTCCACAATCACAGTAGCCAGTATTTTCCAGAACTTGGTTTTAAATCCAAGTCTTCCTCGCTCTGAGCCTGATTTTCTATATTAAATTTCCTCTCTTATTAGAGATCCCAGGACTTAGAAAAAAGAGCTAAAAGGGCAACTAGAGATCATTTATGCAAACTCTCTCATTTCTTAGATGAAAAAAGTGAGAGCCATAGAAATTAAATGATTCCATCCTTCCTCCCAAGGTTGTTGTGAAAATTTGTAAAGCACTTGGCATAATGCTTGGCACATAATAGGTGTTTATGAATGGTTCTTCCCCGTTCCCTTCCCCGAAATGATACAGTTGACAAACATACACAACATCACCAAGATTTAAATGAAAATTTTTTGACTTCAGATTCTAAACTTTTGTCACTCAGGAACATCTTTGGTATGCCCCAAACCAAAGATTTAGGGATACTGTTGTTCTCTGGTACGAAGATTCTTAGCCCATGACTCATGACTCCCCATGTGGGATAGCATAAGTGAATATGAGCATTGTGAAATGATGATTTATTATCAATAAATTGTTTGATTTGTATACTTATTTTATATACCTGTATACCTGGGGTCACATAAAAATTTCCTGGGTAAAAAGGAGTCCTGAGTGGAAAAATATTAAGAAGTCTTGCTGTAATTGACCCAGTCCTGCCATTTGCTATCTGTATGACTTTGGGCAGATCATTTAACTTCTCAATTTCCTTTTCTCCAAAATAAGAGACTTAATCTAGGTAACTATTAGATGCTATCAACCTCTAGATCCATTTGTTTTCTAAGCCTTGATAGCTATGAAGTGGTTCCCAGGTCCATGTGATATCAAATAAATGATACCATTTTGGTTACTTGTAGTTGTTCATTTATTTCAGTCATGTCTGACTCTCTATGACCCCATTTGGAGTTTTCTTGACAGAGATACTGGGATAATTTGCCATTTCCTTTTCTAGATCATTTTACAGATGAGGAACTGATGCAAACAGGGTTAAGTGACTTGTTCAGCTAGTAAGTGCCAGAGGTCAGACTTGAATTTAGAAAGAAGAATCTTTTTGACTCCAAGTCCAGCACTCTGTGGCTTTGTTTGTAACTAAATTATGGCTGCTGAGGAATCTTCCCCAAGGTGCGAGAATTGGGGTGGGAGATCTCCTCTGGTCAGAGCCGCAGTTCTTATGCAAAAAAAGCTGCAAACCTGTGTGGCAAAAGGAGTTTTATTTCCCCTAAGAAGACAGTTTGCTAGGAAGTCTGTTGTGTCCTGCTTCCTAGAGCCCCCAAGTTGGGGTGACAAAATGTAGCGTGCTTTCTAGAGCCCCCACACCAGGGTGATTAAAATATACATCCTAGTGAAGGAGTGATTGAGGCAGGACTCCTGAGGATGGTGGGAAAATGGAGTCCATTTATTCCAAGCACTTTCCCCTTTTTATACTCTTATCCACTTATATAACAAAAACAACACTGCACATGTACTATGTACTGCACACATGGGACCACATGAACCACTTGCTATTGTATGAGTTTGCCACCTGGTATCCGCTGCTTCAACAACAACACAGGTTGTTACTTGTCCCCTGACTTCTCAGGGAAGCTGAGAGCCCTTAGGGGAGACGGGGAGCTGAATCAGACATTGTCAGCAGATTCCCTCTGGGCTGAAGGGTCTTATACCTCACCCAGAATTCCCCCCAGAGTGGCCACAGAAGGCAGCCTTCTTAGTGGGCAGGGAATATAGCAAAGGTGGGATATCTTCACCAGTGGGCAAGATCCTGTTAACTTCTGCAAAGATTCAGGGTTCAGAGTTGTCTTTTATTAGAGTCTGAGGCTTGGGGCTTCAATTCAATTCAGTTTAACTGGGAGTTTGAATCACTCAGTTTTGATTATGCCCCAGATCTAGATTTCCAATTGAAAAGAGATTACTTATTTTGGGGGTTTCCCTTAAGGACAGAAGGATGTGTCCCCTCCAGGGAAGAGCTTGAGACCCCCTCTCACAGATTAAAGGGAACACAGTTTCAGGGCCCCCCCAAAAGGTTAAAGGGGACACAATTTACATCACAGATATGACTGCTGGTATGTTTGGCTTTTCCCTTCGTAACTGTGTACCATCTTGCCTTTCTAGTCTTATATTCCTTATATCACTATAAGATCTAGTGACATTGGTCTTCTTACTATTTCTCACACATGACACTCCATTTCCCAACTGCATGCCTTTCTCTGGATAGTTGCTATGTCTGGAATGCTCTGCCTTCTCACTTTGTCTTCCTGGCTTACCTAAAATTCCACCTTCTGCAAGAGATCTTCTGTTGTCACTGTCTTCTCCATGTGATTACCTGCTATATGTACTCTGTATATCCATAAATACATATATAAATAAGTGTTTGCATGTCATCTCCCCCATTAGAATGAGAGAATAGAGTATTCTTGAGGGCAACAACTGTGGTTTTTGCCTTTCTTTATATCCCCAATATGTAGCACAGTGCTTGGCCTTTAATAAACAGCTAACTTTGTTGGCTGACTGACTAAATTAGTGTAGACAGGATTAAAGGTAGGGTTTATATGCAAATTATCTTTTATAGAAAATCTTTTACCTTTGGCAGGGGATAGAGTGAATGAATAACATTTTGGGGAAGGAATAACAAGTCATTGTATTCATCTTCAGGGCTCAATAATTTCTTTGTCAAGTGTCATGTATAATCAAAAGTGCTTATTATAATGAAATTATTAAACGAATAGGCAGATTTTTATTGTATTCATTCTTGTGTACCTTCAGAGATTGAGAACAGACAAAATTACAGTGTTTTTTTTAAACTATAGCATCTATTCAACCTTTTATATCAAAAATAGAATTTTTATAATTGTTAAACTTAGGAAAGCTCTAAGGAATGGTATTTAACATAGGAATCAGAATGCCTTTACTTTAAAAAAGGTTTTATTGTTACCATTGGTATAATAGCATTTCAGAAAAAAAAACATTAAATTTTATACATTTGGGTCAAAATAACATTGGCCCTATTATATCATTAGATAGGGAACTGAAAAATATGAACAGCCTTCCCTGTTATGTAATGAAAACTAAGAAGGCTTCAATATTGTTTACCTTTTGTTATACTCAGAAAAGTAAATAGATAAGGGCATTTTTTTGTACAGAAAAACTGCAGTAGGTTTGTATTTCTATAGTTCTGTGTGTTTGTCATAGAATACTAAGCCCCAAGACCTGTTGAAATAATCAATTACTTCAATATGGAAATTTTCTCTGGGGATAAAGTACAAACAGCTTCTATACTTCTTGCTATGACTCCTACCGAGTAACGATCAAGACAACCATTCTGGTTTCTTTGGTTTTCTTCATTCCATATGCTGTGAAAAACAATTTATCCAGATTGTAGCATTTTTTTTTTTTGAAATGGAGGCTTTCTCTCTGTTGACACTGATTTTCAACCAATACTCTTTTATCTTTTCAAAGATAAAAGTGTCTGAAAATTGGCCTAAGCATTGGAAGAACTCATTACTGATGAAGTATCAGGCAGATGAATGTCCAAATAAAAGAAAGAAACATATGGTAGGGATGAGACTAAGAAGTGTTCACTGTGAACTTTTTCATTTGATTTTGGTCTAACAAGATAGTCAGATTGCACATCTCACCAGGGAAATATAATAATTTGATTCAAAAGAAACTCAGACATGAATCACAATAAAAAAGTAAACATGCTGAATTGAACAGAAAATGGCACATTGTCAGCTGATGGTGGTTCAGAGTTCTCAGGAGAAAGACAAAGTGTAAAGGGCACATTTGTTTACGTTGCTATGAAATAAGGATTTCAGTTCTGATCCCCGTAGGCAAAAAGAATCAGACTCTGATAAATCTTCTGGGAGAACTCTTCTGTGAATCTCTGAGATGGAGAAAGAGACTAACTTCTTCTCCACCATCCCCAAACACCTCCTCTTTCTCTCTCTCTCTGTGTTTCTCTCTCTCTCTCTCTCTCTCTCTCTCTCTCTCTCTCTCTCTCTCTCTCTCTCTCTTTCTCTTTCTCTCTCTCTCTCCCCCTCTCTCTCCCTCTCCTTTGTCTCTCTCTCTGTCTCTGTCTCTCTCTGTGTGTCTCTCTGTCTCTCTCTTACACACACACACACACACACACACACACACACACACACACACACACACACAATTTCACACAAGTCCAGCGAACTTTCCAGGATTCACATCTATTAAATGATGCTTTAGTATGTAATATTAGCTCACCTTTATATCATATTTTACAGTTATATTTTACTCTTTCAGAGGAAACTAGAACCCCAGGTGAATGACTTGTTCAAGGTTACATGTACAAGGTTACTCTTTAGCAGGAGAAGACTAGTTCCCTGACCCCATTAGTCCA
Organism: Antechinus flavipes; assembly: GCF_016432865.1. Taxonomy (NCBI): domain Eukaryota; kingdom Metazoa; phylum Chordata; class Mammalia; order Dasyuromorphia; family Dasyuridae; genus Antechinus; species Antechinus flavipes. Next base: position 506,995,238 of record NC_067398.1, read on the forward strand.
GGATGCCAAGCATCTTTTACACTGTTATTTTTTTTCAGGGCTCTATGGAACATTGGCACAGAATACAGAAGAATTTAGGGTACACCTGCAATTCTCATATTATCCTATTCCTTCTTATAATTTCTATGTGAAATATAGATATATGGAAAAAAGAATAATCTTTCTATTCTCTGATTCTATTGCAGCATAAAATAATACTATAACATTGAACAGTTGTGCAAAGCTTGAAAAGAAAAGGGGATAGGAAGAGAGAATTATTTTCCTCTCAGAGTGAACATTATTTTTTCCTTGTGGTGAGGAATAATGTTTTCATGTGAATTATTTAGGGAAATATATAAAGATAAGAGACATTTGGGCTATCCTTCCAATAGATGGATAGAGAAGATTCTGTCACCAACTTTGACAACTGAAGTTTAAATTTATATATAAAATAAATCTAGTAATTTATAAAAAAAATTTTAAATTAACATTAAATAAATCAATTAAAATAAATGTTAATAAATCAATGTTTGTAACAAGAACACAAAAAACCCTAGAAACCACCTTAGCTAGCAAAGCTGGTTTTAGGTCCTCACCAAATATCCAGACTAAACCAACTCCTTTTAAAATATAAACTTTTTCATAAAATCTGTAAAGAATGGTGAAAATGAAAGATTAGGAACAATATCACTTTACCAAATAACTATTGATGGCAAAAACATGTACGTTTAGAGAAAACTACACTAGATACTTAACAAAGCAAGTGATCCTAAGTATATTTAAGGATGAAACTGGAAAAGGAAAGATAGACTCAAAATGGCTGCTTACAGATTTTTGTTTCAACCTCTTTCCTCATAAAAGATAGGAAAACCTCCATATTTGGACTCTTAACATCACAGATATCACTTGTACTTCTTCAGTAAACAGAAATGATACTAATGAAAACAACATAGGAATAGTATACAAAGGAAATCTATATTGAAAGGTACCAAAAACATTTTTTAAAAACCCCAAATGTTAGGCCTTATTAGTGTAAAAGTAATCGAGAAAATGTTAACTACTGACTTATATGCCAACTTTCCTATGCATTTTAAATTTTTATGGGAATAAACCATATATATAGCAGCAAAATTCCGCAGTATGTCACACCTTTATCATCACCCAGTTCACTGAAAAATATTTAAAAGGCCCTATTGTGTTTATTATTTGTTGACTTTAAAGAAAGGATTTTAATAGAGCAAAATATCTACTTAAATATTCCCCTCAAACACTATATCTACGATACTTATATTTAAATTGATATTTAATTTCAATCATTATCCTATAATAAAGTAATACATTAATTCATATTATAAGTACATAATTTTACATAGAAGATATACTAACAGACATAATTCTGACAGTATCTCTCTAGTAAATCAAGTTAACACATAAAGTTGGAGTTACAGGCTTACCAAAGGTGTTTGCCACTGTAATGGAAAAAATCCAATGCAGAATTACATTAAAGAGAGATTCTCAATAGGTCAAGAATTTTTTTTTTCTTGTCATGAGTGCATTTGTCAGTCTGGTAAAGTATTTAGACCCTTTCTAAGAATATTTTTAAATCTACAAAATAAAATACAAAGTATTATAAGGAAATTAATTATATTAAAATATAGCATGAGTATAGATAAATTGATATAGATATCAATACAGATATTTTAAAGTTCACAGACGCCAGATTCAAAATGGTAAGGTCCTTTGAATAGACTATAAGGTCTTTTGAATGGGGTCCAAAAGCTCTACAGAATAGTCCCTATAGGGAAGAATATTGTACTGATTGAATCAAGCTCAGCAACATTGTAAATGAGTTCCATAATCACTCAAAAGAGTTTCAAAAACTGGAAATCAAAAGCAAACAAACAAAAAAAACCCACAAAACAAAATGAAAAATGTCTTTTTTTTTTAAGACTGTGATACACATTTAAATGGCCAGCTTGTAGAGCTTAACTATCTGTGGACATCACTTAGTCCATCAAAAAGCATTTATTAAACTCCCATTGTGTGCTAAATATTTTATTAGGTTCTGGGGTCACAAAAACAAAAATGAAATAGTCTGTGCTATAATGGAGTTTATGTGTTATTAACTATTAAAGTGTGTGTGTGTGTGTGTGTGTGTGTGTGTGTGTGTGTGTGTAGAGAGGGGACAGGGAGACAAAGACAGAGAGACAGAGGTGGGGGGGAGGGAGGGAAGGAGGAAGATGGAGAACGAGAGCGAGAATATAAAACTAGCAGATGGGGTGAAGATAAAAAGCATCACGTAAATGTGTTGCTTAAACTAAATCTTTAGTGAAGAGATTCCTTGACATGGAGGTAAGGAGGGACTATATTCCACACATGGGAGATCTCCAACAACAACAACAAAAAGATGGCAGATAGAATACTATATGTAAAGAAAAGTAAAAATGGGCCAATTTGTTTAGACAGTATAGTGCAGGAAAAGAATGACATAAATGAGAATGAGATTGGAAAGATACGTTATAACTAGGTTGTGAAGGGATTTAAAAGACAAACTGAGGAATTTATATTTGACCCAAAAAGCAAATGTAATTTAATAAGTAAGAGAGTGAAATGGTCAAACCTGAACTTAGGGAAAATCAATTTGGTAGTTATGTGAAGGATGGCTTGAACTGAGAGTAAGACTAAGATAGAGCTCAATTAAGAGACCAATGCAGTAGTCCAGGTGAGAGGTGATGCAGGCCTGAACTAAGTTGGTAATTACATAAGTGAAAAAGAGATGGTTGCAAAATACATTGTGGAGATAGAAACAGCAGTAAATAGCCACTGATTAAATACATAGAGTGAAAAAGAGTGAGGAGTCAAGGATAAGGTTAAAAATTGTAAACCTGAGAGACTAAGAATTATGATACTCTTGATATAAACAGGGAAGTTCAGAAAAGGGATATATTGGGGAAGGAAATAATAAATTCTATTTTCAACATTTTCTGTTTAAGATGTCTCTGGAGCACCTAGTTTGAAAAGTGCAACAGGAAATTGATAAAGGAAATCTATATACAAAATATGTGTGCAAGGTTTTTTTTATTTTGGGGGATTTTTTGTATTTTCTGTCTTTTTTTTTTATAAACAGAAATTTATTTCATTCCCTCTCACTGCATTAAAAATATAATGCATATAATAAAACAAAATAATTTCCCTCATTGGCCATGTTCAAAAAATATGTCTCATTTTGTGTTCTGTGTTTCATCACTATTCTGTCTGGATGCAAGCAAACATTATCACTTTTTCCTCTGGAATTATGGATAGCCAACCATTTTGTTGATCAGAGTTCTTAAGATTTTCAAAGTTTTGTTTGTTTTACTTTTTCAATGTTCTTGGAATTGTAGAAATTGTTTATCATTTCATTACTCTTCAGTTTATACAAGTCTTAAAAACTGTCCATTTTCAAAATACTGATGTTACAGTAAAAATAATTTAGATCCATTCACTTTACTACATCATTTCATACAAGTTTTTCCTTGTTTTTTAAAAAATGATCTCTTTCCTGATTTCTTATTGTACAGTAGTATCCCATTCACAATCATATACTTTAATTTAAGAGTGTGTAAATAAATCTTTGCCAAATTCTGCAAATGTAGGTGAGATTTCCTTTGGGAAATTGCAAAGTACTTTTTGATGAATGTTAGAAGTTTGAGTCCTGAAACAAAAACGCATAAAATGTTTTTATAATATAAATATTCTTAAAGAGAAGCAATTATAGCATAGCTGATAAAGATGTGGTTAGGAAGATCTGAATTTAAAATCCTACTTCTACCATATACCGGCTGCAGGATACTCAGTACTCTTACATATTAAATTGCAGAACATTTGTTAGTAATATCTATTGGTAGAGTTTCATCACTAAGATTTAAATGCACCAAAGAAATAACATATCTAGATCAAAAATTATGAAGAATTGCTTCTAGGGATGACATTTAGGGTTATGGAACATCTCAGTCACTGAAAAAAATGAAATTGAGGATTGCTCAAAATGCAATAGAGGGACTTACACTGGTCATGAACAAACTGAGGATATTGCAAACAAGGAAATACACAGAAATGGTTGAAGTGGTGTTATTGAAGAAGTGTATGACAAAACAGGAGTGCTGACCATGTGGCAATAAGGAAAATAATTACTAGACAACCTACATGCTCCATCAGTACCCTTGTGGTGCCAGGAGATCACAAATAAGGTCCAGAATGTTGAGTGGACTCCCTTGGGTGACTTAAGGGAAGACATGATATGATGGAGAGGCTTGGTTAGGTTTGGATCTACAGCATTGAAGGGAGTATCTAAATCTGTAAGATCAAATGTTCTTTGAAATATTGTAGACACCAGGGAAACAATTTAAATCAGCTTCTGAGCAGCATAGTTCAAATCTTGTCTCTGACTATCTAGATGACTGGGCAAATCATTTCCACTCTTCTTATTCTAGATAACTGTCTGATGCTATAAGGTGAAGCAGAGGTACCAATATGCTCTGGTAAAAAGGTGTTTCCTCACCTGGCCCAGTCTCTGTTTCTAAGCATTTTTCTTCACAACAAATACTTGTAAATTTTCACTGATCAATGTCCTCCAAGTAAACAATTTTTTATTCATCTACTAGAGCCCTACACTTCCCTCTCATGTCACATATAAATTAATAAATGAATGAATAATTTAGCAAACATGATTAAGTGCATGTTATTAGAACCCTCTACTAAGCACCTAAGAAATTATAAGGTCTCTACTTTTTTGTAGTTTATAGTCTAGTTGCAGGATAAAACATATACATAACAAACTTTCATTAACCTCCATTTTTAAATAGAAAAAGAAAGAAAAGAAAAAGAAAGGAAAAAACCTACAAGCTGTGTCCCTACCATTCAAGACCTTGTCAGATACATATAATACCCTGTAGGGAATAATAAGGAAAAAGGACAGGTTCTGACAAAGGGATCAAATAGACATTCAGCTGAAGATTTCTGGGATCACTACATGGAGATGACAGCACTAGGTGAATCTTGGAGAAAGACAAAATTCTGAAAGGTAGAAGAAATAAGGAAATGGATTCCAAGCATACCTTGAAATAGGGAATGGCTTGCTAAGTTTGGAGAACAATTAATAGTCCAACTGAACTAGAACACGAAGAGAATGAAATGGAATAATGTGGAGAAAGGCTGGAAGGTAAATTGGAGCCTGGTCTTGGAATCTGGAATCTTTAGATTTCCCTGAGAGAATAGGGAGCCCCTTAGGGTTTTTGAAAGAGGGTAGTAGTAGTCTTCATAAGAGCAAGTTTTCTTGTAGCATATTATTAGGGTTCAGTATATCTTGTTTGCACATAGTTGTTTGCACATTGTATTCTCTATTAGATTATCAACTCCTTGAAAACCTGGGTTGTTTTAGATCTTTGTCTCCTTTCCCCCTTCCCCTCAATGCTTTGTGTACTTTGCACATAGTAGAAATTTATTAAATGCTTGTTGTATTAATTCAGCTATGTAATAAATATTGAAGTATCAGCATAAAAGGACCATACTTTGATTTCTTTCATGAAGAGAACTTCCCAATCAAGGAAATTTCCTCCACCAAAATAGCTTGGCATCTACTCTGTAAATTAGTCTTAAATCTTAGGGTTGCCTAGACCCCTAAAGGTAAATGATTTGCCTGTAATCTAATTTATATAATTACAAGGTATAATTATGATAAGTAATTAAAATATGTCATAAAATATAAATACATACAACATGACATTATAGAACAATATCTGACCTGGGAGTCATACATTGGTTTAGAGTCCTCTCATTTCTTCAACATATTAGGCAGCTGGGTAGCACAATGAATAGAACACTGAACTAGAAATACAAAAGGTGGAAGTTCAAATTTATCCTCAGATACTTAGCAGCTGTGTAACTCTGGACAAGTCCTCATCTTTAAAAAGGACATAATAATTTAACCCCAGATATCTCTGTAACATTTTAAATTGCAGAATAGGGCAGAAGGAGAAGGGAGAGAAATGATTAAGCATTTATATAGTACTTACTGTGTGCTTTTACATATTACAGAAGAATTATACATAGGTAGATATAGTTTCATTATTGTTCCAGACAGACAGATGGGGATAGGGATTGAAATTGGGATATTCCAGTGCTATCTTCTCTTTACCCTCACCTATTTCCTTAACTAGACTTTAACCTTACTTTCAATCCTCATAATAAACCTCTTTAATCAATCTAGGTTTCCTGGTCTGTAAATTCCTTTACAGGGAACTTCTTGTGCCACCCAAAAGGAGTTCCCCAAAACTCCCTACCCTTGTGTCGAATCCCAAGGTTGCAGGGGAGCCAAACCCCTCCATTTAATTCCCTGAACCCCCAGACCTCATTTAATTCCATGACCACCAGAAACCCTAATTTCATTTGGGTACCCCAAATCTAAACCTCATCAAGATAAGGATCTTCCACTACCAATACATATTGACACTTTATAATAAAATATCAATGATAAATGTATAAGAGCACTGAATATATAGGAAGTAAAAGACCATGACCATTAGTTGGTAACAGAGCACTTCTTGAAAAACATATAATAAATATATTTGCAGCTCCAGAGTAGGGAAAAAGGACCCAAAACATAGAGGTAAGTGTCCTGGCACTTAGTGCCAGCTTTGTGCTGAAATTTTAGCTCTAAAATTATGTGACTGTATAACTCTGCTATGGAAGGCATTTACCTTCTTTCCCTATAATTTTCTCACAATTATTTCTCTAGTATAGAAACTTTCTTGAATACTTCAGTAGAGCCATAAGTTCAACCACCTGGAATCCTCTAACCACCTGGAATCTTCCCTCCACCCTTGCAGAAAGCAATCTATCATGCTTTCTATTCTTCAATGCAGTATTATATGATATAATGGAATGAGATTAACTGTTTTATTTGTAACTGCTGGGTGGCAGAGTGGATAGAGCTTTAGACTTAAAGTCAAGAAGACTCAATTTTCCTCCCTTAGCCTTAGTTTCCTCTTCTGTTAAAGAAAAATAATAATGGGACCAGCCTCATAGCATTGTTGTAAAAATCAAATAACGTATATAAAATGCTTTTCAAGTTTTAAAATACTATATTAATACTTGCCATTATCATTATCCTCTAAGTTGAGAAGAAAGAGTTGGAGAGATTGTGCAAAATCCTCACCCTTAATAATGTTTTATGAACATTTCTGAGAAGCCCTCTATCCTATAGTTTTTCAAGAAATTTCTTGTTTCTCTTTGTCTGGCCCTTTAAAATACAAAGGATGAAATTATATGTTCTGTCCTATCATATACCTTCCCCTGTTTCCAAATAAGAGTTGTTTTGCACTCTGACAGCTGCTTTTCATAGCTTTGTCAGTGACAAAGGACTGGTAGATGGAGGAGTAATCCTATTTACCAAAAGAAAAAGACTCCACTGCCCTTCAAAATCCTTAGGGTTTGGATTTTTTTTTTTTTCAGTTCATTTACTGTTCACCTCTCCTTTTACTAAGATCAGTCTCTGAAAGGTAGCTTTCACGTTGTTGACTTTTTTCCCTCCTCTCTCTGATTTTGCTCCCCTTTTGCTCTCGGAGATTTTTGATTTAGGAAACAGGAAGTTGCCTTTCATGCTTAAATTGCCTATCAACTAAAAGAAATGGCTTGCATGTATTCTAAGTGCGCCATCAGTGCTGAAGGAGTAGGACTTAATAAAAAGGACCTAGGGATTTCACTGGGATAGGGTACCTCCTCACTAGGTGAGGAAAGTACCTCAGCTAAAGCAGGTTGACATGTCCCCAAATCATAGTCTTAAGTCTTTAAGAATATATATCTGAGATATTCAGGCCTTCCTGACTTAAAAACCAATTTTATATTCCCTATGCCATGTCACCGTTTACCTGTCCTCTTCAGGCTTTTCTGCTCCGTTGGGAATAGATAGGTGCGATGGAGAGAGGGAGCGTACTACTAAGAATAATTTTAAATGCTTTGCTTCTGGGTCCCACTGTGGAATTTGTGAAATTTAGGGAAGGAATAAGTCTATTTTTTTTTTCCATGTCTGGTTGGTAGAACTCTGGACAGCTCACAGCTGTTTCCATTCTGCTTGTATTTCAGAGATTACTCCCCTCTATGTAGCTCTCTCTAACCAACCTACAAACTTTCGAGATGCTCTTTTTTCTTATTTTTATATTCCACAGCACCAGCTGAGTCAATCAATTGCCACAATCAGTGCAGGTTATTTTCTATCCCACAGGATACAAATAACAAACAAAACAGAACCATTGAAAGATGGGTGGGGGGAGAGGGAGGGATTGGCAGGCACTGTAAATACATTAAGAACAACAACAACAGCTGTGCCTCTGATGACTGTAGGAGCCAACTGATTTTTGACACATTTAAAAATTTTAATTTATGATGAGGAGGAAGAGACAAGTCCATAAGAAAAATATAGGACTTTGTCAGAAATTTTGAAAGCGAACCTATTTGCAGCTGAATAAAAAGATCAAAAGTCAGTTTATGATATTCATTAATGAATCACTTATTAAAATATAGTATTCATTAATTTTTTTAATACTAATCCAGAGCAAGGTTTTTTAACTTAAGTTGCTAGCCTTTTCAGAAGTTCCCCGAGTTTTCATGAGACAAAATATGATATTTTTATTTCTTTTAAGCACTAATTGTTAGCAAGGAAACTAGGTGGCACAGTGCAAAGAATGCAGGGCCTAGTCAAAACGACTTCTTTTTGTGAGTTCATATCTGACTTCATCTACTTATTAATTGTATGACCCTAGGCAAGTCACTTAGCCCCAACTGAAAGAAAGAAAGAAAGAAAGAAAGAAAGAAAGAAAGAAAGAAAGAAAGAAAGAAAGAAAGAAAAAGAAAGAAAGAAAGAAAGAAAGAAAGAAAGAAAGAAAGAAAGAAAGAAAGAAAGAAAGAAAGAAAGAAAGAAAAAGAAAAAAGAAAAAGAAAGAAAGAAAGAAAGAAAAAGAAAGAAAGGAAGGAAGGAAGGAAGGAAGGAAGAAGGAAGGAAGGAAGGAAGGAAGAAAAAGAAAGGAAGGAAGAAAAGGAGAGAGGGAGGGAGGAAGGAAGGAAGGGAGAAAGGAAGGGAGGAAGGAAACAGAGATGAGGGAGAAGGGTAGAGAGAAAGAGGGAAGGGAAAAGAGAGAGAGGAAAGGAGAGAGGGGTAGGGAAAAAGGGAGAGAGAGAAGGGGGAGAAAGAGAAAGAGAGAAAGGAAGAGGGAAAGAGGGGGAGGAAGAAGGGGAGAGAGATAGAGGAAGAAAGAAACTTAAAAGCTATGTCTACTTTGATTTCTCATCTGTAAAACAAGATTAATCATGGCACTTATCTTGTACGATTGTTATGAAGATAAAATGAGATGCTAATATTTGTAAATCACTATATAAATTATAGCTATATTATTATGACTTTTATGCCATAAATAGACATTTCAATAGTATAGTGCCTTTAAGACTTTTTTCTAATATTTCATAATTTTGCTACTTGTTTCTCCCTTTAAAGCTTATTGGCCTTACCTTGATACCAAGTTTAACCAAGAATACTTATTTTTTACATCTCTCAAGCCTTAGTGATAGTTTATGATTCTCAACATTTTCCAATTTATTTGAAGTACTTTGAGACAAATGTCTGACTTCCATTTTGAAGGTGCTTATAAGAATGTTCCTTATATTGTCTGATAGAAGTTAAAACAAATTCCCTGCATTTGTTGTAATGCTTTTAGCTTTAGATTAGATTAGCCAGAAGTGCTGTAGCTGAGTGTCTAGAGTTCTGTGACACATGACATAATAAGCATCACTTTTTGCTGATTGTAAGTATTTATCCATTAACTTTCTGACTTTCCTGGAAATACAGAGACAAAAACCTTGAGCTCATATCTTAGTGGGGATGACAACACGAAAGTAACTATATCATATATATCACATATACATGCACGGTATATACAGTAATATATGCATAAATGAAAGGTAATTTCAGAGCCAATATGTATATCTACCATGTATATTTCAAAAGACCAGTTTTCTTTGAATATATATAGTTCTTCAACATTTAAATTTGTACTCCCTCAAAATGATGAATGTTGGAGGAACTGTTAGAAAATGGACACATTGGTGCACTATTGGTAGACCTGTGAATAGGCACAACAATTCTAGAAAGCTATTTGAATTTATATCTAAAAAGTGACTGAATAGTGCTTGCCTTTTCATGCCTCTATACTACAGCTATGCCTAAAAGTGATCAAAAAAGAGGGAATTGCCTTTTATGTATAAACATAATTATAGCTGTTCTTTTTGTGATGGCAAAAAAAATGGATTTTTCCCTTCCATGAGATATCAGTGACCTTCATAAACTGTTGTAATAAAAATAATAAAAATTTTAAAATTAGGCTTTGGTGGCCAATTTAATAGTGAAGAATACCTCTGAATTTAGCTAGTACGGCTCTTGGATGTCTGACACACATACATTCCATTGAGCCCATACTTTAAGTATGCCTCTTTACCTTGGTGTTAAGACCAGTCAAAGGGCCATGTTCTTCTGGTTTAGATTTCAAAAGCCCAGTGAGTGAGGCTTCAGAGTAAGATTTTGATATTGGTATATACATACACCTATTTGAGGAAATGTAATTCCCTAGAATCATACAGGCAGCTATCATTTCTATAGTGTGAAATGTTTAGCACCATTTAGCTCAACTACTGTCAACTCAGAAGTACGATAAATTCCACCAATCATTAGAAAGGTTTTGGATTTGTTGTAGCATTATAAATTCATTGAATGCAGATAAACCTATGCACAGGATCAGAATTCACAGAATAAATACTTTTTGTTCTCAGATGTGATTTAGAAAAGATTGATAATAAATTACAAGTAGATATAATTCAGAACAGTTTGCATAACTCTTTACTATATTTATGGTGAGCTGCTCAATGGGAACATTATGGTTTGAGCATTCCCCAAGAAATTAAATCCCACTGTTATTCACAGTGGAGATATACCCACATATGCTATTTCCCTCTTCCTTTAGTATTTGTGTGATGTATATATTTCTAGAAGAAGTGAACTAGAAGATGATCTTTTTAAAAAAATTTAGCTTAGGATCCAAAACAGATACCACTGTAAGTAGTATGTATCTACAGAAATTAATTCTGTATTTATCTGATTTGATTCTTGATGGTAACAATTATTCCTGTTCTTGTGCTGTTTTTTTGTTTGTTTGTTTGAGCAGCATTCAGTGCTTTGGCACAGTATCTGTCAAACCCAATGGTCTCTATTGACAGTGCCAACTCTAGTGATTTTCAATGTCTAGACAGCAACAGATGCTCCCCATTCATCTAACTCTGTGTTACAGCTTTGTGATGCAAGGTCACCCAGATGTTGATCTTGTCCTTTAAAGCTCTAGGTTTTTATTGCCCAGTAAAAAGGAGGAAAAGTACTCTGAAATCAACCAGCCCAGCTCAGTTCATCTGAGGAATCCAATCTGTGATCTCATATTGGATGTCCTATAGGCTTTTCAAATTCAACATGTCCAAATCAGAACTGGAATCATATTTTTTCCACTCCCAAAGTTTCTCCTCTTTCAAATTTCTGTATTATCACTAAGGTCATTACCATCTTCTCACTAAGCCACTCTCATAACCTATGTATCATGCTCCATTTGCTCCATATAGCTAATATGTTGCCAATTTTTCTTTTTTCCTATCTTCATCACTTTTTGTACCCATATCCTTGTCTCTAATCACAGAGTTAACATCCAGGTGTAGGCCCTCATCTCTCACCTGAACTATTGCAATAGCCTTCTAATTGGTCTCTCTACTTCATTGATCCCAATTTCAATCCATTATATGTTTTCCAATCAACTACTGAAATGTCCCCCACGTACTCAATAAACTCTAGTGATTTCTTATTACAAGATGAAATACAAACTGCTTTATTTTTCATTTAAAACTCTCTAACCTAGACCCCTTTTAATTGTCTTATAGTTTACTTTCTCTCAAGCTCTTCTAGTCACAAATGTTATACTTTTTGTAAAAAAGTGAATTTTGTTAATTAATTTGTTGCTTGATCTCAGCAATATCAGACCTTTCATTTCGCTGTTTTTTTTTCCTTTTCAGAACTGTATTGATAGGTATATTTTAAATTGGCAAAATAGACTGCTCATTTTAGAACTGAATATATGAAGCCTCAAAATTATTTTCATTTTCAGAAGGCTTTACATTCCTTGAACCTCCTGGTTTTTCTAATACTATTTTTATTACTATTTTTTATTTTTTTCCCCAACTTCTAAGTACCTATGCACTATCCTATATTGTACTCTAATCTTTCTTCCTCTTTACTTCAATTTTATGTTTCCCCCTCTTTTCTTCTCCTTTTTTCTTCTCCTCTACATGTGCTAATGGATTCATTTAAAGAGCTGATCATCTATTGCATATTATATACTGGACAAGAGATGTTCATCCATTTGGTTTTTCCAGGGTAGATTGTTAAATAGAATTCTTTGGATAGTAAACTGAGTAAATACATTTATAAACAAGCATCTGGACAAACTTCTCTGTTTATTGATTGGTTTATTAATGCCATTTGGACCAAATGCTAGATATTCTCCTTGTCTGTGACAATGGTGAATCTGAATCTCCCTCTTTATATAGTGTTAGCTATCAGTAATAAAATGACAACCAAGTTATCACTGTTGTTCCACATTTTATATAATTGTATCATTATGCATGGAAGATACGTTGGAGGAGGCCTTTAATGTTGTATTTTGCTGTACCAAACCAAATGATTTTTATAGTCAATGAAAAATAAACTGCAATCTTGTATTCTTTGCATTTTTCAGTCAGCTGGAAGACTAAATATATAGTCTGTAGAATAATGTTTATGAAAATTTGTATTTCCTTTTCATATTTTCATCAAGGATGTTCTCAATACATATGTAAATCAGAAATATCAAATTTCCAAGTGTATCTCAAGGATAATTTGGAATTATCTAACAAAATAAATGGAAAAATATAATTCAAAAAATGTAAATTTGTGATTTTCTAGGTCAATATACAGTTGACAGGGATCCATTTCTATTTGAACTTGACACCACTGGTATAGATCATTGTTACAAAAATTTCTGTAAAGCTTTGAATATAAGCATATAAGAAAGCATATTTAATCATATTATTTATACCCTCAAATCATCTTTTTTGGTAGTACTACAATTCAGAATTTTATCCCAAACTTCTGACATTTCCCCTCTTCTTGAGACCTTGAAAATCAATCTTTCATTAGCCTTAGAATCCCCTACAGCATAGATCTCTGAAAATATTTGGTCTGGTCAAACTATGTATTTGCTGTCTTAAGTTGTTTTTTTGGTACTGTTTCTACTATGTCATACCATACAACATAGCCTGCCACTGTAGAATCTAAATATGGTAGCTCTATTGTTTTTGATTAAGAAAATAGTTTGTTATAACAATGACAGATTTTCTCCATTTTTATCTTAATGTTTTCCTTCCATTTTCATCTTTCAATGCTTTTGTAATGATTTGGCTTAAATCAGTCTCACACCAAAATTTCTACAGACTCACTTTTCTAAAACTTCATTGCTTCTCATTATTTTATGTTCTTCCTCCATGTTTCTGTGTAAGTTTTTCAAATAGGTTTATATTTTAAATCACCATTCTTCTTTATGACTATTTCTCTTGAATTAGCAAGATGAGCAATTGTTTTCTGGTGAAATAATTTCTATGTTACTTTACCAAATTTAAACTCTTCCATTATCTAAACTTCCATAGGAAATGATGATGTTTCATGTTGGGGTTTGTCTGTCACATTTTATTAGCATCAAACAGGATGGGTATATTTTAGTTACATGCCATTTTTTCTATTTGTTTTCCTTTTTTAAAAAATCTGGCATTAATTTTGATCTGATATGTTGATAGAGTAAAAGAAATGTAATTGAGGATTCACACTGATAATTGGTACATTTTTATTACAGTATAATTTCATTTTTTTGTAATATTACTCAGTGTTTGCCATATTCAGTGCCTTCTGGATCTACTTTTAAAAACATGTTAATATTTGTAAGTGTGAAGTCTCTGTATATTTTATAGATATTTATCCTATTTCATTTTGTGGGTCTGATCCATGTTTTCCAAAAGTTTTTGTCATGGCCAAAAAACTTAGTATCTGGTGCCCATTTTATTGTTAAGGATTTTGTATTTAAGTAGACCAGTTTCTAAATGTTAGAGCCAATCTTTTATCCAGGCTCTAATTACCTTTCCAGTATGACAGAGGCTGCCTGGTTTTACATTTTATCCACATAACCATCAAGAAACCAAGGTCATCTCCATGCTATGATGAAACATTGCCATCGGATTTTTGTGAAGGAGTCACAGGATTAAATATTATAAATTCTTTTTACATGTTATATTACTGGAATGAGAGAACATAATTATTCTTTTAGCCTTTTTGTATTACATCTTCTTAAGCAAGCTGATTAATTTTATGTCTTTAAATTGAAATATTATACTTCTGTTTGTATATATTATTTATGACCTGGTACATTAGGTAAATTTTCTCACTCTCTTTATATCTTATCATCTCCCTTTAGGAGGCCTAGAAAATCTTTTATGTGTTTCCTTCAGTATAAATTATACACGTGATGGTGAATGTAATTATAATGTATTCTATGCATTGTATTTTTATGCCTTAGGTAATTATGCTCATGGGTTCATTACCAATTTAAAGCTAAATAGTTTTCTTGACTAACTTACTTTAAAAATATTTTAGTATAATTCTTAAAGTTAAATTAAGATAATGTATCTACCTATAAACAATCTACCTACAAGCATTTTCTCTTAGAAAAAAAAATTGTCTTCCCTCTGTCTCCATCTTTTGTGATATATGAAACTATTGGAAGGCCATAATTTAAATTAATAAGTCTTGAAAAATGACTCTCAGTTCCATATATAATCTTTCAACATTTCGATGGATCTGTATTATCAAAAGTCTGTATTCATCAAACATATCAAAGGTAATATGTTTGTACCCTGTGTTTTCTCATCCTTTAATAACAACAATAATAATGATAGCTTTCATAAAACATTTTAAGGTTTGCCAAGCATAATGCATATGTTATCTCATTTAATCCTTATAATAACCCTGTAGATTAGATACTCTTTTCATGTCCATTTTACAAATAAGGAAAATGAGGCTGAGAGAAGTTAAGTACCTTGCACAAGATTATACAGCTACCAAATATCCTCTTGAGACAGCATTTGAAATCAGGTCTTACTAACTCCCCACCCTCTTATGGTTTTATAATCACAATATATATTTTCTTACAAATTCTACATAATGGGGTCCACCCTATTCACTAGAAGCTGTGTCCTCATATTTTGTCTTAACATTTTGTAGGTATCAACACTGTCTTTAGATAACATTTATTTCACTTTTTATATAATGCATATATTTTAAATAATATTCCCTTACTTATTTAGATCCACCATGTGTCTTTACATTACCATTTGGAATAACTGCAGTTGTCATTAAACTGATATAATAGCATCTACAGAGATGTGACTTTTATAGGACAATGTTGGTATCTATAAAAAAAAATTTAGCTTCTTTAGTGAAATACCTAAAAGAGTAGATAATCAATAATCATTCCATACCCTTTATGTGCAAAACACATTGCTAAACACCAGAGGTACAAATATAGGTGAGGAGCTCACAATCTAATGGAATAGACAACATACATACTGTTGACCAGTGTCACGGAAGATATTTTGAACAAAATCTAAATACAATGGAAGAAGGATTCCCTATCAGTGGAGAGTTTCTAGAGATGCTGGTTTTCAAAGGTGACCTCGTGTTCATATATAGAGCCCACCTTAAACTGTGGATCATAAGCCCATGTGAAGTTTCATAACTGAATGTGGAAATTGCAGAATTATGACTTATTATCAGTAAATGTTTGATTTATGTACCTATATGTCTGAGGTCACATAAAAACTTCTTGGGGCAAAAGAGGGTCACGAGTGAAAAAAATTTAAGAAGTCATAGCATAGATCACTGTGGATCACCTCATTGAGATAAAATCTCAACTTCATATGAACAGTGAATGAAGAACTCAAGATATGGAACACAGTGAGCTGTTCATTAATATATTTTAATCCCTGTCCACAAAGAGTGAGGTGGGCCAAAAGTTGAATTAGATATAAAATATGCAACTGGATGCAATTTGGAAAATTACATGTTATAAGTTCCATACCTTGCATTTTTACAAGTACTTTGATAGCAAGTTGAAAACATTAGTTCTAAATAGTCATCTTATCACAGCTGAATTCTTGAATTCAAATCATCTGGGTAAGCATGAAACAAGATGCATCTGGAAATTAAATCAAGCAAGTGATAATACTGAATAATCACAGGAAAAAATAAAGACTCTAAAACCATAGATTTGAGGGCTGGGATGACAGGGCATAGTAATTGGAAAAGATAAGTTTTGAGAAATCTCTTCGTCAGAGAATTGAGAATAGGGTTTTCTTCCTGATTTTTCTTTTTTCTTTTTCTTTTTTTCCTGGTGTCTCCAAAATGTCTCATTACAGGAAAGATCAGTGGGAATAATAATAGAGAGTAGATGAGAGAGAGATGAGATGGAAAGACAACACAGGCTTGGTGCCAACTGGCAAAAAGAATACAAAAATGAAACAAACTTTGTCCATTCAAAAGGGAAACAAGATTAGAAATGATTTATTGACCCTCTACAACTATAAAAGACCCAGAGTGACTTTTTTAATACACTAATATGTGTGTATTTGTGTTTCTCTGTGTGTGTGTGATTAAATTCCCAATAATGACTTTTGATTTCATAAACAGAAGAAACTGACATGAGAACTAATGCAGATTCATATCTTCTCTTTAGTTTTTAGAGACTAGCCTAGGACACTGAGAAGACAGTTAAGTACCTTATCCAAGGTTACACAAAGCTAATATGTATAAGAAATGAAAATTAAAGCCAGGTTTTTTCTGATCCCAAAGCTAACTTTCTTTTCACTATGATATGCTTCTCTGAAATCATATAAATAAAAATTTATTAATATTTCTATGTAAATGTATTCTCTGGTTATCAATGTAAATGTAAAATGGTTACCAAAGTAACCGTGCTTTTTGGTCTATAACAATCAGGTCATCCTTTTGACACTTCTTTGGTCTTCCTGTCTACATAAGAAAGATTCTTACCCATTTCCAGTTCTGTAGATACCCTCCTAACTTCCTGACCATTAGGAGAGACAATTCCCCATTAAGAAAGTTATCTGTCCATGACCTAATATTCTCAATTGGCCTCTTGTCCAATGAGGGACATATCTTTATCCATAGAATGAACAATAACATTATTTTCCATCTAGGAGGGATGGTAGAATATAAGGATCTTAAAGTAGCACTTTGAGGGCAATAATTTTTTCTTTTTAATTTTGGCTTTAAACTTCTACCATCTATCCCAATGTTTTGCAAATATTAGATACTCAGTAAATGCTTATTGGATTAACTTGGGTCCCTGGCTATTTCCCTCCCTAGATATTTCTATCGATGTGGACCATAAATCCTGGAATACAGGTCCATGTCCTCCTACTTTAGAGATAAAATCATAGATATAAAGTTGGAAGGGGCCTTCAAAGTTATCTAGTTTTATATATAAGAAAACCAAGGCCCAGAGAAGTAAAATGATATGTACTCACACAAGTAGAAAATGATTTTAAACCAGCTCATCTTGCTCCAAATATAGCGCATTGTATTGTATCCAAGCTATCTGGGAGATGAAACTTCTGGCAATGCTAGTAATAAACTCATTAGATATTCTAACCCTTAATGTCTCATATCTTAAAGAGAGTAATAATAAAGAAATAAATGGAATTATTTTGTGATAGAAATCCAGTCTTGCAATTAGAAAGAATTAATTCTCAAGTCTTGCCTCTGACATAGTAAGTTACAAACAGATTATTGTTTTACTTCTATAGAAAGGTTTAGGAATTCCCTACACCTATGAAATTACACATTTAAATAAAAAATAACAATAGTAAAGGAATATTTACTATTCCACCTTTTTCTTCTGTACCTTCTCTTACCTCCTTCCGTTCCTTCAACATCCCCTGTTCCTTCTGTACAATGATTTTCTGTTGTACTACATTGGCTTTGCCTAATTTCAAAGATTGCTGGCTGCCCTACCCAACAATAAAAATTACATATCATCCATTTTGAAGTGAAGTCAATGACAGGAAAGAATCAGGACAGTGGCCATTGATGACATAAATGATCCTTGGTATGTCAAGCTTTTATAAATCAGAAATTATTCATGTTTAGAAACAGCATTAACTACATAAGCTGATCAGATGAGTGGATAATGGAGGGAGAAAATGGAATTAGAGAAACAATTTAAAATTCATAGAAATATATTTTGTTCCAAAACACTATAAAGGTATCCCAGTTTGCTTCTGCCCTTAAGAGAATTGCTAAATTTTGGTTAAATCTGAAGTTTGAGGCAGTGAGCCATTTTCATTTAAACTGTTCTCTTCTTTCAAAGGAACGAGAAGCAGGAATTGATCTGCTTCCCTATATATGTGTAACCTGTTGTCACTTCTTTGGTGCATTGGATGACATTGGTATTTCTCTCTGACACTGAAAAGCATTATTCATTGTCCTGCTGCTCTCAATGCTTTGTTAGTGAGAAGAGTATATCTTTAAGTCTTTAGTTGCTCTGTTTAGGTTTTTGCTATCCAATTTCTATGCTCTAGTTCTTATTTATAACTTAGTTCTTATTTTATTAATATTAATGACCTTTTAACCATATTTAAAGAACTCAAGGAGAGTGGAGAGCAAGGAATTTAATTTGCTTTTGCCCAAATTTCTTTCTTCTGTATATATGTACTTTAGAAACTTTGATTAGGACATTGATAGGATGGTTTTAGTGCCTTTCAAGAATTCTAATAATTAACACTACAAGTTGCTATGAAGGAGGGGAAAGGAATAAGCATTTATTAAACATCTACTATGTGCTAAGCACTGTACTAAGCACTTTACAACTATTTCTTTTGATAATCATAAATGATCATTCATCACTGTTTTCCATATGCTTTTTTCTTTTTCTTTTTTCCTCTCTAAAATTCTTAGAAGAGTGGATATTATGCCTCTTTTGGAGTAGCAATTATACCAAAATATCTTAATATATTATTAGACGATTCTATTACTACTTTCTTGAAAGATAGCATTCCTTTCAACATTTGCTAAATGAGAACTATGAATTTCCTCCCTGAAGACCTCTCTGCAGATCTAGTGCTATAGTTGCTACTATTGACTGATTATCTAGTAAAGGCCTTGAAACAACCTGTATGACTTTGTATCTCTCAGAATATACATAAGGGCAATTAGAAAATGTAAGGCTTCAAGTCGAGGAAAAAAATACTATGTATATCAGAGTTCTTTGTCCTTAACAAAGATTTTTACAAAGTCATTGTCAAGAGCATGCATACATAATTAATCAATGAAGAGATCATCTGGATTTTGATTGACATTCATTAGGCCACCTTCACAGCATCACAGTCTTAAGTATTGGTGGCGGCTTGTAACTAAAAAGAAGAGGCTGCTTAATTTATGAACGAGACACATATTTTCTTACCCTTGGGCCTTCCTGGCTTCTGCGTTCAATTTCTCTCCTCATTTTTGAATCCAAATGTCACCATCTTCACGTAAAATATAAATGACAGAGCTGGAATGGAAAGCTGAATAGAAATTGACTTGATAAAGGAGTAGATTCAGGGGCTAATATGGAATGAAAGATCAAAACTTCAGTTTGCTCGTTTTACCTGTGAAATGACCATTGTTAGAAAGGCATAGATTCCAAAGATGAGACCTGCTGCCCAAACTTCTGCAAGCAAGACCATGAGGAAACAAGTGGACACATAAAGACATTGCACTGTTCCTGCAGGTCTGGATCAAGTCGGGATATCTGTTCAACCATGCTGCCCAGGCCCAGATTCCTGTTACCTTTTTGTGCCCTGCTTGTTGAGTTCAACAATAATTTGTTTCTTATCAAGATTTTCCCATTCTTTTTTGCTCCTCAAAAGCCATTTTTCATGGATCCTAATCCATTTTTTGTCATAGAAGATTTTCTGATCATCTGGACCTTGAGCTAATATAATGTGAACCTTGAAGACAAAATGAAAATTTCATGTTGTTTTCTATCAACTTTACCAATCCATATGGTACTTAGATTTTACTTTTAAAGTTTTTAGGTTGTGTTTTTTCTGCTTTTAGTCCTAATCCAGGGTCTAAATTATTGAAAAATAATATTGGTAAAATTGTTCTTCCTTTCAATCTATTTGATTATATTATAAGCAATGTACATCATGTGTTGAAAGCTTTTAAGTGATTTGCTTGGGATTTTTACTTTATTATGGTAAGTTTGGACTAAAAAGAAATATATTCTGAAAATGGAAACCCATTCTACTCTTCATGTCTGTAAGAGACAGTTCTCTCTAAAAAACAATAATAACATTTTCCCTTCAATAAGGAGGGGTGTATCAGAACTTATAATTTCAGCAAAGCAAGGAGATCCCAAGATGAAGATTTACAGACTTGCATTAATATAGATAATGTACTCCTTTGCAGCCTATTCATAGCATTGGCTAGGGGTATTAAGAAGTCAAATGACTTGCTCAAAGTCATATATTCAACATACATCATAGGCAATATTTGAATCTGAATCTGCTTGACCCAAGAGAGGCTCTGCATCCACCAGGCCATGCTGTTTCTCTAGTAACTCACAACTTCCATTTATATATTCCTTTGAGTTTTCATAAACATTTTCCTCATGATAACCCTCTGGGTATAATACAAGTGTTATTACCCCTCTTCCCAATTTATAGTTGACACAATTGAGAAGCTAAGAGGTTGTTTCTTTTTAAAATTATGCAGTAAGTATCAGAACTGAGTCTTCCAACCCCAAGACAAGCAGGACTTCAACAATAACTGTCTCTCAAAAGGACATTTTAGGATTAGGGCCACAATACTTAATAATAATAATATCCTGGAGGATTCTGGGGAGATGGGAGAGTAGGTCAGAAAATTCCAAGTTCTCCAGATTTTTCCCACAAGGAAAACAAAATTGTGTCTCTGGGTGAACATAGACCAGTGAAAACAATAAGACTAGAGCATAACAGGAATTCTCCTAAGATAACTGAGAAAACCTGAAGAAAGACCTCAGCACTAGCTTTAATCAGTATGAAGTATAAACATTTCCAGGATAGCTCCAAAAAAATAGCAAGCTGGGAACCAGGTACTAGCTGGTTCTGAAGTAGCCTCAGCCAGAAACACAGGAATTTTCAACTCCTAAACAGTGGGAAGTTAGGGGTCTGATGCTGTAGATATGCTGCCCCAGGCAATAAGGAATCTAGTAACTGTGGAAGCAGTGGGGCAGGGAAGCTGCTGGCTGTGGGCACTTAGAAGAGGATGAAGTTTTTGGTTTGGGGTTCCAGGCCAAGAGGGGAGAACTGAAGAAAAGCCAAATATCCCATGGCCCCCTCCCCCATTAGAGGTGGTTATACTCAGAAGTTCTCATTTTAAAAATTTACAAGCAAAGGATAAAGAACCCAATCATAGAAATTTACTGTGGGAATATGGAAGATTGGGTTTATCCTCAGAGAAGTTCATTAAAATAAAAAAAAGCTTTTGCTACACCAAAGAGTAACATTAAATGGCTACTTGCCCAGAAAGCATTTATAGAACCCAAAAAAGACTTTAAAAATCAAATGATAGAGACCAAAGAAAAATAATGACCATTTATGAAAGACAAGAAGAATATGAAAAGAAAGTCAACAAACTAGAAAAAAAGATCCAGAATCTAAAAGAAGAAAATGATTTTTTTGAAAATTAGAAATGGGCAAGGGAAAGCCAGTGAAGCTATGAGACCAAGAAACAACAAAACAAAATATAAAGAATTAAAAAATAAAAGAGAATATGAAACATTTGATAAGAAAAACAACCAATCTGGAGAACAGATCAAGAAGAAAAAAACATAAGAATAATTAGATTGTCTGAAAGCTGTGACCAAAAAAAAAAAAAAAAAAAAGAACCTTGACATAATTAAAAAAAAAAAAATCAAAGAAAATTATCCTGAAGTGATAGAACACAAAGGAACAATAGAAATAGAAAAATCCACTGATTATCACCTTAAAGAGATCCTATAAAAATACAAAAAAAAAAATAGAAACATTACTGCTAAATTTCAAAACTCTCAGAACAAAGAGAAATTTTTTTCAAGAAACAAACAAATAACAAAAACAATTCAAATGTCCTGGAGCTGCAATTAGAATTGTTCAGGATTTATCAGCAACTACATAAAAGACTGCAGATCCTGGACAATCATCATATATTGAGAATCAAAAGAACCAGGCTTTCACCAATAATATTATAGCCAACAAAACTGAGCATTATATCAAATTAAAAAAAAAAGTATATTCAGTGAACTAGCAGATTTTTAGGATTTTATATTAAGTAAATCTGAACTCAAAAGAAAATTTAACATATAAGAGTCAATATCAAAAATTTAATTTCAAGGGACTAAACAAAGACAAACTATGTTTTATATGTGGAAATGTAAACTATATGTTTAAGATTGACATCAGTAATTACAAAGTCCAAAAGGAAGAATGGGGCAGAGTTGAGTATCATTTGACTCTGAAAAGCAAAACCATCTAGAAAAAGTAAAAATAGTAATTAAGCTATACAAATGAAGTGCAGAGGAAGAACTGCCACAGAAGCATTAAATGGGGGAGGAGGACTGTAGTTCTGAAATTGTAATCATATCTGGAATGAATTAAATAAGCAACATATATGTATGTATAAAAGCATCATGAAGGTTATTATATCCTCCAAAATCTATAAAAAAGTAAAGGGGGAGGGAATAGCATAAAGTGTGGTATAGAAGGGTATGTGGATTAATGGCAGTGGGATATAGTGTACAGATTAAGGGAATGGGAGGGAAAGAATTGGGGGAGAAGATAAGGGAGGAATCAGTGAGGTGAGATTAAGTAATAGCAAAGCAAATTAGATATATCCATGAATGTGGGTGCAGATATGTGTATGTATATGCACACATTCATATGCAGATATCCAAATATATATGCACACACATCTGCACCCATTCCAACCCACATATATGTATGTATATTTACATACACACTATATATATCAATACATCCATGTTTAAGTATATCCTGCCTGGGAGAAATAGGGGGATGAAAGGGAAAAAAATTAGAATTAAGTAAAAAGTACACAACAGAGAACAAAAGACTAACCTAAAATGAAGGGGATAAAAAAGATAGACAGTTATGGATATAATGTCTTCTATTGTTATATATGCTTTCTTGAAATGAAAATGTATTGTTACATAGTTTGAATACTCCCTAATGTTCTACTGAGCACATGACAATGTTTTGTTTGTTTTTTTATCTTGTTCTTCCTTTTTTATTTTGTTATTTCTTATTTTGTATTTAATTTTAAATCATTTTAGAAAGGAAAAAATAAGATATTTTATATTTAGATAAGATTGTAAATTTTGCAAACTTCATGTACATTATTTCATTTGATTTTATGACAATCCCACGTGGTAGGAATTCAGCTCAGATATTTATATGTAGATGTTACCTCCCTGATGGAGATCTTTCCTCCACTGATACATTTAACAACTAATCCATGCCTGCCCATTCTTTATCATTTTTGTCTCTATTTTGATTTAAGTTTGTCATAGATGATCCACTTAAAATAGTAGGGGCCTTTTTTATTTTCTCCTGACATCTGGAAAATTTCATTGAAGCACAAGGACTGACCATCAGATTTCTCTTGCTCTCACCCATTTCACCTCTCTTCTTTTTCAATCAAAAATGTCTCGGATGACAGCCAATACCCCTAGTCTGTTTATAATTCCTTATTTGTTATGAGTTGCAGCTTGCTTATACCCTTCATGTGACTCTTTATTACCCTTTTGAATGACACTCATTTTTAATCCTATGGAAAAGGCACAAACATTTATTAATCATTTACAATATACCTCACATTGTGCTAAGTGCTTTACCTAATTTTATCTTCATAATCTGGTAATGTATTTGCCATCTACCCCCATAGACAATGACTGAGACAAACATTCCCTCCTCCTTTAGAATGTCATAGACTTGATGAATAGAAGACTACTGAAAGAGGGAAGAGAGGAAAACCTTCTCCACTCTTGCCAATAATAGGTCAATATGTTGTACAATGTGAATGTCAGAAACAGGCTGAATTTGTTGAAGACAACCATTTTTGTTTTTTATTTAAGTTCTATAAAGCCATAAAGAAAAAAAAAAAGTTTAGAACTAGTTGCCTAACTTTATTGTGTCATTGTAAGAACTTTCAGCTGGTAAAATGACTTTCTTGTTGTACTTTGTTTTGTTTGTAAAAATTACACCTCATTTGAAAGTGTGGAGATACAGACATTGAAGAAAGCCGTGAGCACTCTAAAAATAGGGGAAGACAGTGGGAAATCAGAGCAGAGATATAGCCCTGCGGCAGTTCTGATGAGGCATTACAGAGACAGGCTGAACCAAAAAAGCAGAAGGCTGTGTTTTTCTCTTTGTGATGCCACATTTGACTCACAGTATTATAATGCTTTAAAAAAAAAAAAAGATAGTTGTGTATTTACATATTGGATTAGTACAATATTAGAGGTATGAAAATAGTATGCTAATAATAAAGGCCGGGGTGGAAAGGATAATGTACTTATTAAAAGAATCTTCACTTCCTAAATTAAATCAATTCTACATATATACATTTGAAAATTATCTAGACCAGCAGTTCTTAATCTAAGATCTTAAGTTTATTGTTATTATTATTATTATTTAGATAACTATTTGAATAGAATTGGTTTTCTTTTTAGCCCTATTTATTTTATTATTTTATTTTTTAATTTAATACAGTTTATTTTAAATAAATATATTTAATAAATATGATTTATTTAAATTAAATATAAATAAATTTATTTTTATTTTTATTATTTTATTTTATTTTTTATCATTTAAACCATTTTTCTCAGTAGAAGTCCATGGGTTGATTTCAGCAGATCCAATTTCATGCAGATTCAATACACCAACAAAAATTGGTTAAGAACCCCTGGACCATCTTGAGTTGTTAAAGGTTTAAAATCTTGTTTGTGATCACTTCTGGCAGAAGAAAAGTTTTTGCTAAACTCAGCTTTGTTTTCTTGGTCAACCTGGAAATCTATTACTGGATGACAGTACACATTACACATGGCTGACATGTGTAAGCTCTTAGATAAGAATACCTGATAAATTCATTCTTTTAATTCCTCCCTGTGTAAAAATAAATACTTAATGAAGGTCTTTGAAGATTAAACAATCATTAAACAGGTATAAACATAAACATGTTATATACCATATACAATGCTAAATTCTGGGGATAAAAAGGTGAGACAAAAGACAATTCCTGTCCTCAAGGAATTTGCATTCTGATGGAGGAGATTATGCAAACTATATATATATACATAATGCTTTTTGATAATGTGCTATGGGAGGGAGGTACTATTTCTTCTTTACTCATCTAATTGAGTAAGGGAGAAGAAATAAGGTGAAAAACAAAAAAAAAAACTCTAAGAGAAACCATTGTCCTCTTATTAGGACAATAAATTATATTTATTTATAATATAAATTTATATTATATTTATATACATATAAATATAATATTTGTAATATAAAATATACTTATTTATATTTATATGCCTA
This sequence comes from Antechinus flavipes, assembly GCF_016432865.1. Classification (NCBI taxonomy): domain Eukaryota; kingdom Metazoa; phylum Chordata; class Mammalia; order Dasyuromorphia; family Dasyuridae; genus Antechinus; species Antechinus flavipes. The sequence goes on from NC_067398.1 coordinate 507,021,053, forward strand.
TTTCTATAATGTTTCCAATGGGGAGCCCAGCAGAATTTCATACTTTATATTTTGTTTTGGTAAACTACTTGTCAGTTCTTTCCTCTCTACTCAATGTATAATCCAAAAGGCTACTTAAAATAAACCCAAATGGATGTAACAAAAAGCAGATGTTTAAGATCTTTGCACAGAATATATTTATTTAGCACCAATTTTTGTTGGTGTACTGAATCTGCATGGTTCTGAAAAGTTTTTTTCCTTTTGGAGAGATGCAAAAAATAAAAGCATCTGCTTTCTACTCAGCTGAGCTGTTAGAAAGTGGTTTCAGATTTGCTTATCAAATTGAACATACAATTCTAATGAAAGAACTTGTACAACAGAAAAGTGGAGCTGAAATGTTCACTAGTGTCTGCTGAGATCTGATGAACAGCCCCATTTTACTTAAGATTGTATAGAATGAAAAGTGAAGGAACATATTACAAAAAAATAAATTATACATTAAGTCATTAAACCTCACCCTTTACTTCAGATTGAAGAATTGCCAGAAGAGCAAGAGCAGAGGCAAAGTGAACATATAAATAAATGAGAGGCCTAGTCAAATCTCATCCCTTAGTGTGACAATATAATTGCTCGAGATCCTTTGAAATATATATATGGAATCATGCAAAACTGTGTGCATTTCTTGTATGCAAGGGATAGTGTCATAATACCTACATCCCCACCCATGAATGTTCCATCTATGGCATGATGTTGTGTAAAAAGCACTAGACTTGAGGGCAATAGCCCAAGCCTAGCATTGAAATATAAATTGTCTATATGACCATGGGCAAGTCTCTTATTACTTCATGCCTCAATTTTCTTATCTGGAAAATGGGTCTTATAATATGAGGAATTCCTATTACATAAAGTTGTGATGGACATACTTTGCAAACCTTATCCTGTTATTTACATGAATGATAATTATAGGAAATACTCAAATCTTTATCTGAATTTAGCTTATAGGAAACATTAATGGATGACAGATTTTAATAACGGGAATTTGCATGAAATCAACTTTAATGTCAATAGTAGAATCTGGGTTCTTCTTTAATCTTACATTTTCAATCATCCAGTCAGATGAAATCTTTCTTGATCTTTTTATTTTCTTTCTTGTTTTTCCTATTAGTAGGATGTGCATGTGTACCTATGTCTTGGTATTGTGTGTGTGTGTGTGTGTGTGTGTGTGTGTGTGTGTGTGTGTGTGTATCAGAATCAATGCTTATTCTTTTCCAAAATGGATTTTGTGAATCTCTTCTTAGATGGTGTATTAGAGCTGCCAGGACACTTAGAAAAGTTGTAGAATTTCCTTTAGTGAAGATCTTTAAAGAAAGGATAGGTTCTCATATGTCTGAATAAAAGGTATGTAATAAAAAGTAGGTCATTAATAAATACTAATTAATTTATTGGGAAGATTTTAAGAGAAGGCAGCATGATGAAGTAGGAAAAAAAAAATTGGCTCTGGTGTCAGATAACTTTAATTCAAATCTCTGCTCCAAAACTTTTTACCTTTTACTGACTACAAGTTTACTTTAATGTTTCTTAACAGACTACCCTTAACCTCTCTAGCCCTCATCTAATAAATGAAAGAATTGGAACAAAGACAGATGACTTCTAAGGTATTTTCCAACCCCCTTTGGTTCCCCTTCTCTAATCTGTGTCTCTTTCCCACTTAAAACTTATTTATACTTTTAAAACAGTTCTTTGTGTCTCCATGATGTTGATTCAAACTAAAGCCTCAACATTCCCTCAGTTTGAGAAGTAAACTTGAGATAAAACTATTTCTGGAATCCAACAAAATGTCATCTTTACACTAGTTCTGAGTATCTTTTTTATCCTCATAAATTAAGAAGCAGATTAGAAAATGTAGGCCATAGTAAACACTAGGAACAGGAAACTAATCTCCCCAATGAGTAAGTCCATTTCAGCTTTTGAGTCACTAAATTCAATGACAGAATTAGGAGGGAATCTGAGACACATTGAGTGTCAGGGAACTGTAATGAGTGAGCTATTTGATTTGGGTCTCGAAGGTCATAGGAAAGAAGTAACAGATGGCTATTTTCATGAACTCCAAACATTAATCCCATTGCAAGTATTATTGAAGACTTGCAAATTTGTAATGAAAATTACGGTTACTCTTGGTATAAAAACTGATTTCACATCAAGATGAGCTGCTGACATATTGATTTTTTTTTCTTGGATTTTCTGCTATAAATTTGGTTAAGCCTTATTTTTTCCACTTCCTTTTTTTTTTTTTTAACTTTTTTCCCCTGAAGTCTTTGCTTATTTATTTAATGTTTCCCAAGTTACATTCAAAGCAAAACCAAAAAAATGACATTTGTTTCTAAAATGTTTGAGTTCTAGCTTCTCTTCCTTATTCCCACCCACAATTAAGAAACCACTTGTGAAGTTATGTAAAACATTTCCATAAAAATCAAATTTTGAAAAAATAGATCTCCCACCCTAATGAAAATAAAAACCCTCAAGAAAAATTAAGAGAGAGAGAGAGAGAGAGAGAGAGAGAGAGAGAGAGAGAGAGAGAGAGAGAGAATGCTTCCATTTAGCTTTAGTCTGTATTCAGACACAATCAGTTTCTTCTCTGTGTATGGATAGGATTTTTCATCATAAGTTTTTCAGAGTTGTTGTGGATGATTATACTACTGAGAATAGTAAAGTTATTCACAGCTGGTCATCCTGGAAAATTGCTATTACTTTGAATACAGTAAGTACATTTCACTTTGCTTGAGTTCATGAGGGCTTTCCAGTTTTTTCTTCCTTCCTGAGAGCATCCTGCTCATCATTTCCCATAGAACAATAATATTTCATCACAGACATATGCCATATATACACATTATTGAGGCATTCCCTAATTGATGGGCATTCCCTCGATTTTCAATTATTTTGCCCTGAAAATAGAGCTGCTGTAAGTATTTTGGCTATATATAAGTTATTTTCCTTTTTTCCCCCCAAATCTCTTTTGGTATTCATGCCAAGTAGTGGTATTCTTAGGTCAAAGGATATGTATGAATTTATAGTCATTTGGGCAGAGATCATATCTTTTGATCATTTATCAGTTGGGACATGGCTTTTATTTTTTATAAATTTGACTCAGTTCCCTTTATATTTAAGAAATGAGATTTTATCAGAGAAATTTACTTCAAAATTCTTTTTTTTTTACAATTACTATTGTTAACTATATTTCTCTTCCCCATTTATTCTCTTTCTCCTTTCACCCAGTCCCTCCTCAAAAGTGTTTTGGTACTGACCACTTCCTACCTCAGTAAGGCCCCCCTCCCATTTTCCATTCTCCTCCTATTTTCCTGCAGGGTTAAGCTAGATTTCTAAATCCCTATTTAGCATGTATCTTATTTCATCTTTGAGTCAATTCTGATGAGAGTAAAGTTCACTTTCTCCCTTTCTCCTCTCAGTCTTGCCCTCTACTGTAAAACCTTTTTCTTGTCTCTTTTTTATGGCAAATAACTTGCCCCAGTCTTTTCCCTTCCCCTTTCTCTTAGTATAGTCCTCTTTCACCCCTTAATTTCACACTTTTTTAAAAAAAGCATTATCCTTTCATACTCAGCTCATATCTATGCCCTCTGTCTGTATGTACAGAAGTTCATATAACTGCCATAATAATGAGAAAGTTCTAATGAGTCACATGCATCATCCTCCTAAGTAAGGATGTAAACAGATAAACCTTGTTAAGTTCCTTATGACCACACTTTCCTGATTATTCTTAGGCTTCTCCAGAGTCCTGTATGTAAAAATAAAATTTTCCATTCATGTATGATCTTTTCATTACAAATATTTAAAAATCCCCTATTTCATTGAATGACCACCTTTTCCTCTGAATGATTTCATTCAGTTTTGCTGGGTAAATGATTCTTGGTTGTAATCCTAGCTCCATTGCTCTCTGGAATATCATTTTCCAAGTTCTCCAATCCTTTAATGTAGAAGCTGCTAAATATTGTGTTATCCTGAGTATGGCTTCGCTATACTTGAATTGTTTCTTTCTGGATATGTACAATATTTTTTCCTTGACCTAGGAGTTCCAGAACTTGGCGATAATATTTCTGGAAGTTTTCGTTTTGAGAGCTTTTTCAGAAGGGGATTGGTAGAATCTTTCAATTTCTTTTTACCCTCAAACTCTAGAATTCAGGATACTTTTCCTTGATAATTTCTTGAAAGATGATGTACAGGCTCTTTTAAAATCATGACTTTAAAATAGACCAATAATTTTAAAATTATGTCTCCTGGATCTGTTTTCCAGGTCAGTTATTTTTCCAGTGATATATTTCACATTTTTCCCTAACTTTTCATTTTTTTGTTTTGCTTTATTGTATCTTGATTTCTCATAAAGTCAATGGCTTCCATTTGCTCATTTCTATTTTAAAAGGCATTACTTTCTTCAGTGAGCTTCTGTATCTCCTTTCTCAATTGGCCAAAAAAAAAAAAATGCCTTAAAAATAAGGCATTCTTCTTCTCATTAGTTTTTTGCATTTCCTTTTGCACCACTTTCAATTATTTTCCTAATTTTTCCTCTATCATATTTCTTACTTGAGTTTCAAACTCTCTTTTGAGCTCTTCTATAGCTTGAGCCCAATTCTTATTTTTTCTTGGAGGTTTTGGATGTAGCATCTTTGACTTTATCATTATCTTCTGAATGTGTGTTTTGATCTTCCTTGTTACCATAACAACTTTCAATAGTCAAAAAGATTTTTTTTCTTGTCTGCTCATTTTCCTAGCCTATTACTTTGCTTTTGACTCTTTATTAACAGAGGGCTCTGTTTTCAAGGGTGGAGGGTGCACTGTCTCAAACTTCAGGGTTTTTGTGCAGCTATTTTCAAAGATCCTTCAAGGAACCTGATCACAAATACTGGAGCTGTTAGCTATGTCCCTGCCTCACAGTAGCTGTAAAATTTAGTGTGCTCAATCAAGAGAGTTCTCCTTTGTTGATACTGGGGCTGGGAATAGAGCTGGGCTGTGCTGGTCCTGCAGTGGGTCCTACCCTGTTGCCACAGATCCTCTCCACTGACCTTCTGAGTCTTCCCTGGTGGTCCTGAGGTCAGGGGGTCTGGAAGCCTCTAGTACTACCGCAGCTTCATCTTGCTGACACTGAGGCTGGGGCCAGGTTGGCTGGGCCAGGGCGGAGATAGGGTTGCTCTGTTTGCAGCCTGCACTGGGATTATTTGCTAGGCTTCCACCCCAGGTCCACAGACCTTTCTTGCTGACCATCTAAATTCTTTTTGGCTGAAAATATTCTAGTCTATCTTTTGAGGTGTTCTGACACTCTAAAATTTGCTTACAGTCATTATTTAAAGGATTATGGAGCAATTTGAGAGAGAGTTTTGGCGAGTTCCTATCTTTACTCTGCCATCTTGTATCTGCCTTAGGTTAATCCTTATTTACAAATGTCCTGAAATCATCAACCCCTTTGATAGACATGATTTACAGTAGCAATAGCACCATAGGATCAGACTTTTTTTTAGTTTAATGGAGAAAAGTGGAGAAGAGAGTCCATTTGTCCAACTTCTTCATTCTTCTTGTTGTTCAGTCATTTTGCAGTCATGCCTGATCTTTGACTCCTTTTAAGATTTTCTTGGCAAAGATATGGGTGTGATTGGCCATTTCCTTTACAGATGAAAAAAATAGGGCAAACAGACTTCAGTGACTTGCTTAGGGTCACAAAGTTAGAAAATGTCTTCATTTTATACGTGAAAAAACTATGACAAGTTGATAACATCATAGAGATATGCAAATATACATTCTTCTAGCCCCAGAAACAGCTTGGTTCTCCAGTTTCATAGTTTATCATGATGTCACCAGAATGATGTTTATACAGTTGGAATTGAGTGAGTCAGTAATTTGTCCTTTTCTTATCTCACATCCTTTTTTTTTTTTTTTTTGTCCAAGATCCAAACCACATAAAACTTCCAAGAATTTAGTTTGCTGAACCAGCACTCCCTTTGGTATTGTTTTGAGAATTTGAGAATTATATTCTGGTTTCTGACCCATAGATTGTCACAACATTCAACTGAGAGCTTTGTTGTGCTTTGCTGTTTATATTCCAAAGTTGATTTTAGTAGTCAGTTTAATTTATAGTCACTCAGGACTGCTGACCCTGACCAAAGTTTTTGGCATCAGGCTTCCAAGTATCTTGGAGAGCATTAATACTTTTAGGGTAATTCTCTACTCCATGGTTCTAAATGAGAAAAAAAGAACATCCACCCAGAGAGTTTAAGATGATATATATATTTTAAATTTTTTGCTTTGGGATAATTTCTTTCTCCCTCTCTCTCTCTCTCTCTCTCTCTCTGAGTGTGTGTGTGTGTGTCTTTCTCTAACTCTGTCTCTCTTTCTGTGTCTGTGTCTGTCTCTCTCTTTCTCTCTCTCTCTCTCTCTCTCTCTCTCTCTCTCTCTCTCTCTCAGCACTAGCATATTCCAAACAACTTTTGGCAACTTCCTTATACAATGTGACCTTGGCTCACTTAAGCTTAATTGACATTCTATCTGCACATTATCATTCTAAATAAATAGTGAGAGTCCTATCTGGTCTTTCCTGTGTTGTAAGTACAAAATATAGCAACAGATCCACTGTCATTTCAATATACTTGAAGTAATTTATTAGCATTATTTCTCTAATCTGCTACCCAGGAGCACCTTTTCTCTTTTTTAACCATATTTCATATTACTCTCCTTAAAACATTTTCTTCTCTAGCCAAACTGAAATGCATTCCACCTCCATGAAGTCTCTGACTTCTCTCCATTAGCTCATGCCATTTTCGATGCCTAAGAGACCCTCTTTTCACCTTTTCATGTGTTGAATTCCTCTCTATCCTTTAAAATACAGTTTCCAATGAAATCTCCTCTATGAATCCTTCTCTTATCACTCCCTACTCAGTAATGACCTTCTATCTCAGATCTCACATATTACATTATTTTCTAACCCCCAATGCACTTAGCCCCTGATATTATATTGTATAACTGTATAGATTTCTGTCTCTCCCCATTACTCCCTAGACTATAAACTCCATAAGGATTAAATATTAGGTGTTATTTAAATTTTAGATTCCCAAATCCTTGCATTGCATGATTCCTTGCACATTAAATGTTTAATGAACACTTTATATTTATATTATAATACCATAGTAAGATGGTCTAAAAATTGGATGAGTACATGATTGAAAATAATGCAATATATTTTTAAAGTTTCAAATACTAAGATTAGAGTTTTTTTTAAATTAAGGGTCAGTTAACCTTTGTTCAAAGTATATTTATCTCTTTAATTTGTCAAATCTGTGGCCTTTTTAATATAACAAATGTGTTTAGAAACTCAAAAATTTGTATTTTGAGCTGAGAAATCACAAATCCCTTGGTATATGACTATTGAGTCACCTAGCCTCTGAGGGCTTAATTCAGGCATATTTTTCCTATATCTTTATATCTTGGTGCGGTAACTAGGTGGTACAATAGATAGAACCAACCCAGCCTTTGATGTTTGCTACCTTTATGGGCCTAAGAAAATCACTTAACCTTTCTCTGCTTCAGTTTCTTCATCTGTAAAATGGGGATGATAATAATAGCACCTACCTCCCAAGGCTGTCATGAAGATAAATGAGATTATAATTATAAAGTGCTTTATAGGCTTTAAAATGCTATGTAGATACAAAATGTTATCACTATTATCACAAAATTATGCTCCATTTCACATGATAAAAATAGCAGCATACATTTGTATAATGTTCTAAGGTTTATACAACTCTTTTCTCATAAATATCAGTTTTCATGTTTAGATCCCTCAGCTGCATTATCAACTTCCTAAAGGTATTGCATCTTATTTTCCTGACTCACTCAATGCCTACCCTAGTTCTTCTGCCTATAGTATATGGTTAATATGCTTATTGACTTGAAATCAAACAAAGTAAATATGGGTCAATTGCTCGTAATCTTTCTATCCAGAAATGTTATGAGGATTTATAATATTTATGTATTCTTCGAACTCTAAAAATTCTATAATTCTATTCTAATATACATGAAAACACACTATGAGATATCAAAATTATTAGAGGACACTGAAAGAGTGACTATATATAGTTATATGGCTAGGCAGTCTGCTTCAGTAAGAAACATGAGCCACTCCAATCACACAGACCTGGAGCTAAGACTTTTTTAATTGCTTTGAGTGAAAATTTTCATCAGTGCGATTCTCAAAACCTTTGCCCACCATGCAAATAGACATAGATTGAATCCCAATGTATTCTTCGTGGGAAATATGACCCATAAATTTAAAATGATACTATCCTATATAATTGGCTGAGAAATTTTATTTTTAAACATAATATTCTGAGTTAAAGGGTTAATTCCTACCCCACTCCTCAATATAACATGTTTCTTAAAAGACTGTGGTAGCAATGTTTTAAATTTTTAATAAAACATTTTTTCTTTTATAGCATTGTACATATTTCTTTCCAAAACATTTCTTCTAAGATATAGTGATTTTTTTTTTACTAAAGGCTTTTGGAAAAGCCATTTCCTAAACTGCTTTCTAAACTTCTGAAATAATTCTCACTTCTAAATGTTGATCTTTTTCCTGATGACTTGGGTAATACAGAATGAGCCTGGGGACTATGGTGATGGGCTCTCCATAAATGAAAAGATGTCAGAAAAAGAGTCAAAACCTTGAATTAAAATTCCTTCTGCTGCACCTATTCATTTTCAGACCTGTCATTTCTAAAGAGGTATTCTTAGATTTCCAATCACATTTTGTGGATCTTTCATGATAGGATTTTTTTTTTAAATATAAGTAAATGAGGAAATTTGACTTGTTTCCATAAAGTAGCATAGAAGTTTCTCTCTCTCTCTCTCTCTCTCTCTCTCTCTCTCTCTCTCTCTCTCTCTCTCTTTCTCTCTCTCTTTTTTCGAGGTATTTATTTCATTTATGTTTTGGGAGAAAAGTGTAAAAGCATAAGCTGTGTCCTATTTCTAAGTCCACTCAAAGAATCCTAATAAGAGTCCATTTAAATTTTTTTTTAAATGGTGTGAAAGGGAATTACCTAGAACAAGAGACAGTGAATTTGAAAATGATATATTAAATAGTAATAACAAAAGTTCTTTTTACTTTTTGATATCATAAAGAAATTCAACAAGGTCTAGTTGGAGTAGTTTTTTTTTTTAAGTTTTTAGTAAATAAATGTAGAAAGGCAGTCTGGAATAGTGGATAGAAAGCTAGCTTCAAAGCCAGGGAGAGTAAATTTAAGCTCTTCCTCTTACACATGATGCATGTGTGACTCTACTCAAGTCAGTCAGCCAGTCAGTGCCTCTGCAAGTCTCTAAGATTAAAAATTGAAAATAAATAAATAAAATTAAAATACCAACTTGAATTCCCCAGACCAATTAAATCACAGTTCCAATCTCTCAAGTTTGAATTAAAAGCCTATCTTCTACAGGAAGTCTTTCCCAACAGCTTAATTCTAATGCCAATTTTAATTCTCTTATTTCCTATCTTTCCTTCTTGTTGGTGAATGTCTGTTTACTTATTGTTTTATGTATTATATTGTAAATTCCCCAGGAGCAGAAATTGTCTCTTTTTTTCCTTTTTATATGCCCAGAACTTAGTATCTGATACTTAGTAGGAGCTTAGCAAATGTTTATTGCCCAACTATCCCAGCATATGACATATGTACTCTCCTGATTTCTTTCATGGTTCAACCAAAGCCTTCATCCACAAGCTTTTCTTAATTCTCCTTAATCTTAGTACTCTTCCTCTGAGATCTCCTTCAGTTTTATATATATGTGTATATGTAATTCGTACACAATTATTGGCATGTTACACGTTTTGGACGGCACCTTGGTATCTGGCACTGGTTTTTGCCTTTCTTTGTATTTCCAGGACTTAGTACAGTGCCTGAAACATAGTAGGCACTTAATAAATGTTTGTTGACTATCAATATGATATGTAACCTACATGACCTTGTAATAGCTACGAATAAATAAAGGAATACCTCACTAAGAATTCTAAAACTATAGAAACTCCTTAAAAATTATTGTTCTCTTAGGAAAGGAGCAATGAAATCTGTTGTTCAAAGTTCTATACAATGACTTGCTTCTTCCAAAGACTATTTGCATGCAATTTTGATTTATTCTCCAGATGTTTTTGCAGCTCTCTCTTCTAAAGATGCTCTTCTTCTGATAGTTGTTAGTTATAATTGCCTTTTTAGACCACTGCCCTTTGGTAGGTACAAAAGGAAAAGAAATTAGTTTATAATTGTGACTGATAACAAATCATACTATGAAATATGGTCATATGTGCATTAGAAGAGAAATAAAAATTGCTTATTCTGTGAAATATAAGTGGTAAACCCTCAGTGGTTCTGCGATCAACAAAGGCATTTGAATCAATTGTCTTTAAGTAGCTTTGAAGAAGGACCTTTCCTCTTCTGGGTGCCATCTCTGAGGGGCTTCCATTGATTCTTGCCATTTTTAGTGCCATGTATATGCAAGGAATTTATTCCACTTGAGCAGCCATTTCTTTTTCTTACTTTCACAACAAAATGGCACTTTTAACTGCTTTGTTCAATTGGAGGGCATTTTCTTCCTTGAGCCACTAGATTATTGTTTCTTGTTCCTTTTAGCTTATGACTTGGGGCAAGATTTCTTTTAGAGTATCCCCTTATAGATCCTAATTCATTCTCTTAACTGCATTTACCTCTTTTTTAATCAAGCAGAGATGTCATTTTCCCTGTAAACATCATTCAGAGCAATAACTAAAACAAATATCTTAGAGTTCAGATCTGGAGATCTGTGTTGGTGCCCATCCAGGAAGCTCATATCCTTCTTTCAAGTAGTATCCCAGTTCCAGGCTTGCGGAGTCTCACCCAGCAGTTTTGCTCTGAGCTTTGATTCTTACTTGCAAGAGTAAGAAACTGGAGTTTATTTTAATTGACTTCCCCTATCTATCTCTAATGACTGGTTTCCATTAAAACCAAGCCCCTAGCTGTGCGTGGCTCGTTTTCTGATCTTAACTACCCCCATGGCTTCCTCTAACTGAATTCTGACTGTCACAAAATTACTTTCAGCTAACCCTATGACATTCTTGAGTCTAATCAGTGAGAAAGGACATGAACTGGAAGGATAAGGTAGCCCCCCCTCAGTTTGACTACTCTTCTCTGCTCCTTCTCCTGTCTAGTTTAGACACAATCAAATTCAATCACCAAGCAAATAGATTAGGTAGAACCTTCTGGCATCCATAAGTAGCCCAATCAGTGAACTTTGTTTTTACTGAGACCTTTTCAAACCTAGTTCTTCTGAACCTTTTATCTTAACATGGGAAATTTGGAGATATTCTAATACTGATTTTTCTCACATCTTCTGCTGTCTAAAATATAATGATCATTGTATTCCTAATCAGTCTTGAGTTACTGTTTTTTAAATAGGATTTAGAATACAATTGAGTTAGCTACATAGGTTAAATAGTTATCTTCCTTCATATAACTCTTTTTTGTGATTTTATATATCTCAATAGTTTTCTGGTTTAATTGTTCTCCCTGCTGCAGATCTTTTCCTTCCCTTTCCTAAAGCACAAGTCTAATCATATCATTTATCTACTCAATAAACTCCACTGGATCCCCATTGCCTCTATGATGCCTTTCTTTGTCCTTTAAAGCCCTTTACAACTTGGCTCCAATCTACTTGTCCAATTACCTTGTATACTTTTCTCCCTTTCACATACTATGGTCCAGCTAAACTGGCCTCCTAATTGTTCCCTATATTGAATAGGCCATGTCTTTGCCTAAATTATCCTCCATCCCTAAAATGTTATTGCTATTACTTGTTTCTTAGAATCCCTACTTTCCTACAACTCAACTCAAACACTATCTTATACAAAATAAGACCTTTTCAGCTGGTAAAGCCTTTTCTACCAAAAAAAAAAATCTAACTTACAGTTTATTTTGTCTATGTCTTAAATATATTTACTTGTCTCTACCTCCTCCTTTCAATATAATGTAATCTTGAGAGCAGGAGTGATTTCAATTTTGTCCTTAAACTATATCAGAACTGGCTCATTGCAGGAACTTAATACTTGCTTGTTGATTGATTAATTTACTTTTAGGCCAAAACAAATGATTGCTCATGGGCGCATTAAATTTTGCATTAAAAAATAAAACTTGCAAAACTCAATGATTAAGCTTGCTATGGTTGAGTTTGGAAGTGGTGAGGCTCGAAGTTGTCATAAGTGGTGCTTTTTAGAGTCATTGGGTTCTTCTTCTTCTTGTGAAAATGTATCTTTAGCTATACTAACTCATGCATTCACATCCTTTCTGGGCCCCCAGAGTTCAAATTGTTTGACCAGTTTTTTGAGTCAGAAAATCATAAAATGATAGAGTTGAGAGGAACTTTCAAATTATTTAGCTCACTGCTCTTATTTTACTAATTAAAAAAAAAAAACTGAAGCCCAAGGAGATTAAGTTATACAATTTATTAGCAGCACAGTTTAAATGAGAATGCGAATCTCCTGGCTCCCAATCCTAAGTGAATGTCCACCTTCTTGGGTACACCCTCCTTCAGTCCTGTGTCCTGGGTGTAGTGCTGTGGTATGTTTTTAGGGCTTCAGGGATGGAGCAGGAAGCAACATCTAAGTAACTAATGGCATAGAACTCTTAGAATAATCAAAGGAGAAAATGTAGGGAATACAAAGGAAGTTCAGAGATTCTGGAGGAACCAGTAAGTTCATCTTCTGTCTTTCAGGGTGATTGTTTTAGTCATTTTATGTGAATGATTTTATTCATGTGGAAAAAAGGAGGAAAAATCCCATTCCAAAAGCTTCTAAAACTCGACCTGGGCTGCCTGAGAAGCATGCTGTACATTATATGCAGCCTTGACCTGGATAACCTTCTCTTTGGCAGCTTTTCTAGTGAGCAGGCTTTTTTTTTTCTTTTTTAATATCTGGGAGCTGTGGCATTTTTAAAAGACTCTGCATCATTTCAGAGTAACATTCTCTCGAGGTGGGCTACTGTGATGTATAATTACATCCTGTGGAAAATGATGGTGGTGTGAGGGGTGATGGTGGGGGGAGGTTATTGAATCACAAAAACATGTTTCTTATTCAGGGGAAAAAATGACTATATGTGGGATGTTCAATTTCCTTGTGTTCCGAGCCCATGGAGAATGCAGCTCCTTAAAGTGCAGGAGTCGTTGATATTCAGTGAAGCTTGTCTTGTTTCATTTTTATTGTTTCATAGACTTATTACTCTTTGTGAGTGGTTCCCAGGTTCACTGCCTTTTCCCCGAATGGAGGAACCAAGGTAACCAGAGAAAATACTTTAATTACATATTAAGTAGAATAAAAGTACAAGTATATTTATGAAAATTTCAATGTAAGGTAGAGAGAGACTCATTAAACAAAATCCCTAAAATACATAAAATGTTTTTTCATAATAGAAAGTCTATGCTTGGGGTGTTAAATTGTATCCACAGATTGAAACTATACCCTAATCACTAAACATAGTCTAAATATACCTATTGCATCCAGTTCCTTCTGTGAAACATTTCAAGAATGCTAGAATCATGGGATCATCATCTTTCTCTCAGGCTTATCTTTCATTACCACCTACTAGTACAGTAGGTAATAAGTTCCTCAATTATTATTTTAATTTATCTTTTAATAACTATCTCCTATAACTTCTTACTAGAGCTTTCCCACCCGACTCCCCCCCCCCCCTCAAGTAATGCCTCTGCTCCAGTTGAACTTTATCTTGTAAAATTTTTGAGAGGAGAAAAATTAAGAAAGTTAAACCAAAGTCAGGCATTTAAATTAAAATATATATTTTATCATTAAAGTTCTTCTCTGATACTTCTTTGTTGCATGGAATTAAGACTAAATTCTCAAAGGATACACACACATACACACAAACACACACACATACACACACACACAACCACAAGAGCTACATTTGGAAACTCATGGAAGGACTGGGTGTGACATGAACTTGGCTGAATGCTTTGGTTTATAGATGGCCTGGAAATGGGGTAGTGGCTCATTCTGAACAAGATAAGGTGAAGGCTCACCTATCAGAGTCCATAGTCCCACAGGTGGGAGCCCTAAGTTCCAGTGAGAGGAGCATAAAAGCCAGAGTGCTGTTAAGTTTTGAAGTAAACCAAATAAGGAAAACCCTAATTTTTTTTAAAAGATACATTATGAAATAATTGCTTTTTTTAAATAAAAGGATTTATTATATTATTTTTTAAATATCAACTTTCCCTGGGGCATTTTCAATGATTCAGTTTACAAAATTAAGAGTACTGTGTTGACATTTTTTTAGGAAACATCTATTTCATAAAGTAAGTTATATACACATATTATATATATAAACTATTTAAACATTAGAAGAGAAAATTTGCTTCTTGACCTGAGAAAACTTATCCTAGAACAATCTTATAATAAATAATTTGACTTTTCTGTATTTATTAAAAAGAAAAGAACATTGAGGAGGAAGAGGCAATAAAAATGAAAGTGACTGAATAATTAAGCTATTGTGGTCCTAGAAATAAGCTCTCTCTCTTTTTTTTTTTTGGGGGGGGGGTTGTTTTTTTTTTTTCATTAAAGACTACTTGTTACTGAATGTTTACCTGTGGGATAATCAGCATGCAAGGATATGTAAAATCCTCCGTTCCTACATGGAAGGAGCAAAAGGGATGTATCTGACATCTTTAGTGTAAGGTACTATTCACTGCTAAACAATGCAGAAATCCTAAGAAGCCACTGTCCCTAGTGTAATGGTCCTGAACTGCTGAAGTAAGCTATAGGTAGCATCACTAATTCATGCCAGATTTCTAGTCTGAGAATTTCAGAACCTGAAAACTGGACTTAGGATCATAGTATTATGAGAACCTAAGATGTGGGGGAACTCAAAGAACTGATCTAAGACCTCTAAGATTACAGAGAAGGGTCAAAGTATTTAGATCCCAAAGCCCTTTTTTCACTTTTTTTAAATCCCCATATTTATAAGTTTCTTGTATGTAAAAGGCTGAAACTCTGAGTGGATACACTGGGGTCGGACAACCAAGCACTTAAGAGAAATTACCAATTGGACAATACTTTATTAGCATATGCTTGGAAAATGGCTCTTCTGTGCTATTCTGTGTTAGTTCGATCTTTTGGTGTATACAAAGAATTGTGGGAAGGATTAGGGGGTGTAGTAAGACAAGCCAGAGTCACTTTGGTGGTAGTGAGAAGGAAGGTTGTGGAGATCCTATGTCCATTCCCTTCACTTCTACCTCTAAAGACCAAGAATAAAGACCAAGGACTTTTGCTTATCCTGACTCTGGCTGATTCTAAGGCATCCAAGATGCTAACTCGGTCTTTACACTTTTACTTAATTCTATGATTTCAGTAATGTAGATATTCCTTATTCTGACACACTTGTGGATTCTCACATTGATTGATTGATGATGATGATGATAACTCACTTTGATATGGCACCTTAATATACCAAAAAAAATTTTCTCACAGACCTATGAAACACGAAGCAAAATTACATATAAGATTAAATGATGTATCTCTGATCATATAACTAGTATTAGAGCTGTAATTTGAACCTAAGTCTTCTACCTCTGATAAGTGTGATATTTTTTATTATACCACACTCTTGCTGAGTTTCTGTAACCAAAAATTTAACCACTTCCTGGCTAATCTTTTAATGCTAAACCTCTCTGAGGAAACTAAGTGGATAGAACATAGTGGATATATGAAGACATAATAAAATAATGAGCTTGGAATTATGAAGATCTGAATTCAAATCCTTACTCAGACACTTTTTAGATGTTTTACCTTGAGCAAATCACTAATGATTACTCTGGGCTCAGTTTCATGATTTATAGAATAGGGACAATAAAAATACCTAAATCAAATGAAATAAATGTAATGTGTTTTACAAACTTTAAACCACTCACACAATATAAATGCTTATTGTTTTTTTATTAGCTGATCTTCTGCTAAAATTATAAATAAAATATTAGCAAAAAGACTACAGAAAATCATCCCCAGCATAATACACCATGACCAAGTAGGATTTATACCAGGAATGTAAGGCTTGTTCAATATTAGGAAAACAATTAGTATAAATGACCATATTAGTAACCAGATTAACAAAAACCATATGATCATCTCAATAGATGCAGAAAAAGCATTTGCTAAAATTCAACATCCATTCCTATTAAAAACACTTGAGAGTATAAGAATAAATGGACTTTTCCTTAAAATAATCAGTAGCATCTTTTTAAAACCATCAGTAAGCATCATATATAGTGGGGATAAACTGGAATCATTCCCAATAAGATCAGGAGTGAAACAAGGTTGCCCACTATCAGCATTACAATTCAATATCGTATTAGAAATGCTAGCTTCAGCAATAAGAGTTGAGAAAGAGATTAAAGAAATTAGAGTAGGTAACGAGGAAACTAAATTATTACTCTTTGCTGATGATATGATGGTATACTTAGAGAACCCCAGGGATTCTACTACTTTAGCAAAGTTGAAGGATACAAAATAAACCCACATAAGTCATTAGCATTCTTATATATCATTAACAAAATCCAACAGTGAGAGTTACAAAGAAAAATTCCATTTAAAGTAGCTGCCGATACTATAAAATATTTAGGAATCTATCTGCCAAGGGAAAGTCAGGAACTATATGAGCTACAAAACACTTTCTACACATCAGATCTAACTAATTTGAAAAATATTAAATGCTCTTGGATAGGACGAGCAAATATAATAAAGATGACACTACTCCCTAAACTAATCTATTTATTTAGTGCTATACCAATCAGACTCCAAAAAAATTATTTTAATGACCTAGAAAAAATAACAACAAAGTCCATATGGAAAAACAAAAGGCCAAGAATTTCAAGGGAACTAATGAAAAAAAAATCAAATGAAGGTGGCCTACCTGTACCAGATCTAAAATCATATTATAAAGCAGCGGTTACCAAAACCATTTGGTATTGGCTAAGAAATAGACCAGTTGATCAGTGGAATAGGTTAGGTTCAAAGGACAAAACAGTCAATAACTTTAATAATCTAGTGTTTGATAAACCCAAAGACCCCAGTTTTGGGGATAAGAATGCATTATTTCACAAAAATTTCTGGGAAAATTGGAAATTAGTATGGCAGAAACTAGGCATTGACCCACACTTAACACTGTACACCAAGATAAGGTCAAAATGGGTTCATGACTTAGGCATAAAGAATGAAATTATAAATAAATTAGAAGAACATAGGATAGTTTACCTCTCAGACCTGTGGAAAATGAAGGAATTTATGACCACAGAAGAACTAGAGATCATTATTGATCATTAGCTGATCTTCAGAGAGTAGTCCATCATTTGACTCATAATTCAAAAATTTTATTTGTAATGTAATAAGAACTAACATTTTAATAGTATTTTTAGATTTACAGAGTGCTTTACAAATATCGTCTCATTTGATCCTCAGAACAACCCTGAGAGTTAGGTGCTATTATTAACTCCATTTTACAGATGGGAAAACTGAAACAGAAAGAGTTAAGTTATTTGTATAAACTCATAAAGTTATTAAGTGTTTGAAGTGGGATTTGATTTTAGGCATGCCTAATTCCAAGTCCAATGTTCTATCCACTGCATCAGGTAACCATTTTAAAGAGAGAGGCTGATTTTTTTTAAAACTGTAGTAGTGGCACAGTGGATAGAAAGCTTCCTCTGGAATCAAAAAGATCTAACTATCTGTGCCGTTAAGCAAGTCACTTAATCTCTATTTATCTCAGTTTCCTTAACTACAAAATAGGGGAAACAGCCCCTTCCTCACAGAACTGTGATGATCAAATTAACCAATATTTCTAATGCACTTACCAGAGTGCCTGGAACATAGTAGGTACTATATAGATGTAGATGTAGATATTAAACATATGCTGATACATACACACACACACACACACACACACACACGTATATGGAATTTCAAAATCCCATTCTTGACTAAAGGGGAAGCTTGGATGCTGAATCAGTTAATTTCCAGCTCAGATGATGTACTAGATTGATGAGAGAGGAGAGGGCTAAGCTTGAATCCTGGCTCCATCACTGAATAGCTGTGTTCCCTCGGCAAATCACTCATCCTCTCTGGACCTCAGTTTACTAATATATAAAATGGAAATGCAATACTTAGATGGCCCACTCTGCAGAGTGATTGAGAGTTAAATGATTTTTGTAAAAACTTTGTAAGCCCATTACCTAAATTTAAATGCTCAAACTAAAGTAAATGTTTTAAGTTTTCTTGTATTCAAGACCTTGTAGAAGTCTACTTTTGACTTAAAAACATGTGGGACTCCTCTATAAAAGAGGCCATAATAGAGTATGCATTTGTCTAAAACAAAATTGAAATTTTGTGGCTTTGCTTTCAGGGATATATCTAGCTCTCCCTAGCTGGTGGAGCAAATGGTAGTATTGTTCCTCATTTCCTAATAAATGTCTGTGCTTGGCTTTTTAAGTTAACTAATAGCAAAGCTATCAAATCAACAAGTCAGACTCTCTCAAGTGCTTCTCCTGCCTGTCATACTCTTTATCAGTGTTATTCCATAACAATTTAAAAAACTTTTAGGTCAGGTAGAGGAGATAGAGAATTAAATTGTTAACAATTAAGTGGCAGAATATTCAAAGGAATTCAAAGCAGTTATGAAAGAAGTCAAATAATAGTAATTACTTGCCTGGAAAATAGCTGTTATTCATAAGATAACTGTTCAGAAGAAGGCACCTGATTTTAGGTTCCGTAAGGTTATTTTAAAAATTCATCTTTTATGGCAAACCAAGTAGGAATTAAGTACTTTAATGAAGCCTCCTGACTACATATTTGTGATGACATGGATTTAATTCAATAGATTAGTATTTTTCTTTACTGATTATATTGGTATCATAGGGATTTTTAGGCTCTTTTGCCCTTTATAATGCAAAATTTTACTTTAAAGAACTAAATGTATAGTAAGATGCTATGCATTACCTTATTTCAGTATATATAATTGTTGGGCTGTCCCACTTTGTTTTTAAAACATGATAAAATTTCAGATCCCTCTACCAATAAGCTATACAGTCATTGTGATCATGAAGATAAATGGTTCATAATTTACAGAAGGCAATTTAACTCTGTACAATGAATTAAATTCATAGTTATGGTCAAAGTACTTTCTTCTTTAACTTGTATATTACACAAATTAGCACCTCTAGCCCTCTACTATGAAGGTTCTTGTGATAAAATGCTTGAGACTGACTTATAGGAACAGAATTAGCTAGATTGGATTATATTATAAAGCACTTAGTTCTTACTTTTGCTATCATTTTAACAATCACTGATGAACAGGAAAGCAGATGAAAGCAACAATTGTAAATACACTCCACTTGATGAATACAGGGATAGAAGATAACGTTAACAATAAAGTTAGTGCCTAGTGACTATCAGCCTACCCACTTCCTCTCCACTGAGTCCCCTTACCCCACTTCTACAAAAAAAAAAAAAAGAAAGAAAATGGAAATATTATTCTTCCATGTTTTTACAAAAAAATTAACTGAGTGAAATTCTGCAAAGCCTTGTCACTATTTTAAGTGTTGTGAATGCTATAAGGTACACATGTGAGGCACCTCTATGGTATATACATAAAGATTTATTTAAAGATTAAAAGCAAAATGGATTGTTCCCCAAACTGGCAGATGCACGCTACATATTGCTCTTGGGAGAATTACATTCTAATATCTTGGAATGTTGAGGAAAATGAAGCTATTCACTGGATGCTAGCTGAAATAGACAAGATGGTTTGAGAAACCTAAGTGGATTAGAAAAGTTAGGGATGAAACAGTACTTCAGTCTAGAGAAAATGAGATTGAATGCATTCATGACATTTGTGAGGCCATGTGTCCAATTTGCCATATGTTAAGAGTTCCACCCCACCACCCCTGCAAAAAGAAAAAAAAATAGGATGTACTTTCTATCCATTTTCTCAGCATTCTTTCTTTTCCCTTTTTTTTCCTTTCCAGTATTGTACTAGAGAGTGTAGTGATGTCAGTGAATGAGAGGAAGGATTAGACCAGTTACTGAAACAAGTTCCCAGGGTCATTTCTTACTGACAGTTTTTCTGATGGCTTTCTTTCTCCCATACCTAAAGCACTGGAATGAAAAACAATGGTTTTAGAATAGGATGCTTACTGTGAGATGAACTAAAATGAAATGAAAATCCCCTTATGCTCAGAAACCAGGAAGCTTTTTTTTTTTTAAAAAAAAAAAAGTTAATTTTCGTATTTACCAAGTGCTAAAAGGGCATTTTCTTTAGAACCAAAAAGGCAGATTTACATTTGATTGATAACATAAAGATTTTAGACCTTTTAATAATGCCTAAATCCTTGAACAAATGAGTTTCTATACCTCACCAAAGCTAAATTAAGAGAAAACTCTAGTAAAACTGATTCTGAAAGTTTATCATAGAAATCATAAAACTATAAGTTATTTACCTCCAGTATTCTAACCCCCTCACTCACTAAAACAAAACAGAACAAACCCTTCTTTTGTAGTTTGCTAATTGAAGAATGAACTCTTATAGATTTGTTTTTCTTTTCTCTCCTAGAAGATTGAGAGTATTAAATGAATAACAAATTTAATAAATTGTCTATTTTTTCTAATTATATAAATTGATCAGATAGGCTACTAATGAACAAGATCACCTTATTTTAGTAAAGTATTTTCATTGTATCATGGTACAATGAAAAAAAACATTGACTCTAGAGTCACAGAATTTAGGTTTATAATCCATCTCTGATAATTATTACCTAGGTGACCTTGAACAAGTTATGTAACATCTGGCCTTCGGTTTATTCATCTATGGAATGAAAGTAGTGGGCTAGTTAATTTTGAGGAGGATAGATGGGTGATCCTGTGATCCTGCTGGAATCTTTCAGGAAAATTGGGGATTTTACCTCTAGAGACTTCATGCCTATATTTGAAGAACAGAAGGAAAGCAGTGTTCAGAAAAAGCTAAATTAAATATTTAAAAAGTAATTTTCCCTATTGACCCTCCAACTAATTCCTGTGGATGTCATATTTTCCTTCCTGACCAGTACTCCACCTTTTGTTTTAATCCTCTGGTCTTAAAGCTCCAGTGTTTATTATAAGAGATTGTAATTCTGGGTATCACTTTCCTCCCTTTCTTACAGAGTTTCTTTGAAGGGCAGTCTGCACCATGGGACTCAGCTAAAAAAGATGAGAACAGAATGAAGAACAGATATGGGAATATCATTGCCTGTAAGTGTTGACAGTGTGACTGTGTTTCTGGATATCTTTCTTTTTGCATCAGATAAGATTGACCACCAGCCCCATGCAGGGAGACTTTATAGAATAATTACTCTCCTCAATCTAATAGAGAAGCTGATATGTGTAAATATAAAGAAGGAGGGAAAAATCATTGAAATACCTCTCTAAGTCACTTTTATTTTTATGATTAGTTTACTTTTAGATTTAAGGTTTGGATAATATTGATAACAATGAAATGCTAAGGAAGAAAATTCTTCTTAGAAGTAATAAACAAGTACTAATGCCTCCTATTTGCTAAATAAAATAAATAAAAATCATGTCTTTGGCATGACTTTATGCAAGAAGCCCAGACTACTGTGCAAACATTAAATAAGCAATCCCTTTGACATTTGTTTGAGGTAGGTCTGCAATGTCTACCTTTTAAAGACAGGAAATTGAAACACAAAAGTAAAATCATTTCCCATTATATCTCATTATGTAATATCGAGGAAGCTAAGGTTTTGTCTGAGAAATCCCTAATTTCTAGAGAATAGAACTGAGGGCTACTCCAGTATTTTTAAAACTAGACAAACCTTATTCATTCTTAATAGGGTTGACAAGGTAAATTCAGATGCTGATTGATGAGCTTTTTACCAACTCAGTTTCTCTGCTTCTCTTCCCCTACCTCTCTCCTAAGATCCCAGACTCTCATTTCCAGATTTCTGCTATAAATCTCTTCCAGTATGTCCCACAAATTCAAATTCTTTTTTATAGCCAAAACTAAGCTCATGATTTTTTCCCCAAAATCTGATGCTCTTCTTGACTTTCAATTGATAGCATTACTATTCACCTTCCTAAACTCCCATGCTTAACCAAACCTCAAGGTTATAGTCTTCTCTCACTGTTCTCCTCTCTTTTCCAATAATTCTCCAGATTCTTTGAACTCTACCTCTAGCACAGTTTCTTTTCTTTTTTATCCTTCCATTTTCATCTTCAGTACTGTAATTCAAGCACTTGTTTCAACATTTTTCCTAGTCAGACTCCCAGCCTTCAATTTCTACTCCTCTCCTGTCCATCAGAATAGATGAACCTACACACCATTGAACAAATTAATCTTCCTCATTCACAGTTCTGATGCTATCACTATCTTCTTTGGAAACCTTAAAAGCTTCATTATTGTCTGTAAAATATAGTATAAACTCCTTAGCCTGGTATTTGGGGCTCTCAGATACGGTTTCCCCTATCTTTCTTGTACTCTATGCTTGGTCTAAGTAGAACTTGTCGCTACTCCTAGAATGCCAGTCCCCAATTCCCAACCTCACTCTCTTATCCTTTATTTGTTGAAACCTTCCTCCTCCTTCAAGGGCCAGCGAAAATGTCCCTTCTTCCCAGAAGCATTCCAACATGTCTCCAGCTATGGAGTTTTTCTTGTCTCTAAATTGTAGATAACTCCATTTGTATTTCTGTTTTGCACTTAGTTATCATCTATTTGTATTTGGTTTTGTCCAGATCTAATATTTCTTTGGTTTGAGCAATTCTGGGTATGAAACAACTCTCAAATTAGTGCAAATTAGCAAATTATCTGCCTTAGAATTGTGTTAGGGCATTCAGAATGTATTTGTAAATAAGTTGTCTTCTCTCTACTAGAACATATACTCCTTGGGAGCAGGAACTATAGTATTCATTTTTGTGTTTCTATGAATCCCTAGAAAGATCACAGACTTCAGGCACTCAATAAATGTCTATTGAATGAATGAATCAAATGCTTGCTTATATATTACTCTTTCAAGCCCCATGAGAGTGTCTGTAACTTATGTCTGTTAATGGCAATATTCCACAAATAACTCAAAAGTAATACCCTATTAGTGATCTAGCAGAACTAATGCAGACTTGGTCTAAAGGCACCAAATGAGGACTCAAGGCTAAGTTTAGGCAGTGGGAAAATCTAACTTTTTCTGGCTCTATTGCATAATCCTCTGAAATTCTTTAAGCACTAACATCCTATAATTTTGCTTTATTCCACACAAAATAAACAAACAAACTAAAATTACTAAAGAGATACATGTTATGCTTAATGAATTTAGCAGTATAAATACATTTCATTTACTTATAATAATTTTTCAAGTATGACAGTATAGGCCTTAGAGTTTATCTTATAAGAATAATGAAATTTTTAAAATATGAAATCTCCCAAACAATTTACTATTTTTCTCTCTTGCTAATAACTAACTGACTTTATTAAAAGACTACAATAATAAGGTCTTTCAGATGAATTGTTTTCCTGATGAGTTTTTAGTTTTATTTGAATGCATTTATTTAATACTGCATTTGTGGGGATCTTCCTAAAATAATATGAGAGCTTTCTTTGAGCAGTAGATCTTATGAGAGGGGGAAAGGGATAGATTACCCTTCACATCACATCTGTCCCAGGAACTCTCTATCCTTCACAGATGTTTACAAGCCCTTCCAAATTCCCTAGAAAACTATTGAAGTTTTCATACTATTATGAAATGAATCTAGATTACTGGGTGGGTAAGGGCGTAAAGAACCTACTTAAGATCTGAAGGCTCTTTGGGACAAAGAAGCCAAGATTTACTCACTCTTTTCCCTTAAAATTGCTAAGAATAGTCTAACACAGTGGTTTAGAAAATTACATAAATGACATATCCTTAAGTAGTGTTATAAAAACTGGTCTTTCATTAAATATAAGAAACAGGTGTCAATATGGGGTGATTGGAGCATTGCCCAAAGATCCAGTTAACCAAAAATATCAGTATTCAGGGAGAACTAATATCTCCGTTGTGAGAGCTGTTGAGTCCTTTTCAGGTCTGCCCATCCACTTTTGCTGTCCACTTTTTACCCAGCTCTCACCTGTGGTTTTAGGATGCTATATCATGCAAAGTGGCCATATTCTGGTGTCTTTTCAGATAGGCTAAGTAAGCCAGGTCGAAGGTAACCGACACACATTTTTATATACTGGGGGTAGATATGTCTATAAACATATCTACCCCCAGTATATAAAAATTTCCCCCAGAAGAATGGGTGGATGAGAACAGTTTGTTCCAGTGGACATGAAGGTGGGTGAAGCAGGAGCTATGGAGCACTTAGAGCTCAGTTAAATATTAATGGTGCTAAAGTTATCCATGCTATCCCAGACTATCGCCAGTCGTCCTGTCTTTTGTCTTGCTACTGGATTTTAATGGCTAGAAGTAAGAGTAAGTCTAATGTCTTTGTGCTCTGCCCCACTTAAATTCAATTCCTGTAAAACATCACCCTGTGATGTTATTTGTCCTCTTGAAAATGAAGAACAAATAGCTTCTCTACAAAAACCTACCTCAGTGGTTGGCAAATAGCAGGGTCTCAAAATGAGTAATTATGAATGTATAGCTCCCTGACCCATCCTTACCCTAATGTAATTCTAGATGGGGAGGGGGAGAAATTACTGCTTTGCAACATTAAATTCCAGACTGTGAAGTCAGTATATGTACTAGTGAAATGTCCTTTTTTTGGTTATTTTTCTAAATATAGCTTTCTAATTAGTTTCCACATACTCCTTTCATTCAGTCAACAAAAAACCTACAATTAACAAGACGCGTGTACCCCATTAAGAGTACTAAAACTTATTCTTCTACAATGACAAATTCATTTTAACAGCACACCTTCCTGGTGAGCAAAAACCAAAAGATTTCCTAGTATTCCACTGCATTAGATATCTTTTTGCCATCACTGAGAGAATAACAAATGTGTATATGTGCAGGTACATGTGGCAGACACACACGTGCATGTGAGTGCACACACAGGAGCACATTAGCCAGGGTTGGGGTGCTGCTAAGACCATGGCCTTGGGATCAAGTATTCTGTCAAAAATGTATTTATTCGAGACTTCCGGTTAAGATGGCGGAGAGGAGGCTCACAGTTGCATAAGCTCCGCGCTTTCTCTCACTATCCACTTCATTACAAGCCTCTGAATCAATGCTTGACTGAAAAAAACCCACAAATAGTTACCAAGAGAAGCCATCCTTGAGATCCGCCAAGAAAGGTCTGTCTTTACTGGAGGGCTGGGACGGTTTTAGATCGGGCGCAGGCTGAGGGCAGCGGCAGTGAGAGCACGGGAGCAGAGCTGAGAGGGGGTGGGGAGTGATCGTAGCCGTCTCTGCGGGGAGAGCTTCGCTACAGGTTTGGAACCTGCAGCAAGTCAACAGCCCAGCAGAGAAGCTAAAAACACCGGGGCTGAAGAATACAACCCCAAACAGCTGGAGTCTCTCAGGACCTGGCCGCCCCCCCTTCCCCCCCCACAGTGACTCAGCACGCTTTGGGATCTCAGAGCGCAGGCGCAGCACAGTCCTGCTAGTGCCTCACTGCTGCCCCCTGCAGTCTGTAGAGGAAGCTCGATAACACACCCAGCCCCCCCCCCCCCCAAAGAAAGACTCCAGTTTTTTCTGTTTTTCTTTGGTAGTTTATCTCTGACTAATAGACAGAATGAGCAAGAAGCTGAAGAGGACTTTAACCCTTGACAGCTTCTACACAGATAGAGAGCAGACTCTAAATCCTGAGGAGACTAAAAACAGGCAGTCCCCAGGTGATTCCCCAAAGGAGGAGATCGTCTGTTCCTCAGCACAGATGAACCTCATAGAAGTGATTAAAAAGGCTCTCACAAGGGAGCTAGAAGAAAAATGGGGAAAGCAGAGTGAGGCTTGGCAAAAGGAGAGGGAAGCTTGGGGAAAGGAGAGGGAGGCTTGGCAAAAGGAGAGGGAGGCTTGGGAAAAGGAGAGGGAGGCTTGGCAAAAGAGCCTGGAGAAAGTTAAAGAGAGAGTGGATAAAGAAACCAAATCCTTGAAAAATAGGATTGGTGAACTGGAAACAGAAAATAGCTCTCTAAAAAACAAAATTGGCGAAATGGAAAAAAATTCCACAGAACAAAAGAACTCAATTGGACAATTAGAGAAAGATTTTAAAAAAGTGAGTGAAGAGAATACTTCACTGAAAATCAGAATTGAACAAGTGGAATTGAATGACTCGAGGAGACAAGAAGAATCAGTCAAGCAAATCCAAAAAAATCAAACAATGGAGAAAAATGTGAAATACCTTCTGGGGAAGACAACAGACCTGGAAAACAGATCCAGGAGAGACAATCTGAGAATCATTGGACTCCCAGAAAAACATGATGAAAAAAAGAGCCTGGACACTGTCTTCCAGGAAATCATCAAAGAGAACTGCCCAGAAGTCATAGGAACAGAGGAAAAAATAAACATTGAAAGGATTCATCGATCACCCACTGAAAGGGATCCTAAAATCAAAACACCAAGGAATATAGTGGCCAAATGCCAGAACCCTCAGGTGAAAGAAAAAATATTGCAAGCAGCTAGAAAAACCCAATTCAAGTATCAAGGAGCCACAATAAGGATCACCCAGGATCTGGCAGCATCCACATTAAAAGATCGAAGGGCCTGGAATGTGATATTCTGAAAGGCTAAGGAACTTGGTATGCAACCAAAAATAACTTACCCAGCGAGAATGAGCATCTTTTTCCAGGGAAGAAGATGGACATTCAACGAAGTAAGCGAATTTCATCTATTTCTGATGAAAAAACCAGAACTTAACAAAAAGTTTGATCTACAAATATAGAACTCAAGAGAAATCTAAAAAGGTAAAGATTAATCTTGGGGACTATATTTTGACTATATAGATGTATAAAGAATACATGTATACCTTGTTCTAGAAATTGATGTGGAAAGGACATTGTACCAGAAAAAGGGTAAAGTGGGGGTAGTACATCTCATGAAGAGGCATAGGAAACCTATTATATCTGAGAGAAAGAATGGAGGGGGATGAATATAGTGGGTATCTTACTGCCTTCAGAATTGGCTTTAAGTGAAAAATCTTAAGACATATTCAATCTATGGTGAAACTTCTCCCATCTCATTGAAAAGTGAGAAGGGAAAAGTGGAAAGGGAAGGAATAAGCTAAGCAGAAGGGAATACGGGAACTGGGAGGGAAAGGGGTAAGATAGGGGGAGGAACTCTAAGGCGGGGGGAGGGACACTAAAAAGGGAGGGCTGTGAGAAGCAAGGGGTGCTCACAAGCTTAATACTTGGAAGGGGGGAAAGGGGAAAGAAGGGAGGAAAGCATAAACCGGGGTTAACAAGATGGCAAGTAATACAGAATTGGTCATTCTAACCATAAACGTGAACGGGGTAAACTCCCCCATAAAGAGGAAGCGGTTAGCAGAATGGATTAAAAGCCAGAATCCTACAATATGTTGTTTACAGGAAACACACCTGAAGCGGGGAGATACATGCAGGTTAAAGGTAAAAGGTTGGAGCAAAATCTACTATGCTTCAGGTGAAGTCAAAAAAGCAGGGGTAGCCATCCTGATCTCAGATCAAGCTAAAGCAAAAATTGACCTAATTAAAAGAGATAAGGAAGGACACTATATCTTGCTAAAGGGTAGCATGGATAATGAAGCACTATCTATATTAAACATATATGCACCAAGTGGGGTAGCATCTAAATTCTTAAAAGAGAAACTAAGAGAGCTGCAAGAAGAAATAGACAGTAAAACTATAATAGTGGGAGATCTTAACCTTGCACTCTCAGAATTAGATAAATCAAACCAGAAAATAAATAAGAAAGAAGTCAAAGAGGTAAACAGAATACTAGAAAAGCTAGATATGATAGATCTCTGGAGAAAATGTAATGGAGACAGAAAGGAATACACTTTCTTTTCAGCAGTTCATGGAACCTATACAAAAATTGACCATATATTAGGACATAAAAACCTCAAACTCAAATGTAGTAAGGCAGAAATAGTAAATGCATCCTTTTCAGACCACGATGCAATGAAAATTACATTCAACAAAAAAGCAGGGGAAGTAGACCAAAAAATAATTGGAAACTAAATAATCTCATACTAAAGAATGATTGGGTAAAACAGCAAATCATAGACATAATTAATAACTTCACCCAAGAAAACGATAATAATGAGACATCATACCAAAATGTATGGGATGCAGCCAAAGCGGTAATAAGGGGAAATTTCATATCTCTAGAGGCCTATTTGTATAAAATAGAGAAAGAGAAGGTCAATGAATTGGGTTTGCAATTAAAAATGCTAGAAAAGGAACAAATTAAAAACCCCCAGTCAAACACTAAACTTGAAATTCTAAAAGTAAAAGGTGAGATCAATAAAATTGAAAGTAAAAAAACTATTGAATTGATTAATAAAACTAAGAGTTGGTTCTATGAAAAAACCAACAAAATAGACAAACCCTTAGTAAATCTGATTAAAAAAAGGAAAGAGGAAAATCAAATTGTTAGTCTTAAAAATGAAAAGGGAGAACTCACCACTAACGAAGAGGAAATTAGAGCAATAATTAGGAGTTACTTTGCCCAACTTTATGCCAATAAATTCGACAACTTAAATGAAATAGAAAAATACCTCCAAAAATACAGCTTGCCCAAACTAACAGAGGAAGAAGTAAATATCCTAAACAGTCCCATCTCAGAAAAAGAAATAGAACAAACTATCAATCAACTCCCTAAGAAAAAATCCCCAGGACCAGATGGATTTACATGTGAATTCTACCAAACATTTAAAGAACAATTAACTCCAATGTTATATAAACTATTTGAAAAAATAGGGATTGAAGGAGTCCTACCAAACTCCTTTTATGACACAGATATGGTACTGATACCTAAACCAGGTAGGCTGAAAACAGAGAAAGAAAATTATAGACCAATCTCCCTAATGAATATTGATGCTAAAATCTTAAATAAAATATTAGCAAAAAGATTACAGAAAATTGTCACCAGGATAATACACTATGACCAAGTAGGATTTATACCAGGAATGCAGGGCTGGTTCAATATTAGGAAAACTATTAACATAATTGACTATATCAATAACCAAACAAACAAAAACCACATGATCATCTCAATAGATGCAGAAAAAGCATTTGATAAAATCCAACATCCATTCCTAATAAAAACACTTGAGAGCATAGGAATAAATGGACTTTTCCTTAAAATAGTCAGGAGCATATATTTAAAACCATCAGTAAGCATCATATGCAATGGGGAAAAACTGGAACCTTTCCCAGTAAGATCTGGAGTGAAGCAAGGTTGCCCACTATCACCATTATTATTTAATATCGTATTAGAAACACTAGCCTCGGCAATAAGAGTCGAGAAAGATATAAAAGGAATTAGAGTAGGCAATGAGGAAACCAAACTATCACTCTTTGCAGATGATATGATGGTATACCTAGAGAACCCCAGAGATTCTACCAAAAAGCTATTGGAAATAATTCATAATTTTAGCAAAGTAGCTGGCTACAAAATAAATCCCCATAAATCCTCAGCATTTTTATACATCACCAACAAAACCCAACAGCAAGAGATACAAAGAGAAATTCCATTCAGAATAACTGTTGATACCATAAAATATTTGGGAATCTATCTACCAAAGGAAAGTCAGGAATTATATGAGCAAAATTATAAAAAAGTCTCCACACAAATAAAGTCAGACTTAAATAATTGGAAAAATATTAAGTGCTCTTGGATCGGCCGAGCGAACATAATAAAGATGACAATACTCCCTAAACTAATCTATTTATTTAGTGCTATACCAATCAGACTTCCAAGAAAATATTTTATTGATCTAGAAAAAATAACAACAAAATTCATATGGAACAATAAAAAGTCGAGAATCTCAAGGGAATTAATGAAAAAAAAATCAAATGAAGGTGGCCTAGCTGTACCTGATCTAAAATTATATTATAAAGCAGCAGTCACCAAAACCATTTGGTATTGGCTAAGAAATAGATTAGTGGATCAGTGGAAAAGGCTAGGCTCACAAGACAGAATAGTCAACTATAGCAATCTAGTGTTTGACAAACCCAAAGCCCCTAACTTCTGGGAAAAGAATTCAATATTTGATAAAAACTGCTGGGATAATTGGAAATTAGTATGGCAGAAATTAGGCATGGACCCACACTTAACACCATATACCAAGATAAGATCAAAATGGGTCTATGACCTAGGCATAAAGAACGAGACTATAAATAAATTAGAGGAACATAGAATAGTTTATCTCTCAGACTTGTGGAGGAGAAAGAAATTTGTGACCAAAGATGAACTAGAGACCATTACTGATCACAGAATAGAAAATTTCGATTACATCAAATTAAAAAGCCTTTGTACAAATAAAACTAATGCAAACAAGATTAGAAGGGAAGCAACAAACTGGGAAAACATTTTCACAGTTAAAGGTTCTGATAAAGGCCTCATTTCCAAAATATATAGAGAACTGACTCAAATTTATAAGAAATCAAGCCATTCTCCAATTGATAAATGGTCAAAGGATATGAACAGACAATTTTCAGAGGATGAGATTGAAACTATTACCACTCATATGAAAGAGTGTTCCAAATCATTATTGATCAGAGAAATGCAAATTAAGACAACTCTGAGATACCACTACACACCTGTCAGATTGGCTAAGATGACAGGAAAAAATAATGATGAATGTTGGAGGGGCTGCGGGAAAACTGGGACACTAATGCATTGTTGGTGGAGTTGTGAACGAATCCAACCATTCTGGAGAGCAATCTGGAATTATGCCCAAAAAATTATCAAAATGTGCATATCCTTTGATCCAGCAGTGTTTCTATTGGGCTTATATCCCAAAGAAATACTAAAGAAGGGAAAGGGACCTGTATGTGCCAAAATGTTTGTAGCAGCCCTGTTTGTAGTGGCTAGAAACTGGAAAATGAATGGATGCCCATCAATTGGAGAATGGCTGGGTAAATTGTGGTATATGAATGTTATGGAATATTATTGTTCTGTAAGAAATGACCAGCAGGATGAATACAGAGAGGCTTGGAGAGACCTACATGAACTGATGCTAAGTGAAATGAGCAGAACCAGGAGATCATTATACACTTCGACAACGATATTGTATGAGGACATATTTTGATGGAAGTGGATTTCTTTGACAAAGAGACCTGAGTTTCAATTGATAAATGACGGACAAAAGCAGCTACACCCAAAGAAAGAACACTGGGAAACGAATGTGAACTATCTGCATTTTTGTTTCTCTTCCCGGATTATTTATACCTTCTGAATCCAATTCTCCCTACGCAACAAGAGAACTGTTCGGTTCTGCAAACATATATTGTATCTAGGATATACTGCAACATATCCAACATATAAAGGACTGCTTGCCATCTAGGGGAGGGGGTGGAGGGAGGGAGGGGAAAAAAAATCGGAACAGAAATGAGTGTAAATATAATGTAATTATTAAATAAAAAAATTTATAAAAAAAAAAAAAAATGTATTTATTCCATACTTGCTATGTGTCCAGTGCTCTCCTTAGCTTTGTGAGGAGATGCATAGAGTTTATAACATGTGGCCCTTGCATGCACTAAAGTCATGAAAAAAGTGGCAGAACTGGCAGACAGCATCCTTTATTGGTGATACTGGTATAGTAGAGAGAATTCTAAGCTCACAATCAAGAAGATCTGAGTTTAAATCCATCTTTTAACATTTACTAATAATGTAAACATGAGCAATTCCCTTAAGCTGTGTCAACATTAGTTTCCTCAACTGTAAAGTGGGGAATAATAACAGCACCTACTGGATGGATTGTTGTGAGAGGAATCAAATGAAATAATATTTGTTTTAAATTCTTTAATTTTTTAAAAAATTGATGGCATATGCCCTGCTGTGAGCTATATAATAATCACTAAGAACTAGTAACTTTACAGAAGCCTTGAATGAAGAATGAAAAAGCATTTATTAGCTGTTCAATTTACATCAGTCATTGCACTGTCTGCTATAGATGTAAGTGCAAGGAGCAAGGAACAGAAGTGGTGTGACATTGCTTGTCAGTGAAGCAAGTTCACACGACTATGAATGGATATAGTGACCAGTCCACCTCTGAGTCATGAAAAAAGGTGTCATCTGACTCGGGCATTAGACTGTGAGCTCCTTCAGAGAGGAACGTTTTCCCCCTTTCCTCTGCATTCCATTGTTTAAAGTAGTTCATGGTAATTAGTAGGTACTTAATAAATCATAGTTAATGGACTAACTAAATAAAATATAGGTAGATATTTAGCACTGCATGTGGTAATTAGTAGGTGCTTAATAAATGCTAGTTGGCTGATTGACTAAATAAAATATAGATAGAAATTTAATAAGCAGGGGGCAGGATTAATAGCAGGTGTCAAGAACCTGAGGTGTGAAAGTTAAAGCCATCTTTGAAAACTAGTCTATTTTAGCTGAAGTAAAGATATTGTGAAAGGAAATATTATAAAACTTTGGGGAAACAAAGGTGGCATTGTACTGCAAGGTAATACAAAATTAATTAATACAAATTAATATAAAAAACCAAGAATTTTGGGAGCCTGTGAAGATTTCTGAGCAAAGAAATGATATGACCAGATCTATATTAGAAATAAGATTATTTTGGTATGAAAAATAGATTAAAAAGAGAAGAGAGTAGAGATGGGAAACCCTGTAAAAATGCTATTGCAATTATCTAGGCAGGTTATCACCTATTCTAGGGATTGTACTAGAATGGTAGCAGTGGGAATAAAAGATGGGACAGATGTGACAGATGTCACAAAGGTGGGAATGCTAAACCTGGTAACTGTTGAACATGACTGATGAGGAAAAGAAGCCAAAAATAACCCCAAGATGATGAAGGCAGGGATCTGGGTGAATGGTAGAATTAGAGACAGACATGATGGAGTTGGGAGAAGGTTGGAGAGAAAATAATAAGCTCTGTTTGAATTTAAGATGTCATGAGGGCATTCTACAAGTACGTTTGTTATGAAGGTAGCTGGAATTGTGGTCCGAAAAGTCAGAAGAGGCACAAATTGGCTTATACAGATTGAAAAGTAATATACAAAAAAGTCAAAACAACCCAATGAAAGGGGATTTTCAAAGGAGAGAAATAAAAAGCTCCCTCTAAAAATTCCTATGCCTATTTGCATCAGCCTTAGGAGGCAAAATTGAGGGCTCATCATCAGTGAGTATAGAAGCCATCATGCCAAATAATTTAAAATATCACATATCTAACACCCTAATTACATTGCTCTTACTCAGCATGATAAGTATATACCAGGAATTAGGCATCAGGAAATCTAGAATCAAGTTTCAACTCTATCACCAACTTACTGGAAGGAAAGAAATCATAGATATATAGATATCTAATTTAATCCTCTCAATCACCTTAGGAGGAAGGAGCTGTTATTATTCTAATTTTTCAACTGAGGAATATGAGGCTGAGGTTAAGTGAATTACTCAAAAGGGCAGATTTTAAAGTATTTCTGACTCCAGGTCCAAAACTCTGTGTGCCACCTAGAAGCCTCTTAACAATGTAGACTTAGATGGGCTAGAAGTTACTTTATTTTACAAGAAACACATCAGCTTGAGCATCAGAATTATAGCTGTATATAGAACAAATACATCCTGTTCATGGATATCCACAGAATCTCAGTGTCAGAAATGAAAGGGAATGCAAACTTTACCTGAATAAGAATTCCCTTTATTACATCTCCTAATACTAGCCTTAACTTAAAATTTTCCTGTGTCTCTTAGCACTGCAGGCTTTTGAGTTCTAAATTCATGGGTAGGGAGAAGAGGAAACCTTGACTTTGAAGGTGATAGCACCAGCTATAATTTTAAACTCTTTGTGACTGGTGGTTTTTAAGCCATCTCACTGATATCAGTATAGTTTTCTAATTAAATTGTTTTGGTCATCCAGTGATAGAAAACCTACTAACCTCCAAAGGCCTCCAGCCCCTTCTACTTTTTAAAATAGTATTTTATTTCTTTTCAATTATATATCAAGACAATTTTTATCATTCATTTTTACAAGAGTTTTTGAGTTCCAGATTTTTCTCCTTCCCCTTTTTCTTTCCCTTTATCTCTTCTCTTTCTTTCCCAAATAGTAGACAATTTGAAAAGAGTTATATTAGTCACAATTGTGAAAGAAGAAAATAGATCAAAAGCGAAACAAAAACAAAAAATGAGACGAAAAAAGTATTCTTCAATCTGCATTCAGAATGTATCAGTTACTAACTGATATGGATAGCATTTTTTATCATGAGTCCTTCGTACTTGTCTTAGATCATTGTATTGCTAAGAAGAGCCAAGTTATTGATAACTGATCATCACACAGAGTTGCTGAGACTTTTTACAATGTTTTCCTGGTTCTGCTCCTTTTACTTTGCATCAGTTTGTAGGCGTCTCCAGATTTTTCTGAAATCTTTCTTAGTGCACAATTGTGTTCCATTACATTTGTATGCCATAACTTGTTTAGCCATGAGACTAAACATGTTTGGTCCATTGTCACTATTAAGAAGTTTTGCTTGTATCAAGCCTAATTCTGACTAATTATCATTTCCATGCATTTCTCTCAGTTCTCCCCTTGAAACTGGTCAAGTCCAATCTTTTTCCCATATGAAAATCCTTCAGGTACTATACTTGACAACTGTTATAATATGCTTTCTATGTGTAGTCTCTTCTTTAATCTACAGAGCCCCAACTCCTTCAGCCAATCCTAGTAAGTCATGTTTTCCAGACTTTTAACCATTCTGGTTAATCTTTTATAGGTGAATGGTCAGGTCCTGTCAGATAGTAATCCTTACTAAATACTGATTCAATGATTGATTTGGTAGTGCCCTTTCTAAAATAGGTTGTCTACCTGATTATAGTATTCCTTTCTTTTGCAATGAATGGTCTCTATATGATATTTTGAATTCCAAAAATACAGTAACTATAGCAAATCTTAATTTTTTTATGGTAGAGTGACTCATTCATAGACAAAAAAGGCATTGGAATCCATAGGCAAAATTGTACTTTTATACACTCTCCTCACACAGATATTGAAGGAAGTATATTAAAATCAAAACCATTCTCATTGGTGTGAAGGTCAGTTTGATTTAGTGAGAAGTCTCAGTCACAGAACATTCTACAATTGTTAACAACTAACCAGAACAGAGAGGAGTGAGGAGTCAAGCTTTATAGCTTAGAGATTCTTGTAGGCAATCTTTAAAATAGATCAGAAACGCTTATAATTACCACATTTTCTTTTTGAATAGCAAATTTTATATTAAAAATTGGTTTTAAGGAGGCTTGAAAACAGTTTTATGATCTTTGCTCCTGAGCCTACTGTTAGCCTATCTAAATCTATTCTTTCTAAAAAATTGTGATTCATTTACTTTAAAAATCCTTTGGGTCCATAACTAGGGCAAAGGTAAATTTAATTGTCTAATGCCTTAGTATAGTGCAAACTAATGACATTTAACTGTCTTAACAAAAGTAAAGAATCATAGGGCTGGGGAGAGGGGGAACTAGATTTTACGATCCAGTGCTTTATAATTTATTTAAGAAATTACAAAAAATGTAGCGCTTTGATGGTGGTGGGGTATTGGGAGGGAAAGGTGATAAAATGGACAGATAATACATTATAATTTTATAGAAAGTACTATATCATTTGAATTATGTTTTAAAATAATGGCTTTGTAGAAACACCTACATGTTTTGAGAGAACATGTCAGAGATTGCATCTAGAGAGGATGGATAAGTTTGGAAGGGACAGATAACCATTATTGATAAAAGCAAGAAGTCTCAGATCAATTAAAGGAAGGAAAAAGAACCCGGGACTGGATAGCTGGTAACCAATAATCAGGATCTACAATTCATATAACATTCACCAAACTTAAATATACTCAACCTTCTAAGATCAGGGAACCTTACATATAATGCAATGTATAGAGTGCTAGACTTTGAGTCAGGATGCCCCAAATTTGAATCCTGTTTCATAAATTTAACGGTTTTATGATGCTGAACAATTCATTGAACCTAAGTTTTAATTACTTCATTTGGAAAATGAGGATAATAATTGCACTTTTCTTAGAGTTGTTGCGAAAAACAAATGAGATAACATATTCAAAGCATTTTGCAGATGTTAAAAATGCTATAAAATTTTGACTTTTATTTAGGAACAGGAGTAGATTTTAAAGGACAAAATTGAAATGACCCTGAAAGAAGAGATATGCAAATATACCTGGCTGGCAGTTATATTGGACTCTGCTATTTGAAAACAAATGGAAACACAACTGTTTGTTACAGCCATCCTTGGCAAGGCTATAACCCCTAAGGGAAAAATAAGAAAAAGCCATTAAGTACAGAAATCAATTGTAATTAAAATTAATTTTGACCCCTTTCTCAGAGAGCTAATGTTACTTAGATCACTATGATTCCAATTTGTTTTAAATGTGTCATCAATATTTAGTGGAGAGAGAATTGGTTGAAGGTGAAATATCATCAATTACTCTCCCATTTGTGCTATAGTAATAATAATATTGCTACAAGTTAAAATTACAAGACTATTATAGATGTTTAATATTAAAGTATTATGTATTTGGTTATCATTATTTTTTAAATCTGATGTTAAAACTTTTAAAAAACACTATATTCAAGGAATTCAAATTATAGATCTTACATTCTAGCCTTTCTAGATTAGATCATATCATTATCATTATTAGTAGCAATAATAATTACTATTACATTATAGTATTTTAAAAGTAAACAATAAAGAACTTATTACTTCATCTTTTTTAATATCTCATATAACTTCTCCAAAGATATCATACCATTCAATAAAGATTTTTTTTCTGACAGAAAAGGAACTTATCACTAAGTCAAAAAAGTCTTCCCTTACCCCTTGCCATTTGAGCTTCTCTGAATGACAGAGCACACACATTACATTAGTTGGGGAGGGGGAAATGGAATGGAATCAAGTTATAAAACTTGATACATATATACTCTACTCACTATGGAGATGATAACTTCAGTTATACATTACCTGCCTCATCTGTAATTCTTTGTACATGTTAAGCACAACAGAATAAAGTTCTATGAGCCTGTGCTTTACCATTACTATAAATATTTCTTTTTGGCTTCACATTTAATCTCCAAAATGACTTTTAAAACAATTAAATGATTCTTCCAATAAGTGAATGGGTTTGTATCAGTGTAAGTCTCTTAGTATTCATTACATGCATACAGAATGGAATGACACATATTGGTCCTAGACCATTAGAAAAATTATAATGGCTTTTTAAATTATAATAAAAATGGCCATGTTTAGTGCTGATCCCATGGCTTAATTCTGAAAGTGCTTTACAAGCATTAAGTTAAGAAATTGATTTGATTTTTTTTTAAATTTAGCATCAAACTGTAAAAAATGAATAAACCCACCAAAAACCATAATCTATATAGCATTTTGATCTTACAAATGGCAACCTTAATTGAAGTTGAATCAGTTTTCAGGGAAATAGAAAGATGAATCTCTGTAAACTTACGCTTAGGTACTACACATATTTATTATAATAGCTTGCTTATATAAAGCTTGCCTTAAAAGTGATGCTTGAGGACCTACAGATGCTCACTCTCTGGGTCACTGTTATTTAAACAGCATTTCATAGTAGAAGCTGTAGATTCAGGAATAGGGTTTCTATTTGAATTATAATGTTTCTTCAATATCAGTGGTTCTCGAAATGAGGCCTTTGTATTCCTGAATATCCCTAAGATACTTTTCATTTTTTGCTTGGACTCCTATAATAGTCTGCTAATTGGCCTTCCTGTTTCCAGTCTTTCTCCCCTCTAATATATCTTTTATATATATTTTTCTTATGAATCATGTTGGGAAATGGAAATGGAAAAAAGAGAAAAAAGTGAATGGAGCATGTCTTGATTTACTTTCTGTCTCTGTAATTCTTTCTTGGATGTAGATGGCATTTTCCATCCAAAGTTTACTGGGTTGCATTGGATCATTGAACCACTGAGAAGAACAAGTCTATTATAGTTGATCATGACACAATGTTACTGTTGTTATATATATGTTTTCCTGATTCTACTTGTTTCATTAAGCATTGGTTCATGTAAAATTTTCCAAACCTTCCTAAAATCGCCCCATTCATCATTTTATTTAAAATAATAAAATTTCATTACTTTCATGTACTGTAACTTATTCAGCCATTCCCCAATTGATGAGCATCTACTCATTTTCCAGTTCTTTGCCACCACAAAAAGAGCTGTTCCAAACATCTTTCTACGTGTGGATCCTTTCCCTCCTTTTATGCTTTCTTTGCGATACAGATCTGGTAGTGACACTGTTGGATCAAAAAGTATGCACAGTTCTATAGCCTTTTGGACATAGTTCCAAATCGCTCTCCAGAATGGTTGGATCATTTCACAGCTCCACCAATAATGCAGCAGTTTCCAAGTTTTCCCACATTCTCTCCAACATTTATCATTATCTTTTCCTGTCATCTTAGCCAATCTGAAAAGTGTGAGATGGTACCTCAGTTGTTTTAATTGGCATTTTTCTAATCAATAGTGAGTTAAAGCATTTTTTCATATGATCATAGATGACTTTAATTTCTTCATCTGAAAATTGTCTGTTCATATCCTTTCACCATTTATCAATTGTAGAATGACTTGTATTCTTATAAATTTGATTAAATTCTTTATATATTTTAGAAATGAGGCTTTTATTAGAAACACAGGTATAAAAATTGTTTTCTAGTTTTCTGTTTCCTTTCTAATCTTGGATGCTTGGTTTTGTTTGGGCAAAACCTTTTTAATTTAAAGTAATCAAAGCTGTCCATTTTGCATTTCATAATGTTCTCTAGTTCTTCTTTGTCCATTAATTCCTCCCTTCTTTAAGTTCTCTTAGGTAAACTATCTTTTGCTCTCCTAATTTGTTATAGTATCACCCCTTATTCCTAAATCATGTATTCATTTTGATCTTATTTTGGTTAGATAACTTTTTTTTTTTTTTTTTTTTTTGCTGAAGCAATTGAAGTTACGTGGTTTGCCCAGGGTCACACAGCTAGGGTATGCTAAGTATCTGAGGCCAGATTTGAGTTCAAGTCCTCCTAACTTTAGGGCTGGTGCTCTATGCCCTGTGCCACCTAGCTGCCCTTAGATTAACTCTTTAAAAAAATTAAGAATGAAAATATGATATGCCTTTTATAGGGAGAGATCCAGGCCACTTGTTAGAATAATCCTGACTGCCAAGTTCACTACCCCACCCTACCTTTAAAAAAGAATATGTAGCATTTTTTGATATAGCCACATGAAAACAAATTTTGCTTGGGTATACTTGTTTCTTATAAGAAGAGAGCTTCTTATAAGCTCTCTGAGAGAGGGGTCAAAATTAATTTTAATTACAACTGATTTCTGTATTTAATGGCTTTTTCTTATTTTTCCCTTAGGGGCTACACTTGTTTTTCTTCCTTCCTCTTTTTCTTTTTTCCTTCTTTCTTCCCTCCCTCCCTTCCTTCCTTTCTTTCTTTTTTCCTTTTTTAAAAGTGAGATATAGGTTTGGACAGTTAGGTAGATAGAGTATCGGGCTTGGAGTCAGGAGGACCTGAGTTCGAACCTGGCCTCAGATACTTATTAACTTGTTACCATGGACAAGTCACTTAATACTGTTTGCCTCAGTTTCCTTACCTTTAAAATGAGCTCAAGAAAAAAAAATGGCAAGCCACTCCAGTATCTTTATCAAGAAAACCCCAAATGAGGTCACAAAGACCTGGACACAGCTAATCAACTACTAACAACGACAAAGGTTGGGAAAGGAAAACATAAATGATTCTTAATTGAATAAAAAATTAATTTTTAAAAATGATTTATGCATAATAGACAGGAGGAGCTCAGAACACAAGACAAACAGGAAGAAGGGACATGAGAACTGAGGCATGAAAACAATCAGCTACTAAGAGATTAGAATGGAAAACTGTCGGAGAGTTTGAACTGAAATATTTCTATAAAAAAAAGCATAAAAGTGGCAGTACCAGAGTCTTTAGTATCAATACCAGGGATTTGGTACTATGTTAGCAAAGCCTCTTCTCTCTTTTCATTTGCAATTTTAGGGCCTCTTTCTGTTGCTTTCAGTATAGATTTCAATTATCCTAAACCTTTGGGCAGTAGAAATACTAAGTCCTGTGTGCATTTTGCTTAAAACATACATATATAAGAGAAAGAGATGCTATTATTTATTATTCTAAATTATATAATTATATATATATAAGGGTTCTTAATAGTGTGTGTGTGTGTGTATGTGTGTATTAGACTCTTTAGCCAACTGGTAAAACTTATGTATCTTTTCTCTAATAATATTTTTACATATTTCAAGGAAAGGCTAAATTTCAGTTAAAAGTTCATGAAAATAAAGGTGTATTTTTTGTAACCTGTCAGAGTTCAGGGACCCTCTTTAATGTATCCAATTGAACCCACTTAAGATTCTTTATTCTATGTTTTGCATAACTTCATATATGACTTCTTAATGGCAAGAGGGGAGGAAGAAGGGAGACTATCTGGAACTCAAAGTTTTGAAAACTAATGTTAAAAAATTGCTTTACATGTAACTGAGAAAAGTAAAGTATTAAACAAGAATCCTTATTCTGAGGAGACAAAAGGTTTGAAAAAGAGAAACTATACTGGAGTATCGGAGCTAATTTATAATATAAATTAGATAAAATATGAAAGTAGTATTAAATGTATAAAGTTGAAATAAAATTTTGAGGTTCAGTCTTTTCAATGCTGAATTGATAAGGACAGCAAGATATAAATAGATTAAACTACAGGCATTATAACTTTCACTTTCCACAACCTTGGATGTGACCTACTTTCTTTTTGCCTTGTCTTTGCAAGTCAAACCATATTCTCATATTCCACTCCCACCCCTGAAAGGCAGTAAATTGCTTGGAAAGAAAAAAACCATATTCCTAAGGAGAAAAGGTTGCTAAGTCCTATTAGAAAAAAGGGGAAAGCACATTTTACATGTAAGCTCAGTATATTTGCTGATATAGAATATGACTAGCTCAGTTTGTCTGGCTCCCCATCATCACCTGTTGCCTATGAAAGGAAAGAATGCAGAAAATGGGTAACAAGGTCAAGAGAAGAATTATTTTGTAATTATAATTATTTTTGTCATTCTGTATACCTAAACATATTTTTAGATAGAGTGGATAAAGTCAGCTAAAAGAGATCCTTTTCCTTATTTCTTCCAGTTGTTTTCATTGTAGAATTTTATTACTTTATAATCTTTTTGGTTCATAAATTTTTCTTAAACTATCAGAACCATGTCTTATCATTATAAAAATGCCACACATTTATTAAGCACCTACTGTTTGCTAAACACTATGATACTTACTGGGGTAATAGTTTAAATAAAACTTGATTCCTAGTCTTAGAGTAAAATAATGAAAAATTCATATTTGATTTTAGATTTAGTGATAGAAAGGCCCTTCCTCCAATTCTTCCATTTTAAAGATGAAAAAAAAAAAACTGAGTTCTCATAGAGTTTTAAATGATTTGTCTAGGGTCACATATATAGCAACAGAATGGAGATTCAAACTCAAGTCCTTTGACACTAAGTCTATAACAATTCCCACTATATTATATTAATTCAATTTTTAATTTATGTATAAAACATTGAAAAAATTAAGGAACAAATAAATTTAGGTGAGAAAAGGCATGTTTTAAACAGCTTTGAGACATGGGGGGAGCCTACATCCTCTTTTAGAGTAACAAAAGTTGGTAAATAGAAGGCTATGAAATTATATTAAACATTAGAGAAAGTAACATTAGACATAGGGAACCCAGAGATAAAGAGAAAATGCAAAATCTTATTCTTCAGACAGTTCATTAACTCTTTTTTCCATTATTACCAACCTGAGCTCTTCCCAGCATTTTGATCTGTCTTCCCAGGAGCTATCCCAATAGTCTAGGATAGACCTTGGATTAGGGACATTTAGAAAATGTTTTCCATTAAAATTCCAAAATGTATGTACATTTTAAAAATTCACCCTAGACTTAGCCTATATCACTGGTTGTATATATCCCTGAAAATGTCAGGAAAAATCAGTTACATTTTCATTCACAGATGGTATTTCACATCATCAGAACTGCTAGCTTAGTTTACATCAACATTAAACTCATTCCTACCACAACCAATTCTACAATGTCAAGAAATTTAATTTGGGACAGACTCATCCTTCCTGCCAAAAACAGTCAATCAAGGCTTGCTTATCCAGGGCAAATACTGCGTTCACCTCCAGTAAAATCCTTCTAAGTCAAAACTTCATTGCCTCTCATGCTCTCAGGAAAAATATGAATCAAACAAAACGCTAGCTTAAAGAAGACATCTCTTTGGATCCAATGGAAAAAAAGAAAATTCATACCTTATTTTGTACAGACAATGGTTTTTGATTATCTTTGCCCAGGAGAACAAAGTTATCACCTTTGCCTTTTCAAGCTAGAGAGGGGATCTGATTCTAACACAAGATTTGGAAGATAACTAACTTTGAAAGAGACAGTTAAAAAACACTAAAGCACACTATGTGTGTAAATATTTATACTCCAAAAAAACTTCATTAAAATATCTGCACAGTAAATACATTCAAAACAATTTGAAATTTTCTCAAGTTCTTTTTCTTGCAAATAAGGACAAACAATGATTCTATATCTAAGAATACTTTATGGAAATGGGGAGAAAGGATGACCCAAGGTAAAGATGAGATGGTTACTTTCATTCATTGACATTAAAAAATGTTCATTAATACTCACTAGTTATAATGTATTAATACTAGATACTATGAGACAATCAGTAAGATATATGCCCACCTACAGGGATCTTACACTTTAAAGGAAAGAGATAAGATCTAGACACAAATAAAGAGTGCAAAACAATATTTGCAGAGTGACATTTGACTTTAGAGAAAAGAAATGTAACAAGGCACATATTCAAGCCATACATTAAAAGATGACTAAGATTGCATTAGGCAAAGTTAGGGCAGTAAGAACATTACTTGGAAAAGAACGAATCAGATCTGGGAGGTTAAACTGTCAATGTATAGCTTTTGATGTTTTTGTAATTATTCTTAGACAACCATTCCAATCATTGTTCATAAAATAAGGCATTGGAATCCAGAAACAACTATAATTATATTATTATATACTATGAATTTAGTAATGATTCATTCAGTCAGTCACAAAGTATTTATTGGTCATCTACATTTGAGGCACTGTGGATATAAAGGCAAAAGCTAGATGTTCCCTAACATCATAGAACGTATGCTCTACTATATCATATTGCTTGCTTTCTTAGTCAGTGAGAGAGGGCTGAAGGAAGGGAAAGACTTTGGAACTCAAATTTTAAAAATAAGTGTTAAAATAAA
This sequence comes from Antechinus flavipes, assembly GCF_016432865.1. Taxonomy (NCBI): domain Eukaryota; kingdom Metazoa; phylum Chordata; class Mammalia; order Dasyuromorphia; family Dasyuridae; genus Antechinus; species Antechinus flavipes. The sequence continues at coordinate 507,064,627 of NC_067398.1, forward strand.
TAAAACAATTTCAAAATAACATATACCCTTCTGTTTCTAAACTTTGTTATACATGAATAAGAGCTTATCTATTCATTTATTTAATTAATTCTATAATGGAATTATTCCTGTCTTCAAAGACTGTACAGTCTAGTGGCATGTTTCATTTTAAAAGGAAACAGATAGTAATGTCTTTTTTTAAAAGTGACTCAGAATGTCCAAAAAATTAAAGTTTATATGTGTGTATTGAGAGAAATGATTATTAAATGACCAGTTATTGGGTAGATGTAGATTTTTTCCCTTCCTTTATCTTTGTTCTCTGCTAGGTCAAGCTGGCATCAGAAGGTCATTGATGTTAAGAAGATAGAATTAATTGTCCTCAACTTTATTCAGCCCTTCCCCAAATGGGGAAGCTCATTGTTCCCTTTCTGTTAAGGCTTGGGGTGCTGGTGGAGGAGAGATCCTTTGTTTAGATTGTCCAAGGTTAGATGTGGTCTGGGACAAGAATGATCAAGATCACATCCCCCAGCCCTTCATCAGAATAGGTCCACCTCCATTATAATATTCATTCTCATTGTCAACCAATCAGAATTGATTGACACTCTCTTCCATAGGCATTTAAGGGTTGAATGGGTTCCATGAGAGGTTTTGGCATTCAAGTATTCCACTGACCTCTTTTATTATCAACTATCATAATTAATAAAATTATTATTTCCCCAGAAACTCTGTCTCTCAAACTTTTTAAATATGTCACAGTGTTATGGGTTTATTGTCTTAGATAGAATGATGGACGATTAAGAACAAAGATATTATAGCAAAATTGTTTAGTTTTTTAAAACCTGATTTTAGAGTAGAAGATGATGGGGAAACTCCTATTTCAAAGTCCCTCTTTATGGGAAATGAGAGTTCAATCTTGACAGAGATTGAAGTCTCTAAGGAGGCTGTTATGGAACAACTTGAGAAACTTGAGTATAGTAAATCACCAGGAATGAATGACATTCATCCTGAGGTTCTGAGAGAAATAAAGTGTGAAAGAGTGGAGATCCTGACAAGGTTTTGCAATATATCCTTAAAACAGCCGCTGCTTTGAAAAGATTGGAAAGTCACTAATGTGGTACCTGCCTTTCAAAAATCTGCCTAGGGAATGTGTAGGAAGTACAGGTTGGTAAACCTTCACTGCTTCTCTGAGAAGCTGGCTCTAAAGGTCTGATACTCAATTGAATTGCAATTCAGTTTTTTGTAACACCTTTCATTCAGTAAGCTCAAAGGACTTCCTGAATGAATCAGAATTGCTGCAGTCTCCACACTGTGAAAGGAATGTACATGTCTATGTGTACATAAACATGTATCATCTTTGTTAAACACACACATACAATGACACTGAGAAGAAAAAAAAGATACCAGCCCTCTTTCCCCATAAGAATTATGAAATCAGCATGAAAAGAATGAATGAATGAAAAAATTATTTAGCATTCACTGTTTGCTTAGGGTAGTGCTAAACCCTGGGCATATAAAAGCAAAGACATCTCTGCTCTTAATAATATAATACCTTATTTTATATATATATACATATACATACACACACACAAGATAAGAGTAGTGTCTGTGAGGGGCATTTTGGCCAGCTTCAAGATGGTGAGCACACAACATCAAGATGTTCACTGAGGTTGTTTAAGAAAATGATCAAAGAGAAGGGAAGGAAATGAAGCATTAATGGGACCTAAAATAGTGGACAAGTGATATAATCATCAATTAAGACACAAGGCCTAAAATAGTGGACAAGTGATATAATCATCAATTAAGACACAATAATAGGTTAAAATATCCACTGTGTGATTTCTGGTCTATAAAACAAGATGAATTGGAAATTTTTTTTAGCATAATGCTATTCTAGAGGTGGATATTGAAAGATATTGATTCATGTTGAAATCCTGAGTCCCTACATGTGCTGTTGCTTTCTTCATTGAAGACTTGATCCTATGAGTAAATAGGATCTTTTTGAAGTAAAAACCATTGGCCTTTGCAAGGTAATTTCCAAAGAACACAACAATAATGGGAAATCGAGAAAATTGGGAACTGCTACATTTCTTATTTTATTACTTGCCCTATCATTCTGGGTAACTGACTCTTTGCAATCTTTCATACACATATGTAGTCTTGTTTCTCATTTAAAGGTTGTAGACCTGCGAAAAACATTTAGAAAATAAGTAATTTGACCACATGGTTATGCTTCAAATTATTTGATTTTCTAACATATTGTTCTTTGATTACAAATTAGCAAAGATTATTAATGCATGAAATTCTTTACATTTACATTGGAAGGTCCTTGAGATTAAGAATTTTCATTTTTTTCACATATATATAGCTAATACTAAAGGCAATGCCAGCACATAGTAGGTGCTTAATAAATGCTCATTGGTTTTTACAAATCTTGTATTGAAAACCAGGGGACTTTGTAAAAAAAAATATTTCTTTTGGTGATCAAGTTAAATTTAAACTCATTCACCCAGTGGAACAGAAATGAAAAAAAATCATGAATGTTCACTATGGACTTGAGCCTGTAAAGACCGCAATTTATCCTATTTGTGCTTTCCCTTCTGCTAGTTTTGAGAATAAAGACAGAATCACAGCCTATTAGGGAATTTAAAGATTATTTAACTCCTCTCCCTCCTTTTAGAGATTAGGAACTTAAGAGCTAGATGAAGATAATTTTTCTGTAATGACACTTTTTTAGTGTTATAAGAAATGTACTCTTTAAAAATATAAACCTTTGAAATTCTCTCAAGAACATAAGGTCCATGTTAGAATTTCACATGGGTTGATAATACTCTTGCCCAAATCATATGCCAAACTGTTGTTCAATTCACAGTGACAGTACATTTTTAAAAATGAATATTAAATTATTTAGAATGCCTATTTTTGTGTGTGAAAAATAATATCATTGCCTCTGCAGTGCCATAGAATCAGTAATAAAAAAATCATGGAGTTGGAAGAGGTTTCATCTGACATAATCTTACCAGAATCAAAAGCAATCCTTACTATAACTTATCTGAGAAGTCATAGTCCAGTCTCTGTTTGAAGATCTCTAATGGAGGAAAACCTGCTACGTCCTGATGTAGCCCATTTCACTCATAAACAGCTCTAATTATCAAAAAGATTTTTTTTTCCTGAAATCAAACTTAAATTTGTTACTTTGCAATTTTTTACCACTTAAAATTTTTTGAAATAATTTTGTTTTTATTTATGAAATAAGCATTTCTATAATATAGCAAAGTAAAAAAAATTAAAGATGATTGCATATGAAATTGCAATTATGTAGAACTTGTTCCTTTTAAATATATAATAAAGTTATCATGTAACTTTCCTTTTTCTTTTCCTTTCTTTCTCCCTAGCCTAGAGATGGCTACTATCAGATACAGATATGTGTGTGTTTCATATATGCATATATACATACATATATATACACACACATATATATTTATATATACACATTAACTCATTCTATATATCTGTTTATCAGTTCTTTCTCTGGATGTAGAATGCATCTTCCTTCAGAGTTAATTTAGGTGTTTATAATTGTCAAAATGACTTATTCATTCAAAGTTGTTCTTAAAACAATACTGCTATTACTATGTACAATATTCTCTTTGTTCTGCTCATTTTTGCTCTTCATTATTTCATGTAAGTCTAGCCATGTTTTTTTCTACAATCAATGTGTGCTCATCATCTTTTATAGCACAGTAATATTCCATTACAATCATATAACACAACTTGTTCAGCCATTCCCTAACTGACAGGCATCCCTGCAATTTCTAGTTTTTTGTCACCACAAAGAGGGCTGCTATAAATATTTTAGGACATGTAGATTCTTTTCCTTTTTCCCTTATCGTCTTTGAAAACAGAGCTGTAGAAGAAAATGGCAAATAACTCTAAATATCTCTGCCAGGGAACTCCAGATGGGGTCACGAAGAGTTGGAAATGAATGAAAACAACTAAACAATAATATCCCATTCCAAACAAAACAAGTCTCCTATTTGGTAGGCCATCAAATATTTGTCCCTAAGTCTTCTCTTATTTTTCCTATTTCCTTTAGCAGATCCTCCTGGGGCAGAAATTCAAGGGCTTTTGCCCATCTCTGTAGCTTTTCCAAATCCTTAAACTGTGTCACTAAGAACTGAAATTAATACCATAGATGTGGTCTGGCCAAGGCAGTAAAGCAAGACAATAACCTTATTCCAATGTCTTTTGTAGCATAGCACTAATTCTCATTAGTTATTTTTCTTTACATATTTTTTCCTTTTTTTTCTGCCTTTTCAAATGCTGACTCGTTGAATGTGTAGTCTACTAGACCTCTCTTTAAGGTATAATGCTTTCTAACCATAAAATTTCCATCCTGTACTTGTGAGGTTTTTTTTTTTGAATCCAAATGTAAGACTTTTATATTTACATCTATTGTGCTTCATCTTACTATATTCAGCCCAATTCTCTAATCTGTAAACATCTTTTGGATTCTGATTCTGTCATTCAGTGTGTTAGTTGTTCTTTCCAGATTTGAGTCATCAACAAATACTTTGTTTTTAAAGTAATATCCAAGAACAGAATTAAGATGCTTTGAAACATTCATAATGTAGATATCAATGATAGCTTTCAAATTCACATAGTTATCTTAGATAAGATTAGTGAAGGAATTTAAGAGACTACTGCATCACTTAAAACCACCAAAAATCACTGTGGTTTCTTAAAGACAAGACTAAACAACTGTGAACTGCGCCCAAAGGACTATAAAACTGTGCATACCCTTTAATCCAGCAATCTCACTACCGGGTCTATTGAGATCATAAAGAGGTAAAAGGACCCACATGTGCAAAAAAAAAAATGTTTATAGCAGTTATTTTTGTAGTGGCAAGAAACTGGAAATTGAGTGGATGCTCACAAATTGGGGAATGGCTGAATAAATTATGGCATATAAATATAATGGAATATTATTGTTTTATAAGAAATGATTAATAGATTGATTTCAGAAAAGCCTGGAAAGACTTAGATGAATTGATGCTGAATGAAGAAAGCAGAACCAGGAGAACATTTTACACAGCAGTGGCAAGATTGATGATCAACTATGACAGACTTGGCTCTTTTCATCAATGCAATGATCCAAGACAATTCCAATAGACTTGGAATGGAAAATGACACTCGCATCCAGAGAGAGAACTGTGGAGATTGAATTCAGATTGAAGCATACTATTTTCACCATTTTTGTTGTTGTTGTTAGCTTTTTTTTGTCATGGCTTTCTCCCCTTTTGTTAAGATGTTTCTTTCACAACATGACAAATAAGGAAACATGGTTAAAATTATTGTAGATGTATATGTTATATTAGATTGTTGTCTTGGAGGGGGAGATATAAGAGAGGGAGAGAGAAAAACATTGAAACTCAAAATCTTACAAAAATGAGTGTCGAAAACTATCTTTACATATAATTGGAAAAATCAAACATTATTGAGAAAAAAAGACTCATATATGCATACATATGTCCGAGAGGTATGTTTGAGAGAAGTTCCTAAAATTCCATATCCAATAAACAATTTTTTTTTGTGAATCATTGTGTTCTATGTCTGCTGAGGAAGAGATTTTTTCCCTTTCACTCATTCCCATCCACCTTTAACTTGTTGCCCTTTTGTCCCTGTCCTATGCTTCCATTGTGCCTTGTGAAACCTTCATTCTGTTGTTAATAAATTTTTTTCTCATCACAGACTTCTCACACTATTTCCTTCTTATTTACATTCATATATACCTGGACCTCTCTGGAAGACATTATGTCCACAGTTACTCATCTCTAGTACTAGGTACATCTTGTCACACTGAGATGGGAGAAGTAGACAATCACTTTGTTTCTCATTGCTATTGCTGGAACTCCTTTTCCTTCCTGACACTGAGCATCTTCTTCAAAATTCAATCTGTCACTCCATCTGCTTTTTTAAAATCACTATCCAAATTGCAGTCACCTAATAGCCTCCAAATTATTCCTACTCCTTCCTCCAAGAACTCAATTCCTAGTTTATGATATTGTCATCTACCTTCCTTCCCCTCATAATCAAAGACTTCAGCATATATACTGATAGACCCTTAAACAAAATAGCATCCAAATTTATCAACATCTTCAGCTTCCCTGATCTAGATTCTTAATCTACTTCAGCCACCTGCAGGCATACTTGTGCCCTGGATCTCATTATTACCCACTGTCATGCTGCCTCTGTGTTCCTGAACTTAAAACCTCCCACTTTGATCATAACTTCTTAGTTTTCCATCTTTTTTTCTGCTTCAGTCTTCCTAACTTATTCTTCGTCCTCAAGACAACCTAAGCCCCCTCTATTCTACCTTGTTCTTCTACTCCATCACCCTTGCTCTTCATTTTCTTCCCTTTCTTAACCTTACCGTTAACTAGTTCAACTAAAACTATATTCTCTGTATTTTTATCCTATTGTCCTATCATTATTTGTACTTTGCTAAGATCCAAACCTGAATTACCCCATATTTCTGCATTCTCTAGCTGAATGCCATTACAGGAAGTCACAAAATTATACTGACAGGTTCATTATAGATTTATGCTATCTAATCTCTACTGTCCCTCATTTCTTCATGGTAAGTTTTTCCTGATGTACTGTTCCCTAGCAGAGAACCTTACCTCTTACTTTGCTGGAAAAAAATCAAGGCCTTCCACTACAAACCTTCTTTTGTCCTCTATTCCATACCTCAAAACTTTTTCAACATCATCTATTCTCCCATACTTTGCTCTGGTCTTTGAAGAAGAGGTGGCCCTTCTATTTATGCTTTTGTGCTGTACATCTCTTCTACAGAGGCATTGCCTTATTCTGTCACTTTTCTGCCTCACATCTTTAATCTTTATTTACTGACACCTTCCTTATTTTCTAGAAATAAATCTGTCTCCCTTATCTTTGAAACACACACATTCATTCACACACACATGCATGTGCGCACATATACATACACACATTTCATTTAATCCTGCTCTACTCTTAAACCATCAGTCTCTAATTGTCTATATTATACCTCTACTTGATTATTTCATCAATATCTCAAACTCTTACTATATATTCTGAACTGTGTTAAGAAATGGAAATATAAATATAAGCAGAAAGAGAAGTTTCTGATCTCAAAAAACTTATATTGTAAAAGGAGAAGACACATAAAAGAAAGCAGTAAGAGGCTTGAGAAGAAGAGGGTCAGGTAACATAGCAGAGAAAAGCTAGAATGAAGGAATGAGACATGGCTAGCCTGGACTCCTTTCTTAAATGGAGATTCTGGGAGGAGCCATTCAGAAGACCAAAGAGGAGGAGAATACTTCCAGTTTATGTGAATTATATGAATTCTAGAACTGGAGTAAGCTTCCAGATGAAGAAGCTTTGGGGACATAGTGAAGTACAGAGTATATGCTGAAGAGCAAGTCATTTTTTCATCCTAAATATTTCCCTTCTCCAATTGTTCTTGTTTCTTATTGAGGGTACCATTGTCTCTCCAGCCTCCTAGATTCACAAATCTAAAACTAACTTTTGTTTTTAATTCTTTCTTACCCTACCCCAGCCATACCCAACCAATTCCCAAATGTTATGAATTTCATCCCCTTAGAATCTCTTTTCTAACTTCTATTCTTTTCCATACTGCCACCTTTCTAGTTCAAGCCCTATCACTTCTTGCCTTATCCATCTCCGTAGTCTCCTAATTGATCTCCGCTAACTCCAGTCCCTCATTTTTTCAACTCATCCTCCACACAGCTATCAGAATAATATTCTTAAGAGATAGGTCTGATTCATCTCCTCAAATTATTTGTAATTATTGAACCTAGAGCAGAATGTAAACTTTTCTGCCTGTCATTTAAAGCCCTCCACAGCCGTATGCTCCAAGCCTATTTTTCCAGGTGGTAGAGAGTTTTAAATCCCAGATTCTTCCTCTTCATCCCACTATCTTAAGCCAAACCTAGCTCTTAGCTATTCTTTTGACTCATCATTATTCATCCTGTCACTGTGCCTTCCTCCAAGAAATATCTCTCTTTTCTGGAATCTAGTGCTTTTATACTTCCATCTTTTCCTCTTACCTTCTTTCATGAATCAGCTCAGGTGGTTTTTTTTTTCCTCCTAGGATGCCTTACCTCTCCTATTTCTGAGTACAATACTTTCTTCTGTCTAACTTGTCTGAAACTAATGCATGTATGTATTTTATACACATACACACTCACACCCACATCTATATTCCCCCCCACACATACACACACATATACACATATTTTTCTCAGAATTTGGGGTCCCAGGAGATTAAGAATTGTTTTGTTTTAATTTTATATTCAAAGTGCTTGTCATGCTTTCCTTAAAAGTACAGTGTCATAAAAGTTAGTTAACTTTTTCCAAAAAATGAAATTTTAAGTTTATAAATGATCAAAGACTAAATATTAAGATTTTACTATAAATATAAACATTCTTAAATCCCAGTTCCTAGTTTTAGTGGCCAGATTAGAAGTTTAGAAAGAACATAGCTCTTAAGATCTGTTTATCTTTAAAATAGCAGGGATACAAATGATGTATTTATAATGTGTTTATATGTTGTAACTCTTAATAGCACATATAATAGGATTTTTCTATTCTTGTTTCAGATGATCATTCTCGAGTAAGACTGCAGACACTAGAAGGAGATACAAACTCGGACTACATTAATGGAAATTATATTGATGTATGTATAACTAAAGTAATGAGCAAAGATAACTGTTTGATGTATACTTGATAGGCCAGGTAGTATAAGCAAGTATAAAATTGCTAGAAACACACTAGTGAAAGTTTAAGTCAGGGATAGAGATGATTATGCCTTCAGTATTTGTTTTATTTATATCTTTTTGACAAAATAAATTAAATCTTACCTCCCCAATGGACCCTGGAGAGTAGAAGGAAAGTTTAGGTGACAAGTAGCAAAATGAAACAGTGTAGTTGGAATTTTGGGTCTTTCAGATCTTCACATCCCAAATCTCCTCCTTCATAAACAGGCTGTTTGATGCAGTAATTAGCCAGAGGGCTTAGCCAAGAAGCCTACCAAAAAGAAAGAAAAGGAATAAGAGACATGCTTTCAATAAATATAGAGAAAAGGAGAGTCTTATTGTGGCCCACAAATTTTGCTAGTTTGTGCTTCTGCAAGTTCCCTATGGTACCTAATATATCCAATGCATAAATTGGTCTTCATTCCAAAGAAAGTGATTAGAATATAAAAATTACCAATAAGCATTTGTTAAGTACCAGTTTTGTGCCAGACACTGCATCAGATGCTTAGAAAGTAGAAATAGCAATGAAAGAACCCTGACTATACGTAAAAACAAGAAATATAAAACAAATATATAAAATAAATACAAATTAATTTTGTGGAGGAGACAATAGAAGCCTAGGGAAATTTTAAAGAGGACTTATGTACAAAGGAACAATTAGGGGATGTATGAGGTGAAATAGGAGGGACCATATACCATAGTGAGGGGGATTTGATCTTGCAAAGGCATGGACATGGGAGTAAGAATGTGGTGAGTAAGAAGCAGCAAGAAGGCCCCTTTGGCATTCAAGTTGTACATTTGTTGAGGTTGTCCAATAAATCTGGGAAAGTAGGGATGATAATAATACCAGAGTCTGTGAAAGAACATGACATAGTTTGATCTGTGCTTTAGGAATATCACTTTGAGTTCATTTCTACTCTCTGGGATATCAGTGATGACATAGTATTCTATGGGAGAAAGGAGAAAGTACTTCAAGGAGAAAATCAAGAAGAAAAGGGACACAAAAGAGGCAAAATGGAAGTCCTACCTGTATCAGAGTTTAGAAAGTAGAAGATTGTAATAAAAATTAGGAAGGAGAAGAGACCACAGGACATTTGGATGGGAGATGCATTTATGTATGGGATGAGGAGCTCCACCATGCCTAGAAGACCTAGCCCCTAGTGCTTAAGAGTAATGGACCAATGGATGCTGTTCATCGAAGAGGTCATCTAATAGGGTCAAAGGAAGAAAAGAAGAGTATTAGTAATCTGTGACTCCCTATTCATTGGTGCTGAAAAAGCCATTTTTGCCCTGACATAAACAACAGAAACCTCTCCTGTCTTCCTGAGGAATTCATCAAAGGCTCTTAAGTACTGTCAGACTTAATGACCACCACTTCCATCAGGTGTTCTATGTGGGGACAAATGATATCAACAAAAGGAACTTTAAAAACATTACTAAGGATTCTGGTGTCCTGGGTACCATATTTTGGGAGTTCATCCAGAAGATAATGACCCTAATGATGACAGGAGTGAAGAATATGTAATAAGAAAAATCAATTGAAGGAATTGAAACTTAGTTTAAAAAATTTTAAAGCCTCACAACAACAGAGCTATCATGTGAAAGAGGCATCTTATCTGATATGTTTGGCAGAAGGGTGAGCAGCAGGTAAAGACAATGTAAAGAAAAAACTTTCTAACCATTAGAGCCACCCAGAAGTTGGCTGGGTAGGTTCTTCATTGGAGGTCCTCAAAGACTGAATTAACCATTTGTTGGAGATGTTGTAAAAGAAATCATATTTGGATTTTACTAAATTTTCTTTCATATCATTTCCATCTACTAGATTCTATGACATTTATAATTTTTGGCTGAATTCAATTGAAGTGAATTGGCATAAATCTGAGTATTTGTCAACAAAAATATAAACATTCCTTTTTTTTTTTTTTTTTTTCCAAATCGGTCTGTTTCTTGGAGAATTTGTCAGTAGTGCTATATGTTGCCCTCCCTGATGTGGACTAAGAATATGTTATTTTCATTTTCTGTCAACAACTTGGCATAATTCCACATTTTAAAAAAATCTGTTTGCATATTAATGTGACAAAACTCTGTAATTCCTAATACAGTGATTTGCAATCTCTTGTCATCGTGGCACTTTAAAGTTGCCTTCAAAGTAGTGTGCAGCTGTTAACTAGGACTTCTAATGCAAGCAAGACATTTCATTAAATATGTACGCTGTTTAATTATTGAAGACTGCTTCCTTGTTCATTCTGCATCATGTTAACTTAATGTTTTACATTAGAATAAATTCTTTAACAGATAATATGTTTTCTGCTGAAAGAATGAATGAAATCAAAAGTCGACTGAAAATCAAGGGGCAGTCAGTATTACCTTTAAGACTAGAATTTGCAGAAAAGAAACTTTAACATCCTCACTATTCATGAGAAATAGGCAATATCTATCTTGGTCTAAATAAGCAGAAATATGTGGCTTTAAGTTAGGAACCTGGATATTGGCCCTTCCACTTTTTCCTTTTTTGCCTAAGGCAAGTAATTTGCTTTTCCAGCATAGGTTCTGGAAGCCTTAGTTTCCTTCTTAGTAAAATGAGGATAGAAATAGTTGTTGTAAAAAAAAAATTCTTTGTAAACTGAAAAGCTATGTGAGCTATTATTATGTACATTATATATTAGGTATTATATTGCTGCAATGTGTGGCTGCCATCACTTATAATTTCCTAGAGACTTTCTCATAAGGCTTTATGCTTAAAATTTTCACCTTCAAATAAGGGATTTTGTTTCCTTTGTCTCGTTGTCAGTTATTTTAAAATGAGGATTCTTATTCAGATATACAGTTTACATTGTAAAGGACCTCTGCTATCTCTGAAATTCTGTGACTTTGTAAATCAAAATCATTAAATAATTATTACTTGTAAATGACTCAAAGAAATTTTAAATAGTTCCTTTGGAAACAGAATGGTGTTTCTTGTACAAGATCCTGGAATTTCAGAGATGATTATTTGGAAAGCAGGTCATATCCCAAACATCAGATAAAACTCAAACCCATACATACTGTGATAACTGAGAACTCAGATGACAAAACGAGTTTGGCTTTTGAGTTTAGGAAATATTTACTAAACTTGCCAAGGATCGTCCCACCTTAAAGCACATTTTATTCATTCCAATAAATAGGTTATCAGCATCTCTCCTAAAAAGATGGTCCCTGGCCTCAGAGCCCTTCTTTTCTTAAGATATGCAATTAACTAGAATTCAGAGTTATTGTAATAAAAGTGGTACAAATTAATTGCTTTGGGTTTTAGAGGGATGCTGAGATTATTTGTAACTGGTAGGAAAAGAGAAGGCACCATTGGAGAAGTAATATTTGAGTAGACTCAGGAAAAAAGGATGGGATTTCAAGGAAATGGAGGAAAGATATTTAGGATAGAAAGAGTGCTTTGAGAGAAGACACAAAGATAGTAAAGCACAAGTTATAATGAAGAAACCTAGATTAGTTAGAAGAGGTTTCATATAGAAAAGTAATGGGATATAAAACTAAAAAGGATTAGTTGGGGCTAATTTATGGACGTCCTGCAATGTTGATTTTTAAAAATTTAAACTTTATTTAGCAAACAATATGTTTTTAAAACAAATAAATGAGATTCTAGGATCTCTATGAGTAAGCACTACTTAAAAATTTTCCCAGTTCAATTTTGTAGTCTACCCAGCTCATTATCTATCTGCATGAAGAAAACTTAGTGGGTTTTTTTTTTTCCAGGAAAAAATACACCAACAAGCATGCAGTGGTTTTGATAATCTTAATGTTGTATGAAAAATTCTCCAATATGTTTCAGTATATTTAAGCATCTCAGTGTGATGTATGAAGAAAACACACAAAACAAACTTCTGGTAAGATGGTTAAGTGTCCATGACTAAGACTAGCTCCTTTTTAATCTACTCCAAATAGTAACAAATGACTTAAATAAAATAGAAGAAGAACAAAAAGGGGAGAAGGAGGAGAGATCTTTACAAGAAAAAAACTGAAAAGAAAATTAAGAGTAGAACTAAAAAAAATAATATAAATAAACATAAAAGGAGATCCCTGTGCCATGCATAAATGATATGGATTAAAAGAATGAGGGAAATGTAGCATCTTACAGTGGGGTCATTCATCTGACTTGCACTGCCACTGACGGTTTGTATCCTCAGAATGAGGAAGTAGCTAGGTGGTACCATGATTAGAGAGTTGGGCCTAAAGTCAAGAAGATGTGAGTTCAAATCCTGACTCAGATATTTAGAAGCTGTGTTACCCTAGATAAGACATTTAGCCTCTGCATGTCTCAGTTTTCTAAACTGAAAAATGTGGATAATAATAGAACATATCTATCTCCATGGTTATTTTTTTTTAATAATCACTACTGGAGAGCCACTAGGGAAAGACTGAGAAAGTGGCTACTCAGACCTTTCTTACGCACACTCAATTCAGACTCAGCCTTTCTTCTGTCATCAGCCCCTTTAAAGCCAATTAGAAGACTTTTTCATCATGATATAGTATTAATCTTGAGTCATCATGGTCAAAACTGCTACTAAAATTCCACATGTTATATTGGCAGCAGGTATAGAATATCTGTGTGTGAAGAATACTTCAAGGACTGAAACTGGGCAAGAAGTATTTTTGTGCATGCTTCAAAGACTGAGTCCTCATTGGTTATTCCCTACTGTTACAACAAAATGAACAGCACTACAACAGTTCCTGAGATCCTTTGTTGGGAACTTCTAGATTAGTTTACAAATTTTCGAGAAGAAATTTAAAGGAACAACTGGAATCTGTAAGAATCAATATTTGAAAATGAACACAGAACTACAACCGTGAGAATCCCTGTCTTAGACAACATTGGAGGGATTGGGGGAGCACCTTAATTAAAAGAGTAGGTTTTCTGGGGAATAGAATGGCCCAGACAAATAAAAATTTTAAAATAGAAAAACAAGTAGGAAAGCAAATATTTGAAGTGCCATAAACATATGAAAACATCAGCCAGAATACCATAATATTACTTAGCAAAGACAGAGCTAAAATATAATATATAGAAAAGTGAGGGAAATTACCTCATGATACCAAAATACCTGTTCTGCAAATCAGGGTATTACCCATCATAAGAAAAGATAATTTTCAAAAGATATCAGAAACTTCATACTAAACAATGTAGCGTCAAACATAGCATTAATTTGACAGGCGAATTGACTAAGTATCAGAAATTTAACAAAATGACCCTAACATATAAAGCAACTAAAAAATTACTCCATACTATAAGAGAGTTATGAGTGACTTTGGAAATTTGAAATTCCAATCTCAAAGTCAAGAATAGTACTTGAAACTAGATGATACATATGGAGGGAGGTTCTCTTTCCATTCACTATATTGTTTGAAAAGGAACTGCTGAACAAGAACAAATAGAGGTATAAAGGAGATGGTGAAAAAGAAGTTATCACTTGAAATGAATCATCACAAATAAAGGGCAATCAAATAAATAGGTAGCAGTCCGTAAATGTATACTCTTAGCTGGATCAGATGGAGAAGGTTTTATAAAAATTATGCTAGCAAAAGTAGTATCTAAGGAATTGTGTGCATATGTTTAAGGGACAGAGTGAGGGTAACTGAGGAATTAGAGAAACTAGGAAATAAAATTCAACAAGACAAAATATAAGATTCTTTGTGTTATTACTTAAAGCAAAAACAAAATTAGGCAGGACTTAATGGAAACAAAAATAAAATAAAAAATTATAGCCTTGAATAATAATGGCTTGAATTCACCCATAAAATGTGAGTTTCAAAAGGAATTAGAAAATTGAATTCAGCAATTTATTGTCTAAAAGAAATATACATAACTTATTAGACTTAATATAAATTCAGTGATTAAATTCTACTAGGAATCTAAGTTAACTAGAACCTACAAAACAGTCATTGCAATGACAATTTTGCATGATACTACAATATACTCATTTATCCAGAAGACAGTCAAGGAAACCATATTATTATTAAATTGCCATAAGATATGAGTATATATTGCTAAAAGACATAGAAATTAAATTATTAAAGGCAAATAAATGCCTTGGCCAAGATGGTAAAGTTAAAAATTGTTGGTGACTTTGATGTTTGGATTTTTTTTCTATTACAAATCTACCAAAAAGATAAATAAGGAGGAAATTAAAGAATTGGAGAACGTTTTAGAAAAATGAGATTGAATAATCTAGAATAATAATGGGAATCTTAGAAAATGCACATTTTCTCAAGTGCCTGTGGAGCTTAAAAGAGGTTATATGCTATGGCCTGGAACCCTAGTAATGGCAGAAAAGGAGAAGCCTTACACATTTCCTTAACAGATCATAAGACAATAAAAATATAATTTTTTGTAAAGGAATACAATAAAGGAAACAGGAACAAAAGTTTCAGACATAAATTAAGACAAAAAAATCCTTTCAAGTGAGAGAATAAATCATAGGAATAATTAAACTTTATGCTAAAACATTGATTATCATAAGATAAGCAAAATTTATGAAATGCATCTAAAGTGATCCTTAGAGAGAAATATATGTTTCTTGAACACATATTAATTATGAAAAAATAAGACTAATGACTTGAGCATGCAATTAAAAAGGTAGAAAAACAACCAATTAATAATCCTCCAGAAGCACACAAGTGATCCTGAAAATTAAATGGGACACAAACAGAATCAAAATAAAAACAATTAAATAAAGAGGCAAAATTTTAAAAATGCTAATAAATTTATTTGGAAAATTAGCTAATTTACATTTTTTTAAAAGAAAAAACTACCAAAATCAAAAACGACAAGAAAGAAACCATAACTTTTAGAGAAGGAAATAAAGACTATAATCAATAAGTCAACCAAGGGTTTTAATGATATGGACTCATGTCCTGGCCCCTGACTAAAATACATGTGTGTATATATACACACACACGTGTGTGTGTAATATACTGATATACACATGTGTATATATATGTGTGTTGTCTCTCTTTGTTGTCTCTCTTTCACTATATAATTTAATACACACACACACACACTTTGCAGTAAGCTGCATAGAACAAGTAAAAATATGTAGAAGTGATTTGACTTATTGTATTTGTATCCCTATTCTATCATCATGCCTGGAATATATTAGGAGCTTAATGAATACAGATTGATTATTTAACCTTAGATAAATCACTTATCCTCTCAAGCATCATGAAACTTTCTAAAACCAGCTGATTTACCTATCAAATGATGAAAGTTGTTTCCATATCAGTGAGCTTCCCACATCCATCAAATCAAAGGTCCAAACTCCAAAAAAGAATAGATGGGTGAAGGAAGATGAGGAAAAGAAAGGAGGTGAGAGAAAGACAGCAAAAAAAAAAGGAGAGAGAAAAGAAAAGAGAGTAAGAGAGAGGAAAAAGGTAACATAACTAAAAAACAAACAAAATTGACAGATTTCTAGAAAAATGTAAAATATTGAAATTAACATAAAATTTACATTAAAATATATGCATAGATAATTAAAGTCAGATGTTTTAAATCTGTAAACACTAATATTAAACTATAAGGTTAAAAGCCATTTCCAAATAGAATACTGAAAAGAGATAATTGAACATAGAGATATTTTTTCTTCTGTTTCCAGTGTTCATTCATTTTAATTTCCCTTTTTATCACTAGAATTCCTGGAACTTTGTCAAATAGTATTGGCAAGAGTGGGCATTCTTACTTTACCCTTGTATTTACTGGGAAAACTACTATCTCTCTTTGGCAAATAATGTTAGCTTTTAATTTTAGGCATATAATTTTGTCATATTAAAATAATCTGTATCAAAACTAATCAAGATGATTAATAACTTCAAAAAATTAACAATATACAGAAAAGTATGTAAAACTCATTAGAATTTCTATATATTAATAAGAAAAATAGGAAGTAATAGGTAGTTCCCATTCAAAATAAGTATAGAATGCATAGAATCAACCTAAGCATATATAATTGTCATATATAATTATTTTTTGTAAAAATCAAGGGAGTCCAGGAATTGGGGTGACATTTAGCTCTCATGGTTGAATCACACCAATATAATAAGAATTAATATATTACCTGTTAATTTATAGATTTAGTCCTATATCAATCAAGTTACCAATAGCTTAATTGCTGTAACTAGACAAAATAATAATAGAATCATTTGGAAAAACCAAAGGCCTAGAATCTCCAGGGAATGGTGTGAAAAGGGAGTAGGAATGAAGAAAAGATAGCAATTATCTTAAGTATAAAGCTATACTCATCAAAACTTTGATATTTGTTAAAAAAAGTTGTTGGACAGTAGAAAAGACTAGACAAGCAAGTATCAGAAATAATCAAATTCAGTGGTCTGTGGGTCACTAAATTCAAGAACATAAACTATTTGAAGAATTTCCTGTTGTATTCCTTTTGGAAAAATTAGAAAGCAATTTGGTAGAAAATAGATTTAGATCAGCAACTCATATCATAAACCACAATACGTTGCAAGTGACTTTATTATAAAAGGCAGAAATTTTTTTAAAAAACACAATAGAAAGAGAAGCTTTTCACAATTGTTCCTACATATATATTATCTATAACCAAGTCTTGGTTAAAAGGGATCATAAAAGAGAAAATATGCAATTTTAACTCCATAAAATTTTAAAAGCTTTTTTTTTTTTTTTTTTTTTTTTTTTTTTTTTTTTTTTTACAAACAACAAATCAGTATAGAAAGAATAAGAAGAAAAACTGTCCATGGTGGTAGGGAAAAGGACAGGGATCTTTGTATCAAATTTCATTCCTTATGGTATTAAATTCCATCACATGCATATATCATAATTTGTTCAGTTCAGTCACTGCCTAATTGGTGACTTTTCATCTTCCCATTGTTTCGCTTATTCCAAATAGAGCAACTATGAATATTTTTTAAACACATAGGTCTTGTTTTGTTGTCAAATTACCTCTCTAGCATATTAATTCTGGTCAATGGACAGAAACAATTTTTAACTCTTTTTTACATAATTTCAAATTATTTTACATAAATAATGACAAATAGGGAGAAATGTGGGCAGATTTGTAGGAAATTATACAGATAAAAATATAGAACTCTAACTACATAAATGAAAACAACTTTAAACAATAATATAACTCAAACTAAAAATTATAGGCAGCACTGGTATTCACTTATGTAAAATTTAAAGCATTCACATGAGAGTAGGTAAGGATAAGACAAGTATCAGGTCCAAGAAAAATGAAGTTAAGACTTTGTTCCCTAAGGACATAGAATTTGGGGCTCAAAGGAGAAGAGTTTGTAACTGTTCCTAATCTTCATCCAGAGTGGTTATAAGAGTTGTCCAAAAATTCAGAAAATTCCTGTAGCCACCAGCTTAATTGATTGAAAGGAGACTAGGTGAAGCAAACATATAAAGTATTGGACCTGGAATCAGGGGGAACTGAGTTCAAATCCATTCATTAGTAGTGTGATCCTGGTCAAATTACTTTACCTTTCTTGGTCTCAATTTTTTCAACTGTAAAGTGTAATGTAATAATAAATAGAACCTACCTTTCAGAGTTCTTCTTAACATCAAAGGACTTGATATTTATGAAGTACTTAGCACACCTTGAGCAGGTGCTTAATAAATGCTTGTTTTGTTCCTTCCTTAAGATAGGGCAAAACAAATTTGTTCAATAGTCAACCCAAGTAATTAGGTATAATATGATAGTATCCTTATAATACATAGATGAAAGTCTAATTCTTTATGGAATTAAAATGACTCCAAAGTCTCTTTTACATTGCTTACAATTTTCCTTGAAACAACTTGTTTCAAGATAGAAGGGGAAAACTGAAAGTATTAGGCTTTAATATACAAGCTGTAAGCGTCTATGAGGGAACCCTATTCTTTCCCAGTTCTACTCTCCTAAGCAATTAATTCTCTGGTGACTTCCCACATGGTTTCTTAGTTGTCATCTGATGTCACAGATTGGGTACCAAGTGTAGGTACTATGTCTTTAAATTTTTGGCATTTGCTGCTTTATGTCAAACCCTGACACCATTTAAGAAAGGTTGTTACTATTAAAGACTATTATATCAATCTACACTGACAGAACAGCATGTGGCTTAAAGCCTGGAAAAATTGACAATAACAGCCTCAACCAAATTAATTCCTATTGTACATTGCCAAACTATTTGTACCCTAATAAGAGCCATCGTTGCATGATTTCAGAGAATCCCCAAGTTGTTGGTGTTTATTGCTCATCTATCACCTCACAGTTGGTATATGATTGAGTTATTCATGCCTCCCTTGAAATCATCATGAATGGTATTTGATGTTCCTTCCTTTGTTAAAAGAAAACCAGTGGGTTAGATATGTTTAATTTCAACACTGAATGTGTTAGCTCCTAATATTTGTATGTGAATTCATTTCAGGGAATTCAAATGACTTAGGTACCACACACAACTTTTAAGTTTATTAAATAAGCCTTTTTTTAATTTTTTTTTTGTTTTTAGGGTTATCACCGACCCAATCACTATATTGCCACACAAGGTAAGTTCCCCACATATCTGTTCATCACAGTGTTGATGTCTTTTCTAGTTGTTGTAACTCTTATTTATTTATCTCTGGGTAGTGGATAAACTTAAATTATAAAATTATTGGTTGCATTATAATAATAAATTTGATTTCTTTTTTCTTTAGTAAAGTAGCTTACTCCAAATGACTTTTGTCTAACTTTAATTTAATTTAACCACAACATTATTTCTTTCATCTTTTTTCCTTTCTATTTCTTACTGCAATCAACCTATTAAAGATATTCATTTCCATTCTCTACTATTGTAATAACCTCATAACTAGTAGTGTTGTGAAGCTTAAATGAGAAAATGGATATGTAAATATTTTCCAAACTTTAAAACAACTATATAAATGACAGATATTATTGTGATTATCATCATTGTTATTAGCCTTCCAAGCCTTGAGTCTAGTAGACTTCATTCCTTGATCTTTCTACTGTACTCTTCTGAACTCAAAAACTATTTTAATGGACAGCTAGATGGAACAATGACTAGAGCACTGGCCCTAGAATTAAGAGGACCTGAGTTCAAATTTAGCCTCAAACAGTAGCTATGTGATTCTGAGCAAGTCATTTATTATAATAACCTTGCCTTCTCCCACTCCCCCCATAAATAAATAAATATTTTGGAGCAAAATTTGAATTTTCTGGTAAAAGTTTGACAACCAGCTAGGAGAATGGGAAGGGAATATGCACATACACATATATTTTTTTATTATAACTTTTTATTGATAGAACCCATGCCTGGGTAATTTTTTTACAACATTATCCCTTGCCCTCACTTCTGTTCCAACTTTTCCCCTTCCTCCTTTCACCTCCTCCCCCAGATGGCAAGCAGTCCTATACATGTTGAATATGTCACCATATATCTTAGATACAATATATGTGTGCAGAAACGAAGTTCTTTTGTTGCATTGGATTCAGAAGGTAAAAAATAACCTGGGAAGAAAAACAAAAATGCAAACAGTTTACATTCATTTCCCATACACATATACTTTTAAGTTTAATCTGCATTATTAACACTTCATTAAATCTAGACAATTAACAAATAAATCAAAGCATGATTTGGCATGATATCTTAAGTATAAATACGCATATTATTTCAGTATTTCATGGATCTTTGCCAAGTCAGAGATAGCTATAATATACCTCTCCTCCTAAGAGTTCTTTCTGACTCTAGTCACTCCTCCCCCCAAACTATCCTTTCTCACCACTAACCATAGAATCTTCCTGTTATGCCATTGATCCCATTACTCATTTACTGAATAACTTACCAATAAAATCAATATAAATTTCTTCTGTTATTCAAATCCCTCTCAATCTTCGATATCTTTATTACTTTATAATATATTTTCCAACATCACTAGACTACTTTCTATCTTGAATTCTCAAATTTTCATCTCCCACTTCCTCCTCTTTTGCTAATATCCCTTCCTACCTATGGAAGTCATCCCTGTCTTCTTATAAGAAATAACCCAGTTATTGTCTTCTCCTTGAAACCATTTCTGACCCCCTAAAATTGCCTACAAAGTTTAACTAGATTTCTTTATTTTTACTTTTCAATGCTCCCTTAAATTATAATTATATACATACATTTTCCCCTTTGTAGGATCCATAAATTTTTTTTCATTTTATTTTTATTATATTAACAAATGTTTATTTTTCCTATCTCATTCCCTCAATTTAAAAGAAAAAGAGAAAAACAAAATTTTTCTAGCAAATATGTGTAGCCAAAAAAACCAAATATCTACATTGTCCATGTCCCAAAATGTAAATCTCATTTTGCATCTTGATTTAGGCATTTCTCTTGAAGGTGTATAGCATAGTTGGTCATAAAAGTTCTTAAGTCTTCTATAGTTGTAAGTTTATTGATAACAGTAACCATATCAAATCCATTTTTGAGATGATCTGTATCCATAAGTTCTCTGTAGTTCAAAATGTATGCCAGAGAGACTCATTCCTTGAGGCAAGTATACCATTCCATTTATTGTTGCTGTATAAAATGCCTCATTTCCTCATCACTTTTTAAAAGAAGTTTAATGGGAAAATACTAATTTTTATTTCAGTAGCCATTTTTCCAGTTAGGCCATAAATTTATTATAATAGTTAGACAGTCTTCAGTGATGAGCTGGATCATTGGTGGAACATCAAATCATTGTGATTATTGGCCTTTTGGAATATTGGAAGGAGGGTATTCTCCAGAAAAGTCCTCTGGAGGAATTTCATTGTACATTCTCAAAGACTAAGCAAGAGTAAAATCCCAAGGTAAATGAGTCAGCCAACAAATGTTTATCAAGTGATTACTCTGTGCTAAACATTGTGCTAAGTATTGCACGTACAAATACCAAGAGGGAAAAAAAAACAGCCCCTGTACTAAGGGAAATTATATTTCAAATCAAGGAAGACAGCACATAAAAATAAGGTGAAAATGAGAAGCTGGAGAGAAATGAGACCTATGCTGACCTGGGCATTCTTCTTAAATGGGCATGTTCAGCCCATGAATTTCAGGGCTGAGAGACACTTCAAGATGAAGACCTAGGATATGGTAGAAGTCATTGGAAAGGAGAGGAATATGTCTTCCCAATATAAAAAGATTTCAAATTTGATCTTTGGTGATGGATGTGTGTGTGTGTGTGTGTTCATTTCATAAGCTAAAAACCAGTTTAACTAAGTCTGGGAGAACCTCATCTTCGAAACAAGCTGGCCACTAGTTAGTGAATTTTTCAGCCACATGAAGCCTGAAGACATAGTCACATGGGTTCAGCATCAGTGCAGAGGAAATTCACAATGAAGAAATCTTAGCTCTATGATCATAAAACAATATCTATTTCCCAGTTTTTAATAGTTCCAAAAAACTTTCCACTTTATTTCTCCTGAACTATCTCTCCAAAAGCACAGATCACTCTTTATATTGCTTATTTTATTTTTGATCAAGATAAAGTGCCAGATGCAGAAAACAATAAATATCTTATCAATGGTTAATTGTTATATTAAGTGACTTGATGGATACTTCAATCCTAAAACTATAAAACTATCTTTATTTCTCCATATGTGAAGGACATAGATTAAAAAAGAAATCATTTATGAGAGTATATGTTCTAGAAAAAAATAGAATAAGAGGATAACTCTTTTGGCCTGGCTTCTAGGACCTAGGTAGTTTTTCTTCCAGTTATATTAACAAATGCAGTATAGAAGATTGAGGAAAATCAGTTTAGACAGTCTACCCAGTTAAATTCTTTTATCAAACTTACTTCACTTGAGAATAACAAACAGCATATGAGAAAAAAATTCATAGTTTAACATTTTCCAGAGGTAAATGTTTCTATTGTGATTTTTAAAAGATGTTCAAAATTCTAAATATATATGCTAGGGAAAATGAGGAAGGTAAGAGAAAAAAATTAAAATAAAAGTTTAATATGTGTTTGTTTTGAATCTGTCTTTTTGGAGATATAGAGGAGAGTTGCATTTGAACACCCAAATCTGCTTCTTGTGAATTTGGATGTGTTATCTAGCTTCTAAACTCCTAGCCAGGGCCCTAGGGCCCTACTCAATGACTTTAACAAAGTGTAGTCTGAACAGTTCCACAGCCCTGGAAAAGCATTTGGAAAACTAAGCTCTAGCTAATTTCCACTGAAATTCTTAAAAACATTTTAAAGGACAAAGAGATGATTTCACTTATCTTTCGATGTGTGACTTTGGATTTGCCTCCCTTACAATCATTGTGTTGAAAGGAGCTCCCAGGTGCAGCTAAATCATCTAATTTTGTTTAAACATATTCACTTCTCCTAAAGATAATTAGCCTTACATGTGAAGTCACAATTAAAGTAAAACTTTACTCATTTGGACTAGAATTGCTGTCTTTACTGTAAATTCCAAGTTGACAAATTTTAAAAAGTGAACTCCTTTCATAATTTTGAATTAGAGGGTGATGATGTATATTTTGCGAAATAGGGGACCCTAAGAAATCTGCTATAATAAATACACATGTGTCTTTCAAATAAACATGTTCATTATTTCTCTGAAAAGTTTACTTCATCAAGATTTTATTTAGATCCTAAGGTACCCTCTGCAAAATTGACAAGTACATAGCTCTATGTTTAATATATCACTTGAAGTCAGTATTTGGCATATCACTGAACAAAGTAATCTCTGCAGCCACATTATTCATGGAGTCTTGCATAGTTTTAATACATAACTAAGAAATCCCTTGTCTAAGAGAATCTGCATGGCTGTATCCTGCTTTACTAATTCAGACGATTTCTTAAAATCAATAAATGGTAAATACAATGAGATCTGCTATTTTTCTATTTCTTAGTTGTGTTATTGTGAAAATTGCTCTCCTGTAGAATATTTCCTACCTATTCCTTTACATTTTTTCATCAAGGAGGCTCATTTCATGCTTAGACAAAGGTTTTATGGAAATAAGATTTCAGACTCATGAGATAGTAGTTCCACCCTGATGTCTTCTAATAAAGGATGCAGAAGTGATGAGTAGGAAGATTTGAAATGTCTGCCAAAATTACCATGGAATGCTTTTAAAGTTGTCCCCTCAAGCACAAACATCTTTATGTACAGCCATTTTGTCCAGCTTTGTCGTAAGTGCTATTGGCCTTTCTTCACACATCAGTTATCAAGTGAATATTTCTCAAGATCCTACTTTGTGCTAGGCACTGGAATTAGAAAGGCAAGAGTCAGATAATACTGTTGAGAAACTTACAGTCTACAGGGAAAGAGGCAACAAGTATGCATATACATTTGCACAAAATAATCATGTAAAATTAGTTATATATATGTACAAAACATTTATATGAGATGGTGATTTGTGGAGGGAGACAGATATTAAGTCCAGTACAAAGAGCTCTTGACTTAGAATCAGAAAATTCAGAGTTCAAATCTTGCCTCTGATAATTACAAGCTGTACTCCTGGACACTTCACTTAAGTCTTTGTATCCTGCTCTATAAATTGAAAAAATTGGATTTAGTGGTCTTTATGGTTCTTTTCACTTCTAAATATATGATCCTTTTTCATTATTATTAAAAATATATAACTATAAAAATTCTTGCAGTCCTGATTCAGGTCTTCCAATTGTATCTCTAAGTGATTGTTCTGAAAATAATATGGCTTATGTAGATCTCATTTGAACCTCTTGGGAAGAGCTATTTTTTTTTCTTTTCAATAGCTTTTACTTTAAGCTGTGCTGATATATGTGGGATGTCAAGAGACCTAAAGAAAGATGCTCAAGGTGTGGGCTAGACCCTTTGTAGAAAAGTTATTGGAAGGTATGGAAAAGAATCACACAAGATGAGGAGCTATGAGAAATCCATGCAGACAATTTAGAGGCAGTCTGTACATTGATGAGTGCACACATCCATTGAAGTGAGACTACATGCCTTAAAAACCTACATCATCTCCTTTCCATAGTATGTGACAAACAAGATTGTTCCCTTGTCATTTGTGGTAGCCTCCATTTCACTTAGCAAGAAGATTTTCTTACAACAATCACTTCATTTCTCTAGTAAAAAAAAAAAACCTATTATTCCTGTGAACCACCTTGCCAATTAAATAAAGTATAAATTCCTGATCCTGGAAGTCAAGGTAAATTTTTATTAAGCTTTCTGTGGCTCCCTTTGGTAGGTGACAATGATCTGTCTCAACTTAAATTTCTTATTCAAATTAAATTTCTCAAAGGTTATTTGTCTGGACCATTCCTTTGTATTTCTCTCATTGTCATATCTTACATAGTTATTTCTGTATATGATTTCCCTCCTTCTCTTCCTGACTATAAACACATTACATTTGTGGCCAAGGGATCTGTGCAGGTATTTAGCACAATAATAAATGCTTTGTACTTTGCAGGAATTTAATAGATGTTTATTGAGTTGCACTGGGTTGAATTGAGTTGGCTTGAAATCCAGAAACAAACACTTATTAAGCATCTAATGCATGACATGCCCTGATAAACTGTTTCAGCAAATGGGTTAAAGCAAGTTGAGGGTAACCAACAGGCTTCAAGACTATGAGTGGGTTAGGGGCTATCTTCACCAAACATGTGAAGACTTCCCCTGGCAAAATGGTCATTTGGCATTTTTTGTTTGTTTGTTCCAATGGCCATGAAGGTGACTAAAATAGGTAGTGTAGAACACTTAAACCTTGGTCAGACATCAAAGATGGAAAAGTCATCCACTGCATCTTGAGCCATCATCAGTCTTCTTGACTTTAGTTCTGCCACTAGATTTCAGTGATGCAGAAAGAAAGAATAAGGCTGAAACTTTTGCAACACTGCCTCACTTAAATTCAATTCAAGCAGAAGTCAAGACATCATGTTATTGGTATTATTGGTCTTCTTTGAAAGTGAAGGTCAAAAATATGGAAATATGTTTAAAAATATTGAACATATATAACTTATATTGGGTTGCTTGTTGTCTTGGGGAGGAGGAAAGTAAGGGAGAGAGGGAGAAAAATTTGGAACACAAAGTCATATAAAAAGGAATGTTGAAAACTATGTTTGCAAGTTTGGGGGAAAATAAAATACTATTGAAAATATAAAAAAAAGAAAAATGAAGGTCAAAAGCAAAAGAACAACAAAACCAAACTGAATGCAAGACCCTGAGATAAGTGTTGGAGATACAAAGAAAGGTAAAAATGGTCCCTATCCTTGGGAAGCTCACACTCTATTGAAAGAGACAATATTCAAACAACTGTATACAAATAAGATGTATTCAGGTAAAATAGGAGATAATCAACAGAAGAACATACTAGCATTAAGAAGGACTGGGGAGAGACTTTAGAAAGTAGGATTTCAATTGAAACTTGAAGAAACAATAGGGAATAGAGTAACTATTTAGTGACTAAAGTGGTTTTTGAAATTCTTTGTTGAAGTAGTGGTGTTGCTTCAGCCAAACTTCTCTCAAGACTCAATTTTATTCATTTCCTATTTTTTTATGGTTGACAGCCAGTTAATACAAATATATAAGTTGAATTATCAGATTTCAAGTTAGTGGTTTCAAATTAAAAGTTTTTCTTGGATAAAGTGAATTTTCTGGCTCCTGAAATACCTGGTAGCAAACATGCTATTTTTTTCACCTATTCCTTTCCCCTTAGTTTCTACATCCCTCTCCTTATGCAGAGAGATTATTCTTTGTAAAGAAATGTCATTAAGAGAAGTCACATCGAAGTCTCTAAGGAGTTAGTTTGATTGATATTTGTTTGTTCTGGTAGTCTTCGTCAGCTGCATTCAACATATCAAATGCTAATGAGGAAATATAATTGTATGCAGCTTAAAAATGGCAAATGTAATCAGTTTGTAATAGGCTACCAATCTCCTTTTAACAGAGCTGGGAGTTGCATAATTACCTGTTTATTAGAACATTGCTGTTTTTCCAATGTACCAGAATTTACTCCCAACTCATACTTTCCAATTTGGAATCACGCATATCACTACTGGATGTCACAAAGTGCTTTTTTTTTTCTTTCTGCAAGTGGCAGAAAATAGGAATTTTAAAATATTTAACACAAAATCAAAAGACTATGTATCCATTTGGGAAAATAAATTTGGAACTATGTTATTCTGATTAGAAAATTAGCCTCTCTTTCCTGTTATGTGCCTCCTGCATAATATAACTAGTGGTCTGGGCGTGCCTTTAATGAAGAATCCTGATAATCTTCTGTAATTGGCACTGACAGCTAGAATATGCTCATGAGTCACCTTTACCAAAAAAAAAATTATTTTTAGCACTCAATATAATAGGCAATAGAAGGACTAATAAGCAGAGGCAATCTTAAAACCTTTCCTTGTTTTATTCCTGCATTGATATGTTTTTAAAGCCTATTCACAACAGGAAACTAGAAGCCTACATGAACTGTCCAATTTAATGACAACCAGTTTTATTTCCAAGATTTGGAAATAGAATGATTTTCAACAAATTTCTTTAATTCAGTTCAAGAGCAATAAATTATTATGTCCTTGTTTCTTTTTTCTTTTCTATTGGTACTGATTTTTTTTTCCACCAGTAACAGATTCTGACCTTTGACAATGACGGTAATGTTTCTGTAAATTGAGTTGACCACATGTGAGTCAATTTGATGAGTTTTAATATGTTCTTCCTGTTTTTTCTCTCTGTTTAATTGTTTTCCGTTGTCTGGCTTATATACTGGAGACTTAGTATTAACCTCATCCCATCTGACTGGCTAGGCAGGATTAAAAATGTTACAATCAAGATTTCCTTGTTCAGAAAACCAATGACTATAAAATTAGTGGAATTAAAAGGAACCCAGGCAGGGGATAGACAAGGTGTGGAAATCATACTTATTCCTGAGAAACTAGAATGGTTCAGGAGGCAATGTTCATTTTAATGGACAAATTCCCAAAGAGATTAGCAACATTTTGTTATCAAAAATACTTAGGAAGGAAGGAAGGAAGGAAGAAAGGGAGGGAGGGAGGGAAGGAAAGAGAGAGAGAGAGAGAGAGAGAGAGAAGAGAGAAGAGAGAGAGAGAGAGAGAGAGAGAGAGAGAGAGAGAGAGAGAGAGAGAGAGAGGAAGAAAGAAAGAAAGAAAGAAAGAAATGGAGGAGGGAACAGAGGAAAGAAAGGAAAGATGGAAAGAAAGAAGGAGAAAAAAGGAAGGAAGGAAAGAGGAAGGAATAAAAAGAAAAGAGAAAGAAATATTAAATAGAAAATTCTCATCATAAACATGTATTATTCAATGAAACCAAATTATCAAATTGGTCATGCCTTTCTCTGCAGTTTAAATTAATCAACTTTCTGGGAAGAGCTGAGTGGTGTGTTTCATCCTCAGTTATTTGGATTCATAGTTTATCATTGTATTAATCAGAGATATTCCAAAGTTTTCTCTTCAATGTTTTCATTTTATAAATCGTTCTACTTATCATTTTATTCTGTATAAGTTCATAGGGATTTTCCTAGTTTCCTTTGAAATTGTCCATGTCATCATTTTTTATATTGAAATTTTCCATTTTATTCATCTACCATAATTGGTTTAGCCATTCCTCAATAGGACACTCTCTTATTTGTTGTCTTTCTTAGGATCTCTAATAGACCTTTCTTGAATTATGCATTTTTAAAAATATGCAAAGAAAGATTTTATTGTTGGCTCTCTTTTGTTTCCTTTGAAACAAAGTTCTCATATTATATATACTCTTTATTGTATATTATTTGGCAAATATTCATAGGCAGCTTTTTTCTGTCTCATTCCTTTTCAATTATAGTACCTCTTAATTAGATTTAAAATACTTCAGGCAAATATATTCTAACCAAAATATATGAAAAGTACTTCTCATTGATCAAGATCTGGTCATTCCTGAGTTTTCAAAAATATATTCTTTTGAAACAACCAGAAGGACACTGGCTGTGATTAATTTTGAAAGGTCTTTTATCAAATCCTAGATACAAAATCTGGGGAAAAGGCCCCACATTGAGGAAATTTATAAATATAGTAAGAGTAATCATATATTTTTTCTCTTATCACTTACTGAGTGAGCTATTACCTGATGGCACCTCTGAATACATATGTCATCAAGTCCCTGTCCTTCAGGAAGAGATCTTTATCTATTAAGTACTTCTAAACATTTAATGATGCTTCTTGGATTTTTGTCACATGATATATGTATGTAAATAGATATATATACATATACATATATTTTCATGTGTATGTACATATACATATATCTTCTAACTCTCCCAATTTCATTTTTTTCTACATTAAATCTCAGGATTCCCCCTTTCCTCTTTGGATTCTCATTTAAATTTATCTTTAAGGAAGAACCCATTCTCTTTGATAACTTAGAAAGAAAGGAAATTTTACCTTTCTTCTAGAAGGTAAATTCAGCTTCATTTTTAGCATGTATAGTCAATCATAATAAACACCTGTGCATTGTGAAGCTGAATGACTAAAGGATGGCAGTGTCTTTTGCAGAAATAAAAATGGATTCAGAAAAATTATGAGTTCTGTTTTGAACAGGTTGAGTTTGAGATGCTTACAAGGTATCAACTTAGAAGTGTTTTAATAATTAGTTGCCAATATACAACTGGAGTTCGGGGGGGGGGAAGCATATAGATCTAGGTCAGACATATAAATCTAGAAATTATCTATGTATAGATGATTATTCAGCCTATGCGAATTGAGATCAGCAAAACATATAATGTAGAGAGCCTTAACAGGAATGTTTGGGTAGGTAGGAGGAGAACTAAGAGAAAACAGAATTGTTAAAAACTCAGGGAATTTTTGCCAAATGGGGATAAGGATTGACAAAATGGCATTAGATTTGATTATCAGAATATCCCTAGTAATTTTAGTGAATCTCAAGTGAATTGAATGATGAGGTTGGGAGCCAGATTACAAGTTTTTTATAAGAGAGGAGAGAAAGCAGAAACTAGCTTTTTCTTAGCTCCTATTTGACTTTAAAAGTGAGAAGAGATACAGGATTATAACCATTATAAGGAAAATATCTTTGAAAGACTTGAGAATTCTGATCATTGCAATGACGACCCAAAACTTCAGAGCACTGATGAAACATGTTCCTCTTCTTTTGACAAAGGCAGTGTTTCAAGGAGCCAAACAAGATATGCATATATGAACATGACTAGTGTGTGAATTTATTTTGCTCAACTGTGCTTGTTACTAAAAAGTGAACATTTTGGGGATAATAAGAAAATTGGTGGAGAAAAAGTGCAAAAAAAGAAGGAAAGAAAAGGGTCAATGAACTACATGAAGGAATGCACAAGAGAATACAAGAACATTCAGAGAAAGAGACAGTCTTTATTTTGTTTTTCAAAAGAGACCATATGAATGTAATGAAGATTCATAGTTTCCTAAGCCATCCTTTTTTGTTCTTTGTATGAAATATTCATGTTTGTTGGTATATGTCAGATTAAAAAGAACAAAAATAATTTTAAGTCAGGGGACTGTTTTTGGCAAGAAGGACCACTTTCTTATCTGAAATTGGAGTAAAAGAGAAGAAGAATTAGAGGCTAGTGTCCTGAGGTTTTGAGATACAGAATAAGCTTCTTAGAAAAAGGTGTGTTTGTTGAGTATGAGTTAAAGTTCTATCGGACAGAGAGAGCGGCATAGAGACTGAAGAATCACAGAATGTGAAAGTTAAAAGGAATCATATGTCCTAACCTATAAACTAAAGGAATTTTTACCATAGCATATCCAATAAGTGGTCAGCTAGCCTCTACTTAAAGATTTTCAAGGAGGAGTAACAATTATTCTTGATAGAAAAAAAATAATGAAACTGCATCTTGAGGGAAGTGGAAAAGAGAATCAGTTAGGAAGAAATAAAAGCATTGCCTTGCTACAAGGACAGTTCATTGAGATTAGATGATATAAATTGGTAGTAGACTCAGTACTGTGGTGTCTTTCCAACAAATAAGAGGATGACAAAAGAAATTCAAGGTTGGTGTTTACTTAGGTATGAATAACAGCAGAATAAAGGGACAAGTATTTAAGAGCAGAGACAATGTAATGTTGAACTGGTAAAATTGGTATTTTTTTATAACAGAAAGATCATTATAAAATATAATATAATTCATGCCTATTATATAGAGAGAGATAGACAAATAGACAGTCAATAGCTTCCTTCCCCCTCACCTTCTTCTTCATCAAATATATATTTTCAATATGGGATATTTGCAAGTTTTATCATTGCTCCATCATTGCATCCCTGTAGAAAGATGTCAAATCATGATTCTAGAGCAAAAAAGCAAAAAAAAAAAAAATTCAAACTCCCTCATTTACATAGATGATACATTGGAAAGAATACTGCCTTTGGAATCAATGAACATGGATTTAAATCCTGCTTCAAATAACTGCTACCTATATGGCCTGTAGCAAGTCATTTAATTTCCAGGGGTCTCATTCTTTATCCTTAAAATGAGGTGGTTGGATTCACAGATTCTGAGGTCTCAGATCACACAAGTATTAAGCATCAGAATAAAAATTATTTGAACCTAGGACCTTTAACTTCAAATGAAGCCTGTTTTCCATTACAATGGACTACTTAATGATGATGTATGCATCAATCTTGTTTTTTAACCACAGCATTATGGTAGATTCCATTATTCTATTTGGAACATTTAGAATTAGAGTTAATAGTAAGGATCAAGTTATACCTTGTCATAGTTAGCAAGGTGAAGATTACTAATCTAACAGTGAGTGGAAAGCAATGAAGTGTCTACAAGGAACTTTGACCCCTGAGACTCTCTCTCCCAGTCTCCATTCCACAGACTCACAAAACCATTGGCAACATTTTCTTAAAAGACAATGCAACATTCCCATGTAACACATTGTTCCTTTTGGACACAGGAGGTGCTTAATAAATGTTTGTTGAAAATGATTTGAAGTGTCATGGCTCCCTTGTTTGATCCATAAAATGTTCATATTTGGCAACATTCCCTTAAAAGTGCACATTTAATTGATAAATATGTCACGCTACTTGTAAATCCCTTAGTTTCCAAATATAAGTGTTTTTTGTTTTGTTTTGTTTTGGTTAAAAACCAAAATGGCATTTAAATCCATAAAGATTTTTCTAAATATCTGCTTATCTTTTTTTGGGGGAAAATATAATTTATAATTCTCTGCAGAAGACTTAGGAGCAAATTTCCTACCATGAGAATAATCAAATTCTAGAAATGAATGTTTAAAATGGAAATTTTTACCAAGCTTTAACTACCAGATGACAGTTTGAACTCTGTTAAAGTAACTTCGTTCTGTTTACAGTTACCTAAATAGTTTTTATTCTACATTTCTTCCACACATTGCATGTTATGTGAACATTTTAATAAGGACTTTCAGGGACACAAATATGGGTTATTTTTTGCTCCAGCTAAAAATTCTCTTTCAAGCATCTGAAGCGATAAATAATAGTGCTTTGAATTGCACACTTAACTTTTCTTGGCAAGTCATTATTGTAGTTAAAAGTTGACAAAGCCTTAGTACAAGTTGTGCCCACCATATAAAGTAGCTTTTGTTTTATGTATTCTGGTCTCCAGATGGAGATGAACACTTGGAATTATTTTATGATAGATTCAAGGAAATAGAAAAAAAAAATCCAGAGCTTTGCTTTTCAATAAACACCGTTTGTTTTTTTTATTTTATTTTGTTTTCACTTCTTCTCCAGGCATGTCAAGTGCAAATTCTTCTCTGACCATAGCATTCTTTCTGGCTAAAGATTCCCTATACTTTAATTGATTTATAAATAATTATATATTTATTCATTCATCTCATTTTCTTTGAAAACAAACTAAAGACATAATACAAGGAATTTTAGAGATTCCATGACAGACTGAATCCTACAATGAAACATGCCAGCGATAAAATTCAAGACCCAGTTTCCTAACTTCACTGATGGTATTGCTATGCAAAGCAATATTGTGTTCTATAACGACCCTTAGGTATCCAAACAGTCTAAAAGCCTTATTTGAACCATTCATTTCTACTTTTATCAAGTATATTACCAGAACTGCAGTCAGGTAACAAAATGGACCAAATCCATAATTCTTTCTTTTCCCTGGTATCATCCACTTTAGATGGAGAGTCTCATAGTTAGACAAGGCCATTTTGGCTAACATATGCATGAAAAAGAATTTTCCCTATAATCAAGTGTTATTAACACTTATAATCTGTGAGACTTGATTTGAATGGATGGATGGATAGACAGATGACCATGTGCAGGTCACTTAATTTCCCATTTCCCCCAGGAAACTCTTTCTTGTAAGTTGCTAAAGAGTCATTGATTTATATCACTGTGAAGATTTTCCATATTGGAAGTCTCTCATATTAATAAAATCACAGGTCCAAACCAAAAATAAAAAAGAAAAGAGAGTAGCATATTAAAAAGGCATATTTGCTTTAAGAAAATGTAAAATGTGTCATTCTCAGAGAAATACTTTGATATGGTAGAAGGTTTGGTTAATTGGATGCCACTAAGAAGAAAGCAGTGTTGGGTTTTTTTCCCTTCTAATTTCATTTTATTTTTCCAATTGCATGCGAAAATAGTTTTCAACATTCATTTTTATAAGACTGGGTTCCAATTTTTTTTCTTCCTTTCTCCCTTATCTTCCCCCTCCCCAAGGCAGCAATCAAGACAATATAGATTATATATTATAATCATTTAAACATATTTCTGTATTGTAATGTTGTAAAAGACAAATCAGAACAAAAGGGAAAAACATGAAGAAAAAAGCAACAAAAAGGTAAAAAAACAAATCCACATTCAGTGAATGAGAATGGTATTTTCCTTCCCCAGTCTATTAGAGTTGTCTTGGGAAATTGCATTGCTGAGAAGAGTTAAGTCTATCATAGTAGAGCATCATATATTCTTGCTGCTACTGTATACACTGTTCTCCTGGTTCTGCTCACTTCACTCTGCATTAGTTCACATAAGTCTTTTCAGGCTTTTTTGAAATCAGCTTGCTCATCATTTCTTACAGAAAATTTATATTTTATTACATTCATATTCTATAACTTATTCAGCTAGTCCCCAATTCATAAGTATCCACTTAATTTCTAATTCCTTTCCTATACAAAAAGAGCTGCTACAAACATTTTTTTTAACAAATATGGATCCTTTTCCCTCTTTTATTATCTCTTTGGAATACAGATCCAATAATGACACGAGTAGTGTTGGTTTTAAGTACATCAGCTGGGATTCCTTCTCTGTTTGTTATTCTCCGTGTGACCTGGGACAAACCTTTATTTCATTCTGACCCTGTCACCTCATCCATGAAATAAGGATACTAGATTAGAAGATCCCTGAGATCCCTTTCAGTTAAAAAAAATCTATGATCTTTTGATCCTTCCACTCATGAAACCTCATCTTAACTATTTTTTAAAAATTCTAAAAGTCCAGAGGAGGTGGGGGAAAACCTGTCATACAGACTTCATTCATAAGTTTCCTACCAACTGAAAATGTATTTTAAACATTGTTAGGGAAATGTGTCAAGTCTATAGACAGAATAAGAAAAGCCTGGTTAGAACAAGTCACTTTCACTCCTACATAGAAAATGGGCTAATTTATTCTTCTTGTGATACCTGGTGCTACTATTGAAAAGTGGTGATTGTTTGTACTTTATATCTATTTTATTCATTCATCAGTTTCATTCCATCTTTTTCTTTCATATGTACAATAAAAAATCTTTTCCTATATAGACACTGAAGAAAGCTTGATTGAAGAAGGCAGAAATGAATGACTGCTTTTATTTCTAAGGCAGTATCCCCCAAAGCATCTGACTTCTGGAATGGTGGTTGGTTTTTTCCATCACTTCCCTGTGACAGAAGGCAGCCAGATCCTCTGGGTCACCAAACCTCTTCCCTCAGAAGTCCGCCATTCTCTTTTCCTCCATGATTGCCTTCTCTCTTTGCCCCTGTCTCCTGGCAGGCGACACAGTGCGTGCTCAGTCTCTCATTGTGAACAGGATCCTCTGAGGCTGACACTGATGAATGCTTTGTGAATAAGCCAGCAGGAGCTTCTTGTGTTGTGCACATCTGTCATGTTCCTCCCTTGTGGAGGAGCCAGGAAGGTTTCCTCTAACTCCGCTCCCCTCCTCCTCCCATTTCTTCATGCCATGTTCCTGTTCTTCCTCTACAGCTTGCCCCCCAGGGATCGGGCACCCTCCTCAATGGCTGTTTCTATCATGGTCTTGTGTTGTAGCTCATTGCCATGAGCTTGCCCAACCACCCTCTTCTCATTTTTTCTCAAGTAGAGTTTCTCTTTAAGAGTGCAGAATTTCATCTGTATCAGTCAAAACATTCCAGAATTGCATATTTTAGCATATTTCCCCTGGCAAGCTAAATATTATTGTTGAAAGTCCCTTACCCACTGCTATGCCGCTAAAAATAAGAAACACTCACTAAAACACAAAAAGCCCTAGTTCAAGGGGGAGACTAGAAGCTAAGTGGTACAATGGATAGAGCATTGGGTCAGAAGTAAGAAAGGTACAAGTTCAAATCTTGCCTTAGTGATGTACTAGTTGTTTGACCCTGGGTAAGTCAGTCCCTTAACTTCTGTCTGCCTCATTTTTTTCCATATGTAAAACGGAGATTAAAATATCATATCTGTCTTTCCCCTTGTTTGGTGGAGCAAATAAGATAATGTTTATAAGGCACTTATCACAGTGCTTGGAACATAGTAGGTGCTTAATAAATGTTTGTTTCCCCTCACTCATAATTTATTGACATAGCACCCTCACTCTCCTACAATCCAATTCAGCTTACATGTATTAGTCATTTACTTTATACAGAGCACTAGGAGAGGCACTGGAAGTAGAGTAAAGAACAAAACAACCCCTGCCTTCACAGAGCTTCCATTCTATTCAGAGGATACAGCAGGTACATAAATAAATCCAATACTAGATATAAACTATAGGAAAAAACATTAATTGAAGAGAGTATGTAAAGTTTCATAGTCAAAAAGCAATATATAATATACATAAAATATAATATATAAACAATATATGAAATATAATTATAAAAAATAAAAACAATATATAAAATACCAATTATGTGCCAGGTATCATGCTAAGAAAGATAGAAGTCAACTAACCCCTGTTCTCAAGGAATTCACAGTCTAATAAAAGAGAGAGAAAGAGAGAGACAATTATATATAAAATATATACAGGATGAAGTGGAAATTATCAACAAAAAGAAGACCCAAGAATGAAGGAAGGTAAAGATAGATTTCTGTTAAAAGGTAGGATTTTAGCCAGAAGGAAAGAAGGAAACAAGCATTTATTAGTCACCATCCACATGCCAGGCAATGTGCTAAATGCTTTACATTTATCTCTTTTGAGTCTTACAATAACCCTGTAAGGTAATTGGTATTATTATCCAGGGTCATACAGCAAGTAAATGTCTGAGTCTGGATTTGAACTCAGATGCTCCCTAATTCCAAGCCTAGTATTCACTGAACCATTTGATTTTCTTTAGCTGAAACTTGGAAGGTGAGAAAATCAAGGGGCAAGAATAAGGGAGACACGAAAAATAGCCATTGAAGGTGCTCAGAGTCAGTAGCTGAAATATGTGCTAATACAGACCAGTATTAACTGAATCTTAGAGTACGTTAAAAACTGAAAAGTTAGGAAGAGTTCACATTATTTGTCATTGTTTATTTAGTTTTAGCCATTTCTTTTCAATGCCATTTAGGGTTTTCTTAGAAAAATATATTGGAATGGTTTGCATTTCCTTCTCCAGCTCATTTTACAGATGAGGAAACAGACAAGTAGGGTTAAGTGACTTTCCTAAGGTCACACGGCTAATAAGTGTCTAAGGCTAGATTTGAACTCATGAAGATGAGTCTTCCTAATTCCAAGCCCAGTGCTCTAACCATTGTATCACCTACTAACTCAGTCTATTTAAAGGACATTAAATACCAAACAGAGGAGTTTATATTCAGTCTTGAAGGTGATAGAGATTCACTGGAGTTTATTTAAAAGGAGGATCACATGATCAGAACCCTTCTTCAGGAAGATTAATTTGATAGTTTAGTGGAGGATAGACTGGAATGGAGAGAGATTTGGGGGGCAATCAACAGGCTAGTGAAATAGTCTAAGCCTGAGTTGATAAGCACCTGTACCAGGTACTGCCAATATAAAAAGGAGAGAAGTGTAACATGCTAGACATGTTGCAAAGGTAAAAATCCACAGGACTTGGCAATTAATGGGAGATGCAGGATGAGAGAATAAGATCGAGGATTGAGAATGATACCTAAATTGCAAGCCTGTGAGACTAAGAGGAATGCTGGTGTCTTCACTAGGAATAGAAGATTTTGGAGGGAGGAAGAGGTCTGAGAGAAAAGAAAATGAGTTCAGTTTTGGACAGATTGAGTTTAAGTTGTCTATGAGACATCCATTTGGAGATTTCCAATAAGCAATTGGAGATAGTAATATGGAGATTAGGAGGGAGGTCAAGATGGATAAGGAGATCTAAGTGTCATCAGCATAGAAATGATAATTCAATATCTGGGAGCTAATGAGATCAACACATAAGTGAGAGGGTGGGACAGAGGTCAGCTGAGCCTTAGAGAAAGCTGTGAATTGTGAAAGATGGATAGGATTTCAAGTATGAATTCCTAGGTGAGAAAAGAATGTGATGCTCACAGAACTGCTGATAGTTTATTTTGCTAGAATTTAGGATATGTGAAGGGGAGTTGAAGATGAGTTAAAGATGGAAAGGTAAGTGAAAACCAAATTATGGAGAATGTTAAGAGGTTTGTTTTGTTGTTGTGGGTTTTTTTTTTTTAAGAAGCGACCAAATTTTGTTTTATCTTTCTTGTATTGGTGCGACATGGTCAATCTGTGCTAAAGGAACATTATTTTCTTCTTTTGTGAAAAAGATGTATTCCAACAATAGTTGGAAAGTAGGGAAACCAATTAAAGGGCTATTATAATAATGAAGATGAAAAGCAATGAAAGGACCTGAATTCAGATGTAATTAGAGAGAAAAGAAAGATTGGAGGACCTAAGTTCAACCTCTGATGATACAAAATTATTGGTGTGACTCTGAAGTACTCATTTCACATTTTAGGCAACTCTCTAAGACTAGCAGCTGCAGAGGGAATATGAATTTTCCTTGACAGGGAGTTCCTCACCAGGTAGATTTCACCTATGCTGATGAAATCAAAGATTTTTTTTTAAATACACATTTTGGAAAGGAGCATTATGTAGTATAAGCAGCCCTCAATTTGGAGTCAAAGAAGCTCATTTTGCATGACCATAAGAAAGTCACTAAATCTGTATGGACCTCAGTATTCTGAAAATGAGAAAATTGAGCAAGGAAACCTCAAAGCCAATTCTAGCTCTGTGATTGGAGAAGCGTCTATTAGCCTCAATGCCAAGGCTTTCATGTTGTCCTGGTAGGTGATATGATTGCTCTGGTTAAATCAAAACTGCCAGCTTGATGACCATGGTCTAGAATTCTGAAGATCTGAGTTTGTAGATCTAGTTTCACCATTAATTCACTTATATTCAGTGTTTATTGTTGTTGTTCAGTCTTTTTCAGTTGGACCCAACTCTTCTTGACCCTATTTAGGATTTTCTTAGCAAAGATAATTGTGGTTTGCCATTTATTTCTGAGAACTGAGAAAAACAGGGTTAAGTGATCTATCCAGGGTCACATAGCTAATAAGGGTCTGAGACAAGAGATGAACTCAAAAAGATGAGTCTTTCTAACTTCAGGCCTGGCACTCTATCCACTGCAACACCCAGCTGTGCCTTACTTATTTATTAAGCAGTTATATTTAGGATGGGAAAGTAGGTAGCCCAGTAGATAAAACACTAGAATTGGAATCAGGAAGATTCATCTTCAAGTCACTTAACCCTGTTTGCCTCAGTTTCCTCATCTGCAAAATGAGCCAGAAAATGAAATGACAAAGCACTCTAGTATTTCTGCCAAGAAAAACCCAAATAGGATCACTAACAGTTGAATATGACATAAAAAAGAATTTACAGCAAAAACTGGTTCCATAGCCATCTAGAGGATATCCAATTCTCTGAATGTTAAATAATTCCTTCTAGAAGGCCTACACAAAGCCTAGCCACAACAATAACAATACCACCAACAAAACCCAGACATAGTTACAGATCTGAAACTTTAGGATCACTTTTATTTTGGGGACAATCATATTAAAAGTAGTCCATGCTTAAAATAGCATCCTTTTTCTGAATTAAGAATTCTTTTGGAAATTCCAAATGCTCCTTTTGCTGTAGTAGCTGTGATACCTGGCAATGAGAGATTTATGGTAAAGAATTCAGTTTCATTTTACAAGCATTTAATAAGGTCCTGTTCTTTTAATGGCTTGAAAAGCCATTATGCTGAGTCCTAATCATGGATTACACAGCAAATTTGGCCCCATGTTCTCAGTTCTCTATCTATTAAACAAGCTAAGACAAAATGAAAATTGTCCCTAAACTTAAAGAGTTTTAATTTCTAGTGGGGAGAAGGTAGGGGGTCTTCTAATAGCTTGGGACCAAGAAGGATTCATGTATAAGATAGTACGTAAGTTTAGCCAGGAATATCAAAAAGCAGAGATATAGAGAATGAGCATTCCTGGAATAGGAAATGCAGAAGCAGAGAAGCAATAATGGAATGTCATGTATAGGGAACTAGTAGGCCAGTTTGATATGAATCTAGTGCATGAGAAGGAGAAATATGAAATATCTAGAAAGATGGACCGGAACCAGATCATAGAATTTTAAATGACAAACTGAGGGATTTGTTTTTATTATAGAAGCAATAGATCAGTCAGTCAATAAACATTTATAAAGCATATATAAAAATTATAAAAGTACTACTTACTAGTACCAGGTACTATGGTAAAGAGGCAAAAAAATCAAATTCTTTCCTCAAGGAGTTCACAATCTAATGGCAACACATGAAACAAACAAATGTATGTATATATATATATATATATATATTAGAATTAATAAGGATTGGGAAAGACTTCATGTGGAAGATGGGATTTTATTTGGGACTCAAAGGAAACCATGGAAGCTAGTAGGGAGAAATGAAGAGGAAAAGAATACAAGCCATGAGGAACAATGGAAAAAGTGCCCAGAGCTGGGAGATAATGTTCTGTACAAAGAACAGCCAGGAGGTCACTGTCACTGAATTAAAGAGTATCTGGTAGGGAGTAAAGTGTTAGAAGGCTGGAAAAGTAGGAGAATCTCGGTTATGAAGG
The DNA here is from genome assembly GCF_016432865.1 of Antechinus flavipes. NCBI lineage: Eukaryota > Metazoa > Chordata > Mammalia > Dasyuromorphia > Dasyuridae > Antechinus > Antechinus flavipes. The sequence goes on from NC_067398.1 coordinate 507,104,678, forward strand.
AAGATCCACTGAACCTTCATCAGCAAGTGAGTGATGTGATTAGGTCTGTTCATTTAGGAATATTTGTTGGGTAGCTGTATAAAGGATGAATAGGAGAAGGAATAAACTGGAAGGAGGGAGATGAATAAGGATTCTGCTTTAGTCAATCAGGGGAGAGATGCTGAATACTTAATGTAGCTATGTGATTGGAGACTAGATGGAAAAGAACGATGTTGTAGACATAAATTTAGCAACTGATATACTGGGAAGTGGTGAGGTAGTGAAAAAATGAGAATAATTCTAGAATTTCAAACCTCAGATGTTAGAATCCTTACAAAGTGTTAACTCACTAGAGTTGATAGAGACAATGCTTATGTAATTGGTTCACACCTTTGGAGTTTACACCTTTGAGAGTTCACACATTAGAGTTCATAAATTCTGGAGATTCTCAAGTCACAGCTCCCACAATCCCACTCTCTCAGAGGAAGAGTCAACTTTTGAGTTTACACCTTTAAGAGATCATATATAAGAAGCTCTTAGAGCCTCAGTCAGAAGTATGTGAGTTCAGGAGATTGACAGAGCCTGAATTCAGTAGAGAGAAGATTGAGAACAAAGGATTCAGAAGAGGAGAGGCTGAAACTGGCAGAGGCAAAAGAGTAGCAACAAGAGTTCTCAGAACCAAAGAAAGCTAACTGGGCTATTTTGGAAGAGACAATAAAGGACTGTACTTTAATCCCTGGCTGCATTTGAGGTGATTATTATCTGAACTGAAACTAAGGCTGCCTCCAGAAGCCCCTCGAGAAGTCTGCTCCCAGAGAACCATCAGATTTGAGAAAAGAAAAGAACATCACACGCAGAGACAAACAACATCATAGAGAGAGTAAATACATAAAGAGAAGAGCCCATTGACAAATTTTAAGACATTGTACATGGTACATGGACAATGCTCTAAAAGAATGGTTTACTAGGTTTTAAAGATATGAGAAAAAGATATTCAGAAAGAAGGTCTCACAGATGGTTCCAGCCATTACTTTTCTAGTTTTGTAGTGCTACCATCTTAAGTTTCAGAAATGTTTCAGAATTCTTCTACAGGTATACCCCTGTATCTATCCTTCAGTATACCAGCACTATGGCTACTTTGATACAACATAATATTAGCTATTTAACATAGTCTACAGAGGAATCAACTCTTGGAGCTTTGCCCACATAACACTTCTGTAATTTATAAATATGGCATTACATATTTATATAGTCCATGTAGCTGTGCAAAGTAATTTAAACTTTTACTGTCATTTCTACTTTACAGACATACTTCAATCTTCATTATTCAAACTTAGAATTATTTCTTTAACTTCTTCTGATTATTGGAGAAACAACTTCCATTGTTTGGCTCTAAGACAATCTCTTATGTTAATCAATATTTATTTTGTTTTACCATCTTTCTACTTTTTTATTTTTTTAAGGTGGGTTTTTTTTTTATTATAGCTTTTTATTTACAAGATATAGCATGGGCAATTTTTCAGCATTGACAATTGCAAAACATTTTGTTCCAACTTTTCCCCTCCTTCCCCCCACCCGTTCCCCCATATGGCAGGTTGACCAATACATGTTAAATATGTTAAAGTATAAGTTAAATACAATATATGTATACATTTGACATCTTTTTAAAATTATATTTAGTATGTCCTTCTGCCATAGTCACTTATTTTACACAATTTGACATTGAGTTTACAAGATTTTGAATTAATAAATATTGATATATAAAGTTACTACTTAGTAGATAAAGCATTGAATTTGGAGTCAGGAGACGTGGGTGGGAATCCACTTTAGATACTTACTATTAGCTATATGATCATACACAAATCCCAAGAGTTTTAGTGCACTTTAAACTTTAATAGCTTGTACTTTGGGAACAGGCTTTATTAGTTCTTGTTACAAATGAATAGAGAAGGACTTTGTCTTAATAGGTAGAGGTTTAAGCTTGGAGTCAAATCTTATCTGTGGCACAGGCTATAAAATCTCAGGCAAGGCACTTGACTAATTTTTCCAATTTCCTAAGGAAATTCCTTAGTATTTATCTGGTGAAGGGAGTTTCCACATGATCAAGAGAAATCATATATGGATAAAAGCCAAAAAAACTGCTCTCCAAGCAGCTACCCAGACACTAACCTGCAGGTTTTCAGTCTAAACAATTATCCCCAAATAAAATACATGACACTTCTATTCTTGATTAAAATTCTAATGTTTTCTGGCCATGCTCTAAAATTTCTTATTTTGTTCTGAGTTGAAATGTCTCTTTCTTTTCTGAATCCATACTTTTTTTAAGCAAAGTTTTTTTTGTTGTTTTTATTTTTGGAACTATACATTCTTATAAGATTTCCTTTACTCAATGCTGGGTCCTTTCTTTACATATCTGGGAAAAGTAGGCGAAAGTATGCCTCAGACAGGTCAAGAACAAGTTTCCTGGTCTATTGCCTTTCCTTCAAACCAATGTTAACCTAGCTATTAATATCTCTTGAGTCTAATCATTCAGAGTCCAGCCATATTAATAACATGGAGTAATCAAATTAGTATATTCTTTGCTACTGGAAAGGATGTGTTAAATCTGCTCTACTATGGTTTTACTCACTTTCCTAGAGACTTTCCAAAATATCTGTCTTAAACTATTCATATATATGTGTGTGTGTGTTTGTGTGTGTGTGTTCGTGTTAGCACTATTAAAATGTATGCTGCTATAGTTCAGGGAGTGTCTAGTTATTATACTTATATCCCCAACACTTACCATTGTGCTTTGCATTCAGTAAATACTTAATAAATGCTCATTCATGGTCACCTAGGTTAACTGATCCTTGTATAAGCATCTCCTCTGTGAGTAAAATTGTCAGTGACACCACAAACCAAAACCAGAAACCAAACCCAACATCATATATTTAAGCCCCACTTGCAACTTATATAGGTTTCAGTTTAGACAGAAGGTAAATTGATCATAGGGTCCCTTAAGAGAAGATAAGGCTGTTCCTAGGGGAACTTGCAGTAATGAAATAGGGAATATAGTATAGAAAGACCTGTTACTGGGCCAGGAAGAGCTCTTTTTCAGGTTAACTATCTCTTGTAAGCCCACCTTAACAAAGAGGACTGTCCTTGTTGCTTCAATAGAAAGTAAGGTCACAGATGGGGGTTGCCATACAAACAAGGTCAGAGGAATTGTAGACAAAGTAGATTTCCTTTAGCTTTTTCTGCTACCTACATTCTAAACCACACCGACAAGTGGGCATCCAGACTCTCTTCAAAAATCTGTAGTGAATGGAACTTCCTTTCCCCCATCACACTCCAACACACCTCTTAAGATATCCCATTCTATTTTGGGATGGTTGCTTCTTTGAAACCTGTATTCATTGCTCTTAATTTCTGCCCTCTGAACACAGCAGAACAAATCTAATCTCTTTTCCATCAGAGCCTTTCAAATATACAAAGAGAGCAGTCATAACTGTCCTAATTCTTCTCTTCTAAATATATACAGTTCTTTAAACAACTGCTTCTATTGCATGGTAGTAGTGGTGGTGATGATAGTAATAGCTAACGTTTATATAAAGGTTACTGTGTCTCACATACCATGCTAAGTCGTTTATAATTATTATTCTATTTGATTCTTACAAGAACCCATGGAGGCAGGTGCCATTATTATCTCCATTTTACAGGTGAAGTCACTGAGACAAACATAGGTAAAGTAACATGTCCAGGGTCCCACAGTTAATATCTAAGACCAGATTTGAATTCAGGTCTTATATTCTTCCTTTTTGAAGCTTTGTTGGAATCTTTACTGATAGCTATTCTTCTTAGATTGCATCTGCACAGAGAAAAGTAGACACAAATATATTATATGGGTTATAATTAAAATAGCATGATTTAACATGATGTAAAAATGGTGATTTTCTATCTGTTTGTGGAGGAAATCTGGAGAGCTTGAAAATTTTTGATCATCTTCCCAGAATGCAATCTGACAATTACTCCCAAGATGTTTCTAATGTGTGTTGTATTTGTTGCCGATTATCATAATCATATTGATGTGATTTCTTCATTTTAAAGAGAAGGAAACTGAGTCCCAGAGAAGGATTTGTCCAAGGTCATATAAGAAGCAATATCTGATAATGACAAAAATAAAAATGATAATAATACTAGAATTTAAAGGTTTGCAAAGCCGTTGAGGTTTTATCCTAGAAATAACCCTTGGAGGCAGATACTGTTATCCTCATTTTACAAATGATTTAACTGAGGCATGCAGAGACAAAGCCAGGATTTCAGTGAGTCAGTAAACATTTTTAAAATACCCACAATGTGCCAGGGACTGTGCTAAATAAAAGGAATTTTTAAAAAGATAGTTTCTGACTTCTCAAGGAGCTTAAAATCTAATAGGGAAGACAGAACACAAAAGAAAATTGACAAGGTAGGAGAAGGAGGAGGGAAGGAGAGAAAAAGGTACCTAGCATGGGGTATGATGGCATCCATTTCAAAGGAGTGTAGTCAAGTGGGAAATGAAGAGATGGCTGACCTGGAACCCTCTTTAAATGGAGGGTTTGGGAAGAATTTGTATCCCACTTCCAGTAATTCCCATCACAGGTTGATTTTCTCTATAACATTAGATATGCTCTTGATATATCAAAAACATTTTTGATTTTTTAGAAATTGGATGTCAATTTATCTTCTAATCTATCTCTTACTGACTTTAGTAAACTTAAATAATGCCACATGGAGTTTACGAGGTGAGAAGAGTGCTGGTCTTGAAGTCAGAAGACTTTGAATTCAAATTCCAGCTCATACATTGGCAGTGTCACCATGGACAAGTTACTTTATCTTTCTAAACCTCAATTTCCTCATCTCTAAAATGGGGATGGTAATACTTGCACCCTTGTCTCACAGAATGGTTGTGAGAAAAAACTTTTCTTCAAAATGTCATGTACATGTGGATGAATGTTTCAGAATGTTGATTCTTAAGTCATTTGCTTCAGGCATATAAAACATTCAGAGTCTGAATTAGATTGTGTCAAAGGAGAATGTGAAAGGGAGGTGTGTAAGTCATCAATCAAGATTTAAAATTATCATTTAAAAATCTCCTTTTACTTTCGACAAACTTGAAGACTCATGAAATACAATAGACTGCAGCCTTGAATTTCTGCCTTCTATTTTGCATGCATGAGATAGTTCTTTCTACTTTTCTCTTTTTGCAATTCTTGGTAGGGGTAAGAGTGACCCCTCTGCCAAGTTTCTTCCCTGTAAAGGTCCAGGAGTGCCAGCTATTATGGAGCAAATGGAGTGTGCAATGGGACTTAACGCTACTGAAATGAGGAGACCTTCCCTTTCAGACACTTGAGTCCCACAAGGGGGCAGCTGCTGAGAATAACCTTCTTGCCTATTGTGCAAACATCTGTAAAGGCTCTGCTGACAACAATTATAGCTTCTCTAGCTCTACCCGAAGCAGCTGAAAACAAATGCTGTTGTGCCTCTTGAACACAATAGTTCATCTCCTTGAGGGCTGGGTTTTTGTGTGGAATTTGAGGCTTACTGTTTTAGATTCCTTTGTTTCAAATACTTTGGTTCTCACTGCCTTCCTCCTTTTTCTTTTTCTTCTCCCTCTTCATTTTTTTTTTCTTATTTATTTCTTTTCCCCATGCCAGGGCGTCAACAATGACTCCTCAGTAGATCCCACAAACATCAAAGGTCCATGCTAACTAAGGTTGTTGTTCTATGGCACAGAAAAACAGGGATGCTGGGCAATTTAGTGCCTTTCCTTTCCTCCTGGCAGTTCAGTCCCTCGAGGGGGCAACTGCTGAGAATAACCATCTTGCTTACTGTGCGAACATCTGTAAACAGGCTGTCGACAGCACTTATAGCCTCTCATACCCTACCCAGAGCTGCTAAAATCAAACTGTGTAGCTCTCAGTGACGATAAATTCTACCCCCTTCCCTGGCCCCTGGTGCTTTTCAATTTTGTCAGGAGAAAAGTGACAGTGAGTAATAATTTATTCACATGTCAGGAAATAATTTGAAAAATGTCAAGGAGAAAAGAAAAATAGGGTTGAAAAGGATTACTTTAAAAGACTTGAAGTTCGGTGACTTCTCCTCCCTCCTTCCTACCCCCAAATGCCCAGGATTTGAAAGAAAATTTGAAAGTTATGTGGATAGATGAATAGAGCTATGTGGTTGACAGAAAATGAAAAACACACTTGCAACAATCAGCCAAAAGAACCTCCATCTTCCCATTTCACCTCCAGGCAATTTTAATTATCATTGTCTTACTCTAGCATGGGAGATTGAGGAGAAGCCCACCCAGCTTTCCATCAGAGGGCATTAATTCAGAGTTATTCCTCCAGTGATAGTGAAAAGTGAACCAGGCACAGCCTAAGGAAAGCAAAAAAGATTTTTTAAAAAATGAAACAAGGCTGAGCCCCAAAGGCATGGAGCTGTGGCTGTGGGGGAAACATTTATTTCTAATTGATGAAATTAGATGTGGTGAGCTTACAACCTGGTTGTCACCTTTAGATTTTAGCCATTCAAACACATCTTTTGGATCTTTGTACTTGAGCTGAGAGTTGGCAGAAACTAAAATTAAACTCATTTTCCTATTTTAATTTTCCTTGGAAGATAGGTCAGAAGACAATGAAACACTGAAAGACAGGTAGAATATGCTTCCCACTTTTGAATGTTGAATCTTTAATACATCTGTAGATAAATGCCTTTTTGTTTCAAAGTCAAATCCTGTTTATTAATGAAAACCTTTAAAAAAATACTTGTCATAGAGCTAAGAACAATCAATCATTGATGCACTCTTAAACAGCAAATGACATAAATCAAGTTCTTAGGAAAATGCATTAGCCTGCCTTTTAAAATATTATTTCCTTTATGTGAAATTTTATGGGTGAGTTTTCTTCTACATAAATCAGGGAAGAAAAATATATTCTTTGCTTCAAAGATCTTGCTTGCTGACTTAGACTTATCAATAGATTCAAAATGTATCACTCAACTTTTCCATTTGCTCAAAGAAATGGTTCCAAAATCTAGAATTGGAAGGGACATCCAAATGCAATCTATCCCTCTCATTTGAGACTTAGTAATGTGTTAGAATGGTAACTATGAGCTAACCACATTTAATGCTATAGTTAGAGAGACCCCTAAGAAGGAGTTTGGATTACAGCGTTCATTGTATTGGATTGAATTAGAAATGTTCTTAAACCCCGAATCAGGAACATTTGGCCATATCCGTGAGTGCTCTGTTTAGTAATTTAGAGCAGCATTTGGTCATTTGGGCAAATTTTATTAGTGAGTAAGGGATACCATCTCTTTCCAAAAGAGCCCATAATAAGTGAGTCTAATATGATGAGCCAGAAGAAGATATTCTATTCCAAATGTTAACTTATAAACTGAAAATGAGGAAGAAATTAACTTCTGCAGCTTCCAACAATTTTTATTTTCTGTCTCTGAAACAAACAAATGTCCTAACAGGACACTGACAGAAGAATTTATCTCAGATTTCACACTCAACTCTCTTTCAGAACATTCCAACTGATATATCACCGTCTTTAACACCATTACTATTTTTTGAACCCCCACCTACGACAGGTTGCTGAATAACTAAAAAAAATTAATAAACATTAAGACATTTATTTTATTTCAGTTGTCACACAGAAAGGATAACTTTGCTCCTTCCCAGATGTATGGGCTCAATAGTACACTCTTACCCTACTAATATTCTAAAATCCAGGAATTTGTCAAATAGTGGATTCTAGTGCTTTAGATTAAGAAGTTATTTAAATTTCAAAACCTTGGCTCAAAATGAAAAATAAGAAATACATTTTTGGACACAAAGTGGAAATTTGTTTTACTTGATTATGTGTATTTTTTATAAAGGGCTGGTTGTTCTTTATTTTTTTCACCAATGTTGAGAAAGAGTAGCAAAAAAGAAAGAAAAGAAAAAGCATTTCTTTAAAAGAAATGCAAAGAGAAAAGACCAGACAAGCAAGATAGTTTTGAAACCTACCAACTTTTATTATACTTATTTTATTTATTAATTTTATTATTTAATTCATATTTAATTTTTATTTTCCCTCATTAAGATCATTTATAATTATATTCAACAAGAAAAGCAAGTTCTGCATAATAAAGAGCTGCAGTTTTATGCACCATTTTTTCTTTTACATGCATATAGAAATGCCCAATTTATTTGGTGTTTGAGTTTAGTATAAAAATAAAATCTAAGAATTTTTAAATTCCAAGAATTTTCTTAGTAGAAGAAACTCAGATTTGGAAGTAGGGGATTTGGAATTTCTGATTGCACTTTTGCCATTTAATATCTGTTTGACCTTATGTAAATAGTTTAATCTTTCCTGACTCACTTTCTAGATCTGAAAAATATGGAGGTTGAACTATATGGTCTCTAAATGTGCTTCCAAGTCTAAATTTATGGTTATAAATCAATATAAAGGGAAAAAAAGCATACAAAGTCCCTAATTTAGTCAACTACTAAGCACTTCCTTAGCTTCTCTGGAAACAAAGAAGAAAAAAAAAACCCAAACCCAGCATCTGCCTTCAAGGAGCTTATATTCAAATGAAGGAGACTACGTATTGGCCTATACAAAGTCAATATAGATCAGATAGAAAATAGATTTGGCAGGGAAAACATTAACCCCTCCAAAAACCAAGAAAAGCTTTCTGGAGGAAGTGGTTCTTGAGCAATTTAAAGCAAGATAAGGATTACAACTAATATAGGTGAAGAGACAAGGTATTCCAGGCTTATAAAGACAAAGAAGATGAGAACATGGAGAATAGCTAGGAAGTCAACATAACTGCAACCCCAGAGTTCATGAAAAGACCAGAAAGAGAGGAAAGGACAGGTGCAATTTCTTTAGCACTCATGGATGTGCTTTTGGGGTGACTGGGAAAATGGTAGTGCCAACAAGAAAAATAAGAGAAGACAGAAAAGGAACCAATGGGAATTAATTAAATGTTTACCAGTTTCAGAGAACCTAATTTAAGGTACTTCTCAATGTGTTACTATTTCTGAGAATCTCTTTCTGACTCCAAGCTGGCCATTGACCATTTGTATTATTTTTCAAATTTAGAAATGAAAATGATAATATTCTTATTCATTTCATGGTAGATTACCATCATTCTCAAATAGTGTACATGTAAGGGGAATACTTTGAACTTTTGATTCCTTTTAAAATATTGGTATCTTGACAGTATTTTTTGAGAGAATGTGTTGGAGTGGAGAAAGCACAGAAGTTGGAACTGCTTCCAGAGCCTAACTCCAATGCTCTCTAGTTATGTGACCTTGGATAGCTTCTCTCTCTGTACTGTAGTTTCCTCATATGGAAAATGGAATTAATTATGCTTGAACTACTTACCTTACAGAGAGATATTGTAAGGAAAACAATTTAAAGTAAAGCCTGACTATATAAGGCAGTACAATAGAGAGGGAAAGGTTTTGGATTTTAAGTCAAAGATTCTCGGTTTTGCTACTTGCTACATATCTAACCTTGGGGGAAATCACTTTCATTTTAGCCTCAGTTTTTTATTGAATCAAATGAAAGAATTGTGCTAAATCAATGATGTCAAAGTCAAATAGAAATGGGGGTCAATAAATCAGATAGAGGGATGGATACCTGTCAATAAAAATATTAATAATATTTTATTATTTTTTTATTATTTTGGTAAATTTTTTATTTTTAATTATTTTGTAAAAGTATATCTTAATGTTGTTCAGGCTACATTTAGAGGAATTTTGCAGCATTTTTGATATCTGTGAACTAAGGCCCTGTCCAGTTCTGAATTTGTGCTTATATGTGATTGTGTTTCAGAAATGGAGTATAGCAGTTCAGTTCAAAACTATAACTACTTCCTCACTACCGAAAGAAGAAATTATGAATTAGGTTAATTTGCCAGATAGAACAGAATAAGAAAAAATTGCAAAACAAGAAAATGCCTAAATATAGGTACATTTCAGTTTATATACAATTTCCCTAGACTATCTGACAATTATTAGCCCATGGGTAGGTCACGCATTTTTTTAAAGATAAATTCATTCTTGAGTATTGTAGAAATTAAATAGCTCAATGATGAAAAAATAAGTTTCTTTCATAGTACTAGTTTAAGAATATTTTAAAATCAACAACATAGTATTGATAACATGAGAAAATATGACTATGAATGAGAAATTTGAAATTTCTGAAGATGATACTTCAGATAAAAATGTTCTTTGGATAGATACTCTAAAACCATGTAACTATTTCAAACTATTTGTGAATATATAATGTAAATATGTAGATAAGCAAACATACAACATACATGTATCCATGCATATATAGTATGTATAGCTATTATAATATGTGGTCTATATAGATATATGTATATAGTATCTTGTATATAGTATACATATATTATGTAACCATACATGTATCACATATATGGTTCAACCAGTCTGATGCTAGATTTCAAGGTACACCCAGCTGATCAACCTATTGCCATCCAGAATATTAATATTGTTTCTAATTCTGAAACATGAAGCAAGTGCCTTACTACAGGCAATTGCCCCTGCTCAGAAGCAAGCTGCTTCTAAAATATCAGGGATGCAATTAGAGTTCAATCCAATGCAATCCAATATATCCAATAAACATTTACAGAGTGCCAGGTACTGTACTAAGCTAGAGAATACAATAAAAAAGACAAGCCCTTCCCATGAAGAGAAAGGTAGCAAGAAAAAGTAGAGGTGGGAGGATCAGGAAACCAGGGAAAATTTAGTTCTGTGAATTTGTTGTTTTTTTTTGTCCTTTGTTCTCAAAAAGGACCATGACATTCAGCAGGTGATTCCACCTTATGCAAATAAATGGGACTAAAGGGAAAGAAGGCTGTACAAAATCTCCATTCTCACTTTCCCCTTCAGAGCCATGTGGGTCCAGTGGCCAGATATAATAAATTAGGATGACTGGAGATGGCCCTGGATGCAGTGGGAGACTTTGATTCTTTTAAGCTAAGTTGTTAAAACCAAGCAGAGCATCTGGTACAATATGGAGAGGTACTGATGTGGTTAGTGGCAATGAAGAGAGTTGTGGGAACCCCCTCTGGTGACATAGGACTAACATGAAAAGAATTCACGAACCTGAAAGTTTTGACTGGCAAAAGGGAAGTTTACTGTTGGCTGAAAAGCCAGTTTTGCTAGGAAGGCAGACTTCTTAGTGACAAGATCCTGGCAGAGAAATAATAAAAGGTTATCACTGAGAAGAAGGTCTCTTCATAGTGGGCAGGAGTCCTGGTAGGCAACTGTGCCAAGAGGAGAGGTGCCTTGGCAAAAAATCCTACTTCGGATTTCTGCAAAGATTTGAGTTTAAATTTGTCTTTTATAGGAAATCTGAGACTGGGGTTTCTATTGATTGAGATTCCTTCAATGTTGTCACTGTCCCCAGGCCTAGATCTCCAGCTGAATGAGACCACTTAAATTCGAGCTAAGTAGGAAGTGGTCCTGGGCTAACCTTAATGAAACCACTTAACTGCCTGGAAGGGTGGATCTCTGTCAGAGGAGAGCTCTAGAGCCCACCCCAAAAGTCAAGGAGGACAGTTTCACGGTTCACCCCCATCAGTACCAGTATTCGTCCTCTACAAAGGAAGGTACCAGCCCTCCAAACAGAAAAAAAAAGAAGGCTGACATAGTCAAAGACTGAGTTAGCAGCATGGTGATGAGTTTAGAAATAATAAGCTGAATCTAGGAGGGAAATCTTATTTCCTGCAGTTGAAACCAGACAGGATAGCAGGTGCAAAGTAGAAATCTCAATTATAGACATTTCTCTGGTGGCTTTCATGCATTCAACTTCATCCTTTCTCATCTCCTTCTACTAGTTTTTAATTCAAGTTTCATCTTCCTTCAAGGTCTACTAAAGTCCTATCTTTTGCAGGATGCTTTTCCCAGTCATCCTAAATCTTAGTGCTTATGAACACTGTGAGATTATTTCCAATTTACCCTAGTTGTTTCTTATTTATGGATGGAGTTTGTCATCTCCATCCCCATTCCCACCACTTTAGATTCTTTGAGAACAGGGTTTGTGTCTTTGCCTTTTTTGTATCTCTAATTCTTAGCATAGTGCCTAGCAGACAGTAGATGCTTAATAAATGCATGTTCACTTAACTTGTAATGTTTTATGCTGAGGGCAAAAACAACTACTAACTAAAGTTATATAACTTTAAATGGGATGTGATATGCAATGTATTTTACAAACTTTGTCACACATAATTATCATTAGTTATCATTATTAATTGTTGTTTTTGATATAATATTCCCCTTCCTCCTGTTGGGAAAGGCCCCAATCTAACCAGACTGCATCACTAGTTTTCAAATGTATAAAAGTGTCATGATTAATAAAATATAAACTCATTTAAAAGCATGACTGAATTCATAGAAGCTTTTTGTTGTCATGTACTTTGTCAGTCCTTGGATGACTAATAGTAAAACTACTTAACATATAAGAATTCTTGAATATTTTTGATGACATAAAGGATGTCTTGTTCATACTTGAAAAGGTTGTAAATTACTGCTTAGGAATTTTAAAATATTTATTCTAATGAAAGAAATATGTACATTTAGATATATAACATATATTTATAGATCTCTCTCCAAAAAATAATACCAGTTTAGGTAGATAGTAGAACTTCTTGCAAAGGGGTAATATAGAATAGAAAGGAAGGTTAGTCAGGTGGTAAAAATTTTTTAAAAAAGCAGTAATGTTAACAACAACAATGAAAAAGCAGAACTTAGTCAAACAATCTTTTCAATGTTAATTAGAAAGAACTGAGAGATCCAGAAAGGAGTTTGGTATGAAATAACAGAATTTACATTCAATATCACAAATTCATATTTAAATAACTTTTCTTTCCTATTTTCTTATAGGACCAATGCAAGAAACAATATATGATTTCTGGAGAATGGTGTGGCATGAAAACACAGCCAGCATAATCATGGTGACCAACCTTGTGGAAGTGGGAAGGGTAAGTTGGATTTGTACCAAAGGAAATAATCAAATGTTTTTCTAGTTACTTAGTTGGATTATCAAGTAATAAATAAGGCAAGTATTTACAGTACCACATGTACTCCTTAAAATACAAACTATTACAACTCCTCCTCCAGCTGCTGCATTGGGCTATAAATTATCTTTAAATACAGCTTGCTTGCCTTTGTTGCGATGGCAACAGACAAGAGAACTATGCAAGATATAAAAGCCTGGCTGACGTTGGGCATACAAAATCACCTCTAAGTACAGTATAGATGTTTATTGTTAGGTATCAGACCTGAGGGTGTACCACATTAGGAATGTAATGGAGAATTTTCCAATTCTAAGAAATAGGACTTTAAGTTGGAAACAGTATAGGGAGATAACCAAAACTTTTACTTACTCAGGCAAATATTTTGACCATTTCTCCATACCTCAGTTCTAGGGACTATAAATGAGGTTGAGGGACTTTCCAGGATTCTGCGTTGGTGAGGGAAATTGTACTACAGTGTGTGTGTATGATCACTGGTTTTGTTTATCCAGGAAACCTTGAGTGGTCACTGTAAACTATGTGATCTTGTACTTCCAAACAAAAAATGAGATGATAAATTTTGTGAGACTACCAATGCTTTAGTTTAGAATCCATTGAATGGAACATATCTATTTAATTAGGGGGAAAGAATTAGGGAAAAAGCATCATAAGTGCTAATATATTGTTTCATCAACGATATCAGCCAGTCCTTTCTATTGATCTAGCCACTGGAAGAAGGAACCAGAAGTAAATATAGCTATTAAGTCCATTTTTGTGTTTAGCATTAAGAGGAAAACATTGTTTATTTACATACTCTGCCAGACTGCTTAAATGTGTCCTAAACTTGTATCTCTCTGTATTTGCATTTGTCATTTCCAGTAGAAGGAAAAGATTCTTTTCTATCCCACATCAGTTATGAGTATCCAACCTCATTTATAGTCCCTAGAACTGAGGAAAGGAAACTTTCCTCCTATTTCAAGTCCAAATTCAGATACCACTTTTTTCCTTTTCTGTTTCATTCATGATTATCAATTAATCAGAAAGCATTTAATAAGTATTTACAATATGTCAGATGCTATGCTAAGCTCTTGAGATAATGAAACCGTTTCTGCCTTCAAGAAACTAACATTCTTATAAGGAAAGACAATACATACACATGTAAATGTATATAAAATAACTATATAAAATATATGCAAAAGATAATTTGAAGAAGACAGAATTAGCAGTTGCTGAGAAAGGTTTCATAAAGAAGGTTGCTGTTGAGCTGAACTTAGGAAGAAACTGGTACTTCTAAGAAGCAGACAGACTAGAAGAGAAAAAGAATTCCAAGCAGGGGGACTATCTGTTCTCAGGCATGAAGATGGCAAATCCAGTTTTATATGTGATGAGTAGCAAAAAGACCAGTTTAGGTAGATAGTAGAACTTCTTGCAAAGGGGTAATATAGAGTAGAAAGGAAGGTTAATCAGGTGGTAAAGAATTTTAAATAACAACAATAATAAAAAATAATGGTAATAATAGTATTTATATAAAGTCTGCTATGTGCCAGACACTGTGCTAAGTGCTTTTACAAATGTCACATTTGACCTTCACAACAAGTGTTGGAGATAGATGCTATTACTATATATATATATGATTTAATTATTTAGAAAAGGGAGCAATTATTCCAAAAAGAGGGTCATATGTTCTGACCTGACAACTCCCAGGATGTAAAGATCTGTAGCTAAAATTTGTACTGTTCTTTTGTGTTCAAAATATGTTTAAATGTTCAAAAGAAAAGAAAAAAAAAGAAATGGTCTGTCCCCTTTAAGCAAAATCCCTGTTAAGAATCAACTTTGACACTTCCCTGGAAAGCAGTAATATTAACAACAACAATGAAAAAGCAGAATTTAGTCAAACAATCTTTTCAATGTTAATTAGAAAGAATTGAGAGAGCCAGAAAGGAGTTTGGTATGAAATAACAGAATTTACATTCAAACTGATCCAAATCCAGTACTTTTACTCAGCATTCTAAGTTATATTTTTGTTAAATAAAATGAATAAAAATGTTATTTTATTGTGGTTAATGGTTAAGTACACAGTACTAAAACACCAAATATACAGTTTATAATTCTGCCTCTATAATTCTTGTGTGACCTTGGATAAGGTTTTCTCTGGATCTGAATTCCTCATCTGAAAATGGGAGAGTTATGAGAGATTATTTCTAATCTCCAGCTCTAACTCCTATTACCCAAGTCACTGAGTAATAATAATTAGTAACATTTATATGTGGCTTTGTGGTTTGCAAAGTGCTTTACAAATATTATTATATTTTATCTTTATAAGAATTCTGTGTTGTAGGTACTTTTTTATCCCCATTTTACAGAAGATGAAATTTAAACACACAAAAGTTAAGGGATTTGCCCTGAGTCATACAACTAGTTAGTGTCTGACGCTCTATTTGAACTCAGATCTTCCTGGCCCAGCATTCTATTCACTGCTGTTCCTAACTATCATTTTTATCTCCTTCCTGCAGAAAAAGAAATTGTTATTGAGAGAAAGAACAAAAAAAGACATTTTGTCTTAAGACTTAGGAAAATGCCTGTCTGACCTTGCCGAGATGTATATTCTTCCTTGTTTCAAAATCAGTTTTAATCTCATACTAGAATTATATAACATTTAGCTAGATACACAATCTTTGACAAGGGAAGAGGAGAAGGTGAAGAAGAAAAAGGGCAGGGGGAGAAAGACAAAAAAAGGAAGAGAAAGAGAAGAAAAGGAGGAAAAAAAAGAAGAAGGGAAGAGGAGGAGGAAGAGGAGAAACATACCAATTTGAAAGTATAAAGAGTCACTCTTTCAAAAAGAGAGGAAACCATATGAATCAAGCAGAATAGGTTGAGGTGACCTTGCCCAGCCCTCTCTCATTTCAATCGAGTTCATTTGCATGTCGTGGCATCACCTGTCTAATGTCGTGGTGCTCTTTGAGAACAAAGGACAAACAACAACAACCTGAGAGGAACTAAAAATCAGTATGGTGTTGTTATTATTGTATACCTATAATATAAGGACGTAAACAGCCCATGATAAGAAGAATCTTGTTACTTTCATAGAGTTGGATATATGGCTATGGATGGACAGTCAGTTAATTCTAATTTTTGTTTAAGAAAAGGAGAGAAGTCAGAATGTAATAGTGAACATAGGTTCTCTTATGTTTTAAATATACCATCAATTACAAAAAGCTACTTTTGTTTTTCCCCATCTCAACACCAAAGTCATTAATGACCATAGAAATCTATGTGTGCTGAGAGTTGGCTCTTATTAGCAAACAGCTACTATGCCAGAAAGAAGGTCATGGATTTATATGGGAGTTAAAGGGGTTTTGATTTATGTTTTTAATTTCTCAGAGACAGGTGCTGAGTATTTTTCCCTTAAAAACAGATGTCACAGAAAGAATATTTTTTGCACATTGTCACTTTTAAAGGGCTATAGGTCAGGCTAAGGAAACAGCCAAGTGAACAGTGATCTTAAAATTCAGAACCACACGTATGTTGAGAACATGAATTTTAGCAAAGAAATGCAAGATTAGCAAAGAAAACAAAAACATTCCTCTCTCTGTCTGTCTCTGTCTGTTTCTCTCTGTCTGTTTCTCTCTGTCTGTTTCTCTCTGTCTCTGTCTCTTTGTCTCTCTGTCTGTCTCTGTCTCTGTCTCTTTGTCTCTCTCTCTGTCTCTGTCTCTCTCTTCCTCCCCCTCCCCCTCCCACAATTGGAGTTAAGTGACTTGTGCAAGGTCACATAGCTAGGAAGTATTAAGTGTTTGAGATGAGATTTGAACTCAGGTTCTCCTGACTTCAAGGCTGATGCTCTATCCACTGCACCACCTTGCTGCCCCCATTCTTTCTTTTTCTACTTAAGTCTTTGATAGGTAAGCTGGGTCACTTATGTCAGGATGTGACCTTACTGCTCTTCAGAAACTGTTTTACATAATTCTTAAGGAATCAAAGTACATGTCAAGGAAAAAAAAATTATCATCCATTTCCACAAAGATGACTAGGATAATAAATATATTAATAATAAATATAATAAACATATTAAACAGAAATGTTTGCCATCTGAAAGGTATAAACAAATATAACATTAAATTTCACTAATAGGTTAAATTCACATATTAAGTTAATATATTCACCTATATAATTACCTTTTTTTAAAAAAATTTGACTAATTTGCTATAAAGCAGTGACTTGGCTCAATGGATGAGGCACTGGTCCTGGGATCAAATCCAGTCTTAAAACTTATTAGCTGTGTGTCCTTGGGCACATCACTTAACTATTTGCTTTAATAAAGAATGGCAAATCATTCCAGTATCCCTGCCAAGAAAACTTCATGGATTATCCATGGGGTCACAAGGAATTGGACATAACTGAACAACTGAATAATTGAGCAACTGAATTTTAAAAACAATGTTTGTTGCAGTAACTATTGAGAATACTTTCTTCTTGGTATCAATGATTATCATATATTGATTTTGTTATAAAGCTACATAATAAAACTAAATTACATTGGTAAATTTTACTGTTAACATCTTCCCTTTATCACATAATAGGACTAGAAAGGGCTTTAGAGCTCATCATGTCCTGTCCCTTCATTTTGCAAATGACAATTAAATGACTTACTCCAGATCACATAGTAGTAAAAAGCCAAGCTGAAATTCAAATCCAGGCCTAAACCAGGACTCTTAACACTACATCACACTGTCTGTCATATGAAATAAGTCATATGTGTTCAGTACATATCCATAGCATTTTAAAGAATTTTGTTTCTCATCAAATAAACATCAAATCTTATATTAAATTAACTACTTATAGGAACTTACTATTTAAAAAAACTCTGAAGTATCCCTTTGATAAAGGTAGGAGAAATAGTATAGTATAATGGAAAAAAGAAGAAATGAGTTCATTCTTGGTTTTTCTCTCTTTTCCTTCATGTCTTTGAACAAGTTACTCTTTCTATGTCTGTTTCTTCATCTGTTCAAAAAAAAAGGTTGAACTAGAATCAAGATTTCATTATCTGGAACTTTTGAACTTGGTTTTTAAAAAATATTTTATGACTATTTTATTGTAATTCATTTCCATGATAATTCTATATACCTAATTTTATACATTTAAAAGCATTATTTTGGAAAAAGGTCCATTCAGAGGCTTCCAAAGGGATCTGTGTCGAGCAAAAACCTAAGATCCTAGGTTTTTGGATCTTAGGTTTTTGCTCGACACAGATCCCTTTGGATTCTATTACTGAATGATCTCCATTTCTCTTTCAATTTTAAGTGCTTTAGTACTAATATTTCTTCACAAGAAAAACCATTAGATTTTTGCTTTTTGAGTTGTTGTACAGTGGGGCACATTGGTAATTGCTGCTGAATGGACTGTCAGTTTACCCTTGATACCCTAGATACAACACTTCATCACTGAAAGCACAAGCTATATTCCATTCTTATGATAAAAAACACTTTTGCTCAAAGTAAAAGACAAGTATAACACTTAGCTGAAATGTCAAAGAAGACTTGTGAAATAAACACAAAGACAACCCAAAATTAACTGCCTATTTTTTATACATGTCATTTTGCAGGGTGCCAAGTTCATGGTGAGCAATTTGACCTACAAAAGAAAAAGCTCCACTATCTGTTCTTTCCATTGGACCCTTGGATATTGTCCCACTGGTGGCTCTTTCTTGATTTTTATGGTTTTAACTACTTTTTATTTCAAATAACCATGGAAACTCTAGATATTCAGTGAGAAGCATCTGTGGGGAAAAGAAAAAAAAACTTCTGGTCTACAAGTACATTTAAATCCATGAGCTTAAAATAACTCAATAATTTCAAATCTAGTGAACCATTAAGAAGTCAGCCTTTCCAAATGTCTCACCAATTTCTAGGGCCCTGGGAACATGGCTAGGTTTAGAGACTACTCAAGCCTTGTTCCCAGTGGTATCTCAGATTGTGCTTACCCAGAGATCCAGATGCTTTAATTAATAATGAGTTTCAGGCACATGCCCTTGAAAATTCAGATGCTTTTTAAGAGTTTTGACAAGAGGTCATGTCACCTGAGGGCAAAAACAAGAATTTTACCTCCCTATACCTATTGTTAGGTTTGCCAATTTGTTTAGAGATGACTTGTAGGTTCTGTATGTTTAAAAACAATCCCCAAATTTAAAAACAGCAAAAACAAAAAAGGAAATTAACAATTTTTTAGTTTTAAAGGGCAGGAGCTACCTTCTTGTCTATGGCACAATGTGTGTCCTTCATGAATTAGACATGAGGGAGGTGGTGTTTTTGTTTACACAGGCTTTCTGGATATTCATTAAATCTGTTCTAGGAACTTGTTCTTTTTTCCCTCCTCTCTCTCTCTCCATTGCCCTGAAGCACTAGGCATTAGGAGGCTTTAATTGCAGGTGGAGGAGCCACAGTGAGACCTTCCCTGATGCTGGCACCTGGTGCAGAATGACACAGTCCTACCATTCCCCTCCTGCAGGGTTCCCCAGTACATCTGCCAGTATCTGTCATTATCTAAAGCTTTCTTGTCAAAACCACGTATCCCCTTTAAGCCCACATTCCAGTAAGGGACCCTTGTCAGTTTCCCTGGCACCTGCAGACTACAGCACACCTGGCATTTAAATGGCACCGGAATGTGTTGTGATTGTTTTCCCTCTTTAATGAACTCACCGGAGGGACATTTAGCTTTTATCCTGTAGCCTGTTACCCAGCCACTCACATTTGTGCTGTTTGGGAGGAGAGTCAGAAATTCTGTTGTGTTGTTATACTAATCCATCTGCCAGAAGTCTTATAACCAAATCTGCAGGACTCCCAAAGGAGGCGTTTGCACTGGTAATTTAAGCTAATGATTTCTAAACATATTTAGTCAGTTTTATGAAGACCTCATTAGAATGTGACTGTTTATTAAAAATCCAAATGAGGTCTCACAGTCATTTAGGAAAATTATTGTTGAATTGCTCTGAACAGTTCCTATAACAGGTGATGAAATGTTTTGAAGCTAGTAGAAGTAGGGTCCAGGGACAGAAGGGAAGAGATACTTTGTCTCCCTCAAAATAGATGAATTTTAAAATATACTTTTAAGAAACGCTATCCTAGTCCCAATGGGATTAGACTAAGACTGTAATTATTTTCAGGATGTTGTCATAACGAAGGTAACAAAAGGAAAAAAAGGAAAACTTTTAAATGATAAGTAGCAGATATAAATTTCCAGAATCAGTTCTTCAAAATACAGCATAGAAAGGAAGATTAAGGCTCTAAACGCTTCTGAAATAATACCATGGTCAACATTTTTTTTCTTTTCCCAAATAAGCTAGGAATGTTGAGAGAAGTAGCAAAGAGGCAGTGTTATCCATTTTCATGTTTATGAGCTGGAAATTGTGATAAATTACACATTTGTATAATGCTTAATACAACAATGTCTTGGGGAAATGGTCTAATACATGGCGTAGTAGTACTATTAACAGCTGACAAATTAACATCTCATTGTAAATTATCAGGTGCTACATTTAAGGCATCAGTGTTGTATTTGAAAGGGGGAGGTAAATTATTTTTGCAGCAATTAGCAGAAAGTTTCCTCTCTTGAACAATCATTGCTGTCTTTCTCTAGATTTTTCACAAATCAGTTTTTTAATATTGTTCTGTGACCTGAGCTAATTACTACATACAACCTCCTATCAATGACTCACATCAATTAGGGACAATGCATTTTCATAATAACATCCTTCACAACTTGATAGGATTTGTTTGTCATTTTGTACTGTGCTGTTTGAGATGAATGGCTAAATTGCGAAAATATAAATTATGTTGGTTCACTATCCCTTGGAAGTCATTTACATCCAAGAATACCAAGTTCTCATAAGGCAGCATTGCCAATTATTTCTAGCAATAACAACACTGTTGGAGACCCAAATCATGGCATTAACATAAAGTTATAGGAAAATTGGAAGTGACCACTGTTAAAATAATTTTGTAACAATTCCCTCTCAGTTTTTACCTCTGAAGTGTTGTATGATGTGTGTATGATACCCAGTTTGTGGTTGAGTATCCAGAAAACCATGCCCTACTTGGCAAATAAGTTTTTGTTCCTCTCTGGGGTTCATTCCAAACTTTCCAGCATTCTTACACCAAGTCAAGCAGCCTCCTCAGTCTGGAAATTCACTCTACCCATGGCTTTTTCACACGAGGAGTACACTCCGTCCATTTGACCCATTCCTGTGATTGTCTGATTCTTCCCAGAACCTTTTTAATAATAGCTTTTTATTTTCAAAATATATGTGAAGTTTTCAACATTCACCCTTGCAAAACCTTGCAAAATTTGTTCCCAATTTTTCTCCCTCCATTCTCCCCACCTCTCCCCAATACAGCAAGTAATCCAATATATTTTAAATATGTGCAGTTCTTCTATACATATTTCCGCATTTATCAGGCTGCACAAAAAAAGTCAGATCAAAAAGGAAAAAAAATGAGAAAGAAAAAAAAAAAGCAAACACCAAAAAAAAGATGAAAATACTCTGCTGTGATCTACAGTCCCCACAGCTCTCTCTGGACACAGTTGGCTCTCTCCATCACAAATCTATTGGAACTGGCCTGAATCATCTTATTGTTGAAAAAAGACATATCCATTAGAATTGATCATCCCACAACTTTGTTGTTGCTGTGTACAGTGTTCTCTTGGTTCTACTCACTTCACTTTACAGTTCATGTAAGTCTCTCCAGGCCTCTTTGAAATTATCCTGCTGATCCTTTTTTATGGAACAATAATATTCTATAACATTCATGTACCATAACTTATTCAGCCATTCCCCAGGTGATGGGCATCTACTCGGTTTCCAGCAGAACCACCGTTTTCAAGAAAGCACCCAAGTCAGCTTTGCCTTCATTCCAGAGAATCACTCCTGATTCTCCAGTTTCTCTAATATGCCCTTGCAAGTACCTGATCTCACCAGCCCCATATCAACTTATTTTATGTGCCTTTTAGAATGTAAGCTTCCCGATATAGGGAGTATCTTTCCTTTTACTTGTCTATGTATTCCCAATGCTTAGTACAGTGTCAGGAAAATAGTAAGTATTTAATAAATAGTTCTTGATGTGACTTGATGTGACATCTTGATGTTTTGTGATGAGAGATTAAAAGATTCAGTACTCCAAAGAGTTTTTCTATAGCAACAAAGAATTATTTTACAATCTTTATCATGGCAGGCAGACATTCTAACAAAGGCATTTCCCTGACTGACTCAATAAAGGATATAAGGGAAAGACCAATTTTTTCCATAAGTATGACCATACATTAGTGGTAGCATACTTGAGGCTATAATAATACTTCAGATTATATTTTTAAAATTCTCCTATGCCCAAAGATCCATAGTTATAAAACTCTGAGAACATAAAGTGGTCATTTTTCCTCATCTTCAAAGGAACCAGAAAGCAGGGTTCTTGTTTAGAATGGTTTATATGACATGTGCTCTTGAGCTATCAGCTTTGGTGATGAATTCATTTTCCTTATCTATGAAATAGCTAAGGTCATTTTAAATTGTCAATTCTTTATAAAGGATATCACATTTTTTGGTTTGTCCCTTTGTCTTTTTAAGAGATCCATTGCATTTACTTTGAATAATATCATATTATTGACATTTTAAAACTTGAGCACTTTTAGGTCATTGAGTCCAGCTGCTTTCATACAGATAAAGAAAACAAGGATGAGGTGATCAATTGAGTGATCAGTCAACAAAGATCTTTAAAAATAGGGTTAATTAGACTTCATGTTGACCAAGTTATTGTGAGCATGAGATAATAGATATCAGAACCTAAAGGACTTTAGAATAGATGTAATATCAAACTAATTAATATAAGAATGTTTGTAAAGCACCTAATATATTGTTTAGCAACTACACTCTATTATTTATTATATTATTTTTAATTTTTAAGTATATTCCTTTATTATATATTATATATTTATTATTTTATATTATATATTATATAAGTGATTATTGACTTTCCATCCTAAGATCACACAGTTGTTAAGTAGCACAGCCCAACTTCAAATTATCATCTAATTCCAAATCCCATGTCCTTTGAGCAATATAACACTGAAGATAAAGGCCTTATATATAAGTGTGTGTGTATATATATATGAATATACCAAGAATCTGTGATTTCCCTAGGTAGACTTAAACTATTGTAGTTTGTCCTTCTTTCTTGAAGATGACCATGATAATCAGGAAGGTGATGCTATGACTTGCAAATGAATTGGTTTTAAGTGAGGGAGAACTGGACTCTCACCAGCCTCAGTCTTTTCTCTGGAGTCACATGAGTTGAGTGGCAAGATTATAGATCAGGATAACAAGAAATGGTCCCAGATGCAGCAGAAGGCCTTGGTCTTTGACAGTTAAAGGCTTTCTTGGGTCTCAGATTTTCTGAGGCAATGCTCATTCAGGGATTAATGCTAGATTTAAATTAACTTTATAATTAGTAGACAAATCCCGGAGGCACTTGTTAAATAACTTGCTCGAAACCACACAGCTAGTCATCTTCAGGGATGTCATCTGAACTCAGACTTTCTTGATTTTAAGTCCTAGTTCTCTGTCTATACCATTCTACTTCTTGTGATGAACATAGGATATTTGTCTTCACTTTTTCTTTGAAGTTTGACTCTAAAGTTGTCACAAGAATGAATTTTCAGTGGGGGTTTATGGAATCAGTCATATCTTCTCAGGCCCACCTATTGTTTTTCTGGTTTGACAGATTTCTCCCATATTGCCACCATCATTGTTAAGATGTTCTGTATTTTAGATGTTATACTATTTCCCTTTTATTGCTTCTTTCTTCCTTTTGTGTGACATTAATATAAAAATTTTGAGAAGATATTGAGATGAGCTTCCTTCAGGGTGCATACAACAGATGTGAAAGGTGGGGTACATTATTGACCCCCTCCATCTCTACATTTTTGGATTTTGTACCTCCTTTATAATTCCATTGATGGACTGAAAATAAGGCACACAGAGGACTTGAATATAATTACAAAAAAAACTATAGTAAACACAAACTACCATTATACAAACACACAAGATAAATTAAACTACAGATTTTCTGTTTTCTTTAATTCTGGAGAGGTAGAACCTCTGTGGTACATTTTCACTCTCTTTTTCTTCTTCCCTCTCTTCCTTTCCCTCTCCCTCCCTTACCCACCCATCTCACTTCCCCTTTCCTCCCTCCTCCTCTCTCTCCTTTCTTCCTCTTCCCTTCTCCCTTTCCCTTCTCCCATGTCTACTTAACCTAGATGATTCATTTTTTTTAGCATTTATTTCAATATAGTTTGACTTAAACCAGAAGTCCCTTACTATGAAAAAAGGGATGCCTTTTGGTTCTAATCTATATGAATTGTAAATTAGGATTTCTGAAACAATTCTGCACAGGCTATGTATAAGTTATCCTGGATTTTAAAATGAGCCATCTCTGATATTGTCATAGGAGCAGAATATTACAGGATCAAAGCAAATTTGAAGGTCTGAATAAAAAGTGTCTTTCTCAGAATACACTCTCCTGGGCTGCCCAGCTTCTCTGCTCAGTGTGCAGATCAGCTCTTTAGCATTCTCCTACCGAACCTGAGGCTGAGTGTGCCTCTGTGTCTCTCTTCATGGCCACCACTTCAAGCTTGTCACTTGCCTGCAGCGAAACTCTTTTGCTGCTTTTTAAACAATGAAACTGGCCCAGGCAAGCCCCTCATTATCATCCATTTCTGTGCCTGATACATTATTCACTGCATTCTCTCATCTGAACTGGGACTCCCCAGTTGGCTCTCCTTGCTTTCTTTAGCTTTAACTTGTACCCTGCGCAATGATCTTTGGGATACATAGAGTTGGTCACCTGCTTTGGGGTTCATAAGGCTTTAGGGAGAGGGAAGGATGGACCAAAATGTGTGGCAGATGGACAAGGGTATCTTGGGATGAATGCATTATAAACTAAGATTTTATCCCACTCCCAATCACATCTTTACCTGCTCATGCAGTGTACATCTGTAGTTTGTTGGCATTGTAATTGGTTGCAGTATACGATGGTCTCAAAGCTACAATAATCCTCTATTTCTCTTCTGCCCATATGAACATTTGAAAATATTTTTCTCCACTTCTTAAATGGTAGGTGTGGGCTGTCCTGTAATAATTACTGCATGGAAACACTCATTAGCTATTCCCCTTCTTGTGAGCCAACTTTATTCTCTTCCATTTCTAACTGCTAGCCTCAATTCTCTGTTGTCCCCTACCCTACAGGCTGAGGTTAGACAGCTGAACAGATGGACATAGATCAAGGGTTCTTAACCTGGGGTCCATGAACTTATTTTTTATATTTTCATAACTGCATTTCAATAGTTGGTTTCACTAGACTGCCAGTGGAGTCCGTGACATTAAAAAGGTTAAGAGCCCCTGGCAGAGTTTCTTACTGAGATTCAAAAAGAAAACGGCCAAACTAGTAAAAATAAACCACTCAATAGATTTACAGCTTTTTTATATCTCCTCCCAGCAAAGAAACAAGAAACCTAGTATCGTGGTGCCTTAATTAAAGGAGAAATTACAGTAATATTTTAATAGTAAATGTCAGCAGTTGAAGGAACTCTACAGTCAAGAGATCTGTCTATCTCTGCTACTGATTTCATCTTCAGCTACAGCAAAATCATGGAATGTTGAGACTAGAAAGATTGACTTTAAATATCAAATCTACCTCGCTGCCTCATTTTTACAGATGAGGAAATTGAGGCTCAAACAAATAAGATGACTCAAACAAATAAATGTCTACCCAATAGACATTTAACCTTCTTTTCTTAAATTATTTAATTGGCTTATTTAGTATTTTTACTTTTCCCAGTTAGATTTAAAACAATTTTTTACATTTGTTTTTAAAACTGAGTTCCAGACTCCTTCCCTTATTTCCATTTCCCCACCTTCTTAGCTTCTGTGTTCCTTTTGAAGACACTACCATTCTGTAACAATTGAGTTATTGTTCCTTACATTCATTCCCTTTTTTCCTTCTCACCAATACCAATCTAGTGAAAAGTGCTGGATTTGGAAGGTGAGGGTTGTGTTTGAATTCTCATTATTTATTTTTGTAAGCTTAAATAGGTTATTTTCCTCTCTGCATCTTCCTTTCTTCCTCTATAATGTGAGAGAGAATTGTATTCTCACCTCTACATCTCTTCCAGTTCTACAATGCATGAACCTACCATTAATTTAGGCTTTCATTACTACTTTCCTGTATGATAGTAATGCCTACTGCCTGACCTCTTGGAGCATTTCCTTCATCTAGCTCTCTTCAGACTTTTTTATCCTTTCTTATCTATCCTTCATTCTCTCACCAAAATACATTTCACGATGCCCCAAAATCCTTCATAGTGATTTCACATTGCCCACTGAATAAAACAAGAGCCCCTTGTAGTCAGACATTCAAGGACAGCTACAATCTTGCTCCAGCTTAATTTCTACTTTTATGTCATGGTTGTACCTCTTTATTCTTGCATAGCCAAAAGATAACAATTGTAAAGATGCTAGTGATAACTAGCATGTGTATGGTACCTACTATGTGCCAAGTGCTTTATAAATATTATCTCAGTTGATCGTCACAATAACCCTAAGAGGCAGATGCTGTTATTATACAGTTGTATAATTGTACAGTTGAGGAAACTAAGGCAGAAATCAAATGACTTGCCTAGTCACAGAGCCTCTGTGACTAATCTAAGAATCTAAGGCTGAAATTGAATGCAGGTCTTCCTCATTCTAGGCTCAGGACTCTACCAAAAGATTTGCCCTCCCTTTCCTCTGTGCATTTACTATCTCTCCCCTATCTGGAACAGATGCTTCTCTCTCTCTACTTATTGACTCTGATTACTCGATGGCCCCCTGCACTTACTGCAGCCCCTCGTAGGAGCTCAAGAAATGATTGTTATCTGATTGACTGACTGAATGACCTCTTCAAGTTCACATCACTTTCTCTTATATATGTGTGTGTCACAAACACACATGTACATATACAAATCGGTAAATATAAATGCATGTTGTTTTTTCATCATTAGATTGTAAGCTCCTTGAGAGCAGATTTTTTCCTATCCTCAGCATTTAGCTACAGAGTAGGTGTTTAATAAATTCTTATTGATTAATTGATCAGTCTTATGAAGCCTGAAGTAGATATGGTGCAGCTCCTTGAATACTTCTTGCCATCCTGTTTGATTAGAGATTTGAACATGGAAACAATAATTTCTGTTCTCAGAGAGCTTAAAAGCTTGCAGAGGGTTGATGATAATAATGATGATAATAGCTACCATGTATAGAATACCTTGAGTAATATTAGCAATGCTCTTATAGGACCAAATGAGATAATATATGCAAAGGGTTTTGTAATCCTTTAAGTGCTATATAAATTAAAATTATCATTACTATTACTATAGTGATAATAATTATTACCCCACTATTAATTTTAATATTCCTTAAAGTCAGAGATCATTGTTTTTCAACTTTTTGATTTTTCATAATAATAGTTTTTAATTAATAACAAGTACTAGACCCTATGCTGAACATTGGGGATACAAAAGGAATCAGACAATCCCTGCCTTCAGGGATTTTGTAATCTAATAGGGGAAACAACATGCAAACAAATATATACAAACAAGATATATACAAGTTAAACAAGTTATATATACAAAGGGAATAACTAACAGAGGAAAGACCCAGTCTGGTCAAGACAGAGCCTGGACTTGAGGTGGAAGAAAAGCTGATTTTCTTACTTTGAGGGATTTGCACAGGGTTTTTAATAACTCCAAGCTCCTCCCTGAATCACAGCTCTTAACAATATTCTTTCACATAACACTTTGAATCATGACATGCTACATTCTCTGGAGAATTAAAGTTCCACATGATAAGAAAAAGAAGTTTGCCTGCTATGGTCCAATCAAACATGATGTTTCCTATACTTGATGTTCCTTACAGAGAATTGTTCATCTGGTTCCACACATTGCAATGGCTGCAAAATGGCATTCTAAAGCATGCAAAACATTACCAGTAATGAATCATGAAGGAAAATGACATAAAATTACATTTGGAGATCTATGATCAGTATAAAAAAAAAAGTTTGCCATTGGCATCCATGCAGTGCCAAGAGATTTCTTCTCTCCCCATGGAGGATTTATGAGAAGACATGATGATAAGTGTATAGGATGAGCAGAAATGAATGGGCTGTAATTTTCATCATTGGAGAATATAATCACTCCTCTACCCTCCATACCCTAGTAAATTAAGAAGCCCCAGGAAAGTTCAAAAACCAATCACCTGGTCTGAATAAAATCTGCAATAATAATCCATAGTCCCTTCTTTTTCACCTAAGAAGTTTAAATATCAACTAGCCACCAGTTTCCCAAGAGTTTTTCATCCCTTGACTAACATAGATCAGCACTAGGCTTTTGGGGCCAGATGCATGGTCCTTCCATGATAATCCTACCATATTAAAAAACAAAATTAAAAAAATACTTCCAGACTTTATTCATTGGGAAAAGGTGTCTCACTCTCTCTGCATCCCAGTAGTGCACCTAATTCCATTCAGGATCTCAGTTGTCTAACTTGTGTACATCCTAACTACCCCCTTCATTTTCTGAATATCTTCAGTAAAGCTGGCTTACATTTATTGTCTTTATGTGCTTTGGATTTCTTATATGGGACTTGAATATTCTAAATCTTAATTAAAACAGATAGGATTAACCCTCATTGATCCTTTCTAGCTTCTATATTCTATTAGATATTATTGAAGGCAAAGGCATTTTGCTCTCAAGGAATCACAGAAAAACAAAAGTCACCTAGAAAAAGATTCTGACTCAGAATTTATTCTGTAAAACTGACTATCCTATGATATATTGAACAGCAGACTAAAAGAGGGGCAAAGACTTAGCTCTTAAGAAACTGGACCAGATTCCTGGCAGTTAGAAGATAGAACAGCTCAACACACTTACATGCAAAGAGTTCCAACCTTAACATCAGTCTTTCTGACATATCAAGGGCACACCTAGGTAAATAAGCTCTGGGCACCAAGTTTTTGAGCTTAGAACCTGTCAGGATAAAGGAATCTTGGTCAGAGAAAACATATCTGAAAACTGAGAAAGTGGTGCTGGAATAGGGCTGGGGGGAAGCTCAATGTGAGAGCTGACTGCAAAGAAGAGCAAAATAAGTGATTTAAAAAGTTGACTACAGAGGAAATTCATTGGATGATTTTCCAGGAGTTAATAGAAAGGAGCTATAAAAGAATTATGACAGACAGTTGGGACCAGTCCTTCCTGCTGGGAAGGAATATAAGAACTAAGGAAAAACTCCCTATCCTGAGAGTCTTATCTTTACTTCTGTAAATTCTTGGCTTTCTACTCTGACACAAATGAAACCTCCCATATGGATAACCCTTTGTTTTTTGAGATAAAAGATAATATGGATGATCTCTCTCCCAGAGAGACATTTTTTTCCTTCTGATTTTGTGGCTAAGAGTACAGCTCTGGCAGTGGATTGGCAGGGATGCTCTGTGCCTTTCTTTTTCTTTTTCTGGCAGCCTTGTGTAATAAGAAGTTAGGTTGAAGTCCCAGCCCCCACTACTTAGTGTGATGACTTTGGGTAAACTATTTATCTTCTCTGAGGCTCTGGGATAATAATATTTTAACTAGCCACTTCACAGGGTTATTGTGAAGATGAGTTGGCTTCAGAATCAAAAAGACCAAGTTTCAGGTTTTACCTCTGACACATACTGGCCTTATGACCCGGAACATATTTTCAATATGTCTCAATTTCCTTATCTGAAAATGGAGCTAATAATAGTATTTTTTATTAAAAATAATTATAAAGAACTTAAGCACAGAGCAGCTAGGTGGTACAGTGGATAGAGCACCAGTCCTGAAGTCAGGAGGACCTGAGTTCAAAGCTATGTGACCCTGGGCAAGTCACTTAATCCAAATTGCCTCAGCAAAAAAAAATAATAATAATAACTTAAGCACAGTGCCTGGACTATAGTAAGTAGTATATAAAGTTACTGTTGTTGTTATTATTATTGGCTATTATTTAATTCTCCAGTATTCTAGGAATTTTCTAAAACAGTAAATTACACAGATAATGTCTTATCTACATTGATAGAAAAAGTTCGTCACTTATGAAATAATAGACAGCTCAAAAATTTTAATTGTAAGTACTTTGAAAACTAGAAAACACTATATAAATTGTGAGTTGACATTATTAATAAAATCTCTTTTGGAGGGTTATTTATTTGGTAGATAGAGACGAACTGGGTAAAATCAATAAAAATGCTCTAATCACTATAATTTCTCAAGTTTTTTTTTAAAGTGTCTCTTTTCAGTCACTCTATATGCAACCCTATGTAGAAGAGTACTGTCATTATCTTTATTTCATGGGTGAAGAAACTGAGACCCAGAACATCTATATGTTTTTTTGCTGAGGTAACAGAAAGGGAGCCAGGCCCAAATCAACCCCACTATATATTGTTACTTAGCCTGAAAAATAATTTACTTCCTGACTAAGTGGTTCCAAAAAGACTACCTAAAAGGAGTAAACCATCTATAACCAAAGTTAGATCTCATGGGCTTCCTATTCTAGATTAAGGTTCTAGTAAACATGAAATATACAAAATGAAAAGAGATTTGGGTTTCATACAGCCTAGTTTCCTATTTTCTGAAGCTCCATATTTCTAGGTCATTCAACTTGGGTTTTATTTTCCAAGGTAGATTCTAAAATTCAAAGATTCTACTAATATATCTATATCTATATTTTTCCATCTAGGACAATTTAGGGCATAAACTACCAGAATGCATTGGTAGATACATATGGACATATATCTAAGTACTGATAGCATCAAATTAGAAACTATATGTGAGTTATGCCCAAAGATAATCTAAAGATGAACAAATGAGGGCAGTTGTCCCTATCTCTGAGGTGGAGGAATAGAATAACTGAAGGAGCCACCACTTTTATATTTCCAATGTCCACAAAAATGTCATGAGATAATTATTTTTAATGTTTTGCAGTCATTTTTATAATCTAGATTTCCACTAGATAATCCCCTCCCACCTAAAGAGCTGTTCCTTATAACAATAATATTTTTGAAAAAAGAAAACAAAACAAACAGAAAAACTGATCAACATATTGGAAAAAAAATCTGACATTATATGCAGTTTTCCATACCTGTGAACTCCTAACTCCTGCAAAAGAATAATGCAAGGTATCTTTCCATCTTTCTTCTTTGAAAAGTAGTTTATTGTTTATGTTTTCTCAGCTTTAAATTTGTCATTCTTTCCATTTACATTATCATTGAATATATTGTTTTCCTGGTTTTACTTTATATCACTTCTTGTCTTTCTATGTTTTCTGTATTCATCATGTCCACCTTTTTTTTAAACAGCAAAATAGTGCTCTATTACATTTATGTGCCACAATTTATTTATCCATTTCCCCAATTGACAAATATCTATTTTGGTACAAGGTAAAATACTACTGTAAATATTTTGCTGTATGTAAAACCTTTATTTTTTCAGTTATTTACTTGGGATATATAAAGTAGGAAAAAATTATGGACATTTCATACATTTTATTTGAATCATTCCATTTTCTAAAACCGATGCACTAATTCATAGCTCTACCAACAATGTATCAATGTGCCTGTCTTTCCACAAACTGTCCAATGTTGACTATTCCAGTAATCTTTTGTTAACCTCTCCCAATTTGGAACAATCTTTTATGAGGTTGTTAATAGTTTGCAATTCCTTTGAAAACTGTTTGTTTATGTGGATTTAGGTATTGAATATATGATTTTTCAACTGGGGATAGCTCTTGTTCTT
Source organism: Antechinus flavipes (assembly GCF_016432865.1). Classification (NCBI taxonomy): domain Eukaryota; kingdom Metazoa; phylum Chordata; class Mammalia; order Dasyuromorphia; family Dasyuridae; genus Antechinus; species Antechinus flavipes. The sequence goes on from NC_067398.1 coordinate 507,136,592, forward strand.
GTACATGTCTCTGGTAGTTGAATCATTCAGTTATGTCCAGTTCTTCAGGACACATAGGAGGTTTTCTTGACAAAGATATTTCATTCTCCTGTGGAATAAGGCAGCAAGTTAGGATTAAGTGACCTGCCCAGGATCACATAGCTATTGAGAGTCTAAGGCCCCTATGATGCCTACTAATTTTTTCACTGTCTTGATGTTCCTATTATGGATCTTTTATTTCTCCAAATGAATTTTGTTACTGTATATGCTCTGTAAAATATCCCTTTTGTTTTTTGATTTGTATGGCATTTAAAATCCATTAATTAACTTTAATAGTACTGTCATCTTTATTTTATTGCTCTAATCTAGCCAGGAGCATTGAATATTAATGTAAACTTCTTGAGGGCAGTAACTGTCTTTTTGCCCCTTTTTTCTCAGCACTTTGTATAGTACCTAGCACATAATAGACACTTAATAAACATTTATTGAATTGAGTTGAATATTCCTCTAGCTATTAAGGATCATTTTACTATTGAATACAAACTAGTATTGCGTGTTCTTTGGCAGATTATTCCTAAATATTTTATGCATTTTGTAGTTCTTTTGAATGGATCCTTCATATCTATTGTTGCCTTCTGGATTTGTGATCATTATATAGAAATTTTGTTGGGATTTTGTAGATTTATTTTGTAGCTTGTAGCTAAATTGAAGCTATTATTTCAGTGTATTTTTTTTTACTTAATACTCTGGAATTTTCAAAGTGAGTCATATGCCATTAGCAAAGAGAGTTTTTATTTTGTCTATTTTATTATGTTTTTAATTCCTTTATTTTGTGTTATTGCCATTGCTAAGCTAGAACTATATCAAATAACAACAAAGCAAAATCATTCTTTCTTTACTCCTATATTTAATGGGAAAGCTTTTAGTGTTTTTCTTATGCATATAATGCTTACTTTTGGCTTTAAATACTTTTAATCATTTTTGCAAAGAGTCTTCTGTTTTCATATTGGTTATTCTCAGACTCTATTTCTTCTCACTTTTGAGTATTTTCTTAGACTATATATGTTTCCCTTCTTTAAAATTCTGTGCTACTCTTCTCTTACAATGTTTTCCTTAAAGTTTATTTTAATAGGATTTCACATGCATAAAAACAATGGAGATATAGTACAGGGGAGGGGTTTTATCTTATGATTTGCTTCAGACTCAATACCCTTTTAGAAATGCCTCTGAGATTATCTCCAGAATTAAAGATCTTCTTCAACTTAAACTTGTATGAATTGCAGTCCAAATAGTTTATAAGATGTGAAGCAAGGATATCCTAGAACTGACTGGTTGATGTAGTTTGTTCTTGAAGAAGACCAAAATGACATCACTATGTAAGAATTAAGTTACATTATATCTAATGTAGCTGATCAGACCAATATGAACTCAGAATGCTCTACCACAAGTTGGGCAAAAAATAGTCCATGTGCATATTTGGGGTTGATTTTCTAGATTTTAGTATCTCATGTTTCTTTTGAGCTATTTCAATTCTATTTTACTCATAAAAAACAGCACCTTTTCTGGTGAGCACATACCATACTGGGTGACCTTCCATATTCAGACCAGTTCCAAAGTTCTTGAGAGAAACCTTGAGAGCATCCTTTCATTGCGTGCCCTATGGGAGTTCTCCATACAATAATCTTTTTTGGCAAGGATATATTTGGCATTTGAAAAATGTAGCCAGTCTATCAGAATAGTAAGTACTCTCTGCTAACTCTCTGCTCTCTGAACTACAGATTCTCTAAACTATTTCCGAAGTCATTCATGCCACAAATATTTCTCAGGCATATACTGTATACTGTGCTGGACACTCTGAAAGACATACACACACACACACAAATATGGTCCCTATCATTGAGGAAGTTACAAGCTAGAAGTATGGAATTACAGGAGAACAAATAATTATAATACAAGATTGAATGCAAGTGCTCTGAGGCAAGTAGTATTTTGATAATACTCTGAGAGTTTAGAGAAGAAAGAGATTGCTTCCAACTAATTGGATCTAGGAGACTTCTGTGGAGTGTCTCAGAAGAGTAAGAAGAGGAACTGGGGTTGGAATGTTGGAATTCTTCAGGCTTGGTCAGTCTAATAAGCATTTTCCTTAACTTAAACTCTCTTTTTTTCCCTTTAATTAAAAAGGAAGGTCATGTGATCAGAAGTAGTCAAATAATATTTTGGTGTTCATCAGTGGAAACAGACTTGCCAAAATTTTTATTGTGTGTCTTTAAATTTACAACTATGAGTTATTACTATGAGTTATTATTCATCTTTGGTTTTCATTCTATAATGATCAGTTTCTTACACTGTTATATTTCTTGCACTATACTTTTTTAGTGCAATGGAAAGAGTACTGAATTTAGATTTGGTGGACCTGGTTTCCATCTCTTATATTTAATGTTTGAGTGACCTTCGGCAAATCTTTTAACTTTTCTGGGATTCGGTTTCCTTATCTATAAAATGAGGAGGACCAAATGCCTTGTGAGGCTTTTTTGCTTTAATTTCTGTATGATCTTATAATAAAACACAAAAGACATTCATAAAACAAAAAAAAATTCATAAAACATTTTTGTTAATTCATCCTGGAAAAGAGAGCGATTGATATACGTCTTGAAAAATAAACAGAATTTCAATAGGTTTGGATAGCAGATAGAATATGCCAAACAAGAGAAATGATATTTTTCTAGTCTGTTAGTATGTCATGAAATAGTCCTATTTTATTCAGCTGAGTAACATAAATTCTCAGTAAAATCTGTTTTTTAAGCTGTGATGATCTGAATTTTAACCTCTCATGAACTATCTTCCATTTATAACCTTGTTGCTATAGATCCAACTGCCCCATTACAATGTCATTCATTTCTCTTATAGTTCCATTTTAGATGGAGTCTATTGGACAAAATCATCAACATCCATATGAGTATTAGTATCTTATTCAATGTAGCATCACTCTGGGAAAATGGATTTTTTTTAATAATGTCACCATTATTTCAAATATTTTTGGAACTTTTCTTTTGCAATTACCTTCAGAATATTACCATTTTAAAAATAAAAATTCTTAATTGAGGGTAGATTTAAATTTTGGAAATAGCCAATATTATTTGGAGTTAGTTTTAGTGTATAAAAGTTGAAATCAAATAGTCTTGAATAAGTGGATTTGTTGGAAACCTGGCAAGAAACTCTTCTTGGCAGGAGCCCAGAGTTAACTGTATTTTCTGATCAAATTCAGTAGTACAGTTTTATGTCAAAAATAAAGCATGTTTGGAGAGCAACAAGGCTCATTTCTTATGTGGCTCTTAAAAAATCATCAACAACAACCAGCATTTATTAAAAATCTACTATTTGCAAGAGCCTACTATTTCAAAGAAGTCTCAGCTTATAATTACTTAGGAACTGTAGGAATTGTGTAAGAGTGACAATAACGCAGAATGATTGTTTTCTAGTACTGTATATCCCTTAGCAAAGTAAATATCATGCAAAGTAGAAAAGGGAATGAAGGGTAAGAAGCCATATTGTGGGGGAAAAATGATTCTGTCCTTCAGAAGGCATAATATTAAAAAAGAGAAAGGGCAAGTTATATAAGGTTTATAGTGTCTTTTTCTTTCAGCCAAACCATAAAGGCAACAGAAAGTTCTTGGCTAGGTAAGGCGTAGTAGGTAAATTTAGACAGCTACTTTTCAAGAATTCCCAAAGTGTTTCCTGAAGGTGATCCCCAGATCAGATAGGACTAGAGCTCTTTGTGTTCTTGAGTTTAAATGAGGAGTACTTTGGACTTGTGATATGATTCTGCAAGAAAATAGAGTTTGAATACAGAATGTAGCACTGAATAAGGCTGTAGCATTGAATAAGGAAGCCTGGTTGGAAACTGCTGTTGTCTAGAGCCCCACAGTACCAGTGCTTTATGTAGTGTTTTTGCTCCCTGCCATTCAGTATCTCCATCAAAGCCATACTCAGCAGGGCCTGTTGATGATTATAAATAAAATTGGGGTCAAAGTCTGCATGCTTTTGTCTCCTAATAGATGAATCCATTGAAAATTTGCTAATAATTCTGTTGCTATTATCTTCTTGCTTCCATTCTCTCCTTTCAAGGTTATGTTTATTGCCAAACACTATAAAGCCTCCTCTGGCCACAACAAACCTTCAATCATTTCAGTTGTTCATTTCCTCATAAAATAAATCCATCACTTCACCAGCTTTTGTATTAAACAGAACTTTTTGTAAAAAATCCAATTGCACTTTCTACCTATCCATTTGTAAGGATAGGCATGCTGTAAACATTATATTCAAAAGAATTCTAATGCTCATACTCCCAGTTAGGAAAAAGAGGGAAAAGATCCTGTGATGTTATAATATTTTGTTTGCTTTTCTTCTTGGCCCAAATAACTATGTGAATGAGAGGTTTTGATTTGGATAAACTTATCCCTACATTGGAATATTTTTCTTTAAGCAGAATGAATTTGAGGGAATGGAGGCAAAGTTAAAAAAAAAAAAAGTAGTACAAATAGAATAAAGAAAACACTGAACTTAAAATCGGGAGATTTGGATTCTAGTGCTGTGTCATTAACTGAGTGTATCACTTCTGGTATATAGATCATAGAATTATAAATCTGGAGCTGGAAGGGACCATAGAGGCCATCTTCAAACCCAATCTTTCATTTTAGGTGAGAAAACAGGTTCATAAAAATTAAGTGATTAGCTATCAATCACACTGCTATACATGTGTAAGTCAGGATTTGAACTCAATTCTTCAGCACTCCAAATCCAGTGACCTTTCTGTGATGACAGCGTATTTTAAAATCAGCCGGAGTCAGGAATTCAGGTTAAGGGAAAATTTTCAATCTTTATTCTTTGTGGAAGTCAAAGCTGCGACAGGAACTGGCCATCAGTCTCTCTTTCCATCTCTCTCTCTGCCCCTCTGCCTCCACCCACCAAAATCGTCATTTCCTATACAATGCTTTAGGACTTGCACAACAGTGGGTGGGACCAGTCTTTCTCCAAGCTTATATATTAATAGAGTATGGTCCAATTACTATTTAGCCTCATGTGCTTGGGACGTCAGTGCATCAACTCGAGCTTCAGCCCATTACACCTTTCTTCTCTACTTATTGCCTCTCCTAGCCTAATGTTTTCATCTATGAAATGAAGGGGATTGACTGGTTTCAATTTTTTCTTTTCTGAAATTCTGTCATTCACTGTTCCCCCCCCAACTTTTTTTTTTAAACATTTCTCCTTTGTCTAAGGATCTGCCTTTCATAATAATACCTTCCCTTCAGATTTTTTGGAACACTTTTCTTCTGCAGAAATAATAAACTAATATGATAAAAATAGGCATATTTTCTTTTCCTGACAATATTTTAAAATTCCCTAGACAGACCATTTTCATTCAGTTTAACATATTTCCTTTTGAAATAAATTTTATTGATATTATTTTATATTTCCTAAATTTTTTCATCATATCGTCAATTTTGCTCATTTATTTTTCTCTGCTTTTTTGTTAAAAAAAAAAGTTCTTTACTATCAGGGATGGCTCTTTGAGAGAGGATGACCCAATACAGACCTTCCCTTTAAGATGTTTACATAAAATTCCCACACTAATTCACACTATTAATACTACTTTTACCAACTAATTAAATACTTGTATCATTTAACATTGGTTTTATATATGTTCCTCTTAGCTTTTCCAAGATGTTTGAGTATTGTTGCAGTCAGGGACCATGTCTTTTGTTTCTCATTATTAACACAGTGTTGTGCATGTAACAGATGGTTAGTAAATATTGGATTCATTGATAGGTTGACTCATTTAAACAGCATAAAGGGGGAAATGTATTATAGCAATTAGGTGTTCCTTTTCACTGGATCCAACATGTTTTTCTGGAATCAGAGTCTGAATATCTTTTTATGATTAATGAGATATGTGTATGTGTGTGTGTGTGTATATATATATATATATATATATATTTTTTATAAAAAAGCCATCACCTTTCATGGATGCCATATAGCGAGAACATGACTAGAAGTAACAGTTTGATTTGGCAAAATCACAGAACAAAAGAGAGAAATGAAGCTCTCTCCTCAGTTCCACCACTACTTTCCCTTAGGAATTAATTCCAAACAAAAAATCCCATCTTCTACCAAGAAGCCTTTCCTAAACCCTCTTAATTCTAGATTTCATTTCTTAGTTATTTACTACATATGCGTTTTATTGCTTATTTGTACTTAGAGCATTTGTTTGCTTGCTATTTCTGAGCTAGGGAACTATCTTTAACCTTTTTGTAACCCAAGTGCTTAGCACATTTCCTAATACTTCATAGATGCTTAATAAATGTTTATTCACTGACTAAAGAGCAAGCCCTTTTTTTGTTGCCCAGAAAGGCACGTGATTAGTAGGTTCAACTTCAAAGGAAGAAAAAAATCCCTAGACATGAATTTATTCTTCTTATATTCAGTCATTCTTTAATATATAAAATTTGAAAGTTATATGTATAGTTTATCTCTTAAGAAAAAAATAATCATTTGACACAGATTCAACAAACTGAAAAGATGATGAAAAGGAACAGCTTTTTTTAAAAAATGCTTATTAAAGGGCTAAAAACAGGACAAAATCCTTGCAGGTTATTTTGGGAAATGGTCAGTCCAGCATTTTTCTGCCTGTCCAGGCAAATACCTCTAAACTAGAGAGGATGGCAGACTTTCTGGAAACACATTCTGGAAAGAAGCAGCTAAAATGCCCATAGTTCCTTAATTATAGTCTAATCTAAGACATCCAGACAGCACAAAGTCAGAAATGTGTGTTTCCCTTCTGAGCCAAGCAGTGCAGAAAAATCTCAGTTTCCTCTTATTCTTTTGGTTGCTGTTCACTTGGTTAAACTGATTGCCTTTGAGAATGGCAGGCACCTGTCTGAAAGAAGCCAAGCTAATGTTAGTAACACTTGGTGATCAGTAGCTGTGCCTCAACAGAGCCGGGGACTGCAGCTGCTTCCTGTTTCCTACGTGCTTTAGGCATATTTGCGTGGATCAGATTCCACAGAAGGAGGGCGCAGAGTAACAAGTAGAAAAGGAAAGTTAATGGGTGTACCAGTATGCCCGCGTCTGCTATCAGGTAGCTGTGCTGCTCCTGGGGTGCAGGTGGCAATATAAGCAGGCAGGAAAATGTTCTATATTAGACAAATCTGGGTGAAGCAGAAGTGTCTGGGAGGATTAGTACAAATGAAAGAAGAGTTCATACATAGTACCTGGCTTCAGGATGCCAAGAAGAGCAGCTACCTAGATGAAAAGTTAGCCTTCATTGTGTAGCTGAGGCTTTCTATTTTTTGTGACAGCAGAGTTTGGGGTAATTTTTCCATGTAGAATTTATTTTTAAAGTTGTGGGTTTGGCTTTGTTTATTTATTCATTTATTTATTTAGGCTTGTTTTGGTTTTAAAAGATAAGAGCAAATGCATCCAGAATCAGATGCTTCTTTTGGGGAAGGAGTCAGCAGGAATCATAAAATATGTGATAAAACTGTGATTTTTAATTTTCTTGTGTTTTGTTTAATGGTGCCTGAATTTTCTGCATGACATATTTATCAAAATAAAAAGCATATTATTTTAAAGAATAATATCTTCATATGAGTAAAAAAAGTTATGTGTATGATATATATACATATATAATATATATGTGTGTGTATGTGCATATGTGTATGTATTTGTGTGTTTCCTTTATCTGCTACTTACCTTGCCTAGACTCAGAGTCATTAAAACGTGAAATTCTGGGTACCTAATAAAGGAAAGAATCTAGTCCAATTCCACAAAATCATCATCATTCAAAAATATTTTAGAATACTTGATCTGAACACTTAGATAAAATATTTGTATCAATTCAGATGGCCTCACCAACATGCATAGCAAGGTCATGGTTAGTTTACTACTAGAATGTATTCAGAAGTTGTAGATATCTATCCCTTGGGATGTTTATGTGTGTATATATGTGTGAACATGGAATCCAGGACATATAGATGCATACACACACAGACACATACACACACATGCGCGTGGACACACACACATATATGTAAACCCAAAAATTTATAAATAATTTATTCAGTCTGATCTGGTGAGGGGCTACTCTCTCACAAAGAAAGGACAAAAAATAGATGGTTATTGTAATTTGGCTGTATTTGATATAAACTCACTTCTCTTAAATCTAGGTAATTTACCTGATCCTTGCTCCTTTTGTAATTCAGATTACTAGTTTTTAAGGAAGAGAAAATAAGCACAGGTTATGGAAACAAAGGGGCTTTGTCCTAGAGAATGTGATTCAATTATGTGTATGTGATGGAAATCTATCTTATAAGTCATAGTGAACCATGTAGGGCTTGTTTAGAGACTCAATCAAAAAATATATATATACAACATCCACAAAGAGTACCCTTAATTTTCTTTGTATTTCCAAAAGGTCAAATGCTGCAAATACTGGCCAGATGATACGGAGATATATAAAGATATTAAAGTTACCCTAATAGAAACAGAACTTCTGGCAGAATATGTAATTCGAACATTTGCTGTGGAAAAGGTAAGTGTTCATTCTGTCTTGGTGAAACTGTGATATTGTAAATATCAATTTTTGCTGCAATAAACTTATTAATTTTTGATTCATCTGGGATAACAAAAATGTGATCCTACTAGAAGGCGAGATGCTAACTACAGGCCTTTCTCTAGATCCCTTTCAACTCTCGTAATCTTTGGCAAGCTCAATCTTATCCCTTTTCATAAGACAATCCAATTTATAGAACATTGGATTTGTAGTCAAGAGACCTAGTAGGTTAAAATTCTGGCTTGACTGAGCCCAAATTATTTCATTTCTTAGCCTCAGTTTCTTCACTTGGAAAATAGAAATGATGATACTTATGAAATAATTGTGAGAAAAATGTTTTATTAACCCTAAAATGCTATAAAAATGTTATTCTCATAGAATAGGGTTCAGCCAACCCAAAAGGTAGATTTCATTTATTTCCCTAGCTATATATCTTATATTCTATTTCCCATCTATTTGTTTTTCATCTAGTTGCTGGTGTTTTTCCCCTTGAGAAATATGTTGGTGCTTTTTCCTCATTTTCTTTGCCAATCATCTTTAAATATATAACAGAAAAGCACATGCGAGGTTTTTTTGGTAGGGGATTCATACAAGCACAGTGCAAAAGCAGGTCTCATTCTGTCTGGGATGCTTGTGTTGCCTTGATTATTTTCAGGCCCAGGTGCCAGCATTAACTGTACTAGCTGTGGAATAGATGATGTTATACATGGGATACTCTTAGATATGCCAACATTTTTTAACTATTACACCCATTATTGCTTAGTTGCAACTTTTGCTTTGGTCTTTGACCTCAGGTGAGGAACCTACTTAACTTTCTCCAAGATACCGGAGTCTTCAGGATGTTCATCTGTTGATAGATCTTTCTGATGTGACAAGATTTTACACCCATAGAATTTGCAGCTAGAAGCAACCTTCGGGATATTTAGTCTGACTATCTGTTTTTACAAATGAGGAATATTAGGTTTACTGAAATCCAATGAGTTGTCTAAGGATTTTTTTTTTGCTGGATTCCTTACAACAATTTGCAGATCCATATTTATTACAGATTCACAAAGCTGAGAGGGATGTTTATTTTCATATACTATTCCTACATATTATTTAGATTTTTTCTTAATCTTTTTTTTTAATAAGCAGACAGGTTATCTGGAGACTTTAAAGAATATGGAGTTCAGGTTGTCTTAGTACTTCAAGTTCCAAAGTTCATACTTTGATGTTAGCTTTTCTACTTCTTAGCCAGGATTGGAGAAAACATATGGAGGATTTTTCTGTGGCTCTTGGCAAGAGCATTCATGAATAGCTGCATTAAAACAGATAGGGATAAAAGACCCTAGATATTTTATTTAAGAAAAAAAAAACTTTCATCCAAGAACCATCACTTAAACACTGGGTTCTTTGAACAATTGTGAGCTTTCTAATAAGCTGAGAATGCTGCTAGAGGGTTTGTTTGTTTCTTTTCTCTTTTTCCCTTTTTTTAACCTCTTATTGTCCTCTTCTTCAGTCACAGCTGCACAGAAATGTTTCTGAACTACCCAGCTATTTTAGTCATTTTCAGTGCTCTCATAAAACCAAGTAAAGATATGGTAGAAGGAGGGGAGGATTGTTAAAAAAAAAAAGTATTTGAGGAAATCAAAATGATATGTTAGTGCTTTTCTAAAGAAGAGGGCTGCTCTTGAACAATCAAAATCTTTATAGAAAACAAATCATTAGCACTATGTGCAACCGTTTGCTTATTTTATGTCTTATTTCTCATTAGAAGAGAAAAGAGACTTTTTGTTGAAATTTCTGTAATTGTGATTCTGTTTCAGGAAGATAGTGTAGCAGGGACACTCAAGGTAGAGCTCTGAGTTTGCTTTTTATTCTATGAAAGAAGTAAAATTGTTGCAATTTACAGCATATGGAAGCCATATTTTCTGTCTACCTATTAGCTTGTAGGTTTCCATCTTCTAATGGAAGCAAAGATACCAAGCTAGACAAAATTTAAAAGCCATATGATGACTGCTATCTCAAGAAGAAAGCACATACAGCACATCCCGAGTCTAGTGCAGTTTTTAAATGATTATTTTAAAGAAGGAAATTATTGATTCCTTTTAAAAAAAATAAAGTGATATTGTTTGATTTTGTTTTAGGATGTCTCAGAAGTATCATTGCAGTTTTAACCTATAAAACTTTTTAAGCTTAAAATTCCACTTTTTTGGGACATCAGACCTCTTATGCTGTCAGTTGACTCTATACCCTATCTCCCTCTGATATAAAGAAAACTGAGTAGTCCCACTGAAGCCCTTCTGCTTAGGAAATAGTAGCCTGATCTTACTGTTCCTAAAAGAGCAAGGCTTTTCATTGGCCACCTGTTCTACACAGAATGGAAGAGCCCAGTGGCCATTTTTTTGTTGTTATTGTTGTCTTCCAGTCGATAATATTCTGAGAATGGTTCCATAGGTTTTACTAGACTCCCAAAGACATCCATGACACAAAAAATGGTTTTGAATCCTTGGGGTAAAGAGTACGAACAGTAAGTTTAGCACTTTAGTAAAATAGAAAGTTACCAGACAGCAGGATTTTTTTTCCCACTAACACCATACTAGCTTTGCCTTGCTTCCTTCTCCAGTGGCTAAAGTATCTATGGTCTCCCAGTATTCCTGGGTTTCTGACCACAGTGGCCAGTTTCTCTTTGCTGAGGTTTCTGCTCTGCCAACATGGTATTGTATCAGTTTTAGAGGGGGCAATTATTACTCCCACAAAGTCGTGGGTGGTGGCCAAGGACAAAGATAGTATTTTTACAGTCTGTCTCCCAAATCTCTTCCTTCTTCGCTTTTCCATTTAAGTACTTGAACAGATCTATAGAACTCAGGTAGACTGGCCCTTAACAAGAAATATAGAATCTATAATGGATTTACACTCAAACATTTTCAATTAGGTAAAACTTTCATAACTTACCCACTACAGTGTTACCTACATACCTTATTGAGACATTGGTGTATGGCTTCAGCCTCTTAAAAACTCTTTTTAGTAAATGCCTCTTAAAAACTTTTTTAAAAATCCAATATTTTCACTGAGAATCAAGACATTCATCTTCAGTGAATCATAATAACATACTCATAGCAAATGTCTCAAACTGAAATCTATTCTTTTTCTATCCAATCTTCCAAAGAACATGGCTCTTGTGAATTCCTCTTTTCAGCATAAAGTATAATACTCATTGAGATTAACTGTTGGAAAATTCAGCAGGAAGGAAAAGATGGAAGTTTGTGTCATATACCACTGAGTCAGTCTTTGTCAGTATTCTAGGGTAAAAAATTCAGGATGGTTTTGTGATACCAAGTAACCTTCCAATGATAAAAGTATACAAAAAAATAGCAGGATACATGTGCCAATCAGCTTCTTAGGTGCCCCCAATTCCTAAATTGTCTATGATGGCCATAGTAAAGTAGCACCTGTGATTCCAAAGCAAAACAGAAGCAAAACAAAAGACAGCCCATCACTAATATCTAAGCTATATCTGATTGTTTATAATGACAGATAGCAGAGCAAAGAGAGTAGAGTTTTCATAAACCATGATAATCCAGGATAGTAGATCCAAGTCATCTTTAGAATATACTAGTCTTGAGTAAAATAAATAAAGATGCCCCTACAAAGTTTGGTATCAGGTAATATGCTCATGAATCAGCTCTTCTAGTTGTTTTTGTCTACTTAAACTCCCCACGGCTCTCTTGGGAGAAAAGAACATCATTTGGCCACACTGCTTTTAAAGCTTTATCTTCTAAGGGGAAAGTGGAAGACAGAAGAGGAATAGGGAGTCACAGGGAGGGAATACAGCAAATATCATCAATTTTTTGATGTATCAATTGATTTTATTCCTTATCCTTTTCTTTTTCTTAAAAAGGTGTTACAAGTATCTATAGGAAGAGGAGGAAAGAGACACGCAGAGGGAAATTTAGACATAATAAAAATAAAGGATATCAATAAAATATATTTTTCAAAAAACATCTGGTAAAAGGAAAAACTGCTCCCAATTTTTATATAATGTCTATTCTGGTATTAAGTTTGCTCATCAAAAGTAGTGAGAAATTTAATGCTTTTTTTGTTTTATACTGTTTAACCTTGACTTATATACTCTGTAGTGTGTGAGTGAGATATATGTGTGTATAAATAAACTCTATTGTTCTTGAAACAAAAGAAGAGTCTTCTATTCATAGAGCTTGTGCCTTCTCTTTAGTTCCAAGGCCAAGCTTCTTTTAGCTCACTAGTCTGCCTGAACTCCCTCAGAATAGTAGGTACTTTTTAGGCTATTGTTTTCTTTTGAGACATGTGTGGTTCCCTCCACACACACCTAAAGTTTTGTCTTTATTAAAAAGAGAAACCTGAGACACTAAGTTACAGCCTAATGGAAAGCTGTTGTCTAATTTTCTGGCTAATACTCTTGGTTTCTTTCAGTGAGCACTTGTTCACTCTTCTCACACAACTCTCAATTAGATGCCATGACACAAGGCAATAAGTAATCTTAAAAAAAGATTAGAAAACAACAATCTTATCTTCAAGAAGGTTTCAGTCCGATGATAAGAATATAGATGTCCTTCAGGTTGTCTCTTTTATAAAATCATAAAGTTGGAAGAGGCTGGCAAGATTATCTGTCTCATCCTTACTCAAAGGAAAATTTTTCTACATCTTCTCCAAAAGTAGTCATCCAGCTTCTGTATGCCTCTCATGGGGAACTTTGTTATGTTTCAAACATTTTATCTATAGTATAACACTACCTTCTATTCTACTGCCTATGCCTGTGACACTTGGGTCTGTTTCTCACTTGACTGCTAAATTCACAGAGTAACCTGAAAAGAAAAAGTAAATGATTCTTATTAGGAAAGTGGTGGCTACTACTACTACTACTGCTGCCACCACCACCCAGAAAAGGGAAGGAAATCCATCTCAGTGTTTAAATTGAATATGTAAATTGATATTCTCCAAATATCCCATCTTTCCCAAGACACTTGCAAACATCTTACAAGAAATTTTCCAATTATCAATAAAAGCAAGAATTAATTTCTTTCCCTCACATTTATTAATTTTCCAGTGGTTTTATCACTTGATCAATAACTTGACAATTCAGGAAACTTTGAAATTCCTGTATTTATTTGCTTATTTGTTTATTTTTACTTACTACCATTTCCCCTTTCTTTTACCTTCCAAAACTATCAAACTGATGACAGAGAGGAGTTCATGAAATCCGAGAAATTAGACAGTTTCACTTCACAGGATGGCCAGATCACGGGGTGCCATATCATGCAACAGGATTGCTGGGGTTTGTTCGACAGGTTAAGTCCAAGAGTCCTCCTAATGCAGGCCCATTGGTCGTCCATTGCAGGTAAGTTTAAATTTCTTGGTAATAATGGGTTGGGGATTTTTTTGATATGTTTTGTTTTACAGAAAACATGATGGTCTCTTTTTCACATACTAACAGGCTCTTTGCTGTTTTTTTCAGCGCTGGTGCTGGTAGGACTGGCTGTTTCATTGTCATTGACATCATGTTAGACATGGCAGAAAGGGAAGGTGTAGTAGACATTTATAACTGTGTCAGAGAGCTACGGTCGCGGAGAGTCAACATGGTGCAAACAGAGGTATGGTAAATTATCATCTCCTTTTTCTGTGCACTGCATACATCCTCAAAGCATAAATTCAAGAAATTAATAACAAAAACCAACCATAACTGCTGCTCTTCTTCCAAGTCTCTATGGGGTAAAATGATACAAGCCCATTTTTTTCCCTTTGCAAACATTAAAAAGAGGGCAGGCAAATATAGATACCTGGGAATAAAGGTTATGACCACAGAGAAGAATCTAATATTGTTTTATGTCATAGCTAAGTGGTGCAGTGGATGGGGAGTAAGGAAGACCTAGCCTCATCCGTTAATTAATAATGTAATTCTGAGCTAGCTATCTGGCCTCTATTTGCCTCATTTTCCTCATCTGCAAAATGGTGATAAAAGCATCTGTCTCTCAGGGTTTTTACAAGAATAAAATAAGATTAAAGGATTTTACAAACTTTATAGCAATATATAAATGCTAGCTCATTATTATTTTCATGTGGCTTTTGTGTCAAGGAAATAGGTATCACTATATAAGCACATAATACAATCCATTTCCATTATTACTTTTAAAATAGATTGTAACGAGGGGTAGACTGACTCACACAATTGGGCATGTGTCCAGTTGCTTCTAGAGGAAGCCCATGCTTTATGTTCTTTTTCCAGGGCTTATGGGGAACAGCAAAGACCTGTCATTCCTAAAACGATACTTCCTGGCCTGGCACAGGAATATGTCTGGTTTGTGGAGGTCATCCAAGCTTGCTTAGCTATAAAATTAAATGCAAGGTGCCTAGGGCACTTACATTTTGGAGATAAAGGACTCAGCTCATATCCCCTAGCAAATGCAAATTTACATTAATCATTTTGTCTTATTAACTCTGTGTCAGGACACCTGGAAATTACCCTCTGAAATGGCTTTGAGTTGCATTGATTGCAAGGAAACCCAAATTTCCTTGTGAAGCTAACATAAAGGACACTTGGCAGAGATTTTAAATACTACTTTTTCTAGCCTGTTTTTTAGAGTGATGATTATACTTTTTAGAAGTTAAGAGTCATATAGTAGATACAAGAAAATTTGGAAAGTGAAAAGTCCTATTTATTTTCAGGGACTTTTAAAGAGTAATGGGAAACTATCCTAAAAGTCAATGCAGCAAACCATTAATTTGGATAAATTAAAGTCAAATCAGTGAAGTCCAAAATGTAGAATATTTTAAAAGAATTAGCACATCAATAATTTTAAGTCCATAAGTTCATACACAGTATTCTTCCTAGTAAAGGTCCCCTCCCACCTGCTTTAATAATCATCTTCATCTTCATCACATTAAATGATATTTACAGATGAGTGTTGTAATATATTTAAAAAATTGAAACCTTTCAAATTCATCAGATAAAATATATAGGATCACCAAAAAAATAAAAATAAAAACCCAAATACAATTACATTGAAATACAGTTTTCAAAGTTCTGGGTTGTTTTAAGTTCACAAACCCCAAGTTTAGAATACCTTTTTAAATAGTGTTTCTCTTTGTCTTCTAAAAATCCATTGTTTATATTACTACTTTGAAGATACTATCTTTTGTTTCTTCTCTAGCTATATTGCATCATCTTTTTTCCCCTCCTCCATTATTGATTATCTGATTTAATCCTCTCTTTCAGGAACAATATGTATTTATCCATGATGCCATCCTGGAAGCCTGTCTTTGTGGAGATACATCTGTCCCAGCTTCCCAGGTTAGGTCTTTATACTATGACATGAACAAGCTGGACCCTCAAACAAACTCAAGCCAGATCAAGGAAGAATTCCGGGTAAGTCACATAAGTTTTGGAGAATTCCCATCCCCATCAAGATTCATCTTAAAATCCAATTAATGGAAGATTCCCATCCACCTTTAGTCCTTAGTCTACTTGACCAAGAGAACCGATTTTCCTCCTGGAAAGAAAAAGTTGTGCATTGGAGTCTCTTGTTAAGGTGAGGGTGATGCCATATCCTTGACAGTCCTTGATAGTAATGATAAAGCAGGTTAGGTTCTTAATTTCTTGTCACATTATCTTCCTCTTATCAGACAGAGCCCTGTCCAAGTGTACTTCAATCTTTAGGCAAACTGTGTTCCCCAGACTCTAAATTACTGGTCATCTGTCCAACCCTAGCCATCCTTTAAACTGAGTGAAGTCAGGGTCTACCACACTGACCTAAGCTGGCCCCCATTTCTGACATCAC
Source organism: Antechinus flavipes (assembly GCF_016432865.1). Lineage (NCBI taxonomy): Eukaryota > Metazoa > Chordata > Mammalia > Dasyuromorphia > Dasyuridae > Antechinus > Antechinus flavipes. Next base: position 507,152,972 of record NC_067398.1, read on the forward strand.
TGTGCATTATAAGGAAATTTAAGAAATACAGAGAGCATTAAAAAGAAGAGTTTGATCCTAGATATTTATTCATCTATATTGCTCTCATTTTTATCTTTATATATCCAGTGCTTAGTACATTAGTGTTTCAAAAATGTTTTCCAGTCATTAATTTTTTTGTTTTTTTAACTTTGTTTTTAAAATTCTGTGCTCAACATATATCAAAAAAAATTCCATTCACAAAAGCAAATCAGAAAAAGGTTTTGCATGAAATTATGTCTGTTACACAGTTTGCTCTTTTTTAAAGGATATAATAAATTTAATATGCTACTTTCAAAGCTCAACTATTTGTGTTTCCCTCTAAATTTCTTAATGTTCCCTTCTATGAATTTTCTTTTAAATGCTTTTAAAATTTTTAAGTGCTTTTAAATGTCTTGTGACCTTTTTTCTTCCTTTTCTTTTCCTTCTTGTCAACATTATCCCTAACCTTCCTTTCTCTCTAACCACAAAACAATTGAATTGACAAAAACCAAAACTCTTATTTGATAAGTGTTTTTCAAATAAAACTTTCATATGTGTATATACATTTTATGTGTTTTATATATATATATATATGTGCATGTGTATAAAATTACAAATATATAAAATATGTATGTATATATATATGAGTATATTAGCTTTATTTTGGACTTATTTTAATATCAAAGCAGTCTTAATCCACTATGCAATTGATGTTTTCTTAAATGACTCTTTTTTTGATAATATATAGACTCTAAACATGGTGACTCCAACTTTACGTGTGGAAGATTGTAGCATAGCTCTTCTACCCCGAAACCATGAGAAAAACCGATGCATGGATATCCTACCCCCAGATCGATGCCTGCCCTTCCTTATCACAATTGATGGAGAGAGCAGCAACTACATCAATGCAGCTCTGATGGATGTAAGTCAGTCTTATCTAGAGTAAGGAAGAAAGAAAGAAAAAGAATAAACCTTTTCCAAACCAGAAGCTACAAGAACAAGATTTGAAAGAGTTTTTCTCTCATTCTATTCATTTGTTCTATTTTCTTCCCTGAAGACACAAAATATTTTTTTACTGATGAATTCAAGAAGTCACTTATCAGTTATGTCAAGGCCAAGGTTGTCCAGTCCCTCAGAGACAGCCAGTCCAGAGGGCTGATAAATGAAATATGTCTAAGCTACTTTTCTCACACTTACATTTTTAACTATCCAGCCCAAGAGTAATAAATAGATACCTTTTAAATCACAAAGGGGCAAAATGGAATAATATGGTTTGCAGGATCCTTTTCCTTTAATTTGGGCAGTAATTAACTGGCTTTGGGTGGCAGGGATATGGAGATGGCCTGTCAGTATAATACACAACCCATTATTTCCTGTCAGTCTATTTACTTCTAACTGAATGAACATTTGCTGTTCAGTGATGAAAAAGTGAATGAATAATTATTTTTAGTGCCGTTATAGCAATTTTAATACTTTTGGTATGATATCAGTAAAAAAGGGCACTTAAACTTGCTTTCAGCTCTCCAGAGCTATAAAGAGCATCTGTAACATTTTATAGCTGGAGTAACTAAAACTCTCACACATACAAATGACAAGAAAACAGATTTTTAGAGCACTGATTATATTTTAACTATGCGTTTTTATTTTAAAAAACAAAGGTAAAGTTGAAAAGTGTGTATTAAAATGATTCATTGTAGGTACTCTGAATGTTGGCTTTTTTAAATAAGAGCATTATCACCTCTCACCTGCAGTAATGGCCAAATTAAATCACCTTCTTTCCAATTTTCTTCCCTTGGTTTCTCTCTTCAATTCCTACTGTATGCCACTGTCAGATTAAATCTTTTAAATACATAGCTCTTATCAGTCTATTAATTGTCATATCACTCTAATCATTCTATTACGCAAAGATTTCCCTCATTTACAATCCAAACTGGTTAATTAGTTTGCCATTTAAGGTCCTGTATAGTCTGATTTCCTCTGACCTTTGCAGCCTTATCTTAATTCATCTTTGAGTACTCCATATTCTAGCCAAAATGTTCTTCTTGCTGTCTCCCAAGCTTATCCAGGACTTTACTGACTCTGTTTCTTTGCTTATGATGTCATTGGCATTAATTGAGCATTTATTTTCCATCACCCCCTTATACCTTTTTAAAGACTTGAGTCTAATCCTACTTCTTATACAAAGGCTACCCTGACTCCCTGCAATCAGAATGGATCTCTCCCTCCCCTGAATTCATATTTTATTTGTATGTCTGACACACGTATATATTTTATTTAATAAAATGCCTATATTATGCTAGGCTTTGGGCATACAAAAAGAAAAAGCAACATAGTTCTTGCCCTTGAAGGACTTATAGTCTTAGTGAAAGAGAGAGACAGTTTTTATGAGAATCAAATGAGATATCTGTCAAGTGCTTAGCACAGTGCCCATAGTAAGTTCTTAATAAATGCTTGTGCCTTCCCCCCTTTCACTTATTTTTGTAAGCAGCTAGGGAGATAAAATGTTGCACTTGAAGTCAAGAGACCTGAATTCAAATTTGGTCTCAAACTTTTAATGCCTGTGTGACAGTAAACAAGTCACCCAGGTAGTGTCTGTAGACAAGTCACTAACCCACAATGTGCCTTAATTTTCCCAGCTGTGAAATGGAGAAAATAATAGCATCTATCTTCTAGGATTGTTGTGAGGATCAAACAAGATACTATTGTTAAACTGCTTTGCAAACGTTAAAGCTCTATGTAAATATTAGCTTTCAGTATTATTATTATCTTCTCTGTGCCTCAGTATTTCTTTTTGTAAGAGGAAGAATTTGGACATAATGACTTATAAGATCTCTTCTAGCTTTAAATCTATGGTTATATATTTATTGGATAAATGAATAAGTATCTAAGAGTTTTAAAAGAATCTAATTGCTTAAATCTCCTACTCCTTTATTGAGAAAAGAAGTTTATTATGGTGAATTTTCAGAGAGATAAATCAAGGCCTAGAAATACTATACTTTGAAATTGACCATGGCGATGTGATTCAATAAGTATTAAATGTAGGGAATATTTTCTACCCCTATCTCTGTTATCAAATGTGCTGTAGGTAAGGCTATAGTATATTTACAAGTACAAGAAGTAAATGGATCAACTTCTTTCTTTCACATTTTTTCAAAGTTTACTGACTTGGGCTTTTTCTCTGTTTGCTTTTTGCAGAGCTATAAACAGCCTTCAGCTTTTATAGTCACCCAGCATCCTTTGCCAAACACAGTCAAAGACTTCTGGAGATTGGTCTTAGACTACCACTGTACATCTGTAGTCATGCTAAATGATGTAGATCCAGCCCAGGTAAGTTTCAGTAACCATTTTCACTGAGTCCAGGAACTTTGACAGCAAGAACTGCATTTGTTTATTTTATTTTGAAGTACCTTGTACTTGCATTTAATTTGAAGTATTATAGTATAGCATGGGTAAGTAAGCATCAGGCCAGGAGTTCGAGGATCTGGGACCATTGAAATGGAGGAATAATATTAAGAATCAGGCAGGTGTCAGAAATGAAAAAGCAAACAAATTAAAAGCGGATCAGGCAAGGCAAAATGAAGGTAGGGAAAGACCGGTCAGAAGCCAGGAATACGAAACAAGCATTTTGAGAATGTATATATCAGAAAGCAGGACACTGTGGATGACTAAAACATGGGGAGCCAGGAATTAAAGGAACAAAGTAACACAAATAGGAAAACATGTAAAGTAGCAGTAATTTAAAACCAAAAAAAAAATCATGTAGTTCTTTGCCTCTTCCTAGATTTTAATATTTATCTTGTTTTAACAAGGACCAGTACCCAATATAGTTATCTGAGATTTGCATGTGGAAATAAGTGAGACTACTAGGATAGAACAGGTCAGTGAAGGAAATGAAGGAATAATGTAATTCCTAAGCTGAGATGCCACACTACTTTTGGGGACAGATATACCTGGATTTGGAATCAAAGGATCTGATTTCAAAGCCTTTTTCTGCCCTTTATTACCTGTATAGTCTTAGGCAAGTCACCTGCTAAGCCTCAGTTTCTCTCTTTAAAATGAGGAATTTGGGTAGAAGACCTTTAGTGTTTCTTCTGGCTCCAAACTATTGATTATCCGTGATCCTAGTTGTGGGATATAGCTTATGTAAGTAGAACAAGCTGGAAAAGGTTTTCCCTTCCTCTCATTTTGATTTGGTGGATTTCTATCTGTCACTTCACAAGGACATTAAAGTCACTTCTCCAAACTCCCATTATGTTACATTTTAAAGACTCTGTTGTGAAAGGTAGTTAATGAAACTTTAACAATAATCCTTGTACTTGTATAGTTCTTTTTGCTTAAGAAGCTTAAATATTTTACAGTCTCTCTCCCATTGATTCTCTCAGCAGGGTAGATTTCCCCCATTTGTAAAGGCAGTCAGTTGCTAAAGCTAAAAAGGATTAAAGGATTTGTCCAGAGTAACATCTGAAGGTAGAACCCACAGTCCTAATTTCCCAGCTCCATTCTTTGGATTAAATTGCCCTAACTCTGAAAACTTTCCCCACTTCTTCCCTCTCACTCCCTCTCCACCCCTTAGTAATAGTCACACATAGGGGTATATTTGTTTTATTTATTTATGATCTTAGACAAGTCACTAACTTCTCAGAGCCTTCCTTTGCCTATCTGTAAAATGGGAATAATAATATTTGTACAATCTATATTGAAGTACTATCATCAACAAGCACCAAAGAAAGACAGTCTAACCCTCAAAGAGCTTATATTCTTATAAATAAAGACAATATAAGAGAAATATGAAAGGGGATGGGATGATCCTCAAGGGCTATGGTGGAAGAAGTCTAAAGAATTAGAAGTTGACTCCAAAGAGAAATAAGGGAACAAACATGGCCGGCCTGTAGCTGTCTTAAAAGTGAAGGTTTTAAGAGAAACTAACCAATCAAATTAGAGAGTACATATAAAGTATATTATAAAGCAATATATAAATATAAATGTCATATATAAATATAAAAGCAGCATATAAATGGAAAGATCATCATGTCCCCAAACCCAGGCTCAAGAATCCATTAAAGCTTCAAGGTGGTTGACCTTGGAAAACCATTTCTCTGATCCCCATTTTCCTCATTCATTGAAGGATTCTGTGATTATAATCCTGGCATCTTCTATCTCACAATTCAAAAGAAGCAAATGAGAAAACATGAGTGCTTTGTTGTCCAACTACCTGCAAAAGCAATATCTATGCTATTTATTTAGATAAATGCTTCCCTTTTTTTGACTGCCATAAATCCTAAAGTATACTAAAACATTGCTTTCTATCCAAATCAATTTTAAAAAAGACGAGTCTTGACATGCTCTTTTGAACAACTATCTGGATTCTAGGTATTCATCATAAGCACTAAATGTCTGAGCCCATAATACTCATCACCTATTCAATGAATGGAAGGAAAAGAGAAAAGAACTTCAAACTTGTATTCAGGACACAGAGGTGATTTTCAGAGTGTAGGAAAAGAGACTCTGGGGAGTCAGTCTTTTAGGAAACGCTAAATAGAGCATTTGAACTTAAAAGCTGTTACAATTGTACAAGAATAGCTCTTGACTCCTTTAAGTATTTATAGGTCCAGTGCATGGAAGTGTTATGCACCATTAAAGCCATTTTCTACACAGTTTACTTGAGCAAAGTATGGAATGCAGTATGTCAAGAGCCAAACCCTGGTTTAGAAAAATTCATATTTCTCCACTATAAGTAAAAGACAGGATTTTGATTAGAAGTTGAACTGAGAGAGCAAGTGAAAATAAAATCCAGCCCCAGCAACCAAAAACCAGCCACAGCAACTCAAATGGGAATAGTACAGGTTTTTATCACTATCTAAATATCCCATCATGATACCTATTAATTTGAATAGTTGGTATCCTGGGGTATCAAAAAAAAAAAGAAAATGAATACTAGCATGCTCACTTTTTACGGGCAGCTTTACAAATGGATGGAAATTATGTTTAAAAATAAGTAAATATAAGTTATAAGAACAACAAAAAAGTGTTTTTCATTTTCATTCTTAATCAGAAAATCTAAGGCTTTTTTTTTTCTGCCACTAACCACATCACTTTGACTATAGTAATAGATAAGTGCCGCCTGATCCATTTTTGCATATATGAGATTAAAACTGACATTGTTTAATCTGAAGAAAAATTGTCAAGACCTTGTGATAAATAGCATCCATCTTAAAGATTCAATTGGCGCATTCTGTAAAAGTATAAAGTCCTTCATTGTTTGCTAAACATGTTTTACCTGAGACTATTTAATATTCTTTGTATCAACACCAACTGCCACAGACACAGACTATAAAAATAAGGCTTTTAAGATTTACCCTCTCTATCTTTATACCTCAAAAAAATTGCTTCGATATTATCAGAAAGATAAAGATTAATGAAAGCCCTAGAAGAGTTATTGGCATGTTTTATTTTAAAATTCAGATATTGAGATTCATAATCATCTGAGAATTTCAAGCAACATATATTCATGTTTTCCTTGCAAGGGAGGTTGCTGGGACCCTTTATTGGTGGGTTTCTTATAGCAGCAGTTATATCACCATAGAGTTGGAAAGTCTTAAGTTTAAATCCAGCCTGAGATACTTATTATCTTATCTGAGCAAGTTACTTCACTTCTGTTTGCCTCAGTTTACTCAACTGTAAAATGGAGATGATAATATCACCTACTTCTTAGGATTTTTGTAAAGATAAAAGGAGGCATTATTTTTAAAGCACCTGGCCTAGGCCTAGTATGTAGTATATGTTAGTTGCTTAGTAAATACTTATTTAATCTTTCCCCTTTCCTTCCACTGACTCTTTGAATTTCATCTATTATTGGAGCCTTTGAAAAACCTCCTAAATTTCCTCACACAATTCAACTCCATACTGAATTCATCAATGCTTTAGATTTAGGCAAATGAAATAGACTATATCTCTAATCTCAGAGCTTAGTGTTTCAAACTTTTAAAATTGTGTTTTCAATTTAAAGCTACTTCCAGGTGACAGTGATGAGGTTTAGGCTTTGGGGTTCCCTTCTGTCAGGGAACCAAATGATGAGGTCTAGATTTAGGGAACCAAAATGAGATTAGGGCTCCTGGTGGTCAGGGAATTAAATGATAAGATTTGGGGTTCAGAGACCAAATGAAAAGGTTTGGCTTCCCTAAACTCCCTTGGGATACGGTGCAAGGATAGGGAGTTTTGGGGAACCCCCCTTCTGGCGGTGCAGAGATTCTCTGTAAAGGAATTTACAAACTAAAAAACCTAGATTGATAAAAGAGGTTTATTATAGGCATTGGGAAATAAAGCAGTGGAAGAGTCCTGGCAGAGAAGTAAAGTTTAGAGAAATCCCAACAGAGAGGCATAAAGTCTTGTTAGGGAAATAGGCGAGAGAGATAAAAAAGAGGGTAGCGCTGGAAGAGAATCTTATTCCAGCGGGTAGAGGTTTCCTTGGCATAACATGGCATGGCATGTTAGGATTTCTGCAAAGAAGTGAGTTCCAAGTTGCAGTTTTTATAAGGAAATCTGAGACAGAAGTTTCAAATGAATGAGATTTCCTCAATGTTGTCACTGCCCCCAGACCTAAATGAGACCACTTACGGGAAGTGGTTGAGCCCGCAATAGGAGTATAAAATCTTGGAATTGGATGCTTCAACTAGTCCCCCCAAGATAAAAGAATGAAGCTGTTTATCTTGTTTCCCTTGGGTGGGGTCCCACAGACATAGGGTTCGAGGAGACTCCTTCAAGGAGTTTTAGAGAGTTTTGGGGTCCCTTCTTCAACATCAGTGGTTATGTACTGCTGTACTACTGTAATTGCACAGATATTAATTTAAGAAGATAATGCTCTGCTCATAAAACTGTCCAAAAATCAGCTTACTGATTTTTATTTCTGAACTGCTTACTTCTGAATCTGGTTAAAAAAATCCTTCCCCCAAATAATCATCAGTTATGGTGCAATCCCTACCCGGAGTAGAGAGACTTTGTTGTTAAAAGATATGTGTGGGTCTCTTAAGTCTTTTAAATATTGCAATTGAAGGCAAGGGGAATTCCCCAATGCTAGATAGGAACTTCTATTAGCATGCAAATGTATTTTGGGGATCCCTGGATAGAAATACTGTTAAGAGATATAGTGGCCCAATTGGGAGGGCAGAGTTGTAGAGGGCTAAAAAATGCTCATGGAAAAAAAGGTAGGGGAAAGATGGAGAGAATATATGGAGAAAAGAAGTGAGAGGAACCAGATACCAGAAATCCAAGATGTGGTTAGGCAGAAAGAACTCAAGAGGCTTGCAGAATTACCTTTGATCAGTTCAGAACAAAGGTCTGCTTGGTCTTTAGAGTTGCCCTCAGGAAACCAGGTGTATTAATTGTCTTAGTAGATGGCTGTAAGTACAAAGGTTTTGACCTGGAGAGTGCTAGAGATCTAGCCTAAACCAGACCTTTCTTCTCCAAAGATTGGTTGAGGGTAATAAGTGGGGGCGAGGTAGGGGAGACAAGATACATAGATATGAAGAAGCATAAACCCAAATATCAGAGTCTAGAGTGGGGAATGGTCTTTGAAGATTGCAACAGGATATGGCAGAAAGGAATTATTTTATGTCTTAAATCAAGATTAGAATTCTGCCTCAAATCACTCAGTAGTTGTGTGATTTTAAATAAATCACAATCTCTAAGTCTCACTTTTCTCATCTGTGAAATGAAGGAGTTGGCCCTTTCATGCTCTCCCCCTAGATCCCTTATATCTCTAAATCAGTGATCCTGGGATAGTTGATGAATATAAAAGTAGAAATGATTTACTTCAACTGCATACATTTTGCTGTAAAGAGGGCTAGTAAAGGATTTTTTTTCACTCACACCAATTTATAAAAAAGTATTTGCTAAAATGTAGACTGGGTTTCTTAACCTGTTTTTCTGTCGTGGATCCTTTTGGCAGTCTGCAGAAAACTATGAACCTTTTTTCAGATAAATATTTTAAATGTAGGAAAAAATGAATAGGATTATAGAGGAAATTGAGTCAGCTAAGTGGCACAATGGATAGGAAGACTCGAGTTCAAATGCAGCATCATATGTTTACTGGCTAGGTGATCCTAGGCAAGTCCCTTCACTCTGTTTGTCTCTGTTTCCACATCTGTAAAATGAGTTAGAGAAAGAATTGACAGACCTTTCAGTGTCTTTGCCAAGAAAACCCCAAATGGGGTCACAAAGAGTCAGATATGATTGAAATAACTGAACAACAAAACAGAAAAAAAATCAATTCTATTGAAATTGTCAAAAAATTTTAAGAAAAATGTTTGACTTAAAAGGTTTTTCTTTCTTTTTTAAAAAGTTCACAGACCCCCTGATTCAGGATCTGTTGAGGGGTTCTAACCTGTATTATCAAAGAAAATGTCAATAATGATGAAATTTTACTTTTTTGACATATTCCATGTGCATGTGATTCATACATGGAAAACCTTGAATACCATAGTGAAAGATGAGTACTTGTATCAACCTGGTATTGGACTTCAGAGGACAAGAAGTGTAAACCTAGATATAACTGGGGAATAAAAGGCAAGGGAGAAAAGGTGTAGCTTTAAGAAAAGGGGGAAAAAAGATATTTTTTTTTCCTTTTAAAGGATGGTTTATTTCTATATTTATTTTAAATACACATTGTTTTATAAATCAACTTGGGAGAGAAAAATCAGAACAAAAGGGGAAATCATGGGAGAAGGGGAAAAAAAAGAAAAAAGAAGTCAACATAACATGCGTTGATTTACAGTCAGTCTTCATTGACCTTTTTCTGGATACAGATGACATTTTCTATCTAAAATCTATTGGGATTGCCTTGGACCACTGACCACTGAGAAGAAGCAAGCTTTTCATAGTTGATCATCACACAATCTTGCTGTTATTATGAACAATGTATTCCTGTACTCAGCATCAATTTATGTAAATCTTTGGATGCCTTTCTAAAATCAGTTTATTCATCATTTTTATAGAAAAATAATATTCCATTATGTTTATATACCACAACTTATTAGCCATTCTTCAATTGATGGGTATCTGCTCATTTTCCAATTCTTTGCTATCATAAAAAGAGCTGCTACAAAGATTTTTGCACATTTGAGTCCTTTTCCCTCTCAGGATATAAACCTAGTAATGGCACTGCTGGGTAAATATGGTTTTATAGCCCTTTGGGCATTGCTTTCCAGAATGATTGGATCAACTCCACCAACAATGCATTAGTGTCCAGATTTTCTTACATCCCCTCCACTATTTATCATTATCTTTTCTTGTCATCTTAACCAATCTGAGAGGTATAAGGGAGTACCTCAGAGCTGTTTTAATTTGCATTTTTCCAATCAGTTGTGATTTAGAGCTTTTTTTCATATATTATAGTTGGCTTTAATTTTGTCATCTGAAAATTATCTGTTCATATACTTTAACCATTATTAATTGGGGACTGACTTGTAATCTTATAAATTTGACACAGTTCTTTATATATTTTAGAAATGAGAACTTTATCAGATACATTGGCTATAAAATATTTTTCAGCTTTGTCCTTCCCTTTTAATCACTTCTCTTGGTTTTATTTATGCAAAGCCTTTTTAATTTAATGTAATCAAAATTGTCCATTTTGCCTTTCATAATGTTCTCTATTTCTTTTTTGGTCAAAATCCCTCCCTTTAAATTTGTGGGCAAAGAAAAACTGGAGTTCATTATTGAACACAAAATAGATAACAAGATTATATGATGATCAATTCTGATGGATGTGGCTCTTTTCAACAATAAGATAACTTGGGCCAGTTCCAATGATCTTGTGATGAAGAGAGCCATCTACACTCAGAGAGAGGATGGTGGGAACCAAGTGTGGATCACGACATAGCATTTTCACTCTTTTTGTTGTTGTTTGCTTGCATTCATTTTATTTTTCCCTTTTTTTTCTTTTTGATTTGATTTTTCTTGTTCAGCAAGATAATTGTATAAATATATGTGCATATATTGAATTTAACATATATTTTTATTATGTTTAACATAAGGTTTTGCTAGGGTTAATGTTGAAGAATTATCCATGCATATGTTTTGAAAATAAAAAGCTTTAATAAAACATAAATAAATAAACAAATTCCTCCCTTCCCCTAAGATCTGATAGATAAAATATCCTTCACTCTCCTAATTCGTTTATGGCATCACCCTTTATGCCCAAATATGTACCCATTTTGATTTTATTTTGGTGGGTGTGAAGCATTTTTAAACTTTTGATGGCTTATCGTTTCAGAATGAAAACTATAAGGAAAACCCATCACTGCCTTGGCAAAACCCAAGTGTCTTTCTTAGATTTAAGAGGTATTGGGTATGCAGAGCACCTTCTCTAACTTCCTCATCTCACTCCAGGACAGAGTCCAGTAAATAATATCCTTGGCAGATTCAGGGAAACTACAAGTCATCACAATACATTGAATATCTGATCTACAGTGATAACAAGATGATTTTGAAATTTCAAACCAAGCCAGTCTTATCCCCAAATAGATATAAATCCACAGATAATCTCAGAATAACTAGTCTCCTGGGTATCTCCTGACCTGAGAATTACTTTGAATTATAATCTGTAAAGATAGTCTATAATGCTAGGTATTAGGGAGATTCAAAGTTTAGATAGGGGTTGCTGTGTGGTATAATGGCCTGAGCACTGAGTCTAGAGTCAGGAAAACTTGCTTTCAAATTCAGCCTCAGACACTTGCTAGCTGGGTAACCTTGGGCAAGCCATTTCACTTGTTTATCTCAGTTTCCGCATCTGTAAAATGGGAATAGAAATTATACCAACTTCTCAGTGTGGTTGTACTTTAATAATTATACTTTAATAAATTTTAAATTGCTTAGCACAATACCTGTCACATGTTAAATGCTATATAAAAGTTAGCTATTATTTTTATTTTTGTTGTTCAGTCATTTCAGTTGCATCTGAATCTCCTTGTGATGCCATTTGGGGTTTTCTTGGTAGAAATACTAGAATAGTTTGTCATTTCCTTCTCAAGCTCATTTTACAGATGGGGAAACTAAGGCAAACAGGGTTAAGTGACTTGGCCACAGTCACACAGCTAGTAAGTGTCAAAAGCCAATTTGAACTCAGGAAGATGAGACCTCCTGACTTCAGGCCTGGCACTCTATGCACTAAACTACTAGTTGTCATTATTATTATTTCTACTACTATTTATTAGTAGATAATATGTAACCTCTGCCTATTGTACCCAGCAGTCTAATGCAGGGCAGGGAGTAATGTTGACTAGGCAGTTTCTTTAAATGTAAGATTTCCACCAAAGTAGATCTAGCTCCCTGGAATGAAAAGCATTTATTGATTATTTACCAGGTGCAAAGTACAACATGCTAAACATGTCTCATGTTAATACGTCACAATTTAAGAATGTAAATTGACTTCTAAAAGAATGTCCAATCCAAAGAATTTACTAGAGATTAGAGTACTAGAGAAGGGAGATTTAATAACCATTCATTCCAAAGTTACATGTAGATAGTATGAAGCCAACTCTTCTCTAAGGACTATGGCACGTCAGCAACATGAAAAAGAGAATCAATCCCATTTTTAAAACCAAGCAAGAGAGAATTAACTCCATTTAAATGATGCATTAGAGATTAAAAACAGGAGTGCTTCTCCTGTGGGAATCTTGTCCAAGCCATTAGAGTGAAATTTCTCTTGTAATTCATTAACCTTGTATTTCCACACATTTGAATCCAGCTTTGTCCCCAGTACTGGCCAGAAAACGGAGTGCACAGACACGGCCCCATCCAAGTAGAATTTGTCTCTGCTGATTTAGAAGAGGACATCATCAGTCGAATATTCCGAATTTATAATGCATCCAGGGTAAGGATCACACCCAGTTTGGTCTACCTCACTTTAGGTTTCAATCAGCATAGAAGACAAAAACCTATTTTGCTTTTTTCTAATAAGCAGAGTAAGACTTGATTGAAACCTGCAGCAAGGTTTAATCAGGATTAAAAATTAATGCAATATTGATATCTTTGCAAGGTTCAAATAAGTAAACAAAACAATTTTCCCCTTACATGAAATGCAGAGATAAGTACCCCTAATCTCCTTCACAACCTTCATGCCCAGACCCTCAGATTATAACTTATTCTTCTCCTTCAGCTCACCTGTGATTAAAGTAAAGCCATTTTTCTGACTTGTGGACAATATGTTAAATCCTTATTCCTTGACATTTTGCTCTGGGTCTTTGCAGGAGTGCAAGTATTCTGTACCACTCTTATTTTCCTGGCCTGTCATTTAAAGCACCTGGTTCTTTATAACACAAGAAGATTAAAAATCATAACTCTCCAGGCCAGTAGACACTGTCTTGGTTATTTATAGGCAATGTCTGATTTAATAATGTCTCACTTTGATAAAAAGATCAAATAAGAGAAATCAGCCCATTGGAATTCAAAGTAAAGAGTGCCTATTTCTCCATGATTGTCATCTTATTTTCCACAGCCTCAAGATGGATACCGGATGGTACAGCAGTTCCAGTTTTTGGGGTGGCCAATGTATAGAGATACACCAGTATCCAAACGCTCTTTCTTGAAGCTCATACGCCAGGTGGAAAAATGGCAAGAAGAGTATAATGGTGGTGAAGGACGGACAGTTGTACATTGTTTGTAAGTACAGAAAAGAAAGGTTTTGATGGAAGAAAGGAAGGGAGAAAGGAAAAGGAGGAAAGAGAGAAGGGAAAGAATGAAGAAAGGAAAGAAGGAGGGAGGAAAGGAAGCAGTTAAGGAAGGAAGGAAAGAAAGAAGGGAGAGAGGAGGGAGGAAGGAAGGGAGGAAGGAAGGAAGGAAGGAGAAAGGAAAAGAAGAAAAGAGAGGAGGGATGGAGGGAGGCAGAGAGGGAGACAAAAAGGAAGGGAAAAATAAGGGAAGGAGGGAGAGAAGGAAGTGAGGAAAGGAGGGAGGTAGGAAGGAAGGGAGGGAAGAAGGAGGGAAGAAGGAAGAAAAGAAGGAAGGAAGAAAAAAGAAAGAAAAAGAGGGGAGAGAGGGAGGAAAACAGGGAGGGAAAAGGGGAAGGAAGGAAAAGAAAAAAGAAGAAAGGAATGAAGGAAGAAAGGGAAGGAGGGAGAGAAGGAAGTGAGGGATAAAGGGATGAAGGAAGGGAGGAAGGGATGGAGAGAAAGAAGGAAGAAAGGAAAGAAGAAGAAAAGAGAAGGAAGAAGGAAGGAAGGAAAGAAAGAAGGAGAGAGGAGGGAGGAAGGAAGGAGAAAGGAAAGAAGAAAAGAGAAGGAAGAAGGAAGGAAGGAAGGAAGGAAGAAAGGAAAGAAGAAGAAAAGAGAAGGAAGAAGGAAGGAAGGAAGGAAGGAAGAAAGGAAAAGAAGGAAGAAAGGAAAAGAAGGAGGGAAGAAGGAAGAAGGAAGGTGCATCTGGCAAGGCCCATTGAAAAATTTAACAGCAGTTCTGAAAGACATAGACTTTACTATTTGTGTCTTTCTTGTTTTTTGTTTGTTTTTACTTCCATTAAGAACCTATATTTAAATAAAACCATATCATGACAGGGTCTGCTATAGACAGACCTACTAATAATAATTACTCCTGATGATAATTAATAATAATAATAATAACTCATATTTATAATTTAACCCTACTGATAATAATAAATAACATATATTTATAGAGAACTTTAAAATTTGCAGCACACTTTACATATATTATCTTATTTGATCTTCACAAATGCTTCTTCCTGATGCTTATATGCCCAGGAAAGTAATTACAAAAAGAAGATAGTGGCTATGGTAAATGACCTTCCAGGGGCTACGTCATTAGTAGACGTCTGAGACAGGACTTGAACCTGGTCTTCCTGACTGCAGACCCAGCACTCTGTCTTTCCTTCTACCTAATGTGAAGGTAGCATGATGAAAGGGGCAGATTGTGGGTGGACATAGTGTCTGCTTAGCAATATGCATGGAATTGTTGCTGCCTACTACATTTTGAAAGCTCTCTGCAAAGCTGATGTGGTATTATTGTTGCTACTATTAGTATTAACAATGATAATAACCACCTTGCTTTTGTCTACTTCTCAAAGCCCTTTCCCATTTATTATCTCATTTGAGATAATGTGTAGCTAGCCAACCAGCTGTCATTTGGAGCATTTGTGGAAAGTTCAACAACCAGATAGTTTAGCTTTCATTTCTTGCTCAATGGAAAGCAGTTATGAATACACAATGAAGCTTCCTACTGACCTGAAGTATAAATGAAGTTGATCTCATGTTAGAGTTGACTCTCGTAAAATCACAACGTAACAAACTCAGCCTCCCTCCTCCCAACACTCCCAGATTCCCAGAACCTCCCCAGGGTCCCTGAAAGTGCCCAGATTTTTTCCCCTTCTTCTCTCTCATCCTCATACAGAGTTAGTTCATGTACACTCCATTCTAAAAGGGGTTACTTTCATTTAATTGTCCATTCCACTGATTCAAGCACTTGTGGACCACAGGGCTTCAGTCCTTCAGTTGTATATGACTCTTTGTGACTCCATGGATTAGGTATAACACATCCATACTTTCCTGGGATTTTCTTGGGAACTTGTGGATCATAAACTACACAACAAACTCTTTCTATAAGATGGTGTATTTTTAACTAATTATATAAGAACCACTTAATTTCCCCTGTTTTCCCTTCCCTTTCCCATAGAGCCATACTGTATGAAAACCCATTTTAAAATATATTTATTTAACATTTAAATACAAAATAGAAAAAGAAAAAAAAGTGCCATGAACACAACAGAACAGAAGAGAGGATTCAAATAAATTTCCATTTCAAGAAAACCTAATAAATATTGTATTGTAAATAAATATTTGTATATATTGTAAAAAATACTACTCCCCTTCACAGTTCCCAACCAGGGCATAAGATATTTCTCACGGAATAATAGAAGCTTTGGAGCAACATCTGCCATGGTGGTCCAGGTGGTTATTTGGCAAAGTGCATAGTCAAAAAAGACCTGAGGTCAAAATCAGCCCCAAACAGAATAGGTGTGTGACCCTGTGAAAGTCATTGTCTCTGTTTACCTTAATTTCCTTATCTGTAAAATGGCAATAATGGTAGCCCTATAGCAGTTCTTCACAAGCTGTTGTAAAGATCAAATTAGTACAGTGCTTGTCACAGAGTAAGTGCTGTTTAAATGTTAACTATCATCATCATCATCATTATTTTATCCCCTGGAAGGTAGGGATACCACATGGCTTCCTACTCAAGATCATAAAACACACTTTGAGAAGAGATGAAGGGGAAAAGGGAGGAAGAAAGGAAGAAAATAAGCATTTATCTAGTGCCTACTAGCTGCTGGACAGCTACATAGCACACTAAATAGAATATGGGGCATGGAATCGAGAGAATCACCCTCATGGTTTCAAATCTACCCTTCCACATCTACTAGCTGTATGACCCTAAGCAAATCACTTACTCCTATTTGCTTCGGTTTCTTCATCTATAAATTAAGCTGAAGAAAGAAATGGTAAACAACTCTAATATCTTTGCCAAGAAAATCCCAAATGGGGTCATGAAGAGTAAGACACAATTTGAACAACTCAACAACAATATGCTGCTACCGTTAAATACTTTATAAGTATCATCTCATTAATCCCCACAATAACCCTGAAAGATAAATGCTGAACCTCTGACAGAAAAGGATCTGATAACTGGTCCACCCTAAATTTTAATATCAGATAATGGTCCTAAAGTCATTTGCCTTCCTAGAGATGTTTACTTTTAAAATGCAAACAATTCCTTAATTTAAAGAGATGAATCTCTGGGTAGGGTTTTTCATGGCAGTGACAGGCTGGTGGCAGAAGGTATGTTTGAACAGAGCCCAGTTTTTCCTGTGCCTTCAGTCCATCATATAGATAGAAACTCACTATTTTTACAAGGCAAATCCATTATTGACTCCAAAAAATGGTGTAAATCTTCTCTTCTTCTCAGAAGGGAAATTTCTCCCCAGGAATTAATGTCCTTTATAGCTGCTGACCTTTGCTTCATAAACAGCCAAGAGAAGTCCAGCACTTCTCAGAAACCTTTAAGAACGCTGGAGCCACTAGCCCTACTAATCTATAATACAGAAAAAAGACTCCTGACTATGGGCCTCGGTTTTTTCATCTTTAAAACCAGGAAACTGAACTACATGGCTTCAAGGAAGTTGAATAATGCCAACTTTTGATTTTTGATCCTATTATCCCATTTATAAATTTACCACAAGCATTAAGTAGCAACTGAACTTTAGATGAACAGTGATGACATACTGTGCTGGTCACTCAAGTTTTGGAGGGAAAATAATCTTATCCTTTATGCCAAGATTGAAAAATAAAAAGAAAAAAGGTTTAGAATGAAAAAATAATCCATATTTCTGGACAGCTGGGAAGAACCTAACAGATTGTTTAGTCTAGATAGGGTTCTTAATCTTGGATGGATGGAGAACATTACAAAAAGATTCAAGAGGTCAATCTTGGTTTGTCAATATTTTGATAATCAAATTTCAATAAAGTTAGTTTCCTTTGTAATCCTGTATATTATACCTTATATATTTACAAACATTCTTCTGAAAAGTAATCTGTACTTCTGTACTGGTTGTACCAGACTGCCAAAGGGACAGTTCCCTGAAAAAAATTAAGAACCTCCTCATTATTCCAACCTGCTCAATTATAAATTTCGCAGAGAGGAATCTGATACCCAGAAAGGTTAAATGATCTTCCTACATTCAAACCAAAGTATCTTGATTCCAGGCCTTGTGTTCTTCCTACCATATTACCTGTTGATCTTCAAGTAGAACATGTAGATGAATGTATGTATGACCTTAAGAAACAAGATATTTGAGTCTGACTCTCAAACCATTTTAAACTCGTTACCTTTAAAGAAATGGAAATAAGGAATATCTTTGTTATATAGTAGTTTAAGTTTGAGCCGGTTGAAATGAAAAAAAATTTCTTTATTGACTTGTTAAGAAATCAGTTTATATTGGCATTCCCTAAAACTGGAAAGATAAGAAAGGAAGTGTCTAGGAGGAATAAGAAGGGGAAAAACAATCTTCCTGTCTTATTTCTCATCCTTTCTTCTCTCCAAGGAACAAAGTATGCCATTCAGAATAGTGTAGCTCCACCTAATGGTTATGTTCAGAGAAAACTTACCCAAAGATTAAAAATCACAAAATGCTCTGAATGCAATGAATGGGCATTTAGAATTCAATCAGAGGACAGATTTATGGGTAGGAAGGTCTCAAATTCAGCAGCTCTCTTAGGTACAAGAAGCAAATCCAGCTTCTATTTCCCTAGTTTCTTTTGGTAATCACTCTTTGGGTTCCATGGCATCCTGGTCCTGATGGAAAACTGGGCAAGAACCCAGGCTCTTTCAAATATCCATTCAAAGGTGTGCCAAATACTGTGGAAAACTCACCCCTATTATGGCTAATTAGAGGTAATGGTCTGGGTGAAAAGATCACCCCAGCTCTAGAGGTGGTCATAATTATTGGTTCACCAGTGTTTGAATCAGAATATTTCCATAGGCTACCCAGCCCACGAGTAAGAAATGGGAAAGTAAGGGCAAAAAGTAATCCAGCTACTTTATTCCCTTTATTCCAGGAATGGAGGTGGCCGCAGTGGGACTTTTTGTGCAATCAGCATTGTTTGTGAAATGCTCCGGCACCGGAGGGCAGTTGACGTCTTCCATGCTGTGAAGACCCTGAGGAACAATAAACCTAACATGGTGGACCTTCTGGTAGGCACTTTCTAACTGTACTATTAAATCGAAAATCTCTATTATCACCAGTCCCTGAGATCTCTAAGCTTTTAAGTTAGTTATTCACAAAAGAAGAGTCATTTTCAAAAGCATAATGTAATCATTTCACTTGTAATGGCTTTTCTTTCTTTTTTTTTTCTTAAAAAAAAAATCTGCTTCTTCCCAAGGAGATTTTGTCTTAGCTTGTTTGAAATTTGGAAATAGTTTGAAACTCACAAGTGAACATCCTTATTAATTTCCCTTCCTGGCAGTGCCATCCACATAGATAGCAGTCCTAGCACAGAAGAAATAATCGTAGCAAATGAAATGCCAGATTTTCAAATTATATATTTTATAAATAGCTTAATCACCTAATATTTATCAAAGCTGTGAGTTTTAGTTTGACATCCAGAATATTGCACTTAATTATGGTGGCCACATCCCAGAGAAGGATTAAAGGAGTTGAGAAACAAAGGATCGTATGCAATTATTTTCTTAGAGTATTTCATGAAATCTCTTTTTATGCCGAGCTGTTGAAGTGCCAACTACTGTGATTCAAGAATAGTGACACAGCTTAGAGGAAGAAGCTTTTAGATTAGGCTTTTGTAGTCTTGTGTTGGGAAAGGATGAACTGGGGAGCAGTAGGATTAATCCTTCATGTGGTGGGGGGAGGCCTTTGTGTGGGCTGGGGGAGATGAGCTGGCAAGTTTTTAAAAAGCTTTTCCCTGGGGGGTAGAAAATGTGAAGGCTGCAGAGTCCAACCCCTTGCTGTGTGTCCTCAGCTCCTGAGCTAGGGGATGAAGATGCTAACTTAGAGTCACCAAGCAGGTCATATTTTGAGATGGGAAATTAGCTGTAGTCACTATCAAAGGACCCCAGATCCATTCATCTATATAATAGTGTATTAAACATTTGTACAGTGCCATGTACATAATTGGGGCTTGGTAAATTGTAATGGTGCTGGTAATGGTTATAACTCCTAGAGACAATCAAACCCTAGTTAACGTGAACAGCTTCATTTGGACATCTGCTTCTCCCCAGACATATGTTTTATGCATGATGAGTTGTGATAGGTCCAGGAAGCGCGGCCTGGGGAAGGAGACTTGGAAGGGAAATGACCATTTTGCCAGGTGCACACACTCTCTCTCAGAAGCTATGACAGTTGTCTCATTGGCCAATGTGTTGGGTCCACCTCTCCACCCACTGCTCCCGCCTGCTCCTCTGTATAGGGTATATATGGCAAACATCAACCCTTCCGAGCAGTTTATAGAGATGAGTGTTGGATGAACTGCCAACTGATTGGTAAGTGGTAGGTGAGCCCCTGAGTGGGATAGCACGCCAGAGTCACTGACTGGCACACAAATGAATTCACAAAGAGCTGAATTCTTAGGCTTGGGAGGCTCCACCAAGGCTGCCATATCGTGGCAGACTTACACCCCGATTAAAAATTCAGAATTTGGCTACCTTTTGGTTTCTAGACAGATGTATAGCTTATAACCCTTGGCTGGCATTTAGTAAAACTGACCTTGATAAAATGTCATTTTGCTCACTGAATTTGCCTGAATTAACTAGATCCACATTAGAAATAGAACCCACCATGGTTAGCTTACTTTTTTTTTTCTTACTGTAGCTGGCAGCCAATTTTGCTGCTTACAAGACTTACTGGGAGAAATGGCAGGCTTCTTTCTATGTCAATAATACAGAATATGGTACTTTGATGTGATGATGAAATAAATGATTATTTTCTGTGGAGTACAAAGTTAAGTGCCAAAAGGATCCTTGATGCTGGCTAAGTAGGAAGGATCTTAAGACATTATAAATCATTTGGAGCTTCCTAGTGCCTCTTTATATTATCTACACGATCAAATATAAAGTCCCCCGTTCGGTATTTAAAGCTCTTCATAACCTGGGCCGCCTTCTACATTTCTAGGCTCCTTATCCTTTACTTACCTGCATAAACTCTTTGATTATAGTCACAGAGGCAAACGTACTGTTTCTCAGACATAGAATAGCAGCTCCCATCTTCATGACTATGTGTAGATTGTCCCTCGTGTCTGAAATGTTCTTACTCCTCACCTCTGATGGCTTCACTGCCTTCAGGACTTAAGTCTACTTACTTTAGGACACTTTCTCTCCTTTTCCCCAGATCTTAATGCCTTCCTGTCTCCGATTAACTTTGACCTACATCAGATACATCTGAAAAATACTTAAATACATGTCAAATTGGAGATAATCTCAGAGGGAAAGCATTGAGATTAAGAGGGATTAGAAATGATCCTGAGACTTAAAGGAAGCCAGGAAGGCCAGAAGGTGAAGATAAGGAAGAAAAGAGTCCCAAGCATGAGGGAAAACTCTCAGTTAGATGGAGTGCTATGTCTGAGGAATAGCAGGGGGCTTTGGATCGCAGAGTAGGTAGAGAGGAATAAAATGTCAGAAGCTTAAAGGATAAGAAGGATCTAGATAATTACCTCTTAAATTTCTTCTACTCATTACCTCTTTTTGTCCAAGATGTGTGTGACACCAGATGTATAGGTACATAAAATAGGTATACAAATCAAATATTTGCTAATAATAAAATTTCACGACCCCCCCATATTCAGTTATGAGATCCTATATAGAGTCAAAAACCATGATTTAAAAAACTGGGGTCTAGATTATGAAGGGTTTTAAAAGCCAAACAAGATTTTATATTTGATCCTAAGAGTTAAATAGGGAGCCACTGGAGTTTATTGAATATGGGGTCGTAGACTTGGTCTTAAAGAAATATCAGTTTCGGAAGTAGATTTCTTCGACAAAGAGATCTAACTCAGTTTCAATTGATCAAGGATGGACAGAAGTAGCTACACCCAAAGAAAGAACACTGGGAAATGAATATAAACTGCTTGCATTTTTGGTTTTCTTCCCGGGTTATTTCTACCTTCTGAATCCAATTCTCCCTGTGTAACAAGAGAACTGTTTGGTTCTGCAAACATATATTGTATCTAGGAAATACTGTAACCTATTTAACATGTAAAGGACTGCTTGCCATCTGGGGGAGGGGGTGGAGGGAGGAAGGGGAAAAATCAGAACAGAAGTGAGTGCAAGGGATAATGTTGTAAAAAATTACCCTGGCATGAGTTCTATCAATAAAAAGTTATTTAAAAATAAAAAATTAACAAAAGAAAAAGAAACATCAGTTTGACAGCTAAGGGGAAGATAGGAGAGAATACAAAGGGATTTGAGGCAGGCAGACCTGATGAGAGACTATTGCAATAGTATAAATGGAAAGTGATCTGCCTCTGAGTGATGGCAATGTCAGAGGAGAAAAGGGGATATGCATTTGAGAGATGTCACAAAAGTGCATTTGATAGACCTTAGCAACAGATTGGATACAGAGGGAAGTGTTGAGAGTGAGAAGTTGATGATGCATCTAGATTAATGATTGGGAAGATACAGTACCTCAACAGTAATAGATAAATTCAGAAAACTCCAAGCCCATTGCTAAATCTACTATATCACCTAGATACCCAAAAGTAGAGTTCAATTTTGAATATAATTGAATTTAGTATGTTGAGAAGCAATCATTCATAAAGTATATCATTGGGCCCAATGGTTTTTGTAGCTTGATATAGAACCTGGGAGAGTCTAAAGTTGTTTCCAAACCAATAAAAAGCATTAGAATACTGATTTAGTAGGAAAAAATATGAGCACTACTATAAAGAGCATATTTGTCATCATCTGGGGTTTTATTTGCTAACTGGAGGTTGTCTGAAGATTTTCATGAAGTCATTCTCTCTCTCTGTTCATCTATCAGTGAGTACTAATCTATGTGGAAAAAGAAAAGAGCTGTTGGATTGAGAATCTGAATTGTCATCTAGTCTCATCCAAGAGTTATAATTACCACATCTTCAATCAGTGGCCAGACAACCTGTATTTGAAGACTCCTGATAAGGGAGAACAGTCTGCTGAAGCATGCCATTCCACTTTGGGATCACCCTCATTACTAGGAAGTTTTTCTTTTAATGTTTTGAAATCTGCCTCCTTTGCGAGACTGTGATATTTAAAAGATTTAGAAAATTGAACATTTCTTACATGTATTTGAAGCTTTGGAATTTGAAGAAAGAAATTTCTACCTACCCAAAAAATATTCTAGGGAATTTAGAGAAATGCCTTGCCTGTAGCGCATTCTAGTAGCTTTCAAGAAGTGGAATGGAATCATAGGATAATATATTTCAGATTGGAAGGGTCCCTAAAGTTCATTGAGTCTTTTTACAAATGAAGGACCAGAGAGGTTATAGATGTGCCTAAGACCACACAAAGAATCAGCAACCAAGCTGAGCTTCTTTAAAAGGTGGTGAATTCCACAGCTGAGAGAATGTATTCAGAAGTTAAATGACTACTTATAGATATTAAAGGAGGAGTTCATAACCATGGAGGTTTCTTTCAACTCTCAGATTTTCTCCTTACAATCCAGTTTCCATCTTCACTATTCAACTGAAACAAATTGATAAATTCAGTGGCCTTTTCTCAGTCTTCTTCCTTATTGATCATTTGATACTAGTGACTACCTCTTTCTCCTAGATTCTTTCTCTTCCTTCAATATTCCTAATATTATTCTCTCTTGATTTACTTCCTACTTTTCTAATCCCTCTAATTCTCCTTTACTGGATCATCAATAATACATATCCCCAAAGCTCTATTCCAAGTTTTTTTCCTAGGCTATCTCCTCAATTTTCATGAGGTCAGTCATTATCTGTAATCGTATGATTCCACAAATCTATATATCTAGCTATAATCTCTCTTCAGGATCCACTTTCACATGTATCATTAGCTGCCTTTTAGTGTCTACAACTAATTATCCCATATGATCTTGGTCCAGGCATTTGATATTCCTGGCCTTCATTTTCTTTATTTGTAAGCTGAAAGGGTTTGGACTTCATGGCCGCTAAGGACCATTCCCATTCTATAATCTATGATTCTATGAGTAGTGTACTCAAATTCAAAATATCTAAGTTGAAACTCATTAACTTTCTTTCTAAAGCCAACTTTCCTCCTCATTCCCCATTTCTGTCAAGGATGTCACCATCTTTCCACTTTCCCAGATGCATAATTTTAAAATCATCTTTGATCATTCTCTTTCCCTCACTCCTCCCTACGTCCAATCACATAAAAAGTTCTAGCAATTAAAGGTTCAAACTACATATTTCTTCTTTCATAGCCATAGTTAAGGTGTCCTTTTAAGGTGTCCTTCTTAGAGGAATAACTTGATAAGAGTAGATCACATGCTGAAATAAGTCAGGAAACCCTGGGCTGACATCCCAAACCAAACACATACTATGCTCCTGAGCAAATCATTAAACTTTACAGGTCTTTACTTTCCTCATCATTGAGGAAGTTGGATCTGATATTCTGAGGTTCTTTGAATATATGATCCTATCAACAATTATTTGTAGTGCTGCCTTTGAGGAACCTAAGAGGCTTAGTGTTTAGATTTCAGACCACAGCATTCCTGAGAGTGTTTTCCTCAATCCTGAAAATGCCTTCTTCCGTGATTACCATTGTACATTACTTTCCACCCTGGCTGATTTATAGATGCATAGGCTCATTCTGTTGAATCCTTAGGGTTCCCAGGAAATACCAATCAATAGATGGTGTGTTCTGCAAACAGAAGAGATGGAATAGAATTTGGCAGGTGTCAGAAAGTACTACCATGAAACTCTCCCCCCACCCTTAGAACTTTTTCCAGGGACCTTTTTTTTCCCCACTGTAAGCTGCATCAAAGAAAATTGTGCATGGTTAAGAGCCTAATACAGCTCTTCATTTTCTCTAGGCACCAATAAATATTTCTTGACTGAATTGTTAGATAAGGGCCCCATGGGTTCACACAAATTCCATGTATATGGGAGGGAGAAGAAAGGATTCTAGAATTAATATATGAGAACAACTCTTTGCTATCTGCTTGATTCCCCCTCTCTCTGCACCCCTCAGATTTTGCAATTCTGATTATCTAAGCGTCTCTTTATTAAGTCCCCAGGAATCTTGCAATCTCAAGTGGTAGATAGAGGAAAAGAATTTGGAACTGCAAATAAAATGAAGTTGTAAAAAAAAAAAAAAAGAAAGAAAAATATACAAATAGAGTTGAAAGCTGGGCATTCTCAAAGGACATCTTTAAGATTGAAGATTTTGCTTCTTGAGTCAGGTTAGCTTTCAGCACATAAAAAAGTGATTGCTGATTGCAGAGTGGGAGGGTGAACTTACAAGACAGAAACTAGGTTTTGGTGTATAAGTGTCTGTCTGTGTGTGTATGTGTGTGTGTTTTCAAGTGAATGATGTGGGAACTGCTCTCACCACCTCATTTTAGGCAGCCTCCAAAGTGTTCTCTCTTTCTCAGACAATCTTGTGTTCCCATTAAAGAGTTAAGAGAACCCAGGAGAAGAGATTTGTGTTGTCTAAATTTAAGATTTTGTGTGGTTTTTCTAGCACTATCAATTTTATCTCAGTCCAATCTAACAAGCATTTACTATGCATCAGGCACTCTGCTAGGTACTAGAGATGCAAAAACAAAAAAGATACTCAGGTATGGTGTTAAGGCACTTGTAACCCAGTCATGTATGTTTTAAAAAATATAAAGATAGGCTAGGGCCTATTGAGGCATGCCTAATAGTCCCTACTTCTTGAAGGCAGGGACTGGTAGCTTCTGAATGCAAGAGTTCTGAGCTGCAACAAGGTTCAAGTCAGTTGGGTGTCTACACTAAGTCCAGCAACAACGTGGTGGGTCCCTGGGAGCAGAGGGCCATCAGACTGTCTAAGGAGGAGCAAACCAACCCAGATAAGAAAAATGGAGCCGATCAAGGTTTCTGTAACAATCAGTAGTGAGTCAAGGCCCATAAGTGGCCACTGCATTTCCAATCAAAGAACCCCAGTCACCAAGGAAAATTAATAAACATGTACACACACACATAAAATATATGTGTATATTTCATTATTATTTATATCATATTATCAGAAAAATGCAAGTGTTTCCATGAATAGCAATATTTATTGATTTAGAGGTTACACTGTAAAATAGTGCAGCTACACATTCTATAACCTAAATGAAAACATTGGACCAAATAATTCTGCTTTGAATTATTAATGTATGTAAATTTCTTTTGCTTCACATTAGTACAGTCTGTAATAAGGGCTTTATTTTAAGTTGAAGAATCCATAAGAATAAAATCCAAGATCAAAATTGCAAATTGTCAAACCTTCTTAGTTTCAAAGGGCAGATGGAGCAGGGAGAGGAACTTTGCCCCAGGTAACCATTGGAGAGTATTCTCTTTGAATCTTCTCTGCCATTTAGACAGTGGTGAGTTTTTGATGTCCCCAGATGGCCAGTAAATCAGAACACCTGTAGTTCTTCAGGTGCCAAGCTGCACCTGCTCCCACAGAAGTGATACTTTTGTTTTGAGTCAGGATCTCGAAGGTCTGCATGTGCATTTTTGTTGATTGACTGATTTATCTCTATCCTGAGATTTGCATTCAGCATTATTTCCCACTGTTATGCTTTCTTTTCCTATCCTAATTAAATGCAAGAGAAGTGGCACATACTCATAGATGAAATTTGGAAGCATCCAGTGTTACAAATTACAATCCAATGTTACCTTCTCATCTTGTAGAACTCTCTTCTTGAGTTTTCAATTGAGGATTTATCTAATATTCTACAGACCAACTCCTAGTTTTTTAAAAACATTTTGGGGGTTACTAGTACAGCATGTAGACTGCCCAGCTGTTATCTCTTATTCTAACTATGTAAACTGGCCCACCTCTTTTTCCAAATATCTTTTACTCAGATTATATCATTAACACCACTTCTTGCACATAAATAGAGGGACCATATACCTTCCATTTTCCTTAGGTCATCCCCAACATTTCCTCTTTAGAGATTGTGGTATTCCATGATGATGGCAGCCAATAGTCATTTTTTAAGTACCTACTATGTGCTAGATATTTATCGATATTAAAAAATGGGTTCTTGTGTCACAAAGTAGCTTGAAATTGTTTAAAATCACTGTGTAGTTTCCCCAATGCTCATTCGGAGCTCATTCTCTTCTTTCTATTCAAGTCTGGATGTGGCTCATTGTCCATCCACGGTATCTGTCCCAGATATAATCTGAATGATAAGCATTTTTTATCTATTAGTTTTTTTCTTGTTTAGAGATCAAACTGATCTTGTTTGAGTGGTTGTAGATCTCATTAGAGAGCACATGATGGAGGAAGGTACCCCACTGCTGAAGGAATGAATGATGTAAGCATTTAAAAGAGGAAGAAACAATGACTGAAAACCAGTATGAATTTATTAAGAACAGGTCATGCCATACTAACTGCATATCCTTTTATTAAAACAAGGTTTTTAGAATAGCAAATCAAAGGAATATCATTGAATTTTCTGTGTCTGGATTTTCAGCAAAGCCTTTCAAAATTATCTTTGCAAAGTAGAGAATTATAAATTGTGTTGTTCTTATTGTTGCTCAGTCATTTCTGACTCTTTGTGATGCCATTTTAGGGTTTTCTTGGCAAAAAATATTAGAATGGAGAAAACAGAGACAGCAGGTAAAATGACCATCCTAAGGTCACATAACAAATGTCTAAGGCCAGATTTGAACTTGGGAAGAAGATGAGTCTTCTTGGCTCTAAGCCCACTGGCTGCCCCAAAATAAATTGTGTAATAGTACAATTAGTTGGGCTCATATTTGGACGGTCAAGCCAACCCAACGAGTAAGATTAATGAATTAGTGTTTACTTGAGAGATACCTCAAGTCAAGTATCCCTGGTCCTGTTCTGTTATTTTCATCAGTGATCTAGATGAAGGAAATCACTTGATTATGAACTGTGAAAGTGACATTATTTTTGTACTTTGAAAGCTAAAAACAATAGTTAGCAAGGGGAAATGTTAAACTGTAGGTCTGAGTTCAAAATCAACTATATAAGTAAAAGGGGGTAAAGGAGAAATATAGCTCTAGAAAACTTTTCATATGAAAAAGACTTAATAAACTTTCAGCTCAAGACAGTTAACTGAGGGATAGGGTAGCCATAAAGGTCGTCAAATGCTTTCTTGAAGTACATCACTAGAACTTCAGTGTCCATAGAGATATTATAAACATATGAGCTATTGGGTCTAATTTGGTCTACTTTATCAAGCTAGAGTATGTCCAGGAGAGTGGACAGATTTAAGACCATGCTAGCAACTGAGCCCTAAAAAAATTAATGGAAGGAGCTTAAGATGCTTAACCCACAAAAAATGGGAAAAGATGAATGGGTTAAAGAGTTGTCATATAAAAGAGGAACAAGATTTGTTCTGATTGGGCCCAAAGACTGAACACCAAATGGTGAGAAATTACAATAGTAGATTTAAGTTCAATAGAAGGAGAAAAAACCTTCCTAAAAATTAGAACAATAGCCCCAAAATGGAGTGGGCTTTTTTGGAGTGGTGGTGAGCTCCCCGCTGCTGAACATATTCCATTGGAGGCAGTATAACAACTTGTTAGTGACATCATGGAACACATTGATACTCCGGGGAAGATTGGACTAGAGGTTCTTAAAAATCTCTATTAACTCTCCAGTTCTATGCTTGGGTCCCAGCAGCAAGCTAGTCTTCTCTTTGTCAGCACACATTCCATTTTTGCCCTCTTTTCAAGCCTAAAACTAATTAATGAGCCTGAAAGTGGAAGCATCTAGAAAAAAAAGGAGAAAATTCTCTCCCTTAAGCAGAGGGACACCTCACATGGCTTAATTATACTGCTCAAAAGCAAAGGAATTGAAAGAAGGGACTGCTGTGCAGAAGACAACCTGTACCTGGTGATCAAGTATAATCAGTTTGCAGGGCAAGAAAATTTCAGGCTCTTAGGAGATGCTGGGAGGTCGGGGCTCTAATTAGTTGTATTCCTGCCTGCTTCCCTTATTTGACTAATCCAGAAGCCAGTAATCACATACTGTGGAATTGGCAGTCTGTTTAGTGGGGATGAGATGGGAGAGGGCAGATTCATTTTGAGAATTATAGTCATGAGTACGACAGGGCAATTTCAGTGACTTCCAGGGGTTACGGGTCGTCAGCACTGAAGCGTGAAATCCCTTCTGTGTTTCTTTGCCTGTGTTGTGGCCCCAGGCCAGCTACTACATTTCACCACTTAATGCATTTTAATATGTTAAAGGAGTAGAGCGAGGTAATGTTCCTGTCTGGTTCCTAGTAGTCATTGAAATTAATTGCACAATTAGATCTATGCACAAAACCATTTTTCCATAAAAAGGGATGGGGGTCCCTGAGGTTTCAGTGGTAAAAATCTGTGTCATCTCTATAAAGCACACAAATAATAGAAATATTACTACTCTTTGTGACTAGCATGGCAGCACCATCATTAGGTTAAAAAAGGTTTTGAAACTTTTTTAAATTAAAGGAGTTTTTTAATTTTTCCAAAATAAATGTTACTAATTCCTAAAATAACAAATGTTAGAACAACATTGACTCAATAAATAGCCATCCACCCAGGAAAAGAATTTTTTTTTCCAGGTGAATAATAAAGAATGTTCAGTTTAATGTGATGAATCAAATCAGTTCCAATAGGGCAGTAATGAATTGAACCAACTACACCCAGTGAAATAAATGAGTATGAACCATTGCATAGAATTCCCAATCCCTCTGTTTTTGTCCATCTGCATTTTTTATTTCCTTCACAGGTTAATTATACACTATTTCAAAGTCTGATTCTTCTTGTGCAGAAAATAATTGTATGGATATGTATACATATATTGTATTTAACATATACTTTAACATATTTAACATGCATCGGTCTACCTGCTATCTGGGGAGGAGATGGGGGAAAGGAGGGGAAAAGTTGGAACAAAAGGTTTCACAATTCTCAATGCTGAAAAATTACCCATGCATATATCTTGTAAATAAAAAGCTATAATAATAAAATAAAAAAGAATGTTCAGTTTATTCACCAATTTGTATCCTCCCCATTAAGTGTTCTAAACCTTTGGTTTTATACCACAAAACCTATATATTCCCTTTCAAAATTCATAATTAAAGGAATTCTAAATTGCATTTAGAAGCTTATCAAAGTAAAGATGTTTTTTCCCCTATCCAAGTAAATGAATTCCTGGAATTCAAGCTTTGGACACCTTAGTGGTAGATAATACCCAGATAAAGAACTCCTACAGTAAAGGGAAGCATGGGACTGGTAGAGGTTTGGGGATTTTTTTTGTTTTTGTTTTGTTTTTTGCTGAGGCAATTGGGGTTAAGTGACTTACTTCGGGGCTGGTGCTCTATCCACTGTACCACCTAGCTGCCCCTAGTAGACTTTTTTTTTTAAATTGAGCTCATAGAATTATGTTTTATTTATTTGTCATATCATTCACTTTTTGTATGTATGTGTGTATGTGGCCATGCTTATTATAACCTTATCTTTTTGGGTGGCTATAAAAATAACTGAGTTCAACAGACATTTGCTAAGTATCTTCTATTTGTAAGGGGCTATGCTCAATCCTCAAAATACAAGAAGCAAATGAGAAATAAATAAGAAAGCAGTTGTTTGACATAAGGGACTTACTTTCAGCTGGAAAGTTTTTCTCAAGAGAAGTAACACAGTTTTAAAAAGTTCCAGATATGTGCAACTCACTATCTATCTTCTGACAAGTCAACTTCTTCTGAGCCTTGGTTTATTTATCTCTTGTCTTCAGTTTCCATATCTATAAAATGGGATAATATCTTTTGTCCTATCTGTCTAATCTGTATATGAGAAGAAAAGCTTGAAGTGTAAAAGGAATTCTCAATTAGAATGAAAAATGAATGGGAATTATATCTCTGAGGGGAGAGATTGATAAGAAGGAAACAGGCATTTATCAAGTCTCTATTATGTGTGAGACACTGCACTAAGCATTTTTTTAAATGTCTCATTTGATTCTCACTAAAATCCTGGAATTTAGATACCAGGGCCATAACTAAAAACTGAGTGGTTTGGTGAACAAGGGATGGTTTTATTGTCTTTTACAAAGCCAACAAGATGTGTGTGTGTGTGTGTGTGTGTGTGTGTGTGTGTATTTTTATCTAGCTATTTATTTGTTTACTTATTTATGTCCATGTCTACTGAAAAGGTCTGAAACTCAGCCATTTAATAGCTCACCTAAAATGGGGTTCAGTCTGTCTCTCTCCTATATGACTCCCCTCCAGAGGTGCCTGAGGACTCTTGTAGGTCAACCTTTTCCGATGCATAAAGGCAAACCAGAATAACTTCTCTTCTTTTTTCCCCTTTGGCTTTTTTCTAAATGTTCTCTTGTTGAGTTTTTTTTTTTTTTTTTGGATCTTCCAATCATCTCCAACCCACTGCCTCATCCCATTGAACCCTTCTCTTACAGCAAAGAAAAACAGTTTAGTAAAGACCACACCGCAAAGTGTGAGCTCGTTAGTACTTCTTTCTAAGGTGTAAATGGCCACTATCACAACCCAGGACATGGATCTCAGAACTACTCATTAGTAAAAGGCAGCATGATGTAGTAGGTAAAAAGTCAATCTCATAGCCAGTAAGAACCGAGTTCAAGTCCCTCTGCTAACCCTTTGTGACACTAGGCAAAGCTCAAAGGTCTCAGCAACTCTCAGACAACAAATTATAGAAAAGGTACTGACATTTGATGGTAGAAGGAATTTATTTAGTGGGAAGTTCCCTATTATGAAAGTAAACACAGGTCTAGTCTCCTATCCTGATCACTTATTATATTGATTGGGATGTTCCCCCATTAAAAAGAAGAATGAATCAAGACACAAATACATAGTTTGTGTGTACATGTTGTTTGTTTATTGCCCAGCAATTGTTCAGATTGTTTTTGTTTTTGTTTGTGAGGGTAGGGTGGGAGTTGAGGCATGGAGGTGGTAGTTGTGATTTTTTATTTTATCTTTTGCCCCATCATTTTCAAATTTATAATTGAGGGGGCAAGTATGAGGAGAAATTTTTTTTGTACTTTTCAACATTGCAGCTACATTGCAGCACTTTGTATCTGGGTCTTTTTCCATGTGCTAACATAAAACAAAACAAAACAAATATCACAATACTCTCTAAGGATCTCAAATCAACTGCCCTAAAGATCTGATGCTGATTAATGATGATTTTATATGAAGCCCCACCTCCTATTTAAAAATTAACCAGTAATTTTTAAAAAAGCTACCTTTGTGAGTTTGTCGACAGAGTGTGATTGTAAATAGACTATAAGCTTCTTGAGGGCAAGAACTGTCTTTTACCTTTGTCTCTCTAGTGCTTATGACAAATCCTGGCACATAGTCGCTACTTAACTAATGTTTATTGGCTTAGGAGGACCCTCCTCAACTGAAGAACAAAATCAAGAGCAGAAGTATTCCTTATTATCATCTCCAGCAGCTAGGGGGCCAGGTAGATAAGATGGTGGATAGGGGTTTAAAGATAGCCTCAGACAATGTGAATTCAGAACAAATCCCTTTTGCTTTTGTCTGCTTCAGCTTCTCTCTCTGTAAAAATAGTAATAGAACCTACCTCTCAAAGTTATCGTAAGGATCAAATGAGATAATATTTACAAAGAACATTGAAAATATTAAAGCTATATAAATACTATATAAATATAAATAGTATATAAATGCCAGCTATAATGATTAAGGGTGGTGATGGTGGTGTAATGATGATGATGGTGATGGTGATCATGATGATGATGATTGATAATATTGCACAGTGTCCAACAACTCAGGAAAAGAGACTAGCTTTTGCTAATTACCTCCTCCAATCTCATGGTAACTATACACATATATATAGATAGACATAGATATATATATATACATACATGTTATGTATGTATATATATATATCTATGTCTATCTACATATCTGATATAGATATAGCTATATATGGCTAACACATGATGATATTAGCCCATATTACTGGACACTCTCCCAGGAGACCCGATGACCTTGGTTTTTCATCTTCCTGAAATACCCTTTGCCCACAGAAACAAGAGAGGACTTGTAAAAAATATCCTGAGAGAAGTAAAAAGAACCCTGCCTTATGTCAGAGGACATAGTTTCCCATCCTAACTACCTGTGTGACCCTCAGCTTCATTAGCCATAAAATTGGGGGAGCAGTGTTCAGTTGGTTCTCAGGAGGGTCCTTCTACCTCTGCATCTATGACCCTATGGAAAAAAAACATAAGCTGTTGAGTATTTCTACAGCTTAGGTAGAGGGACTTTTTTCCTTTCCCATATTGGGTGATGAGATTGATGGACTCCAATTAAGTCTCTAATCTGGCATAACCATCTTAACTAAAATTGGAGCTGGCTGTCATACGGCTGACAGTTTTTTCCTTGCTGTTTCCCCAGGACCAATACAAGTTCTGCTATGAAGTCGCTTTAGAATACTTGAATTCTGGCTGATGGAGAAAGCTGCCCTGCAGACCCTCACGCCCTCCCGGGAACCGCAAAGCCCCATGATGTTTGTGTATATGAGATGAAGACTTCTCAGTGTCATGCTTATTTTGCTTTGTATAATTGGCTCTTTTTAAGAGCCTGAGAAAGTGTTTATAAACCCGCCTGCACTGCCTACTTTCCACCATACTGCTGCTGCCTGACAGAAACACAAAACACACTCTCTGCGGTCGTCGGATACTGTGTTCATAATCATCGTCTTGAAAGAGCAGCCTAGACATCTGGTAAATTAAAAGAGCACAATTATATTCTTATGAAGGAATTTGTCCCTTTGAGGTTTAATTTTGTTGCCTGTGATCCTTTGTTATTGTCACAGCTAAGTGTATATTTTTGTTCTGTGGAGAATGTTGTCTGGCATTTATGATAATATATTATTTTAGTTAATATTTGTATTTTAACACATACATAACAGAAAGTATAAGTAGCTTACCTGAACTAACAGACAAAGAACTCATAACAAACCCTGCTAACTTTCTGGAGTGGTAGTTTCTCTCTGATCAATAATGTTTCAAGGAGGAACAACTTGACAGGAATTCACTCTAAAAAGGTCAAACCAGATGACCGGGTGAAATAGATCCAAAGCTTTTTCATTTGTTTATATTGTAAATATTTTTTTTTGATTTCATCAAATTATTTATTCATTAAAAGAAATTTTTTGTGAAGCACAGTGAGTGACAATCATTTTTATTAAGCCCTGGAAATGCTTTATTTACTGTATGATAATGTAAACATTTGTTACCTTGTATGGATTCTCAGCTCAATAAATGATGGCACATGGCAGATTTGTGTTGGATTTCTGGTACACCAGGACATGGATGGGCTGAAGCAGCAGTTATTTAACTCTGAATTTCACCTTTTGGAACCTTCAGAGGGAGCACCATTGCCAATCTCTAGAGACCCATGAGAAATGGAGATATTCTATCCAGGAAGGGGTTGGGAGGCAGAGGGGCAGAGAGTGTGTTTGCTGAGAGACACTGGTTTGGACTTTTATCATTAAGAAGTCTGTGCTTCATCTACCCCCGATACTCATGGAAAGCAAAGCACAAAAAGGTCACCAAAAAGATGAGTTGCTGAGCTGGAACTGGCTAGCTACTCCAGCAGAAAGCTGGCCCCTGATTCTGAGAGTCAAGACGCTCGTCTCTTCCGTTCCCTGAATGACCTTTAACAATTTCTTAGCTTGCTTCAGTTTCCCCCTCTGCAGGTTGGGATTGATCTTCCCCCTCCTTGCCTCATTCACTCGATAATGAGAGCATGAAAATTAAAATGAATGAGTGGTAAAGAAGATTAGAAGATGCTTATGAGTATTATATGTATTCTTTAGCTGTATTTTTTGGTATAATAAGTAATCTGTAAAAAAAAAAAAAAAAAGAATGGCAGCACGATTCACACACATCCATCAGAATACATACATACATACACACACACACACTCACACATTCATGCATATACATATTCTTTAGGGTAAATGGCCTTTAAAAAAAGTTCTACTTTTATACAATGACTATAGTCCTGCTCCCATTACATAAAATGGTTTTTACTGTTTATAAGAAAAACATAGTAGACATATTGTCACTAATTTCCATAGTGTTGGGGGGATTTTTTTTGTTTTGTTTTTTTGCAAAAATGATTTGAGAGTAATAAGAAACTCCATCTCAGATACTCCCCAGTTCTACCCTTGGGTTATAGAATTAACATGCCCTAGCCCTTGAGCCACAGAATTAGCAAATCTATGGTAGAAGCTGGATAAAGTGTCTCTCTTTCATACTGTAACTTTACTGAACTCTTTGTAATAGTGTTATATTCCTTTCAATAAATTTTGCCATTTGACAAGAGGGAAAAAAAGAAACTCCATCTGGGAAATCCCCAAGGATACTTTGTAGGCTAAAAGAGGATTGCTTAGAGTAGATAGCACCCTGCAGTGACTCTTTCAGTTCTACTTCTAAGCGTAAAAGCTAGTCCCAAGATCTCAGAACAACCCAGTGCTTCATTCAGGGTTGAGTAAAACTTCTTATTCCTCCAGCTAAAGCTGCTGAAGCACCCATCCAGACTGTTGCTACTTAGGTTTCAGAACTGTCAGAGAACAGACAGAAGGTCTTTCTTTTCAAGATGGCTAGAACCCTAGAAGCCATCAGAGTGAGTATAAATTGGCAGAATGAATGGCTTTAATGTGCCCTGTTCTTCAAGGCTCTTGGTGAGAATGAACTCTTGGCAATCCTTTTCACTTAGTCTCTAAGAGACTGCTTGAAGAAAAACATTGAAGGCTGAAAGGTTTGTCTGGACTCCTCCAAACAATTTTCCACAGGATTTAAAATTGCGGATCAACATATGTGAAAGTTTGCCTAGTATACCCTAACTTATGTGGGGTAAAATCAGCCAGTAAACCTTTATTAAGCACCTACTATGTGCCAGACACTGTACTAAGTGCTAGGGATACAGAGAAAGACAAGATATCCCCTGCTTTCGAGGAGCTTGCCAGAGAGAATGCAAATAACTATAATAAGATACGGACAGAATAAAAAATAAGGAAAAGAGAGAAGGCAATAGAATTGAGAGATCAGGAAAAATTTCCTGTAGAAAGTAGACTTTTAGCTGGTTTTTGAATGAACTTAAGCAAGCCAGAATAGGAACATTAGGAGGAAGTGAATTCCAAGCTCAAGAAGAGCCAATAAAAATATGTATTGTAGAAAAAAATTATGTATAGCAAAAATGAAGATGAGTGGACTCTATGTTAGAGCAGATGGTGTGTTATATACTTTTTTTTTTGGTAGTGGGAAATGGTTGCCTTTATATAAGATAATGACCCTTTCTGAACTTGAATCTCTTGATCTATCATTTTTCTTCCTCCTTCCCTACAAGAGTAGAAGATCATAATCCAGATCTAGACATGACCACAAAATATACCTACTCCAATCCTTTCCTTAAAATGTTACTTGACCTACAAGCTCAAACTGGTAGTAAGTGGCAGGGCTGGAATTCAAACTCAGATCCAAGTTCAGTGTTTTTCCTTTAACTACACCGAATAATTGATCCATTTAAGAATGCTTGGGTCTAAGCTAGAAATGTTATCCCTCTCATTTAAAGGTGGCAAAAAAAAAGTCCTAAACTGTAAATTCCTGAGGATTCAGTGTCAACGATGATGTTTTGGGGGTTCCATTTTGGAGCTGTCTTTTATAAAATTACTGCTTTCTTGTACTGAATTGAAGATAAATATGATAATAACACTCCCTAATGTTCCCCCATTATTGATTGCCTCCTTTGTAAATCAAGGTCAGTCAGTGTGACACATTTGAAGGACCGTCCAAATGCAGGATGAAATTCATTTTTGACCTAATAGATGTTTTATGGAATGGTCAAAGCTCAGACAGTAAAGTATCAGAAGTGGGATCTGAATCCATAGCTTCTTGATTTCAAATTCGCCATTTGTTTCATTATTTAATTAACTAACACTAGTAACACTAGGACAGGTCCTAATTGACAGCTCAGCCACAGTGACTTTCGTAGAAAAAAGGAAATGGAATGTTCTTCCCTTCCCTTAGTTTGATGAGATGGTCACCATTTCTTAGACTCCATTAGAAGAAAGATTTCAGGTACAGCTCTAATATGGCCCTTCAGAAAGAGGTATTCTTAGAACTTTATTTAGCATAATTATGAGAGCCAAAAACCACAATGCCTCTTTCTGACATACTTTGGACCCTATTTCTCTGCACAGAACCAATGATTTCTCCTATATTTGGCCATATTCAAGATAAACATCAGCATTTAATTGTTGCTCCAAATATACTTCTTTTGTTAAGAAAGTGGGTAGATCCTAAGTTAGCGTGGATGGATATGCCTTTATGTAGGGTGGGGTCTTAGCTGCATTTATACAAAGTGATAGCTCCTCTTGGACTCGAATGCCTCAGCCTAACATAGGCTTCTCCCCCTAACCCTACAAGACTATAGGATCAGAGATCCAGAACTAATGTGACTTTAGAGATTATCTGGGAATAACATGGTATTGGGTGTAGGGGAAAGGAATATGCTAAGTTTGGAGTTAGGATGTCTGAATTTGACTTCTGGTTCCCCAGTTCATTGTGGCCAGAAATAAGGGGAGTGAAGTGGGTGGGGAAAGAAAAAGCATTTATTAAGCACCTACAGTATGCCTGCATTATGCTAAGTGCTTTACAAATATTATCTCATTTGTTTATTTCTCTTACCTACAAAAGGAGAAATTTGAATTAATTACAGGTACCTTCCAGTTTTTAAGTTTTATTCACCTCCCACAGGACACGCAAGACTGGATAGAAAGAAGATACTATGTAGCCTTTGGCAAAAGGTAGCTTTTTGCCAAAAACTCATCAAAAAGTAATTTTTGGAGATGGAGTCTAAAAACACTGTTTCTAAGGGCTTTTTTTTTTTTTTTTTTTTTTTTTTTAGAAAATTGACAGGTGACATATACTTCATTTCATTAATATTTTCTGCCTTCAATCCTTTCCATCCAAAATAAATGTGTTGAATGATCATTCTATATTTAAAGCATTAAACTATATATTTAAATTTTTCCCAGTGTCCTTTGGGATAACCTGAGATATCACACAGCAAGGGTTAAAGACCAATAATTTTTTTAGAAAACTCTAAATATCAAAACATAGTTTTGCATCAGAAGGAAAGATTCACTTAGTGGCCATACCTATGGGGACTTGTATGGGCAAATCTCATTTCAAGATCTCATGATTCAGTGCATGGATTTGCTACTCTTCCCTACATCCCACCCCCACTTTTCTGCCATTTTGCTGACATCTAGAATTTCCACTGAAAGACAAGACAGGGTAATGTGATGAAAATCAAATCACATAGATTTTCTCTTATTCTTAAAGGGCTAGTAGAAATGAAAAACTGTGCCCCCTCCCCCTCCTTTTTTGTGCCTGTCATGTGATTGGAAAACAATGAATTTAGGGCCAGCCCCTGTTGACATGTTACTTGGCAAACTTTCAGCACCTAAGAAGAAAATTATCTACTCCCTGAGCAGCTACTAAAAAGGACATTAGCTAGGCAGGAAGACTAAGGAGAAAATATTGATCCTTGGAACTGACAAGCGAGAGGGAACAGTCAGATACATGAGCATTCAGGAGGAAAGAAACAAGGCCCAAATGCAGGAAATTTTACAGCAGCCGGGACTTGTTTTTACTATGTTCTTCTAGCTAATGAAGTTAAAATGACTGTCACTGATTTACAACGTCTCTGCTCTGGAGAGGGAGGAGTTGAATTAGAATTCTGTAGTATAGTTGCGACTATATGTCCTCTCAGGCGCCATCTCTGTAATGACAACTGTAGCTACAACCTCAGCATTTATAGTTATGGGAAATGTTCTGATTCAATGGCTTTTGTGCTGTTCCTCATATTAAGGAGAGAATGAACTTCCAAGAAAATATGCCTTTCATTCCAGCAATTTCGAGGTAGATCCCACAGTTAGTTGTTAAATTCTAGGTTTCTCTGGGTAATGAAGGGAGACGAACCTAGAGAATCCAAAGGAGAAGGGATATAAAATTGCTCAGCAACTCATTTCTCATACTAGCTCCTCATAAATCACTTAACCACCCTAGGCAGCTCAGGAAACTTCCCTCTCTTTCATGAAGCTTTCCCAGAGCAGCTCCCACCCACTCCACAATCTCAGGGGTCAGGGTAGCAATATCCCATTGGAAACAAACATATGACAAATTCACAATGGCCATTCTCTTTGCCAAAAGAAAGGTTTATGGGGCAGTTAAGTGGTGCAGTGGATAGAGCATCAGCCCTGACCAGGAGGACCTGAATTCAAATCTGGTCTCAGATGCTTAACGCATCCTAGCTGTGTAATCCTGGGCAAGTCACTTAATCCCAATTCCTCAGGGGGAAAGAAGTTTATTTGGGGAAAGAGGTTGCAGAAAATAAAAGAGGTAAAATAGGTACCAGGAATGGCAAATATAAGAGCAATAGGGTTATCAAGGAAAGAAATCTGGAAGAATACATTAAAGGAATATGCCATGAGGCCTGAGTGTGCCATTGACTGGCAGGTTAAATTCATGGAGGAGTTTAGCAGGCTAACTAAGAGTTAGCTAGAGTAAGGAGAAAAATAGCATTAGAGGGAAGACACTAACAGGGAGAGAGAAAGAGTGCCTCATAATGAGCTTAGTCCTGGAAAGAACTTAGCCAAGGTCTTCATCATGAGTAGGTCTTTTATAGGGAAAATACAGCCTGGGAAATTTCTCAGGGAAACCACAGAAATAAAGGCAGGAACTCAGAGGGAGGTTTCAAGGAGCCAAATAGAATGCACTTGGCAGAAAAGGTTCCAGACCTGACTAAAGATATGCTAATCAATATCTTATAGATTGTTAAAAGATGCACAAAGATTAGGGGATAGACAGTAGAGATTGAACAAAGAGTTCCATTCTCACAACCTCTATGCAAGCAGGATAGCCTGGGACTTGATTATATCTGATAATAACCAGATGGGCTTCTTCCTGACAGAAGAGAGGAAGTACATATCAAATCCTTGGCCCATTCTTTACCTTGGATCATCTTAAAATTAAATGTTTGGTCTCAAGAGAAAAATCACCCTCAATAATAATAATCAAAGAGATGCCAAATAAAACACTTCAATATCATTATAATATTGATAAAATAAAAATATTATTATGATTATAAGCAACAACACTTAATGCCAGTGGAGTAGGACATACACTCATTCTTTTACTGGTGGCCAGAAATCTGGAGAGCAATTTGTCCTTAAGTAGTAAAAGTTATAAAAATAACTATGAACCAACAAATACACTGTTGGGACTATATTGTTAATTATTTTTCCAATTATGCGCCCCAAGATTTTTATAGCAGCATAATTCACAATTGCAATAAATGGTAGCAGTAACTTAATTATCCACTGATTGGAAAACAGGTAAATAAATTTGCTACATTAATGTCATTGTGCTACATAGCATCAATTCTATGATGCAAATAATACTAATAAAAAATCTTTTAAAAATCAGAATCAAAAAAGATTGCTAAGTATAATCATAAAAAAGAAAAAAAATGGAAACGAATGTACAAGAACCCCAATATAGTCTTCAAAAGAATAAGTGAAAAGTTAAAAGGGGAAATAGTTGGTGTAGTAAATAGAATACCTGCCTTGGAGTCAGAAGTTCAAATCTGGCCTCACATGTATGATCCTGGGCAGTAAGCCACTTATCTTTGATTGCCTTAAAAAGTAAATAAATAAACAAACAAATAAATGAAGGAATGAAGTTTCAGGTTATATTCTGAAATTTTATTCATTGAAATGCAAACAGTTTCTAAGAAGATTTGAACTTGGGGAGGAGGGAAAAATACAGGATGGATCTAGACTCTGAGTTCATTAATAAAAAGAATTTCCTTGGAGGAAACTCTCTTAGAACAGATTTGCATCAATTCTGCAACTTAGAGATTTACATTATTAGCTAGGGTGCAGAGAGTTTAAGTGACTTTTGTCCAGGATCACACAGCCAATATGTATCAGATATGGGACTTGGGCCCAGGTTTTTCTGTCTCCAAGGTTAGCATTCCAGGAAAGCTCTGTACAATTTGTTATTTATCAACGTTCAGAAAGACAGTCTTAAGGGGTTGAAAAGGCTTAGATTCAACTTTAACCTATGACAGATACTGGCTATTTGAATCTGAGTAAATCACTTAAGTTCTCAGAGCACCTCTCTAAGACTCAGTTTAAGAGAAGAATCATTCTACAGTGATTATGGAGGAAGGGGCACATGCTGAGAAATTTAGTCAAAACAATAAAAATTCAATATTAAGTATTAGATATTAAGTTTTTCCTTGGGAAGATGAGAAATACCATTCCATCCACACCAGTCTCCTGGCTTTAGGGTAAGAACGCATTCTTTCAAGTGGGGTTTCCTAAATATTGATTGAAGAGATGAAACACTGTTCTGTTGAATATCCAACACTTCCTTTCCAAGGAGAAGGAGAAAGGCTATTCCATCAAATCTCCAGCTTGGTCTTCTGCCTCAGAGGAAGGGAAGTGATATCATTCTTCAGTTCTAAGCACTTTTCTTTCCTGATCTGGATAAGTTCTGAGAGTGAAATCCTGTAGCCAAAATCCTACAAACAATGAAAATCTTAGTAAATTCATGCCTTCTGCATCCCTGAAATTCTGAATAGCAAGAGGTTCCATTCCCCATTTTCCATTTATCTCATTATTTCCATTCTCAATACCCTCTCCCCCAAATCTTAGTCTAAAGGTACTCAACCTTCTCACTATGCTCTCTCCATTCCAAAAGGAATGTTTGCTCCATAAGCAACAAACTTGCTTAAAACTTTTTCTTTCCCACTCCTTCCAAAAGATACTCACAAAGCATCTCAAAGTTCAATTCTGATTTCTGAAGCAAAAAATCTTCCTCAAAATGATTATCAGTTATTGCACTATCTCTGCCAGGATTTCAGAGGCTTTGCATAAGGTGCTATATAAATATTTATTCCCTTTCCTCTTTCCTCTCCTTCCATACTCCCAGGTGAGTGAATATTTTGCCTCATTTTGACTGAAAAAACTTAGGCCATTGCCTGACAGTTCCTCTTCTCCCCTCTTCCTCATCATACATCTTTCAGATGTCTCACATAAAGAAATAGCTCTTCTGCCTCCCAAAGCAAACTCCTCTTCAGAAACCAGTGATCCCATTCCATGCCATTCTTTCCAGCAAATTGCCATTTCCATCATCCCACTGTCACTCTGATCTTCAATTTCCTCCATTGTACTGGATGCTTCCCAACTGACTACAAACATGCTCGTGTCTCCCCCATCATCAGAAACACATATTTGATCCATCCATCTTTACTAGCTCTTATTCCATATCTCTCCTCCATTTTGACACTAAATTCCTTGAACAAGACTACAACACTTCCTTTTCTCTCACTCTCTTTTTAACTTCCACAGTCTAGTTTTCAACCTCATCATTCAATCAAAAACTGCTCCTTAAAGTTAATAAGATTCTCTCGATTGCCTAATCTAATGGCCTTTTCTGAGTCCTTATCTCAAATGATCCCTTTCCAGCTTTTGACACTGTCAGTTGGTGATTATATCAGGACACTGCTTTCTCATTGTTCTCCTCAATCTACTTCACTGGATCTTCATCTATATGACCATAGATGTCCCACAGAACTCTATCCCAAGCCCTCTGATCTTCTCTATTTGTACTATTTTGCATGTGATTACATTAGCTCTCCTGATTGAATTGGATTCCATTATTATCTCCACCCTGTTGATTCTCAAATGATTCTCATTTAACTCTAGTCTCTCTGATGATCCCCAGTCTCACCTCTTCAATGGCCTATTAAACATCTTGAACTGGATGACCTATTGATTTTACCTTCATAAGATCTTGTCTACATCCCCTTATTTCTTCTGATCCTTTTATTACCCTAATGAAGGCCCCCATCTCCTTGAATCTGGATTATTGAAATATCTGGTTGGTTGGCAGCTGGAGGCTCACTATGTCCTAATCCATTTTTTACTCAGCTGTCAAGACACTCTTCCTAAATGTAGGTCTGATCAAGTCATTACCAGCTCTACTAGGTAAACTGCAGCGGCTCCCTATCATGTCCTGCTTCCAATATAAAATCTTTGGTTTGGTATTCAAAGTCCTTCATAACCTTCATGGGTGGCTTCTGTCCCTTCTCCACCTACCTTTACTATCTACTACCCCCCTCCCCCATAAACTCTGCATTTGTGAGACATTGATCTCTTTACTTTTCTTTGCAGAAGATACTCCATCTATTTACTCTGAGTATTTTCACTGGCTGTTCCCCATGTCTGGAATGTTTTCTCCCATCTCCTGACTTCCCCAGCTTCCCTTTAAATCCCAGAAAAAAGCACACCATTTACAGAAAACCTTTCTCAGACCCCTGTAATTGTAGTGCTTTCTCTCTGTTGATTATTTTCAAAATATCCTGTGCATGGTTTGTTTATACATACCTATTTGCAAGTTGTCCCCTACATTTTTTATTGTTCAGTCATTTTAGCCATATTTAACTCTTCATGACCTCATTTGGGGTTTTCTTGATAAAAGATACTGGAAGGGTTTGCCATTTCTTTCTCAAACTCATTTTACAGATCAGGAAACTGAGGCAAACAAGGGTAAGTGA
Organism: Antechinus flavipes; assembly: GCF_016432865.1. Classification (NCBI taxonomy): domain Eukaryota; kingdom Metazoa; phylum Chordata; class Mammalia; order Dasyuromorphia; family Dasyuridae; genus Antechinus; species Antechinus flavipes. The sequence goes on from NC_067398.1 coordinate 507,196,314, forward strand.
CACAGCTAGGAAATGTCTGAAGTCATGTTTGAACTCAGGTCTTCCTAATTCCAAGCCCAGTACACTATCCACTATATCATCTACCTGTCAACTTCTCCTTTGGAAGAGAACTCCTTCAGAGTTTCAGGTTTTCCTTCGCAATAGTTTTGTCTTTTACCTTTCTTTGTATCCCTAATTGCACAGTGCTGGGCACATAGTAGATGTTTAAGAAATACTTATTGGCTGACTGACTATCCTTCTACTAATCCACTGAATAGTTTTAACTACTGATAGTTTAAAAAAAAATCTCCCCATCAAAGTAAAAAAGGTTTGTGTTTGTTTTTCTGTGAGCAAGTTAATTCTTTATCCCAGAGCGGGGAAGACTTAAAAATTCCCTTTGCCTGGTGGAAGAGACGATTCTCTCTGTAGTATCAGTCAACAAGTAAAACTACCATGATGTCTGATTGTACTTCATCTGCATAAGCCCATTCCCTGTAAACACCCGTCTTTTCTGCCTCCAATCACACAAAAGAGGCCCAGGAGCAATGGACCCATCACTTTACTTAGGAGAGTCTTCATCAGAATCTCCATATCCAGATACAATGACCACAAGTCATACTTGTGGCTCTCAGACTCCCAGAAGGAGTATTTCCCATCCAAGGAAATATCCTGCCTGTCCAAAAGCCAGTAAGCACCCCCTGCCTTGACTCTTTTAAGTATCTTGGATCACTCCAATTAGGCAAAGCTGTTATTAGTCATGGCTAGTGACTAACCCTACTCAAATTGGGCGTTTAGGAGGAGGACAGACAAGAGGGAAAAGCTAGACTTTCCTAGGGATACCATTCAGTTTTGAAACGAGAACAAAATTTTTTCTAAGATATGACTAAGATGGACACAAAGCCTCTCCTAAAGCTCCTTCAGTTGTTACTACACTCACTCTCTCCCACTAAATATTTTAAACATGCTTATTTTTGTTCACAAGGCAGTGAATAGAGTGCTGGGCCTGCGGTCAGGAAGACTCCTCTTCCTGAGTGCAAATCTAGCCTCAGATACTTACTATCTGTGCAACTCTGAACAAATCACTTAACTCACTTGCCTCAATTTCCTCTTCTGTAAAATGAGCTGGAGAAGAAAATGGCAATGCACTCTAGTATCTCTGCCAAGAAAACTTTAAATGGGGTCACAAAGAGTTGAATACAACTGAAATGATTAAACAACATCTTTGTACATGTTTTCCCCAAGTAGAGTATAAGCTTCTTGAAGGCATGGGTAAATGCTTGTTGGATTTAATTGAAAGAATGCTGGATTTGGAGTCTGAAGATTCAAATTCATATTTCTGCTTTGCTACTTACTCAGTGAATGCTCTTAGGTAAGTGTCTTTTTTCTAAACCTCAGTTTCTTTATCTGGAAAATCAAGAATACTTTCTGATGGTGTGCTGGTAAATGTTTAACATTTATGCCTTCTAAATACACACACACACACACACACACACTGTATATGTATGTACATATATATATAAAGTACATATTTGCAACTTATATGACATACCTTCAATTTTAATCCTCATGAAAAACATTTATTCCATTTTTTTTTAAATTTAGACATCCAATAAAACAATAAATCAACTCCTGATTTGTAACACTTGTCTGGACATTGGACAATTGACTCTTGCTAGCCAGTTTGAGCTAGCTCCATCCCTGCCTGGTATCTTATAGAACTCAAGAGCAGTGCCTGACCAGCCTTTGAAGTCACCTCCCTTCAGGTCCAACCATGCTCTCTCTCCCTGCCAAGTATATCTCCATCTTCCCCTAACCTCCCTTCTATTATGCTAAAGGATCCTGCAACTCATGATTCTGAACAGACAAGAAGCCAGACAGGAAGAGGGTTAACTACCCTTGGTGAGAGATACCCAGTTATCCAGGCCAAGTCTGAAAACACAGGCCTTCAGATTTCCACTTGAATTGTCTTTTCCCTAGGAAGTGACTGCCTTATTGGGTTTGACACCTTCTTATATCACACCCTGCATGGAGCCTAACAAGGGTCCGATTTAATTTGAACAGGTGAACAGATGCAACAGCAGCCTGCCAGCTCCTGGTGAATTCTTCCTCTTTGCTCCCTCCCAACTATAAATCCAAAGTTTCACTTCATGCAAGAAGAATAATGTCTTTTCCTTTGTAATGAAGCTCCCTGCAAATCTGGATTCATCTCACTCTTCAAATGCGTTCATTTTAGTTAAAATATTCACCAATTTCCTGGTACTCCTTATAATAATAATAGTTCACATTTATATAGTGTTTTAAGGTTGCAAAGTACTTTACAAATAACATCCTCTCAATAATCCTGAGAGATAGGTACTGTTATAATACCCGTTTTACAGATTTCAAAATTGAGAAAAAAGTCAAGTGATGTACCTAGAGTCACACAGCTAGGAAGTGTCCAAAGTCTAATTCAAATTAAAGTCTTCCACCTATTAGAAGTCAGTGGGAATTTCACCCCCTCATTCTTGTTCATTCTCTCTCTCTCTCTCTCTCTCTCTCTCTCTCTCTCTCTCTCTCTCTCTCTCTCTCTACTCTCTAATTCTCTTTTCCTCTCTCTCTCTCTCTTTCTTTCTCACCCTCTTTTTCTCTCTCCCTCTGTCCTTCCCTTCATGTCTCTCCTTCTGTGTCCCTCTCTCTGTCTGTCTCCCTCCCTCCCTCCTGAGAAAAGCATGGGAAAGCAAACAAACAAACAAAAAAACTCACTAAATCAAAACAACCTAAAGTGTACTACCTATGTCTACTTTTGATTTGCAAAATCTTTTTTTTTTTCAGCAAAGCCTGTCTAGCTGGTTGCATTTGTGAAATTAATTAATTCCTCTGACTTCATACCAAACTTATTGACACACCCACAATCCAACTGGCAAAAACTGGTCTGAACAAATGAGTTCTTAACCTTTGCTAAAGGCCAGTCAATATGGATATGATCACTTCAGAGATCCAGTGAGAACTCTCATCCTCAGAATTTAATACACAGAACCAAGATTCATTGCCTGCTGCCTAAGCACATGACAAGCTTCAATCCCATCCATGTCAACCCACCCTTTCTCTCCATCTCTATTACTGATTCTATGCCTTTTTTCTCTCTTGTTATCCCTCTCTATCTCTGTTTCTCTGTGAATTTATCTCTCTTTTCTCTTTCTCACTGTTTTTATCTTCCTGTATGTCCTCTGTCTCTTTATCTCAGTGTCTTTCTGTGTCCTTTCTCTGTGTATCTGTCTCTCACTGTTTCTTGGTCTCTCTAGGTTTCTCTCTCCCTGTGTCTCTCTGTTTTTCAGTATCTATATCTCTTTTGTCTCTGTGATCTTCTGCCTGCTCCAGGACTCCAAGCCCCCATTTACCTTTCTCTTCTCTCAACTCCTAAAGTGCTTATTGTCTGTTCCATTCCTATGGAACATATTGCCTTCTATTGTTAAGCTGATTAGTGTAGAAATGGATTTTGACAAAATGAAGTGGACTTGACAAACATGGCTCGCAAGTCACAGTACATGCTGGCAACTCAGAGATGAGGGATGTATTGGAATATATCTACCTCAGTCACCCAATTTTGGCAGGATAATAGCTTGGATGGAAAAATGAACAGAAGATGCAAAGTCTCTTGGATCAGTTTCAATTCCATCCATGTAATGCTAACCAGTGACAATGAAGAGCAGTGCAGAAATGTTTATCTGCACAGTCCTTCCCTGGATGAGCTGCATTGATATTGGAACAGCAGGAAGAATGATCCCAGAGGCAGAGAACAATGCAGGTGGCAATTTGCACAGCTTTCTGGAGGTCCCCGATGTGTTTCTGGAGCACCTGAGTCACAGAGGGTTTCACAAGGAATTGTCGCACCATTTCCAAAAAGGTAGCATTTAGCCAGGGTCTTTCATATCAAGCAAGAATAATTACTGTTGCTGGTGGATATAAGACCAGTCACAACTCATGTCACCTTTAAGCAGATTTAGATGATCAGTGATAGAGTAACTCATCTCAGGTAAGCCTTCAACACATAGGGAATGAATGAAAAAGCATCTATCAAATGGTAATGGGGTGCAAAGTTCCAAGCCAAGCTCTGGAGACATAAGGAGAAAATGGAAGACAGTGTCTATCTCAAGAATGTTCCAATTTAAAAGGGAGAGACAGCTCAAAGAAGAGGTTTCAGCTGCCAAACAGCAGTCTCTAGGATGCAAAGAATATGGTAAAAATATTGTCCTTAGTGTCATTTTCATTTATAATAATATGTCCATCTCTAGTACAGAGCCAGAGCACCTAGGTGGCACAGTGGATAAAGTGTCAGGTTTGTAGTCAGGAAGGCTAATCTTTCTGAGTTCAAATTTGGTCTCAGCTGTGTGACCCTGAACAAGTTACATTACCCTGATTGCCTCAGTTTCTTCACCTGTAAAATTAGCTGGAAAATAAAATGACAAATTATTCTAGAATCTTTACCAAGTAAACCTCTAATTGACCATGAAGTGTCAATCCTGACTGAAACAAATGAACAACAAAAATTTATAACTTGGAAATTTGTGAAAGCTAATTGGAGCTTGAACTAGTATGTTGCCTAAACTTTTTTAAATGCTAGAAAAAATGTTAATTGAATTCAGATTAAACTTTGCAAATGTGTCATTCATATTTTTAAGAGCCAATTGATTTTTTGTTGTTGTTGTTGTTTTAATTTAGTAGAAATTGAGTTTTTTTAATCAAAGTCTTTTATTTTCAAAACTAATATTTTCAAAAAATATATATGGATAATTTTTCAATATTGATCCCTGCAAAACCTTGTATTCCAAATTTTCCCCTCCTCCTCTCTATCCCTTCCCCTAGATGGCAAATAATTTAATAAATGTTAAAATATATGTTAAATCCAATATATGTATACATATTTACAATTATCTTGCTGTGTGAGAAAAATCATATCAAAAAGGGGGAAATGAGAAAGAAAACAAAATGCAAGCAAACAACAAAAAGAGTGATAATGCTATGTTGTAATCTCCACTTAGAGGACAGTTCCCATAGTCCTCTCTCTGGGTGTAAATGATTCTTTTCATCACAAGATCATTGGAACTGGCCTCAGTCATCTCATTGTTGAAGAGAGCCATGTCCATCAGAATTGATTGTCATATAATCTTCTTGTGCTGTGTATAATAATCTCCTGGTTTTGTTCATTTCACTTAGCATCAATTCATGTTAAGTCGAGAGCCAATTGTTAAACATTAACCAGCATGCTGCTGATTGTTTCCCTAGATTATGGCTGTGGAGTCAAATGCAGTCCATGCACAGGGAAGGACTGAATAAAGTTAGAGATTAAAGAATTTACTTCCAAAACTGATCCATCCAAACACACACAAAGCTACTAAATTTCCAATCTGCAGAAAAAGTTCCAAATTGTAAGTTCTTTACCTAATGAACCCACAGATTCTTAAGATATTTGCCTGAAATAAAAAGAAGCATAATCAGAATTGTACTGTGGAGCATTTTTACAAAGTTTCATAAAACTCTTTCATGGACATTATTTTGTCTCATGATATCTGCAGACTAATGAATAAGACCTACTATGGGCTCAGCATACCTTTCATGTTATCCACATTAATAAACATAGTATATCATAGTTACATAAATCTGGGGGTTAAAGTACTAAAAAAAAACCAACAACTCACAAAGAAAAGGTGTAGGACACCACCATCCCTAATTGACTCTCAGAACTAGCCTTGACAGTTCAAAAACAGATAATTTCAACACATCCAATCTCATTTTTTTTTCCCGGTGATTATTCAAAGTTGACCTGCCACAGAAATAGGAGTGGGAGAGGGGTAAGGAGAAGGGAAGTAAAAATTCGGGGAGGAAATTAAATCAGGTATCTAATAAACATTTATTAAGCACCTACTCATGACCTAATAGGAAAGACAACTTACAAACAATTAAATACAAAGAAGAGATTTGTGAACTAAACTGATGATGGTCAACAGAGGGAAGAAGTTGGAAATAAGGGAGATTGGGAAAGGTTTTGTAGAAAGCCAGACTTCAATATCCAGCATCATCTCCAGTTGTTCTGATCTATATCTCATCATTAGACACAGATGACTGCAGGGACATAGTGAGGCTGGTGACTCTGCACAGTACTCTCTCACTTAAATCTGATTCATTTTCATGCCATGGTATCATCTCCCTGATCTCATGGTTCACTTTGAGAATGAAGAACAAATAACAAGAAGCATTTATTATGTATCAGGCACTGTGCTAAGTATGAGATACAAAGAAAAGCAAAAAAGTAGCCCTGTTCTCAAGAAACTCACAATGTAATGGGAAATAGAGCATGCAAACTATTATGTACAAACAAGATATGTGCAAGCTAAATTAGAGATAATCAACAGAGGGAAGATAGTGGAATTAAGGGGGATTGGGAAAAGCTTTTTTTTTTTTTTAATAAAGTCAGACTTCAGCTGGGGCTTGGAGGAAGCCAGGAGGCAGAAATGGGAAGGGAGAAAATTCCAGGAATGAATAACAGTGATGATAGAGTGCAGGGCTACCTGGAGATAAAGAAAATCTTTTTCAGAAAAGGTTTTTGTTTGGACAGAGTCTAGGTTATTTAATGTGTGTGTATGTATCCCTTACTAGCATGGCTGCCTTCTCAGTTCATTTTCTTCCCTTGACATGAGAAAGACAGAAGCAAGAGCATCTTTGAAGTCCCTGTCTCCAGCTCCTCCGCTTCTCCGACAGGAGACATCACCAGACACAAGGCTGTCGGTTCCAAGTCTAAATACAATCTTGCCCAAATGTTCATCGTTGATGGCAGCATTTTGACTCTGGCTTCTGTCTGCATGTCGGTTTCTTTTAGCAACAACGCCCAGATCATTTAGATTGTGTCTGCATTGTCCCTGGGTTTGAGGAAATTATATTAGTGACATTAATTACACTGCTGAAATGATAATTATAGGTGACTGATAGAGCCTGGCAGAGCACTTGCCTGCCTATGTAAACTTAGAAACTTTTTTCCTAGGTTCTGGTTCTGGCGTGTCAGCCGCTCTCCAGGCTATGATTCTGAGGCTCTCCCTGGGTTATGGCTCAGTTGGGTGACATCCTTCAGAACTCAGTCACTTGAGGCAGCAGAAGTGAGTGAACACAGTCCCAAAATAGGAAATATTTCCATAGAATCTTTTAACTTTGTTCACATTCTTCTGTGTTCCACCAATCCTTTTCAAAATCTCCTTTTTTTCTGAGGTCAGAAAGAAGAATATGGATTGAAGAAAAAGGGAGATATGTCTGTCTTGAGACGGCCAACCTTTTTAGTGTTGGTGCTAAGCTAGAATCTACCACAAGAAAGGCATTTGATTGTCTTAGGTAAATTAGCGCTATTTGTATATGATGTCATAAACATGATTGTGGGTCACATTTATATTGTTATTTAAGGTTTTTGGAGAAATTTATATACATCTTCTCATAGGATCTTATGTTTAAAACTAAAGGTCCCTTAGAAAAAATACTAAGCCAAGTTCCTTTGCTAAGAAGATGAGGCTGGATTTTCTTTAAAAGATATTGAAACTGAGGTGATTCAGGTCAATTCCAATAGACTTGTGATGAAGAGAGCTTTCTGCATGCAGAAAAAGGACTATGAGACTGAATGTGGATCACAATATAGTATTTTCTTTTTTGTTGTTTGCTTGCTTTTTTTTTTCCTTTCTCATAAATTTCTGTTTTGATTTATTTTTCCTTGTATAGCATGATAAATGTGGTAATATAGATATAGAAGAATTGCACACATTAAACTTATACTGGATTATTTGCTGTCTAGGGAAGGAGGATGAGGGGAAGGGAGGGAGAAAAATTTGGAATACAAGGCTTTGTAAGGGTGAATATTGAAATCTATCTTTGCATGCATTTTGAAAATAAAAAGCTATTATTTAAAAATATTGAAACTATTTTTGAGACAATAATCTCAGGGGACTAAGATCTTTGATATAGCTTCTTAGTGGCCTAAGTACAGAAAAGTATTAGTCCAAAGAGTCATCCATTCTCCCTTTAAGTTTCCAACTGGTGGACCATATCATCAACACACAGACAGGGGAAAGAGACACTCAATTGATTCAATGTTGTATTCTTGTTTATTTTCTTTTCCATGCTCTGAAAATGTCCTTCCTTTGCTACAGCTTAGTAAACCTACTATCATTAGTTATTAGATGTCTTATACCATCATCTTATTCCCTTCCATCCTTGAATCTGAGTTACCAGACCAGCCTGAATCAGTCTTCGCAGAGGTCATCTAATATAACCCCCTCATCTGAGAGATGAAAAGACTCAGAGTCAAAGAAGAAGTAACTTAGACAAATCATTTAAGTTATAAACTGCAGAGTTGATTTTTAAGTCCAAGGCTTCTAAGACTCAAGCCCATGTACCATTCAAATGAGAGTTAAAAGAGCCCCTTAGAGTAATAGGTATTGTTATTTTCTTCCTTTTGCAAAGATGGGGGACCAAGGATACTAGAGATATTAAGTGGGTTACTCAGGATCACACAAGTATCTGAACCAAATTCATAGCCAGAAATTACTGATTGTGAGTCTCATTCCCAAGTCATTAAGTCATCTCATCTTTCTACTTGGAAGCAGTCAATAGCTAGAGATTGAAACTTTAACTTTAGGGATTTTATTTATCCCTTGAGAATGACAACAGCCTTCATTTCAAAAGAAGGGTAGAACTTCCAAGATATCCTTAAGTGAGCTATCTTTAAGAAATATTTGCTTTGTCATACATGATAAAAGAAACAAGATAAATAGTGAGTTGAATAAGAACATAGACCATGTTTAGTTGCTTTAGTGCCTTCCTCAGGCAATTAGCACAATTTCAAATTTTCCAGAAATAGTGGTTTTGGTGTATAATTGTTCCTTGTACCATTGTTTCCATCCATAAATAGACTGTGGTCAAAATTATTCTTCTCTCTGATGGCTAGCTAGTGATACACCTCTATAAACTTAGCTCTTCTTCTCCTTGGATAGCAGAAACAGAGTCAGTATTTTTAAAAATGGTTGTAGAGAGAAAATGAATGAAGTAATCAGTCTTTTACTCTCCCTGGGACTCTAGTCTAAGGCCCACTAACTTATTTAAGCTAGTTTAATGATAAGAAACTAGTAATTTAGAGTCTTTTACTCTCCCTGGGACTCTAGTCTAAGGCCCACTAACTTATTTAAGCTAGTTTAATGATAAGAAACTAGTAATTTAGAGCATTTATATAATGCTTTAAGGTTTACAAAATGTTTTGCAAATGCTAACTCATTTTATCCACACAAATCTGGAGATAGGTACTATTATTATCCCCATTTTTTTACAGATAAAGAAAATGAGGTATACAAACAGGATCACACAACTAATAATAATAATAATAATAATAATGAAAATAATGATAATAGATAGCATTTATATAGCACTTATTATATGTCAGAAACCATGGTAAGCAGTGTCTTATTTAATCTTAACAATAATCCTGGAAGGTAGATGTAATTATCTCCATTTGACAGATGAGAAAACAGAGACAAACAAGGATTACGTAACACAAAGCTAATAATTGTCTGAGGCAGAAATTGAACTTATGACTTCCTGACTCTAGGTCCAACACTCTATTCAACCACATCACCTAGCTGCCTCAGTTGAAAGAACATTGAACTAGCTATTACTTATGTCGTCTTAGAATTTGATTGAATGCTTTCTGACCCTAAAAGTCTCCTATTCAATGAATTGAGAGGAAATATTCTTATGTGGATAACAGTGGAAGAGGAACCTCAAGGACTGGCCTCTGAATCAGAAAGACTTGCCATACAAATCTTCCCTGTGTCCCTGGAGTGCTGCCTGTGTGACTGTGGGAGAGAAACCATAGAATATCTTGCTTCCTCTAACACCTCCAAGATTAGACATTTGGAGGGAAAGAGGATTAGTATAGGAGATTTCTGAACTAGACTTCATTTCAAGGATAAATCTGAGATCCCGTCTCACTAAAATCTAATGTGATATTATTAATAGTCACGGGTATTATAGAATTTAAAGCTTCAACGGGACCTTAGAAATTATCTAGGTCAACTTCCTCATTTGACAGATGAGAAAACTAAAGGGTCAAGAAAGGAAATTATTTGTACATACAAGCAAGTATCCCTGTATTTTACATGAATGGCATATAACTGGTAAAACAGGAAGCATTAGCTGATCCAACATTAATCTATTAAATACATATGAACAAGGCACTGAGGCTACAAAGTCAAATAAAAATCTGTCCCTGACCTTAAGAAACTTCCATATAGCTATGCCTTCCATGTTGAGAGAGAAGGTGTAAGAGATTAGTCCTTTAATCTGAAAAATCCATGGAAAATTTTTTGACCCTTTCTTCATACAAGAAAAGGTTTTAATTTTTTTTTCTTTTTCTCTTATGGAGTGTTTCAGTACCTTATTATAAAATTTGGGTCAAGTATTTGGTCATAGGCTATATGTAAGTCAATGTTAAGTATAAATACTCTATAAAAATAACTTTTCCTATGTCAGGTGCTGGCCTTTGTTTATGCAAAACTCCCCCAAAATTCCTATTTAATTTCTTAAGCCAACCCTCCATATATTGAAACCCCAATAGAGAAAGTCATGATGTGGAAGGGATACTGCGCTGAAAAGAGACAAAACACTCATATCTAAAGGAGAATCGGGAAAGAGTTCCCAGAGGACAGAGCCCATTAAGCTGAGCTTTGCAGAAAGCTTTGTAAGAAACAAAAGTGAATAGGTGCCAGGTGTGGAAGACAGCTGGTACTAAGGCCTGGGAACAAGAGAATTCTGCTAGGAAGTGGGCTAGTTTGTCTGCAATATAAAGCTGTGAAGGGGAGGTATATGAAATCATTCTATCAAGGTAATCTAGAACTCTGCTTTGTGAACTGTGGTTTGGGATCCCCTATGGAGTCCTGTAACTGAATGTGAAGGTTGTGAAATTATGATTTGTTATGAGTAGATGTTACCTATTTTATATATCTATTTACACTGAGTCATGTAAAAATTTCTCAGGAGGATAGGGATCACTAAAAAAAAAAAAATTAAGAAGCCATAGTTTAGAGCTAGATTATAAAGATTATAAATTTAAATATCAAACTGAAGATTTTATAATTCATTCTAGAGTCAGCCAGAAACTACTCAAAATTCCTAAAAAGGAGCATGATGTGGTCAGACTTGCTCCTGAGAAAGAATGCTTTGACAGCCAGCCATGTGGAGATAAGATTGGTAAGGGTAGATGCTAGAAATTAAGAAGCCAATTAGAGCACAGTTGCAATAGTTTAGGTATTATATTAGATTGCTTGTTCTCTTGGGGAGGAGGAAGGGGGGAAGAGAGGGGAAAAATATGGAACACAGGATTTCACAAAAGTGAATGTTGAAAACTATTTGTGCATATATTTGGAAAAATAAAATGCTATTTAAAAAGAATACTAAAAAGATCCCCCCCCAAATTGTTGAGATATGAGGTAATAAGAACCTAAGCTAAGATTAGGGTTGTATGAGTAGAAAAAGCTTTTTAATTGGTGTCCTTGACTCGTTTCCTCCAACTCCGATTCATCCTGTACTCAGTTACCAAACTCATTTTTGTAAAGTGTAGATCTGACCATGTCACTCCCTTGTTCAACAAACTCTAGTGTCTCCCTATTATCTCTTATGATTAAATATCCTTCATGATTAAAAATCTTCTGAGCTGTATTTAAAGTTCATCACACACACACACACACACACACACACACACACCACATTTTTAAAAATCTCTTCACAACTTAGCACTTTTTTCCCTCTCTAATCTTGCAATTTATTTTCTTTAAGGAAATCTAACAGGAAGGTATACTTATCTATTTATCTCCTTCCTCCATGCCTTTGCATCAGCTAACATGCTCACTCTCCTTAACACCTGCCTCCTAGTTTTCCCAGCTTCCTGTAAGACTCAAATCAAATCTCACCATCACATTTATTGTTCATGGGTTCTCCTATGAGATTTTCTTCCTTCTATTCTGTATATATCATGTATGCTCTTAGCCATTTTATGAGGGCAGCTAGATGGCACAGTGGCTGGAGCACCAGCTCTGGAGTCAAGAGAATCTAAATTCAAATTCAGCCTCAGAAACTCAATATTTACTAACTGGGAAAGTCACTTAGCTCCAATTGCCTCTCAAAAACAAGGGGGAAAAAAGAAAAGAAAAAAAGGTATATTTGTGTTTGTCTCCTCTACCAGAAAGGAAGCTCTTTGTGAGTAGGAAATGTTTTTGCCTTTTCTTTGTATCTCCAGCACAGTGTCTGGTGTCCAGTAGGTGCTTAATAAATGCTTGTTGACTGACTTACTAGTTATTGTTGGCCAGTTGTTTTCAATCATGTCTGACTCGTTGTGTCCCCTTTTGAGGTTTTCTTGGTAAAGATGCTAAAGTGGTTTGGCATTTCCTTCTCCAGTTCATTTTACAGATGAGAAAACTGAGGCAAACAGGGTCAAGTGACTTGCCCAAAGTCACTCTGCTATGAAGTACCTGAAGTTAGATTTGATCTCATGAAGATGATTCTTTTTGACTATAAACTCAACACTCTATCCCCTGTGCCACCTAGTTGCCAACTAACTAGGATCGTTGAGTTATAGAAGAGAGGAAAATATGAAGAAAGAAATCTGGATTACTGTCACTGTTGAATCCAATTTCATTTCACACTGTTATCTCTGCACTTTTATATCTGGCATAATGCAATAAACTCATCTCATGAATCCATTTGGCCATGGAGGCACCTCTAACACCCAGAATACTTTGCTGTGCCCCATAAACAAACATAACTGAGAGAGTGCAGCCACAGATGCTTGGCTTTGCAGTCTGAGGTTTTTTTTTTTTCCCCTTAGTTCACTAACACAACATTTTTAAAAAAATCTTTCTTTATTCTTCCACATAAATGTGAATAATAAAATGACTTTGCAATCATTGTCAGTCATTTAATTCTTTTAGAATCCCCTTTAATCTATGTAGTACCTTGTACCACACAATGTATTCTGTATCAAAACTCAACATCCACAGCCACAAACACAGACACTAAACAGACTTCCTACTACCTTATTAGGGAAGTTGGAAGCTGCCCTATATCCTTGGTAAAAAAAAAAAAAAAAAAAAAAAAAAAAAAAAAAAAAAAAAACAGTTGTCATTTATGAACACTTGGTATGGCAGGGAGCCATCTTCTGCCCATCAGCCTCCCACCCCTTCTAATTTCTTCTCTCACTTCCTTGTCAAAGTACCTCCATCTGGCTCTGTCCAGTCCCAGATGTCTTATGGCTCTGTCAGTCTGGACAATTCAATCAGGGGATTTCCTGGAAGCTGGAATGCTTTGAGGAAATTTGTGGCTTCTTCCTCTCTCTCTCTCTCTCTCTCTCTCTCTCTCTCTCTCTCTCTCTCTCTCTCTCTCTCTCTCTCTCTCTCTCTCTTTCTCTCTCTCTCTCTCTCTCTCTCTCTCTCTTTTCCTCTCTCTCTCTCTCTCTCTCTCTCTTTTCTCTCTCTCTCTCTCTCTCTCTCTCTCTTTCTCTCTCTCTCTCTCTTTTCCTCTCTCTCTCTCTCTCTCTCTCTCTCTCTCTCTCTCTTTTCCTCTCTCTCTCTCTCTCTTTCTCTCTCCCTCTCTTTTCCTATCTTCTCTCTCTTTCTCTCTCTCTTTTTCTCTCTCTCTCCCTCTCTTCCCCTCTCTCCTCTCTCTCTCCTCCCTCTCTCCTTATCCTTTCCCTTCTTCCCTTCCTCTCTTTCTCAACATCTCCCTATCCCTCTCTCTTTTCCTTCTCTCTCCCTAAATCGTTCTCTTCCTCTCCCTCTCTCTCCTCTCTCTCTCCCTCCTTCCCTCCTTTTCTTGTTCCTCTCCTCTTCTTCCTCCTCCTCCTTATCCTCTTCTCCTCCTCATCCTCCTTCTCTTTCTGTTTCTTCTGCTTCTGCTTCTTCTGTTTTCTTCTCCCTTTTTATCTTTCTCTGTCTCTGTTTCTTTCTGTCTCATGGTCTCTGTCACTGTCTCTGTGTCTGTGTCTCTCTGTGTCTCTATGTCTCTGTGTCTGTCTCTCTGTTTCTCTGTCTCCATCTGTCTTTCTGTCTCTGTCTCTGTCTGTCTTTGTCTCTGTCTTTCTGTGTCTGTGTCTGTCTGTCTGTCTCTCTCTCTCTCCCCCCTCCCTCCCTCCTCCTGATTGAAAAGGAAAAGATGCTTTGTAAAGATGGAGGTTTTGTCAGTTTTACCCCCCAGGGCATTTGTACCAAGGAGTCTTGATTCACTAACCCCCCAAAGGGAAGGCATCACATTTGCAGCTAATTCCTAAGATGAAATAAAAAATCTTGAACAAATCAGTCAGGCAGTGAACAAATGATGGATGCCAAGGGGCCTTGCTTTGACTGCATCCAGTGCTCAGGGATGTAGCATAACTCAGTGAATGGCCTTGGAAAAGACATGAGACTCCAAACTGAACATAAAAAGATTTAAGCTCCCAGTCCTGAATATTGATGTTTGCCATAATTCAGAGGCTCAAGAAAGTCTTGGACAAGAATGTAGTCAAAGCATGTGCTGGGCATCTTGGAGCTGGTCTCTGAATCCCTGCTCATGACAGATGCTGTATTCACACTCAGGTACACCTGAACAGGAGCTGAAGTGAGGGTAGGAGTGGGGGACCACTGTAGTGACAGGATACATCATTTGAACAGAGATGCCCCATATCTAGCCTAATCCAGCCTAAGTTAAAAAGGGCACCAAATTAGAAAGACAGACAACTGACTCATTGCATGGGTCTCTCAACATTGTTTATCTCGAATCCCACCGGCTCAAAAATAGCCAACCTCTGACCTGGAAACTCTTTTCCCCTTCTGTTTCAGATCCTTCTTTACACACTTACCATGCCTCCTTTACATTATTCCAATCTGGAAGAGTCCACTAGCCTCAGCTCTTTATTATTCTTTCCTTGGAAACTATATTTCATCTCCCTCTTTCCTTACAAAACTACCTTACGTTTCTTTCCTTCTTTCTTTCTTTCCTTCCTTCTTTCTTTCCTTCTTTCTTTCTTTCTTTCCTTTTTTCTTTCTTTCTTTCTTTCTTTCTTTCTTTCTTTCTTTCTTTCTTTTTCTTTCCTTCCTTTTCTTTCTATACTTCCTTCTTCCTTCCTTCCTTCCTTTCTTTGTTCCTTCCTTCCTTCCTTCCTTCCTTTCTTCTTTCTTTTTTTCTTTGCTTTTTTGTGTTCTTTCTTCCTTCCTTTCTCTTCAGTACTATAATTCAAAAAGGTAAAGCCACTTATTCTGATGGAGCCACTTAAAGTATATATCTGTGTACAATACTTCATAAGGCAAATTCTGTTATTCATTTGTTCTGACCTTAAGATATATGAAATTGAAATATAAAAGAATCAGTAGTGATTATGGATTGGG
Source organism: Antechinus flavipes (assembly GCF_016432865.1). Classification (NCBI taxonomy): domain Eukaryota; kingdom Metazoa; phylum Chordata; class Mammalia; order Dasyuromorphia; family Dasyuridae; genus Antechinus; species Antechinus flavipes. The sequence goes on from NC_067398.1 coordinate 507,211,709, forward strand.
ATGAATGGAATGATTAGCTCTGAGAAGAATTCGAAAAAAGCAATTAATTAAATAAAGCCATTTTTAGGATTAATTGGTATGAAACTCTGGTCACAAATTCAACAGCAAAAAAATTATATCATGGAAAGGAGTCTTGAGGGATCATCAGCTCTATATTATTGTCATTAGATGAAAATCTAGCTAACTTAGAACAGTAAATTTAGTTTTTAAAAAAAATTTTTTAGAGAGAATGTGCCTTCCTTGGTAGTCCAATCCAATGTAAAGGTCCATTATAATATTCACCACTGGCTGGGAATTAGAGTGACTGAAATGGTCTAATTCATTATGGTAATTAGGATGATGATGAAAGACAGAAGATATAGAAAGATGATAAATATGTAGAGATTTAATAGATAAGTGATACCTATGTAGATAGAAGATATGTAGGTAGATAAATATATATATACAACAAGTATATAGATTATAGATATGCAGATAGACAGAAAGGTACACTAATACTTATATATGTGTCTGTTGTCTGTCCCTTTAAAATGTAAGCTCTTTGAATGCAAGAACTTTTTGTCTCTTTCTCCATAAAACAAGTATGCATTTACTAAATGTCTGTTGATATATTGATTGATTAATTGATCCCCACATGCTGAAATTCTCTTGTTTACTGAAGCTTGAGCCCAATGCTACCTCTTCCAAAAAATTCCTCTAGGATCTCCTTTTTTATTATTCAAGCTTTTTATTTTTAAAACATATGCATAGATAATTTTTTCAACATTAATTTTTACAAAACCCTGTGTTCCAATTTTTTCCTTCTTTTCCCTCCCACTCCCTCCCATAGATGGCAAATAATCTACTTTAAATGTGCAATTCTTCTATACATATTTCCACAATCATCACGCTGTACAAGAAAAATCTGATGAAAAAGAAAAGAAAATGAGAAAGAAAATAAAATGCAAGCAAACAATAGCAAAAAGGGTGAAAATACTATTTTGTGATCACATGCACATAATCCCCACAATCCTCTCTTTAGGTGCAGATGGCTCTCTCCATTTCAAGACTATTGGAACTGGCCTGAATCATCTCACTGCTGAAAAGAACCATGTCGATCAGAATTGGTCATCTTATAATCTCGCTGCTGCTGTGTACAATATTCTATTGATCCTATTCATTTCACTTAGCATGGGATCTCCTTCAATCCCTGAAGATTATCACTCTTTTCTCAAATTTCCCTATAGGCTTTGTCTAGATCTCTCCATAGTTCCTAATCCCCCCTACCTTGCTTCATATTTATTTGTGTACACTTATTTCTGTATTTGTGTAATTTATCCCTGTCACATTGTTTGTTAATGGGGGAAAGTCTAGCATGATAGTTTAGGAGAGAAACACCTGGTTTTACTTAGTGTAGCTTTTTTATTCTGGGGTCTAACAGGCTGGCTTGTATTTCTGATCTAGCTGTACCTTACCCACTCCATCAGCATTCCCACCTGCCCTGATTAAATATTCTATGCTGGAATTATCCAGGATCCAGACTTACAAGGAAGGAGGTCTCTCCAATCAATTAATCCCCGGTATCTCCCTACTTGTGACATCAGAAATAGGAGATCAATCAGATGGACCTGAGTGAGACCTTACCCCAGCAAGATCCACTATAAATCAGTGGCCTACAGGTAATATTGGGCCCAGTCTTTCTCCAGGTTAAGTATGTGACAAGACCCTGGGATAATCTGAGTGTGCAAAGTCTCTCCAAGGCTCATTAATGATGTCCTGTGTTTTCTTGCCATTACCTTTGGAGATCATCACACCCAGGAGGCTCATCTCTCTGGCTGTACCCTTGATGCTGCCCATCCAAGCCTTTCATGTTAGTGCTTTCAGTGATCAGATCTATGCAGATCTTTGTCTCCTGGTTCCAAGTCGATTATTTATCTATTGTACCACATTTTATTTATGCATCTTTTCAATTATGATGATTTGATATGAATTTTAGAACTTATCATTTCTACTGTGAATGTAAAAACCTAGTAGAACCCAACTAGGTCACAAATGATACAAGTTATAAATGATATGAACCCCAGGCTCAGAGGCATTCCTTAAAACTAGAAAGAAACTTTCAAAATGGAAAATTACTACATGGAAAATTACTTGATGAAGACAAAGTGTGGTCTCATCCTCTGTCTTTCAATGTCTCATTTTGTCTCTAGGTCTCTATCTGATCTTACTACCTCTATTCAGTTATTATATTCTTTTAAACTAGCCAAATTTATCTGACATTATTACTTTGATATTTAGAATGATCCATTATTCTTACAATTGGAAATTGCAACTCACTCCCTAATCTCTTTTAAGCTGCCATGACCAAAAAACTCATTACTATATGGTTAACCTCTTCTTGGAGAGCTTCTTTAAATTGCCAATTAAATCTCTTTCCTTTCCTCTACACCTTTCCTTTTAAAAAGAAAGGAAAATCCCTTGAATCAGATTGCATAATCAAATAAAATTAATTCCCACACTAACCATGTTCAAAAAGTATGTCTTGTCAATCTTCACTCTAAGTCTTTTACTTCTCTGTCTAAAGGTGGGTAGCATCCTTTATCATAGATTCTCTGGCTTTGTGGTTGGCCATTGCACTGATTAGGGTTCTTAAGTCTTTCAATGCTGTTTGTCTTAAAATGTTGTTATCTCATAAATCATTCTCCTGGTTCTGTTCACTTCACTTCACTCTGCCTCAGCACTTTAAAGTCTTTCCAGCTTTGCAAGACCTTTAATCTTTGCAAGGACCAGCAGAACCTTCAACAAGCCATGACTACCTCCATGCTAAGATGATTTATCAGGGGCTGAGCCTGATTCAGGCCTGCCTCCCTGGTACTTTAGGTCTAAATTAGAACAAAATGAGATACTTGTAATCCACCTAGCTATTCTTTAAAATGAGATTTATTTAGCCAGGACATTCAAATCAAGAAAAGGATGTTCATCCAGAATGAAACATTGATTCAATTAAATGAAACTTTCCAGTATTCTTATTTCTGGTTTGTGGTCACAAGCTTGATAGAATGCTAGTCCCTCTGGTGCTGGCTTTTTTGTACCCTGATAACCAGGAACATACTACTTTAATGATCTGAACCTTAGTCCTCTGAAACAATTAAATCATGAAGACAGCTTTAATACTTTTTAAAGAAAAATTAAGCTAACTTGCATCAGGATGATGGGGGTGGAAAGGCTTAGGATATTGTCTTCACCCCATCAGACATATTAGAGTAGTACTTTAGTGGAGGATTTCTCTATATAAATTACTTAAAAGATAATTCACCTTATCTTGAGCATTAGCAGGTTGTTACATGTTTAAAAGACCATGTAATAGATATTGCTTTTAATTTTCATTCTCAAATAGCAATTATAGCAAATCTTTTTGCCTCATAAGCTAGGTAAGCCCAGAAATTTAAAGTAAAAAGATGGAACCTCATTGTAGCTACGTGATATTCAGTCAAACAAAACTCATTTGTGAAGGGCATATTTCCAAATGCCGGCATATCTCACTTTAGGAATGAAGACCACATTCTTGAAAAATTGAAATCCAATTTTAGAACCACATCTGTAAAGCACAGGGCAGTGCCTTATTGATAAGAATTCCCTATTGAATCATTCAATGATGCAAATAATTACTTAATTTTCTAATTCTGTTTGGATTTTCTTTTGTATTGTTTTCTTAAAATGAATCAGTTTGGTTGTGAAAATGTCTTACATCCTGACTATGCTTCTCTAAGGATTTAAAGTTTATTGTAGCTTTTCAGTCTTACTTTGAAGCTAATCCATTCTCCTAAGTGCCTCATAAGAAGAGAGTATAGTACAGTAGGAAGATCACTAAAGTATTCTCAGTCCTGCTGCTAAATTACAGTGTGACAATGACTGATAGGGAAACGTTTTACATAATTGCACATGTATAACCTACATCAGATTGCTTACTATCTCAGGATGCTGAGAAGCATACATTTTAAAAAATAAATTACTCTGTGACCTTGGACAAACTTCTTAATCTTTATGGGCCCAAATTTCTTCATCAACAAAATGAGTTGATTAATCAGTGATCTCTAAGGTCCTTCCAACTCTGGAATTATATGAAAGGTTTTCAGTAGCCAATGAATACCAAACAGAAATTCCAGCCACAATGCTTTGTCTAGGATCCTCTCTATAGAAAAAAAATTGAAAGAAAAGAGAACAAGGAGTTTTAAACTATAAATATCTGTTAGGACCTCAGATTGATAAACTAAACACAATGTAATGGATAAAAGTTGAAATTTTAATGCTCTTCTGAACGCTCCTGAGCTCACCTTCCAGTAAAATTTCGATTTCCCTTACCTCCAGTAAAGTCTCTTTCACACACATACTGTATTTGTGCCCTTACTTTATACTTCAATGATATATTTATTAAATCCATACTATGTTCAAAACTGGTGGCTCAATGGATAGAATATTGTGCCTGCAGTCAGAAAGACTCAGGTCTTTCTAATTAAATCGAGTTCAAATCTAGCCTCAAACACTTCCTAGCTGTATAACCATGGCCATGTCATTTGATTTCAATTGCCTAACAAAATGGATTTAGTGGATCCAATGGAAAAGGAAGTAGCAGACCACTATAGTATATTTGCCTTGAAAACCCCAAATAGGGGCATAAAGTGTAGGACCTAATAACTATTTGCAGATTGCTATGGTAAATGCTAGGGGTTAGGAGAGGGGAAGTGATGCAAAAATCAAGCTAGACACAGTAGCCCTGCTTTCATGGAGATTACAGTCTTTTAAAAAAAACATATATGTCACATTCACAAGTAACTGTAGTAAAAATAGATTATAATATTACAAGAGACATTAGTCAGTATTTGCAAACCATTGTATAGTTTATTAGGATTCTTGTTAATAGTTTTGAGTGGTGGTATGGGAGGTAACAGAAATGAAAAGCAGTATTTACTAAGTATTTACCAAGCACCAAATTGGTATATAATTATTCCTTCCACATTGTGACTCGTGGAACCCATCTTGGTTTTGATATTATCATGGATCAGCATAAAAAATATTTTGTAAATTTTAATAAACCAATTAAAAAGTTACTGCTCTTGTTTGAACTATTTGTGGCAATGCATTTATCCCCCTGACTCATTGGTCTTTTTTGTTCCCATTCTTGTTTTTCACATTGTGAGTGTCATGGTAGCAAACCCCAACCTTCTTGGCTCTCTTCTGCTGGTTGCTCACCTTCATGCCTTTGATGTAAGCTTTTAAGACTTAATTTTCAGGCTCTTTCTTTTCATGTGCCTTTCTCTTCTTTCCTTATTGAGTATTTCCTTTTTCCTCTACATCTCTTGCTGTTTGGATTTGGACTCAGATTTGGAAAATATCTTTTTACTAAGTCTTTTGGGTTTTGCTGCTGAAAACTTTCTGGCTTTAACTGTTTAAGAACATTTTTGTATTTAGCAATCCAGAGCTTTAATAACTGCCTTTGAATCAATTTACACACCTTCTTGGGATACCTGATTTACCTAATGCTTCCTTAGTTCTTCTTCCTCCTCCTCCTTTCCAAAGGAGTCATCAAATTTTCTATTACTATCTGAGATCGCCACGGGAAATTGATCTTCTCCTGTAAATTGAGGCACAATGATTTCATCAAATTTTTGTTGAACATAAGCCAGAAGCTCTCTCATTTCAGCTTTTATGTCATTGCTCTCTTTCATTCAGGGCCATCTCCAGTGATCTGATCAATATCTGGACCCAGATGGTTCTGGATGGGAAAGAAAGGCAGGTGACCTACCCAACCCTCCCTCACTTCAATGTAATTCACTTGCATGTCATGGCATCACCTCCCTGATGTCATGGTTCTCTTTGAGAACAAAAAACAAACAACAGCCTTTCAGTTACAGATGTGGCTTCTTTACTCCCATTTCCCCCCTCTTTATCCTTGGTTTCATGGAGTGATGTTGTTGAGACATCCAAGGAATATTGGGGGAATTTTGCAGAAGCTCCAGACATCATGCAAGTGCTAGCAGAGAACAAAAAAAAAATTAGAAATTCAGAAATGCAGAAAATATATTATAGTATTTTATAATATCAACACATTTTGTCTTTTAATGACATAACAATTCAAACTTTTCTCTGGCATGAAGGGAGAGCCAAAAAAATTTATGCGGATTTTTCAGATCACAGGGATGCCATGCCCCTAGCCCCTTTGATGTGGAAGGGATAACTGTACTGAATAAAGAGTTAGCCTCAAAGTCAACAAGACTGGAATTTGAGTGCTATCTCTCTGATACACACTAGCTATATGAATGGACAAGTCACTGAATCATTCAGTACATCTGCCAAAATCTAGAGACAGAATAAAATCACAGGTGTGGTTTAAAAGAAATACTTTTATTAATTATAATATCCATTATCATCATTCTTTCAACTATTTGATGGATTTATGACCTCATCAGTGTGAAAAAAATTCCTTTCACTGATGCAGGTCACAAATCCATCTATACTTTCTCATCCTTTGCAGCTTTTGCCCCTTTCTTCCCTTAGCCCTGCCTGAGAATCTACCCAATGTGCTATAAAAATACATTCTAATTTTATTTCCCTTAACTTTCTATGGGTGCCAAGACAGTAACTGGGCTGAATACATGTTACCTTTCAGTTTCAATATGCAACTGGGCTAGCTTTTCCTGGAGCTTATTACAGATGTTAACATTTCAGCTGGTCCCAGGTGATCTGCCAAAAAGCACAGGTCAAGGTAAAAAAAGACGTTTCTAAGCACTAATAAAATCTCCCCACATAGACTGTTAGATCCTGTGAGCAGAGACTATGTGTTATTATGTGTTATGTGTATTATTCCCCAGAGTCCATAAATAGATGCCTTTCAGAGGTATCCAGAAAATAGTTGTTTATTGTTTGACTATGCTTGATTTAATCTTCTTGTTCACATTATTGTTTTTTTTTGGGGGGGGGCAATCAAGGTAAGTGACCTATCCAGGGTGACACAGCCTTTCTGAGTCCAAATTTAATTCAGGTCCTACTGACTCCAGGGTCAGTGCTCTATCTACTGCACCATCTAGCTGCCCCCTGTTCACATATTTTAAATCATTTGTACCAACACATTTGTCACTTATCACTGGATAACACAACTTGGCAAATTAATACAAATAGGCCATTATCTCCATTGACTTAATCACCTAGAACTATTACCTACCTAGTTTCCTTAGCAAATTTAACTCCAGGAGAGAAAGACCCTTGTCTTTGTTCCATGCAACATTATAAAGAGCCAAGGTTTTGGAGTTAGAAGACTTAGACTTAAATTTCACTTCTGACATTTACCACTCATGTGCTCATCACTTAACCTCTCCATTCCTCAGTTTTCTTATCTGTAAAATGGGGCTGGTGAAAAAAAGGAAAGACTGGACTGGATGGCTAATAAAGTCCATTTAAACTTGAAATCTATGACTTTGTGACACAAATCCTACTTTTTACCTTCAGTGTAGAAAGTAAGATATGTTTAGAGAAGTTTTGGTCCAAAGGAAGCAAGAGGGGCCAGGAGAACAACAGATATTTTTCTGTTGGTAGGCAGGTGGTACAGTGGAAAGGATGCAAGAGCTGTAATCAGAAAGACAACCTGAGTCCAAATCTGGTTTCCGAAACCTACTAGCTACATGAGCCTGAGCTCCCTTAACCATTGTCTGGCTCAGTTTCTGTATCTGTAAAATGGGGTAAAAATGATACCCCCTTCTAGGGTTGTTGTGAAGATCAAATGAGAAAGTTTTATAAAGTACCATCTAAACTTTAAAGCTCTGAATAAATGTTCATTGTTATAATTCTTATTTCAGAAAAATATAAAGATGGAGAAAGATTAGTTCCCTTCAAAATTGATGTGAAGAATTTCATATGCAAGAATGTTAGAGCAGGGCTGAATACTGCATAGTTACATCTTTCTGTTAGCCCATTACTTGCCTTATGAATCATATAGTTTTCATGATCTCATCAGTCTTCCTCACAGATGGAGGGAGCCCACTTGTGACTTCTCAGAAAAAGAAAAACTGCATTCAAATCACTTAGACCATCTCATTAGGGAGACCTGGCATTGTATCTGCAACATGTTCTACTGGGAGAGATGAAAAAATGGACTCCTCATAATATATCAACTGCTTTGATAGACTTGTGCAAGCAGTAGGATGCTTCCCCCATGGGGGTATTGCTGTGATGTGAGCTGAACCCTAATTTCACAGGAAAAAAGAGGAATTGTAGGAAGACCAGGACATTATGGCATGGGCACTGAGGAAGTCTCAACTGGCAACAATAGAATTTGAGCTGTGTGTTTTAATAAAACTGAAGAAAGTTTGCAAATATAAATTTTCTGATTAATGAGCAGAAATTGTGTCTATAACTTTTATCATCATACTCAGGACTTTCTAACAATTCATATATTCCTTGCACATAAGGGCATTTTATGTACTGTACAGCATGCCACGTTTAGCCATTGGGAATTGGAAAAAGGGTGAGTGAAAAGTTGTTTTTACTCTTTCATAATGACTCTGTGATAGATTTTGTCTATAAATGTCTAGCTGAAAGAGGTAATAATATCCCCAAACCACTAACATATATGCCAGCAGATGTTTAGTTCCTGAAGATATTAATGTGAACATATATGTGTATATATATTTCCAATAGACGATTTGTGATTGGGAAGACTAGACTAGAGGAGAGAAATCAGAGCTCAATATATAGACTTTTCATATATCTGCATATAGAGTTTTATTTTACTATTATTCTTTTCTAGGCAATTGAAGTTAAATAAGTTGCCCAGGATCACACAGCTAGTAAAAAAAAAAAGTACTATGTTAAAAACTTTACAAATATTATCTCAATCTTCATAACAGCTTGAGTAGGTGCTATTATGCCCATCTTAGAATTGAGAAAACCAAAGTAAAGTTTAAATGACTTGCCTTTTATCACATATTAAGTATATTTGACTTCAAGTTCTTCTAGCTGTATTATGACACCTAACTGCCTGTAGACCCGAGAAATTAAAAATCTCCATTTTTCATCTTTCTTCCCATGATAGAAATTTTTTAAAAAAGGACTTAGTTTTTTATATTGAAACTTTTTTTTGAAAGGAACTTGAGGGATCAAATGAATCTGTGATTTCACTGATGTGTGTAGATTCTCCAATAATGCCTCTCACCATCCATTTATTTAATTCAGATTACTATCCCTCCCATTTCACTCTCCTTCCCTCCTATCAAACTCTTGTCTTCCTTAACCTGGGGGATTTCAACATTCATGTAGTTCCTGCTTCACCCTTCCTGTTCCTCATTCTTCTCAAATCTCATGATTTACTTTTCCATCTCACCTTAGCTATAAACAGGTATGAATCTTTGCTAAAAACCTAACTCTGGATTATTCCAGTTCACGTCCTCTACTCTTTATGTGTTCCTTAATACAGTTGATTGGCTATACTATAAGTTAATTTTACCCCTAATGGATCCTCAGTGCAATAAGGTACTCTCTTTGCTCCTTTTTAATTGATTTTCTATACTACTCCCCATAACTTTTCTAAATGTAGTCTTCTGTTCTCATATAGCTATATTATCCCACCTTCTCAGCTAAGAGACCTCTCTTTGCTGATAAAAGTGAATACATTTTCCATGAACATTCTTTTTTCATCTTCCATCTAAAAATTCATTGATATCAATACCTTCCTCTTTTATGTTTTCCTCTAATGTCTCATAATGAGGTAATCCTTCTTTATGCCATGGCTAAACTTGATCCAATTCTCCAAAAATGTCCCCCTCAATCATCCTCTCTCTAATTTCCAATCTCTGTAATTCCTTCTCTTCTGTTTCCAAACATGTCTGAATTTCCTCCATCCTTAATAAACTTTTACTTGATTCACCTATCACCTCAAAATATCATCTATATATAGTAACTCCTCACTTTCTTAGCCAAGGGAGCTATGCTAATTGCTTTCATTTTCTCTCATGTAACCCACTATAATTTGGTTTCCCACCTTCTCACTCAACTATTCCCTCCAAAATTATTAACAATCTCTTTATTGACAAATCTTGTGGTCTTTTTCTCAAGTTCTATCTTGGGCCCTATTCTCTTATCTTCATACACTCTCTATCTCGATAAACTCAGGATTTCTGATGACTTGTCATCTCTAACAGCAAAGCTAAGATGGCAAAGTAGAAGTGGCAACCCAGCTGAATGCTTCCAACATTCCCCTCCAAAGAACTTTAAAATAATGCCTAAAATGAAATGTTGTTATAGCACAGCCAACAAAAGGTCAGAATAAGACATTTTTTTCAGCCCAAGACAACACAGAAGGATTGATCTGTGATACCAGAGTCAGAGTGCAAGCGATGTCATCTTCACTAGCTATAAGCCTTAGGAGCAGCCATAATTGGGGTGGCAGCAGCTTTAAGAGATCTCATCTCAAAGACAACAAAGGGTTTAGAAAACCAGTGAGAAAGAGATTACAGGGTAGCCTTTGCTAGAATTAGGTGCATCTGGTACTAATTGGTAACTCTATGGTTCATATGCAGTTCTGGTTTGCAGTTCCAGGGTTCCTTGTGTCAGTCAGAAGGGAATAGGGGCTCTGGTCACAATTCCAAGGTAGGGAAGAGCCATAACGCTTATAGCAACAGGGAAATAGGGGACCTGCTCACAATTTCAGGGACAAAAGGAGCACTGGCACTTGTAGTTATAGGTAAACAAGAGTTCTTCTTAAGTAAAGACAAGAGCACAGACCAGGAGAGCAGTGATCACATTTGAAATTGAATTACACCATCTGGAAAGCATGGGAAAATTGCAGACCTCCAAAACTAGCTCTGAAAACAGCATCCCAAAATAAGTCTGAAGTTTGGAACAGTGCTTCCCCCACTCCTCCCTCGGTAAACAGAGGCCAACTTTAATATAAAGTTCAAAGTTTAGCAATAAGCTGAAAAATAAGCATACCCCCCAAAAAAAAGAACTTGACCATTAAAAAGCTACTACAATGGTAGGGAACTATGACACAGACTCAGAAGAAGACTATAACATGAAAATGGCTACAAGAAAAGCTTCAAAGAAGAATGATAATTGTACATAAGCCAAACAAGAATTTCTGAAACCATTAAAGAACAAAATAAGACTGGTAGGAGAAAAAATAGGGGAAAAAGAAAGTGATGAAATAAAATTATGAGAAGGGAATTTATAACTTGATAAAAGAAGCACACAAAAATACTGAAGAAAATTACACCTTAAATAACAGAATTGGCCTTAAGATAAAAGAAGCACAAAAATTCACTAAAGAAAAAAAGTAGTTAAAAAGAAGAATAGGCTAAATGAAAAATGAAATACAGAAATTCACCTAAGAAAATAATTCCTTACAAATTAGAATTGGAAAAGTGGAAGCTAATGAAACATCAAGAAACAAGAAAACAAAGTCAAAAGAATGAAAAATATGGGAGAAAATGTGAAATATTTCCTCAAAAAAATTGACTTGAAAAATAGATCATTTAAAAATTATTAGACTATCTGAAAATTGTTATGAAAAAAACACTCTTATATATCATGTTTCAAGGAATTATCAAGTAAAACTATCCTAATATCTTAGAACCAGAGGGTAAAATAGACATTGAAAAAACCTACAATCATTTCCTGAAAGAAATTTCAAAATGAAAACTATATTATACCTAATTTCCAGAGCTTTCAGGTCAAAGAGAAAAGATTATAAGCATCCAGAAAAATAATTCAAATATTATGAAGTCAAAGTCATAATCTCAAAATATTCAGCAATTTCCAAATTAAAGGAATAATGGGTTTGGAATATTATGTTCCAAAAGGCAGAGGAGCTAGGATTACAACCAAAAATATATTTCTTTCGGGGAAAATGTATATTTAATGAAATAGACACCTTGTTGCATTCCTAATGAAAAGCCTAGAACTGATTAGAAAATTTGACATTCAAACAGAAGATTCTAAAGAAGCACAAAGAGATAAACATTAAAGAAAAAAGATAAAAGGCTCAATAAAGTTAAACTGTTTATATTCCTGTGGGAAAAGATGATACATGTAACTCCTAAGAACTTTGTCATTAAGAGGCAGTTAGAAGTCTACATAAACAGGGTCCTAGATGTGAATCAATTATGTTTGAATGATCTTTCCCTGGGGAAAAAAAAGAAAGGGGTGAGAAAGAAGGGTGCAAGAGGAGAAGGGAGAAGGAGAGGAAGAAGAGGGAAAATTATTTCACATAAGAAATGTGCAAGAAAGTGCTTTTACAGTAGAGAGTGGAAATGGGAAAAGTGGTGGGCAATGCTTGAAACTTACTCTCATTGGAATTGATTCAAAGAAGAAAGAATAAACACACATACACACACAAACACACACACATACTGTTGTTGACTTTAGAAATCTATCTTACTCAATAGAGAAATAGAAGGAGAAGGGGAAAGAGAAAAAGGAAGAAGATGATAAAAGGGAGGTCAGATTAAGGGAAGCAGTGATCAGAAGCAAAACAGACTTTTAAGAAGAGGCAGAATAAAAAGAAAGAAGCAAGGATAAACAGAATAAAAATGAAAAGAGGGAAATAAACTAATAGTAACTGTGAATGCAAATGAGATGAGTTCACTCAGAAAATGGAAGCAGATAATAGAATGGATTAGAACATAGAACTTGACAATATACTGTTTTTAAGAGACATACTTGAAACAAAGACACAAGGCACAGAGTTAAAATAAGAGGTGGGGCAGAATCTATTATACTTCAGAAGTTTCCCCCAAAAAGGGCAGAGATAGCAATTAAGATCTCAGGCAAAGCAAAAGCAAAAATAGACCTAATTTAAAAAATACTTAGGGAAACTACATTTTGCTTAAAAGCACCATAGACAATGAAGCAACATCAAAAATAATTACAAGTTTCTCTGATGCAATCCTCATTTCTCAAATATATAGGAAACTAAGTCAAATTTATAGAAAATGAGAGCCAGTTCCAACTGATCAATACTCAAAGGATATGAACAGGCAGTTTTCAGAAGAAGAAATCAAAGCTATCTACAATCATATGAAAAAAATGCTCTAAATCACTATTGATTAGAGAAAGGCAATTTTAAACAGCTCTGAGGCACTATCTCATAACTATCAGAAATAACAAAATATGGGAGATAATAAGGAAAAATAGCCATACTAATGAACTGTTGATAGAAGTGTGAACTGGTTCAAAATATTCTAGAAAACCATTTGTAATTATGCCTAAAGGCTTATAAAACTGTGAATATCCTTTGAGTCAGTAATACCACTACTAGGTTTATACTTCAAAGGGATTAAATAAAAAAGGGAATGACCTAAATATACAAAAATAGTTATAGCAGTTCTTTTTGTAATATCAAAGAATTAGAAATTGAGGAGATGTCCATAAATTAGGAAATGACTGAAAAAATTGTGGTATATGATTGTGATGGAATAATATTGTGTGATAAGAAATGACATGGAGGATGGATTCAGCAAAACTTGTGAAAGGCTATATGAAGTGGTGCAAAATAAAATGAGTAGAATCAGGAGATCATTGTACACATTAACAGAAATAAGGTAAAGATGATCAGCTGTAAAAGACTCAACAACTCTGATCAATACAGGGATCGAAGAAAATTGCAAAAAATTCATGATGAAAAAATGCTATCTAGCTCAAGAGAGAGAACTGATGAACTCTGCATACAAACTGAAGCATAATCTTCTCACTTGGTGAAACATGACTAATATGGAAATTTGTTTTGCATGATTTTCCATGCATATTTGGTATCATCGCATACCTTCTCAGTAGCTCAGATGAGGCAGATGGGAAGAAGAAAATCTGGAATTCAAAACGAGAGAGAGAGAGAGAGAGAGAGAGAGAGAGAGAGAGAGCGCTTAAAATGAATAATAAATTTGAAGAAAATTTTAAAACTTATCACCTCTGTATAGATGATATAGACCCATCTTCAATCTCCATTCCTGTCCTGAGCTTTATTCTCATTTTAATATTTGTCTACCGGACATTTCATACCCAGAGAAACATCTCAGATTCAACATGTCCCAAACAAATATTTTTTCTCCAAACCCACTCTTCTTCCAAACTTGCTTATTTCTCTTAAGGAAACCACTCTCCAATATACTGGTTTCATGACCTCAGCATTATCCTCAGCTCTCCATTCTCCCTAACTCCACATATCCAAATCACTTATAAAATTTTAACTATTTTTACCTCCATAATATTTCTTGTATCTGCCCCTTTCTCTCTACTCACACAGCCACTACCTTAATTCAATCCCTCTCTGCCTCTTGCCAACACTATTGCAGTGGTCTCCCAATTGGTCTTCCAAGCTTCAAGGCTTCCTCCTATCATTCATCCTCCATGTAGTTGTGGAAGTGACTAAACATATATCTGACTATGTAACTTTACTGCTCAGTAAACACCAGTGACTTCTATTGCCTCTAAAATAAAATATAAATTATTCTGTTTGAGTTTTAAAGCCTATTACAAACTGTTCCTAACTTATGTTTCCAGTCCTATTGTTACTTCTCTTGTCCCACTCAATAATCTAAGTAAACTGTCCTACTCTCTTTCTCTCATATAAGTCTATGTCTTCTGCCTCTTAGCCTTTTCATCGGTTATTCCTGATCATGCAATGTATTCCCCCTTCATCTCCACACATCACTTCCCTCAAGTTGAAGCTGCATCCTATTTGAACTCTTTACCAATTTTCTCGATGCTAATGTCTTCCCTGCCTAAATTATATTTTTATTGTATGTATATATGTGCTCTGAATATACTTATATATCTACATATTGTCTTCCCTGATAGATTGTAAGCTCTTTGAGAATAGCAATTGTTTCATATTTTTCTTTGTAATCCTAGTAATTAATATAATACTGGTACATAGTAGGTGTTTAATAAATATCGATTAATTGATTGACCTTTTCTGGGACTTGAAGTCCTTTTTTTTAACCACCTTGGACTTCTTATTCCCTCAACTCTATCATATCCCACTCCCCATGAGACTGCTATTCTCCATCTCATTTTTTTCTCTTATTCTGTTAACATATCTAAATGGTTTTCATGGCATTTCATTGCTTTCTCATTTCAATCGCTGACTTTCATTCTGGTTCTCCTCTTTCTCTCTCATCCTGCTTGTCCAATTTAATTTTTCTGAAGACCTTTTCAGGTAGCTCATTTCCAGAACTGCTAATTTACCTATGACCTTGACAGGTCCAGTCATGATAAATGGCTGCATTTTGTACTTGCACATTTCTTCCTTGTCAAGGCTATTTCATAGATGGAAGGGCATATCCTAATGCCCCAAAGTAAGTTTTACAAGAGGCTTTCTCCTTCCTTGCCTTTATACTTCAGAATAATAAATTTTTACATTTATAAATCAATTTGTAGTGCACAAAGTCCTTTCACACCTTGTTCATTTGATCCTCCTCTGAGATGGGATCATAGGTTTTAAAACTAGAAGGAGTCAGCCTCTGTAGTTTACAGGCCAGGATCTGAAACTGGAGGGGTTACATGATGCAAAGGCGGGTACTACTAGTATCTTTGTTTCACATTTGAGGGATTAGGCCAGAAGAGAAAGGATCTGCTAAAGCCTAGCTACCAAGCTTCATTTACCAAGCTGTAAATGAAGCCAAACTCAGGTTCTCTGACTTCCTAGTTAGGGATTATTTCCACTATGCCATGCTGTCTTGTTTAGTATTTTGAGGAGAGAAATATTTTCCTTGTATATTATAATGGGAAAATTCCAGTCAGGAATCTTAAGTTTCATTTATATATAAAGTATGCTTTTTTGCAAACATGTTTCAAAAGTTTGACACAGTTCCTTATATATTTTAGAAAGGAGAAATTTATCAGAAACACTGATTGTAAAGATTTTCCCCAGCTTTGTACTTCCCTTTTAATCTCGTTTCTGTTGGTTTTGTTCGTGTAAACCCTTTTTAATGTAATGTAATCAAAATTGTCCATTTTGTCTTTCATAATGTTGTCTAGTTTTTCTTTGCTCATAAATTCCTCCCTTCTCCAAAATTCTGATAGATAAATTATCCATTGTTCTCCTAATTTATTTATGGTATCCTTCTTTATGCCCAAATCATGTACCCTTTTTGAACTTATTTTGGTATGGGGTGTGAGATATTGATCTATGCTGAGTTTCTAACCTACTATTTTCCAGTTTTCCCAGCAATTTTTGTGAAACAGTGAGTTTTTATCCCAGAACCTGGAGTTGATCAAATATTAGATTACTCTATGCCTTGATTATTATTTCGTGTGTGTCTAATCTATTCCATTGATCCACTTCTTGATTTCCAGTAGTGGTGATAATGGGCATTCTTATTTCATCCCTGATCTTATGGGGAATACATCCAGTTTTTCTCCATTACAAATATGCTTGCTGTTGGTTTTAGATAGATACTGCTTATTATTTTAAGTAAAGTTCCCTTTATCTCTATGCTCTCTAGTGTTTATAATAAGAATGGGTGCTTTATTTTGTCAAAAGCTTTTTCTGCAGCTGTTGAGATTATCATATGATTTCTGTTGGTTTTGTTATGGATATGGTCGATAATAGTAATAGTTTTGCTGATATTGAACTAACTGCATTCCTGGTGTATTATCCATAGTGTATTATCCTGCTAATAAATTGTTGGAATCTCTTTGCTAACATTTTATTTAAAAATTTTGCATCAATATTCATTAGTGACATTGGTCTGTAATTTCTTTTCTCTGCTTTGGTTCTTCCTGGTTTAGGTATCAGCTCCATATTTGTGTCATAGAAGGAATCTGGCGGTACTCCTTTTTTTTTTTTTATTAATTTTCTTTAATGTTTGGTAGAATTCACCTGTGAATTCATCTGATGATGCAGACTTTTTCTTAGGGAGTTGATTAGTGGCTTGTTCAATTTCTTTTTCTAAAATGGGACTATTTAAGTAATTTATTTCCTCTTCTGTTAATCTGGGCAATTTATATTTTTATAAATTTCATCCATTTCAATTAGATTGTCAGGCTTTCCATTATACAGTTGGGCAAAATAGCTACTAATTATTGCTTTAATTTCTTTTTCATTGGTGGCAAATTTACTCTTTTCATTTTTGATTCTGATGATTTGATTTTTTTTCTTTCCTTTTTTCCTAATCAAAGCAACAAAAGGTTGATCTATTTTGTTGGTTTTTTCATAAAACCAACTTTTAGTTTCATTTATTAGTTTGTTTTCTTAGTTACAATTTTATTAATCTTTCCTTTGAATTTCAGAATTTTTAATTTGATATTTAATTGGGGGTTTCTAAGTCTTTTTTCTAGCTTTTGTTAATTGCATACTCAATTCATTGATCTCCTCTTTTTCTATTTTATTCATATGGCATTTGGAGATATAAAATTTCCCCTAAGACTTGTTTTGGCTGCATCCCTGAGCTTTTAGTATATTGTCTGTTGTCATTTTCTTGGATTAAATTATGGATTTGTTGTTTGACCCACTCATTTTTTAGTAGATTATTTAATTTCCAATTGGTTTTTAGTTTATTTGCCCCTAGCCATTTATTGACTATGATTTTATTGCATTGTGGTCTGAAAAAAAAAGAATTTACTATTTCTGCATTTCTGCATTTGATTGTGTGATTTTTATGCCCAAATACATGGTCAATTTTTGTGTAAATGCCATGTCTTAAAGAGAAAAAAAGGTATATTCCTTTTTGTCCCTATTCAGTTTTCTCCAAACATCTATCATATATAGGTTTTCTAGGATTATGTTAACCTCCCTAGTTTCTTTCTTGTTTATTGTGTGGTTAGATTTGTCTGATTCGGAAAGGTGAAGGTTGAGATTATCCCCACTAGTATAGTTTTGCTATTTCTTTCTGTAACTGGATGAAAATCTTCTCTAGGAATTTGGCTGCTCTACCACTTGGTGCATATACAATCAGTATCATTACTACTTCATTGTTTATGGTACCCTTTATCAATTCTACTTTTGAAGGTGTATTCTTCAGTAGGTTTTTTTTTTGCATTTGCTCAATTATATTTTTAAGGAGCTGTTTCCTTCAATTAATTTTTTTCCTTCCTTTTCCAAGCTGTGGACTCAGGTTTACCTCCCATTTCTTCTCTCATTTTTCTTCTACCTCTCTTATTTGCCTTTTAAAGTCTTTTATGAGTGCTTCTAAGAAGGCTCTTTGGACTTGCAATCAATTCATATCACTCTTTGACATTTCTTCTATGGACATTCTGTTCTCATCTGAATTAGGTGTTTTGGTCTTACCTGTCACCATAATAGCTTTCTAAAGTCAAGTTCTTTTCTATTTCTTATTCATTTTCTTTCCTTTTCTTTTGGTATTTTCTTTTTACTTTTATGGTTGAGCTCTGCTCCTAGGGTAAAGAGGGTGCTGTCCTAAGCTTCCTATGCAACTATGAGCCTTTCTTTTTGAGCACAGGGACCTTGTGTTTTCAGGAAGTAGCTTTGCCTGCTCTGTTCAGGAAACAGCTTGGTTTCCCAGAGTTTGCTTTCTGAGCTGGGACTGGAAGTTGCGCCCCTGATTTGCTGAGGGTTTCAGTTGCTGATTTGCTGTGATTAAGACCCTCTCACCAGCTTTCCCAGAGTCTATCTGGGATGGGTTGAATACTCTTTTCATCATTTCTTGAAGTTTTTCCAGTCTATCTTGGGCTGGAGAATGGTTTCATTCCATCAGACTTCATTCAGGGGTTTGGTTTCAAGTGGTTTTCAAGGGAAACTGGGAGAGCTGGAACAACTTCCTGGCTTTACTCCACAGCCTCAGCATTATCTCCCCACCCCCCAATTGAAGACCATAGCTTAGAAAGATCAGCATCTCCCACTGTATCCAAAGCCATCTTCAGTCATCCTGATCTATATCTTGCCACTGGACCCAGATGGTTCTGGAGAAGAGAATGAGGCTGGTGACAGGATAGCCCTCTCTCACTGAAATCCAATTTACTTGCAAGTCAAGGCATTACCTTTCTGATGTCATTGGTCCTCTCAGAGAATAAAGGACAATCAACAAACAATATTTTGGAAGATTGTCAGGGAAAGGAGTGAAGAAAGTAGGCCTTGGAAAAATTTACCTGGAGAATAGAAAGGTTCTGGGATCTCTCTTGCTCCAGTAAACCCTCATATGATGATTCTAGGTATCCTCTGTGAAAAATATGGCTACAGGTCGCCAAGTCTAGTAGTAATTCTGATAGAAAAAAATCATGACCTGTGCCCCTACAACAAGGCCCACAACTCCCAAAAAGAGATAGGAAAGGGGAAGAGCATGCAGGGGGAATAATGGTAAGAGAACATAGAGTTCATGATGATGAGATCTGGGGTATAATGGCCCAGGACTAGCAAAAAGAAGGAAGCAGATACAACGTGGAATAAAGTTGGTGAGAATGACAAACCAGAAGACCACCAAGGAGAAGTCCCCATCCCAGATGCTGGGCATATGCCAGGCCCTATTAATATTTACAAATTACTTCCCTTAAAGTATAGGAAATGACACAGAGGGGAAACTCATGATTCTCTTAAATATAATTTCATGAACAATCAGCAAGTTACATTATTATCATCTTTATCTCAAAGCCAAGTGTAAGCATCAGGAGAGGCTGATTGTAATCACAGTATGACTGTTGATACAGAAATAACCTAACTCTCTGTTTCCTCTTGGCCAGCTGGTGCTAGAGCATTCCAGAATCATGGAATTTCAGAACTGGATTAAATTTCTCTTTTTTATATCAGGGAGAATGATCTTCAGACTCCAAAGGATAGAATAAAAGTGGTTAACAGGGAAGTGAAACCCAAGGTTGCTGCTCTTGATGACTTTAAAACATCAGACCCAGATGAATTATGTTTTGATAGTTGATGTGATTATAGAGTCACTATCAATGACTTTTAAAAGAACTTGAAAAATGAGAGAAATGTCATAGGTCTGGGATGAATACTGTTCTAATTATCCAAAAAGGGAAGAAGACAGAGTCTGTAAAATATAGACCACAAATAGTGGTATGTTAATAAATGTTTAACAACTAGCTCTCCAAAATAAAAAGTATGCACAACATAGTTTTAAACTTTATTTGCACTATTGATATTCTGCCCAACACATTCTTAAGACTAAGATTATAAATTAAGCCCCAATTTATAGTATTTCCAAAGAGCAAATGTTCATACAAAATATAACAGTGGCTCAATCTGGTACAAAGTAACTCCAGCATACCCCTCTCCCTGACTATAACTTGAATTTCTGGCAAAATCCTATAATATATTAGTAAATAGATAGCTAATGAACATATAGAAAAGGAAGCGAATAATCACAGGAAAAAAAGAATCAGGGATAATAAAGAGCCTGTATGATTTCATCAAGGTGATGTCATGTAAGGACAATGTTGTGTTTTTTAGTGTCTGAGTTACTAGAATGGTAGATCGGGGATAATGCTATAAGTAGCATTTACATAACATTTTAATATTTGTAAAAAGCTTTACAAATATTATCTTCACAACAGCCTGGGGAGATAGGTCCTATTATTATCCTCATTTTATGGAAGAGGAAGACAGACACTAAGGAACTTGCCCAGAATCATACAGATAGTGTCTGAGGTTAGATTTGAATTCAGGTTTTCCTGAACTATCTACTATATCTTCTTGCTGCCAAAGATGGCAGATATAGTTTGCTTAGCTTTTTTTAAAAAAAGCATTTATCCAAGTCTTTCAGGAAATTTTTACAGGTCTGGGCAGTTAAGTGAATTCCTAATAAAGACCTGGACAGTTAAATGAATTCCTATTTGATTAAATAATTGAATCCAAAATATAGTCATTAATAGTTTGATGTTAACTTGGAAGGCAGTGTCTAGTGAAGGACTCTAGTGCTTTTGAAAATTTTATTGGTACCTTGGATAAAGACATAGGAGCCCAGACTCATCAAATTTATAAAGGAAACTGTACTAGATAGGATAAATAGCACCATGGATGACAGAACTCAAAGGATTCATAGAGGACATTGGACCAAATCTAAAAGGATGAAATTTAAAGACTTAACATCTGAGCACAAGAGAAAGGAGCCTTAGTTAAAACTAGATTATCTGAAGGAAAAAACAACAGCCTAGGAGTTTTAGAAGGCTGTAATCTCAGAATAAGACAACAACATGGTGCAGAAGCCAGGGGAGCTAGATGACTCAGTGGATAGAGCACCATTCCTGAAGTTAGGAAGACCTGAGTTCAAATCCAGCCTTAGACACTTATCATTTCCTACTGTGTGACCTTAGGCAAGTCACTTAATCTCAATTGCCTCAGCAAAAAAAAAAAAAAAACAAAAATAAAACAAAAAACAATCCCCCCCCAAAAAAAAAAACAACAGAAACTCAAAGAGCCAATGTAATTTTGAACTCTGTTGAGACAAATGCTTGTCTCTATCCTGATCTGAGTAGCTTTGTTTAATTCAGATTACCATATTTTAGGAAGAACACAGGTTAAACTGAAGAGTATTCCAGAAAGGATGACCAGCATGTGAAGGATTACCAGTTTATGCCATGTGAGAATCAGCTGAAGGAACTGAGAATGTTTAAGTTGGAGAGAAGAAAACACAATAAGGACATAATAATTCAAATGTTTTGTATTTGGTTTTTTTTTGTTTTATTTTCAAGTATTTGAAGGATTGCCATGTGGAAACAGGCTTAAACTTATTATATTTGGTCCACTAGGAAAAACTAAGAAGTTGTAAAAGTGACAAATTTAACCTTAATGTTAAAAAACAAACAAAAAACCAGCCCTAAAAAACAAAAACAAAAAACAAAAAATCCTACCCACAACTTTCAACAGTGATGGTTGATTAATAGTAGAACAGAATGTCTCAGTAGATGGTAGATCACCATCACCTCCTTCTCAGGTCTTCAATTAGACTCTGGCTGTTGCCTTCCATGCCTAAAGAGTACCAAAATGGCATCACTAGGTTGCGGTCAAGATACAGAGTGTCCAACTGGCTGATCTCATCAGTATAATCTCAGAAGGCTTCCCCACTGATCAAGCACAAACAGGTCATATGAACATCTGGAAGGGAAGTGTTTCAAAATGTGCACATCTCACATTTCTTTTGAGATACTGCAATTCTCCTTTGCTCCTTTGATGTGGACATGCTGTGCTAGGTGATCCTGTGCCAGTGTCTCCAGTATCTCACAATCAGTTCCAAAGTTCTTCAGAGAGACCTTGAGAGTGTCCTTGTTTCACTTCTCCTGAGCTCCATGTGTGTGCTTGCCTTGCGTGAATTCTCCATAAAATAGTATTTTAGGCAAATGTACATTTGGCACTTAATGTGGTCAGCCCATAGGAGTAATATATTCTGCAGTAGAGTTTGAATGTTTGGCAATTCAATTCTAGAAAGCCCTCAGTATCTGGTACTTTATCTTGCCAAGACAACTCAAATGGAAACATCCTGTGATGTGGGTGGGTATACTGTCCAGGTTTCACAGGCTTGCAACAATGAGCTGATTCACAATGTTGTTCTATAGACCTTCAGTTTGGTATCAGTCTAATATCTTCTCTCCCACACTTTCCTTTGGAGCTAGCCCTGACAAGTGTGCATCAATTTTATTATCAATGTGTACATCTCTGGAAAGTATACTGCCAAGACAAATGAATGTATCCACAGCATTTATAATTTCTCCATTTATTGTAACCAATAATTCTGTGCATGGATGGTGTGATGCTGGCTGGTATGGAACCTGTGTTTTTTAGTGTTGATTCTCAAGCCAAAATGAGCACAAGTGGCAGGGAAAATTGGTCCCCTAGTCTGTTGCATCTTAGCCTCAGAGGCTGTTGCACTGAGTGCACAATCATCTGAAAACAAAAAGTCATGTATCAGCTCTCCTTCTACTTTAAGTCTTGGCTTTCAAGTTAAATAATTAGTGTAATTGCTTAACTTAATGACATTTTTTTTGTCTTTGTTGAAGTCATCTGACATCACTGAAAACAATTGGTCATTAAATCAGAGGTGTTAAACACAAGCCTGCCTCAATACACCAAGTGGGACCTGAAGCAGGTCAGAATATAATTGGGAAATATTTATTAAAATAAATAAAAATATAATAAAATATAGAAAACAATACTTTTTAAAAACTAAAGGAATGTGTAGCTATAGGGGTTCTTATATATGGATTATTGGCTCCCATCACTTCTTTTTGAATTTGACATCACTGTGCAGGACAGTCATCTTCTGGTATGTGGTAAAGGGGTTATTTCAACCAATCAATAAGCATTACTTAGTTCTTTTTAGGTGCCCAGACATTGTGCTAAACACTGAGTATGCAAAGAGAGTAAAAAAACAAAACAACAAAAAAAAACACAGAAAAATTCATAAAGGAGAGAAACATACTGGTTAAATGCATCACTGAGAGCTTGTAAATCTACTTCCCACCCTCATTATTCTCCGGATCCAATAATTCTGGGGGAAAGCAAAGATTAAGTTCTTTAGGAATTTAGGACAGTCTCTGTTCCTATTTCCTATCTCTATTTCCTAATGGAAGTCCTGTGGGTTTCTCAAAAACAGATGCGAGAGTCTCTATATATGATCTTTCAGTTCACATTTATAGCAGAAGACAGCTTGACCTTTTTGAATGTATTTTGGTTGTGCCCTTCTTAAAGTGAGCTAATGTGATCTTTGATCCCAATCTGCTGTGATCCTCTGGGCTCTACTCCAGCATTTACTACATTTGGTCCAAACTTCTACAGTGAGATGTAGAGGATCTAGGAAGACCTACCATTTGTCTCAGATGATTCCATATCTGAGTTGTCCCAAAGGTGGATGAGATCATTTCCCAGTCTTCTTAACATCTTACTCTCGGCTACATACACTTCAATCCAAAGATACTGACTTCCTTGGGTTCCATGAAAAACACTATCTCTAGGCTCCCGACATTTTCTTAAATTCTCTTCCTTCTGATCCTCACTTCTTGTCTTCCCTGACTTCCTTTAAGTATCACCTAAAATCCCGTTGACTGAAGCAAGCCTTTCTTGATTTCTCTTAATTCTACTTCTCTTATTTGTTATTTATCCTTTTATAGCTTGTTTGTATGTATATGTTTCTTTGTTGTTCTCTCCTATTAGGTTGCAAGATGCTTGAGGTCAATAATTCTCTTATCTCTCTTCTTATATCCTCAGTGCTTAGCATAGTTCCTGGCACATGGCAGATGTTTTATACTTGTTTATTAATTGATTGATTGGTGAAGATGTTGAACTTCCAAGGAAGGTCCAGCTTTTGAATCATTATCTGACAATGATGAATCAGCCTCCCTCCTCAGCAGGTTTCAATCATCAGAAGTTCATTGTTCTTTTACCAAATGGCTTTCCCTTTCTTGAATTCTCTCAATTAGTAGAAGTAGATGTGACACTTAATTTCCCATCAGGCCCATCAATAGTTGTCACTCTGAGAAACTGGAAAGTGACATTGTGTCAGACAATGTACAAGGTGAACATATTGATCTTTCATAATCTCTCTCTACCTTAGTCTGGGCCTTCCTCCAAAGTGGGAACAGTCTGTGGACAACATGGCATTGAGCCTAACCAACATTAATAATATAGCCCATAGATATCCACAAGCCTAACAGTCCTTGATGAAGGTCAAGTATTATCATTCAGAACCAGTTCTCTAATGAGTGAACTTCCATGACTACCAAAAAGAACAGTGTAATATATAATGACAATTTCACAATGTCACTTCAACAATAAACAATAAAATTTCAATGGCATTTGACACACAACACTATTTTAGTTATTTTTAATCAACTATTTTGGTCTATAAAAGTCATATTGAAAAACCTCACTATTCAATCACAGCCCTAAGGAAAATATAAAAAAAGGAAAAAATGTGCAATATATCCTTTTAAAGTTATAACA
The DNA here is from genome assembly GCF_016432865.1 of Antechinus flavipes. Classification (NCBI taxonomy): domain Eukaryota; kingdom Metazoa; phylum Chordata; class Mammalia; order Dasyuromorphia; family Dasyuridae; genus Antechinus; species Antechinus flavipes. Next base: position 507,236,577 of record NC_067398.1, read on the forward strand.
TCCAAAAAAAAAATTAGGAATCTTGAAAGACTTCAGAGTATAAGCTGGATTCCCTTCAACATGGTTATGTTGAAAGTTAAATCTAGGTTCAATGTGCACATTTATTGAAGGTTTGATATAAGGAAAAACTTACTATGAGGGCTGCTCCAAAATATTCAAGAAAAATGGTAAATTCTCCTTTAGAAGTCATCAAACTTAGGCCCAATAATTATTTTGGAATTAGACAAGATAATAGAGGTATTATTTAAATGCAGGATAAATTTGATAATCTCTGGAGCATCTTTCAATGCTAAGATTCCGTGAAAGTCACAAGATAGTATAAGACAAAATGAGAAAATAGAACAGAATATATCCTATTTTGACTTGAACATAACATGTATGAAGGGGAGTAATATTTGATAAGATTGGGAGACTAAGAATAGGAATGACTAGGTGGTGAATCTGGACTCAGACACTAATTGTCTGATCCTGGGCAAATCACTTAATCCTTTTTGCCTCAGTTTCCTTATCTATAAAATGAGCTAGAAAAGGAATTAAAAAACCATTTCAGTATCCTTGCCAAGACAACCCCAAATGATTCTTAAACGGTGAGACACATTTAAACAACAAATAGAAAGTTAAGTTGGAATAAGATTATAAGGGATCTTTTAAACAAGAATAAAGAGTTTTGTATGTTAGTTTTGGAAGTATAAAAAGGGCTTGCCTAGATCTTCTAACATGGGGGCATCTTGCTTCTCATAGGAGATACCTTGTGTTCTCTAGATCATGGATGACAATACCCTTCTTCAATTACCTCCATTGCCAGAACAGACTATATCTTTAAAACTGCCTGTCTGGGAGTCTCCTGCTCTTTCCTTGGACATTCAGAGAGAAAAGATCACAGTTGACACACAGTGTGGGTACCAGGAAGGAAGGATGCCTTCGCTTCTTGTCTCCTTTTAGGCTCCATGCTTTGGGATCTTTGGCTTTATGGTGTTTCATTTGTCCTTCTCAGTTTTAGGCATAATGGTAATTCCCACTAGACCTCAGCAGCTTGAGCTATGGTGACCTTGGAGCTAGAATTCTAGGCAGCTAGCCTGGAAGAGAAGCCCTAAGAAGCCAGGGTGTCTGGGACTCAGTCCCAGCTTGAGTTTTTAATTTGGAACTGAAATTGTACTTTATTAGGAACTGAGCTCAGCTAGGACATTTCACCATAGTGTGCACACCAATACATACAGATCATAAAGTCACAGATCAGCACTTGCTTTCCCCCTTATTTTTTAGACTTCCTTGAATCTCTGAGAACTTGAATCATACAATTAGTATTTGTCATAGACTTGAAAGCTGGTCTTCTTACTCAGAAGTCAGCTTTTAATCCAAAAATACCAGGCTGCCTCTTATTATTCTGATATAAATTTAATATAAATGGATTTACTGAGTTTTAAAAACCTTTTTAAAGTAATTGTGTGGGCTGTATTTATTAAAAGATCTGGGTTCAACTTTCACCTCTGATACTTACTATTCCCATGATCATAAGCAAATTTTTAAATTTCCTTTGGCCTCAGTTTCCTTATTTGTAAATTTGAGAGAATTGTACTAGATGGCATGTGAGATCCCTTTTGTCTCTACTTCCATGATCTATTTTTTTCTCTCTTCTTGTCTTTTTGAACAAAGTTCAGAGGAAAGCAGAAGGGTAGCAGGAAGATAACAATTATTGAATGGAAAAAAGAAGACTGAAGAACTTGAAAAGAATTCATACATCAAAGTTACACTGATATTACTGCCAAACCAGTCTTGCATCAAAAATAAGGCTTTGCTGCCCTTGGCTAGCATATCCATGACTCTGCTTTAATGGACATTTATAGATATAGAGGGAGGCAGTGTGATGCCATAGCTATGATTCTGGCCTATAAGTCTGGAGACCTGAGTTCTAGCTCTATTTTCTCAGTAACTTGTGATTTTAAAGGAGCCATTTAAGCTCTAAAAACCTCACTTTCTTCTCTGTCTAGAGGCAATTAAATAATGCAGGGTCAATAATCAGAAAGACTTTTATTCAAATTTGGTCACAATTTTTTTTTAAGCTGGGGCAGTTAGGTAGCACAATAGAAAGAGGGCCAGACCAGAAATCAGGAAAACTCATCTTTCTGATTTCAAATCTGACCTCAGACATTTATTAGCCGTGTGACCCTGAGAAAGTCACTTAACATGTTTTATTTTTCCAGTTCTTCATCTGTAAAATGAGCTGGAGAAGGAAATGATGAGCTACTTCCTCTGCCCCCCAAAAACCCAAATGGGGTGATGAAAACATCAGACATTACTGAATTAGCTGAACAACAAAATCAGCTATTTTTAGTTGTATGACCATGGAATAGTCACTTTAGTTCTGCCTGAGTCAGTTTTTCCACTGTAAAATGGAGATAAAAGGTTCATCTAACTCCTAGAGTTATTATGAAAATAAAATAAGAGACTCTTTATAAAGTATGTAGCACAGTGCCTAGCAGTGTAGGTGCTTATAAATGCTTTTTCTTCCAATTCCATAAGAGAACTGAATCACATGATAATTGAGATCCCTTCCACTACAAACACTAAGAGTTTTGAAGCTTTGTTTTAGATGGTACCACCAGCCACATTTTGGAACTGGATCCTACGCCAAAGCCTGGCGTTGCCACAAGAATTAATACAACGCAAGTAGACAATCATGGTCAACATCTCCTTTTGTTTATATGCACTTCGAGCTGCTAAACCTAAAATAATTTTGATTCTTTTCTTGGTCAGTTTCCTTATGCTTACAGTATCATGAACTTGGAACTTGAAAAAAATATATAGATCATCAAGTTCCATCTTTTCATTGTACATATGAGGAAATTGAGCCCTGGAGAAATTGAGACTTTCCCAAGATCATTCAGCTTACTGAGCCCCTAAGATGCGATCTGAATCATTTTTTCTCTGACTCTAGGTCTGTTGCCTCTTCTATACTCCTAGTTTTATTTTCTTCTAGTTTTTTTTGACTCTGTGTTTGCATTCCTGATAAGGGCTCTCACAGTGATTGTTTTCTTGGGGGTCTATCTTCTTGGTTTATGATCCTGTCTGTGCACTTTGGATAGAGGTCCATTATCTGCCCTGCTCTTCCTCCTCCCCTTCGATTGACTTTTGGGGGCTGCTAATTACTTGGTTTTATTACTAAACCAAGCACATCAGACTTGGATTAAAACTTGGAACCTGCTGAATTCTTCTTCTTCTCCCCCCTCTGCTAACCCTCCTACCCCAGACCCTTTTAATAGAAGAGAGCAACAAGTCAGAGATCACAGTGTGCAGGAGTGGAGGATGGGGACAGGAAAACATAAACATGAAGACAAGTCTCAGGTCCCTAAAACTATCCCTAAAGCCTGTCTATTGGAGCACATCCTGAGAAAAGGACGCCAGCATCTTGCATTCTAGGACCAATATCTATATAGTGATTTTTTGTCTTGCTCACTGTGCTTCCCCCTGATTACCTTTGAGTCCTTTCCCTGCTACCCTCTGCCTTGCTTTCCCCCCTTTGGATTCTGTCTGTCTGTGCCTATTGAGCACTGGAATCCAGTGGGGGAAATTAATCAAGCAAACATGCAACAAATATTTATTATGCACTTATTTGATGCTGAGGATATAACAATAAAGCATTTATTAAGTGCTATATTCCAGTCACTGTGGTAAATGCTAGTGATGCAATGACAAGGAAAAGGAATTTCTGCTCTCAAGGGGTTCATATTCGCAGTGAAAAGGGAAAAAATATTTCTTTACGGGCATCAGTTCGCCCCTCTATTAAATGATGGAATTGAGTTAAAGTTTTTCTAAGGCTCTTCCCATCTCTGAAATTCTGCATTTCTCTAATTGTGGCCCTTATTAGGAAGAACATGGTCATTGGGATGGGGAGACTTGTTCTAGCAGGGTGGTCTGAGCTGAAGATGGGTCTTAGCTTCCCACACCCAACTTTGATCTCATATCTAGTGGAGCCCAAGAAATAGCACTATCTGAATCTTTGACTGGGCAAATTCTTCCCCCAAAATGTCATGTTTTAGACAATTTCTCCTAGCATTTTCTGTGCTATGTTCCAAAGAGAGTTGATATCTAAAGACTCATAAACTAAGTGCTTTATCTCCCTCAGGACAAATCATTTAACATCCCTGGCCTTCATTAATAATAGACTACTTAGAATATTATTGTACTATAAGAAACAATGAACAGGAGGATTTCAGAAAAAACCCGGGAAGACTTCCAGAACTGGTGCAAAGTGAAGCGAGCAGAACCAAAAGAATATTGTATGCAATAACGATCAGCTCTGGATAGCTTAGCTATAGTGATCAAAGACAATTACAAAAAACTCATGATGGAAAATGCTATCCATATCCAGAGACAAAACTGATACAGTTTGAATGCAGATCAAAGGATACTATTTTAATTTTATTTTGTTCATTTTGTTCTATTTCTTCTTTCACAACATTACTAACATAGAAATATATGCATATATTTAATCTATATTAAATTGCTTAGGGAGGAAGGAGTAAAGGAAAGAAAAAAATTGAATCTCAAAATTTTATTAAAAATGAGTCTCAAAATATTTTTACACATATATAATTGAGGAAAGTACTATTTAAAAGATAAAAATTGATAGATTACTAGATCTAAGTAACCTCTAAATTCTTAATTCTTTAATCTCTACCTCTAGAGTCTTTCTCCATTATCCACATATTATACATATTCTAGACCAGGGCTTCATAAATTTTTTCCACTTGCAATCCTTTTTGTGCCTCAATTTTTTTTACATAATATTAGATATATAAGTATATAAAATAAGCGCACAAATCAAACATTTACTGATAATAAATCACGACCCCCCACTCTCAGTTATGAGAGCCCATAAGTGATTGCAAACCATAATGTAAGAATCTGGGGTTTATACTACAAAGTACATAGGAAGCATCCATTCTCTTCACTGGAAATATAGTAGAATGAAATTGAACCAGAAAGTTTTTTAATCAAAAAAGTGGAATTGGAACCTGACAGGAGGTCATTTTTATCATTGCACTAACTGTGCACACTGCTCAGAGCACCTTACCCCAGGGTGGGGGCTTATCATAAAAGCTACATGCCTCACTTAATGTTGGCACTAACTCAAGGGTTATTACAAGCCTATTTCTCTCCAAGGGATTTGAATGACCCTCTACATGGCAATGTATTAGTCCTCATCAGACTGAACATGAGTTAATATCTGGAACTTAGAGTAGAATATCCTAGGCTTTATTTATTTCATTTCAGAAATAAGACTGGGTGTTTTAACACTGGATCTCCCAAGAAAAAGAGATTTTTGAGACTATGTGATTCAGAGAATGGAAGTGTTTGTAGGTATGGACCAATGCTGGGGAAACACCAGAATGGGAGGAACAGAGAGCTTAGTCCCTGTTTATTCTCTCTGGGAATTGGTAGAGTGCCTCATCTTTAATCTCCATTATCCCACAAATAACCGCAGAAAGAAGAATTCCCAGAGAGAAAGAATGGAGAAGTTTCCATATTGAAGAAGCTTCTCAGCATCAGCAGTTAAATTCAGCAGCTCAGTTTTCTTTTGTGCCAAAAAAAAATCTTTTCATGTGCCAGGCTTTTTACTTATCCCATATGAAAGGGCATCATCTTACACTTATACACAGATTTTGAAATGCCTTAAAACTAGTATCAAAGAGTCCAAGGCCCATTAATCTAAATTGCTCTAACACTTAAAGAAGAATAAAAGGCACTTTCTAAAACCTGCAAATGAGTGTAACCTACAAAATTACAGATTAAATGTGGGGAAAAAAACCACCTTAGGTTCTTAGCTTGGAACAAGCACTTTTAAATAGAAAGGGAGAAATATTACTTCAATATTTTAAAATCATGTTTTGAAATAGACAAAAAAAAGATATGTTCAGACCAGATGCAAAAAGATAGAAATACAAAAAAAAGTACCCTTCAACTAAGACATAGTTTCCATTAAATTGCATTCAATAATCTATCCTAAGGAGAGAACATCTCTAGAGAAGGACCATTTTCAACATGCTCACAAACCTTGAAACATGAATCAAAACTATTAAGCTATTTCTCTCTTTTCTTCTCCTTCCTTTGCCCCCCTACATCACAAAAAAAGGACTCACACTTCATGATTCAGGCTTCAATTCACAGCTATTATAAGTTCGTGGGAATGGGTCCTTTTATTTCTAAACCTCTCTCTCTCTTTTAAATTTACCCTCATGTCCTCAAATAATAAAAATAAAATGTAAGACCTATAATATTTGATAGTCTGATTTTTCAGAACAGGCCAGAATAGGAGAGCCATAATAATGTAATAACACCTTGGATTTATATAGTGCTTATCTCCAAGGACCTAATAGAGCTTCACAGAGTTATTTATTAGCACAATTAATCTTGTCATCATCTCAGGAAGGTAAGTACCATAGGCGTAAATGTGTTTGTATGTGCCCCTTCCCCTCCCCTTGATAAAAGTAATGGAATGATATAGAAACCTTAGCTTCAGCTTAGGGAACTCCTACATCAGATGATCCCTCTCCCCTTCAGCTGAACTCTCCAGCTGGACTCTGGTCCAGTCTGACCACATATAGAATAATGTGTTTAGTATAAATACCATGATTTCAGAGAGACATGAACAAACCAGTCCTTGCCCTGACGTGAGCAATCCGGATGGTGAAAAGTCTAAATACTAGAAACAGTTGGAGGAATTGGGTGTATTTAGTTGAGAAAAAAGATTAAGAAAAAGACATAGTATTGAATTGGAAGGCCTTCATTCAGAAAATTGAATAAGAATTGTCTACATTGCTCCAGAAGTCAGAATGATGAATAGTGTACAAATTTTATGCTCTTCTCCAATACCTCATCACAGTGGGTTGAGGATCTGTGTCTCTTGAAGTCCATGACAGAGGAATACAAGCTTGGAAGGTGTAACCATTCAGAAAAAAGTTCCTAGTGAGGAACTATATGCTTACCAACTGAGAAGTAGCTCAGTTAAATTTGGAGAAAACTATCAGTACATTATTTGGTCATAAGGTATTAGATTTCTCAACCATAGCAAATTTCAGAGATCATCAACTAAGTAAAAAAAGAAATTGAGGTTTACGTCAATGGATGGAGTTTACATCTTTGATATACAAAGATGCATTTTCCATGTCCTTCTCTGATGTTTTGCTGCAATGTGGAAGTGCTCCTGTTTTCTCAAAAGCCCAAGAAAAGTGAATGCTGGCAGATTATAATAAGCTAAAGCCCCTTTTTTTGGAAATCCAGCAAAGAATGTACTTTATGTCTGTAATCCAAGATCATTTTCAAGTTAAGTCAACAAACATTTATTAAGTATGTACTACTTGCCAAGCACTTTTCTTTTCTTTTCTTTTTTTATTTTATTAAAGCTTTTTTATTTTTCAAAACATATGCGTGGCCAATTCTTCAACATAAGCCCTTGCAAAACCTTGAGTCCAATTTTCACTTCCTTCCTTCATGCTCTCCCCTAAATGGCAAGTAATCCAATATATGTTAAACATGGCAGAAATATATGTTAAATCTAATGTATGCATACATTTTTATACAATTATTGTGCTGCACAAGAAAAATCATATCAAACCAGTAATTTTTAAAAAGAAGCAAAATAAAATTCAAACAAGCAACAACAAAAAGAATGAAAATGCTATGTTGTGAACCACATTCTGTTCCTACAGCCCTTTCTCTGTGTGTAGATGACTCTCTCCATCAGTGAACAACTGGAACTGGCCTGAATCATGTCATTGTTCAAGAGAACCACTTCCATCAGAATACATCCTCATACAGTATCATTGTTGAGGTATATAATGATCTCCTGGTTCTGTTCATTTCACTTAGCATCAGTTCATGTAAGTCTTGCCGGTCCTCTCTGTATTCATCCTGCTGGTCATTCCTTACAGAACCATAATATTCCATAACATTCATATACCACAATTTACTCAGCCATTCTCCAATTGATGGGCATCCATTCATTTTCCAGTTTCTAGCCACTACAAACAGGGTTGCCACAAACATTTGGCACATACAAGTCCCTTTCCCTTCTTTAGTATCTCTTTGGGATATAAGCCCAGTAGTAACACTGTTGGGTCAAAGGGTATGCACAGTTTGATAACTTTTTGAGCATAATTCCAAATTGCTCTCCAGAATGGCTGGATGTGTTCACATCTCCACCAACAATGTATCAATGTCCCAGTTTTCCCGCATCCCCTCCAACATTCATCATTATCTTTTCCTGGCATCTTAGCCAATCTGAGAGGTGTGTAGTGGTATCTCAGAGTTGTCTTAATTTGCATTTCTCTGATCAATAGTGATTTAGAACACCTTTTCATATGGCTAAAATAGTTTCAGTTTCTTCATCTGAAAATTGTCTGTTCATATCCTTTGACCATTTATCAGTATTGCCAAGCACTTTTCTAAGTACAAGGCTCAATTAAGTTTCAATAAGTTTATAGAAACTCATTGTGGAAGGAGATTCTTAAAGGGACACAGATAAGTAGGAAAGTTTTGTTACTATAATATTAATTTGGGGTGAGCTAGACAATTTTATTGGTTAAAAAGACTCTAACTGAGGAAGTTCCCTCTACTAACATAGATCTGAAACTGCTTCATGACATACAGTCTTAAAATTTTGCCTGGGCACTAAGAAGTTAATTGACTTGCTTAGGGTTACACATTCAGTATGTTCCAGAGGTAGTATTTGAACCCAGGTTTTCTTGTTTCCAAGACCTTATTTCTATTGACCATACCATACTGCTTCACTAGTACTTTAAACACTATGGGCAGTTGACCTCAGAGTCAGAAAAACTGAAAAAAAAAAAAAAAAGAGAGAGAAGGAAGTAGTGCTCACCATCTGGTTGACTACAGGGCAACGATTTTTTCAGACCCAACAATTCTTTTTTACCAAGCCAGACTTGACTTTAACATTTAAAAATCAGAGCCTTATGCTATTGCTTTCATTGTGTTTGGTGATCATATTTTTGGTGAGATTTAGAAAGCAAGGTCCAGTTTTCCACAAAATGCAAAGTCTCTCAAACAGGAAAAGCAGAGGTACAGGCTATTTGCAAAGTTCTTCACCTGCCTGATTCTCTGCTGCTGCTCTTCCTAAATTCAATCAGAGAATAATCATGAATGCTTGTACCCAGATTCTTACTTGCCTAGAGCCCAACAATGTGTTCTGCTCGTTCATTAAATCAATCAATCATAAAGAATTGTTAAGTATCAACTGTGTGCATCACTGTTCTAAGTACTGGAGATACAGAGAAAGGCAAAAAGATACTCCCAGCTTTCTTGGAGCTCACAGGTTGATAGGGCAGACAACATGCAAACAACTACATACAAACAATGGGTGGTTGTGTGTGTGTGTGTGTGTGTGTGTGTGTGTGTGTGTGTGTGTATGTGTGCTCAAGGAGATCAGTGTCATTAGATCACAATATCAGTAGAGTTGAAGGGTGATGTAAAAAAAAGACTTTGATGAATTATGAGGAACTTTCAATGGAAAGTTAGGAAGAGAGGTTTGGGAAAAGAGTTCTGTTTCAAACATACATAATTTGTCTATTTAAAATGCCCAGTAAGTATCTGGAGTAAATCTGAAGGTCTGCAGAAAGTTTAGGACTAAATGAGTAGATTTGAGAGTCATGTGCATAAATATTTGAATTCATGAGAGCTGTAAGATCAAGTGAAATGGTAGAACAGAAGAAGGCCCAGGATAGACTTGGAGGCATCCAACATTAGCATAAATGACCTGGATGCAGATCTAGCAACAAATATCGAAGTGTGACTGGATATATTGGAGAATTAAAAGAGAATATAGTCCCCAAAAAATCTAAGAGAAAGTATTAAGAAGTGTGAAAAAGTACAGAAAGTGCATTCAATGAGAATGCAGATTGAGAAAAAAAATATTAGATTCTACAATTAAGTGACTGTTGGTAACATTGAAAATAATAATTTCCAAATTACTCAAATCAACATTCCATTTGAATGATGAGGTCAGAAGTCAAAATAAAGATACTTAAGAAGAGAGTGAGAGAAAAGGAAGTGGAAGCACTATAGATTCTCTCAGAGTTCAGCCACAAAAGGAAAGAGACACATAGCCAATAGGGATGGATGGAACAATTGAAGAGGTTTTGAGGATGTGGGAGAAGGAGCCATGGGTATAGTGGACAAGGGGGAGATTGAAGTGAAAGAATGGAGATGATAAAGGGGCCAATCAGCTGGGAAAGAATGGAATGAGATCATATGTCCAGAAGGGCTATCTCATTATGAGGAATAGAGAAAAATTCTGGGAGCTGTAAGTAAGATAGAAAGGAAAGAGAAAGAACCCTCATAGCCTTTGATTCAGCATTGTTTCTACTGGGTCTGTATCCTAAACAGATCATAAAAAAGGAAAAAGGACCCATATGTGCAAAAATGTTTGAAGTAACCCCTTTTTTGGAGTGGCAAGGAACTAGAAATTGAGTGATGACACCTCTCAGATTGGCTAAGATGACAGGAAAAGATAATGACAAATGTTGGAGGGGATGTGGGAAAACAGGGACACTAATACATTGTTGGTGGAGTTGTGAACAGATCCAACCATTCTGGAGAACAATTTGGAACTATGCTCAAAGTCCTAATAAAAGTGTGCATACCCTTTGACTCAGCAGTGTTTTGATTGGGTTTATATCCCAAAGAAATCTTAAAGGAGGGAAAGGGACCCACATGTGCAAAAATGTTTGTGGCAGCCCTCTTTGTAGTGGCAAGAAACTGGAAACTGAGTGGATGCTCATAAGTTAGAGAATATATTATGGTACATGAATGTTATGGAACATTATTGTTCTATAAGAAATGACCAGCAGAATGATTTCAGAGAGGTCTTGAGAGGCTTGCATGAACTGATGCTAAGTGAAATGAGTAGAGTCAAGAGAACGTTGTATACAGCAATAACAATATCATAGGATGATCAATTCTGATTGATGTGGTTCTTTTCAATAATGAGACGATTCAGACCAGTTCCAATGATCTTGTGAGGAAGAGAGTCATCTGCACCCAAGAAAGGACTATGGGAACTGAATGTGATTCACAACATAGCATTTTCATTCTTTTTGTTGTTGTTTGTTTACATTTTATTTTCTTTCTCATTTTTTTCTGGTTTGATTTGATTTTTCTTGTACAGCAAGATAATTATATAAATATGTTTGCATATATTGGATTTAACATATATTTCTACCATGTTTAACATATGTTGGACTACTTGCTATCTAGGGGATGGAATAGGGGAAGGGAGGGGAATTGGAATACAAGATTTTTCAAGGGCTAATGTTGAAGAATTGCTCACACCTATGTTTTGAAAAACAAAAAAGCTTTAATAAAATAAAAAAGAAATTCACTTGGGGAATTGTTATGGGCCAGAACTTGAAACAATATTGATAGAGACAATGCTTATGTACTTAGTTCACATCTTTAAGAGAGTTCACACCTTTCACACCTTTAAGAGTTCACACCTCTAAAAGAGCATATAAAAGGACAAGCCTACTGCGAGCTCCGGGAGATTCAGAGCCAGGATTCAGTTGGGAGATTCACAAGTCAGAAGCCCACAATCCCATTTTCTCAGAGGAGGAGTCAAGATTCATTCCAACTTCCACCTTTGTGCTGGGTGGAGGCTGAAGCTGGAAGAGACAAAGGACTAGCAGCAAGAGCTCTCGGGACCAAGAAGAGAAATAGGCCTCTAAGGAAACTAGCCGGGCTATTTTGGAAGAGACAATAAAGGACTGGATTTTAACTGCTGGCTGCATTTGGGGTGATTACTATATTGAACTGAAAGGAAAGTTGCTCCCAGAAGCCTCCCAAGAAACCTGCTCCCAGAAAACTTTATATTTTAGAGAAGGGAATATTACAATGTGATAGAATATTATTGTTCTACAAGAAACAATCAGCTGAATGATTTCAGAAAAGCCTAGAAAGACTTAATGAATGGATGCTAAGTAAAGTGAGAAAAACCAGGAGAACATTGTACACAGGAACAAGAAGATTATCTGATGATCAATTGTGATGAATTTGGCCCTTTTTAATGGTAAGGTGATTCTGGCCAATTCCAATAGATTTATGATGAAAAGAGACTTCTGCATCCAGAAAGAAAGTTGTGGGGACTGAATGTGGATCACAACATAGTATTTTCACTTTTTATTGTTGTTTGCTTGCTTTTTTTTTCTTTCTAATTTTTTTCCTTTTTGAACTGATTTTTCTTCTGCAGCATGATAAATGTTTGAGAGAACTGCATATGTTTAACCTATATTGGATTACTTGATGTCTAGGGGAAGATGGCGGCAGAAGGGAGGGGAAAAAATTAGAACACACGGTGTTGCAGGGGTGAGTGTTGAAAACAATCTTTGCATGTATTTGCATAGAATAACAACCAATTATTATGAGATAAGAAAATTTCAGTGCTCATGAACATTAAAGTGAGCATTTGTGGGTGAAGCAAGATGAAGATAAAGAAGATTATCTTTATTTTTAGCTGAGATATAAGTAGAGGAGTAGATCATAGGAAATGAGCAACTTAGGAAGCAGGTAAATAAAAGTTTTTGAAGAAGTATCAACATATACATTGAAAAACTGAGGGCCAGGCACTGAACACATTGAAGTGTTCATGAAAGTCAATAGAAGAGTTACCAGAATTTAGATAGATAGTAAAAATGGATTGGCTAAATTTTCAATGAGGAAAGGTTACTGAATAATAGAGGTAAAGGAAGAGCCTGGATGTAGCAATGAGCAACAAGAATTAGTCTATTTTTTTCCATCTAGTAAAGGGGAATGACTGAAAGTACAATTAGAGCTAGAAAGGGTGATCAGGGTGGCTGGATCATTAGAAGGAAGCAAAGTCTTAGTGAAAGCTTGAAGAGGAAAAGCATAAGAAAGAAAGAGATTTAAGATGAAAGGAAGTCTGTATTGTATTCTAAAGAACATAATTGAAAGCATAGATAGCTTTAGAGAGAATTTGGGGGGCTAGGAAGTATTGCAGGTTATAGGAACAAGATGATATATGGAGATTATGATTTATATAAAAATAGCTGGGAGTTCAAGATAACTGGGGTAGGAAGGATTTGATGGAATGAAGGTTTATTTATCATTGTTCAAGGATGAAATCATAATTCTTGAAAAATTGAAGGACATTAATACAGTCTTTTAAGATTTACAAAGTGCTTTATTCAGAATTATCCTGTAATTTACTATTATCCCCAATTTAGAGATGAGAAAATTAAGCCTTAAAGAGGTTAAATTTATCACAGTTACTAAAGCCTGGGTTTGAATTCAGTTTTTCTGACTTGTGATTTTTTCTGCTACACTATGGCAGATGGAAATTACTAGATTGTAAACTCTTTACTAGTACAAACCTTGTTACTGGAATCTCTTCCATGATACTTGCTTGTTAGGCAATTGTTTTAATCTTTTGGCTAATATCCCCTACTGGAGAAACCTATGCATTAGATTCTAATATAAGAAAATATAATTTCATTGAAAAGAGGAAGAAAAACAATCCCACAAACCCTAGAATGAGCATCAATTAGTTCAAAATACAAATGCAAAATTGTAGACATGCTTGCAACCCTGAGATTTAAGAGCTTCTCTAGCAGAGGCTGTTCTCCACAAATCCTCCCTTAGGATGAAGCCTCCCCAGGCTGCTTTCTGCCATTCAAACTTTGAAGGAGGAAATATGTTCTCTGTGTTTCTCTGTCTCTATCTCTGTCTCTCCATGTATGTATAGCATTTTTTGTCTCTTTCTTTCTCAGTCTCTGTGTCATTCTCTATGTGTCTATATCTTTTTGTTTTCCTCTATCCTTCCATTTTTTCTCTGTCTCTGTCTTATTCTCCCTTTCTGTCCCTTATCACTAGATTTCCTCCTTTTCTCCTTTCTCTCTTTCCTTTTCTTTCTCTTTACCTTCTTTCTTTTCTTTGTTCTTTCTCTCTCCTTTCTTTGTTCCCCTCCTCATCTCCCCAGTCCTATTCATTCTTCTTTCCTTCTTCCCCCTTCTCTTCATCATTCTTTTTTTTCTTTCTTCCTCTGTACTCTACATGATGACTCATTTTCCTAATAATTGCTAAATCTGCAACATCTATCTCATTAAATAAACAATTATCTGAGTCCATACACCAGATTATTAAATATTACTTATTTAATAAACTGGGAGAAACCATTTTCCCACAAGCTTTTACTCATCTCTTTTTATATAGTAAATCTTCTAATTTCCTAGGCTTAAATACCAATGCTACTGATTATTCTTTTTTAAACAGTGTAACCAAAAATAAGTTATGAATGGTTATTTGTGACATATAAACCATAAAGAAGCCTCTTAGTCAAAGTCTACTTTAACCAAAACTGGAATTGCTAACTTCTCAAAACTAGAGAAATAGTTCTCCATTCAGTTCTCTCAGGATACTAATTAGTTTCTTCTTGAGAATTCTATTTATATTTCAGAAGAGAAGAGTTATACTCAATTCTCTCAGAAAAAAAGTCTTCTATAGTTATTTTTCTGTCCTCTCTTTAGCCATCATAATTAACAGTCTTTGTAAACCGTGTTAATCTTTCAATGGATTCACAGATTCTTTATAAAATGATAAATATGTCACTTTTGAAGTTTATCACTTTTTTATTAAAGCCTTTTATTTTCAAAACATATGCATGCATTAACCCTTGCAAAATCTTGTGTTCCAATTTCCCTCCTTCCTCCATCTCCTCCCCTAGATATATGTTAAACATGTTAGAAATATACTTTAAATCCAATATGTGGATATATATTTATGTGTCTATATCTTGCTGCATAAGACAAATCAAATCAAAACAGAAAAATGATGAAAAAGAAAATAAAATGCAAACAACAACAAAGAGTGAAAATGCTATTTTATGAACCATACTCAGTTCCCACAATCTTCTCTCTGGGTGTAGATGTATCTCTTTATCACAAGATCTTTAGAAGTGGTCTGAATTATCTCATTGTTGAAGAGAGCCATGTCCATCAGAACTGATCATCATATGATCTTATTGTTGTTTTGTCCATTGATCTGCTGGTTCTGCTCTTTCACTTAGCTTCAATTCATGTAAGATTCTCCAGGCCTCTCCGAAATCATTCTTACAGAACAATAATATTCCATAACATTCATATACCATAACAACCATATCAAATGCTTGATCTATTGAGCTAATCTATTGAGATAATCACATGGTTTTTATTAGTTTGGTTATTGATATAGTCAATTATGCTAATAGTTTTCTTAATCTTGAACCAGCCCTGTATCTCTGATATAAATTCTACTTGGTCCATGGTGTATTATCCTGTATTATTTTGCTAATATTTTATTTAAGATTTTTGCATCAATATTCATTAGGAAAATTGGTGTATAATTTTCTTTTTCTGTTTTCATCCTACCTAGTTGAGTTATCAGTAAAAGGAATTTGGTAGGAGTCCTTTCCCTATTTTTTCAAATAGTTTGCATAATAATTGGAGTTAATTGTTCTTTAAATGTTTGGTAGAATTCACATGTAAATCCATCTGACCCTGGAGATTTTTTCTTAGGGAGTTGATTTTTTTTTCCTAAAATGGGACTATTTAAGTAGTTTATTTCCTCTACAGCTAATCTGGGCAATCTACATTTTGTAGTTATTCCTCCATTTCACTTAGATTATGAAATTTATTGACATAAAGTTGGGCAAAATAACTCCTAAATATTACTCTAACTTGTTCTTCATTGGTGAAAAGTTCTCCTTCATTTTTGAGACTAACAATTTGATTTTCCTCTTTCCTTTTTCTAACCAAATTATCCAAAAGTTTATCTATTTTGTTGGTTTTTCATAAAATCAACTCTTAGTTTTATTTATTAATTCAATAGTTTTCTTACTTTCAGTTTTATTAATCTCTCCTTTTATTTTTAGAATTTCATATTTGGTATTTAATTGGAAGGTTTTGATTTATTCTTTTTCTAGCTTTTTTAATTGCAAGCTCAATTCATTCATCTTCTCTTTCTCTATTTTATACAAGTAAGCATCTAGAGATATAAAATTTCCCCTAATTACTGCTTTGACTGCATTCCACAAATTTTGGTGTGTTGTCCCATTATTGTCATTCCCTTGGATAAAATTTTTGATTGTGTCCATGACTTGCTGTTTCATCCATTCATTCTTTAGGATTAGATTATTTAGTTTCCAATTAATTTTTGCTCTATTTTCCCCTGGCCTTATTGAATGTAATTTTTATTGCATCATGATATGAAAAAAATGCATTTACTATTTCTGCCTTTCTGCATTTAATTTTGAGGTTTTTATTCCCTAATATGTGGTCAGTTTTTGTATACGTTCCATGAGCTGCCGAGAAAAAAAGTGTACTTCTTTCTGTCTCCATTCAATTTTCTCCAAATATCTATCATAGCTAACTTTTCATATTCTATATTTACCTCCTAAACTTCTTATTTATTTTATGGTTCAATTTATCTAGTTCTGAGAGAGTAAGGTTGAAATCCCCCACTATTATAGTTTTCCTATCTATTTCTTCTTGCATCTCTCTTAACTTCTCCTTTAGGAATTTAGTTGCTATACCACTTGGTGCATATATGTTTAGTATTGATATTACTTCATTATCTATGAAACTCTTTAGCAAGATATAGTTTCCTCTTATTTCTTTTAATTAGATCTATTTTTACTTTTGCTTGATGTGAGATCAGGATCACTACCCCTGCTTTTTTTTTTTTAAACTTTATCTGAAGCATAATAGATTCTGCTCCAGCCTTTTTACTTTTACTCTGTATGTATCACTTTGTTTTAAAGTGATCTTATTTACCCCGGCATCTTGTTTACCCCAAATTATGCTTTTCTTTTTCATTTCCCTCCTTCTCAGCATTTTGCTTCTGACCACCACTTCCCTCAAGCAACTCTCCCCCTTTATAGCACTCCCCTTTTTTTATATATTTCCCCTATTACTTCTGTTTTCCCTTCTATTAGCCTCCCCCTTTTCTTTTCCTTTTTCTCCTTCTATTTCCCTATAAAGTGAGACACGGTTTTCTGTGAAACAAATTATGTCTAATATTCTCTCTTTTAGCCAAATCTGATGAGAGCAAAATTCACACAATTTTCCTCTCCCTCCCTTCTTTCCCTTAATTATAAAAGATCTTCTTTGCCTCTTCATGAGATGTAATTTCCCTTATTTTATCTCCATTTTCCTCTTTTTCCAGTACAATCTTCTTTTCACCTCTAGTTTCTTTTTTATATTATTACAGTAAAATCAAATTATACCTGCATTCTCTATGTATACCCATAACAGAGATATAGTTCTCAATAGTTCTTTCCTTTTCACCTTTTTATGCTTCTCTCGAGTTCTATATTTGGAAATCAAATTTTTGTTCAGCTTTGGTCTTTTCATCAGAAATAAATGAAATTCATCTGTATCTTTGAATGTCCATCTTCTTCCCAGAAAGATAATGCTCAAATTAGCTGGATAGTTTATTCTTAGCTGCATTCCAAGTCCCTTTGCCTTTTGGAATAGCATATTCCAGGCCCTTTGATACTTTAAGGTGGAAACTGCTACGTCCTGGGTAATCCTGATTGTGACTCCTTGATATTTGAATTGTTTCTTTTTAGATACTTGCAATATTTGCCTTGGTCCAATAGTTCTGAAATTTAGCCATGATATTCCTTGAAGTTTTTATTTTGGAGTGTCTTTCAGGAGGTAATAGGTGAATGCTTTCAATGGCTATTTTACCTTCTGATCCTAGGACATCAGGGCAGTTTTCCTTGATGGTTTCCTGAAAGATAATTTCTATGCTCTTTTTTTCATCATAGTTTTCAGGAAGTCCAATAATCCTTAAATTGTGTCTTCTAGAGCTATTTTTCAGATCAGTTGTTTTCCCAAACAAGTATTTTACATTTTCTTCTATTTTTTCATTTTTTGACTTTGCTTGACTGATTTTTGATATCTCATTGAGTCATTCATTTCTGTTTGTTCAGTTCTGATTTTTAGTGAATTATTTTCTTCAGTTTTCTTTTTTAGTTCTTTTTTGTATTTGGCCAGTTGATTTTTTAAATAAGTTGTTTTGTTCTATAAATTTTTTCCCATTTCACAAATTTTATTCTAAGGAGTTATTTTCTTTTTCCATTTCACAAATTCTGTTTTTCAGGGAGTTGGGTTTTTTTTTTTCCATTTTGTCATATCTATTTTGTAAGGAATTATATGATTTTTCCATTTCACTAAATCTATTTTGTAAGGCATTTTCTTAAGATAATTTCTGTTTTCTTTTCCAAATCCTCTTGCAAAGTTTTCATTTCCTTTCCCCATTTTTCTTCAAACTCTCTTTTAAGATCCTTTTTAATTTCTTCTAAGAGAGCCTTATGACATGGGGACCAATTTATATCACCCTTTGGGGCTTCATCTGCAGACCATCTGCTTTTATTGACCTCAGTTTGAAATCTGTTCTTTTATTTCTCCATAAAAACTATGTATGGTCAGAGGTTTTTTTTGCTTTTTAGCTCATTTTTTTTTTTTTAACATTGAGATCTGCTTTTAGGGCAAAGGGGAGATTATCCAAACTTCCTCTACAAGAGGTAATGGTTGTGTTAGATCAGTGCTGACTATATTCTAATGCTGGATGGGCATGGCCAGGTCCTTGTATTTTAGGATTTAGGGACTCATTATTTTCCCTTTGTATTTGTTTTGGATATCTTACAGCTAATCTGCTGATCTATTGGCTTGCAACCAGGACAGAATAGCCCACACTGCTGTAGATTCCTTCTGGTAGATTTTCAGGGGCCTGGAGCTCACACCACCCTGGCCCTGCACTGCCTGCACTCAGCATCTGTGCTCAGCCTGCTTGTGTTTGGTCCACTTCTAATTGAAAAAGATTTTTTCTGGAGATCTTTGAAATTATCATCTGCTGGTAATTTGTTACACTCCCAATATTTGTGGGTACTGTCAGACTAAAATCAGGTCAGAAGCTGGATTTGCTGTTAATTTGAGGGACATGGGGAGAGCTCAGAAAAAAAAAAAAGTGTCTCTTCTCCATCATTTTGGCTTGGACTTGATATAGTAACAGTATCAGTCAATAAATAGAAATTTAGTAAGCACCTATTATGTGCTAAGTATTATGTCAAAGCTGTTGTCATACTTGTAACAAAAAACTGATATGGAACCAGATATGACAGTGTATGTGTTTTATATCCATAATCTTCCACCTCTATAAAGAAGGGAGGCATGGTTGTATTGAAATCAGTTCTAACTGGATCTTCAGAGCTCATTGTTAGATTTTTCAGCATGAGCATTTACTCCTTATACATGAGGAAATATTAAAAAATTGAGGCTTGATTTATTGTTTTGTTGTTTAGTAAAAATGTTTATAATGAAATTAAACTTAAAAGCATGTCCTATATACATTTTTTTAAATAGAGATGGTTGTTAAACCTTTATCAGCACACTTGGAGGGAGGAACATTTTCTCATCTATTCCTTGGACTCAAGTTTGGTTAATTATAATTATGTAGTGTTCAAGTAGCCTTTTGTTTTGTTCTCCTTAAGAAGCTTTCATTTTTACTAAGGGAACACAATAGGCTCACAGCTAAGCAAATACTGATTGTTAAAAATATAACATAAAAAAAACAGCAATGGTGGGGGATGAGACACTGACAAGAAGGAGAATCAGGAAGCACTTTGGATGGAGGTGAGCTGGGCTTTGAAATGATGTTGTATTAATAAAAGATTATTTGAAGAAAGACTTAAAGGGAAGGCACTACATTTGTGGAAATGTAGAGAAAATTATATATGTTTAACAAATATTGGATTACTTGATGTCTAAGGGAAAAGTAGGGGGAAGGGAGGGAAAATTTTGTAACACAAGGTTTTGCAAAGATGAATGTTGAAAATTATCCACATATATGTTTCAAAAATATAAATCTTTAATTAAAAAATTCCAAAAGGGGGGGAAAGCACTAGTGTTAAGAAGGATTGAAGAAAACTTTTTATAGAAAATAGGTGAGCTGGGATTTGAAGGAAGTGAAGTAGATGTAGATGAGGAGCGAGAGCCCTTAGCATGGAGGACAGCCAATGAAGATTCATGGTCAGCAGATGGAACACCATGTGTGAAGACCAGTAATGATGTGCTCAGACTTGAGTTTTAAGAAAATCAATTTGGTGTAGAGAGAAAGCTAGAAAAAAGAGAGATGATATGTACCAATATAATGATTTTACATTTCATTGTTACATTTTTCCACAGATTCTTTATAAATCTTTACCTTCAAATTGAATGAATGAATGAAACACTTTTACAAAGAACTTACTGTGTGCAGAGCACTAGGGATACAAATAGAAAAGCAAAACAGTCTCTGTTCTCAAGGAATTCACATTTTAGTGGGAGAGACAGCACATGGGAAAACTTTCATCTGCAAGTCAAAATAAAAGTTTCATTATCTTTAATATGCATCAGCAAAGTAGATTGGTAATATGTCTGCTTGTGTGGTATCTCCACTAATAAAATCATAACCCTTTTAATGCTGAACCATTTGACAGTGCCAAAGGCTTTGGTGACAAGAACTTTCTTCTCTGAGTTTTCAAAAGATGTTACTGTAGCACCTTAAAGAAAATTTGCCAGGTTACTTCTACATAGGGTTTTCTTCCCAGGATGATGGATGAGTACTAGCACAGAAGGATCACCATTCTTAAAGCTTTTGAGTTCAGGGTCCACGGCTGTCTCTAGCAGAGTCTGAGGGGAAATGGTGCTCAAGATACTAGTGGTCCATGTCTTATTATATTTATTAATTATATTGCAAAATATTTCCCAAATATATTTTAATCTGATATAACTAGTCTTGGGAATGTTGGGAATCATATGTTGCCTGAAGATCACAAGATTGATTCTCTATTCTTGTCCACCTCTGAGATGTGAAACAGAAAATTCACATAGGTGCTGTTGAAGATTTTTGACTTTGAAGACGATTACAAATAAATACCTATATTTATGTATATACACACTTATATCATGCAAGTCAAAATGGTCATATTAATAAAAGTTAACAAGATTCTGAGAATAAGGGCATAATGAGGATAGTTTTCTGAACTCTGTTCAGCCTAAGGGCTGAAGTACACAAGAGGAGATAGAAGAGATCTAATAGTTTTTGAGCCATTTGTTCGTCTCCAAAGTATTCTTCTAGGTCACCAGGTATGTTACTAACAGATTTTTGAGCCTGACTGTCATGTTTCCACTTCCTTTTCAAGCAAAGCTTTATCAATCAGGAAAATCTGTGCCATTGATTTTTCTCCTCCATACAGCTATGATTCAGATCAGAGTGCCCATGGCTATTTTTCCTCCTTTACCCTTCAGTGGTTTTGTAAACAGAGGCATCCACCTGGCTAGTTTCTCTAATCTCATGGCCAATCCTTTTATTCTAATTCCATCTCTTTATGCTAAGAGACCGTCACAGTCAATGGCATTATCTTTCTTCCCAGAGAGAGTTGGAAGCCATGTGCCCATGAAGTATGGCATTGAATACTCTGCTGAGGTGTTAGAATTTCAAAGCTTCCATTTTCAACCCTGAGGCAAAATAGAATCCAAAGTATAGGTATGCAGTAGTTGTTTCAGGCAACCCTACGGTGAAATTAGTGTGGTCCCCTTGGTTTCACCATCTGAACACAGAGACCATGGGATGCAGCAGTAAATAAAATCTGTGACCATGTTTGATATCCTTTGCCAACAAGAAGGAATTTGGGCAAGAAGGGCCACCACTTTCTCTGCCACCAACACCCCTTCATCCCAGCAAGTCAGCCTCTCAGTTCTGGCTTTGATTGTCCTTAGTGCTCAATTTCCAAGCAATGTGGAAATTGGAGGATTGCCACCTTAGCAGATGGATGTGACAAGAGCACATTAGGTATGCAGCCTGACTCTAGACACATTTGAGTAATGACTACTGGATTACAATCCGCAAAGTTCAGGAGCTGCCTAATTCTCTGATTCTGAACCTCTACTCCATTTCTTGGGGAAATATGTCAATTTCAGTCCCTACCTGGAATTGTGATCAGTTCTCTAAAACTCTAAAACAGAGTTTCTTAATATTTTCCTACTTTATTATAACAATAACTGGGCTATCTATAGGCAGTTAAAAAAGGAGGGTTATTTTGCCATCCAGGGAACCCAGAAAATGGATTTTTTTTCTTTTATAAAATCAAGTTATATTTTCATCTACTTGGTGATTTATCTGGTAAGGAAACTTCCTCTACCAGTACAAATTAGCAACTTTAATATGTCTTATGGTCTTAAAAAGAAGTCAACAGGCATTGAGAGGTTAAATGACTTATCCATGATCATATAGCTAGTATATATCAAATAAGATAGAATTTAAATCTTTCCTCATTCCTCTATCCATCATGCCATGCTGCATGGATTATTTAAAAGCTGTCAAAGATTTGGGTGAAAATGAAGAGGGGGACCCCAAAACTCTGAAAATACTTGAAGGAGAAAATCTTCTTCAACTCTGCCTCAATAAGGGGCTCTGCCCCAAGTCCTTTTTCCCTTAAATGCTAGCAAGCTGCCTGTTTTCCTAATGCTTATCCCCAGCTGCTAATCAGAGAAATCATTTTGACTAAAGCACATCCTATAATTAGTAGTTCCATCTTTCATTTCCCATATACAAGATTAAAATACTTTGTTGTTTTTTCCCCTGTATTTCCCACGTGATCCATGGGCAAAGGAGAAAATCAGGTGCTCTCAGTTCACTTCTGTAAAAACTGCTGACCATTCGCTTCAGGAAAAATAGTGTTTTAGTGATTGAGAAAAACTGGATCTCCTTCATCAGCTTCTTAAATCCAAACATTATCCAGACAGATAATACAGGTGACATCTGGATATTTTGAATATGGAGGCAACAGAGAAAGTATATTTCTACAAGGAGGAATTCTGGTCCTCACCCTCCAAGCGACTTTGTGAGCAAAACCCAATGGGATTCAAGGGGAATGAGTATTGTTTTTTCCTAATTCAGGACTATGGAATTGCAGGATGGGACTTGAATAGGATGCTAGCTAAGGAGGGGGTACAATGGGACAGAATACTAGCTCTTAATACATGAATATCCCAGTTCAAAAGGACATTTACTGTGACCCGAGGCAAGTAATTTAATCTTTGTCTTCTTCAGCCTCCCCATCTGGCAAAAGGGGAAATAATAGTTTCTACTCCCCAAGTTCCTTGTAAGAATAAAAATGAAATTATATTTGTAAAACCTTTACAAATCTTAAAGTGCACTATAAATAGTATTCTTGTTATTATTGTCAAACCCACATTGTAGGTCACCTCAAAACTATATTTTATTATATGCAATTATATGCTATTTAACTGGAATAAACACCCTTTCTTTTAAAATGTCTTTTTCACTGTGGAATATGTCTTAACTTAAAAAAAAAACGTTCTTGCCCAGATCAGGTGGCATTGACAGAGAGATAGGCTGTGTTTTTAAAAAGACTCTCCAAAAGTGTCTGCCTTAGCTCTGGGCAGGCTGAAATAACACACTTTAAATTTTCACATTGTTGGAATTTAAATGTAGTTGATGCATATAATGATTTTCAGCATTCAAAAGCATTTCATTCATTCATCTGTTCATTCACCAGCACCTACTTCAAATTTAATAATAGCATAGGGGTTTGGGGGCAGGGAAAAGGAGAAAAAGGAAATATCCCAAGTTTTTTTTTTTTGAGCTATGAATATTTTTCACTCAGCTAAGAAATTACTGAAATTTTACATATGAAGTCCAAGGAATAGACATGTGATCCTGAAAAATTGTCCGTCTTTGTTGTTTGATAGCAACAATAACAAAAAGAAAAAAAAAAAAGCATGTCATGTCATTACTGTAACTGTCTTCTTGGAGTTCATTGGAAATTCAAAATGTTTCATTGTCCTGGTTTTTTTTTTTTTTTAAATAATAAAAGTAGACTCATAGAAGGAAATGATGTGGTGGAGGCAGGTCCATAACTATCAATTCTGGAAGTAATTCTTCAATCCATCTTATATTCAGCTTCCAATCTGTCATACTCATACATAAGAAACTCCATTGCTTCTCTGCTGCCTCCAGAAGCAAATACAAAATATTCTGCTTAATACTGAAAGTCTTTCTTAACATACTCTATCCCTGATTCCTACACTTTTCCATTCTTCTTACGCCTTACTTCTTGCTACACACTCAATCCAGTGATAGTGGCCTATGGCTATTCCATGAACAAGGCACTCCATCACTTTCCTCAGAGCATTTTTTTCTGGCAGTCACTCATCCCTGAAATGTTCTCCTTCATTCCATCTTCTATCTTCCTTGAAATTCTTCAGATCTCAATTAAATTACAGGAAATCCTACCATCCCCCTTAATTCTAGTATCTTCCCTCTGCTAATTATTACATATTTGTTTTTGTTATCTTCCTCATTAAATTGTGAGCTCTTTGAAAGCAAGTATTGTATTCTTGTTGTTTTTAATTTTTTTTGGGGGGGATGCCTTTCTTTGTCTTCCCAATGCTTGGCACATAGTAGGTACTTAATAAATGCTTATTGACATAGTAAATGCTCATGATTGTGCTTTGCAAGTAGTAATAAATGGCTGTTGACTAACTGGTAGTTGGCATGAATACCTACCACAAAATGGATCCAAGGGCAAAGGGAGGAGTGGGACTTAGTCCATAAAGCTCTTGTCTAGGGAGAAGTAAGGAGAAGATAGAGAGAGATCATGAAACTTGCACCCTAAGAACTTAGAGATCAGGTAGTACAACACCATTTCAGTGATGGAAAAGTGAAGTTTAGAGAGGTTAGGGGATTTATCCAAGATCTGGTAACTTGGTAACAAAGCTGGTGATGTTCATAGTAGTGCTTTGCAAATAATAATGACTTAATGAATTATTTTTCCATTTATTCATCAAAGACCACATAACAAAAAAGCAGCCTAATTTAGTGGAGGGCTTTTTTTGAGCAAGAAATAAATAGAAACCATTTCACTTGGCATTTACTACCATCTGGTAAATAGGAGATAAGAACTCAAGTCCTCTGACTTAAAAAACAATACTTTTTCTGCCACACTACATTTCCTCAGAATAACCCTATGACGTAAATACTTAACTGCTGCAATTCCCATTTTATTAATGAGGAAGCTGAACCTTAGAGAAATGAATAAACATTATCCAGGAATACATAGCTAATAAATAGCAATACTAGCAATTAGATTACTCAGTGGGTAGAACATGAAACCTGGAAACAGGAAGACCTAATTTCAAATCCAGTCTCAGACACTTATTAGCTAGGTGCCCTGAGCAAGTAACTTAATCTAGTTTGCCTCAGTTTCTCAACTGTAACATGAATTGGAGAAGGAAATAGCAAACCACTCCAGTTATCTTTGATCAGAAAACCTCAAAGGAGGTAAGAGAGTGGGACATGATTGAAAAACAACTCCAAACAACAGCTCTCAAACCTGGATCTTCTGACTCCAAAAAATCAAAGCTCTTTTCAGATTGCTTCCTGTATTTGAACTCTCTAGGGTACTTAACACACTCAAATAATCAAGTCAACCTAAAAATAAATATATTTTCAGAGATGTGGTTGAGAAAATTGATAGATGCCTATGAATATAACTACAACCTTAAATATTCTCCTTTGAGGATTTCCATGTTTCTGGCTCACTATACAAATTGTCATGCTCTCACAGTGATATGGTAACAATTGTTGACCTGGTGCTATTAGATCTTGCAGCAGAATTGAAAAAGGATAAGACATTAGCAATGATTCCTCTATGCCTTAGATATGAAGGTAAAGTATAGAAGATTTGTATCTGCCCTTTAAAAGAAATTGTCTTTATAATTTTTTTAATGCAGAGTTAATAGTCTCATAAGTGAGCTGCTTACAGCATAGACTTAATGTGAGTTGTTACTAGGCAGATTCTTCCCCTGAAATGGACCCCAAATGGTACTATCTCTGACTGTTCTAGCTCATTCTATCTAGATAATCACTTGGATGATGGTTTATGATTTGAACAAAGGTGATGAAAAATACAGCAGAAAAGCATTTGACCCAGATGCTTTTCTTATTTTACATCATTGTTGTTGCCTACTTATTTATAAATTGTTGAAGAATAGTGTTAGAAGAAAGCCTAAAAAAACTTTTTAAAAAGTTGTACTGTGTTTAAAACATCAGTAAACAATCCTAGAACAAAGATGAGGAACTATCCTATTTATTGCAGATCATTCGCTCATATAAACTGAATCCATAAAGGATTGGTAATTTATGGCAAAAGGATGCTGTTGAGGGGAAAGTTGTTAGATGTTTTATTGTTGCTTTGCTCATAAAATAATTTGCAGTTTGGCTTGTTTTCTATTTGCATCTCTCATGCTCATGGTAGTACTTTGCAAGTAGTAAGCACTTAATAAATTATTTTTCATTCACTCATCAAAAGCCACATAAGTAAAAAGCAGCTTAAATTGGAAAAGTTTTCTTTAACCAAGAAACAAATAAAAATCACTTCATCCCACATTGTAGAAAGCCACAGTTAGTGGGGAACCCTGAGTGAGGTATAAGATCCTTTAGTTCAGTGGAACTTTGCTTATGTGTCTGGTTTGGCGCCTTCCTGAGAAGTCAGGGGGTGTGACAACCTGTTTTGTAATTAAAGCAGAAGAATACTAAAGTGGCAAGGAAACATCAGCACACAATAGCAAGTTGTTTATGTGGACCTGCATGTGCAATATCCTATAATTAGCACATGTGCAGTGAGCTGTAGTTATGTAAGTTTATTAGTTAAGCATAGGCTATATAAGGCTGAGGATTTTTTTGAATAAACAGACTCCTGTTTGATCATTCTCCTGAGTTCTGCTTCACTCCTCACCCATGATCAAGACTCTGATTAGTACCTAAATCCTCCTGTGAGCAGGTGAAGAGGATGAGGAAAAGGAGAAGGAGGAGGAGGAGAAGGAGGAAGAGGAGTTAGAAGAGGAGGAAGAGAAGGAGTAGGAGGAGGAGAAATTTTGAATTTTGAAATTTTTCACTTTTTATTTGTTAAAGATGGTTGAAAAAGAGAAAGAATCAGGAAATACTTGAGTAGCTACTCTACCAGACTGAGCAGACAAGTACAAAGAATGAAACATTCTCTTCTCTCAAGGAGATTACATTTCCATGGAAAAGCTAATAAGTGCATATCATATATATATGCATATATATGTACACATATAATATATATATAAAATATCAATGAATGTATATATATATATATATATATATATACATACATATGTGTGTATATATAGAGAGAGATACATATGCACACACATACTGCATAAATACAAAGATAATAAATATAAATATATTAAATGCAGGCCCTTGAGGGCAGGAACTATCTTTTGCCTCTTTTCATATTTCCAGATCTTAACACAGTATCTAGTACAGAGTAGACATTTGCTAATTATTTGTCGAATGAATGAATGATTTGGAGAGAGGACACTGATAATGTTATGTGTGATGGTTCTTGAGTTCTTGAGAAGGAGGTAGTCTTTGAGGTGGAGTTGAGGAAATACTGCACTCAAGGGTTATGAATGAAAAAGATGGAAAGATGTGAGGGACAGTTTTTGTTGTTCAGTTATTTTCTGGTTGTGTCCAACTTTTCATGACTCTGTTTGGCATATTCTTGGCAAAGATACCGGAGTGCTTTTCCATTTCCTTTTCCAGTTCATTTCACAAATAAAAAAACTAAGACAAACAGTGGTAAGTGACTTGCCCAGGATCTCACAGCTAATAAGTGTTTGAGACCAGGCTTGAATTCAGGTAGATGAATCTTCCAGACTGTAGGCTGGGACCAATTCAGATGAATAACAAAGGACAAGTGAGAAAATATGGTCCAATAAGACTAGAAAGATAAATCAGAGTGAGGTAATATGTGACATTAAAAGGTAAACAGAGGAGTTTATATTTTATCTCATGGGTAATAGGGAGCCCCTGGAGTTACTTGGGTAGGAAAGTCAAATTGTCAGATTTGCACTTAAGGAAAATTACTTTGACAGCAATGTATACTATGAAATGTTAAGAGATTTGAGCTAGAGAGACAAATTAGGAGACTGTTACAAAAATCTAGACTTTTTGGGGGAAGATATAGAATGCTTCTCTTTTCTTGGCAGTTAGAAGTTTAAATGAATTAACATATATAAAGTTCTTTGTGATCTTTAGACTCATATAAAAACTAGTTATTATTATGATGGCAGTGGTCATGTTTCATTTTATGGCAAAAAACAATATTCACTTGAATGAATCTAAAGCTTTTGGTCAATTGTTTTCACATAGCACAATGTGTTCATTTAAAAAATCAATTAGCAAGTTGTACTCTTCTTCATCCAGAGAACTAGTCTAATTACTACACATTCACTGAGGCTCATTGTATTTATGAGTAATATCTGTAAGTCAACAAAGATCTAAAAGAATGGCAACAAGTACATTTCTAGCACATTAATTATTTCCTATATATCAATCAGTTTCCCTCTTCCTTCAGAATAGTTACACATAAGTAACACATAGAGTTTAATTTTTTAATGTTAATCAATAAACATTTATTAAGTATTCATTATGTGCTGTAATGTTTTCTAGAAATTTTCAGGAAAGTAAAAGGAATGTGTAAAGTCTGGACTAGATCCCTGGAGGCCTCAGGATCAGCCAGAAACAGGAAAAGTAAAAGTCCTTGGTCTTTGGAAGTAGAAGTGAAGGAGACAGACAAACTGCCAGGAGTTTTGCCAAGGCTCTCTCCCCAATTCTAGAGTCCAGAATCTCCACCTCTCTCCTCCTTGTCCTGCCACCAAGTGAGGTCTGGTCTCTGTCACACACACACACACCCACTACCCAATCCTTGCCTAGGATTATCTTTACACCAAACACTGAGCCAGCACCAATGGTGAGAAGGGCCATTTTTCCAAACATATGCTAATAGAGTCATTGTCTTATTTTGAATAGGTAATTAGCCTTAAATGCTGGGTTGTTTGATTCAAGTGCACCTTTTCATAATTTCAGCCCTTTACAGGAATGAAAATCATTTGGCTACTGAGTAGACAAGCAATTAAAAATTAAATGTAGCATTTTGTAGAAGAAAAATTTAAAATGACCCTTTGTGACCTCCTTCCACTTCTGAGTTGGAATAAAGGTGTCTGAGGATCTGTTACTCCAAATGTCAAAGCCAATAAGTAAATATATGAAGTATATAATCACAGCATTCTTGTTATTAAAAAATGAAACAAAAGAAAGAAGGAATTTGCCCCAAAATGGAAGGATGGGTGGACATGTAAAGAAAAAAGTTGGTGGAGTAGGTTTTAATCATATGTTCCCAATTATAGGACATATTTATTCATTGAATATGCGTTTATCATAGGTTTACTACTAATGAAAGGCTTTTGCACAAAGACCACTCAAAATATAGTTTACATTAATATTAGTTGTTGAGACTGAATTGCTAAAGAAATTCTATAAAGATTTTGGTAACTTCAATGCGAAGATGGAGGAAAATGAAGATGAGAACAAATTATCTAGGAAAGCATAGTTCAGCTGAAAGAAATAAAGGCTAAACATAAAATACTCATACTTCTATATCATGAAAACTTTCTTTGAAAAACAAACAAAAAAAACCCCCAAGAATTGTTAGATAAATGTGATGTGTGTGATACACACACACACACACACACACACACACACACACACACACACAAAATAGAACAAAAAATTAAATTAATTACTTTTTTTTAACTGTTAGGAAAAGACTTGGGAGCTCCCTGAGCTAGCTCTTTCTCCAGAGAGAACATCAACTCATAATACCTAAGATTGAAATTTATAATATAAAACAATAAAGAACATAAATAAGGGGAACAATGTGGCATATTCTTGAAAAGATTTAGTTAAATTAAATTTAAATCAATTAAATAAAAAATTCAATTAAGCAAATTTAATCAAACCAATTTTATTGATTTATTAAAAATAAAAAGATCAACAGAAATTATATCTATATAACTAAAATAATTTCATCTAGAAGTTAAATCAATAAATTAATTGCTACAAGAAGATTTAAAAAACACCCCCAAAGCATTTTAATTAGCAGACAATTCCTTAACTTGCCACATGGAGAAAGATGGCTTCTAAAGGCAACATCAGGTTAGAATATGAATTTGTCTGTAAAATCTTATGAATGGATGATGATGATTATGAATAGCATTGTCTCATAAAGAGGAAAGAAACAGTGGAAAATAAAATCTGTCTAAATCAAGTTTTGCAACATATCTAACTAAGCAAAGTCATCTGGAGGTCATTGAGGATGAAAATGGAAAAAATGATAAAAACAGAAGAATTTTTGTAAACAAAAATTACAACAGTTTTTTCCATCAAGGATAATGGAATTATCATAACTGGATCCTAGCATCACAATCCTTGAGGAACTTAAAGAGAAAGTAGATAATACATTAGAACAAAAGTGGGAAAAGAAATGGGATTGAGGGAGGAAATCCATGCTAGAATTGAAATCAGTCCTAGGACACTGAAGGACTAATTTGTTGACAAGTCCTGTATATTCCATTTTTGCAGTATCTCTTGTACTTTTCTTCTCTTTTATTACCACTATAACCATTATGGTCCTATTATCTCTTACCTGAATTTTTATAATACTTTTCCAACTTTCACATTAATCTTTCCACCAATCTATCCTTCACACCGTCTTTTCTAATGTACAAATCTTAACCATATCACTCAACAACTCAAAAGCCAATAGTGGCTCCCTATTGCCTACCTAATCAAGCCTGGCATTCACACCCACCCAAAACTGACTCTATTTTTGGAATTCCTCCTCCTCCTCCTCCTCCTCCTCCTCCTCCTCCTCCTCTTCCTCCTCCTCCTCCTCCTCCTCCTCCTTTTCTTCTTCTTCTTCTTCTTCTTCTTCTTCTTCTTCTTCTTCTTCTTCTTCTTCTTCTTCTTCTTCTTCTTCTTCTTCTTCTTCCTTTCTTCTCTTTCTTCTTCTCTTGTTCTTGTTCTTGTTCTTCTTGTTTTCTATACTAAAGGTAGGAATTTTTCTTTTGGAATGTAAAAACTTGAGAATCAATTCATTAAACTATCCTAAGCCACTTTTTTATATTTTAAGGCAAACCATGACTTGAGTTTAGAATTTGGAGGAAAGGATTGTACTCTATCATTCCTCTGAAATATTTGTCTTAGGATAGTCATTTTATGTCTCATGATCAATAAAATGAAGATAATGATTCAGCCACTGTACTAACTAGGTTAGTGCTTATATGGTTAATCATTTAATGGCTGTAAAGTATTTGGAAATTACAAAAAGCCAAGCCTCAAACTTCTGAGTCCTATTTTTTCTAACATTCTCAGACCTAAGAGAAATATTGTTTTCAGAAGATTAGTTTGGCGTTTTTATTTGACAGAAAAATATGTTAGGTTACAGTGCAAAAGATGAAAGGATCAGAACAAAGTGCACAGTGATACATAGGGCAAGTGAGCTGTTTCTGATCCATATGTATGTGGCTGATTAGCATCCATATGTGGTTCTCTTAACAGGGACACTGAGGGTCAGATTAATCAAAGAAAAAAGTATTTCTCTTTCAATATGTAATTACAGCCATATTTTATGCCATTGAAATTAATCAATTGCTATTAACTGCTTTTACTAATTTGAAATCTCTTTTTAAAAATGTCACAGACAAATATTAAACATCCCTGATCCAAGTATTTTCATGTTAAGTCTTGGGAAACATGGCAAGAGAAAAAGAAAAATAGGGATAAGGGTAAAAACAGGTGTTTCTCACATAAATCATTAACATGTTACTTATGCACAAGACATGTTTGTGTAAGGATTTTTATAGATGGGTAGTTGCATAGTCAGGAGTTTGAACACTGGTTTTTCTTTTTACTAGTACTGAAAGCTTATAAGTACCATGAACTACATAAATCAGCACTTCAGTGAATCATGTGAATTTGTACTAAATAGTTCTAGACAAACTTCTCTACTTATTAGATAAGTAATTGCCATAAAGTCTAGTGGTCACAAATAAATGTTGTGTTGTATAGAAACCTGTGATAGGGTGGAATGCTCTCCTTCTACATGACTCTCCCATTTCTCTTTCTCATCTCTTCTTTTTCTCTCTCCTCTTTCTCTTTTCTTCCCTCCTTTTCTTCTTCCCTTGTTCCCTCACTGTCTTTCTCCCTCTCTTCTCTTTTTTACTTTCTTCCTCCTCCTGTTCTCTTGTTCTCTGTCTGTTGATCATCGTAGCTCTCCACTCCAACCACAAAAAATGACTTTGTATTCATTTTTGTGTTTACTTCTCACTGAACTTGTTGTTCCATACCTCCCTCATCCCCTAATAAAATGTCATCTATTTGAGGGCAAGCTGTATTTTCATTTTGATATTTCTATCTCCAGTACCTATCATAATGCTTAGCACAAAATCAATGCTTAATAAGACTTAGGAAAAGTGGTGGAATTTAATTTATACTCTCCTATTATTAGACTTTAATGAGCAATATTTTTCTTGTACTATATAAAATGAGAAAATTTAATACTATTTTAAATTCTGTCTAAATTGTGGACAAGATCATGAACATTCTTTAGGTAGCAAGCTTAAGAAGATAAAAAAGCCTTGTTAAATCAGGTGAACATGAGGACAAATAATTCAAGTTTTCATTCAAAGTATATTCATATCTATTTATCTCCTTATTATGATTTTCATAACAAGCTTGTGAAGTTGGTAGCATAGTATAAGCATTTTTATCACCATTTTACTAATGGAGAAACTTAGGTCTGGAACCTAGTTCCTAACTCTCAGAATAATGATTTTTCCCCAAAGCTGAAAAGGACTGTTTAATTTGGATCCCTCAAATGTCAATGTGGCCTAAAAGAGCCCAACAATGCATTATTGGGTTTTTTAATGGGGGCCCTGAATTGCCTGAGAATGCTCAAAGGTCCATCAAGGTGAATTCCTGAGAATGCTCACTTCTAACACGGGGTTAGTTTTGAGGAGATTGTGAGTATGCTCAAGGAAGCCCAGATTATGAATGAATGAGCGGGCTCTGACCTCCTCCCTCCATGGTACACCTCTGAAGTGAGGTGTTAAATCAGGTGAACATGAGGACGAATAATTCAGGGATGCTGATTGCCTTTGCTTTCCCCTGCTAGAGGCCATTTTTTTTTTCTGGGAATATGAGTAGACTGGAACATTATGGTATAGTGAAATGAGCACTAGATTTGACTGCTGAGGACTTGAATGCAAATTCCAGATATACTTCTTACTCTTGATATGAAGTTAAGCAAGTTACTTTCTTGGGACTTAATTTTCTCATCTGTAAAATGAGGTCATTCTTGTATCTCCAAATCTATCATTCTGTCAGCCTAATTCCAATGATTCTTCCACACGACTTTATGTGTATTTAAAGACAGTTATCTTCCTTTCATAAAGTCTTCCCTGTGGTCATATAACAAGTAAGAGTGATAGAAGGGATTTGAACCCTTTTTTCTCCTTAAGTGATACCACATACCAAGATAAGTTTAGAATTCCCATTCTAGCAGTGGCATTGGGCCTTTATGTTAGAGCAGGTGATAATTTGCACTTAGCTCACAGTGACTTAACCCTAAAGGATTTTCTTGATGGTGAATGAATCATAGAACCTTGAGATCAGGAAAAAACCTAATGATTATTTAGAAAGCCACGTTTTGGAGGCTGCATAATGCAATGGATAGAGTATTCTATTTAAAATTTAAAAACTTGAGTTCAAATATAGTCTTTGATACTTACTATCTGCATAACTATGGATAAGTCATCTCTGCTTCGGTTGTAAAATGGGGATAGTAACAGCATCTACCTCTTAGGGTTAAAATAAGATTTATTTGCAAAGCATTTTTCAAACCTTAAAGCATTATGTTAATGTTTTTCTTTATTATTATTATTATTTCCATCTTTGTGATACATGTTTGTAACTCTGCTCCTGAAGAATGCTGTCTGATTGATTGTTTGAATTTAGAAGATCTGAACTTTAGTGCAGTTCAAAATATTATCATGTATTCACACTAAGCTTGGCACAAATTGTTATATGCTTAGGAGCAGAAAGTCACCAGGCTGCCTAAAAAAGGTAGAAGATGTCCGAGTTAGAAAAAAAATGGAGCAGATTAAAGTTTCAGTGCATTAAGTATAAGAATTGAAGCTGTGAGTGACCATTGAACTTATAGACTGAATGTGATAGGGAAATCAGTCTCACAAAAAAATTTTTTTACTAATTTCTTGATTTTATAGATAAAGAATCATGGGAAAAGGTTTCTGGGAAGATGGAAGAATGGATCAGAAAATTCCAAGTTCTCCAGCTTTCCCCCACAAACAAGACAAAACTACATTTCAGAGGGAACATAGAATGTTAAAAACAAAAAAGAGAGCAGAATGGTGATCCTCCTGGGACAACAGGGAAGATCTGAAGAATGATACCAGATCCCCATGACATGTAAACACCTCCAGGTTAGTTCCCCTGAAATAACAAACAGGGAATCCATGGAGTTAGGTGAGTTGATAGCTTCAGCTTAAGGTTCTGAGTGGGGCAAGATCAAGGGAACCTTTTTTGATAAGAAATGTCAAGTCCAGCTGTGCTGCTGAAACATGAACCTGGGCAAGAAGGAACCAGCATAGAAGCAGTGGAGCAGGGAAGCTGCTGGCTGTGGGCACTTAACTGTAGGGCAGAGTTCTTAGTTTCAAATTCTAGGCCAGAAAGGAAAACTAAAGGAGCCTGAATCCAGAGGTACCATCCCCTCCATAGGACTACAGGTGATCATACTAAAAAGCTCTTATTTAAAAAAAAAAAAAAAAAAAAAAGGCAGGCAAAGGAGAAAGAACCCAACAATAGAAAATTACTATGGGAATCAAGAAGATCAGGTTTTACCTTCAGGGGAGAATGCTGAAATAATAATAATAAAAAAACTTCTCCTCCCCCAAAGAATAATATTAAATTGTTTCCTACCCAAAAAGAATTCAAACAACTCAAAAAAATAGTTTAAAAATCAAATGAGAGAAAATGAGGGGGAAAAAACTAATTAAATGAATAAGAATAATCCAAGTAAGATAAGATTACAAAAAGAAAATTAATCAACTAAAAGAGTAGATCCAAAGTTTTAAAATAGAAAATAACTCTTTGGAAATTAGGCTTGGGCAAGAGAAAACCAGCAAAGTTATAAGGAACTAAGAAATAATAAAATAAAATATAAGAATGAAAAAAATGGAAGAGAATATGAGATACTTCATTAGAAAAACAACTGATCTGGAGAACAGATCAAGAAGAGAAAACATAAGAATAACTGGGTTCCCTGAAAGGAATGAACCAAAAAAAAAAAAAAAAAAAAAGAATCTTGATACAACAATACAAGAAATAATTAAAGAAAACTGTGCTGAACTGTTAGCATCTCAGTTTCAAGGAAAGATTGGGACATATAAAAAGGGAGTAAAAGTGTCATCTTAGCTTTTGGTGGTTGGTTTGGGTAAGTTCTAAATTACCTGAACCCTTTGTAATTTTCTACTTGTTGCACAAGTGTTTTGTTCGTATGCATACTGTCCTATAGAATTATTTGTATTCATTTCTCTTGAAATAATTATAATTCTGATTGTCATCTTTTGTGATCTGTAAGATGATATGATCTTATATCATCAATAAAAGGCAAATCACTAAAATGTAATGAAAAAAAAGAAAAATTGTACTGAACTTTTAGAACAAGAGGGGAAAGTAAAAATAGAAAAACAAATCCATCAAATATCAACTGAAAGAGATCCTATAAGGAAATCCTACACTGCTAAATTTTGAAATCCCCAGACAAAAGAGAAAATATTACAAGTAAAACAAACAAAATACCCAATTCAAATATATTGGCACCAGAATTAAAAATCATACAAGCCCTAACAATATAGGACAATAAAAGACTTCAGTCTTCTAATTCTATATATCAAAGACCAAAAGAACTAAGATTGTAACTGAAAAATTATATCCAACAAAATTAAGTATAATTCTGAACCAAAAAATGACATTCAACAGAATTTTGTGGCAAAAACATACAAAGCTGAGCTTAATAGAAAATTGACATATGTGATACAAGAGAAATATCAGTTAAACATCAACGATTAATTTAAAGGGACTCAAAAACTATGCTTTATATGTAGAAATGAAAACCATATGTCTGACTGTCTTTAGTAATTGGGTAGCCCCCCCAAAAAAAAACATTGGAGCAGGGCTGAGTATCATGTGATTCTAAAAAGCAAAACTATATAGGAAAAGGTAAAAACAGTAATTATGTTATATGAATAAGGTGTGAGAACAAAAACTGATACAGAAAAATTAGATAGGAAAGGACTGGTAGTTGTGAAAACTTATTTACTTAGGGAATGGGTTAAAAAGGGAACAAAACATATTCATTTAAAAGGGTATGAAACTACAAAATTTATGAAGAAATAAGAGGGAAAGAAAATAGGATAAGGTGAGCTATGAAAGGGTATGTAGATTAATGAGAGTGGGATAAAGAAGAAAGGAAAAAGTGAGGGGGAAAGGATATAGGAGGAATGGGAGGAATGTTACATAATAGGCAAAATAATGGGTAGAAGCAAAATAGAAAAGTTAGCAAGGATAGGAAATAAGACCTACACAAACGCATTAATATCAACCAGGAATAGATTTATTAGAAAAAAAAGTAGGGGTAGTAATCACTAATCTCCAACAAAGTCAAAGTTAAAAAAGATTCAAACAAAAGAGAGAAATCTGTCAGCTATATCAATACTGTTTTATACTATTCAAAGAACTATACAATACAAGTTATGGAAATGATGAGCTTGTGGATTTAGAAAAATATGGAAAGTTTTGGATCTAAGAAGAATTATGTTATCAAACTTTCAGAAAAACAGAGGACAAATAAGTGTAGTATAGCATATGAATTTATTTGTCTATATATGTGTGTGGTTATAGGAATCTGCGTATGTATATGTATATATGCATATATGTACATAAATACACCTGTGTTGAACTACAGCCTGCTTAGGGGGGTAAAGAAGAGGGAAAGGGAGAAAAAGAATACATTTTAAAGTTCACAGCAGAGAACAAAAGAAAATCTATCTACAAAGAAGCAAAGATGGATACTTCTGAATACAATTTGTTCTATTATTATATACTCTTTATTAAGATGGAAATTTATTGTTACATATTTTGAAACCTCTCGTGTTCTGTTATGCACACAATTTTTTTCTTTTTCCATTTTTTTTTCTATTTTGTATTTAAGTTTTAAATAAATAATACTTTAAAAGAAAAAAAAAACATAGGTTCAGAGAAATTAAGAAACTTACCTTGGATCATATAGTTAATTAGTCAGAATTAGGACTAGTTCTCCTAATTGCTAACCCAGGGATTTTTCTACTTTGCAAAATTCCTAACTAGATCACACTGATTTCCTCAGACTTTCACTTGCAGAAAGACATAGAACTAAAGCAACTCTAGAGTTGAGACACAAAAGAGGAGTGCATTCAGTTATTTATAACATCCACTTCTTGCCCAGTAAATTAAATAGGGAACTGAATGGTGCCCAAACACCCCTCGAATTGCAGAATGAAGGAGTAGTTCAGAAGACAAAGAAGGACTTGTTTAGACCTGCATTTTTGTGTAGTTAGGAAAGATAAAGGGATAATTTTTTCAGAGAGAAGTGGAAGGAAGAAGACCCCCAGCTTTCACAATGTTAGCACAGTAAGAGAGACAGTGCAACACAGAGAACAATAACTAGAGTAGAACAGTATGTAATTGCACTAGTATTTTTACTGTTGGCTATATTAGTCAAGATAATGGAAGGACAGGATGGGAACATTGCTGATATAATGCCAAACATAATTCTGGGAAGGCAAGAAGTAAAGAAGAGAAAGAGGCATTTGGGAGTCTCAGGTGCAATTGAAGAAGTTTGTTTTGGAGATTACATCCTGGGCATGGTCTTGGGTGCTCTGCTCAGCTTTCTGGCACAGTAGATAGAAACCTGGAGTCAGTAATACCTGAGTTTAAATCTGGCTTCAGACACTTACTAGCTGTGACACTTAACTCTGTTGTCCTTGGTTTCTTTATAAAAAGAGTTGGAGAAGGAAATGGCAAACCATTCCAGTATCTTTGCCAAGAAAAATCCAAATGGGGTCACTAAGACTTGAACACAATTGAAGTGACTGAACAAAGACTTTGAGAAATTAAAACTCATAAAAAGCTAAATGAATTACAGGGAAAGGTTAAATAAATAGTTCAATAACTGGCAGGAAGTTTGATATAATTGAAACAACTGGACAGTAAAAGCTCTACTTTCTGAGAATGGCAGTCAGGAAGCATGTAATACCTGTGTTCTCTGGTCATCCCATCAATTTGTGATTATGCTGTTTCATATTCCAATAGGAATAGACAATGATGATATGTGCCTCAGGTTCGGCAAGTGACTCCCTATATAAATTGTGCCATTTAATTCTACCAACTTCCAAGAGGCTATCTCTGGGGAAGCTGAGGACCCAATGAATTTCTGCTCCATTCTCAATCCTAACCAGTCATGTTATTTATAATTGACTGCCACTGGAAACAAGGAAAACCAAGCAAGTAAACAGAAATGGATTAGAGGAAAATAACTACCCTAAAGGAGCAATAAAGCCAAATGCATGGCTTACTAAGTCAGCTTTGTATACAAAGCATCAAGCAGAAGGCAAATATTGCAGTTATGAACATGAACTTTGATTATCACTGACCCATTTCTGCCCAAATGTAAAAGAAATTATTTACAAAAAACAAATTTAAGATTAACTGAAGTATTGCAATTTATTTATGCACATTATCCACATTTATCCACATATACATCCACATGTAATTAGACCTACTAGCCATATCTTTGTCTCATCTCAAGTAACTTACATGAAAGATTAAAAAAAATTGTAATTCTCTGTCAGAATTCATAGGTGAACAAAGTACATTTTTACAACCAAGTAACTTTTCTATTTTTTCCTGGTATTTCATTTTGCTATTAAGCCCCTACCTGCTGCTATATGGTAGTTGATGTTGATGTATTGATATTTGAAGTATTCTTTATCTTGTCCTTTAAGTACAAGTTATTTGGAAATAAAATTCCTGAGCCAGATGCATATCCTTCACATCATTTCATTGGCCCTCTGCTATAAATCTCTACTGTTTCCAAAAAAGCATTATCTAAGTCCCTTGAATCTCATGCATCTCCAAACAGAAATACAGGCAATTTTGTACTGATTGCCTATAACCTAGAAGACTACTCTTTTTGCTGTATTGGGTGAAATTAATGAGATGGAGAAACTTCCTCTGAT
The DNA here is from genome assembly GCF_016432865.1 of Antechinus flavipes. Classification (NCBI taxonomy): domain Eukaryota; kingdom Metazoa; phylum Chordata; class Mammalia; order Dasyuromorphia; family Dasyuridae; genus Antechinus; species Antechinus flavipes. The sequence continues at coordinate 507,275,936 of NC_067398.1, forward strand.
GTTAACCTGTTGGCCTATTGCCTAACACACCATATTCAGGACCTCTGGGAGCTCGCACCTACTAGCTGACTAATATACTTGGTTTCAACAAAATGTGCCGGTGTGTCTATCGATTGTGATAGAATGTAAGTGGACTGTAAAGTAGAACAGCAGGCAAATGGAAACCCTGCAGAGAAGTGACTACACTGTTCCTCCCTGTGCGCTAGATATTAACATTATCACTGGAATAGCCTCTCCTTGATGTCAGAGCATTTATCTGCTCTGAGTACCTATTAGTTCCACAGCCTAATAAAGCCAAGTATAAGAAAGGTACAAAGTCATTTGCTTTCATCCTTAGCATACAGCTGCTCTGGATACATAGCAGCAGGCAATTCACCAAACATTGGTAGCATCAGGGCACTGGGACCAAAAATTATCCTATGGGTAACAGGGTCAAAAAATCATATTTTCTTAACCTATGCTTTTAAACCCTTGCAACCTTTGGCTTTTAGCATTCCATACTCTGTCTCATTTAGTGAATGCTCTTTGGGAAAATGAATTAATATAACTGTTCAATGAACTACCCTGCATTTTTCAAGTTAAAAAAAAGTGTGAAGATAAACTGGGATAAACACACTAATGCTTATTTTATTATGACAGCAAAATGAAAAAAAAAAAAAGAAACAAAACACAATGAAGAAAAGTGGAAAAGTGAGGTAACTAAATGACAAAGTGGTTCTGGAGTCAGGAGGGCCTGAGTTCACATATGACCTTAAACATTTGACATTTTCTTGCTATGTGACCCTGGGTAAGTCAATTAACCCCAACTGCCTTATGCAAAAAAAAAAAAATAGAAGAAGAAAGAAAGAAAGAAAGAAAGAGAGAGAGAGAGAGAAAGAAAGGAAGGAAGGAAGGAAGGAAGGAAGGAAGGAAGGAAGGAAGGAAGGAAGGAAGGAAGGAAGGGAAGGAGGGAAGAAGAGAGGGAGGGAGTGAAGGAGGAAGGGAGGGAAAGAAGGAAGGAAGGAAAGAGGGAAGAAAGGAAGAAAGGAAAGAAAGAAAGAAAGAAAGAAAGAAAGAAAGAAAGAAAGAAAGAAAGAAAGAAAGAAAGAAAGAAAGGAAGGAAGAAGGAAGGAAGGAAGGAAGGAAGGAAGGAAGGAAGGAAGGAAGGAAGGAAGGAAAGAAAGAAAGAAAGGAAGGAAGGAAGGAAGGAAGGAAGGAAGGAAGGAAGGAAGGAAGGAAGGAAGGAAGGAAGGAAAAAAGAAGGAAAGAAAGAAAAAAGAAGGAAGAAAAGGAAAGAAAGAAGGAAAGAAAGAAAGAAAGAAAGAAAGAAAGAAAGAAAGAAAGAAAGAAAGAAAGAAAGAAAGAAAGAAAGAAAGAAAGAAAAGATCCATACACTATTTTCCAAAAATGATTAGAGCAGTGTTTCCTAAACCCATTTAGCCATGGGAGCACATTAGGAGCTTGAAATATATTAATGGAACTCATAAATGCAGAAGTGTGAACAGCCCAAAGTTAAAGTGGCGTTTTGGAAATTTTGCAACAAAAAACCTATCTGAATGCCAAAAAAAAAAAATTGTTACACAAGAAAAGTTCTTTGACCTATAGTTAATTTTGCATTTAATATATTGAAATGGGTAATATTGCTGGTATTGATTTCTTTTTTTTTTTCTATTGGAATCCCTGGTTACATTATAAAAAATAGAATTTTAGGGGCGATTAGGAAATGCTAAATTAGAAGTCTTTAAAAACAGAAGCCCACCTAGTCATACCATTTACTATATGGATATTCCTGGTGAGAATCAGATTGGATGATCTCCAGCCCCTGTAGATGGCATCAAAATTGGTACAAATCATTAAATTCTCATTCTATCCACAAAAAAAAAAGATTCTATCTTCCTTTGTGGCTTCACCTAGTTCTTTGAATTGTGATGGGCAAAAAGCTAGAAATAAAACAAAGAAAGAAAACTCTCCCTGACTAAAAACATTACCTCTTCCCTAGGGCTGTCACCAAAGTCACATTCCCTATTAAGTTTACCTAATTCCTGTGAGTACCAAAATGAATTGAAATACCTTAGTTTTCACATTTCTGTCCACTGGGTTATAGGCCAAATTAGGTATCTAGGGAGAGAGAACTCATTATAGAATCAGATCCTGTTTCTGTAGTAGCGTTCTGTCTGGGGATACTGTTACTTTTATCTGGCAATAAACCCTGCTTGATATGTGGGCTTCATTGATTTTCCCAACGTCACACAATAAGTTAATTAAAGCATAGGAATATCAGTTCTGTGTTTTGCTGCTATTGTTCTGTAGTAGTCTGAACACCTCCTTACTATAGAAAACTGTCCCCAGAAGCAAAGACAACCTTGTCTATTGACTAGGGCAGCAAGGATCTGGGAAATCCTATGCAAGGCCTTTAGAAAGGTCCAACTAGAATGACGCTATAAGCCCAACTCGTATTCTACTAATCTATTCATTAAATAAAATTAGAGCTAAATCTGTACAGATCATTGAGTCAAAACCTGTCCAAACTCTTAACTGGATTGTTTTCCCTAATCTTGTTCAGGTCCAAATATAACTCCTTCTAAATATAACTCCTTCTGGAGTTAAACCCTACCCAACACTAGTTATAAGTGTTAGTTCCATTTACAATAATTTCTTGCCTTGATCCAAGCCAAGAATGTTTAGTAGATTGAAAGAGAACTCAGAAAGGTCTTCTATTCCATCTGTTTCTCCAACCTTGATCCATATCTGTCTACGTGCCTATGCTCAAATCTTATTTTAAATTGAATTCCATGGTCTGATGAATGAGTTTCATTTTTGCTATTTGAGCCTCACTTGATCTGGTCCCCAATTCCTACATACTCAATGATTTTCCTGGTAGGATAGTCAATGATTTGGCAATACCTTTGCTCAGCCTGCATTCTATTAAGTCACCTATGTACAGTCTCCCATGATCCTTCAGAACTATATTTAAATCACTTATTATATAATTGGGAAAGATTTAAGTATTTATTGGGATAATATCTGGGCTAGAAAATCTAAACTATCAAAACCAATCCTACAGCCAGAGGACTCTTATTAACACTGCCCCAGGAATGGATTTGGAGATATAACTGACTTCCTTTCCACTCAGTAACTTCAATGATCTTTTAACAAATAATTGGTATGATATCATGGAGCTGAATCTCACTTAAGAAAAAATACAGGTGAAAGAGAAACAGAAAGAGAGAGAGAGAGAGAGAGAGAGAGAGAGAGAGAGAGAGAAACACAGAAAAACACAGAAAACACAGATTAAGACAGAGAGAAGAGATTAACTATGGTATTAAATAGTCAGAGAGAAAGATTCAAAAGAGAAAACAAGTCCATATGTATCTTCTTTTATCTTTCCTACTTCCTCTACTTTAGTCAGACCACATATAATTATTGTTCTTTTTGATAAAATATCTATAATATGTTTTTCAGTCTCCCCTGAAAGAGACAGCAGCTCATCTTTTGAACTCCAGGCTCTGTGCCAGATTTAAAGATAACTAGATGTTGCTGAATTTTATGAAGCAGGTCAATTTTTAATTTAAAAATTCCAATATTGTGAGCAACAGAAAGTAGTCCAGTTAATTGACCCATTATGATCTATTGTTCTAGATGAGAAGAGTAGGGAAGAGTTTAATTGTACCCATCTTCCAAATAGCCAGATATAATGTTGACTGATACCAAGATTATATTATAGAATAAAAGAATCTAAAAATTGGAAGGAACTTGAGGCTATTTAATCCTACACAAATTGGGGCCATTGTAAGATATTACCTTTAATATGTGAACAGTTTGGTTGCTGTGAATTTCAGATAAAAAAAGATTAAATCATCTTATGAAGTATATAAATTACTGTCTTTTTCACATATGAACTGTTTGGTTGCTTAAAGAGGCAGAGAGAGAATTTTGTTCTTTTGAAATATGAAGAGAAAACTAGAGAATTGCTCTCTTAGATGAATGAACTGAGAGATATGTTTTAGGGTAGAGGAATTCAATTGCATGTAATGGCATTACTTCCCTGATGTCGTATTTTTCTTCCAGAATCACAAGCCATTGTGGTCTCTTAGCTCATTTACATGTTACTATTTTGGGAGCAGATAGATGGTACAGTAGATAGAGGGCTGAGCATAGAGTTAGGAAGACCTTACTTCAGATACGGCCTCTGATCTTTACTAGTTGTATGGGCAACAACCTAGGCAAGTCCCTTAACACTGTTTGCCTCAGTTTCCTTATCCGTAAAATGAACTGGAGAAGGAAATGGCAACACTGCACTAATATTTTTGCCAAGAAAACCTCAAATGGAGTCACAAAAGAATTTTATTCAACTGAAATGCCAGAACAAAAATCTGAGAAATTAAGAAATTATTAAATGACTGAATCAAAAACTGAGAAACTCAAGAATTAATAAAAAAAAAAAAGAAAGGTTCAAAGAAAGCTGAACTCTGCTGAAGATAAGCTATTGCTTCACTGCCATCTACAGAACTAAAAAAAGTGAAATCCTGGTTGTTTTTGCTGTCTTTGGTTTAAAAGGAAAAAGGAGAGGATGGAAAGAAGTATTATGTAGCTGATTTGATAGAGATGATTAGATGGTACAGAGTGCTATTAAATAGAGAACTCTGGGTTTTGACTGCATTACCAGAAAGATGAACCTGAGGAATTTCAAAATTCTCTGCTTGGAAAACTGTTGAACATAATACATAAAACATTTTCAGATCTCATTCAAGGGTGATTGCATTTCAAAAGGACTCTTTTATTTGGCAAGGCAATCTAGGTTAAGTGACTCATCCAGGGTCACACAGCTAGTAAATGTTAAATGTTTAAAGACAGATTTGAACTCAGATCCTCCAGGAGCAGTGCTCTATGCACTGTCACTTAGCCATCCACAACAGGACTCTTCCTTATTTTCTTCCTGATTTCATCACTTCAAGAAGGATTTGCTTGGCAAGAGAGAAACCGCAGGGAAGCAGCTTCATGTGGGACACATTTTTCCTTAAGAGACTAAGGACATCAAGGTCTGCAATGTAGAATTTTGGGTTTCCCTGAGCATGTGATTTTTCCCACTTGTATTCCTTTCTTGTAGGTTTCTGTGTGTAGTCATTCTTCCCTGTGGTCATTGATGTAGATGGGAAAATATGACTCAGGTTTGTGTGTGAAGACTGTCATGTTTTAAACATATCTGCATTTGCTTTATTTCTAATATTATAATTACTCTTGATTTTGCTTTAGTTGTTAAATAAACGTTTTAAGTTTAGAAGCTAATGGTATCACAATGATGAATTTCTATAAATAAAAATAACACTAGTGAGAGCTCAGAAATCATAGTAAAACTATACCACTCTTTGTCCTCTGCTCATTCACATATATAACAGAGTTACTTTAAGAAAGTTTGAGTTTTAGCTACGTGGTAATGGTCCATTTCTGGGAACAACAGATCTGTTAGTATAGGGAAAAGCTGGGATGAGCAAGCTCTCCTACAGAGTGAGGAGGCATGTCCAGTGCACAGACTGCATGAAGAAACCCTTATGTGGGGCAGTTAGTTGGTATAGAGGATAGAGTGGAGGACCTGAGTTCAATTCTGGCCTCAGACATGTGAAAGTCACTTAAACCCAACTGCCTCAGAAGAAAGAAAAGAAAGGAAGAAAGAAAGGAAGGAAGAAAGGAAAAAAGAAAGAAGAAAAGGAAGGAAGGAAGGAAGGAAGGAAGGAAGGAAGGAAGGAAGGAAGGAAGGAAGAAGAAAAGGAAGGAAGGAAGGAAGGAGGAAGGGAGGGAAGGAAAGAGGGGGAGGGAGGGAGGAAGAGAGGGAAAAGGAGGGAGGGAGGAAGAGAAAAGGAAGGAGGGAAAGGGAGGGAGGGAAAAGAAGGGAGGGAAGGAGAGAAGGAGGAGGGAAAGAAAAGGAGGGAGGAAGGGAGGAAGGAAAGAAGGAAGGAAGGAAGGAAGGAAGGAAGCCCTCTGTAATATTCACAAATTGTAATTCATCATGTTCTTGAACATCTTCAATTAAAGAAAACATTCTACCACCCAAGATAGTCGATTCCACTTTCAGGACAGCTATAATCAATAAGATTTTCTTTTTCTTTATATTTCTGTTAGACTTACCAAAACTGATAGAGGAATATTAAAGTTTCCAGTCACTATTGTGTTATGATGTCTTCTTAAAGCTAAGATAATATCTCCTTCAGAAATTTAAATGCTAAAACATTTGGAGCAAACAAGTTTATTACTAATTTTCATTTGGGTTTCTTTCAGCATAATATAGTTTCCTTGTTCCTTTTAATTTTTTTAATGTGTATTTTCACTTTGATAGCATAATGGCAACTTCTGATTTTTTGAATTCATTTGATGCATGGTAATTTTTTTTCATCCCTTCAATTTTATTTTGTGTATGACTTTTTTTAAAATGTGTTTCTTGTTAGCAACTGATTGTAGAGTTTTGTTTTCTTATCCAAGATGTCTTTTTTTCCCCATTTTATTGGATTGTTTAATCCATTCACATTTAAAGCTATAAGCATTAGGTTTATATTTCTTCCATCTGTCTCTAAATTTATTTATTTTTGTCAAGTTATGGTTTTTCCCCCTCTTCCACTGTAAACACAGTATTATGTTCCTTCAGTTTTTCTTTTTCTTTTTCTTTTCTTTTTTCTTTTTTTTTTTGTTGTTGAGGCAATTGGGGTTAAGTGACTTGCCCAGGGTCACAAAGCTACAAAGTATTAAATCTCTGAGACCAGATTTGAAATCAGGTCCTCCTGACTTCCGGGCTGGTGCTCTATCCACTGCACCACCTAGTTGCCCCTGTTGCTTCAGTTTTTAAGGTGACCCTGTTCCTTTTGGTTCTCTTACCCTTCTCCCAATTCTTTCTTATTTGTTTTACTTTTCTTTTCAGGGTTTTGTTTATGTTTTCTTCTCTTCTGTTTTTATCCTATATTTCTTCATCCTCTTTTTTCCTCTCAGTCAAGATTCCCTTTTTCTCTCTTCCTTTGCATCTAGGTCATGTTCATTAATTTTATTTCATTTTTTTTCTCCCCTTCTCAGAAAGGATTTCTATCTCTCTCTTTTCATTATTCAACTTCTCTTTCTGTTTACTCTAGATCCTTATTTCTGATTCATGAGTTTATATAGTCAAAGATTTCAAGGTATCCATTCTAGTTTCTGCCCTTGATATGCTTTCTGTCATTACCTTTTCCATTGTGCCTTGCTCTTAGAACATGTTATTGGCAGCTGTCAAAAAGGATACTGTCCCATGGAAGGACCCTTTTCCCCACCCTCTCTTGTTTACCTTAATTTTCTTTTTTAAATAGTATTTTATTTTTTCCAATTATATGTCAAGACAATTTTAGATTCACTTTTACAAAGATTTTGAGTTCCAAATTTTTCTCCCTCCTTCTCCTCCCCTCGTTCTAAATAGTAGGCAGTTTGATATAGGTTATATATGTGCAATCATGTAAAACATATTTCCAAGTGAAATTGACCTTAACTTTTTGCCTGGAAATACTTTCCAGATCTCAGTTGTCCGCAGGGGTTCAAATCCTCCCCTCCAAAAAAAGTAGATTTTTCAGTTACTCAATCTCTTAGGCTTCGTCTAGTGTGTGATAGATGGACTCAGGGAAGGGGTAACAAAATTGTTTTTCACAAAGAATTAGAATTCTGAGAATTATAATCATAATTAATTAAGTTGCTTAACAAGTAGATCCAACCAATCAGAAATAGGTCCATATATCCTTTTCAAACACAGTCTTATCAAAAACCCCTATCTGGCTCAAACTAGTCAGGGTCAGTGACCTGGCAAAGGCAAATGGGGAATGAGCATACTTAATAGACTAATTTTACATTAATCAACATACCTCATAAGAAGAGTTTTCTACCATCTTTGAACATAGGATGCATGACAAGAAAAGGGGAACATACCTAGGAGAATATGAAGAAGGCGGAGATGGAAATACTGTTAGTCCCCTAGAATATTATTCAGGAATAACTGAGAGAAGACTGGATGGTACACGGGAAGGGTTTGGTTAATAAAAGAATGCTCTGTCATACTCCTCCACCAATCGAGCCCACTTCCTACAGAAACATAATAAAAACTCCTTCATTCACTTGAAGGAGAATTCTTGTTTTTTTGTTTTTTATTTGTTTGTTTGTTTGGGAAAGTCTTCCTTCAACTATAGAAGTATTCATCAGTGGAACCCATTCCCACCTCCAAAGTAAGATATCCTTCCTTTTCAATCATCACCCTCCTTCCTCATTCACTCCCCTAAAGGTTTTTCTCTTTCCATACTACAGGGATCAGCTTCATTCACTGCTAGATCTTAATTTGAGCCTCTTCTCTTACTTATCTGTCCCCTTGTTCACGCTATTATGTAGTCCCACAAAAGAAATATTCACCTATTGGTAGGGTATAACTAAGTTCTCTCTAGAATGCCCCCTGTCTGCATTTTCACTGTTTCTGTTACCAGATTTCCATCTTCATCCCATCTCCCTGTGTACCTTTAAAAAGAAATCTTTTACTATTCTTTGTATTTTGATTCTGTTGCTATTGATGTCTGTATTTATTCATTCCTCCTGCAATTCTGTTGTTTGGGATGTTCGAGAAGAAAATAATCTCTTCAGTTCTGTTTTTCATCCTAAAATCTTTTCAAACCCTTTTTTTTATTATTGAACATCTTTTGTCCTCTATGGTTAAACTTACTCTGCGCTGCATCCTGAGCTCCAATGAACTTTGGAAAACATTATTGCATTCCCTCATCATTTTTCTAGTGAGTAAAGAATAGTCTTGCATTATTTGAATGTCCTTTCCTTTGTATTTGAAGGTCTTTCTCTTGATGGTTTGTGGAACTTGAGATTTCTGAATTGAATTGTTAAATTTAACCACTCTGTGTCTTGGAGTTTGCAGCCTTGACTTTTTTTTTCCTGGAGGCAATTGGGATTTTATTTTCTATGCTCAGAAGTTCTGAGCTATTGTCTTTATTATGTTGTCAAAGCTTTTTTGGTCCTGTCATGTTCTTTTGGGAGACTTATGATCCTTGGGTTGTCTCTACACATTCTGTCTTTGAGATCCATTTGTTTTGCTTGCATAATGAGCATATTTTAAAGTTATTTTTGTTCTTTACTCCTCTTATTCTTTATTATCTTTCAATTTTGTGTATTTGCATGGCCAATATCTCTTTTGTTCTCTCATTTGTTCTTTTTTGATGCTTGTGATTAAATATTTGCTTTTTTGTTCATTGTTTTTGCTGTGCAGGACATAAATTCTGCTTTAACAATTTTTGTTACTTTTTTAAATCACTCAAGAAGAGCATGTTATGGTTCCATGTTCTCAAATTCCACGGGGTTCTCTGCCCCATCATATTGTACCATAGTTCCTTTTAATGTCCTGACATAGTTTCCTTAATTGTCCTATTCAGTTACTCTGCTTCAGCTTATAACCGGTCTCTCTTAATGTTAGGATAAAGGTCTTATATCTTAGACCTTAGGCTATAATCATTCCCTCTTAATGTTTGATGGGATAAAGGTCTTTATCCATTTTAGACATCATTAGAAAATCTGGAGCCTCTCCAGTACCTCCCTTCATTATATCATCCTAAGTGCCTGCCTCCATTATGTTATCCTCATCCTAGCTTCCTCGCCCCATTAAGTCATCCCCATCCAGATACTTCCCCCATTATGTCATTGTTCTTGTAATCCTATAAAAGACTCTTGTATCTGACATTCACGACTGGATTCTTTGAGATGATAGTCTCATTCAGCCCTGGGACCAAATCATGGATCCACTTGATCCCAGTAAATCTCTCCCTTTTAAATAAATTATTAAATTGTTCTCTAATCTCTATCTTGCTCATTTTCTCTGGTATTACAATTAGGTATTAGATTATTTGTCTTGCAGTATCTATTCATAGATGCCTGAATTCATTTACTAATTCTGGAGGCCATATTTCTTTCTATCACTGTTTTTCTTAATGATCTGTTTATTTTCAAGGTCTCCCTCTTATTTTCTTTATAATTCACTCCTTGATTCCCTTCTCTCTAATTGTAATTTCTTTGAGGGCTTGATCTCAAAATATCTCAGCCTCCTCATACATTGAGCATTCATGATTCATGAGCCTGATTCTCTTCCCCAACTGCCTTTGGGGGGCTCAAAGATGACCCCAGATGAATGATGTGTTTTTCCCCTCAGACTTGGTGGAATGCTGCCTGGCTCCCTACATGCAGGGTATCCTAGACCACAAAAACAACTAAAATTGCTTTATCTTTGGCACGCAATTTCTGTTTTTGAGAGGTTTGAGAAGTTGTAAGAATTGGAGAAAATGCTGGTTTGCCATGTTGTCACTCATAAAACCTGAAAATTCAAGTTTTTCCTTTCATCAAGTTCCAACCACTACATTTGGTTTTTGCTTCTGAAACCAAATTTCACATGGCAGTCTTTTAAAGATTACTATCATGTCCTCCTAAATCTTTACTTTCTCATGATAAATAAATAATATTCCTTCAAATGATGCATGAATGACATATCTTAAATCCTCTCATCATCCTGATCATTCTCTTTTAAAGGATTTGAAGATTGATGTTCTTCTCAAAATATAAAAAGAGCACATCCATTCCAAAGAGTAGAAAACCAAAAATCTTATTGTTCTTGTTATTTCACCTTTTTGTTCTATAGTATCATCATTGCAAATCTCTGGAGACTTGCAGAGATTATGTTATGGTTATGTTATGGTTTAAAAAATTGAGCAGCATGGGGACAATGTCTGATTAGTAGCACATTTTAGTAGAGGTTCTCACTCTGAGCTGTCATTAATCTATCCATTTTGCCAAAAATAGCTAAGCTGACATGTTTGTTACAGGGTGACAGGTTAAAACAGAAGCTATTTGAATGGATATATGTTTTTCTAAAGCTTATTTTATATTTCTAGGCAATTATATCTTTATTGAATGTCCACTTTGTGCAAAATACTATGCTAGATGTTTAGGGTTTGCAAGACTTATCTGTTTCAAGTAGCTTAGAATCTAATTTGAGAGTTACTATATTTGCATACACGTATATAGAAGAGCTCTTTCAAGTGATGCTTGAATGGCATATCTTCAGTCCTCTCACATTTTGATCATCCCCTTCCATTTATGTGTGTGTGTGTGTGTGTGTGTGTGTGTGTGTGTGTGTGTGTGCACGTGTGTGTGTATGTGACAGAGAGAGAGAGAGAGAGATAGGGAGGGCTGAGGGGGAGGTTATTGTGTCAATGTTTTCTTTAATACTGCAGCTAGAAATAAATTTTTAAGGAAAAAAATACTATCCCTAGAAAAAGACTTTCTCTCTCTCTCTCTCTCTCTTTTTCTCTCTCTCTCTCTCTCTCTCTGTATACACACACACACACACACACACATACACACACACACATATATTCTAAAATTTTTAAAAACTTAACTTAATTTTTTGTAACATTTTAAGTTCCAAATTTCATCTTTTCCTCCCCACAATAAAGCTATCAATTCACACAAATATGTAGACAAAAAATTTGTGTGTGTATATATATATATGTATATGTATATGCATACATACATAAAAATCATATTAAAGCATACTTCTATTTGTCAGTTCTTTTTCTGAAAATGGATAGCATCTTCCTTTGTAATTAGTCTTAGTGTTTATAATGCTCAGCATAATTGGTCTGATCACCCTCTTCTAAATAATTTTGAATTTGAGGATGCAATCATACTCAGAAAGGACTCAACCTTCCCAAAATCTGATAATTATATAATAACTATCCTGTCACTCACTAGGTGTTCACATACTGCCTAATATTGTTAATTTCCTATACACATGTATGCAAATGTAATAATTTACAAGTTAGATTTCAAGCCACTTGAGATAGACACAAGTTTTTAAATCTTTAGCACCTAGCACAGTACCTTGCACATAGTAGGCATTCAACAAACATTTAGTTGCTTGGAAATATAAAATATGTTTTAGGAAAATATATCCATTTAAACAGCTGCTGTTCTAAGGTGGCCCTGTGACAAACCTATAGGGAAGAAAAAGATGACTTCCTACCTGCCTTCCTATTTCTTGGAAAATTAACTCACTTAATGTATCTTGCAATCACCCACTCAGTGATGGGTAACTGTGCTTTTACTTCTCAAAGAAGAGCAGCATAAAACTATTACTATTGTAGGAGGCAAAAGAGTAAAAGTAACCTGAAATACTAAGATTACTACTAGATCTCTCTACAGTCTGCCCAAGCCCAAGTATAGCCTTTATCATAAAAATAGATCTGAAAACCAATTATCCAAAAGATCTCTTTTCTTTAGCTTGATGTAGATTTCAGAGGTATAGAAGTTGTCCAGAAACTCATTCTTCCATTAAGGGAAAGTATGCCTTTCTAAAATGAATCTGTGATATACTCTTAGGAGCTGTGAGATGTGGGAAGACCATAAAGATTCAAGTAAGCTACCCTTCCTTGAATGGTGCTGGTGCCCTGAGTTACCCCCCCAAGACAAGTAAAAGGAAATGATTCATTCATTTCTTTGAAGCCTTGGGAACACCATTCACTGCTGATGTATAATGACTGAATCAACAGAGGGGACCAATAATGTGCTCTTTTATTAGAATTTGGGTTAGTCTTCTCTGTTCTGCCATCTGCTTCTGGGAAACATGTTGTATGTTTACTTCATTTTGCTTTCAGTTTTGATACGTCATCTTATTTGGCATAGCTTCCCCAGGAAATATAAACCTTTTATATTCTTGTTGGTGCTACAGAAACATACGCCAGTTGACAAAAAAGAACACTGATTTTACAAATCCTTGGAAGAGATATTCCCATTTCTTGTGATGCATTCTGCCTTTTGTCTGTTTTTTAGTCTCTTGAAGCTTCTGGATTATGTAATTGAATCATTCATCTGAGCATAAATAATTTGTATTTTAAGCATAGAGAAATCTACTGGTGTAAGTCTGTTTTAGTTTGAGAAATAGAGGCATACTTGCATAAGATCATCTTGACCAATGTCATTACATAATATACTCAAGACACATAATTAAGATCTTACAACCAACCAAACCTAATCTGAAATCAGCACAAAAGCCATGTGGCTGAACATTATAATACTGCTTCTCGGAAGCCAGTGCCTCCCTACTACTACTTTGAAATTTTTTTGGTTTTATTTTTCTATTTGTGTGTTGTTTCTCCTCAATAGTATATACGTATTTTGAAATAAACTATCTTTTTTTTTCATTATTTCTTTATCCCCAGAGCCTATCACAGTCTCTGATACATAGTAAACACTCAACAAGTATTTTCTGAATCATGAGTTGCCATCATCACAACATTTTTACTTAATATCATGTTTTCACAGAACTTTTTAATGGTATTAGGTTAAAATGACTACAGTTACATGACTATTTGATTAGAATGAGTAGAAAATGGCTAAATTCACCTACTAGTAAGGTGACTTTATGTGGCAGGGCAGGATATTATCAAAATTACATAAGTCAGAAAATATGGGCAATAATGATGATTGTGAGTTGCTAAACTATAGATCTTTTGAGAGAAGTGACTGTCTTTTGCCTTTTCTTGTATCTCTATTGCTGAACATACTGCCTAGAACATAATAGGTGCTTGCTATTTAAACTCCTTAAAGTCTAAACCCTTTTGCATTCTGGGAAGTTAGAAGTGGGAGGGTGACAGAGATGTGGGTAGTGTTAGAGTAGAAGAATAGCATGCTGGATAATATGCAATAGGAATTTCATGTGCCCTGAGATCACTAGGGTAGTTTTGAAAGTCTGGCAGGAGCCCTGAAATGATGACATAGGTTCTGATAGAGTCAGCATCCATTTGAGTTCCTGAATATTGTGTTCCTGAAAAATAAAAAAAACAGACAAGATGGTATGGAATTCAAGGATGGTTCTCCTCAAAAATGTGTAATGACCAGCTTGACAGAAAAGACAGAAAAGCAAGTGATACTTTGTGTTCTAGTGTCACAAACAGATGTAATAGAACAAATCAGAAAGATGTGTTCTCCCTGATAGAAATGCTTTGATGAAGGTGGTATGGAGCATTAATGTAAGTAAACCCCAAGTGTACATGAAATAAATTGAAGGAGTGAATATTTTTATTATGCATCAATAGTAACATCTCAAGACTTATAAGCAGAGGCTTCTTAGTACTTTTTTGTCAACATTATCCTTGGCTCCAAGACACAAAACAATGTATAGGGCAATTATAAAAAATAACTTCAAATCAAAGTTTAGATTAGATAACAGATGTTATTAAAAAATCTAAAAGTTAAAGAACTTAAGGTCATTGAATAATTGCATTTTAAAGAAACTAAAGAAATTATAATAATAACAAACTTAGGGCCTTAAGGTTTACAAAGCACCTTATAAATGTTATTTCATTTTATCTTCAGAATAACTTGGAAACTGGGTTCTACTTCTTTTTTTAACAGATAAGGAAACCAAAACACAAAAAGGTTAATGAATTACCAGGTAATTCTCTGAGGAATTAGGTGTTCCTAATTCCAAGTCTGCCATATTTGCCCTACACTACTTAACTATGTCAAAATGATGACAAAAACAAGACTGATTGTCTCAAATGATTTTGAAATGGAGATGGGATCCTGAAAAAATGCTCTTTGAGTAGGATAGCATGAATCCAATGAACAGAATAATTATACCAAAATAGTTATTTTTAAAACTGACATTTACTATAACTATCTTGAATGAAAAACTTCTTCCATGATATTTGACAGTATAAAAAATTTGAAGATATGCACACAGTAATCTATGTAATGTCAGTTGACATTAAGAGGTATGTTGACCATAGCTGGAAAGTTGAAAGAATATCCCTCTGTAAAACTTCAAAGTGGTGGATATGGATAGAAAGAGAGAAAGAGAAAAAAGAAAGAGAGAAAGAAAGAAAGAAAGAGAAAAAAGAAAGAAAGAAAGAGAAAGAAAGAAAAAAAGAAAGAAAGAAAGAAAGAAAGAAGGAAGGAAGAAGGAAGGAAGGAAGGAAGGAAGGAAGGAAGGAAGAAGGAAGGAAGGAAGGAAGGAAGAAGGAAGGAAGAAGGAAGGAAGGAAGAGAAAGAGAAATAAGAGAGAGAGAAGGAGGGAGGTGGAAGGGAAGAGTGAAGGAAGGAAGCAAGGAAGGAAGGAAGGAAGGAAGGGAGGAAGAAGAGAAAGGGAGCAAGAGGGGGGGAAAAAAAAAGACAGAGAGAGAGAGAAGGAAGAAGGAAAAAGGAAAGGAAGGAAGAAGAAAAGAAGGAAGAAATGAAAGATTCTAATAAGTTCAAAGGATATATACAAAAAGAATCAGACGCTGAAATAGTGTACAATTAGCCTGTGAAAGAAATCAAAAAAATGCAGGTGGGCAAAAATAGAGGGATTGGGAATTCAATGTAATGGTTCTTGGTCATCTCCCAGAGTTCTTTCACTGGGTGTAGCTGGTTCAGTTCATTACTGCTCCATTAGAACTGATTTAGTTCATCTCATTGCTGAAGATGGGCAGGTCCATCAGAATTGATCATCATATAGTATTGTTGAAGTATATAATGATCTCCTGGTCCTGCTCATTTCACTCGGCATCAGTTCATGTAAGTCTCTCCAGGCCTTTCTGAAATCATCCTGTTGGTTATTTCTTGCTGAACAATAATATTCCATAATATTCATATACCACAATTTATTCAGACATTCTCCAATTGATGGGCATCACTCAGTTTCCAGTTTCTGGCCACTATAAGAGGGCATGGCACCCATTCCTATTAAAAACACTAAAGAGCATAGGGATAAAGTGAGCTTTCCTTAAAATAATTAGCAGTATCTATCTAAAACCAACAGCAAGCATTATTTGTATGGATAGAAGCTGGATGAATTTCCAATAAGATTAGGGATGAAACAAAGATTTCTATTATCACTACTATTATTCAACATTGTACTAGAAATGCTGGCCTTAGCTATAAGAAAATAAAAAGAAATTAAAGGAATTAGAATAGTCAATGAATAAATAAAATTATCACTCTTTTCAGATGATATGATGATATACTTAGAGAATCCTAGAAAATCATGCAAACACCTACTTGAAATAATTCCCAGCTTTTACAAAGTTAAAGGTTATAAAACAAACCCATATAAATCATCAGCATTTATAGATATAGATAGATACATATTTATCTATCTATATCTATATATTACTATATATCACTGACAAAGCCCAACAGCAAGAGATAAAAAGAGAAATTCTTTTTAAAATAACTGTAGACAAAATAAAATATTTGGGTGTTTACCTGCCAAGACCAATACAGGAACTACATGAACATAATTATAAAAGACATCTCACACAAATAAAATCAGATCTAAACAATTGGGAAAATATCAGTTGTTCATGGGTAGGTCAAGATAATATAATAAAAATGACAATTCTGCCTAAATTGGTCTACTTGTTCAGTGCCATACCAATCAAACTGCCAAAACATTATTTCATAAAACTAAAAGAATAATAACAAAATTCATCTGGAAGAACAAAAGGTCTACAATATCAAGGGAATTAATGAAAAAAAAAATACCAAGGATGGTGGTTTAGCAGAACTAAAACTATATTATAAAGCAACAATCATCAAAACCATTTGGTATTGCCTAAGAAATCGAGTAATGGATCAGGGGAATAGGTTAAATACATACAGCATAATAATCAAAACCTATAGTAATCTTGTACTTGATAAATCCCCAAACTCCAGCTTCTGGGATAAGAACTCATTATTTGACAAAAATTGCTAAGAAAACTGAAAAATAATGTCAGAACCCTGGTTTAGACCTACATCTCAAACCCCATACCATAAGGTCAAAATGGGTCATGATTTGGGCATAAAGGGCGATACCATAAGCAAATTAGGAGAGCAAGGGATAATTTACCTATCACACTTTTAGAGACAGGAGGAATTTATGACCAAAGAATAACTAGAGAATATTATGAAAGGCAAAATTGACAATTTTGTTACATAAAATTTTAAAGTTCTTGCACAAACAAAACCAACAGAAACAATATTAAAAGGGAAAGTCAAACCTCCAGCAGCCACTGGCAGGTGGCTCCCATATCACAACACTGGGGAAAAATTTTACAGCCAGTGTTTCTGATGAGGGTCTCATTTCTAAAATATATAAAGAACAGTATCAAGTTTGTAAGGATACAAGCCATTACCCAATTGATAAATGGTCAAAGGATATGAACAGATAATATTCAGATAATGAAATTAAAGCTATCGATATATGAAAAAATGCACTAAATCACTCTTGATTAGAGAAATGCAAATTAAAACAACTCTGAGGTACCATCTCATACCTCTCTGGCTAAGATTTAGGAAAAGACAATAATAAAAGTTGGAGAGGATATGGGAAAACTAATCACTAATGATGCATTGTTGGTGAATGTGAACTGATCCAACCATTCTGGAGAGCAATTTGGAACTATACCCAAAGGGCATACCCTATGACCCAGAGTGTCATTACTGGATCTATATTCAAAGGAAATCCTAAAGGAGGGAAAAGGACCCACATGTGCAAAATGTTTACAGCAGTTCTTTTTTGGTGACAAAGAATTGGAAAATGAATAGATATCCATGAATTGGGGAATGACTGAATAAGTTGTGATATATGAAAGTAATGGAAAGTCATTTTTCTTTTTATATCTTTTTTAAAATTTGATCTTTTCATCTTATTTCTTTTTTTATTATAGCTTTTTATTGACAAAACATACGCATGGATACTTTTTCAATATTGACCCTTGCAAAAATTTCTGTTCCAACTTTACCCCTCCTTTCCTCCACCCCCTCCCCTAGATGGCAGGTAGTCCCAAACATGTTAAATATGTTAAAGTATATGTTAAATACAATATATGTATACATACTTATACAGTTGTCTTGCTACACAAGAAAAATTGGATTTAGAAAGAAGGTAAAAATAACCTGGAAAGAAAAAGAAAAATGCAAGCAAACAATAACAGAAAGAGTATAAATGCTATTTTGTAGTCCACACTCATTTCCCAATGTTCTTTCTCTGAGTGTAGCTAGTTTTGTTTATTACTGACCAATTGGAGCTGATTTGGATCCTCTTATTATTGAAGATAGCCACTTCCATCAGAATTGATCCTCATATAGAATTATTAAAGTGTATAATGATCTCCTGGTTCTGCTCATTTCACTTAGCATCAATTCATGTAAGTCTCTCCAAGACTCTCTATATTCATCCTGTTGGTCATTTCTTACAGAACAATAATGGAATATTATTTTTTTGTAAAAAATAATGAACAAGCTGATTTTAGAAAGAACTGGAAGGGTTTATATGAACTGACTTTGAACAAAACAAGCAGAACCATGAATACATTGTACACAATAACAGCAAGATTGTGTGATGATCAACTATGAAAGACTTTGTCTTCTCAGTGGTTCAGTGATCCAAGGCAATCCCAATAGACTCTGGATGGGAAATGCCATTTGCATCCAGAAAAAGAACTATGGAGACTGAATGTAAATCAACATATACTATATTCACTTCTTTTTTCTATTTTTTTTCCTCCCATGGTTTTCCCCTTTTTTTCTAGTTTTTCTCTCCCAGCATGATTCATAAAGCAATGTGTACTAAAAATAAATAAATTTTGAAAAGAGAAAAATAATCCTTAAACTGAAAAATGAACCATTACAAATTTGGAAAGCATTTAATAAAAGCTTCTAAAGAAGTACAACATTCAGCATCTTAAGGCAAGTAATAGAAAGATGATCACTTACTTGCCCAAAAAGGAAGAAAAGGATTATTAGACATTTTCATAGTCAACAGCTTCAAATCTGTATAAACGTTATTGAAATACACATATGTGACTTCCTTGAGCAACAGTAAATATTTATAATGGATACCTACCATTGAATTTGTTGAATGTAACAGGAATTAGTTTTCCTCCAAACCTATGAAAAAGCTGAGAATCAAGAAAAGAATTATGAGACATATGCATGAATTTAACCAAGAGCAAAAGGCTGAGTCATGAAATAGTTTTTATTTTTAATGGAAATGAAGGAGTTTATCATGGTGCCATGAGACATTACAAAAGGATTATCCTTAAAGAGCCTGGATTTAGTAATCAATGTAGATTCTGTAAGAAAATGGTAGAACTTGTTCAACATACCACTACAAGCTGGAAAAATTCAGCACCTGCTAAATTCTTAGGATACTTAGCAAGATACTTGTTGGCCAGACTTACATATAAGAATTTTTCTTTCAGGCATCACCAGTTGGCAAATCTCCATTCTATATCTAAGTCTTCAAAATAAGTTTGAAAACTGGAACTAAATAAACTGAACTAGAATCAGGGCATTATCACAAGTATTGCTGCCCACAATCATCTGGACATAAAGATGATCCTTAAAAAGAACACTTTTAATAACACATTGCCATTTCTATGTTGAGAAAGAGAGAGACAGAGACAAACAGAAAGACAGAAAACAAGTGCTAGAGAGAACTAGACCAAGAAATTCTTAGTAGTAGAAGCCAAAGTCATATGAGAACAAGATCAGGTATATGTGATGGGGTTCTAGTGGCAGTCAGAGAATTGTGAAAATCCCCTGGCGCAGATCTTTCCTGAAAGAATTCATGAACACGAAGAGTTTTAGGTGGCAAAAATGGAAGTTTATTGTTGGATGAGAAATCAGTTTTGCTAAGAGACTGACTTCATAGTGGCAAAGTCCTATTAGGGAAATGGAGGCTAGCACTGAGAAGAGAATGTCTCCTCAATGGGCAGAGTCCTGACAGGCAGCTATACCAAGGGACAAGGCATAGTTCCGCTTTGGACATTCTGCAAAGAAGTGAGTTTAGAAATATCCATTAATAAGCAATCTTGAGGCTCTGGTTTCAGGTTGAAAAGAAAGCCAAAGGCCCCAGGCCTAGATCTCCAATTGAATGGAAATCACTTTTTGAAAGCTTCTGGAATTTGGAATTTCCTGAAAAGGGTCTCCATCCCCAAAAGATCAATGAGGTGATTTGCCTTAGAAAAGGCCAGCCTGAGAAACACTGAGTCCGGAATCTGAGAGACCCTAATCTCTCAGATCAAAAAGGGGACAATTTCAGAGCGATAATTTTACAGATTAAAGGGAACACAATTTCACACCCCCATCATATGCAAAGGGTATGCTAATGAATGTTTAACATTTGGTTCTTTGAAAATCTATCTACTTATTGTTGTTGTTTAATTTGCATTAACATTTTCTCCATCTTTCTTATGGCTAGATAATAATAAAGCAATATATCAAGACCTAATTTATACCTGATTTCTAAGGAGTAAATATAAAAATTTAACAATCTATTCTGTTTATTTTTTTTTTTTGCATTTTATTTTATTATTTTTTTTAGTAACTTTTTATTGACAGAATCCATGCCAGGGTAATTTTTTACAACATTGTCTCTTGCACTTACTTCTGTTCCAATTTTTCCCCTTCCTCCCTCCACCCCCTCCCCAAGATGGCAAGCAGTACTATACATGTTAAATAGGTTACAGTATATCCTAGATACAATATATGTGTGCAGAACCGGACAATTCTCTTGTTGCACAGGGAGAATTGGATTCAGAAGGTAAAAATAACCCGGGAAGAAAAACAAAAATGCAAGCAGTTTACATTCATTTCCAAGTGTTCTTTCTTTGGTGTAGCTGCTTCTGTCCATCCTTGATCAATTGAAACTGAGTTAGATCTCTTTTAACAATCTATTCTCAATGGCTTATTTAATCTGGCTCCCACAGTCCCATTGTTCTATCTGCTACTGAAGTTGTACGCAAATACTTTAAGTGAATGTACAAAATATGGGTTTATAATCCAATACTTTTATTCAGTTATAAAAGTAGCCATTTTATCCACTTGTACAATAGTTCACTGAGTAGTATATGTAAAATAATAATGGCTGGTTAACAACTTGTCCCAGGACCATTTCTATCTGAACTTGATTAAACAAGATGATAAAATATGATGTTTTATAAAAACAAGTAAAATATTTGATATTTATAGAAAACTTTATCAAAGTACTTTATAAATACTATCCCATCAAATCATATTATGAATTATTTTCCTCCTATAATTTTCATTCCATATGTACTGGTGAAAACATTTTCAAAAATGGTGATAATTTGTTTATTCTCCTCTATTCATTATCAGAGTCTTCGACCTGGTGTCAGGGTCAAAGCTCTTCAGAGTGTCCTCTTATCACCAACTCTTTTTTTAAAAAGTAACTTGGCAGTTCTTGCATTCTGGACTGTCTTCTAGCAAGACAAGATTAATTATGCTAATCAGCCATTGGAGGTGGTAAAATTGTGTTTTTGAATATTCAAGTAGTCAGCTGTGGTACCCAGTATTTGCAGCCTCATTTGCATCTTTCCACCATTGTTTCTGTCCTTGAAAATAGAATTGAGTTGCTTCAAGGGTAGATGAGGAGGGGGAAAGAAAGTTAAAAGTGCCCACAATGAGCTGGAATACTTATCCAGAAATATTCAAGTAGAAAATATTTAAATGATAGCATAGTTTGTGTAAATTTGATGAATTGATAAGAAGAAAAATAGTTCAGTCCTTGAAGGATCTGTGATTTCATTGGTATCAGTGCCACCAACTATCTGGTACTGACTCAGTACCTGCTCAGGAAAGAAGGGGGGCCTTCTTACCCTTTCTGAGAATTCATTCCATCATACCACAGGCATCCTTTGCAGTCTCCTAAAATTCCACAGAAACTCTCTTTTCTCCACCCAGTCACTCTCCTCTCTATCTCAGCTCCCCCAACAATCACTTTCCAACTGTCATCAACTCCCTGATACCCTGGGACAACTCCACAAAATCCCTATGGATAATGATAGCATACCTGAATTTATTCTTCAACAATTAATATATTCCCATGGTACACACCTTCCCCAGTGCAGTGATGATGAATTCCTGGCTTCTGTTATTCAAACCCTGTTTATTATCTCCCACTTACTATCCCCATCAAATACTCCACCCCTATTTCCCACTCTAAAGATGCCACTGTACTCTCTGCAATGTCTGTTCCACAGGTAAATAATTGTCATATTGTACCTTTTTTATTTCTTGCTCCCTCCATCTCCATGAGACCTGGGTCTGTCCTGATAATACATCCTTCCTGACCATTCTTTTCAATCTTGGTGACATTTTTTTTTCATATTCCTGACTTAATGATTATGTTGTGAAGAGTTGGAATACTCCTTGTTCCCCATTGCTATTTCCAGAGTCTCCCTCTAAACATTGTCTTACTCAATAAACCCTCTTTCCTTGAAGTTCATTAAATAACCCAATAACAATGCTGGAAACTGTTGTCTACTAAGCTCTATTATTCTCTGGTTTCCTCTTCAATGAGTTCAGTACCATACTCACAGTCTTTCTTTCTAATTCCTGTCTTCATGCTAAAGGATTTCAACATGCACATTAATACTTCCTCAGTCTATCCTCCAAATTCTCAACTTATTCATGTTCCATGACCCTACTGGAGCTACACACAGTGATGTTCGTATTTCTTATCTTGCCATCTCTCACATATGTACTACTTTAATGTTCATGAATTCTGAAATTCCCTGATTCTGTCACAATATATTGTCATTCAGTTTATTCATTTTCTTTGCAACTCCAAACCCTGTTCTTTCTTCTCATTATGATCTTCAATCTCTCCCTCCCTTAGTTCTCTGAACTATCACCTTGTACTAGCTACATTGTCTTCTGTTCCCCACATTAATCCTTTGGTGATCCAATCCAATTCTGCTTGTCCTCTTCTTTCAAGTCTCTTGTCACTTTTTCATTTTACCATTCCTACCCTGCTTGGATTATTTCCATCATCTGCTGCCTTTGTTCCTGCTCATATGCAAGGCTGGAAAAAATGTGAAACTAAGCTGACTAGGATAACGGTGCATTTGTGTCACAATATCTCAAATGGAACCTGAATGAGATGAGGCAATAATTTTTTATCTATTTAATAAATTCACTATCTCTCTCATAACAGCACCTTTTCAATTCTCTTTAAACCTCCTTCTCCTCTCACCTCTGAGAGAAGAGCATTGCCTTATACTTCATTACTCTTCTTCTCTGTTCCTCATCTTACTTCACACAGATGCTTTCCATCATGTGCTCCTTTATCTCTATCTCATCTTTTTGTCAAAGCAAACCCCTTTACATGCTCAAATAATCTCATTCCATCCCACTTTCTTCAGGAGATTATCTACTCCCACTTCCTCACTTTAATCTTCAGTGTTTCCCTTTCTACTCCTGATAAGTATGCCCAAATGTCTCTTATCCTCAAAAAACTTTACTTAGTCCATCCATCCTTGATAGTAATAACCCTATATCCCTCTTCTCTTACACAGTGCACTCCTGAAAAAGACTATCTATAATCGGTGCCTATACTTTCTTTACTTTTGCTCTCCTCTTAGTTCTCTGCAGTCTGGCTTCTGACTTCATTGTTCAATTGAAATCTCTTTCTGAAATTCTTAATAATCTCTTTTTGCCTAATTCAATTGACTTTTCTCAACATCCTTCTTGAACTGTCTTTAACACTGTTGATTACCTTTTTCTCCTTAATATTCTCTTCCCTCAAGGTTTGCATGGCTTTCCTGTTTCTCCTACATGTCTAATCTCTTCTTCTCAATCTCCTTTGCTGGATTTTCATACAAATCATATTATTCTTGAGTATCCCTTAAGGCTCTTTAGTGGGGGGTTTTCTCTTCTCATTCTATGCTTTTTAACTTGGTGACCTCATCAGCTCTTATAGATTCAATTGTCATTTCTATACAGAACAATTTTAGGTCTCTTTGTCCAGCCCTAACATCTCTCCTGACTTTCAATCTTGCCTTTCCAATTTTATAATATGTTTCACAGACATCTTAAACTAAACATGAACAAAACTGAATTCAATCTATTTTTTCCAAAACATCTCCTCTTCCTAACCTACCTATAGTTTTTGAGAGCACCATCGTCATCCCAGTCACTCAAACTTGCAACCTTAGTGTATTGTTTGATTGCAGGCTTTTTCTCCCTATCAAAAATTGGTGGTCAAGTCCTGTTTATTCAACTTTTATAGCATCTTTTAATTATGTCTCTTTCTTCCCGCTAACACTGCCTGGTTCAAGCCTTCATCACCTCTTGCCTGAATAGTTGCATTTATTTGTTGGTCCCTCCCTTAAGTCTTTCCCCATTCCAGTCCATCATTCACTTAGCTGTCAGACTGATTTTCTTAAAGAGCAAATCTGACTATATCACTTGCCTCCCACATTCAATAAATTCCACTGGCTCCCTACTACAACAGGATCCAATATAAAATCTATTTAGAATTTAAAGTCCTTCATAATCTGTCCTACTTTTCCAATCTTTTTACACCTTACTCCCCTCCAAATAATTAGCCTTTTTTCATTCCTTAAATTAATAAGTAAATAAGTAAAATTGCATCTCTTAATGTTGTTGTTCAGCTATTTTTCAATTGCGTCCAACATTTTGTGACCCCATTTGGGGTTTTCTTGGCAAAGACTCCTTTTACAAATGAGGAAACTGAGGCAAACAGAGTCACTTGCTAGGGTCACAACTAGTAATAATCTAAGACTAGATGTCAAGTCAGGAAGATGTCTTCCTGACTCCAGGTTAACTAGCTATCCCTGATATCTGGACTTCCCTTTAATATTCACCTTCTGGATCATCTGACTTCCTTTAAGTCTCAGCTAATGTTTTATCTTTCTCAGCCCTCCTTAATCTTGAGCCTTTCTTTTTTAAATTATCTTCAATTTATTCTGCCTATATTTTGTTTTGTACCTAGTTGCTTGCATGTTGTCTGCCCAATTAAGTTGGGAAATTCTTGAATACAGGGGTATTTTTTGTCTTTATTTGTATTCCCAAGTTGATAGGTACAGCCTGGCACACAGCAGATATTTAATGAAGTGTTGTTGACTTGACTTGATTCTGCTGACTCCAAAGACAATGTACTTCCCATTACATCACTCTACTTCTCCTGTTGACAGAAATCATATTCTAAAATTGAATAATGATCATACAATGATTCTTATTTGAAATAAAATAATTACCTTCTACTTTTATTTTAGGTATGTTTTATAGCAGTCACACACATTATTTTTCCATATCTTTGCTTCAATACCTGACTTAGTGTCCATTTGTTTTCATCATCATTCATTGGAGCTTTGTGTTCTCCTGACATACCATGATACTCAAAGGGAAAAAGGATTAAACTTTTATTTTAGAAGATCTACAAGATATGTCTGGGGCTTATAGGCTTGACTCATAATAATATCATTAAAATTCTTTATCCTTACATAGTATCTTTCAACAAAGGATCTTGAAACCCCTTAGAGCCACAGTTTAATCCTTGTACTGTCACTATAAAGTAGGTATTATTGCCCCTGGTTTATAAATTAGGTGTCTGGGATTTTTAGTGGTTAGAGAGCTTATCCAGAATCTGCCACCTGATGACAAAGCCCAATTGAATCCCAAACTAAACATCCTTTGGAGGCAGAGGAAAGGTTATTTTAATAAAATCATACAACATCTGGGGGAAAGTGTGGACATGTTTCTTCTTTTTCTATTAAATAGAACCATATTTTCAACTCACTTTCCAAAAGTCCATTTTAGTATGTATGTATGTATGTATATATACATATATATAATGTATGTATGTATATTTGCCTATCTTCCTTGCCACAGCGTATTTTTTCTCAGTTTTACAAATTCTTGTCCACAGATGATGGTGAATCTGAAACTGATCCTTAATATTAGAATCTGTACAGTGTGGTGGGATTTTTGGTTGAAGAATAAAGTTAAAACTCAAATTTTTGGCTTAGGTGATAAGCTTATATAACTTTATAGATGCCGGGAAAAGAAAAGGGTAGAGAAAGAAAGGGAGGAGGCAAAGATGTGCTTGGTGGCAATGGAAAGAGGTGGGACTGGAAAGCCGAGTTTGTGAATGTGAGAAGTCCCTAGACTTAGATGGAAAGAATCTCCAAACTACTGAAAATGAAAAAAAAAAATTTAAAATAGTAACTTATTTTATAAAGCCTATACATGCCCTATAATCTCTTAAAAATATCTTCCATCCCATATCATCATAACTATAACAGATGCATAAAACCACAGCATCTCCAAAAGGAGAGATTCTACTAGGAGTGCTCTGGCACATGCTTCAGCCCCTCTTACATTTAAACAACTACCATATAGGAAAGACACTATGCTAAGAATTGGGCATTATCCTCACAACTGCCCTCTGGGACAACTCATAAAATAATTTTAGAATCATTTGGGTGATATATTATGTAGAATGCCAGCATTAGAATCAAGAAGAACTGAGTTTAAATTTCTATAGAGATTTGACCCTTAATACTAGAATCTATACAGTATGGTAGAATTTTTAGTTGGAGATTAAAGTTAAAGCTCAAGATTTTGACTTAGGTGATAAGCTTAAATAACTTTATAGATGCCAGGAAAAGAAATGGGAAGGAAGAGAAAGAGAGGGGACAAAAATGTACTCAGAAAGCCCATTTTGTGAATATGAACTTCCTAGCTGTATACTCTAGGGAAAGTAATTTCTTTCAACCAGTTTCTTCATCTGTAAAATGGAAATCATGATAGCACCTTGCATATCCAGAATTTTTGTTTTTCTGTTGATTATCTAGTCTTAAGAAAACAATGAAGCAAAAGTATCAGAAGTTAAGTTTAATTCAGATTCATCTTGAAAGTTTAAAAAGAGGAAGAGATAAATGGTTGTTAAACATTTACCAGCACACTCCTGTGACTGAAACTATAGAGGGTACTCAACATTAGCACTCAATTCCATTCTCCCCATACATACCCTCATACATAGGCACACATACATACATACTCATATACACATATACATATACATATATGCAAAACACCACCATAATTATCTAGGTTTTATTATTGCTGAAACCATTGAAACTTTCCATCCTCTGGGAGATGCTTTACTTTTCTCAATCTCACTCATCTCTACTATTTTAACAGAGGTTTGTTTAGTAAACAGATAAGGTAAAGAACCTATTTATTGAACAATATCAAGCTAAGGGAAGAACATTATGTTCTTAAATACAGATTTTCAATGGTGAGGGAGGCAGTGCAAAAGAAATCCAGTCAGTGCATTCACAAACTACTTGTGTTATTATGGGCAGTACATTTGATTTGTTCAGAGAAAAAAAAAACACATTTTCCAAGAATGAAAATGTAGCTATCTTGTCCACTGATTCACACCCAAAGAAAGCCATGTTTCTTTTTTTCTCGATAGCTAAAGCCAAATTGCCATCTGAGAGGAATTCATTGGACCTGAACTGCTCAGATTTTTAAGTACAGTTTACTTGTCCTAATTTAAACCAAATTCATAGGAGAAAATATGAATGCCTGGAATGACACCATAAAGTACATCTTTTTAAAAATGTGCTTTTATAGCCTCCTCTTCCCAATTGTTAACATATTAATGTTGCCTAGTGATACATTTTTAAAATATATACAGTATACATACATATACATACACTATATATTTATCTCTCCAAAGATCCCTGAGAAAAGACAACATTATATCATTACCAACAGCACCACATATAGTGGTATCTGAACTTGGTATCAGTTTAATTTGTAAGACTTTTCATTCCTAGGAGCCTGGTTTAGAATTGATGATTATTTCTATAGTTAGGGAGCCACCTTGTGGTACATTGTAATCCAGACAATTCAAAGCCAGGTCTAAAGAGGAGCATTCAACAGAAGCTCTCTTGGATGGGGTTTAGGAATAATTCCTTGTTTGGAGCCAGTAAAGACTATTCCTCCACAATGCACACTCTGAACTAGAGTTGAATACTTTAAAAAGTCTTCTGACTTAAAGCGCGTGAATAATAAAGGGGAGAATGGATAGTGAGGACAGATTTAAGAGCTGACAAGATTTTGAGCTCTGGAAAATTTCTATTGCTATAGCTCAAGGAATAACATGTTCATCTGTCCATGGTCCTAGACAATTAATTTATCAACTAAGATAGGAGGAAAACTGTCTAGCCTTTTCTGTGTGACAAGAAAACTTTAACAATAGACACGAGACCTTTCAGAATTTTCAATAGGTCTCACAGGTCTAAAGACGGGCTACTTTACTTAGGAAAGGAATTTCAGCAAAGCATGTCAAATTTCTCCTTGTTTTAATGTTTCTGTCAAATACTATGTGTTAATGTCACTGCAACCAAAATGAAGTATTTATAGATCTTCTTATTGAATGGAATTATCTTTCTTTCAGAGAAACACACAAGAGGCTGCCTGGGTACAAGCTTTGTGGCCTTTTTATTTGATATATTTTGGTTTGAATGACAACTGGGTTTGTTAATTATGACTGCTGGGATATTCTGGAAAAATTTAATAAGGGCTTCTATCAAATTATTCAAATGGAATAAAATAATGTCTCCAAACACTTGAAATAAGTTTAAGGTCTCTGCCTAAGGATGTGAACAATACCTTAAGATTCACAATAAACACAGAAAGATTTTGTGAAACTAGAAATTTTATTATGGAAACAAAATATCCGAAGTTGATTTTAAACAGCTCAATACCATCACAGAATGTTTAAAAATGTTTTTTTGTGGAAGTTGTGAGAATTAAATAACCTGTAACAAATCAGCCTAAGTTACAGCTATTAGGACAAAATTCAGAATTATATCCTCAGATGACCATTATTTTTACTATGTCAATTAAATTTCATTATGCAGCCTCTAGTCTCATTCTCTTAGAAAGTCTAGGTGGTACAATGGATAGACTGCACTTTTGAACTTTATGGATGTGAACATCCACTGCAAAAGTCTTTCCTTCAGTGTTGTAAGGGACTTCTTGAGGGATCAGATATTTCTTCTCTAATACCATCTTGACCCTGTCTTCCAGTGTGTTTCCCACATGCATTTTTAACTGCAGTGCTAATTAATTAGCATCAATTAGTTTTTACAAAGGGAAAACTTTTATTCTATAGATATAGCAAGGATAATCACTTTCTCCCAACACCTGGAGCTATATATTCTCTCTTATATCACCCCAGTCTCTTCAGAGAGTGGACTTAAACTTAGAATATTCTCTAATCTGTCACATTCATCATGCCAAGTTCACTTTCAATTGAATGCAGTATAATTATTGCTGGATTGAGCTGGACAGTTCCTTAGGACTCTCTTAATCATTATCTTCTGAATTCTAGCAAATCCTAGCATGTACTCCAGCTCCCAGAGTTCTGGTAGATCACTTTCCTACCCTCTTAAAGTTCAAAAGTCTTAGTAAAAATAAACACTGTGACTTTTGAGCTTTAATAGTCAGAAGCCATGCCAGGGGCCAGGATTTAAGAACCTTATAGCCTCAGCAGAGAATTAAAGGTCTGGGGCCTCTCTCCTCATAAAGAGTTCAGTCATCAAACCCTACCCATCCTTCAACAAGGATAGGGTCAAGGTGTAGATCTGTGATTTAATTGATGCAGGGAGCTCCCAGTAAGGAATTTTTTCTACCTCTTATACTCTTGAAGAAAGTATATTGCCCTAAGTCACATAATCAGACACTAAAGTGTCAGGTCTTCCTGCCTCTAAGGTGATTTATCCACTATGTTGCTTCTTAATCCTTCAAGATCTACTTCAAACCCCATTGCTCTCCCTCACTTAAATTCAATTCGCTTGCATGTCATAGCATCACCTATGGTATTATGGTCCTCTTTGGGAATGAAGGCCAAACTACAACAAATCTTACCTGAAAACCTTTCTTATTGCATGTTTTAGTTCTTAGTGAACTTGCCTTTGAACTCATGATGTTTAGAGTTGATAAAACACTATTTAACAATTAATACTATAGAAGTTCTTGTTTTATTCTTTTATTGTTCAATATGTGAAGCTTAGCTAAGATTGTTCTATTTTTTTCCTTTCACTCTCATCCATGGGAGTGACTTGAAACATTTTAGATAATCACATATTTAGAGTGGGAAGGAACCTTAGAAGCCATGGTCTTACCTCTTCCTTTTGCAGAGGATTAAATAGGTTCAGAGAGGTTGAATGCATTTTCCAAAGTTATACAGGTAATAAGTGGCTGAAACAGAATTTCATTAAGTTGTATCTATTTGAGAGCAGAGATCATTTCTTTTTATTTTACCTCTTTTTATATCTCATATAGAATATTGCCTGGACTTAGTAGATATTTACTGAATGTTTATTGGACTTGACACCAAATCCCACACTGAGGAATGTATGTAGATGAATAGACTTGGAAACTAGCAGAAACTTGGAAGAAGAGAGGTGGGAAAGAAAAAGAAAAAAAAACTAGAGAAAGGAAAGCCTTGGTAATAGAGAATGAAGAAGTTTGGAAATATTGACATTATCTTGAAAAGGAAAATTAGTAAGATAGAAAATTCTAGGAATTAGTCTTTATCTTAACTGAGAAATTGTGTGTACTATGACAGGAAGCAAAAGAGAATCATGAGAAATAGCAGGAAATTGAAAGGAGAATGCTCTCCCCTACTTCAGTCCTCCCTTTCTACAAAAAAAATGAGTAAAGCTGAAATTTGTCAGTTCCTTGTGGGCAAGTACTTTTTTGGGTTTATTTTTCCTTTGATCTGATTAGCAGAGTAGTTTTTATAAGTCTTTATAAGTGTTCATTAAATTGGCTTAAATTGAATTGAGTCCTATAGGTGACTAGGAATTTCTATAGATTTTTGTGACCAATAGACTCATTCTAGGCCTTTGTTTAGTCTTCTTTCTTTAAAAAAAAAAAAAACTTTCTTTTGCACTTAGCACAATGGTCTACACACAGTGGGTGTTTAATATATGTCCTTTTAACTTAATTTAAAATTATAAACGGTGTTTTTATACCTGGGGAATGTTTCCGTATCCTTAGACATACTATACATAGATTTTTCTAGGTTTCCTGGATAGGGATAAATATGCCAAGGAAAATTAGAAAATTCCTCAGTCTCTCCCTTGAGTTATGGTCCTCCATCTCCAATCCCTCCGTTTGGATGTTACACAAGCATCTCATTTTTAGTTTGTTCAAAAAGGAATTAAAGCTCTTCTCTATTCACTTTCCTATTTCAATTGGTAATTAAATCATTCCCTAGTTAACTTGCCTTGAAATCCTTGAGTGATCTAACTCTGTTGCCAAATTCTAATCATTATTCTTTCATTCCATCTCTGCTACCTACTCAATTCTTTCCATTCACAGGACAGACATTCTCATCCCAGTTCCTCTATCCTGGACTCTCTTTATCTGGACTACTGTAACAGCCTCCTAAATGGTCTTGCCTCTAATCCTTTCCCTTCTAGTTTATCCTTCAGCTGAGAAAAATAGTCTTTTCAATGAATAGGTTTGATAATGTGACAACCCCAGTCAACATTTATGAGTTTGGTGCTTTAGCTATCTTAAAAATGAATATCATTTCCTTAGCCTGGGAATTACACTCCTATACTGACTTCAACCTATCTTTCAGACTTAGTTTACATGATTTACATGATTTCTACCTTCCTAATGAACTGGACTATAAAGCTATCCCTTCATACATTGCAGGTGTTAGGGGCACAATGTTCTCATGATCTGAAAAATCATTATAAAATTTTTTGGCCCTCCACTCATACCAAATAAAAAGTAAGAATTTTTTTTTCTTCTATGGAGTATTTGCGATATCTTACTGTAAAATTTGGGTTAAGTATTTGGTCATAGACTCTTGTGTCATCTGGTGAACTTCCCATGTCATCTGCAGCTTCTGCAAAATACCCCAAAAAATTACCATCAAAATTTTTATGCTAAGCCACAGCATATGGAAACTGACAGGAAAAGTCATGAAATAAAAAGAATAAATGTAATTAATTCACCCTATCCTTCTACTCATGTTTCCATGAATTTTCTAGGATCTAGAATATACTCCTTTCTCATCTGCATCTTTTGAAAGCTTTCTCTGCTTTTGAGGTTCAACTCAATGACCACTTTCTCCCTGAAGCCTGAAGCTTAAGATATTCTCCTGCCTTTCAAATTTTCTAACAGGACATTGTATCTATCTTTTGCCTTTATTACACTCCACCTGGTTAATGAACATCTTTAAAAAGCAAACGGTGGTTGCAAAGAGACATATATGGCTTAATCAAGAGCAGGTCACGGCTGACTAAACTAATTTCATTTTTTGCTATAATTACCAGACTGGTCAGGGGAATTCAGTAACTATAATTTACCCAGATTTTAGCAAATCAGTTGGCAGAGTGTCTCATACTATTAAGATGGAAAAAAATGTAAGCAAATTAATAATTAGAAGAATTTAGAACTAGTCAAATGCCCTTAAATATGCCAGTTCAATGTCAACTTTCAAGGAAGTTTCTAGGAGAGTTCTCCAGAGATCTGTTTTTAGTCCTTTGCGATTTAAATTTTGATCAATAATTTGAATAAAAGAATAAATATCATACTTATCAAATTTACATTTGATGTAAAATTAGGAGTAGCTAACATATTAGGTGACAGAGTTAGAATCCAAAAATATATCAACAGAATAGAATGTTGTACCAAATATAAAGAGAATTTGATAAGCATAAAAATAAAGCCTTCAAAAAATCCATTTTACAAGTTATAGTTCAGGAAGACATGACTGGTAGCAATTATCTAAAAAGAGGTTTGGGAGTTTTAGTGGACTTCAGGTTTAATGTAAGTCAACAGTATCCTATGAGCATGAAAAAAGTGAATTCAATCTTTAATTGCCTTACTAGAAATAAAGTCACAATCACAAGTGAGATGATAGTATCTCTATTCTCTGTTTTGGTCTAATCACATCTGGAGCATTGTATTCATTTCCAGACTTCACATTGTAGGAAGGAAATTAGTAAAAACAGATAACATCCAGAGAAGAGCCACTAGAATAGTAGGAGGGTTCAAGATCTTTCTATATGCTAAGATTAGTTGGAAGAATTAGGGATGTTTTTTGTGAAGAAGAGAAGATTTGAAGGGTGGGGAACAAGAGTCCTGTGTTCAAGTATTTGAAGGGTTATCTTCTAACAGAGACAATATTTTTTTTCTGTTTATTCCCAGTGGGCAGAGTGAGAAGTATTGGTTATAACTGAAATAGTTCGACTACATCATTTCTAGGGAATCTTCTAACTCTCAGGGTATGATCCCAAATTACTAAGAGGCAGATTTAAACCTGATAAAAGGACAATTTCATAATAATTATAGCTGTCCAAAAGTGTAATAGAATATCTTTGGAGATAGTGGATCCCCCCAACTAGAAGTATTCAAATATTGGCTGTGTGATAGACCATTAAGTCTTTTTTCCACCATCTTTGTCAATGACTTATCCTTTTGCTTCTGATTGGAAGAGTAGAGGGCAAAGCAAAAAAACTCCCATACTTCCATCTCTTCATTTGCCAGTAGTTCTTCTGTTCAATCATCATTCCCTTCTCCTTGATGCCTTCTGGCACCTTCTTTACCTTCTTTTCAATTTCCTTTTGTGTATTGTCTTCCTGCATTTAATTGTAAGGTCTTAGAGGGCAGGGGCTGTCTTTTTTTTTTTTTTTCTTATTTGTATCTCCAGTAGCTTAGCAAATACCTGGAACATAAAAAGTACTTAATAAGTGTCATTTCATCATAAATTATCAGTTGATGACATTTTCTTCTTGAAAATTAGTTTGCTTTTAAAATGTGTTTTTGTTTTTATCTGCCACTCCCCAGTATTCTCACCCAATAATAACCTCTCTTGTAATAACAAAGTGCAATTAGGCAAAATAAACTGACATAATGGTGATGTCTGACATTCCAAATCTCCTCCCATTACTTTGCTCCGAGTTATTTGATCAAATGCTTTCTGATATCCGTTTGGTGAAGCTCAAAGTGAGAAAGAAAAGGTAGATTCAAATAAATTTTGGAGAAATAAAACCCCATAAAACATTTTCACAAAAGTCCAAAAATGTATAAATAAAAGTTTTGACAGAGAATATATATAAAAGACAGTAGGAAGCCTTCCCTTTTCCTACTTTTCAAGAAGAACTGCAATAGTCTTCCAATGGGGGAAAAAAGTAAAACTTTATAAATGTGATGACTGTGAAGAAAGTTTAAATTTTCACTCAAGTCTCTTTCTATACCAGATATTTCTCACTAGACAGAGATTTTATCAATTTAATGAATATGGGGAAAGTTTCAGTCTCAAAGCAAACCCTATTCAATATAAGAAAATGTGCTCTGTAGAGAAACTATTTAAATATAATGTGTAGGAAATATGTTGGTGGAAATGAGACTTTATTCAGCATCAGAAAACCCACATAAAGAAGGAACCCTACAAATACACTGCATGTAAAAAAATGGTTTATTTGAAACACCTATCTTATGTAATACAACAGAACTCACACTGTGGGAATGTGAAATTGTTATGTGGAATATAAAGACATAAGAATCCAGAAAAATTTATAAATGCATTGTCCTTCCTTGTCATCAATCTATCCTCTTAAGTATCTTCAAGCACAAACTGGATGATGACTTGCTAGGGATGTCATAAAGACATTTTTGTTCTTATCTTGTCCCCATCCTTTCCAATGATATATTCTTCTGAATCTCTTGGATTATACCTCAAGCAAGTAAAGTACTCCTTTTGAGATACATATTTTTCATTTCTTTATCTACTTTCTTAGAAATTATCTTGTCCTGCACAGTGCCACTTAGTTGAAAATAAAAAGATTATATTTTATTTTGGGCAAGTAGGAATGTTTTGATGAGAGGTAAGAAGAAGTGGACTGAAAGGATAGGTTTAGGAAGCAGCTGTTCCCTAGGGAGACCAACATTATAGCAAAGTAGAAAAATCTGGCTAGTCATGCTTTCAGAAAGTGGGAATTGGGTAGGTGGGTGGGAGGAACCCCAGGAAGAAGACAAAGGATGAAGAAGAAATTAGAATATTCCAAAGGCAAGCTTTACCTGCTTCACTAGTTTATCTTATTCCTGACCCTCTGTGAAAACTCTTAAATAGATTATTCAAACTGGGAAACTGGTGGGGAATACAAAGCTACATAAAAATCTATTGATTAGGCTATTCATTTAGTACATACCACCTACTATTTCATAGAACCATTATTAGTGTACCGATCTTATAAAAATCTTGAAGACAGATTACATAATAAATATTACTTCTTATGGATGGTGACTTGGACACTATGATCTAATGCTAAGATTGATATTATTTCATTCAGGGAAAACAATTACTTTTAAAAGATATTCCAGTAGTTCAGATATTCTTGAGTTCCTCCCTTATATCAACGCAAAATGGAACTCTTCCATGCCTTAATACATGATTCAATGCATTGCTGAGGTTAAAACAATTCAGTACATAAAATATGAACAGTGCAGAACCAGAGTTCAACTGCCACATAAAAACTCCAAGTTACAGAAAAAAAGCAGAAAAATGAGAGGAAAAATATACAAAGTTTATATACAACTTTGTATTTAAGTTATACAAACTTATACAAATAAGTATATATTTGTATATATATACAAAGTTACTATGGTGATAAGGAGCATAAACTTAGAAGAGAACAATAGTGTCTAAATGGCTAAATGAAGTCTCAGAGAAAAATGTAATTTGACCTTAGGTCCCCAAAAAATTCCTGGAAGAGCTTTAGATTTTTTAAACTAAATTAGAGATGTAGAAGAAAATAATGGGAAAAGAAATGAGATCAGTTCAAGAGAATCATGAAAAAAAGTGTTAATAGTTGAGAAAAGATACACAAAAATTGATCAAGGAAAATACCTCTGTAAAAAATAGAATTGTCTGGGCAGCTAAAGTGGCACAGTGGGGGCAGCTAAGTGATACAGTAGATAGAGCACCAGCCTTGAAGACAGGAGGACCTGAGTTCAAATCTGAACTCAGACACTTAACACTTCCTAGCTATGTGACCTGGCCAAGTCATTTAATACCAATTGCCTCAGGAAAACAAAACCAAGAAACAAACAAAAAAAAAAATAGAATTGGCCAAATGGAAAAGGAAATCTAAGAGCTTACTGAAGAAAAGAATTCCTTAAAAATTTGATTTGAACAAAAAGAAACTAATGATTCTATGAGACAAAATAGAATTTAAAAATCTAAACAGCAAAAAATATATAGAGAGAAGAAAATGTGAAATTTCTGTTTGGAAAAACAACTGACATAGAAACTAGATCCAGGAGAGATAATAAAAGAATTATCACACTACAGAAAATCATAATCAGAAGAGAAAAAAGAAACAAAGCTTAGATCTTGAAAGATATCATCAAGAAAAACTATCCTGATTATTAGAAACAGAGAACAAATAGAAATTGAAAGAATCCATCAATCAAAACTTAAAAGGCATCCCAAAATGAAAACTCCCAGATAAATCATAGGCAAATTTGAGAGCTTGCAGAACAAGGAGAGAATATTGCAAGCAGCCAAAAAAGAAACAATTCAAATATCATAGATCAACATTTAGGATAATACAGGCTTGGCAGCCTTCACATCAAATAATGAGAGAAGTTGGAATATGATATATTGGAAGGCAAAGTTAGGATTACAACCAAATATCATCAACACAGCAAAATTAAATGTGATCTTTCAGGGAGGATGGATATTTAATGAAATAGACAACTTTCAAGCATTTCTAATGAAAAGATCAGAACTAAATTTTAAAAATTGACCTCCAAATACAAAATTGAAGGGAAACATAAGGTAAAAGAGAAGCAAGAAAGAGAAAAATACTAAAAATTTAATAAAGTTAAACTTTATATTTCTATATGGTGAGATAATATCTGTAACTCTTAACAACTTTATTACTAAAAAAGCAATTATAAGGAGTATATGTAGTCAGAGATATGGATAGAAAGTGACTTTGACATGATAATACCACAAAAAATAACATAAATAAAAGGATGAGAAAGAAAATTGCACTGGAAGAAGAAGTAGGGAGGAGAATGAATGGGGTAAAAATTATTCCACATAAAAGAGGCATGGATGAGCTATTGTAATGGAGGGGAAGATAAGGGGGGAGGGAACAGATATAGTTTTACCTTAGCCTCATAAAAAATTGATTCAAAGAAGGAATAAAACACACATAGTTGGATATAGAAACCTATCTTGCTTTATGTGGAAGTAAAAAAGGGATGGCAAAAATACAAAGGGGAGGGAGGACTGATAAAAGGGAGGAAATATTAGGAAAAACGGTGGTCAGAAGTAAAATACTTGTAAGAAGGGAAACAAGATGAAGAGAGAGGGGGATATAAACAAGCAAAAAATGACATGCAGAGAAATACACATAACTATAGTTATATTTATCACTATAAATGTGAATGAAATGAACTCACCCAGAAAATGGAAGTAAAAAGCAGAATAGATTAAAAATTATGATCCTATAATATAGTATTTACAAGAAATACACTTGAAGCAAAGAGATACACACAGGGTAAAGGTAAGGGTCTGGAGTAGACTCTATTATGCTTCTAATAAAGCAAAGAAAGAAATAAATGACCATAGTATTCTAGTACATGATAAACTCAAGCTTTTGAAACAAAAACTCATCATTTGACAAAAACTTCTGGGAAAACTGGAAAACAGTATGGAGGAAACTAAGTATAGATCAACATCTTCTACCATATGCCAAGATAAGGTCAAAATGAGTACATGATTTATACATAAAATTTGATGCTATAAGGAAATTAAGAGAGCATACAACAGTTTATCTGTCATATTTATGAATAAGGGAAGAATGTAGGACAAAGGAAGATACAGAGAATATTACAAAATATAAAATAAATAATTTTGATTATCTACAATGCAAAATTTTTGCAACAAGTATCTCTTTATCAAGGTCTCATTTCTGAAATATGTAGAGAACTAAGTAAATTTATTTTTTTAAAAATACCAGTTTCCCCAACTGATAAGAATATGTCATTCCCCAATTAATAAATGATCAAATGATATGAACAATTTTCAGATTATGAAATTAAATCTATCTATAATCATATAAAATGCTCTAAATCATTATTGATTGGAGAAATGCAAATTAAAACAATTCTGAGCTATCACTTCATACCTCTCATATTGACTAAGATGACAAGAAAACATAATGATAAATGTTGGAGGGAATGTCCCAGTTGGAAAACTGGGACACTAATGCATTGTTGGTGGAGTTGTGAAATGATCCAACCATTCTAGAGAGCAATCTGGTACTGTGCCCAAAGAGCTATCAAACTGTGCATACTCTTTGACCCAGCAGTGCCATTGCTGAGTCTGTATCCCAAGGAAATCTTAAAGAAGACAAAAGGATCAGATCTACATGTACAAAAATGGTTGTAGCAGATTTTTTTGTTTGTTTGTCTGTTTTTTTTTTGTGATAGCAAAGAATTGAAAAATGAGTAGATTCCCATTAATTGTGGAATGGATGAAAAAGTTATGATATATGAAAATAATGGAATATTATTGTTCTATAAAAAGTG
Source organism: Antechinus flavipes (assembly GCF_016432865.1). NCBI lineage: Eukaryota > Metazoa > Chordata > Mammalia > Dasyuromorphia > Dasyuridae > Antechinus > Antechinus flavipes. Next base: position 507,314,396 of record NC_067398.1, read on the forward strand.
ATGAACAAGTTGATTTTAGAAAGGCCTGAAAATTTTTACATGAACTGATGCTGAGAAAAACAAGCAGAACCTGGAATACATTGTATACCATAATAACAAGAATGTGCAATGATCAATTATGAAAAGCTTGGTTCTTCTCAATGATTCAATGATCCAAGGCAATTCCAATAAACTTTGGATAGAAAAGCCATCTGCATCCAGAAAGAGAACTATGGAGATTGAATGTAAATCAACAAATACTATGTTCATTTTTTCTGGTTTTTTTTTTTCTCTTGTGGTTTTCCCTTTTTTTCTTCCAACATGGTTCATAAAAAATGTGTATTTAAAAGTTATATGTATATATAACCAAAAAAATTATTTTAAAAAAAGAAAAGACATTTACTCTAACCCATAACCAAAAAAAAAAAAAAAAAAAAAAAAAACAAGGACAAGTTGTGTGATTTCAGGAAAGCCTGGAAAGACTTACATGAAATGATATGAACAGAATTAGAACATTGTACACAGTAATATCAAGAATTGTAAATGATTAATTATCCTTTGCAATTCAATGATCCAATACAATTCCAAAGGGCTAATGATGGAGAATATAATCTACCTCTAGAGAATAAACTGATATTGACTATAGACTGAAGCATGATATTGTCACTTTCTTTCTTTCTTTCTTTTTATTCAAATTTTCTTGTACCACTGCAAGACTCAAGTGTTTCATTCAAGTCCTCTATCTTCAGAGTCGATGTTCTTTTCACTTGCCATTGTGCTTCCCATGGTCAGGCACACTGTAACATGCCCTTGACTCCTGTGCCTCCAAATCCTGTATTTGGAGTGACCAAATAAATGTCTCCTTCCCAACCCACTCACAAACAAAAAAAAAAAAAAAAAAAAAAAAAAAAAAGAGATAGAACACAGGACCTGGAGTCAAGAAGAACTGAATTCAAATCTAGCCTCACATCCTGCCTAGCCCTGAACAAGTCATTTTACCTCTGACAAAGTGGATCCACTGGATCCACTAGGGAAGATCTCTGCCAAGAAAAGGCCAAATGGGGACAACAAGGGCTGGACAAGGCTGTCACAACTGAGCAACAACCAGAGAGAAGTTTTCCTGATGCCCAGGCCTAGCCTTCTAGCCACTGTGCCACCCAAAATGCCCTTATTAATATGCCTATTAGCAACCTTTGTGTTATATATGTTTATTTTAATATGTGCCTATTAACACTTTTATGTTATATATTATGTGTTAATTTTAATATGTGCCTATTAACAATCTTTGTGTTATATGTTATATATTAATTTTAATGTGTGCCTATTAACAATTTTGTATTATCTTAATTTTTAACATATGCCTATTAAAAATTTTTGTTTTATAAAAAAAAATTTTCTTGTACCAAATCACTAAGATAGACGTGATGTACATAATTCCGTGTCTATAACTTATATATGATTGCTTACTGTTTCAGGGAAGGGAGAGAGAAGAGTGAAAGGGAGGAATAGAATTTGGAACTCAAAACTTTAAATAAAAATATTTTTTTAAAATTATTTTAAGGAAAAGATGGTAACATATATACAAAAATGTTTGTAGCAGCTTTTTGTAGTGGAAAAGAACTGGAAATTGAGTGATGCCTATCAATAGGGGAAGGGCTAAATAGGTTATTGTATATAATGTATATAATATATTGTTCTATAAGAAATTATGAGCAGGATGATTTTAGAAAAGCCTGAAAAGACTGACAGGAACTGATGCTAAATGAAATGGGCAGAAGCAAGAGAACATTATATGCAGTAACAAGATTATGTATGATCAACTGTGATGGACTTGACTCTTCAACAATGTGGTGATTCAAGATAATTCTAATAAATTTGGTTTGGAAAATGCCATCCACATACAGAAAGAGAATGGCAAAGACTGAATATGAATTTTCCTCCTTTAAAAATTGTTTGTGGGGCGGCTAGATGTTATAGTGGATAGAGCACCAGCCCTGAAGTCAGGAGGACCTGAGTTCAAATCTGGCCTCAGAACTTACCACTTTCTAGCTGTGTGACCCTGGGCAAGTCACTTAACCCCAATTGCCTCAGCCAAAAAAAAAAAAAAATTGTTTGTTTGCTTTTTCTTTTTTTTGTTTTTGTTTTTTCCCTTTTCTTGCACAACATGACAAATATGGAAATACATTTAAAAGGATTGTACATATTTAATGTATATCAGGCTGTTTACTCTCTTGGGAAGGGGTGAGGTAAGGATGGGAGGGATAAAAATTGGGAACAAAAGTCTTTTAAAAGTTAATGTTGAAAACTATCTTCACATGTATTTTGAAAAATAAAATACTATTGAGAAAAAAAAGTAAAGAAAAGACAATAAAATATGAAATCAGGAAACCAGAATTTGGCTCTCAACTTTGACACTTTAGCAAACATTTATGGAGCTCTTGTGAGATAGGCTCTCTAGGCTAGGTATTGGGGATGCAAAGACAAAATTAAAACAGTACCTATCCTCAAGGAGCTTATATTCTCTTAAAATAATTGTGTATAGGTTCCATAGATTGAGAGGCAGAAAGGAATCTAACCTCTCATTGTAAAGGTGAAGAAACATCTCATAATGAGGGAGGTTACACAGTTTATACACATATATAAGAAATAGATGATACATAAGTAGCTGTTTGAACCAAGAAAAGTCATTTAACCTGAGTTATTAAGCAGTAGGGGTATAATAGAAAAAAATTCTTTATTTGGATTCTGACAACTTGAATTTGAATAACCACTGTGCTGTTTATTGCCCCTATAATTTTCAGCAAAACATTTATCTCTTTAACCCTGAGTTTTGTCTTCTGCAATATGATGGAACTCAACTAGATCGTTTCTAATGGCCTTTCCAACTTGAGCTTTATTACTCTATGACCCTTGAGGTCCTTTCCAGCTCAAAATTTATGAAGCTATGTCTATGGACTTCAGTTTCATCATCAGCAAAATGGGAATAAGAATACTTATATTATTCACTGAACTGGTAGGAAGACTATATATTGCAAATCAACATATAATAAATATATGACTTGTCAGTATTTTAACTTGAATTACTTTAATAATTGCTTCTTTTCTGTCTCACTCCCCTTATTTTGCAAGAATAATTAAAACTTGCACACGGGGGATAGTAAATAAATAAAAAATTTCTCTAATTCAGTAGAAGTCCATGAGTTGTTAATTCTTTTAATAGTTCAAAGTTAAATTTCAAAGTGGCATGAGAAAGCAGTTGAATATGCAATATACAAGAATATTTATTGCAAAATGAAAATAAGAAAAATTTCGTTTTACTTGAGTAATCCTATGAAGGGTATCAAACGTCAGCTGTCTGCCCATATGTCCATGAAAAATGGAAAGAAAGAAGAAAGAGCCAGCCCAAGATCTGCAGATGCAAATTAAGCAATTCACACAGCAAGCAGTTTGAATAAGAGCGGCTGTCATTTTGTTTGTGAAATTGTCTGACTTCTCCAGAATCTTCCTTTCATCAAGATAAGTAAGTTTTATGCACCATTGGTTATCAAGCTAATTTCTAGTCCCTTGGTGTATTAGAAATAAATATAGAAACCACAATAGGATTAAAAATTTTTAAAGGGAAGATACTTGCTTATGCACTTTTATCTTAAGCAATTTCACTTCCTAAACTGCCACCTAAACTAAAATGAGCAAGCACATATTAATTTTCCAATAATGTAATTTAGAAAAAGTCTCCCCTATTAGCTCTTTACTTAGGATAGTCATCTCAATGTGATTCAACTCTGTCAAGCTACACTGAAAAATGAAGTGTTCTGATGAGGATTAGTATTTCAGAGACTATAGCTAAGTGCTATTCAAATACGACCTCAGGCACACACACACACACACACATACACACACACACACACACACACACACACAAATCTAAAGCTTTCCTTCCCCCTCTCTCTCCTCCCTCCCCTCCCCCTGAAAAAAAGGAGTGGTGGGAAAAGAGAGATGAGCTTAGTGGTCATTCAACATTCAAATATAAATGAAAAGTAGTGAGTATAGATAGAAAAGCAAAATTTTAATTTAACAAAATACAGATTTTTTTATTAGTGGATATCTCCCTTCTTTCTGAACCAATCTTTCTATCTTCAATGGCTTCACTTCCTGATAAGATTTAATATACTGTGCAAACCTATTAATATCTTCATATCTTCATTTTAACTCAAAAACTAATTGGATTAAGTAGAATTTTTAAAGAGAATTATATACATTTGAAGAGGAACAATGATTTCTTTTTTTAAAAAAGAATTGAATAAGAAGTGAAATCATAAATTTTTAATTTTAAGAAGTTCTTCAATTTTCTAAAAAAATAGATAAATTATATGAATGTAATTTCAAGTCTTCAATTGTCTATTAAATCTGCGTGAAATAATTGTAGAACATATTTTTTCAGTGCAGCTCTTTTAAATATCTAAATCATTATTTTTACTCAAAATTCATTCAAAAACAATTATTTCAATGAAACTTAGTTCTAAGCTTTAATATTTAGCCAATAGTGTTGATGATAATAATTGGTAAATAAGAAGAAAATAAAAAAGATGACAAGATATTTAATTTCCTCCTGACTTACTCAAATAAGATGTCAACTTAAAAAAAATGGAAAAAAGAATAACTTTAACAATCATAATTTCTTAGAGAAGTTAAAGTGATATAAAATAACTTCATGAGGAAATATAGTAAGGCTAGCAATTGGTCTCAATCAGCAAATACTTGAACTCTTGTACAATAGAGAAACCTGGAAGTCAAGGACAATTTAGAGTACAAATAATTTGCAAAACATGACAAAGAACCATGGTGAAAAATTACAAGCAGCATTACTTCCTTAACAGTGTAAAACATCAGACTACAATTTTTAAAAAAAATTCTAGCTTTGGATTTAGAATTGGTGGAATCTGGACTTTGTCACTCAACTACCTCTGTGATCTTGGATATGTTACTTGATGTCTTTTAAACTTTTTTTTATCATGGATCACTGACAATTCAGTATGGAGCTTTTCTCAGACAAAGTCTCTTTAAATAACTGAAGGATAGAAAAATTCACTGCTGGAGATGATTCAATTTCAAGGGTTATCAGAAATTGAGTTTCAAGATACCTTTTAAAAAAGTGAGGGGGGTAGGAGGATAAGAGATCCCCAAAGAATGGAAAAGATCCAGCATGACACTTCAATTTTAAAAGGGAGAGTTGATGACATCAACAATCATCCAAATGCCAACATCAGTACAAAATCTGCATGGAAATAATCTATTTGTGTATCAAAGACATGGTCAATGAAAATGAAAAGGAGAACAAATAGCCTTTTCTAAACTTCTACAGAAGACTACATCTATTTGTTTTTTATGGGTATCCAACTGACTGAAAGGTCAGTAGATAAGAATGTAAAAGTTGATTGGAATATTTTTGTTGGGCTTTATTTTAAAAAAAGCATTTTACTTGCATAATAAAATTCAATGCTCTATTCTCTATGTGATGTTTCTTACCATATAAAACTATACAAGTCTATGACAGATGTAACATTAACTTTTAAGACTTGTGTGGTTTAATGGAAAGAGTGCTGGGCTTGTCCTGGCTCTGACTGTGCAAGTTCAACATAAAAAGAACACATTGCCTTTGAACTCCAGTTTCCATATCCATAACATGAAGATAACAACCGAACAATCTACCTCACAAGGTTGTTATGAAGAAAGTATTTTATAAACCTTTATATTAATTCTCGTGGCTTTGTTTCAGTTTTCATACTCCTTAACTTTTCTGGTATATCCTACTATTGATTACTACCTCCTGCTTGTTCTCTTGACTTCCCTGGCACTATTATATCCTTTTTTTTCCTAACAATATTTTTTTCTGGCTCCCTTTCTGGTTCATCTTCCTTGTCCCACAACATAGGTATTCCTCAATGTTCTCTTCTCAGCTTTCTATTTTTCTCTTTAAACTCCTCCTTAGAGATTTCCAACTCTTAATCAAAGATCTCATCTGCTCCCATTGCTTTAGGAATCACCTGTATGATGAGGGTATACAAAGATAATCATATTAAAGGAAACTCTTTCATGCAGTGTTGCTTTATAATGTGCTTCCATTTTATCATCTTTTGAAAGCATTAATGTTATTGTTTTTCAGTCATTTGATTCTTTATGACTCCATTTGGGATTTTCTTGGTAAAGATACTAGAGTGATTGACATTTCCTTTTTCAGCTCATTTTATAGATAGGGAAACTGAAGCAAACAAGGTTAAGTAACTTGCCCAGGGTCACACAGCTAATAAGTTTTGAAGTCAGATTTACACTCAGGAAAAAGAGGCTTAACATTCTATCTACTGCACCACCTAGCTGCCCTTCTAGTTGGTGTTAGTTTGGAGTTAGGATTTCCTTTAATATCCAATCAGTTTCCAAATTCTATTAAAAATACATCATCAATCTCCATTCATTCTTACTACAGCAATACAGACCTTTGTTATCTCTCATTTAATATTTCAATAGGATTAACCCATCTCATCTCCTACTGATAGAGCTTGGGTACCATTTTCAGATTCATCTTCCATATGCACAGATTTGTTCATGCTATTTACTCAGCTCAGAATTTTTTTAATAGAACTCTTTTGACTGCTGAATAAAATTACAACTTAATTTGGCATTCAGGGCCCTCAGCAATTGTGAAGCGTTCCATTTTTCCATCCTTACTTCCCATTATTCCCTTCTGTATATTCCAGTCCCCATGAAATGGTTTCTAATTCCCAAACATGTTTTGTACAGTATTTTTTCATGCCATTCACAATCCTTAGAATGTGCGAAAATGTCTTGGAATATTATGAAGAGCACCATTGCAACCTCTCTGGTACTTGTTTTATTATTTACAAAATAATGGCATTCATAAGCTAATAAATTTAAAGCTAGAAAAAACTTTAGAAATTATCAAATCCAACATGCCTGTAACATAATTGAGAAAACTGAAACTCAGAGAGCTTATATCATACAACTATTAACTATATTAACTATCTAAGGCATGTTTTGAACCCAGCTTTTTCTCAATCCACTATGTTATTCTGCTTCTGAAATCCCAAGCTCTAAATCTGTGATCCTAAGAGCCACCTCTTGAAATTCTACATAACCTTCATTACCTAGCTCAAATGCCTTTCCTCCATGAAGGCTGAAAGTAATCCCTCCATCATCTAAATATTCAAAAATATATTATTTTCATTTGTCTCACTGTTCAACACATCTACTTTAAATTTTACTTTATATGTGTCTCTCTAAATCTATCAATTTCCCTATTAGACTGGAATTTCAACAAGAGCAAGGTCTGAATCTTATTTAATTTTTGTAACTCTCCCTCTGTGTATTGCAATGCTGCATATATAGTAGTCACATAATAAGTATTTATTGAGACTTTTGCACCTTCCTAATTTGATTACAAGCTCCTTGAGAAGAGAGACAATGCTCTAATTACTTTTATATTTCCATCAACACTTGGTATAGGGTTATATGGATAATAAATGATTATTGAATGAATCATTTTGAATTAATTGAAGGAGATACATAAACAGTGATATTAGATAAATCAAAAGAGTACAGTATTATGGAAAATAATAAAGGAGAGAATTTCGAGTATAAGAAGTGATTACTAATGTTGAATGTTTCAAAGAGGTCAAGAGGGATGCACAGTGAGAAAGGATGTTGACAACTTGTCAATTCAGAAGTCATTGGTAACCTTTGTGAGAATATTTTCAATAGAATGATGGGGTCAGAGACCTGAAGACAACATAAAAGAATAATGAATAAATGGAGGCATCCAATTTAGAATACTAATCTTCACAAAAACATTGATGGTGATGGTGACATACAGGGGAAACAGGCAACAGATTGATGAAAAGATAGTAATTAAATATAGACAAATGAAGCATTTATTAAGCACTAACTATAAGCCAGACACTATGCTAGGCATCAGAAATATAAATAAAAGCAAGCAAGAATGATGCTTCTATTTTAATATAAACTAAACACTGAGAATACAAATATAAACATCTTAAGAAATATATCTTAATGGAAGAAGACAACACATTAAGAGAATCTGGAAAACAGGGGATAGGGCAGGGATACACTCACCGTGGCATAGTGTTGAATTGACAAGAAAGTAATCCAAGACCTGGTTTCTTTTGAGATAAAAGGAAAATTCACTTAACAGGAATATGATCCATGGATGGGGATGGGGAAGAGCAAAATAAAAATGATGGCCAAAGCATAGGCAAAACAGTGAGGAGCTGGCTATAAAGTATTCTTTGGATCTGTAAAGTTTTTACTTTTAAGAGTCCTGATTTGAAATGTAAATATTTCTGCTGGTGTAGTAATACCTTAATGATAGTTATTTTAATTATCAATGAAACTTACTGTTTCATTGGCCTATGGGTAAAATAGGAAGACCCAATAGCTTTTTTTTTTTTTAACCATAATCAGTCAATAAATACTGTGCTAAATGTTGGTGCTACAAAAAAAGAGATAAAATATAATCCTTGCATTCAGGGAGCTTATATTTAATGGGGGAGACACACAAATAAGCACATACAGAGCAACTACATACAGGAAAATAGGAAATAATTTTAAAAAGAAAGACCCTAGAAGTAAGAGGAAATAGAAGGTGAAAGCTTCCTTTTAAAAAAATGATATTTTTGGCGGGAATTTGAAGGAAATTAGGGAGGCCAATGAGTGGGATTGAAGAGAGAGAAAGAGGGAGCATTCCAAGTCAAATTTAGAGGACAGCAAGAGAAAATAACAGAGCCAAGAGATGGGAGTTTCTTATTTGAGGAACTGGTGTCAGTGGTTTGAAGAAAAAAATATGGAACTCTTCATAAATTGCATGTCATCTTTGTGCAGAAACCAAGCACCCAAGAAGATGCATCTGATCCTATGGCCTTCTCTTCCTGAAAAATCTCACAACCCCAGAGGCTTCTTCCTCTAATTAGTGAGTTCTTCCTGATACCTTCATTTTGAGGAAATATTCAAGCCTGCCACACTCATTGCTTCCCTCCTCTCCCAGTTTTGCTCCTGATTCTCCAGCCTTCTCTCTTCCTTTCCTTTTTTCTCCTTTAAATATTGTCTCCTCCCATCAAAATGTTACCTCCTTAATGTCTAAGATTGTCTTTTTGCTTATATTTTGTATGTTGTTCATTTAGCAAAGTGCCAAGCTCATGATAATGCTTAATAAATGCTTGTTAATATGACTTTCCCTTTCTCTTTTCTGAACCTTTGCTACAAGAGATAGCTTACTGAGGAGGAGAGAGTGGTAGGACTAATTTAGAAATGGAAGTAAAGTTATATGTATGTGTGTGTACATATAAATGTGTGTATATAAGTAATATACATATATAATATGTAGTGTATTTATTATATATAATGCTATATACAATATATATTTACTTTACATATATAAATGTTCAACATTACATGGATGTACATGTATATATGTGTATAAATAATTTTAAATCTTATTTTCACACACATATATGTAATGAGAAAATATAATTTAAAAATAATTGGTGAAATTCTTAGCTTTTAGCTAGACTAAGACATAGAACTGATCTTCTGAAGTTTTATGAGGGGAAAGTACCAGGAGAGAGGAAAAAGGTGTACCTTAATTCTATGTGATATTAGAACTAGGTGAATCATATGACCAAAGTAGCAGAAACTTTGGAGACTAAAAAATTCATCTTGGCTTCACCTGGAATGAATTTCTCAAGATAGTATCATGAATCAAGACTTCATTTGGGAATCATAATATTTTTATCTTTTCTCACTATTTCTTCTTTGAATAAAATTCATTCATTGATAGCAATAGTAACAAGGATATGTACAGGCTGAAGAACTAATATTTCTGGAAATTTCCACCCCAGATAGTCTACCTATAACTGAAGAGAGGAATTTCACAGCCAGAGTTGCCTGAGATCCCAAAGGTCCCTTCAGTGAAGAGTTCCATATGTGCCTATGTGTATACTGTATATATGTGTGTGTGTGTGTGTGTATATATATATATATATACATATATATATAGTGTGTGTATATATATATTATATATATATATGTAGAGAGAGAGAGCATATATATATATATATATATACATATGCCTGTATCTATAAAATAATATCTTTCCAATAAGGTCTCAAAAGGGTAAAAGGAGGCTCAGAAATGACAACAGGAAAAAACAGATAAAAACCAAAAAACAAGCCCTTTGCCTTTCAAAGCTCTAGAAAGCTCCATCCTTTCTATGAAACTGATTGATACCTTAAGTTTGTTTTTACTGTAACCTCAGTATTTATATTTTCATTTTGTGCTTTAGTAATGAATACTGTATTCTCATTTTGTAATCTGAATTATGGCCCTCTGGGTTTCTGAGATAAGGGACCTTTTGAATACCAGACCTGTCTCTCTCTACCCAGCTAACTGTTTTCAAATGTCCTGCAAAGCCTTGTCATTTCATAATTTGTCTCTGCCTTAGATTTGTTTTCTTGTTCAATTCTCTTTCCCATGACCAAGTTGAAAATATAATTTTAAGAGAGAAAGGATAACAGTATTATTCTTTTCCTTTAGCCACCTGCAAGTTGGACAATATATAATACCACATTTATTTCTTTAAAAAGTAATTTTTACTTTTGCCCAAGATGAGAATCATATACCTTATATTTTACAGACATGTTTGTATATACAAACATACATATAAATATATGTGTATACATACACAGAGAGAGACATGTTCATGAAGGTTTCCTGTTCCAATCATGGACCTATTTGCTTAAGGGACCTTTGAGATCTCTGGCAGCTTTGAGTGCTAACCCCCTATCTTCAATCACAGGAAGACCATATGGGGTAAGAATTTTTGGGAATATTAGCTCTTCAACCTGTCCCTATCCTTGTTACTGCCATGTTATACTAAAGAATGGGTTTTATTCAAAGAGGAAAAAGTGAAAAAATAAAATATTATATTTCCCAAATAGAATCTTAATTCATGACACTACTTCAAGAAATTCACTCAAGTTGAAGCTAAAAAGTTATAGATCCAAATACAAATTAGATTCTTTTCAATGGCATGATTATTGTTTATCAAGGTGACAGTTTGATCTAGTGGAAAGAACAGTAAATTTGGATTCAGAAACCTTTGTTCAAATTCTGTCTTTTCTACTTACTAGCTGTAAGACTGGCTAATTTATTTAACTATGGGAGCTTTTCATTTGACTGGAAGTTGAAACCTCACATATATTGTTCTTTAGTCATTTCAATTGTGTACAATTATTTGTAATCATTTGAGATTTTCTTGGCAAAGATAGAAGAGTGGTTTAGATTTCCTTCTCCAGCTTATTTTACAGATGAACAACTGAAATAAATGGGGCTAAGTGACTTGCCCAGGGTCACACAGATAGTAAATATCAGGGGTCAGATTTGAACTCAGGTCTTGCTGATTCCAGACCTGATGTTCTATCTACTGTGCCACCTAGTTGCGTGTGTGTGTGTGTGTGTGTGTGTGTGTGTGTGTAAGTATGTATATATGAGAGACATGGCTTATGTAAAAATATAACTTCATATGTATAATGGGTACTGTCTTTTTTGCCTCTGCAATGGATGGGTGAAAGAGAGAATGAGGAACTGAAAATAAAAATTTAAAATAAAAAGAGGGAGGTAGTCAGTCAGTAATAAAAACCATCTCTATTAAGCCTTTAGTTAAATGGAAGTTTAGTCCAATCAGAGGGAAAACTCTCTATTGTGTATAATGTGTGTATATTATATGTATATACACACATACATATATACACACATATGTATTTTTATGTGGATATGTATAGATATGCTGTATTTCTCCTCCTTTTATAATGTGAACTCCTTGAAATAGAAATTTGTCTTGTTTTTTTATTTAAATCTCCAACAATTAGTATAATGCTTTGCATATAATAAGTACTTAATAAATTTTTTTCATTCATTTATTTATTCATTTGGCCTCAGTTTTCTCATCTATAAAATGAAAGAGCTGGATTTGATTAAATTATCTTTAAGATCCACTCTAGGTCTGAATTTTTGATCTAATAATAATAAAAGCATAAAATGTTTGTACAATTTCCAGTCAATGATTCTTCTTCCTTAGGCACTTAGAACCCTGGGTATAGATCAGCAACTCATCTATACCTTCTAATCTTATGTGATTCTTGTCCAAGACCAAACACAAATAAAAGAATTTTGTGTTGGAGACCATGTAGCTTTAAAAGGATTTATTTTTTACGCATCCCAAGAGGAGAATCTTTGTATCAATGTGTTGCAAATGAGCTCTAAAGGGTATTGTACTTATTATAGCCATTTGACATTCCTTTTACACTTAATCCCTTTTTAAAATTCAGTGATATGCTACTTATTATGCAATTGGGCTTTTCACAACTTCTGGTCTTCTATTTATTTATGCAAACTTATTTCTACTAACCTTTGCTCTTGCATCCTCTCTCTACGACTAAATTAAATCTCCATTTAAGTAAAGGCTTAATAAATGTGTACTGCTTACTAATTTTTTTTTAATTTTTATTTTTATTTCCAAATCCTTTTCTCCCTCTATCCTTCCCCTACCCATTGAGAAGACAAGGAATATGATATGCATTGTATATGTATGAAGTCATGTAAAACATATTTTCACAATTGTCATATTGCCAAAAAAAAAAACCTAAAAACAAGAACAATAAGGTTTTAAAAATATGCTTCAGTCTGCATTCAGAGTTTGTCAGTTCTTTCTCTGAGGATAGACAATATTTTCCTTTCTTTTTTCTCTCTTTTTTTTTGCTGAGGCAATTGGGGTTAAGTGACTTGCCCAGGATCACATAGCTAAGAAGTATTAAGTAACTGAGGCCAAATTTGAACTTAGGTCCTCTTGACTTCAGGGCTGGTGCTCTATCCACTGAGCCACCTAACTGCCCCTAGACAACATTTTTCATCATGAATCCTTGGGAAATGTCTAATATCCTTGTACTAATAAGTAGCTAAGTCTTTCATAGCTGCTTATTGGTACAATATTGTTGTTAATATATATAACATTCTCCTAGTTCTGCTCACTTCACTTTGTATCAGTTCAAATAACTGTCCCAGATTTTTCTAAAGCCATCCTCTTTATCATTCTTATAGCACAATAGCATTTCATCACAATCATACAGCACAATTTATTCAGCCATTCATTAATTAATGAATATCTTCATAATCTCTCATTCTTTGCCATCACTAAAAAGAGTTGCTATAAATAGTTTTGTTCATATATGCCCTTTTCCTTTTCTTAGATCTCTTTGGATACAGAAATACTAGCAGCATTACTGGATGCAAGGATATGTAGTTTTGTAGCTCTTTAAGCATAATTCTAAGTTATTCTCCAGAATGATTAAACCAGTTCCCAACTCTCTTTGCATTGTTATTATTCAGTCATTTTCACTTGTATCCAACTTTTCATTTCCCCATTGATTTCTTGACAGAGATAATAGAGTGGTTTATTATTTCCTTTTGTAGCTCATTTTATAGATAAGGAAACAAAGACAATCAAGACTTTATTAGGTCACACAACTAGTAAGTGTTTGAAGTAAGATCTGTACTTAAGAATATGAGCCAGAGTGGATTCTAGGAAGATGGAAGAGTAAGTTAGAAAATTTCAAGCTCTCCAGATTCCCTCCACAAAAAGGCAAAATCGGTCTCAGGGTGAACCCATAGTGGTTAAAAACAAGTAAGAGTTGGGGCAAAACAGTGTCCTTCTGTGACAATTGGAGACAAGGAAAAAAAGGTCCCAGAACAGAGATTTGACCTGTGTGAAGTATAAACACCTCCAGCTAGTTTAAACAAACAGGCAAAAAGCTCTAGAGCTAGTTGGATTGTCAAGCAACCTTGGCCCAGCCAAAGGAATTTTCATTTCCAAGACTGTGTGGAGAGTCTGCTTTCTGAATAGGGGAAGACCAAGAGTACCTCTATTGATAAGGAAGGCCATGCCCAAATGTATTGGCAGAGACATAGCCCTGAATAAGAAGGAACCAGTACACAGCCAATAAGTGCAGAAGCAGTGGGGAAAGCTGCTGTGACAACTTACAGGATGGTGAAGTTCTTGGTTTCTGGTTCCAGGTCAGAACTGAAGGAGAACTTTATGCCAGGGGCACCATCCTCCATACCCTAGGATTAAAGGTGATCATACAAACAATCTGCTCTAATTTTTTTTAAATATCAGGCAAAAGAAAAAGAATCCAACCATAGGAAGTTATTCTAGGAATAGAAACACTGGGGTTTATTTTAAGAAAACAATATTGAAGCAAAAAATTCATTTCTTATTATAAAGAATAATACTAAATGATCACCTGTCCAAAAAGAATTCACAGAACTCAAAAAAAGACTTTAAAAATAAAATGAGAAAGACCAAAGAAAAACAGAAAAAGAACAGCCCTTTCCCCCAAAACAAGGAAAAAAACAGGAAAAAATAAGAAAGCCAACTAACTCCAAAAAGAGATCTGAGAATCTTAAGGGAGAAAATAACTCCTTGAAAATTAGAATTGGGCAAGGAGAAGTCAGCAAAATCATGAGACCAAGAATGAGAAAACAAAATGTAAAAAAATGAAAAAAATAGAAGAGAAAATCCGACATCTCATAAAAAAACAACTTATCTGGGAAACAGATCAAGAAGAGAAAACATAAGAATAAAATCTACAATTAAAAAAAAGAATCTTGATACAATAATACAAAAATATTTTTTGAAAATTGTCCTAAAGTGTTAGACCATGAGGTAGAAATAGAAAAAATCTAATATGGTGGAGCCACAATTAGAATCACATAAGATCTACCATCAGCTATATTAAGAGACCACAGACCTTGTATATATCAAAGAGCAAAAAACTTGGTATTGCTGCTAATCATACCTAGCAAAGGTAAGCATAATCCTAAACAATAACAACACAAAAAACATGGACATTCAATGAATTGCCAAATTTTCAGGATTTTGTTGCAAAAAAACCTGGACTTAAAAAAAATGGACACATAGACCCAAGAGAAATATGAGGTAAAAATTAGACTAATTACACATAATGTAAATACATATTTATATTAATTATGTATATATACTATATACATAGCATATATATAGCTATATATATGATTATATAATTAAATACATATAATGTAGTAATATTACATATAATTAGACTAATTACTTACAAGGATGAACTTTTTGTGTTATACATGTAGAAATATAAACCATATGTCTAAGATTGTCAGTAGTTCAAAGGAAAAACTGGGATAGACTGAATACATACAAAATGATTCTAAAAAGCAAAATTGTGTAGGAAAAGATTAAAAAAGTAATTGTATGTATATATATATATATATATATATATACATATATATATATAAATAAAAAGAGAGAGAGTATAAAAGTCTTCTTTTTTAAAGAAATAAGGAGAAGGATTAAGGGATTAAGCTAAAGGGAGGTATAAAAGAGCATATAAATTAATGGAAATGGGATATAGAGAAAAAGAAAATGTAGAAGGAGAGAACAAGGGACGGTTCCTTGGAGAGGGGATAGGTTAAGTAAAAGCAAGGCAAAATAGTGGGTAGAAGTAAAGTAAAAAAATCAACAGAGATGGGAAATAAGAGATACACACAAATATATTGATAATGATTAGTTAAAGCTAAAATAGATTTAGTTAAAAGAAAAAATAGTAAAACAACACTATGTCAGTCATATTAATCAATATTGTTTTAGACTATTTAAATAACTAGACATTACAAGATTGGAATATTGCTATAATGTAGAACATGATAAGTTGGTAGATTTCAAAAAGTATGAAAAGACTTATAAAGGATATTATCTACCTTCAGAGAAACAGAGGACAAACAAACATAGTATGATTTTTCACAAATGTAAATAAATATGTGTATATATGTGTATGATTATTGATATCTATCTATATATGTATTGTATATGTATGTACATATATATATAGATATAGATATATATATATAAATGATTAACTATAGTCTTCTTGAGGAGATTGGGGGGAGAAAAAATATTTAAAGTCCACAGCAGAGAACAAAAAGAAAATTTACAAAGAAGCAAAGAAAATATGGACAGCTCTGAACACAATGTATAGTATTTATTATATACATTTTCTTGAAACAAATTTATTGTTTCATATTTTGAATTCTGTTATGTTCTGCTATGTACATGATAATGTTTTCTTTTTCTTTTTTGTATTTAAGTTTTAAATAAAATAATTAATTTTTATTTTAAAAAGAGTCTTCCTGACTCTAGACCCAGCACTTTATCCACTGTGCCATCTGGCTGCTTCCCACATGAAACCTATTTTTTTTAAATAACTTTTTATTGATAGAACCCATACCAGGGTAATTTTTTACAGTATTATCCCTTGCACTCACTTCTGTTCCAATTTTTCCCCTCCCTCCCTCCACCCCCTCCCCTAGATGGCAAGCAATCCTTTACATGTTGAATAGGTTACAGTATATCCTAGATACAATATATGTGTGCAGAACCGAACAGTTTTCTTGTTGCACAGGGAGAATTGGATTCAGAAGGTATAAATAACCCAAAACCTATTTTTTTAAGTGAAATTTCTTTTTCCACATCCTCTCCAACATTTGTCATTTTTTTCCTCTGTCATATTAACCAATCTAATAGGTATAAAGTGGGACTCCAAAATTGTTTAAAGTGATTTTATCTCTTGCTATTAATTTTAGTTTCCTGATTAATTTTTTAAGTCTTCCAGAAGCCATAGACATTTATAGTACTGTGTCTGTCATCAAACAATGTTTCTAGAAACTTATTTTTAAATAATAGTAACAAAATAACAGAGATAAAACAACTGAAAATTTGTGGAAAAACTTAAGGGGGAGAAAAGTTAGAGTAGTTGGACTTTTTCATGATTATTAATGAACATTCAAGATTTATTTGGGTTGGTTTATAGTAATAAAAGGGTAAAGAAAGTGCCTTTGCCAGGGCTGCTAGTTGGTATAATGGATAGAGCACCAGTCCTGAAGTAAGAAAGACCTAAGTTTAAATCTGGTCTCAGACACTTAACACTTCTTGGCTGTGTGACCCTGAGCAAGTCACTTAACCTCAATTGCTGGAAGGAAGGAAGGAAGGAAGGAAGGAAGGAAGGAAGGAAGGAAGAAGGAAGGAAGGAAGGAAGGAAGGAAGAAGGAAGGAAGGAAGGAAGGAAGGAAGAAAGGAAGGAAGGAAGGAAGGAAGAAAGGAAGGAAGGAAGGAAGGAGGAAGGAAGGAAGAGAGAGAGAGAGAGAGAGAGAAAGAAAGAAAGAAAGAAAGAAAAAAAGAAAGAAAGAAAGAAAGAAAGAAAGAAAGAAAGAAAGAAAGAAAGAAAAAAAGAAAGAAAGAAAGAAGAAAGAAAGAAAGAAAGAAAGAAAGAAAGAAAGAAAGAAAGAAAGAAAAAAAGAAAGAAAGAAAGAAAGAGGTGTGGGGAGGGAGGGAAGACGAAGAAGAAAGGGTCACTTATTTTACTACAAAAGACTAATAGCAGTTATAGGCAAATCCAGCACAAAGGAATTGTGCTGATTTTCCACGCTTAACATTGAGAACATGCTAGAAAAATATATGGGTGCTGAAGAAAACAATTTCAGGTAACATTTATAGATGTTTTGAGCAAGAAAAACATATCTTAAAATACAGTCTGAATTAACATTCCAAAATTGAACAATCAAGTTAGTATTTCATTCCTCCTTGAGGTAAGGAATATTTAACTTTGATTGATGTCTTTAAAAAAAGTCAATAAATGAAAATCTACTTTTTCTCCTTTCCACCACTCCTCAATCTCATGATAGCAAAGCAAAACTCTTATTACGACTGTGTATAATCAATCAAAACAAATTCCCATGTTGTTCATGTCATATACATATCTACATATACACACACATATATATGTGTATATATAAGTATATATTTCAATCTAACTTGATCACTTTTCTTCCAGGAGGTATGAAGTATGTTTCATTTTATGTCCTCTGGAATTGTGGTTGGTCATTGTATTGATCAGAGTTTAGAAGTCTTTCCAAGTTGTTTATTTCTACACTGTTCTTATAGTATAAATTATTTTTCTTGTTCTATTTACTTCACTGCTTTAGTTCATACAAGTCTTCCCAGCTTTCTCTGAAACCATCTCCTTCATCATTTCTTACAGCACAATAATAATATATCACATTCATATGTCATGATTTATTCAGTCATTTTCTAATTGATAGGCTCCTCCTCAGGTTCCAATTCTTTGCCATTGCAAAAAGAATGACTACAAATATTGTTATATGTGTGAGTTCTTTTTCTTCTCTCTTTGGTTTGTTGCGATGTACACCTAGTAGGGATATCACTGAATCAAAGGATATATACAGTTTAATAATATTGGGCATAGTTTTAAATTGTTTTGCAAAATGTCTAGACCAATTTGCAGGTCCACCAATCATGTACTAATATACCTGTTTTTCCACGTCCTTTTCAGCATCTGTCATTTTCCGTTTTTTGTCATCTTTGCAAATCTTATGATGCTAAGTGATACCTTAAGTCTATATAATTTGCATTTCTTCAATTATTAGAGATTTTTTTTCCTATAGGGCTAGTAATAGTTTGGAATAGAATAAGCTAGTATACAGTTGAGAAGGCGTTGAACATTTGGGGGGTAGGATTAGTTTAGTGTTAGGCTTAGTCCATCAGTATGGTCATACAATTTCAAGTGATTAGTTTATCTTGGATGAGGCACAATGTTTAGTGCAGTTCAAATCAAGCAAAACTGCTGAGTAAATGTTTGTTAACTAACAGTTTAATGAAAGAGCTACACATACTCTTGAATCTAGACACCCCTTTAGATCTATCCAAAAACAGAATGGATGGTCATGAGACATATTAGGTCTACCCCCATTACAGTTTTTTCAAATTATATATGAATGGGTGGGGGGTGTAGACAGTTTTTGTTTTGTTTAGTTTTACCATACAAAGTCCATTCTACCTGAGATCCTGTGATTCTGAAAAAGGATTCACAAATGGATTTCTTTAACAATAGTCATAACTCCCTTATTCCTGGGTTAGTTTCTTTTCTCCCAGATGTTCATTCACAGACTCACAAATTCAGAATATTAATAATCTATAGTTTTTGTGCAGGTTAAGCGTCTCAATTTTCTGTCAATATGTTAGCCTCTAATTTGTATGAACTGATCTGGCAACAATGACTTATAAAAGCTTCCTCCAATTTTCATCTTTCTGTGTGGTAAAGGTTCCCTTCACTTCTTTTTCTGATCCCTATTTCTGGTGTCCCTGTCTCTCAATATTGCTCTTTACCTCCTGCTAGGCATCCTAGGCTTTTTCCAGCAGAGTCATGATATCCCTAAACCAGCTATTTTTGTGATGGCAACTGTCCTCCAGAAGTCCTTATTCTTTCTTTCTCTTTATTGATGCATCTTTGGACTTACTTCTCTCTCATTATAAAAGTGGAGAGGGCTTTCTGAATTCTTTGGGGTGTATATTGTCTGCTATTTTTATTTGTAACCATGTCTTATCTCCTCTTCTACACTAAAAAAACTCCTCAAAACCAAGGATATGAATTTATTCATCTTTATGTCCCTCTTTTTAAATAGCATGGTGACTTAAACATAGTAGACCCTCAGTATTTATTTGTTGTATTAACTAAATTAATTATTCTGTATTAACTTAAAAAATTATTAACCTATAAAATGGAATTTTAAAATACATCTTACTGAGGTTCTTTTGAATGGGATTAAAATCTCTACTGTTTTCTCTGAAGAGAAATTCCACTTGGTTTCAGATCCTGTTCCTTTTAAAATAATTTCAAATTTGTTCCAATCTGTCAAATTAATCCAGGGGATTAACAGTTAAAGTTCTTTCTGTTTCCAGAACTTGACCCCCATTTCCATTCCAAGATCACCATTGATATCTCAGAAAAAAAAAATCTTTTTTAAAGTGGCTCTGAAGATTTAGAAGGGACAAGATTTCGAAAATGTTTGCTCCAAAAGAAGACACCAACCTATACCATTCTCCTGCCCAGGCATGTTTCAGGAGTGTCAGGATGATCAGCTGTATAGATTTGTCACAATTGTGAAATGGAAATTACTGATGGGGAAGAAATGGAAGATACAAACAGTAGGATCTCATTGTATGCACTTATTTAGCCCATTTATTCTTCTAAATTTCAGAATACCTAATTCTGTTCCTCCATTTTGTAGTGAAGACATTTCTACCAGATTAATAGTTTTGAATGACTATAAACATAGCACAAAAAGCATAAAAAACAGCATTCTCTTCTTTAATGGTGATAAAGGGCAGCTAAGTAAAATAGAGGATAGTAAAATAGAGCACTAGGCCTAGAGTCAGGGAGATCTGAGTTTAAATCCAGTCTCCAAAACTTACTAGGTGTATAACTACTTAACATTCATTTACCTCAATTTTCTCAACTTAAAATGGGGAATAACAACACCTCAAAGGATTGTTGTAAAGATTGACTGAGATAATGTTTGTAAAATACAGGACAGAAGAACAGAGTTTGGAACTTTCAAATGTCAGGTTGAGAATTTTGAATTTTATTCTTGAGGTAACAGAGAGTCACTGAAAAAAATTTAGTAGGGTAATTATATTTTAGGAATATTTGTATTTTAGGAAGATCAGAGTATCAGTAGTGTTTTACTCTATCATTTTCCAATAATACCTACCCATTTAAAAAAGTCCAAGTCCCTCATATATTTTAATTAAATTCTATTATAATAGCAATTTGTCATCATCACAAAAAAGATCCATAACCATTAAAAGTGAGTCCTAATTTTTTTTAATTGGTCACAGCTAACCAGCATGGACAAGTGGATCTTGAAGCATCTCTACCAAGCCATACTGAAACCTTTTACGGAGAAAAATAAGTATTTTTAGTCTTATTTCTTCCACTTATCCTAATCCTTTGAAAAATTTCTCCTTTTCTCTTCGTATCTATTTTTAAGTTTCAGTTTGCATTCAATGTGTGAGCTATCAAGAAATGTACTAGTAGTCTATTCTAGCCTCAAGGTCAGATAAATCTCTCTTATTGCTAATGAAAAATAAGAATAGAGATTTAAGATAGCATATTGAATGTATACTTATATTTGGGCTACACTTGTAGTCATCTCAGGTCAAGATAGGATTTGAAACCTTGTAGGATTAAAAGGAAAATACTTATTTAAAATGGATTTTTGCAGTATGAAGCAGTTGAAGATACTATATAATTTCTCAAATTCCATCTATCCCAATCATGTCCTCAGCTCTAAGTCCAGCTCATTTTCAATCAATCAAGCGAGGTTGGAAAAACATTTATTAAATGCTTATTAGATGTTAGGTGTCATGTGTTATCCTATGCATTAGAAATACAAAATGCTCCCATTTGAAAGAACTGTCCACCTAAAGTACTTGTCTGAGAATTACACATTAATGGAGTAACTCAACAGAATTTATGTCCTAATTTCAAAATATCAAAATAAAAAGCCAGTCATATAAATAAATGTATGGAGCACCCTAATATTCTCCCAAAAGATGAGTATCTCATGTTCAAGGTATTTTATGGGTATATATTCCTAAAACCATATTCAATGAGCTCCCATTAATACATTTATCTTTCAAAGATACACAATTAGGGAGGAAAAGGCATTTATTGAAATGTCATAGTAAGAAAAATAGCAATAAAGACTTCCCCCTAAATCCGGGGTATACTCTCCCACAAATATTCCCATTAAATGGAGCATAATTAAGTATATCTGCATTCACCAGATATGGAGAATTTGTATAGAGGGGACACTCAGAGTATCTTTTATATATTCTCAGTATCCCCTTATGCTCCTTTTTTCTGGCTAAGGCATCTCTACTAGACTGATCTCTAAAGACCAAGTATAAGCTTGAATTCTCCAAAATGATGTTCCTTCCACATCACAGGCAAAAGCAGCTTTACTTTGGCAGACAAAATGAGCTGAAAGAACAGCAGAGGAACTCCCTGATAAGGAGTGGGAAGAGCTGAGATCAAGAATGATGAATGAGTCCTATGAAAATAAAAGAGAGCTGAACAAGAAAAATGATGAAAGGTCAAAAGCAGAGTTCACAAGTACCTCAAACAAAAATCATATTTGACCCAGGAGCCTTAGCTCTTCTTCTTCCTTAGCAAAGCAACTGGGACGTTATAGAGGACTTCTGGACTATGCAAAGTCAGAACATCTGGATGTGAGGTCCAGCTCTCCTGCTTACTACTCATGTGACCATGACAAGTCACTCACTTCCCTCAATATTGTCATTGATAAGATGGAGATAATATTGCTTGGAATGCCTCCTCACAAGTTAGTCACATAGCATCAGTGAGCTAATATATGGCAAGCGCTAAGTAAACATAAGCTACTTTTCCTTCCCTTCCTCCCTCTCATAATTAAAATTGAAGGGGGAAAAAACTCAGACACTGAACTTTTACAAGAGATATAAAAAAGATTTTTTAATCCATTTATGTTTCATGTTTTAATGCCACTATCTCATCTACAGAAAATATGATAGTCTGTTGTTACCTACAATTTCATTCTTTAGAATGTTTAATGATTGAATTTGATGTCATTTAGGACTACTCATTTATCTTAAAATAATTTCTAAGTGTCTCATCTCTACCTTCTGTCTTATGTTCCCCTCATGATAGCAAGAAGAAAAAAAAAGATGAAGAAGGAGAGGGAGGAAAAAGGAGCAGTTATTATTATTTTTAGATTTCAGAAACTGTTCTCTTCCAGTAGTATTGTTACTGGCTGGAACTATGTTTCACCAATCATGACTGGCCTCAAGACAACTCTAGTCCAACAGTGATCTGTTTACGAAATGCATTGTAGCATAATGGATAGGGTGTTGGACTTGGAATCAGGAAGATGTTGAGTATGAATTTTGCCTCAAATATTTATTAAGTGTAATCCTCTTTGTTCTTAGTTTTGTCATGCTGTAAAATAAGGTGGTGAACACTAAGATGGCTTCCAGATCCAAATCTATCAGCCTATGTGTAAATGCCAGAGTCTTAGGTGAATATATGTGTGTAGAAGCATTATATATATAATATAGCTATAGATATATTTGTGTATATAGCACATATTTATTAACTGTAAGACACATAATGATATCTTCTACTCTTTATAATCAATCAAATATGTCATGCTAGCATAGTTCTAAATCTTGAATTCTTGCTTCCTTTCCTGCTTGGCCTCCAAGATTTATCTGCTCTGAAGAACTTGAGAATCAGCCCAAATGGTGGAGAAAATATTCTCCTCACTTGTCATATCATAATTCTTATAATTCAAATCCTATCCCTATTATAATTCCATTATAATAAAAGGTAATAAAAAGAGTAAAGAGAAATTGGCAAATGGGCCAGATCTAAATTGTCTTCTATATATGTAACAATTCAAACTTTCCTTTTCTTACTTAAAGTTTCTCCTTTGTAGTTTTCTATCATGCAGAGAGTAATAGCACCAGAATCAACTTATCATAGACTCAATCATAGAAAATATAATTCTGTTTCCTGACACACAAGTGGATTCCAATAACTTTTGCTCAAGATACTTCCCCTTTTTTTTTTTTTAACTTTTTTATGCTTCTCTTGAATTTTGTATTTGAAAATCAAATTTTTGGTTCAACTCGGGAATTTTCATCAGAAATAAATGAAATTCACCTGTTTCATTGAATGTCCATCGTTTCTCCTGAAAGATAATGCTTAATTTTGCTGAATAGTTGATTCTTGGCTGCAAGCCAAGTTCCTTTGACTTTCAGAATATCAGATTCCAAGCCCTCCAATTCTTTAAAGTGGAAGTTGCTAGGTCTTGAGTAATCCTGATTGTGGCTCCTTGATATTTCAGTTGTTTCTTTCTGGCTACTTTCAATATTTTCTCCTTGATCAAATAATTCTGAAATTTAGCTATGATATTCCTTCAAGTTTTCATTTCAGGATCTCTTTCAGGAAGTGATCATTGAATTCTTTCAACGGCTATTTTACCCTTTGGTTCTAGGATATTAGATCAGTTTTCCTTGATGTTTTCCTGAAAGATGATGTCTAGGTTCTTTTTTTTAAACACAGTTTTCAGATAGTCTAATAATTCTTAGATTGTCTCTCCTGGATCTATTTATTTTTTTATCTATTGTCAGTTGTTTTTCCAATGAAGTGTTTTACGTTTTCTTCATTTTTAATTTTTTGTTTTGTTTAATTGATTCTTGAAGTCTCATTGAGTCATTCACTTCCATTTGTTCAGTTCTAATTTTTAGTGAATTATTTTCTTCAGTTAGCTTTTTTATCTCCTTTCGCATTTGGCTAATTGAACTTTTGAATGATGTGTTTTATTCATTGGATTATTTTTCATTTCCCAAATTATGTTTTTTAATGAATTGGTTTATTTTTTTCAAATCTATTTTGTAAGGAGTTATATGCTTTCTCCATTTTGTAAAATCTATTTTGTAAGTAGTTACATGATTTTTCCATTTTACTAAATCTATTTTTAAATTTTCTTCAGATTATTTCTGTGTTTCTTTTCCCAAACTCTCTTGCAAAGTTCTCAATTACTTTCCCCAATTTTCTTCTGATTCTCTTTTAAGATGCTTTTTGAATTCTTCCAAAAGATCCTTGTGAGATGGGGACCAATTCATATCACCTCTTGGGCTTCATCTGGAGATGATTTGTCTTTATAATCCTTAGGGTTTGAGGTTTGTTCTTTTTCTCCATAAAAGCTATTTCTGGTCAGAGTTCTTTTTGCTTTTTTGCTCATTTTTTTTTAATAGATTGAGGTCTACAGTTAGGGCAGAGAGGTTATTGTCCTCTACAATCCAGCAGCTTTATGCTATCTTGGGTCAGTACTACTAACTTCCTTTTAGTCCTGGATGGTAGTGGCCAAATCTCACATTATTCTGGGGTTCAGAAGCTCAATATTTGCCTTTTGTATTTGCATTGGATATCTCATAGCTAATCTGCTGATCCACTGGTTTCCAATCAGGACAGAGTAGCCAACGCTGCTATATTTTGATTAAGAGCCTCCCACTAGATTCCACACAGACCTAGTTCCCTGCACTGAATCTACACTTGGCCACTTCTCTCTATGCTTGATTGAAACAGAACTTTTCTGAGGTTCTTCCAAAATATCTTCTGCTGGAAATTTGTTATGCTCCAAATATTTGTAGGTTTTGTCATTCCAAAATAGTTCAGAGGTTTAAATCTGACCTCTTCAGAGCCTTTAATCTGAGGGATGCCAGGAAGAGCTCAGATAAAGACCTGTCTACTCTCTGCCATCTTGGCTCCACCCCCACTCAAGACTTATCTTTGAAATATATATTTTATTTCCGAATGCATGGATGCACAGAAATAGCATGGGTATCAGAGAAGTCCAGGCTTGTTTGTTGTTTCCATTGTTTCTCCTGTAACTCCTCCAGCTCAAATATCCTTCTATAAGCCTTTCCTGACTGACCTAGCTGCTAGTGCTGCCTCCCCAAACTACCATATATGGTTATTTTATGTGTGTATATATATTTAGTAGCTACTTTTACATGTACATATTTCTCCTCCCCCCTTAGAATGTGAGTTCTTCTCCAACCTTAGAATGTAAGTTTCTTGAGGTCCTTTTATATGCAGTGTTTAGTGAATTCCTTGGCACCTAATAAATGCTTGTTAACTGATAGATTAATTTTAACTACTAACAGAAGGGAAGAAAACAAGAGACTAGAGTATCCAATTGCTAGGATATTTAGATTGGCACTTCCTAATGAGTGATTTTATTATTTTTGTGCTTATTACTTATACACCATAACATATTAAGTTTGTTATTGAGGCTTAAAGATGTTTCTCCAATAAAATACTATTCTGATGCCTATAGTATTATAGCTGTTTAATGGCTCCTATAGATAGAGATAAGCAGAGAAAGAACTACTTGGTAGAGGGGTAGAGAGAAAGGAGTTTAAATCTTCACTGAGCTTCCTGGGTTTTGTAGTTTGGGTTCATCTTGCTACTCAAAAGGTTTACTGAGAAGGAAATACTGGCCTCTAGCCTGCCATACCATCTTTATGCTACTGTTCAGCTTCAGTTCTCAGTTCTCATCTTCACTTATCATAACCTCATTGTCTTCTTGAGGGTTTGTGGGAATGTCTGTCAAACAATCATTAAAATTTAATGTAGGTAACCTTGGCTACTCAAAGGCTGTGCTAATGGCACTTTGGTAGGTCTTACTAAAGTAGAAAGGCTACAAGTAACTACAGTCCTGGTGACAAATTGTTATTTGTCTAGAGACTAATCTAGTTTTGTTTAGAAATGAAAATTGCCAGAATGGCCATTAGCTCCTTAGTTTTTTTTTTTTCCCAAACACTGCGAATATATCTGCTAAGATATAGAATGATATTCAATTTTCATCAGTGGAAGGAATATGGAAAAACATTCATAAAGCCCTGAAGTATTTATTTATTCCATTAGAATAGAAGCCTCTCAATAAGAGTTGAGATAGAGATTAAAGGAATTAGAGTAGGTAATAAGGAAACCAAATTATCACTCTTTGCTGATGATATGATGGTATACTTAGAGAACCCCAAAGATTCTACTAAAAAGTTATTAGAAATAATCCACACCTTTAGCAAAGTTGCAGGATACAAAATAACCCGACATAAATCATCAGCATTCTTATATATCACTAACAAAACCCAACAGTTAGAGTTACAAAGAGAAATTCCATTTAAAGTAACTATTAATAGTATAAAAAACTTAGGAATCTATCTGCCAAGGGAAAATCAGAAACTTTATGAGCAAAACTACAACACTCTTTCCACACAAATTAAGTCTGATCTAACCAATTAGAAAAATATTAAGTGCTCTTGGATAGGGCAAGCAAATATAATAAAGATGACAATACAACCTAAACTAATCTATTTATTTAGTGCTATACCAATCAGACTCCCAAAAACTATTTTAATGACGTAGAAAAAATAACAACAAAGTTCATATAGAAAAACAAAATGTCAAGAATTTCAAGAGAACTAATGAAAAAAAAAATCAAATGAAGGTGCCCTAGTTGTACCAGATCTAAAATTATATTATAAAGCAGCAGTTCCCAAAACCATTTGGTATTGGCTAAGAAATAGATTAGTTGATCAGTGGAATCAGTTAGGTTCAAAAGACAAAACAGTCAATAACTTTAATACTCTAGTGTTTGACAAACCCAAAGACCCCAGCTTTTGGGATAAGAACTCACTGACAAAAAAAATTGCTGGGAAAATTGGAAACTAATATGGCAGAAACTAAGCATTGACCCATACTTAACACCATACACCAAGATAAGATCAAAATGGGTTCATGATCTAGGCATAAAGAATGAGATTATAAATAAATTAGAGGAACACAGGATAGTTTACCTCTCAGACCTATGGAAGAGGAAGGAATTTATGACCAAAGAAGAACTAGAGATCATTACTAATCACAAAAGAGAAAATTTTGATTATATCAAATTGAAAATTTTTTTACAAACAAAACTAATGCAGACAAAATTAGAAGGGAAGCAATAAACTGGGAAAACATTTTTACAGTCAAAGGTTCTGAGAAAGGCCTCATTTCCAAAATATATAGAGAATTGACTCAAGCCATTCTCCAATTGATAAATAGTCAACGGATATGAACAGACAATTCTCACATGAAGAAATTGAAATTATTTCTAGCCATATGAAAAGATGTTCCAAGTCATTATTAATTAGAGAAATGCAAATTAAGACAACTCTGAAATACCACTACACCCCTGTCAGATTGGCTAGAATGACAGGGAAAGATAATGTGGAATATTAGAGGGGATGTGGGAAAACAGGGACACTAATACATTGTTGGTGGAACTGTGACTACATCCAGCCATTCTGGAGATCATGGAACTATGCTCAAAAAGTTATCAAACTGTGCATATCCTTTGATCCAGCAGTGTTACTACTGGGCTTATATCCCAAAGAGATCTTAAAGAAGGGAAAGGGACCTGTATGTGCAAGAATGTTTGTGGCAGCCCTCTTTGTAGTGGCCAGAAACTGGAAACTGAGTGGATGCCCATCATTTGGAGGATGCCCATCATTTGGAGAATGGATGAATAAATTGTGGTATATGAATATTATAGAATAATTCGTATATGGAATATTATTGTTCGGTAAGAAATGACCAAAAAGATGATTTCAGAAAGGCCTGGAGAGACTTACATGAACTGATGCTAAGTGAAATGAGCAGGACCAGGAGATAGATCATTATATACTTCAACAACAATACTATATGATGATCAATTCTGATGGACCTGACCATCTGCAGCAATGAGATGAACCAAATCAGTTCCAATAGAGCAGTAATGAACTGAACCAGCCACACCCAGCAAAAGAACTCTGGGAGATGACTAAGAACCATTACATAGAATTCCCAATCCCTATATTTTTGTCTGCCTGCATTTTTGATTTCCTTCACAGACTAATGGTACACTGTTTCAGAGTCTGATTCTTTTTGTACAGCAAAATAACTGTTTGGACATGTATACTTATTTTGTA
Organism: Antechinus flavipes; assembly: GCF_016432865.1. Lineage (NCBI taxonomy): Eukaryota > Metazoa > Chordata > Mammalia > Dasyuromorphia > Dasyuridae > Antechinus > Antechinus flavipes. Next base: position 507,342,981 of record NC_067398.1, read on the forward strand.
TTTAATTTATACTTTAACATATTTAACATGTATTGGTCAACCTGCCATCTAGGGGAGGGGGCTAGGGGAAGGAGGGGAAAAATTGGAACAAAAGGTTTGGCCATTGTCAATGCTGTAAAATTACCCATGCATATAACTTGTAAATAAAAAGCTATTTAAAAAAAAGAAAAGAAAAGAATCCTCTTTTGAATAGGGATTGTTTCATTTTTTTTTTATTCTTGTCAGGCTTAGCATTCCTGTTTAGTAATAATACTAGTAAACATAGCAACCTAACTTGTTAGTCTTTGTATTATGCCTTAAGAAATCTGAATAATATGGAATTATCATAGGAGATGAAATTCTAATTATATAAATTGTGTTATGACCATTGGAGAGTTTATTTTCTCTATCACCTGGGTTTAAGTTTTAAGAACATGAACAATTCTAGATTCTTAAATCTTTCTGAGTGGATAAATCTTGTCTGGGACATAATAAGTATTTAATAAATGCTTACTGATTTTTTGATTTAAAGCATTATTATGTTATCTGTTCTATATCATACCAAATGTCTCTATTTAAGTTGACTCAGTAATAAAAGAATGATGATTTTTACATACTTGTAATTGATGTTTTGGGTTCAAGGAAGAAGTGTGAATCTATGGAAACTGCACAAATGCCGAATAGATAAAACTTTTGTTACTGATGCTACAGAAATTAAAACAAGAAGGAAGAAGGAAATGCTTCCATTATAAGGTGGGCAGTGCTGAGAAATCCTCAAGAAAGAAGAACTAAAGAAATGAATTGCTTCAGAATTTTCTCAAGATAAGAAAAACTAGCCAGGTGGGTAGTGTTGAGAAATCCTCAGGAAAAAAGAAGTAAAGAAATTAATTGCATCGGAATTTTCTCAAGGTTAAAAAAAAAAAACTAGCATTTTCTTATTCCCTATTCTTATCAGTGTCATTTTTTTTCCTTATTTTTTTTATTTGGGGGAGAGGGTCTTTTTTATTTTATTTTATTTGAAAAACAGAGTAAAAAAAAAGAAATACAAAACAAAATAAAGTAAAACAAAAGAGAACATTGTCAGGGGCCCAGCAAAACATCAGGGAGGATTCAAAATATGTAACAACAAATTATTAGGTCAAGAAAGTATATGTTAGTAGAGGAAATTATAGTCATGAATGTCCATTTTTTCTTTACTTTCTTATAAATTGTTCTTTGATTCTCTGCTGAGCACCTTACCTACTTTATTCTTTTTTTCTCCTTTTCTTCCTCTTCCCTTATATGAGTAGGTTTTCAGAATTAGAAGTCCTCTCCCCCCGCCCCCAATGCCTTTGTTTATTTTTCCTCTCTACCTCATTTGTATAACCTGATTGCTCTTTTAACTTTGACTCTGCCAATCTTTCTTTTGAACTACCCTATTGATGATATGAATCTTAAACATGAAGTATACATTTTCCCATGTTAAAAAAACAAACAATTTCTCCATGTTTAAATGGCTTGTCCATGTTAAGTTCCTTAAAATTTATCTTTCATATTGACTCATATATTAAATTTTCTGTTAAGTTCAGGTTTTGTTGATAGAAAGTCCTGAAAATTTGCAAATTTGTTGAATGTCCATTTTATCTTATTCAGAATTATAAATAATTTTGCTGGATATGATATTTTTGGCTATAAGCCTAGTTCTTTTGATTGTCAGTAGAAATGATTCCAGAACTTCTGGCCTTTTATTGTAACTGCTGATAAGTCTTGTGTAATTCTAATTGTAGCTCCAGCATATTTGAATTGCTTTTTTCTTGTTTCTTGCAAAATTTTCTCCTTGATCTGGGGGTTTTGAAATTTGGCAATAATATCCCTGTGTGTTTTCCACAAAGTATCTCTTTGAGGTGGTGATTAGTGGATTTATTTTTCTATTTTTATTTTCCTCTCAGGTTCTATCACTCCAGAACAATATTCTTGGATTATTTCCTGCATTATAGTGTCAAGGCTCTCTTTTTGGTCACAATTTTCTGGCAGTCCAATTATTTTTATGTTTTTTTTCTTCTTGATATGTTCTCCAGAGATGTCATTTTTCTTATAAGATGTTTTACATTCTATTCTATTCTATTTTCTCATTCTTTATAATTTTCTTTGTTATTTCTTGGTCACTTGCCCCATTCTAATTTTCATCTTTGTGACTCTGTACCTCCTTTTCTAGTTGGTTAACTTTTTTCATAAGCTTCTTATTTTTCTTGGATGGTTTTTTTTATTTTTTCTGAATGTCTATTTGATTTTTATTTGAGTTTTTTTTTTATAAATTCTCTTTGCTCAGGGAGCCATTTCACATTAATCTTTAGGATAGAAGCTTTTTTTTTTTTTTACTAAAGTGTCCTCCTCTGAAGATGAATCCTATTTTTCCCTGTTCCCATAATTTGTTTGAATGGTGGGGTTCTTTCTTCTTTACCAATTCATTTTTAATAAGAGGTATTAGTATAAGCACCTCTAGTCTTGGAGTGGGGGGGGATGGGTCTCAAGTTTCCCTTCAGCTTTCCACTCTGACCAGGAACCCCAAACCAATAGCTTCACCCTTCTGCATACCTGTCTGGCTGCCTCTGCACTCACCAGATGTTGTTTCCTTTTCACCCAGGACTGCGTCTTGGAAGCATAGCTGGGCCTGGTGTTTCCAATCAGCTAAGGTTCACTCAGTCTTCCCAAACTCAAACTCCTACTCCACAAACAGTCCAGAAGATGAAAGTCTCTGTGGTTCATGCTGAGGCTCCAGCTACACCCAGCTAGCCCAAGGGGTCCCCACTTGATATTTCTGCAGAACTAGCCTGGTAAGTTGTATGAAATTTAAAAAAATACTACCTTGTCACATATAAGTGGTCAATTCAGATCCTTCCCTGGCAAAAGACCCTCTTCATGGAATAGAGTAGATAAGAATTGAAAATATTATCCATGCATAATGGCTGGTAACTAAGTATCTAGGGTCTTCAAAAGACATCTTTGAAATATATATTGAGCAAACAAGGTTGGAGGTGCTCCTAGTGGAAGAGGAGATAGGAATAGGAAGTAATGAATATGAGGATCTTTTCTCTTTACAACTTAGAAGAGGTATCAGGAATGGAAGGTCTGACTTGAAATTTTGCACTTAGCCCACCATTCTGCTCCCCAAAATCCAAAGTGTGGCAAAAAAAGAGGAAAATGATAATTCTACCTTTTATTTATTTTTTGAATAAGGAATATAACTTGGACTTTAAACTCTACAATGGGTAAATATCATGGAAAGAAGCATAGAGATGTGAAGACACAAGACCTAGATTTATATCCTGGATTTGTGAGAAATGAAAATTTTGAATTATGATAAATCAATATAATCTGACATGATTTTTAGCTAAGGCCTGCTATGAATTATTAAATTTAAATTATGCTAGCTTTTATTAGCAAGTTAACTTTGCTACTCTTATGAGGCTTGTTTTATAAGACTTCTCCTTTTCTGTGGGAGTTAAAGTTTACCTTTTTTTATATAAGCCCATTCTTTATTGAAACTCATGAAAATTTACAAAATACTACATGAGGCTTTCAAACTATATTAGTGGGTTGCTTCATTAATCATAGGCCTATGAGCCAATGAGAAAGCTAAACTTTGATTTAATCAAAATTATAAGATATTGGGAATGCCTTCAGTCCTAATATTACAATTGACCTACTTCCTTATACCTATTATACTTCTCTATTCCTGTAAATCCTATGAATATGGATTAATATCCTGAAAATGCATTAACCTCATGAATATATACTTTGATTAGTTCTTCCTTGCTTTTTTTCTTTTAGTTCCTCCTTGTTGACCATAAAAATACTCACTGTAAACCCTTCAGTTTGTCCTTGGCTACTGAGGAGCCTTGAATCCAATTTATTGACAATTGCTAGCTTTGTAATAATTTTTTTATAATTGGAACTTTGTGCCTCAATTTACTTTTACTTTTCATGAAACAATTGGCAATCATGGTACCCCTCAAGTGAAGGATTTCAGCTACCAGGAGAGCCCTTTGGGAAAACAAACAAACAAACAAAAAACTTCTATGTGTATTTCAGTTGATTTCACCAATGGGCTTTTTGCACAGGAGACCACAGAGAAAGTGGAGATCTCCTCCAATGCAACTTGGAATCTTCTGAGCCAAGTTAAAATCTGCAATTAGGTGGACCCTATTGACACTGAGGTTTTCTTTTTAAAGGGAAAAACTGGATTCAGACCTAAGATTCAGCAGGTTTTCTAGGGAGGACAGGTAGATCCAATGAGTATTTTCAGAAGGGCTTTTTGGCAACCATAAGCAGAAAAATTCCTTGTATCCCTCAGAAAGGCTTTACTTTTATCTTGGTCTGACATCAAATGAAGCTTCTCCAGAGAAAAATAGAGTCCCCAATTTAAGAACTGGCCAGATACTAAATAGAAACTTTTTTGCCTGGAGTGAGATCTCTATAAATAGAGCTCTAAAGTAAAATAAAAGTTCATTTTCAAATTGTTTCTATTTCGTAGAATTTGTTATCCTCTAGTCAGGCATCAAAGAAGATCTCAATTATTGAAAAATTGTCTATGTATAGTTTGTTTTAAGGAAGTTATCCAGGCAGAAAGTCTAAAAGAGAGTGTGGTTAAAATCACTTTCTTAGCTAAGAGGGACTTAACTTTCATTTTTAGTGAAAGTTAGGGAGGCAGAATCTGTTAATAGGTGTTTCTGTTTATCTATTTTTATCTTTGATACTTAAACCAATCCTTTTCCTAAGATCTGAAAAACCAAAAGGAACATGGTATAGAAAATAAAAAGTTTCTTCAGAACTTTAAAAGGCCTTTAAAAAAGGAAAAATTCTTCACCCTGCCTTTCTGACTCTGGCCAAGTTGAAGGAGTAGATAAAAGAGAAAGATAAAAAAGAAATTTTATTCCCAATCTGCAGAAATTTAATCATATTATAAACTAATTGGAGATTAAAAGTTTTTTTTTCTTTTACTATAAATCTGCAAATTGAAATTTGAATATTTCTAGAAAGAGAGATAAAAGAAATTTTACAGGGACATTCAAAGTACAAAAGGGAGGTGATTTCATTAATTAGAGAAAAGGAAACTGGAAATAGTACAATTCAAAGTACTCTCAGTTTGTAGTTTGACCCCAGAGGGTGGGAGGATTGAAGGGGGAAACAACTAAAAGTAATTGAAATTTAATGATACCACTATAGATTATATCAATTGTTTAAGTAAATGAAAAACAGAATTTGAAATCAATGGAAGTGAAAATAAGTTCAAAATTGTATTTTAGTAGAATTAAAATGATTAAAGCTATGTTACATTAACAATTACTAAGGACAGAATTAAATAAGAACATATTATAAGAAAATGTTATTGTTGTTCAGTCATTCAGTTGTATTCAATTCTTTGTGACCTCAAGAACAATTTCATTCCAATATAATATTTTTTAGCTTTTTAATATAGTCCATGAGGTTTTCTTGGCAGAGGTAGTAGACTGCTTTGCTATTTCCTTCTCCATCAAATAGGAGTAAATTAAGTATGTAAATATCTAATATGGAGGGTGCTCCAATAACAAAAGAGAAAATTAAAAGTATGGGACTTACAAATATTAGTATAAAATATGCAAGTTTTGAGAGAGCAAAACAAAATTTGCAAATTATTTTTGAATATTCCTTGTTTTTGTCTTGGGAACTAAAAACAAATAGAATTTTTACAGGATGAAATCAGTAAACTTATAATTTAAAGTAATTTTTCTTTGCTTGGAAGTATAGTCTTACATTTTATCTCCATTAGATGTTGTTTTTCAGTTCCTATTAATGCTAATTTTTGAAGCCAAAATTGTGTTTTTAAGGAAGTCAGATATTCAGAATCAAATAATTTTTCTTTTAAAACATCAAAAAATTAATATATGTAAGTCAAAGGTATTGTCATTTAATTTACATTTAATTGTTTTAATTAAAATAAATTTGGTTTATTATTATTTAATCTCAGCAATTATAAATTCAGCATCACTTTTCAATTTCTGGAAATTTCAAGAAACCTTGCAGTATATTTAAACCATTGAATTTTTAAAAGCTTAAAGCATATATTAGCTAAAAGCAATAGACTCTTGAAAATTTGAAATTTAAATATTATCATAAGGGTTGTAAATCTGGATCTGATTATGTTTAAATATTGTTCTAAAAGTAAATTATAATTGTGGTATAACAGAGAGGTTAATGGCATATGCAATTAATAAATTCAATAATGCTGAAAAATTCAAGGATCAAGTATATCTGAGTTAAATTTTATCCTGTGGAATTTATTAGTTATGTGACTACAAATGAATAATTTACTTCATCTCAGTCTTCTTTTATGTAAATGAGAAAATAAATAATAATATCCAATTCCTAGGGTTGTTGGAAGAAATAATTCTAAAGTGCTTAGCAAAATGAGCATTGTATAAATGTTGGTTTATTATTGGGCTTTGTATTAAATAACATTTTTTCCCAAAAGGATTAAGATTTCTTCCAACTGAATAGATGAAATTTGACTTGAGAAGAACTTGAGAAGTCTGGTGTTATGGGTTTTTTTTTTAATTATATCTTCCAGACTTCTAGTTTTTTATTGTTAGGGAATTTAGAAGACTACCATATCAAACATGTTATTAGAAATATGAATTCTTTTAAATTTTAATAATTTCAATTTTTTTCAATTATATACTGTTTATGTGAATTTTTAAAAATTCTTATGAAATTCTGATGTATTACAGTTTTAAGAAATATGATCTTTTTCCACTCACTGTATGGAAGAATTGTGAATTTGTTCATATTAATATATTCATCTGAAGTTATTTGGCTGTTATTTCTAAAAATTATAGAATTGTATTTATTAAAGTTAAGGATTAGTAAATTACTAGACAATACTAGTAGCCAACCATTTTCTAGGGGTTTTGAATAGACTATCAGGAATTCACCTGCAAAATCCCCATAATATGGTATTTGTATTGCTAGACCAACTTATCAAACATTCAGCTAATTTGCTTCTCTACTTTTTCTCTGTGGTAACCATCTTTCACTTTATACTCCATGTGAACATCTACAGCATCATTTCATATGTATGCCTAAGTTTAATCACTATAAAATCTCCTTCAACTTACTTGAGCATTAAAACTTTTTCCAGAATTTAAATCTACTATTGGCAAGTTATACTCTTTAGAGTGGCCAGATGTTCTTCCCCTTCCTTTATGCTATCTACACAGCAGACCAATGTGGGAGTTGTACATCTAAATATTAAAAGCCTATTTATTTAGATATGCTTTAGAACATTATGTACATGTGGTGATTTTTTTATACCTCTAACAACCAAACTGAATATATGAAATTTTGTCTATTAATGAATATTGTTTAAATTTGAACCAATGCTGTTAGTAACTATTGTCACATGAACATAATACTTATATTCTGCCCTAACACATAAATAATGAAGTTTTGCTATTTAAGTTTGCTTATTTAAGGTAGAATTTTGTGGGACTTTAATTTAATGTAGTTCTCAGTTTATTTCAGGTTTACTCATCAAATGGAAAAGCTAATAATCCAACATTTCTGGGGCTCTCATGCCCTGTGATCTGAAGACTATATAACTGGATGTTTGCCCTTGGAAGAAAGTTTAAAGAATGATCTTTTAAAGGTAAAGGTAGGATCCTCTTAACTTGATTGCCCATATAGCTACTTCATTTCTCAACAAGAAATTTGTCCACTGAAATCATTTTGAGCCTGGCTTTTGATACCCTTTGAATAATGTGGCACTTTTGCTGACTGTTTCAGTGAATAGAGTACTGGCCCTAGAATCAGGAAGAATTGAGTTTAAATCCAGCGTAATCAGATTCTTTGCCAAGAAAACCCTAAAAGAGTGGAATATTATTAAAACAACTGAACAATAAAAACAATCCCTTTTGCTTAGAATCGAAATGCAGCTAGGGGAGTTTATCCCCTATTATGGCTTCTCCATATTGTCATAACCATGTCCCTCCTTTTCCTTTCACAGCAAATACTTAATGTTTAAAAAAATAGAAGAGTGTGTATAAATTAAAGCACTACCTATAAAGCATTACATTATAAAATGGAACTACAATCTAAAGATTTAGAGCAAGTGATCAGTTATGGTAATGGAACATCTGAATTATCTTAATAGAATGTAAATATGAACTATCTTCTGTGATTTTCCTTTACTTGCAGTTTCATTTGTTTATGTAAAAGAGAAATAATATCCTCATAAGGAATGAATTAGAGGGAGATGTTACACACAGTTTTTAAAATTGGATTAAAGATTTTATACACAAAATTATATTGATAATTGTCGAGAGAATGAAATTATTTTCCTCTTTAAAGCAACTATTTGAATTTTCAGGAAAAGAAAGATTCATTTTTCAATTCAGGCCCTCATCAAATAACAATTGAAATTCTCTAACGTTGAAGTTAAATTATGTTTCTTAATTTTATATCTTTTTATAGCTTTATTAATAAAATCAGCACCATAATTATTGAACTAGAAGGTTATATTAAATTGCATTGAGTCTATAATAAGTCTTTGTATGTGCACTCAGAACCAAAAAAGCAGGTCTAGAAGGAGGACATTCTTCAGAGAAGCCTTGAAAATAAGGTTGATCCCAGAATAGGGAGAAGATGTCTCCAGGGACCAGAAAACCATCAGAGATATTTAGGACTTATATGTTGATTAAATGGACATTGAGACTGAACAGGCATTGATGATTGGACTATTGAATGTTATCATTTTGCTTTGGCTCTTCTGTTTCATGGTATTTATTTATGTTTATTAAGTTTATTGAAAACCATAATCAAATAGGCTCTTATCCTATGATAATGATGACTTGTGATAATTAAGGTCAAAATTCACTAGTAGTAAGTTATGAGACAATGGAAAAATTTGTCATTAATCTGACCTTATTTCTCCTTAAATGAATTATATCACCCTTTAGACAAAGCATATTATGGTTGTATGAATCCATTAATTAAGGTTGTTTTAATGAACTTCTTGGTACCTTATCCCTTTTTTCTTACTTCTGTAATTATGGTTTCTGCCAATATAATTATCTCTTCCACATTTCAGGGGTTAGGAATACAGCCACCATGTGATCTGGAAAATCCATCTAAAATTTTTGGTTCTCCTTTCATACCAGAGAAGTCTGAAATCTTTTTTTGTTTGTTTGTTTGTTTTATGGGGTGTTTATAGTACCTTATTGTAAAATTTGCTTTGATATTATATAATACAACATGGATTTTATACATCTCTGAATTTCTAAACTTTTCCTGTGTCATCTGGTGGCCTTCAGATATCATTTGTGGTTTCCCCAAAATTCCCCAAAAATGTCCATTTAACTTCTTATGCCAAGTCATTATATATTGAAACCACTATAGAGAAAGTTGTGACATGGAAGGGATAATTGTATAGATTTACATAGAATTGTATAGAAAATAAATGATTTATGGGAATTGTTCTCCCAAGAATCAAAAGGGAGAAATGAGAAATTTAAATTGAATTCTGGTCAATCAGCATAACCTGACTTCATTTTTAGCTAAGGGCTGCTATGAAGTATTAAATCTAAATTCAGATAGCTTTTATAGCAAATTGTTAAGAGTTTAGTTTCCCACTCTTGTGAGCCTAAGCCCCATGTTTTGTAACACTTCTCCTTTTCTGTGTGAGTTAAAGTTCCCCTTTTTGTAAGTTCATTCCTCATTTAAAGTCATGAAAACTTACAAAACACTCCATGATCATGGTTTGCTTCATTAATAATAGACACCTTGAGCCAATGAGAAAGCTGAACTTTGATTTATTTAAAATTACAAAGAGTTGGGAATACCTAGTCTCAATGTTACAAATCAACTTATTTCCCTACACCTATTATACTTCTCTATTCCTGTAAATCCCATAAATGTGTTAATATCCTGAACATCTATTAATCTCATAAACATGTACTTAGATTAGTTCCTTCTTGTTCCTAAAAATGCTCGCTGTAAACCCTTCAATTTGTTCCTGGCTATTGAGGGATTTTACATCCAATTTATTGGCAATTGCTAGGTTTGCTAAAAAAAAAAAATTGATTGTGCTTGGAACTTTATGCTCCAATTTACCTTTATTTCTCATGTAACAGTTGTCGCTTACTAGCTATGCGATCTACTGATCAAATTACTTAATCTCTATAAACCTCAGGGTCCTCATCTGTGAAATAGTAATAATAATTCTTTCTTTACCTACCTCACTCAGATGTTGTAAGGAAAGCACTTTATTAATTGTAATGTAGTATAGAAATATGAGGCATTATGCTGATGATGACATAAAACGAAGTCACTAGTTCAGCTTGCTGGAGAACAAGAAATTTGTCCAAACCAGTATATGATTATAGTGGAATATCAACATAATAAACAAAGAATCACTTAGCTGAATCTTTTTTCTCCATTATGAAATTGACTGTGGCTACTAAGCAGCTGTATTGAAATCAGATGCATAAATTTCTGTTTTTACAGGAACACCTGCAAGAACTAGTCCATTATTATGTTAATTATTTTATGTTTATTTGGATATTTAAATAAGCATCATAATTTTTAAAAATATAATCAGAGTTCTCTTCTTTAAAAGTAAAATAACCATTGTTATGCAAAATGATTTTATAGTTGTTGTTCTTCCTAGTGGTCTGTCATCAGGACTTATTCCTTTATTCCTTTTTTGGCTCACATTCCTTTAATCTTTTTTTATTCTCTCATTAGCTCAAATCTCTCTTTCCATTTTCTATTGACTTTTCTCCAATCCTTATTGATACAATGTCTCCTATGGCCACGGTTTAATATAGATGGAAAACCAACCCACTCATATTACTCATTCCTCTTTAACTGTGAACTTTGGCTCACAGTTTTCTTCCTGTATAGCTTGTTCTGCCTTTTTCCTTCTACCCACCCAGAGAGGTGATTCAGGATATGTTTTCCCACTCTCTAGAGACTCAATTGTAACAAGATCTCAATTTGCTTACTGAGGTAGCAACTGGTCATTTGGTTGTCTCTTAGAAAGAGAAAGGATATTTTTTGATTATGAGGGCATTTGAGGACCTTTAGTAATCTCACTGGCTCCCATGGATTCAACTATAGTCTCTGAGTATGAATCCCAGATCTCCATTTACAATCCTAGTCTCTCTTTCCTGAGCTCTTGTCACACATCACCAGCTACCTGATAGACATCTCTACCTAGCTGTCCCATAAACATCTCAAACTTAATGTGTCCAAAACACAACTTACATTTCACTTAAGTCTCGCTAAGCAGCCTTGGACACAAAGTTTTAAAGTTAAACAATTTGTTTCATCAGTGACATTTTTTTCCAGCACACAAAGAAAATTCTCACTTGCCTGTTATTCAGCAGCCTATACCTGAATCGACCCTTCAGACTCTTCTGAAGTTAAGGGCATTTCTTGGGAGGATGTAAAGGGAGATGAATTTAAACAGCTCTTTCTAATTGGCTTAATTTGCCATGTGTGACAGACTGCAACACTCCCTACTGTGGCCAAAAACCAGATTAAAATGTAATTAAGAAATATTTAACCAAATAAATAAAACTAAAGAGAACATAAATTATATACATATGTGAGATTTTCTAAGTTAATAGGAGTTCCTGGGGATACTCTGCTTTTATTTGAGTCCAACACCACTAGTCTTAAGCACGGAAAAGGTAAATGACTAGCCCAAAGGTGACATATGTGTCAGAGGCAGAATATGAAATTAGGACTTCCTTGTTCCAAGGCCATCTCCCACTATGTTCCACCTCCATAATAGGTTATGACTATACAAAATAATTACAACTTCCCAAACTCTCCTGGTTATTATTCTTCAACTATTTCTCCCCTAAAGAAGTGTTTCCTTCAAAGATAAGTGAAGTGGAGTTATTGCTAATATTTTTCTGACATCCATATCCTAATACCTTACAGAGTTTGGGGTTTTTTTGTTTATGTTATTTTGTTTTTTGGTCTTGAAGGATTGTATTTACTCAACAGCTGGTTATATTTATTTATTTTATAAATTTTGTTTTGAATTCCTTGAGTGGACTCCTGCTGACTTACTGATAGATTTCTATCAACAATTTTCTCAACCTGAACAAAGTAATCATTGAGCTTCTATCAACTACCACTAAGAAAGATAATGACAGAAGTAGTAACAACATGAACTCTCCAGGTGAATGGGTTCCAGAGGAAGCCAGAGAATAGGGTCTGTGAGAGCAAATTCAAATAGTCCCAGAATGTAAATTTGAAATTTTTTTCTATCTAGATCAATGTCTTGTTTACTTTTTATTGAACTCAATTCTTGAACCCTGGAACTTTCCTCGAGCTCATCTGATGGGTTTAGTTAAGCTCCTGATTTCAATCTCGATTTCTTTGGACATTGATTTTGCCTCAGACCAATTCAGTGCCATATCTGGCAACTTAGTAATTAAGCTTCACTTCATTTCAAATTTTCTTGCTATGGGTGCATCTAGGCATGTGTTTGGTGTTTTTTCTTCCCATTAATGGTTACTTTGTTTTGCCTTTGATTTTTGTCTCCCTTTCCAGATATAAAGTATTACAGTTATGAAAACTTTGCTTTGGCATTGCTGACTCTATTTGATAATGCATAAATTCCTTAGTGAGTTGCCCTCCTCTCACCTGCATTGAGATGATTGATTGCCCAATACTTTATGTCCATGAACTAGCCCAAGATCCAAAAGCTGATGTCAGGTGAGACACAGTAGACTATGTCTTGTTTTCCTTCTTATCTCCCCAGCATTTACCATAATGCCTTATGAACAGTGAAGATTGGGAAAGGGACTGGACTTGTGATTTCGTTGGTATAGAATTGCCTGGGGCAAAGGTATAAAACATTCTGCCCTGCCTAGGAGCCACATGCAATCCCTAGTAAACTAGAACTATATTAAAATTTAATTATGAAATATTTAAGAAAATGCAGTAATAACAAAGATAATGTTTACATTTTAAAACGTTCAATATGCTGCCACAAGAAACCTTATATACAGATAACAGTCCCTATTTCTATTTGAGTTTGACACCACTGGCCTAGAGTAATGAAAGATTTACATAAGTAATATGTCAAATGCACACACTACACACAAACACACACACACAGATACATACTAGGAAAGCAGCATGACATTGTGGATAGGGAGCTGTCCTCATATCAGGAAGACCTGGATTCAAATGTGCCTCTGACACATGTCAGGAAAACAAAAGAGATGCTGCAGAATTGGAAAAGAGCAGGTATTTTGAAATTTTTTAAAAGAGGAAGAGAACCAGAGGTAAATGTGTTTGACTTTGATGCCTAAGAAATTCCTAGAACAGAGTTTTAAAGAAATAGTGATGAGGAAATAATGATTATTAAGAACCAGCATAGTTTTTTCAAGACCAGATTATGGCAGACTTATTTTATTTGCTTTTTGACATGGTTCTAAACTAGTACATTAGGATAATGCTATAATTACAGCATTATATGTGTGTGTGTGTGTGTGTGTGTGTGTGTGTGTGTGTGTATTTGAGGTACCTAAGCTGATTAGTGGATAAAATTTCAGGTCTAAAGCCAAGCAAAGGTGAGTTCAAATTCAACTTTAATGATCCTGAGCAAGGCATTTAACCTCCATTTGCCTCAGTTTCCTCATCTGTAAAATGGGGATAATAATAGCATTTATTTTGTAAAGATGGTGTGAACATCAAGTTAGAAAATATTTGTAAAGTGCTTTGCACAGTGGCAGACACATAGTAGGTACTATGGAGGCATAGCTTCCCGCATGAGGAGGTATCATGGTATCATTGTACTATAGCATGGCTGGACCAGATCTGGGTTATTGTGTTTATTCCTTGGTACTATAATTTAAAAAGGACATATATAAACTGGAGGGTACTTTCATCTGAGTTTGTTTCATATGACAAGTAAAAGTGCTAAAAAGTATTTAGGTTGGAGAAGCAAAAACTCAAAGGGGAAGTAGTAATAGCTGTGTTCAAGACTTTTTCTAACTGACCTAGAGGATAGAATCAGGAATAATTGGTAGAAGAGATAGAGACAAATTCAGATTTTCTGTCAGGAAAAAACATCCTAATAATTATAATTGAGCTGTCCCAAAGTGGAAATAGCTCTGTTGGGAGTATGGTGTTCTCCTTCAGTGGAGGGGGTGGTAAAGGCTAGATGGCCACTTTTGGGGTATATTATAATAGAGGACTCCTTTCCAGGATGAATTATAGTAGGTGGCCACTTCCAACTTTAAAATTCTATGATTCCATAAAGGGAGGAAAGAGAGAAAGTTATTATTTCCTCTTTATTTCTCTTTTTTGCTTCCTCTCATTTTACATCTCATGTGCCTTTTATTTACTGTAATGATCAAGAAGAAAGTTAAATATAAAAAAAAGGTTTTGATTCTGAACAAAATTGGAAAAATGAGATAGAGAATCATAATTAACAGCTTCTTTCCTCAGAAACTAGCCTTCACAGGTATATTTTGCATTATATAATTCCACATTTGTGGTTATCTTGATTTAAATCTATGTTCAAAAACCTTGTTTAAAGTATGCTCAAAATACTCTGGGGGAAAAGATGCTAAAAGAAAATAGTTTCAAGTTTAAGCTGCATCAGGCACAGTCTATAAAACTTGGGAGGCCTGCTGTTAGTGTGGGCTACCCTGAGATACCCATTAAGTCTGAAACACCACTAAATGTATATGCTTTATGACTAAAATAAAGATAATTGGGGGAAATTAATGACTCATAAAATCACAAAAGCAAGATGCCTAAGAAACTTTTTAATACAGTAGAGGAAAGGAATAAAAAATCATAAGGGATTTTCCTAGTCTTAGGTTCTTTCTCTTGATTTAATCTCTTTCTTAGCTTCTTACTAGGTTGCTGGGATGAAAGAAGGGTGTAGGAGTAGGAAAGCTAAAAAGATAATGTTTCCTTAGATTCTTTTGGGATCAGTCACCTAAAAAGTTTTTTATTTTATTTTATTTTATTTAAAGCAACATCACTGGCTATACAGAGAAATAAGAGGAAGGCTGACATCTGGTGAAGTTAGAGATCTGGAAATCTAGACAAGTTTGAGGGAATTACTGGAATAAGTAAGGAGAAAAAAAAATTAACAGGTTCTTTTGTAGCAAAAAAAAAAAAAAGGCAAAAAAGAGATAAGAGTAAGACTTCTAACAAAGATTATTGAGATGAATTGAGCCTCAGATTTTGTTTTTCTTTAAATTTTGTTCTCTGTTGATCTAGAGATGTGCTTTAAATATAGTATTGTAAATTGAGATTTTTTAAAATACTTATAATTTTATAGATATTGATTGAAAAATACATGGTTCAAATCTGCATTTCAGTTAAAATATATGCCATGCAAGTTTGAACCATGGACCACCTGAATGAAGCACTACTACCACCTAGTGGCAAGTATCTCATCGCAGCCAAAAATATGTTCAGTTTTGTCCTACTCTTGATGACCGGATGGATCAGTACACCAGTCCCTTCCATCCTCCACAATTTCTCAGTCCTTTCAAGTTGATGTTCATTGCTGCCATATTATCCAAGGGAGGAAAATAGTTATTACACAAGTTTAATTTACAACAGAAACATTACAGTGACATACACACTTGTATATTTTCAGATAAATTTTGTTTGTCAGTTTTGTAGTCAAAAGCAACCTGTTGAATTGTCATTAACTTACCTGGAAACTTAAAAGGTAGCCATTTAAACCATACAATTCTAAAGTTGTAATTTAAACTATACAGCCTTTTTTCCCCCAATAGACTTTATTTATTATTATTTTTTAAATTTTTAAATAACTTTTTATTGACAGAATCCATACCAGCGTAATTTTTTACAACATTATCCTTTGCACTCACTTCTGTTCGGATTTTTTCCCTCCCTCCCTCCACCCCCTCCTCCAGATGGCAGTCCTTTACATGTTAAATAGTAAACATACAGTCTAAAGATATACAATATAAAAGTGTTTCCTTCACCAGGCCTGAGCTTGCTGTAAATGGTCTGTAGCCATAACCCTCTATAGTAACCTCTATATAACATTTGATTACAAGCAAAATAAAAGAGATTTACAGAGTAAAGCACAAAGCTATTGTTTTTAAATAGAGTGGGGCTTATGAGACTAGAGAGAATGGTGAAAGTAGAATGAATAGAGAACTTCTAGCAATTTTGCTGAGGATTCAGGTATTTAAATTTGTGACACTAAACAACTTCCCCTTTGGAAAAACTTCATTAAATAGACCATATACTGCATCAAGAGTGAAACATAATTACAGTTGATAAGGCCATGAAGTAGACTATCCATTCATATCAAAGCTACACTCACCATAATTCTTACAGGTTCAGTGTATGGATAGGATAAAAGATATGCAATAAGACATTGCTTTTGTATGACATTATGAGACAGATATCAAAATAAATAAGTCACTGAAATGCAACCTGAAATTCTTATAAACATTAATACCTCAATTATTTTGAATCTATCTAGTAATCTATCTATCTAGAATATAATTGAATATTAGAAAATTAGCAAAACAGTCCTTTGAGAAAAATAAGATAGTTAATGACAAAATTCACACATTAGATCCTCTGAAATTCTTATTCTTTCTGTGTGAATCATACAGACCACCAAAGAACACAATAGTGGGCCAGGCTGATTAAAGATATAGGTCCAGTAATCAGGTTTTCTCATCCTTAAATATTATCAATAACATTATTTTCCATTCCTAAACACCAAGTTGCCTATATTATTCACCTGGGAAGGGTTTGGTGCTATCACTTTAATACTGAACTAGTTATTCTAAACACCATTATTCAATGGATTAATTACAGTTTTATTATTATAGTGAAATAATACAATACTTTGGAACTAAAATTTATTAATGGTACTCAGAAATGAAGGATTCTATGATAATTTAGGGAGGCTGAGAATGGGTGAATTATCCAGGATTAGAAATAGGATACAAGTTAGGTATTTGTGAAAGCAATCTTCAGAAAGGAGGTCAGAGATATAGCATCTTTCTCCTTATTAGAGGAGAATAATGTACATTTTGGGGAGTGAGTGGGAGGAAAAAGAGGAAAATGGTTTCTGTAATTCAGAGAAGTGTTCAAATGCCTTCTCCTCATAAATCTTATGGATTTCTGAATTATGATTGAAGTTGAAGAAAAAAGGAAAAATCTAGTACAACTCTTTTGAATCAGGTTCCTTCAATTAGGGGCTTAAATTAGAAGGAAATAGTAATATTTTTACATGATTCATTATTGTTTAAATTTTCTCAGAGACTCTGTTCTTTTTGTAGGTTGTTGAGAACCTATCTACTGAGATATCAATATTAATATTATAATTATTAATAGATACTTTGTTCTCTCCTAAAAGCTAGTTTACAAAGACACATGAGATAAACTAAAAAACATTTCCCTTCTTAGCAATGATACTCACTACTCAGGAATGTTCTCCATTGATGGACAATTGATCTTAATTTTCAAGAACCAGTTATGTGATATTTTGACTATATCTGCAGGACACAGAACTCAGATTCCCTCTTAGATATACTTAGATATTTTAGCATTACAATAATACAAGGCCTGACCACTAGGCTAGAAACTCATCTTCCTGAGTTTAAATATGCCCTTAGATAATTACTAGCTATGTTACCCTGGGCAAATCATTTAACTTTGCTTCAATTTCTCATCTGTAAGATGAACTAGAGAAGAAAACTGAAAGATAATCTGGTATCTTGACCAAGAAAATCTCAAACAGGGTCACAGAAAGTTAGACAACTGAAATGACTGAACAACAATAAACAGATGCGTCACAAGAACTGATGTCCTTCTGTAAGAATATATAATAACCATGAGGGAGAAGAAAAGGTAAAACCAGGATTACCACAACTAAGCTGCCACAAATTTTTAAAATACTTTTAGCCCTCTTCTACATGTTGGACTGATTTTCTCTCAAAGTTGGACAGATCTGATCAAGATATATTTTACTGAATATTGTGCAAAATTAGTGGAAATATCCAATCCTTTCTTTTAAAAGGTTTAGATAAAGTTCTCTGTAGTCAACTCTGGTGCTTGGCTATATCTAAGTTTTGCTTTGCCTCCAGAGCCATTTTTAAAAACTCCTACCTCCAGAAAAAAAAGGTCTAAGTAGGAGGGGTGATGTTTTGTCACCAGAGTAATTAATTGTGAGAGGAAACAACCTGGTTAGAAACAAAGATGTTTATTTCTTATTCATCCAGGATTTATAAATTTGTACAATACTTCTAATATTTCATGTTTTGACCAAGTCTCTTTAAAGATTAGAACATGCAAAGGGTTATGAGCCCTAAGAGGAACTGAGGAGAAGGCTTTAGAGAAACTAGTAAGAGAGGTGGATTTGGGGGGGTGGGGTTTGTTGAACTTCAAAACCCTCAGGAATTATTGGAATCCCTGAAACATAAAAAGATTGTTGTAGGACTTCAAAACCCTTAGGAATCATTGGATTCTCTGAGACATGATAAGACTGTTGTAGGACATGAAAACCCTCAGGAATCATTGGATTTTCTGGGAAATGATAAGACTATTGCAAGACTTCAAAATCTGCTGGAATCATTGGATTCTCTAACACATAAAAAGACTGTTGCAAGACTTCAAAAACTTGTGGGAATCATTGGATTCCCTAACACGTGAAGCAATTGACAATAGATTGGTTTTTGACAATCTCTTGGCTGCTGAAGAAGACATGTGTGTGAGACTGTTGTTTACATACCCTCCTTCTAGGACTTCTGGAAATCTTTTACAATACCATGTTGATTCATATTGTTTGTTATATCACTACTTGCATGTACAATTCATGTTTGTTACACCACATTGAGCCTGCACCGGCTGTGGGGAGAGTCATCACTAATAATAGTCTGTGCGTTATTGCTGTGTGCTTGTGTAATACCTCCCAGGCTGATGGGTTTGTGCATACCTGTTTCTAATAAGACATTTCAGCCCAGAAACCTACCTAGCAACCCCCACTTCCCTTTGGTACTTTTCACCTCCCTTCCTGAGAAGTCGGGGTGGGGGGCATGATCACTTCCTTTTTGGGGTTCTCACCTCCCTCAGAAGTCAGGGAAGGCATGGCCACCTGTGTTCTAAAACAAAAGAAAGAGGGAGATATAAAGGGCTGAAACTTTCCTTCTGTAAGAATATAAAATAACCATGAGGTTATTGCACTGAGTTGATGCACTGAAGTCAGACAACCAAGCACTTAAGGTTAATTACCAATTGAACAATACTCTATAAGCATATGCTTGGGAAATGGCCCTTCCCACTCTCCTGTGCTGGCTCAATAACTGGTGTATATAGAGAATTGTAGGAGGGACTAAGGAATGGAGTAAGATGAGCCAAAGTCACACTTGGGTGGTAGACAAAGAAGAAGGAAGTCATGGAGATTCTGCGTCCATCCAATTCAATCCTACCTCTAAAGACCAAGAATAAAGACCAAGGACTTTAGCTTATCCTGACTCCAGCTGATTCTAAGGTATCCAAGGTATTAACTCGGTCTTCACACCTTGCCAACATGCCTGCTCTCTTTTCCACATCACATTACTCCTATCCCTTTTATTTTCAAATAAATCAATTTCTATGTCTGGAATTGAGATTCTGGTATGCCGATCTAATACCATCTATGTTATATAAATTACATCTTTAGGATTACTATTCCAAAGTAAAAACTAAAGTACAGGATTTTTGTTTTTATGAAATTAAATTTTTAATTAGCAAAATTCCATTTCTCTCATTTCTACCTCCCTAACATTGAAAAGAAAAGAAAGATGTAGCAATGTGTGTAATCAAGCAAAACAAATTCCTACATTAGCTAGGAATAAGTCCAAATAAGTATGTTTTACTTTCATCTTCAATCCCACATCTCTATCAGTAAATGGGTAGGTTACACATTTTATTAGTCCTCAGAATCATAATTAGTTCCTTCTGTTAATCAAAGTTATCAAGTACTTCAAAGTTGTTTTTCTTTACAATGTTATAGTTGTCATATAAATTGTTTTCTTAGGTCTTCTCACTTTGGTCCTCTGCATATTCCCTTGTATTATATATAATACACTTTACTATTCCTATAGATTCAATGAATGCTATGCTATTTTTTGATGGTTTTATGCTCAGAAATATTACTAAAGACAGAAAGCCACCTCTTTTCTGGGCTTAACTATTCCTAATAAGAGTATACTCATCATTCTAGTCACTCATTTTCTCCACCTTGATATAATCCTCAATTTCTCATTCTCACTCACCCCATATCACCCCTGAGTTGCTTAATCTCATCTATCCTACTTTAACACATCTCTCAATTTCTCTTCTTCTCTCCATTTATACTGCCAGTTGTTCATTATTATCTTAATAATAGCTAACACCTACATGCTGCTATAAATTTTACAAATAACTCACATAAACTGTCACCATTTTTCTATGTATTACCAAAAAAAAATCCTTACTAGAAAGGGATAGAAAAAGACAATTCATTTAAAATAACTACAGACAATATAAAATAATTGGGAGTCCACTTGCCAAGGCAAACATGGGAACTATATGAACACAGTTAGAAAACACTTTCACACAAATATAAACCTAAGCAAATGGAGAAACATTAATTGCTCATGGATAGACCAAGTCAATATAATAAAGACGACAATTTTACCTAAATTAATTTACTTACTTAATGCCAGGCCAATCAAACTCCCAAAGAATTATTTTGTAGGAAAAATAAAAACAACATTTATTTGGAAAAACAAAAGATCAAACATATCAAAGAAATCAATGCAAAAAGATGTGAAGTAAGGCAGTTTAGTGTTATATTTCAATTATATATAACATATAATCAATAATATAATCAAATTATATTACAAATTGATGATCATGAAATTTATCTAATAGTGGCTAAGAAATAGAATAATGAATCAGTGTAATAGATTAGGTATAGAATACATAATAATAGGGGCACCTAGGTGATGCAGTGGATAGAGCACCAGACCTGAAGTCAGGAGGACCTGAGTTCAAATCTGGCTTCAGATACCTAACACTTCCTAGCTGTGTGACCCTGGGCAAGTCACTTAAGCCCAATTACTTTAGCAAAAAAAAAAAAAAAAGAAGAAGAAGAAGAACATATAATAATAAATGATCATAGTAATCTAGTATTTAATAAAACTAAAATTATAAGTTTTGTGGGCAAGAGATCACTATTTGACAAAAATTTCTGGGAAATCTGGAAAGCAGTTTGGCAGGAATTGGGCATATACCAATATTTCATAATACATACTAAGATAATGTCAAAATAGATACATGATTTAGATGTAAAGGATGATATCATAAACAAATTAGAAGAGCATGAAAATTTTTACCTCTCTATGGACTATGGAAGGATTGATGACCAAAGGAGTAATGGGAGGATCATGAAAAGTATATGCATAATTTTGATTACACAAAATGACAAGGTTTTGCATAAACAAAACCAATGCAGCCAAAATTAAAAGGAAAAAAAGGAAACTGGGGAAAGGAATTTTTATAGCAAGTTTCTCTTATAAAGCACTTATTTCTTAAATATATAGAATACTGAATCAAATTTATAAAAATAAGAGCCATTCAATCAGAGAATATAAAATAGGCAGTTTTCAGAAGAAGAAATCAAACCCATGTATAGACATATGAAAAGATACTCCAAAATTTATAGTCTAAGTCACTATTGACTAGAGAAATACCAATTAAAATAACTAAAGTTTCACGTAAAATCTATCTGATTGGCTAATGTGACAGAAAAGTGACAAATTCTGGAGGGGATGTGGAAAACAGGTTAATTAATACAAGTAGAGTTGTAAATTACTGGAAAAAACTTTTAGAAAACAATTTAGTATTATGCCCAAAGGACTATAAAACTGTGCATACACTTTGGCCAAGCAATGCTGCTAACTACTAGGTCTATAATCCAAAGAGAATAAAAATAAATAAATAAAAGGACTCATGTAAAAAATATTTATATCAATCTCTTTTTTGTGGTGGCAAAGAATTGGACATTGAGAAATGCCTATGAATTGAGGCGAGGCTGAGCACATATCACAAATTTGTGCTATGTGATTGTGATGGAATATTATTGTGCTATAAGAAATGACAATAGGAATGGTTTCAGAAAAACCTAGAAACATGTATATGAAGTGAGTCAAAGTGAAGCAGAACTACTAGGACGCTACAGTAACAGCAATAAGGTGGTGATAATCAATTGTGATAGACTTAGCTACTCTGATCAACTTAATGATCTATGACAATTCCAAAGGATTCATAATGAAAAATGTTACCCACATCCACAGAACTGATGAACTCTGACTGTGAACTGAAGCATACTTTTTTACTTTTTTCTGCCTTGAAAATATGGCTGATATGGAAATATATTTTGCATGACTTCACATGTAAAATTGACATCATATTTCTCCTCTTCTTAAAAGGGGTGGAGGGAGAAAGAGAATTTGGAATGCAATTTTTGAAAAATTAATGTTTAAATTACTGTTCACACTTAAGTGACAAAAAATAAAATGAAAATTAAATTAAAAATTAGCCTCATAAATAATTTGGAAACATTCTATTTGATATTTTAAGCCCATTTAAACCTGTCCCCAACCTACCTTTTTAGTCTCATTATTCCCTTCCATATACATCAACATCCAGCTAACCTTTTTTTTTTTCCTTCCTCATACATGATACTCTATTTCCCACCTGGCTGCAATCATTTGGACTTCTTTGGCTTCTCCATAAGACTCCTACAATGGGGACCTCTTTCCCTTCTTCCTCCTCAGCTTTCTTTTTTGTGTGGTCTTCCTTCACTAGGTCATAAGCTCCTTAAGGGCAGTGACTGTCTTTCTTTTTCATATTTGCATTTGCACAGTGCACATAGTAGGTTCTTATTGTTTATTGACTATTGACTGCCTCCAAATTTTTGTACTAGCTAATCTTCATGTCTGGAATATATTCCTTCTCATTTCCAATTCTCAGCCCCTCTCAATTCCCAAATCACCTTTTTCTTGAAGCTTGTCCTGATTCCTCCTATTGGATACTGTTTTCTCTCCCAGATATAGTAAAAAAAAATTGTTTATAATATTTCCTCCAGTTATTCTGCAAACTTCTTGAAGAAAGAGATTTTTTTGGCTTTTTATTTCCAGTGCCTTACACAATAGCAGATGTTTAATAAATGCTTTTTTGGTTGACTAATTGAATAAGGTTCTGTAGGAAACAATTCAGGAAATGCTAAACCATATAATCTCCAAAGTCATTTCCAAATTTAAGAAAGTGTAATTCTAGAGTGATAACCTCCACTTCTCCCCTTAGGGACTATCAATAACTGAGGCTTTACCTTCACAAAGTTATCAATGATTGGGAAACAGGCAGAGTTATCACACTGCCCATTCACATGGATTAGGAGCAAAGAGGGTAAAGATGAAGATGACCACTTGAATAGAAATTTTATACCTTCAGTCAGTCAAGAAGGCATATTCACCCACAGAGGCAAATGCTAAAAGAAACAAATTCAACCAATGAACCAAAGAAATATTTTCAATCTACTCCACTTAGAAAGGTTTATAGGTCACAAAAAAATAACGTTTCTACTGTTCTATAATTAGGCTTGTGTCCTTTAAAAAGTTCAAGAGACAGTTTCTGGGTAACTAATGATTTTATTAATAAAACAGTCAGTGACACTATCAAATCTCAAAGACCCCTCATAGTAGTATACTCAGAGTTTATATGCCCCCAGAAGAGTGGGTGTTCCTGATAATGGCCAATCAACTCTGATTGGTTAACAGAAAATGAGAAAATGAATATCATAATGAGAAGTAGACTATATTTCACTGAGGGTCTTGAAGTATGTGATAATGAGCACCCAAAATTTGGCAAAGGAAACATCAATTTCCACATCACCTGTCTGGCAAAAAGGAAAATCCACATTTTTTCAGGCATGTATGAGTAAATGACAAGAAGCAGAAATTCACTTATTCACCTAAACTTAGAATTTCTTTATTGTCTTTGATTAGATCTTAGCCTGGGTATGTCTTTGCCCAAGATTTCTCACCTTGTTTGATTTCTAGATAAGGAAGTAGAAAAAAGGAAAAACTTTGGTCCTAATTCAATAACTAGTTATTAAATATAATAGAAAAATAAAAATTTCTCTCAGACTATAATAGTAGCCTAACCTTGAAATATAAATTTTGGCATTACTTAAATTAAGAGGTAAATGAGAAAATAGACACAGTTTTGAAACTTCTAGGTATCTCCCACATTCTTTCCTGCTTTTCGATTAACATCACTATAATAAAGCTCTGGCCCTAGTCTCTCACAATTACTATTGCAATAGTCTAAATAACTCCTCTATATTCATATCCTTCTGCCTTTAATCCATTCTATATGTTGCTGGCAGATTTATTTTTCTAAAATGATTTGATTATGGCACTTTTTGTCTCATAAATTTTCAGTAGCTATTTCCTATGACTAAAATTCAAATTTCTCAACTTTGGAGGTCTTCTGAAATTTGGCCCAACCTACCATTCCAACCTTAACTTCTACTTTTCTATATAACTTGGTTTTCTCACTTTCCACAAATGCACTTTGTATTTCCATATCTCATACCTGTTACCCATACTATTCATTCCCTCAAAATGTTGGATTATTTTCCCAATTTTCAAGGCCTAGCTCAAATGCTACCTCTCCTGTAAAATCTCATCTCATCAAACCAATTAGAAATCATTTTCCTTTAGCACATTTAAAAAAAATAACATCTTATTTTCCCCAATTACATGTAAAAACAAATCTTAAGGGTTTTTTTAAGTTTAGAGTTCTATATGTTCTTCTTTTCTCCCCTCCTTGAGTTGTTAAATAATCTGATATGTTACAGATGTAACACTTTATTTCTACCTCAGTTTTGGAATATTTATCTCAGATTGTTATCTTACTGTCCCCAACTAAACTGCAAGTTTCTTGAAATTAAGACTTTGTCCTATACATCTTTGCATTATTTGCAGTACATAGCATAGTGCTTTGTCCATGTTGGATGAAAAAAATATTATTGAATGAATGAACAATTTTTTAAAGTAATTAATACCTTGATGGAGGATGTAAAAAGGAACAATTTTGTCAGAAACCATATTGCCTTGGGGACTAGGAATTGCTGGCCTAAATAGTTTTGGAAGGAACAAAAATAATGCCATATGCTCAAAAATAGAGACACAAATATGATCATACTTGAAAGGCCTGGAATCAAGAGTTCATGGAAAGATACTATATAAGAAAGACAAAAACATTTTTCTTCCCATTATATTCCTTTTAAGGTTGGCCAGAAAAAAACAAACCAAACCATAAAAATTGAGGAAGTAATGAGGTATGAAGATAGCACTGCCCTACTTCCTCAAAGAGTTTGATAAAACCCTATAATGACAAAACCCATAATGACAATGGGTGGCAGAGATTCCAGAGACATTGTGTATTATCTGTCCCATTATGCCACATTAAGAAAGAGTTGTGAATAAGATAAAGGCAAAGTATGGTGTCTGAGTTCCAATTATAGTTCCTATATAGGGAACCACAGGGAAAAAAAATGCAGATTAGAACATTAGACAACTGCCCAGATTTAAGCAAGTCTAGCCCAAACCTGGGAAAAAATGGTTCAAAAAAGACCTTTAAAATGTTAAATATGAAAAATAGATTTTTTGTGGTAGAAAAACAATAGCTTAATCTCTAATGAGATATTATTCATGGATAAGTGACTAGTCACAGTGGAAAACAATAACTTCACACTGTGGGAATGAAATTAAGGAAGTAAGTAAGAGAAATATGTACTATCTATATGATGAACTATCTTGGATCTAACATTTTGCATAAACATCAGCTCTGAACAATCTCACTTAGCCTTGTGGTTTGCCTGTGTGAAACTCTACTTGAGAGACAGTATCACACTGGAGAGGAGTCATTTCACACCATTAACATCAGCAAGCATGTTCACTTTTAAAATATAGAATCCCTGGGGTTAATCAAAATCGGAGAGCCTTGTTTCAGAGAAAAATAAAGATAAAACATGGATTAGTTTTTTCCATATAGCAACCATTACCAAAAAGCAAAATGGAAGTACTGGAAATAAATCATGAAACATATAGAAATTGATATAAATGCAAGTTTTCTGACTTATTTTAAAAGCTTATTATCTACAGTACTGCTTTGTTTTCTTTGCATTCTTACTAAAGAATATCTTCTTCATTGCTCCCAATTTTTCTAATTATTCTGAGAAGTCTTGGAAGTTAATTTTGAAATTTAGATGGTAAATCTTCTACCTTTTCTTTCCATACACCTTCAAATTGTTCTTTTTTTTTTTTTTACTTATTTCTCATTTAAAGCTGCCATATAGTTTAACCTTGTTTCACATTTTAAAAAATGGGGAGGTGAAACCTTACCTGATCTCGACATTAGAAATTAGTTTTCTTTCTCACACCATGTAGTTCATTTTTTACCTTATTAGCTCACTGACCATGTCTTATTTTGTATCATAATTGTTGTATATATGTAGCATTTCTCCTTTTTAAATTATAAGCCACATATTTCAGTGGTTTTGGATTCAAATCTATGATGCATGTCAACCTGCAGGATCTTTATCTCTAGAGCAGTGGTCCTCAAACTTTTGTTCTCAATATCTTTATCCTATTAAAAATGATTGAAGATCTGTCCAAAGAGTTTTTGTTTATGTAGTTTATAGTTATAGATATTGATCACATTAAAAATAAAAACTAATTATGAATTTGTATTGATCACATTAAAAATAAAAACTAATTATGAATTTGTAAACTCTCTGAAAGGATTTCAGAGATTCCCAGGATGCTCTGGACCAGACTTTGAGAACCACTGCCTAAAGTAAGATGTTGGAATAAAGGATTTCTAAGATTCTTTCTATCTAAACTGTAGCCTATAGTAGTATGGTATACAAAGCCTATAATCCGTTGAAGTTAAAAACCTTTTTCTTACTGACCTTAGAATCTTCCATTTTCATTATTCACATTCTATTCTTTACAAGCTGGCAAATATCTGTTAATTTGAATGGAATCTTATAGTTTTAAATATATGGAATAGATCAATGTGACAAACTCTAATTTTTTTTAAGGTGTCATGGACTGAGAATCTCATATTTGCTATTTTTCTCATGGTAAAATAATTTTAAAGTATAAATTTTGAAATAATACTTTTTTTTACAATTAAAATAAAAAAGGATTTTTAAAAATTACTGTTATGTAGTGCTAAGAGAAAAAAAACACCTCCAAAGAACCCAATGTATTTTCCAACACCCCAAGTAATTCTTAAAAAAATAAAGTGGTAAGAGAAATTTTCCTGTAACAATATAATACTAGTATCAGATAATTTTAGGTACCTTGACTTCAGGGCCATTGGGAGAGAGGTACAGGACTGTGGCAAGACACAAAATGTCATTCATCCTTTCCCAACCCACCTCCCCATTTTTTAAAATGTGAAACAAGGTTAAACTATATGGCAGCTTTAAATGAGAAATAAGTCAAAAAAAGAACAATTTGAAGGTGTATGGAAAGGCCTTTACCTTCCCACCTTTATTCTATAATTGATGCTACCAAGATGCTACTATTTGCTGCCAAGGAGATGATAGTATAGCCAGTCCTTGATTCACCCTATCTAAGGCATAGGCATGTCTCATCACTCTACCTTTACCACCATGGTGTAGTAGAAAAGTTGATGGCTTTTTAAATTCAAACAAACATTTATCTCCCTACTTTCTATCTCTCTACTTCCTTATCTAAAAAATGACATTGAGTTGCTGATCTTAGAGACCCTAGGCTAATTTTAAGAATCTATACCTTTTAAATCTTTTCCTTATTATTAATTTCCTGAAGAAAAAAGTCTTCTATAATAGTTACTTTCAAATACTTTAAAAATTTTTACATAGAGAGGAATATGATTCAATATAATAGAAACCTTCACCTCAACTAGTACAGAAAATAATACTCACTAGTATCATAGTTATAATCTAATTAAATTCCAAAACCATTTTAAAAATTCAGTTTCATTTTATTTTTAGTTCAAAATTTCCTCCCTTCCTCTCCCCTGCCCACTAAAAAGGCAAGAAATAACAAAATTCATTACAAATATTTTTTTTATTTTATTTTTTTTTAAATTTTTTATTTAATAATTACATTATATTGACACTCGTTTCTCTTCCGATTTTTTCCCCCTCCCTCCCTCCACCCCCTCCCCTAGATGGCAAGCAGTCCTTTATATGTTGGATATGTTGCAGTATATCCTAGATACAATATATGTTTGCAGAGCCGAACAGTTCTTTTGTTGCGTAGGGAGAATTGGATTCAGAAGGTATAAATAATCCGGGAAGAAAAACAAAAATGCAGATAGTTTACATTCGTTTCCCAGTGTTCTTTCTTTGGGTCCGTCATTTATCAATTGAAACTCAGGTCTCTTTGTCAAAGAAATCCACTTCCATCAAAATATGTCCTCATACAATATCGTTGTCGAAGTGTATAATGATCTCCTGGTTCTGCTCATTTCACTTAGCATCAGTTCATGTAAGTCTCGCCAGTCCTCTCTGTATTCATCCTGCTGGTCATTTCTTACAGAACAATAATATTCCATAACATTCATATACCACAATTTACCCAGCCATTCTCCAATTGATGGGCATCCATTCATTTTCCAGTTTCTAGCCACTACAAACAGGGCTGCTACAAACATTTTGGCACATACAGGTCCCTTTCCCTTCTTTAGTATTTCTTTGGGATATAAGCCCAATAGAAACACTGCTGGATCAAAGGGTATGCACAATTTGATAATTTTTTGGGCATAATTCCAGATTGCTCTCCAGAATGGTTGGCTTCGTTCACAACTCCACCAACAATGCATTAGTGTCCCAGTTTTCCCGCATCCCCTCCAACATTCATCATTATTTTTTCCTGTCATCTTAGCCAATCTGACAGGTGTGTAGTGGTATCTCAGAGTTGTCTTAATTTGCATTTCTCTGATCAATAATGATTTGGAACACTCTTTCATATGAGTGGTAATAGTTTCAATCTCATCCTCTGAAAATTGTCTGTTCATATCCTTTGACCATTTATCAATTGGAGAATGGCTTGATTTCTTATAAATTTGAGTCAGTTCTCTATATATTTTGGAAATGAGGCCTTTATCAGAACCTTTAACTGTGAAAATGTTTTCCCAGTTTGTTGCTTCCCTTCTAATCTTGTTTGCATTAGTTTTATTTGTACAAAGGCTTTTTAATTTGATGTAATCGAAATTTTCTATTCTGTGATCAGTAATGGTCTCTAGTTCATCTTTGGTCACAAATTTCTTTCTCCTCCACAAGTCTGAGAGATAAACTATTCTATGTTCCTCCAATTTATTTATAGTCTCGTTCTTTATGCCTAGGTCATAGACCCATTTTGATCTTATCTTGGTATATGGTGTTAAGTGTGGGTCCATGCCTAATTTCTGCCATACTAATTTCCAATTATCCCAGCAGTTTTTATCAAATAATGAATTCTTTTCCCAGAAGTTAGGGGCTTTGGGTTTGTCAAACACTAGATTGCTATAATTGACTATTCTGTCTTGTGAGCCTAGCCTTTTCCACTGATCCACTAATCTATTTCTTAGCCAATACCAAATGGTTTTGGTGACTGCTGCTTTATAATATAATTTTAGATCAGGTACAGCTAGGCCACCTTCATTTGATTTTTTTTTCATTAATTCCCTTGAGATTCTCGACTTTTTATTGTTCCATATGAATTTTGTTGTTATTTTTTCTAGATCAATAAAATATTTTCTTGGAAGTCTGATTGGTATAGCACTAAATAAATAGATTAGTTTAGGGAGTATTGTCATCTTTATTATGTTCGCTCGGCCGATCCAAGAGCACTTAATATTTTTCCAATTATTTAAGTCTGACTTTATTTGTGTGGAGACTTTTTTATAATTTTGCTCATATAATTCCTGACTTTCTTTGGTAGATAGATTCCCAAATATTTTATGGTATCAACAGTTATTCTGAATGGAATTTCTCTTTGTATCTCTTGCTGTTGGGTTTTGTTGGTGATGTATAAAAATGCTGAGGATTTATGGGGATTTATTTTGTAGCCAGCTACTTTGCTAAAATTATGAATTATTTCCAATAGCTTTTTGGTAGAATCTCTGGGGT
The DNA here is from genome assembly GCF_016432865.1 of Antechinus flavipes. NCBI lineage: Eukaryota > Metazoa > Chordata > Mammalia > Dasyuromorphia > Dasyuridae > Antechinus > Antechinus flavipes. The sequence goes on from NC_067398.1 coordinate 507,373,219, forward strand.
TCTCTAGGTATACCATCATATCATCTGCAAAGAGTGATAGTTTGGTTTCCTCATTGCCTACTCTAATTCCTTTTATATCTTTCTCGACTCTTATTGCCGAGGCTAGTGTTTCTAATACGATATTAAATAATAATGGTGATAGTGGGCAACCTTGCTTCACTCCAGATCTTACTGGGAAAGGTTCCAGTTTTTCCCCATTGCATATGATGCTTACTGATGGTTTTAAATATATGCTCCTGACTATTTTAAGGAAAAGTCCATTTATTCCTATGCTCTCAAGTGTTTTTATTAGGAATGGATGTTGGATTTTATCAAATGCTTTTTCTGCATCTATTGAGATGATCATGTGGTTTTTGTTTGTTTGGTTATTGATATAGTCAATTATGCTAATAGTTTTCCTAATATTGAACCAGCCCTGCATTCCTGGTATAAATCCTACTTGGTCATAGTGTATTATCCTGGTGACAATTTTCTGTAATCTTTTTGCTAATATTTTATTTAAGATTTTAGCATCAATATTCATTAGGGAGATTGGTCTATAATTTTCTTTCTCTGTTTTCAGCCTACCTGGTTTAGGTATCAGTACCATATCTGTGTCATAAAAGGAGTTTGGTAGGACTCCTTCAATCCCTATTTTTTCAAATAGTTTATATAACATTGGAGTTAATTGTTCTTTAAATGTTTGGTAGAATTCACATGTAAATCCATCTGGTCCTGGGGATTTTTTCTTAGGGAGTTGATTGATAGTTTGTTCTATTTCTTTTTCTGAGATGGGACTGTTTAGGATATTTACTTCTTCCTCTGTTAGTTTGGGCAAGCTGTATTTTTGGAGGTATTTTTCTATTTCATTTAAGTTGTCGAATTTATTGGCATAAAGTTGGGCAAAGTAACTCCTAATTATTGCTCTAATTTCCTCTTCGTTAGTGGTGAGTTCTCCCTTTTCATTTTTAAGACTAACAATTTGATTTTCCTCTTTCCTTTTTTTAATCAGATTTACTAAGGGTTTGTCTATTTTGTTGGTTTTTTCATAGAACCAACTCTTAGTTTTATTAATCAATTCAATAGTTTTTTTACTTTCAATTTTATTGATCTCACCTTTTACTTTTAGAATTTCAAGTTTAGTGTTTGACTGGGGGTTTTTAATTTGTTCCTTTTCTAGCATTTTTAATTGCAAACCCAATTCATTGACCTTCTCTTTCTCTATTTTATACAAATAGGCCTCTAGAGATATGAAATTTCCCCTTATTACCGCTTTGGCTGCATCCCATACATTTTGGTATGATGTCTCATTATTATCGTTTTCTTGGGTGAAGTTATTAATTATGTCTATGATTTGCTGTTTCACCCAATCATTCTTTAGTATGAGATTATTTAGTTTCCAATTATTTTTTGGTCTACTTCCCCCTGCTTTTTTGTTGAATGTAATTTTCATTGCATCGTGGTCTGAAAAGGATGCATTTACTATTTCTGCCTTACTACATTTGAGTTTGAGGTTTTTATGTCCTAATATATGGTCAATTTTTGTATAGGTTCCATGAACTGCTGAAAAGAAAGTGTATTCCTTTCTGTCTCCATTACATTTTCTCCAGAGATCTATCATATCTAACTTTTCTAGTATTCTATTTACCTCTTTGACTTCTTTCTTATTTATTTTGTGGTTTGATTTATCTAATTCTGAGAGTGCAAGGTTAAGATCTCCCACTATTATAGTTTTACTGTCTATTTCTTCTTTCAGCTCTCTTAGTTTCTCTTTTAAGAATTTAGATGCTACCCCACTTGGTGCATATATGTTTAATATAGATAGTGCTTCATTATCCATGCTACCCTTTAGCAAGATATAGTGTCCTCCTTATCTCTTTTAATTAGGTCAATTTTTGCTTTAGCTTGATCTGAGATCAGGATGGCTACCCCTGCTTTTTTGACTTCACCTGAAGCATAGTAGATTTTGCTCCAACCTTTTACCTTAACCTGCATGTATCTCCCCGCTTCAGGTGTGTTTCCTGTAAACAACATATTGTAGGATTCTGGCTTTTAATCCATTCTGCTAACCGCTTCCTCTTTATGGGGGAGTTTAACCCCGTTCACGTTTATGGTTAGAATGACCAATTCTGTATTACTTGCCATCTTGTTAAACCCGGTTTATGCTTTCCTCCCTTCTTTCCCCTTTCCCCCCTTCCAAGTCTCACAGCCCTCCCTTTTTAGTGTCCCTCCCCCCGCCTTAGAGTTCCTCCCCCTATCTTACCCCTTTCCCTCCCAGTTCCCGTATTCCCTTCCGCTTAGCTTATTCCTTCCCTTTCCACTTTTCCCTTCTCACTTTTCAATGAGATGGGAGAAGTTTCACCATAGATTGAATGTGTCTTAAGATTTTTCACTTAAAGCCAATTCTGAAGGCAGTAAGATACCCACTATATTCATCCCCCTCCATTCTTTCTCTCAGATATAATAGGTTTCCTATGCCTCTTCATGAGATGTACTACCCCCACTTTACCCTTTTTCTGGTACAATGTCCTTTCCACATCAATTTCTAGAACAAGGTATACATGTATTCTTTATACATCTATATAGTCAAAATATAGTTCCCAAGATTAATCTTTACCTTTTTAGATTTCTCTTGAGTTCTATATTTGTAGATCAAACTTTTTGTTAAGTTCTGGTTTTTTCATCAGAAATAGATGAAATTCGCTTACTTCGTTGAATGTCCATCTTCTTCCCTGGAAAAAGATGCTCATTCTCGCTGGGTAAGTTATTTTTGGTTGCATACCAAGTTCCTTAGCCTTTCGGAATATCATATTCCAGGCCCTTCGATCTTTTAATGTGGATGCTGCCAGATCCTGGGTGATCCTTATTGTGGCTCCTTGATACTTGAATTGGGTTTTTCTAGCCGCTTGCAATATTTTTTCTTTCATCTGAGGGTTCTGGCATTTGGCCACTATATTCCTTGGTGTTTTGATTTTAGGATCCCTTTCAGTGGGTGATCGATGAATCCTTTCAATGTTTATTTTTTCCTCTGTTCCTATGACTTCTGGGCAGTTCTCTTTGATAATTTCCTGGAAGACAGTGTCCAGGCTCTTTTTTTCATCATGTTTTTCTGGGAGTCCAATGATTCTCAGATTGTCTCTCCTGGATCTGTTTTCCAGGTCTGTTGTCTTCCCCAGAAGGTATTTCACATTTTTCTCCATTGTTTGATTTTTTTGGATTTGCTTGACTGATTCTTCTTGTCTCCTCGAGTCATTCAATTCCACTTGTTCAATTCTGATTTTCAGTGAAGTATTCTCTTCACTCACTTTTTTAAAATCTTTCTCTAATTGTCCAATTGAGTTCTTTTGTTCTGTGGAATTTTTTTCCATTTCGCCAATTTTGTTTTTTAGAGAGCTGTTTTCTGTTTCCAATTCACTAATCCTATTTTTCAAGGATTTTACTTCTTTATCCACTCTCTCTTTAACTTTCTCCAGGCTCTTTTGCCAAGCCTCCCTCTCCTTTTCCCAAGCCTCACTCTGCTTTCCCCATTTTTCTTCTAGCTCCCTTGTGAGAGCCTTTTTAATCACTTCTATGAGGTTCATCTGTGCTGAGGAACAGACGATCTCCTCCTTTGGGGATTCACCTGGAGACTGCCTGTTTTTAGTCTCCTCAGGATTTAGAGTCTGCTCTCTATCTGTATAGAAGCTGTCAAGGGTTAAAGTCCTCTTCAGCTTCTTGCTCATTCTGTCTATTAATCAGAGACAAACTACCAAAGAAAAACAGAAAAAACTGGAGTCTTTCTTTGGGGGGGGGGGGGGGGCTGGGTGTGTTATCGAGCTTCCTCTACAGACTGCAGGGGGCAGCAGTGAGGCACTAGCAGGACTGTGCTGCGCCTGCGCTCTGAGATCCCAAAGCGTGCTGAGTCACTGAGGGGGGGGAAGGGGGGGGCGGCCAGGTCCTGAGAGACTCCAGCTGTTTGGGGTTGTATTCTTCAGCCCCGGTGTTTTTAGCTTCTCTGCTGGGCTGTTGACTTGCTGCCGGAGGAAAGTATCCAAACCTATAGCGAAGCTCTCCCCGCAGAGACGGCTACGATCACTCTCCACCCCCTCTCCAGTCTGCTCCTGTGCCCTCACTGCCGCTGCCCGCCGCCTGCGCCCGATCTAAAACCGCCCCAGCCCTCCAGTAAAGACAGACCTTTCTTGGCGGATCTCAAGGATGGCTTCTCTTGGTAACTATTTGTGGGTTTTTTTTCAGTCAAGCATTGATTCAGAGGCTTGTAATGAAATGGATAGTGAGAGAAAGCGTGGAGCTTATGCAGCTGTGAGCCTCCTCTCCGCCATCTTAACCGGAAGTCCCCCATTACAAATATTTTTAGTCATACAAAACAAATTTCTGCACTAAGCTCTAGCCTCCTCTGTTTGCAAGGGGGAAAAAAAGGCAAGAAAATGAGGAAAAAACACATATTTCTATCCGCACCCAAAATCTATCAGTTTTTTGTTTTGTTTTGTTTTGGTTTTTTGCTGAGGAAATTGGGGTTAAATGATTTATTCAGAGTCACACTGCTAGAAAGTATTAACTGTCTGAGATCAGATTTGAACTCAAGTCCTCCTGACTTCAAGGCTGGTGCTCCACCTAGCTGCCCTGGTCTGTCAGTTCTTTACCTAGAGATGGAAGATATGTTTCATAACAAGTCCTTTGCAATTATGTTTGGTTATGGTGTTGATCAGAGTTACTAATTCTTTCAAAGTTTATTATCTTTATGATATTGTTTTTACTGTCTACAGTGTTATCCTGGTTCTATTCACGTTACTCTGCATCATTTTATATAAATTTTCCCATGTTTTTCCTGAAATCATTCTCTTTATCATTTCTTACAGCATAATAGTACTCCATCACATTTGTATATTATGACTGGCTCAGTCATTCATCAATTTTCAATTCGTTGCTATTGTAAAAAGAACTGCCATAAATATTTTTGTCCATATAGGTTATTTTCTCTCTTTTTGATATCTTTTAGAGTATACATCTGAAATACTATTGCTGGGTCAAAAAGCATGAGCAATTTTGGAGACACGGTTGCAAACTGCTTTCCAGAATGGCTGAAATAGTTCACAAATGTACTAGCTATGCGTTAGTATGCCTACTTTTTCACATCCTTTCTAGAAAATGTCATTTTTTTAATCTTAGCCGATATGATGAGTATGAAGTAGTACTTCAGAGTTTTTTCATTTTAAATTTCTCTAATTATTAGTGATTTAGGGTCTTTTTCCCACAAAGCTATATATAACTTTGATTTCTTTCTTTGAAAATTGCCTATTCACACTCTTTGTTTATTTGAACATTAAGGAATGGCTCCCATTCTTGTAATTTTGACTCAATTCCCTATATATTTTAGAAACCAATTTTTACCAAGGAAAAATTGATGTAAAGATTTTGTTCCCTCAGCTTCCCACTTTCCTTTTAATTTTATCTATATTGGGGAGGGGATAAAATTATTTTTAATTTTAGATAATCACAATTATCCATTTTATTTCCTCTAAACCTTTCTATCTCTTGTTTGATTATAAAGCTTTTCTCTATTCATAGAGTTTATGGATAATTTCTTTCATGCTCTACTAGTCTGCTTAACAGCCCTGGGAGATTGATATTGTTATTGTCCCCACTTTACAGATGAGGAAACTGAGACAAACAGAGATAAAATGACTTGCTCAGGGTTATACAACTAGGAAGGTCTTTCTGACTCCAGGTCTATCCACTATATCATCTAGCTGCCTGTCTCATCTTCCTCATTTTACAGAAAAGGAAACTGAGGCCCATGAAATGAAAGATTTTGCCCATGGTCCTCTGATTCTAAATCCAGTGCCACTTTATCCTGCTGTCATCTTTTTAATACTCTTTGACTTTGACTGTGAGAATGTCAGAGGAAACAGACCCAGCCCATGTCTTCATCCCTATCCAAATAAGAGACAAAGTAACCTTCCTCAAACTGGAGGATATAGAGTGTTTTGCCATTTAATGATCCTAGATCTCATACTTGTTGGTATGCAGGTCCCTAGACCAGATAATAGGCAGGCAGGTAGCAGTATACCCCAATAGAATAAGGCTGGTCCAGGGACACATATAATGGTATTAGGATTGTGAGAGATTGTGCATGGGATTTGGTAGATATCTGAATGGATGGATATGATGCAAATATGGGAGCACATTTTTTTTTCCTTCTCATCAGCAGCCCCCAAAAAGATCATCTTAGAGGAGAAGAAATTCCCTCTGGAATATTTATGTCCTGGGGAATGGAAGTTGTTCTCTTGTTGCCCCAAACCTACGTTGATTCCCTGAGTCTGTGACATAGTTTTTGTAACTTCTACTCTATGTGCTCCACAAGCAAAGGCCTCATGAACCCAAAGAAAGAATAGGACATTAGAAGGCAAAATTTAAATACCTCTCACAGAATACAGCAACCCCACCCCAAGTATAATAGCTGATATGTATATAGCATTTGTCTGTGTTATCCCATTTGATCTTTCCACAACCTTATAAGATAGGTACAAAAGGTGTGATTATCTTTATTTCACAGAAAAAGACAAGGAAGGTCAGGGATATTAAAAAACCTGCCTGGTAGCTTGCCAGTCTCTTGATTGAATCCAGTATTTCTTTTTGCTAGATTACCACATTTGAATAAGTTCAGCCAAATCAAAATTAGGATATTTTTCTTCATTTGCCACCAGTATCTCTGGCTGGTTTCATCATTGCCACCAAAACTATCACACATCATCACTCTTCCATAAACTCATCATCAGGAAGGTTATCATTAAGATTGCTTCAGCTTTAATTAATTAAGGGATTGGAGGATAGAACAAAAAATTCCTGTCACACCATCCTTTTATAAAGGTTCAAAATCTCAGCTATCCCTTCATTTTCCAATAGCTATTCTGCTTGATTTTGACTCCATTACCATCATGTTTCCATGTTCCCTTCCCTTTTCAACATTCTTTTGTGTATTGTAGACATATTGAATTGTAAGTTTTTTGAAGACAGAGACTTTTTCTTATTTGTGTCCCCTGTGCTTATGTGCCTGACACATAGTAGGCACTTAATAAATGTTTAGTATATTGTATGTGTACTTGTAAACATACATTTTCTTGCTTTAACTTGTACACTATCTGATATTCCAGGGACTGCTCCCCAGAAATCTGGCGTTCTTTCTTTTGTCATATGTGGGCAGATGCTCTTCAATCCTGTGTGCTAAACAGCATCCCTTTCAGTGCCATGGTATCAAAATAATGGCTTGAAAAGGAATGAATGTTTGGTTGAACTGCCTGAACAAATTAGGAACATAGCCAAAATAAAAGATGAAAATTAAAAATTCCAAAAAGGCAACCTGTGTAGGGGGAAAAATATCATATGGCATATGAATAGGAACATAGCTAATCTTTTATTTCAAATTATGAGAAAAATATACAACACAGCATATGAAACTTAAGAAAATTATATTTTAAAATCTATTGGGATAAACAAAATGTTAAACATCTGGAGCAGAAATATGAAAAATTAGGATGTGGTGCACGTTTAGATCCAAGGTATGCAGATCTAGTGATAGTGACTTACACTAACCACTTCTTATTTGAGACAATAATACTGAGATCATATAAGTAGGTTCTCAGATTTTAAAGAAAATACATAGCGCAGCATATATTATATAAAATAACCATGAGACATGAATGATATTAATAAAATCAACCTGACTCAATGTGCAAAAATATAATTTCAATGTCTATGGACAGCATTTTAGTCTAATGGATGCTTATGTTGATTGCCTATCCAACTTTCCAAGCTTATCTCCCTTTATACTATTATTAAAAATTTTTGTTCAACTCATTCTGGTAATATTATTCTAAAAAAAAAAGAAAAGAAAAGAAAAAAAGAAAGGAAGGAAGGAAAAGAAAACTTTGGTGACAATCTATAATGACATATCAATGGGTGGGATAGCAAGCACTTTGTGGTTGAAGAGATGTGCATTTCTGTCATAATGGGGAAGGGTTGTGCGTAGAATGGAAACAGTTTGGTATCTGGCTGCCAATTACATTTCTCATCCCCAGAAGAAAAAAAAATAAAATCAAGCAAAATCTGCTCCAGCTCTGAGAATTTAACAGATCTATTGATTATCAACATTTTTAAAAAATCTATTTTAGAATTTGTTTAACCTTCTCAGAGACTATTGGTTGCTCAGATCTAGGGGGGAGAAGGGGTTCTGATATTTTTGCTTTAATTTCTTGGTACTGGTCAAAAACATTAAAAAAAAAGTCATACATAAGATGGCATAAGATGACAATGAGAGAAGTATGAACAAGTGACAGCTTTTGCTTTTCACACTGCTCCCTCCAATAGGTAAATATCACAAGGCCATCCAGAAAAGGGAAGTTCAATAGCAGTCTGATGATGGGAGAGAACTGTACTTACTTAAATTCTCAATAACTTTGTTAAAATATGACTAAAAATTTCAGTGTGGGAACTGATAGGAAGGCAGGAAGAAAGAAAGAGAAAGGAAAGAAGGAAGGAAGGAGAGAGAGAGAAAGATAGGGAAAGAGAGAGAGAGAAAGAAAGAAGGAAGGAAGAAGGAAAGAAGGAAAGAAGGAAAGAGAGAGAAAGAAAGAAAGAAAGAAAGAAAGAAAGAAAGAAAGAAAGAAAGAAAGAAAGAAAGAAAAGAAAGAAGGAAGGAAGGAAGGAAGGAAGAAGGAAGGAAGGAAGGAAGGAAGGAAGGAAGGAAGGAAGGAAGGAAGGAAGGAAGGAAGGAAGAAAGAAAGATTATAGTGATTTCGGGAGATTTTCATTTTAGCAGCCCATTGTGCCCTACACTTCCCCACAAAGAATAAGGCTAATATGTAATCTTCCAAATTCACATAAGCCCCAGTTGATGTGGAACCTAGGTGAAATAACCACCATACTTGGTGGTATTTGTGTTTGATGCTAGGGGAACTCTTCACACCAGGCAAGGCCAGCAGCAATCCTGTGCTAGCTGGTCAGGCACAGAAATACCAAGGACAAATTGACCAGCAGTTAAAGTGCCAGTTCCCCAGGATTTTCCTCAGCTCCCTTCTCCTAATGGGTCTCCAAAATTATGTATAAAAGTCTAGGTTACTTAACTTTTTTATATACATTATATACTTAACTTTTTTTTTTCCACAAAGAGAAAGGCTTTCTAGAGCAGGTGTTATGAATTAAACCTTTGTTACATATGTGTCTCTTAGATATGTGCCTCACTACTATTATGGTCTAAATTTTGTATTAACTATATTTATCATGTTACCTGTGAGAAGTAGTGAAAGTTATCATCATTGCTGTCTTCTTCTCCTCTTCCCTGCCTCACCATTTCTGATCCCTCTCTCTCTACTTGGGGTGCCATATCCTTACATATTAATGCTCTGTCCAGAGGAATATAATTTTGGTTTGCTTATATTTTATAAGATTTTGGAATTTGGGGACTAGATATTTTACAAATTTTTATTCATTTATTTTTCCCCAAAAAGCTGGGACCATTTACTTTTTATCCTGTAGTTTTTTAATTTATAATTTCTTGAAATATAGCTCTGAAAAAAAGACTTTAAAAAAAAACCACTTTATTGTTCTGTAAGAAATGACCAGCAGGATGATTTCAGAAAGGCCAGGAGAGACTTACATGAACTAATGCTGAATGAAATGAGCAAGACCAGGAGGACATTATGAAGAAGGGACCCCAAACTCAAAATTCTCCTTGGACTCTGCCTCAGTGAGGAACCCCACCTGAGGGAAACAAGGTAAACAATTTCATTATGTTTGTGTTTGATGCTAGGCAGGATTGGTTCAATCCTGAGCTAAAAGAATTCCAACCCTATTCAATTAAAGAAACTCATTCAATTCTACTCAAATTCCAGCTCAAGTTTGTAGATATAGCCAGCTTGGGACTCCACCCATTAACCCCCTTCAGTTTGTAGCCAAAGCTCCTATTATAAAAGAACCAATCTCAAATCCTCTCTTGGCAGAGGTTCTAAACATGCCATCCAATGCCATGCTAGGCTACGCCATGCTTTGCCAAGGAAGCCTCTGCCCCCTGGAATAATATTCTTTTCAGTGCTTCCCTCTTTTTATCCTTACCTATTTCCCTAATGAGACTTTATGCTTCTCTGTCAAGATTTCTAACCTTACTTCCCAATCCCTATAATAAACCTCTTTTATCAATCTAGGTTTTCGGATTTGTAAATCCCCTGCATCACCAGAAGGGGCTTCCCCAAACTCTCTACTCTTGTGCCAAATCCCAAGGGGGTGCAGGGGAGCCAAACCTCTTCATTTGGTTCCCTGAACCCCAAACTTGCCGCTAGACCTTATCATTTAACTCCCTGACCACCAGAAACCCTTATCTCATTTTGGTTCCCTAAATCTAGACCTCATCATTTGGTTACCTACTAAAGGGAATCCCAAAACCTAAACCTCATCATATTTTTGGTTTCCGTACCAGGAGCCCCCCAAACTAGGCTTCACCTCATCAATTATATACTTCAATTATATATATGATCAATTCTGATGAACATGGCTCTCTTCAATAATGAGATGAACCAAATCAGTTCCATTTGTTCAATAATGAAGAGAATCAGCTATACCCAGTGAAAGAACTTTGGGAAATGAGTATGAACCACAACATAGCATTTCCACTCCCTCTGTTTTTGTCCACTTGCATTTTTTATTTTCTTCTCAGGTTATTTATACCTTATGTCTAAGTCCAATTTTTCTTGTGCAGCAAAATAACTGTATGTATATGTATACATATATTGCATTTAACATATACTTTAACATATTTAACATGTATGGGTCTATCTGCCATCTAGGGGAGAGGGCTTGGGGAAGGAGGGGAAAAGTTGGAACTGAAGGTTTTACAAGGGTCAATGATGAAAAATTACCCATGAATATATTTTGTAAATAAAAAGCTATAATAAAAAAAATTATCATTCAAATGGATCTACTTGACTATGCTTACAAATCCAAATCACTCTGACTTTCATTGAATGGCTAATAAAATGTGACTCATTATTTAGGTTTTGATGGCTTAGAATGAATACAAATGGCAATTGTTTTCTATTCTAGCAGAAACTTTGAGAGTCTTTCCAGATGGATATTTTTGTGATGGTAAACTAAGCTATCTTTTGTCTCAATTCTTACCTAGCCCTTAGTTACTGAATGGGCTATGCCTCAGACAAACTGAGACTTGGGGGAGACCTCAATTTAGAAAGGTCAAGGTTACCTACTGCATCCTGGGCCATCACAGTTCATCTTGATTTTTATGTTGAGACTGACTGGACTTCGATGACTCTGAAGGAAAGAATGAGATTGATGACTTTGTGCAGCTCTGCTGCATTTAAATTCAACTTATGTGCAAGTCAAGACATCATCCTTACGATGTCATTGGTCTTTTTCAGGAACAAAAAATGAACAACATGCACCACCTCTGTGGCAATCTGGAGAAGCCTATGGACCCATAATGGCAATCTGGAAAAATTATGGATTCCTTCCCAGAACAATGTTTTAAAATATGTAACAAGGTTGTCCTCCATATGTAGCATGGAGATATCATTGTATGTCTCAAAGTGAGACTTCAGTTCCTGCCAGTAAGAGAAGCAATAGGTTAAGGCCAGAAGTTTGGCCTCTCTGCTCTCCTCAGAAAGAGGAGAATTGTATTTATCTGTTATCTTACATATTAGTGAATAAAGTTTTGAAGCTAAACCTCTGATCACTTTTCATTAATGGGGAAAAGTTGGACCCTGAGATTTTTATCCGAGGTTTGGCTCCATTCTCACCAAATATTAACTTCATAATGAATATACACATAGCAAATAGCAAAGACCTGCATTTTCCAAGTCAATAGCAAAACACAAATCAGAGAAAGCATAAATATGAAAAAATATACCAGAAAATAAAGAATGAATTTATTCTCCCATTAGAAATGAGGTAACTCAGTTCTCTATCTCTTCCAATGGGGAAATTCCCCATAGTATCTTGTGTAAGTACTCTGTAGAAAGAGACATAATTAAGACTACTAACTTTTCCCATGTCAGCTTCTCCCCAGAGTCTTATTCTCCCTTTAGCAGTTTAGAGAAGGGTTGGAATCATCCAACCTCTCTCCTGAAGCGGGAAGTTAGAAGTGTATGTAGTAACTGAAGAGACTGAAGAACTATTCTCTCTCCCACTTACCAGCACCATCCCACCCCTCAGTGGTCCACCCTGGGAGAGAAGATTATCTCCATCAATGAGGAGAGAGTCCCGTTTCAATGAGTTTTGTTACTTGGTTACAAATGAAAAAAGTGAAATACCTAGGCTTACATGGAAAGCCATTGGTTAGTGGAAAAGATGTAATTTTTCCCTCCCACAACTTCATGGACCACCCTATTACCTTTAATCTGTCCATAGACCCCCAGTTAAGAATCCCTGATCTAAGAGAGAATCTGGATTCACATACTCTTTCTTCCTTTGTTTCCACAGTCTTCTTCACCAATCCAATTTTCACTGAGGAGAAAAAAATCTATATCTTTAAGAGAAAACAAATGATCATTCTCTTCCAAACACATCCCACTCTTTTGACTATTTATATCAGTCAGAGTTTGTGGTCAGCAGTTTTATCAAACAATTGCAATAGCATAGACCTGAAAAAGATCAACAAGAAATATAGGCTTAGATGCTTGCTATCCTTTGACAAGCAATTGGGTATCTACCCCTTCCTCATTGAGCAGAAGGGAATCAGGAAGTAAATTGTCTGACAGTTAAATGGAGAACAGGTGACTAAACGCCCATTAAAAACAAAGAGGAGATGCAAGAGTTTCAATTCCCATCAAGTCTAACCCAAACATGCCCATAAGAATTTCAGTAATCTCTGGCTACTCCTCATGGCTCCAGGTGTCCCCCCATGTCAGCAAGGAAGTCATAAATGAGGGTTATACTTCCCTTGAACCCTTCCAAGATTACTTCCCAATTGGTTCAGTTACTCTTAAGAAAGATAGATATTGAGGAAATCAAATTATCATTTTTTGCAGATGATATGATGATATACTTAGAGAATCCTAGAGAATCAACTAAAAAACTACTAGAAACAACTCACAACTTTAGCAAAGTTGCAGAATACAAAATAAATGTGCATAAATCATCAGCATTTTTATATATTATCAACAAAGTCCAGCAACACGAGATACAAAGAGAAATTCCATTTAAAGTAACTGTAGATAAAATATTTGGGGATTTACCTACCAAGGCAAAGTCAGGGCCTATATGAACACAATTACAAAACATTTTCCACATAAATAAAGTCAGATCTAATAAACTAGCAAAATATCAAGTACTCATGGGTAAATCAACCAAATATAATAAAAATGGCAATACTACCTAAATTAATCTACTTATTCAATGCTATACTGATGAGATTCGGCACAGAGCAGGAAGCTGTGGGAACCCCATTCTGGTTGGTGCGGGTCCTTCATAAATGAATTTACAAACCTGAAAAGTTAAACTGGCAAAAGAAGTTTATTATTAGAACTAAGAGGTCAGCTTTTGTAGGCTGACTTCCTTAGTGGCAGGTCCAGACAGAGAAGTAAAGACCTAGCAGAGAAATCCTCTAGCAGAGAAAGTGAATAGGGTCCTGTTAGGGAAATAGATGAGAGAGATAAAAAGGGGGTAAGGCTGAAAAGAGAATGTCTTTTCAGTGGGCAGAGGGTTGCTGCTATGCCAAGGGGAGAGAGAGAGGTTCCTTGGCATGATTAGGTCCTCTGCAAGGGACTGAGCTGAAGGAAGCTTGTCTTGGTGGGGGCTGGGAGAAGTTTGAGCTGGAATCAGAATAGAGAATCATGGAATTGTATGAGTGTCCCTGGACTAATCTCCAACTCAATAGAGTTGAATAGAAATCTTGGTCTCCAGCTCTGGTTAAGTAGGAGCGGTCCTGGACTCAACTAGTCCCACCCAGATAACAGAATGAAACCATCTTTTCTTGATTCCCTGGGGTGGGTCTCTCAAGGGAGAGCTTTTTTGAGTGAGTTTCCCAAGCTTTCCCCACAAAGCCCAAGAGAGAGAGTGAGAGTTTTGGGGTTCCCCTCATCAATACCAATCAAACATCCTAGAAATTATTTTACAGAGCTAGAAAAAATAATAACAAAGCTCATCTGGAAGAACAAAAGGTCAAGAATTTCAAGAGAATTAATGAAACAAAATGCAAATGAAAGTGACCTAGCTGTACCAAACCTGAAACTGATGAGGGGAGCCCCAAAACACTCTCTCTCTCTGACTTTGGGGGTTTGTAAATCCATTTATGAAGGACCCACACCTACCAGAAGGGGGTTCCCACAACTACCTGCCCTGTGCCAAACCTCATCATTTGGTTCACTGACCAGGAATCAAGGGGAGCTGAACCTCATCAAAACTATATTATAAAGCAGCAGTCATCAAAACCATTTGGTACTGAATAAGAAATAGAATAGTCGATCAGTAGAATAGATTAGATTCACAGGACAAAATAGTCAATGACTATAGTAATCTAGTATTTGACTAACCCAAAGACCTCAGCTTTTAAGATAAGAACTATTTGACAAAAACTGCTGAGAAAATTGGAAATGAGTATGGAAGAAACTAAGCATTGACCCATATCTAACACCCTATACCAAGATAAGGTAGAAATAGGTTCATGTTTTAGACATAAAGAGTGATATTATAAGCAAATTAGAAGAACAAAGGTTAGTTTACCTCTTAGATCTATGGAGATCTGTGGCCAATGAAGAACTGGAATACATTATTGAATACAAAATGGATAATTTTTATTATATTATGTTAAAAAGATTTTGTACAAACCAAACCAATGCAGACAAGATTAGAAGGGAAACAATAAACTGGGAAAAAATTTTTACATTCAAGAGTTCTGATCAAGGTCTCATTTCTACAATATATAGAGAACTGACTCAAATTTATAAGAATTCAAGCCATTCTCCAATTGATAAATGGTCAAATGTTACGAACCGACAATTTTCAGATGAAGAAATTAAAATCATTTCTAATCACACAAAAAGGTGCTTTATCACTATTGATCAGAGAAATGCAAATTAAGACAATTCTAAGATAGCAATACATATCTTAGAATGGCTAAGATGACAAAAAAAATTAATGATGAATGTTGGAGAGGATGTAGGAAAACTGGGACACTAATACATTGTTGGTGAAGTTGTAAACTGATCTAAACATCCTGGAGAGCAATTTGGAACTATGCCCAAAGAGTTATCAAATTGTGCAACCCCTTTGATCCAGTAGTGTCTCTACTGGACTTATATCTTAAAGAGATCATAAAGGAGGGAAAGGGACCCACATGTGCAAAAATGTTTGTGGCAGCCCTTTTTGTAGTGGCCAGAAACTGGGAACTGAGTGGATGCCCATCAGTTGCAGAATAGCTATATAAGTTATAGTATAAGAATGTTATGGAATATCATTATTCTATAAGAAACAATCAGCAGGATGATTTCAGAGAAGCCTGAAGAGACTTACATGAACTAATGCTAAAGTGAAATGAGCAGAACCATATCATTGTACATGGCAACAGCAAGATTATATAATGATCAATTCTGATGGAGGCGACTCTCTTCAACAATGGGATGATTGAGGCCAGTTCCAATGATCTTGTGATGAAGAGAGCCATCTGAAACCAGAGAGATAACTGTAGGAACTGAGTGTAAATTACAACATAATATTTTCACTCTTTTTGTTGTTGTTTGCTTGCATTTTATTTTCTTTTTCATTTTTTCCCTTTTTGATCTGATTTTTCTTGTACAGCATGATAATTATGGAAACACATATAGAAAAACTACATATGTTTAACATATATTGGATTGTCATCTAGGGAAAGGGCTGGGTGAAGGGAAGGGAAAAAAATTGGAACACAAGGTTTTGCAAGGGTGAATGCTGAAAATTATCCATGCATGTTTTGAAAATAAAAAGGTTTTATTAAAAAAGAAGAAAAATGGATATTGAGTCCTGTTCTGTTTGTCAGCCACATCTTTTTCCAATACCAAAGTCAGTGTCATGATTTCTTGGGGGGGGGGGGATTCAGAGTAAAAGCACAGCAAAAGTTACAAGCACATCAATGGAAATGTTATAATGTCAAAAACTCTAGATTTAGCATCAAAAAAGCTTAGTTTGAGTCTTGGTTTTCCCATTTATTATTTATTCCAACTTTGTGAAGTCAACCTTGTGGGGTTTCAGTTTCTTCAACTGTAAAATGAAATGACGGATTTTATCATTGCAAAGGTTCTTT
Source organism: Antechinus flavipes (assembly GCF_016432865.1). Classification (NCBI taxonomy): domain Eukaryota; kingdom Metazoa; phylum Chordata; class Mammalia; order Dasyuromorphia; family Dasyuridae; genus Antechinus; species Antechinus flavipes. The sequence continues at coordinate 507,389,477 of NC_067398.1, forward strand.
CATTTCTAACATTCTATGACTCAAATGAGCAGCTACTCAGTGAATAGACTGCTAGTCCTGGAATCAGGAGAATCTGAGTTCAATTTCAGAACTGAGTGTCTGAGACACTCATTAGCTGTGTAATCCTGGGCAATTCATTTTACCCTGTTTGATTCAGTTTCCCCATCTGTAAAATGAACTGGAGAGGGAAATGGCAAGCTACTCATTTTGCCAAAAGAAAACAAAAAAAAAAAAAAAAAAAAAAAAAAAAAAAAACAAACAAACAAACAAAAAACTCCAAATAGGGTCATGAAGAGTAGACCCAACAATAAAAGATCTTAAAAAAAAAACTCCAAATAGGGTCATGAAGAGTAGACCCAACCAAAAAAAAAAATAAATAAATCTATAGAGAAAAAAAGGGAGACAAGCATTTAAATGTACACTATCTTATCTTCATTTTACATTTGAGGGTAAGGTTGAGTGATTTATTCAGGGTCACACACCTAGGAAGTGTTTGAGGCTAGATTTAAACTTAAGTCTTCCTAACTCCAACTTTAGGACTTTGTCCATTGCTCTACTAACTGACTCATAAGGAAGATGCTACATTTTAGGCTTTGAGTTCTGGAATCATGCCATTAGCAGCTTTCTAGTTATGACAGTCATTGTTATACACTTAAATGGATACAATGTAAGGTCTAAGACTTTCTTTACTAGTATTTCTTCCTTTTTTGGGTCAACAAATATCCTGAAAATTTCTGCATTCATTTTTGGGGGACAAAGACAAATGATAGAATTATACTTCCTAAGAGCCAGAAGAAGCTTTAAGAGACAAAATTTAAGATATTTGCAAACATTAAAAGGACTGATAGTTTAAAAACTATTTAAAGGAACCCTCCAATAAGGGAAATTATCAGTTTCCTAATTTATCTTTCCTATAAATCAATATTTTCATACATCAAACTTGTTTAAAATATATATGCCATATATTTCCAAACACAAGAGTCTAAATATAGCCCAAAGAGTTGAAATTCAGTTGGTAACTTAATCATTCTTCGAAAATGTGCCAGGTCACATCATATTTAGAACTCAATGTTCTCAAATGTTTTGTTTATGAAGTGAATTTGCTAAACAGATACAGGGTAATAAATTAACAAAGATAGGTCTTTTTGTATCCTAGGATCTTCAAACAGAAATGATTCTAGCCCAAGATTTTCAAACTTTTGTGGCATCTCAACAACTATCATTGATTTTATAACATCTGACATAATAATACCTCCCAAATAATACTGACTGGCATTTGTGAGATATTTATGGAGATAAAAACAAACATTATCTAATTTGATCCTCAATACAACACTAGGGTAGGCAATATAAACATTATATTCATTGTATACCTGAGAAAATTGAGGTCCAGAGAGGTTAAGTCCTTGATCAAATCAATAATGTTAAGGTTGGAGTTATGCTGTCCAGACATCTGATTTAATGTCAACGAACTACCTTTCATATCAAATTGGTACCTTCCAGAAGTATATACAAAGAGGGTATCAAAAGTCTTAGTGTCAAAGTACACAATAGAGACTCAATAGAATGAGCCTCTATTAGATTCTTTGTATTTATCTTTGTAGCTTCAGCTCTTAGGGACAAAGAATAGATCTGAGATCTGATGGATAAAGAAAACTTCTGGATGAGGATATTTTCCCTACCAGTACAAATGAATAATATCTGAAAATCATGGTTTTATAAGGTTACTTGCCATCCCTGAAAGGTTTCCAAAGTCAAAATGCCAGTATTCATCAAATTGCCCAGTGTCAAAGTGCTATATTCCTCAGAGGTCTTGAAAATTAGGTCCTCCTGAATTTGACAGGTTTCTTGTTTGATGGCATGCCAAGCTTTTCTTTTTGGCATATGATAGGCAGGCTAAAAAATGATTGCTGAATTGAACTGAAAAGATGGAGATATAAGAAACAGAGACAGTGAATGAAAGAGGAAGAGAAGAAAGAGAAGGGAGAAAGGGGAGGAAAAAAGAGGTGAAGGAGGAGAAGGAGGAGAAGGAGAAAAAGGAGAAGGAGGAGAAAGAAGAGAAAAAGGAGGAGGAGGAGGAAGAGAAAGAGGAGAAGGAAGAGGAAGAAGAGAAGGAAGAGGAGGGGGAGAAAGAAGAAGAGAAGAAGGAGGAAGAGGAGGAAGAAGAGGAAGAGGAAGAGAAGGAGGAGGAAGAAGAAGGCAAGGAAAAGGAGGAGGAAGAGCAGGGAAAGAAGAATAAGAGGAGAAGGAAGAGGAAGAGGAGAAGTAGTAGTTTGGGAGAGGGTGAGGTAGGAGAAAAGACAGAATTTTGCAAGACTGAGAGGAACGGGACCAAACAGAAAAAAGAGAGATGAGAAAAGAGAAAGTAAATAGAGAAAGAGAGGAGGTAGAGAGGGAGAGAAGAAAACAGAGACAGAGACACACAGAGAGGAAGAGATGAGAGAAGAGGAGAACAAAGTGCCCGAGGGAGGAGGAGGAAAAAGAAGAGAAGGAGGAAAGAGGGAGGGATGAAGAGGAAAAGGAATAGGAGGAAGGGGAGGAAGAGCAGGGAGAGAAGTGGAAAGAGCAGGGGAGGAAAGAAGAGGGAGGAGAAGGGGGAAAGGAGAAGGGGAAAAGGAGGAAGGGGGAAAGGGAGGAGTAGACGGTGGAAGAAAGGAGAGGAGGAGAGCAAAGAGGAGGGAGACCAGGAGGAAGGAGGAGGAGAAGGAAAAGGAGGAAGGAGGAGAAGGAAAAGAAGGAAGGAGAAAAAAAAAGAGGAGAGAGGAGAAGGAGGAGGGAAAGAAGGGAAAAAAGAAGAGAAGGAGGAAGAGGAGGAGGGGGAGGAGAGAAGAAGGGGGAAGAAGAGGAAGAGGGAAGAGGAAATCCTGGAGCAGAAGGAAGGAAGGAGAAGGGAGGAAGAAGAGAAGAGAGAGGAAGAGAATAGAAGAGGAGGAGGAAGGAGAGGAAGAGAATAGAAGAGGAGGAGGAAGGAAAGGAAGAGAATAGAAGAGGAGAAAAAAGAAAACAAAAAAGGAAGACGGGAGAAAGGAAGGAAGGGAAAAAGAAGTAGAGCACACTACAAAGTATATCGCAGCTTCAGGGTGAGTGCCCTCCTCTCAGCTCGGGTTCAAGCCTGGTCCTCCCTGCCACTGGGGGGCGCGAGCTGTCCACTCTTGTCGGCTCCCCGCCTGGGCCGAGCCCCTCCCGCCCGCTCCCGCTGCTCAACGGCCCGCCCCCCCCCCCCTCCCCGCGCCCCTCCCGCGGGCTCGTCCCCCTTCCTGCCCCTCCTCGTCCGGGATGTTGCTGCCGCTGCTGCGGAATAGCTGCTTCCCTTCTTCCTCTCCCGGCGGCGGCGGCGGCGGCGACGCGGAGTCAGGGAACCGGCCGGTGGGGCAGCTGCTGCTCGGAGCCCGTGGGGCGGCGGAGGCGGACGAAGCCGGGAACCACGAGCCGGGGGCCAACCCCCAGCGGCGGCGGCAGGAGGAGGAGGAGGCGGCGGGGCCGGAGGCCGGGGGCCGGGCCCGAGGGGCGCCTCCTCCAGGGAGCGGGCCGCGGGCGGAGCGGGAGCCGTATGTGTCCATGGATCGGGGGGCCGCGCTGCAGAGGCGAGGCGGAGGCCTGAGCGGGGGCGTCTCGGCCGCCGGCTCCCCGGCGCTGTCGGGCGGCCAGGCCCGCCGGAGGAAGCAGCCGCCCCGGCCGGCCGATTTTAAGCTGCAGGTCATCATCATAGGTTCCCGGGGCGTAGGTAAGACCAGCCTGATGGAACGCTTCACCGACGACACCTTTTGCGAGGCCTGCAAGTCCACCGTGGGTAAGCGCCGAGCTCGCCTCGAGAGCTGGGGCACTGAGGGCGCATGGGCTGAGGACTACTGGGAGACATGGGGAAGGGCCGAGACAGGCGCCGGGAAAGGGGACTGGGCCTCAGGGGGGACCCTTTGGGAAGGGAATACAACGGAGGAGAGGACCGAGAAGGCCCCCCCTCTCCCCGGTTCGTGAGAGACCTGGGATCCCTTCCCCCACCCTCGAGGCGAAGATGGGGACCCCGGCTCCTGGGGGCGGCCCCAAGTGCCTCCCTTCCCTCGTGTCCCGCCCCCAGCCCTTGACTGTCCTGGGTCTCCCCTCTCCACATAGTTCCTCCTCAGCTTCTGCTCGCCCCTTCCCCACTTTCCCAGAGTTGACCTCATTTGTCCAAGCGTCCTTGAGCTTTTCTCCTTCCCCAACACTTTCTAAGTACTCCGAAGGGAATGCCCCTTACCTTCAGCCCAACACAGAAAGTGGGTACCCTGAGCCGAGGAGCTTCTCTGGGAAACTTCAGCTACTTCCTACTCGAGATCCCTTTCTTTCTTTCTTTTCTTTTCTTTTTTTTTCTTTTTGCATACGGCTATTTTTCATAATCAGCTTCCCCATACACCTGCCTCTTGGTTCTTTTCCATACTTGTGTATGTTCATCATTCCACAAAAATACCTCCCTTCTTTTATCCTTCTCCAAATTGATTTATTTCTTAGATACCTCTCTGGATGATCTGCTCCCTTAAGACCCTCTTTATTTGCATTTGTTTAGATTCAGCTGTCCCAAGCCGTAGCTGTGTCGTTCTCATTTGAAACTCCTGACAGTCTTATGTTACTTCGGAGGAGGGAGGGGGAGCGGTGTTGGGGGGGAGTCACTTGATACTTCGGGGTGGGACTCAGGCAGGCATGTTGTGAAATTGAAGATAAAGATAACATTCACCTGCTGGGGCACGCGCAGTGGGCTTTCATAAGTTTGTAAGTGACAAAGGTCTATCAAGTTTATCTCTAGCAAAATTTTCCCCTCAGCTTTTGAGCAAAAAAAAAAAAACCTCCCTGAAAGGAACAATATTATGGTAAAACTGGGTATCTATTTATGAGCTACTGATAGGGAGGGCGTAGTGAAATTTGAAATGCTTTTAAAAACTCAATAAGGAAATGGATGAGGATATCAGAATAGTGCAAGTTTGTTAATAAACAGTATGTTGACGAGCACATGATAAAAGACCAAATTTTGTATTCTGTTTCACTCACTGAATTCTGATAATTTATTAATATGTAAATGACCACCCAGGTAGATGGTAATATAACTGTATCAGTATGATCTGATATCAGATCAGAAAGTGAAATTGCCCTGCCTCAATAAAACTAAAATTGAAGGGAAAATTTATGAAAGGAGGTAAATTTATTTATAGTGAGAATACACTGGAGTTCACAGCATTTTATTTGTAACTTAGTTCTGAAAAGAACTTTGAAGAATAACCTGTCATATTGTAATTGAAGAAATTACTTTGTTTTGTCTGGTTATCAATAATTGTCTTTGTGAAAAATCCGATAAAGCTAATCTGGTGGCACCTGAACTGGTGTATATATAATCTAAATAAAGAATAACAGGAATAGTAGAGGATTTTATTACATAGTCATAGACTGGTGGTTCTTTAAAAAGGCAATCACCTTGAATCTTTTGCTTTTAGGGATATCCTTAGGAATGTCCAGGAAAGTGTGTATTCAGTTTTAGATTTTAACTTTTAGAAGATAACTTTTGTAAAGCCAGTGTTGTAAGATTCTGAAAGTTCTATTTAATTTGAAAACTTATGTCATTTCTTTTTTGTGATTTTATTTTGGAAGTTTATGATTTAAAAAAAAAATCAGTGCCTAACATTAAAGGACAGAACGTGTAGATAATTAGTGATTATAAAGCTGTTCTTCATTGCTGAATATTTTTAGTGCTAGTTTTTGTTAAAGGTATATTACACAGATTTTTAAGATGAGTGTTAATTTTTAAGATTTTAAATTGCAATCCAATAAGACCCCATATTTTATATATTTTAAAAATCTAAATTTCTGGTTTAAAAGACCATACATATTATAGATAAATAGAGATATTTTGCAATTTTGTTTTCCTTATTGCTATTTTGAAGCAGTTCTTTGTAGAAGTGTTTTGATCTTTTCTCCCATTTCCTTTTTTTCTTTCTAAGAGCTTCTTTGACACTTATTTGCTTAAAAGTCTGATTTGGCTGCAAATAAGTTGCAGATTTTTTTGGTGAGAATGATAAAAATATTATCTAATGAGATTTATTAATCTTTTTTGAGATTCAATAAACAATGACAAGTTTGCAAGTTTCTTTCTTAATTTTGAGAGTCATCCTTAAATACATAAGAAGTTTAGCACCTATAATTTCATCCTTAAATTTACACTCATGTACACTTGGATAAAGACAACAATTATTAATAAGTCACCTTGATGCTACTGCTGTGCTAGAACTGCCTGAATTGTGGTTACCCCAAAGTATGATATTATCTGATTAATTCAGACCTACCATGACTTGGGTCCTTTTGCTAAGTACACAGAAACATCCTGTGACACTTTGGCTTCAAGGTTTACAAGAAGGAAAACTTATATACTAATTGTAACCAACAGTTTGGTTACATTGGAGGTTAGAGGAAAGGGTGGATGGAACTACTTGTGGAAGAGAAATAATATGAACTGGGCTTTGCTAGAGGAGTTGTACTTAAAGCATGATAAGGAAGGAATTTGGTGTAGAGAAAATATGGTAAAGCAGGACTTTGCGCAAATAGATTAGCTAAATTGTAGGTCTCCCATAGGGCAATTGTTAAGTGAAACTGTAGCATCTTACATGCTAAGAGAAGGCATTGGGAGTTTCATCTTGTGGGCATTGAGGAGTCATGGAATCTTCAAGATGATATGTTAGGAAAGTTGGAAAAAAATTTAGGAAATTTACATTAATTCCAGGGGGAAATAGTGGTAATTGAAAGGAACATGCATATGAGAGAAATTTCAAAAACAGTTGCTAATCAGTCATTAAAGATTTATTAAATGCTTACTATGGGACAGACACTATGCTAAAGGATGAGGATACAAAGAAAGATAAGTGAGTTTTGCTCTCAAGGAATTCACAGTTGAATGGCAGGGACAATGGGCAAACAACTATATAAACAGCTATGTACAGGAAATATAAAAGCTATATACAGATTAAATTGGAAGAAATCAATGCAATGTAGGCATTAAAATTAATGGGGGTTAGAAAAGACTGCCAGTAGAACAGACGTGTCAAACTGAAATAGAAAAGGATAGCTGCTGTCGATTTAGAAAACCACAAATAAACATGCTGTATTTTTATTTTGTTAAACATTTGATAATAATTTTTAAAAATTGGTTCTGACTTCACTTGGCAGTTTCTCTGCTAGTTGTGGCTTTGAGTTTGACACCTCTGCTGAAGAAAGTGGTATTCTAGCTGACTTAAAGAAAACAGAAGGCAAAAGTCTGAGGTGAGGAGGGAGAACATTCTATGCTTGAGGAACACCTAGTTAAAGTATCAGAAGTTGGGAATCGTTTCAAGGACCAACAAAGAAGCTATTGGATGGCAGAGTAAAAGAGTAAAGAGTGTAAAATGTAAGAAGATTAGAAAGGGAAGGGTCGAGTTATGAAGACTTTGAATACCAAGGTTTTATATTGATCTTTGAAGTGATTAGGAGCCACTGAAGTTTATTATAGAATAGAGAAGGCTGAGGGGGGAGGGGAAGAGGAAGGAAGGTGTGTAAGTAACATGCCAAGACTTAAATTGAACTAGATAGGCTCTAAGGTTGACTCCAAGGTTTTGAGATAACTAGGAGAATGATAGACAGAAAAATAACTAATTTAGCTCAAGCTTTAAGTTTTGCAAAACACTTTTCATAAAAACAGTAGGAAAAGGAGGTGCAGAAGGTAGTGGATTTTAGGGGAAAGATGAGTTTACTTTCACATAGTTTGAATATGATTATGATATGAATATGATACGTCCCTTTCATTTGTGTGAAGAACTCAAATGTGTAAAATCTACCAAATCAGATTAACAACTATCAGATAAATAACATATATATTAACCTTAGAGAATTGGGGCCCTGATTTGCTCTTGATCATATCCCTCATATGTATCAGAGACTTGAATAAAGGTCTTTCTGATTCCAAGGCCAGACCTCTATCAGTTGTATCAAAAAAAAAAGTTGTACCTTTCTTCCTAACTGTTGGAGGGAAACAATATATGGAATGATCATTCATTTAAGAAGTGTCTGATGTATTTCAGACCCTGAGAATACAAATACAAAAAAAAAAAAATTAGTCCTTGCCCTAAAAGAGTTGACATTCTATTGACAGTAAATATTGTGTCTACTTCTCTGCCAGATACTAATAGGGAAACTACGTGAACATATAAAGGTAAAGAAATTCCAGTTAAATGATTCAGACATGGAGAGCTTGGTCTTAAAACTTCAGTTCTAGAGAAATCAATTCCAGTTGAAGTGGTCTGGAAAGTTTTTATGGAATATTGTTTCAAGCTGAACCTCAAAGGACCAGTAGAGTCAGGGAAGCCAGTTTGGAGGAGTAAAAGGCTATTGTAACAGTCTAATTATAAGTGGGAATAAATAATGGCAGTATAATGATGAATGGGATTAAGAAGATATGATAAAAACTTAAGAATTATTGGATCCTTTTAAGTCTTATTGCCATTTCTGTTTATATAAAGGATATACCCAAAGTCATGGCAGTTTTAAGTTATTAAAGATTAATATTAGTGAAACTTCACTAAGCCTTTGGATACACTCTTTATAATAGAAATAATTATGTTTGTTTTCTTGAGAGAATTTTGTAAAGATCAGTTTATTCCTGAAATTCATTGGGGTACCATAATATTTTAATTACCTAATGTAGATACATGCAGTTTAAGACATTTACCTCAGTCAAGGCTAGTTTTGGAAATTTAATCCTTTTCTGTTTCATCTGACCTCACACAGAGGAAAGGTTATTCTATAAATGATAGATTATAACCCCTAATTTTAATCCCATTCTTATAAGAGTTTGCTTTTAGTAACAAATGCAACTAGCAAGATTATGGATTTCCTCTAAGAAAAATAACTCATAATATATGATATACTGCTGATGAGTCAGTACTGGATGCTTTGTAATAAAAAAGAAATGGATTAAACATATCAAAAGGAAAATATTAAAATATTTTAATATCAAACTATCTGTAGAATAATTTAAACTTTATAAGATTATATAAATCTTTTTTTTAATTTTAGATGAGGTAAGACACCTTTTTGTAGTATTTTTAATTGAACAGAACATTACTTGATTGATATTGCTATTTAGTATTGAGGCTCATATTGTAAAAACTTTATTGTCTTTTTAAAAATAACATTTAAATATATTAATTGATTTACATAATGAAGATCACCTTTGTATAAGACATTTAAGGACAGGATTTTAAAAAATTAATTATAATCTTGATTACTTAGTTTAAAATTTACTGTAGTGTTTTTTGGCAATTTAAAAAATTGTAAGGAAAGTACAGAGGCAGCTTTTCAAGTTTAAAATTAGTCATGGAAGACGATTTGCCTTGCAAAGAAACATGCATTTTTCCACTGCCTTTCTTATATAACTTTGGTGTCCTTTTGCCTATATTGTGAACTTTCCTGAAAAGATACTATGAAAGCCCTGTTCAGCCTTTTCAATTCTTATAAAGTTATTGGCCTCTTATTTATTTTTTTTTTTTTCAGCTTCCTCTTGTTCTATGGCTAGAAAAGTTTTCAAGAGCAGGAGTAGATAAATGAATGTAGATGAAATTGAAATGTGAAGGGTTTACCTAATGTCCATTTTATATGCATGCTAAATTTTTTGCCTTAAAAAAAAAAAAAAAAAGACCGATCTGTTACATGCACAGCTTTATGTAAGAATTATTACGCGTACTTGTTGATGGTCTTGATTGCTTATATCATGTGTATGAAAGAACATTAGGTTTGGAGTCAGACTTGGATTTAAAGCCTGGCTTTGCTGTTGATTTGATGTGTTTCCTTCGATAACCAATTGATTTCTTTGAATTTCACTTTTCTTGTTTATAAAATGATAAATCTTTCACGGGATTTTTTGGAATATTTGTTGTTCAATCATTTCAGTCATCTCTGACTCGTTTTTGATCTCATTTGGGATTTTCTTGGCAAAGGGTACTGGAGGAGTTTATTATTTTTTTCTCCCCACTCATTTTACAGATAAAGAAATTGAGGCAACCAGGGTCACACAGTTAGTAAGCGTCTGAGATCAGTTTATCCACAGAAGTTTCTAGTTATTGAGTGTGCCATGTCCTAGATAATTTATATATTTTAGGGTTCTTTGGTTGCCTTAAAATAAAAATTTTTTTGTTAAGCATTTTTTTCCTCACCCCCCTCTAGAAAATAAAAATAAACAAAACCTTTGTAACAAATAATAAATAAGCAAAGCACATTCCTTTATTGGCCACGTTAAAAAATTGTAGGCATCATTCTGAATATTTAATTCATCACCTCTTTCTTGGGAGGTGGGTGGCATTCATTATCATCAGTACTCTGGAGTTATGTTTGGTCATTATGTTGATCAGAGTTTATAAGTCTTTCAAAATTGTTCATTTTAAACAACATGTTTACAGTATAATTATTGTTCTTGTTTTGCTCACCTTCATGCATTAGTTTGAACATATAGGTCTTTTTAGCTTTAAATGGATTTTTCCATTCTGGATTTTCTTTTTACCCATTCACAAATGTCCATTTCTCTTAGTTTTATTTTAGTGTCCTGCAGCTTTATTGAATCTATTGTTCTGGTTTCTTTTCTGATAAGATATTCTAGGGAAACCATTATGTCATCAACAAATACAGTAATCTTAGAATAACCTTTTAAATATGAATCATTTGTATATTATTTCTTTGGGAGGGAAGTAAAATTTAAAGTAAGCTTTCCCTTCTAGCCTTTGGACAAGTAGAAGATTAGCCCAAATTTGACTTTTAAAATACCTAGGTAACAAATCAATTAAATCAGCCTTCCTTTACTCCTTTAGCTCTGGCTAGCTCTTCTTTTTTTTTTTTTTTTTTTTTTTAAATATCATCCCTTAGTGATTTCAGATATCATAGGTTTCCATTATTATCTCAATAAAGATGAGCCTGAAATCTATATGCCCAACTCAAATCTCTCTTCAGAGTTCTTGTTCCATGTCACTGCTAGATGTGTCCAGTGGGCATTTCAAATATCAGTCAATAATTATTTATCAAGAGCCTATTCTGTGCCAGACATTGTGATAAGTTTTGGATAAATCAGTATGTCAAAAATAGAACATGTTATTTTCCCTTCCTCATCCCCTCACTGACCCTTCTCTAAGCTTTGCTATTTCTTTCAGAGCAAGAACCTTTCATTTGCCTGGATTTATAACCTTTGTGCTATCCTTTAGTTTTCTTTATTTTCCCTTCCTCCTTTTTTCCTCCCCTCCTCCCTAACCCACATGCTTTTACCACCTCTTGAGTATTCCTGCTTCCTATCTTATCTGTTCTTTGACATAGCTGCTAAATTGATATTCCTAAAGCACATGTTTGAATATGTTCTCAATTTGCTTCTATAGTACCTTTTTGAGTTTAGGTTAAAACACAAAACTATTTTCCTTGGCATCAAATCTTTTGTAGTTTAACTCTAGTTTGCTTTTCCAGCTTTATTTCACATAACACTCCTTCACAAATTCTGTTCTAGCTAAACTGGCTTACTTAATTTTCCCTATAATCAGCATTCCATTTCATATCTCACCTTCTTGACTTTATATATTTTGTCTTCTGTTCCTGGAATTTATTCCCTCCTCTGCCTTTGAAGATCCTGAACTCTCATAGGAAATTAATATTTTTGTGTTTCTCCTAACTAGTTGTTACATTGTATTTATTTATGAATGTATCTGATTTTAAGAGCAAAAACTTCTTGGAGTGGAGGGTTGAATTTGTAATATCTTCCTAAAATGACATTGAAAATAGTATATACTTAATAAATACTTGTTGAATTAAATTTAATTACAGAAAAAGTGTTTTCGAGTACTTAAAGTGTTTTATGTGGAATGGACATTAGATATCCCTGGACTTCTAGCAAAGAATTAATTTTAACTGGAATTTACAAGTAAATTTAAATTATTAGTAAAAACAGTTCTCAAACAAAATAGATTATTTTCCAAGTATTTAGGTTGAAACTGAGCAATAATTTGTGTCTTTTTTACAAGTAGACTTTAAATATAAAATAAACATTAACTATAGTCATAAGCCATTCTAGGACATTGCTGGGTCATAGTTGTTATTTTTGGCTTTAAGTTCTTTGTCATATCTATTGGGTTCAGTCCCTCTCTAAGTTTCTGTATTGGAAACCATCAAGAGAGATAAAGCTTAAAGGATATGAGGCTAAGAGGTAGATTTCAGGGTTGCTATAGGGTCCATACCTGTTGATATGCACAGATGATCTAGCAGCAATATAAATGAGTCAGAGAAACAGATAATTAATTCCAAAAGACAGCAGAGAAAAGAGAAAATCTATTTCTTATTTTAGCTTTCCTTTCTCTCCCCCATAAACCCAGGATAAGTATTTAATATTCTATATCTTTATATGTTTACATGTCTCCCACTTCTTTTTCTATGTGCTTAAATGTTGTTCCCTTTTTGTCAAAGAATCCATAATTTGTATTCAGAAAATCCAGAACCTTGCAGTTCCACATTGTTCCATCCAGGAGTGTGTATAAAGTTCTATTGCCAAGATGATGTGTCTCAGGCAAATGTGAATTAGAAATTGCTTTTGCTTGAGTTCACATTTGAGTTTTTATGTAATGTAGGCAGTATGTTATAAAATGTGTAATTGACTTTAATGAATTATACAAACTAATTGTGACAAACCAGGATAAAAATCATCCTTCAGAGAATTATATGTTACAAATTGTTCCAGGTTTTTTAGATAGAATTAAAATCTATTTAAAACCTGGCCAACTGCATAAACATTTAATGTCTGTCTTGACTATTCATAGACCTTTCTTTTTTATTTTTTTTTAAATTATAACTTTTTATTGACAGAACCCATAATTTTTTACAACATTATCCCTTGCACTCACTTCTGTTCCGACTTTTCCCCTCTCTCCCTCCACCCCCTCCCCCAGATGACAAGCAGTCCTATACATGTTAAATAGGTTACAGTATATCCTAGATACTATATATGTGTGCAGAACCAAACAGTTCTCTTGATGCATAGGGAGATTTGGATTCAGAAGGTATAAATAACCCGGGAAGAAAAACAAAAATGCAAACAGTTTACATTCATTTCCCCATGTTCTTTCTTTGGGTGTAGCTGCTTCTGTCCATCATTGATCAATTGAAACTGAGTTAGAGCTTCTCTTTGTCCACTTCCATCAGAATACATTCTCATACAGTATCGTTGTTGATGTATATAATGATCTCCTGGTTCTGCTCATTTCATTTAGCATCAGTTCATATAAGTCTCTCCAAGCCTCTCTGTATTCATCCTGCTGGTCATTTCTTACAGAACAATAATATTCCATAACATTCATATACCACAATTTACCCAATCATTCTCCAATTGATGGGCATCCATTCATTTTCCAGTTTCTAGCCACTACAAACAGGGCTGCCACAAACATTTTGGCACATACAGGTCCCTTTTCCCTCTTTAGTATCTCTTTGGGGTATAAGCCCAGTAGTAGTACTGATGGATCAAAGGTTTGATCACAGTTTGATAACTTTTGGGCATAATTCCAGATTGCTCTCCAGAATGGTTGGATTCATTCACAATTCCACCAACAATATATCAGTGTCCCTGTTTTTCCACATCCCCTCCAATATTCCACATTATCTTTCCCTGTCACTCTAGCCAATCTGACAGGTGTGTAGTGGTATCTCAGAATTGTCTTAATTTGCATTTCTCTGATCAATAGTGATTTGGAACACTCTTTCATGAGTGGAAATAGTTTCAATTTCATCATCTGAAAATTGTCTGTTCATATTCTTTGACCATTTATTAATTGGAGAATGGCTTGATTTCTTATAAATTAGAGTCGATTCTCTATATATTTTGGAAAGGAGGCCTTTATCAGAACCTTTAACTGTGAAAATGTTTTCCCCATTTGTTGCTTGCCTTCTAATCTTGTTTGCATTAGTTTTGTTTGTACAAAGGCTTTTTAATTTGATATAATCAAAATTTTCTATTTTGTGATCAATAATGATCTCTAGTTCATCTTTAGTCACAAATCTCTTATTCCTCCACAAGTCCTTGTTCCTCTAATTTATTTATAATCTCATTCCTTATGCCTAAATCATGGACCCATTTTGATCTTATCTTGGTATACAGTGTTAAGTGTGGGTCCATGCTCATAGACCTTTCTTAAGAAAGATTTCAGTACACTTTGAATTGACCAAACTTTTTAGAGATTTTCTTGCCCATACGCCCTTTGCAGAACCTTTACCCTTTGATTAAGCATTTTTCTAGTTTTATAAGGAAAACGTTCGCTTATTTATCTTTACCATATGTCTTTGACTTTTTGAAGACATCAAACTAGACATTGTAAGCCAAAGGTGCAATACTTTGAAAGAAGAGAAAGATATTATCACTATTTTATAATGGCTGTCCCTGTGTACATAGTGACATCTAGTAAAAAGAAGGAAAGACAGACAAATTTATTAATTGGTATTCTTTCCTTTTAGATAATATGGTCTTACGGCTAGTCTGTAGCTCTCCTAGAAGGACTAGCAAATTTCCAGTTCTAGTCATATCTCTCTTTAATGATATCCTATAGCCTTACTTTTCGCTGAAGTTATTGATTATCAAAATACATATTGATTTAATTTGTAGGAAGTAGTGTAATAGCAAGAAATAGTACTGGCTTTAAAAATTAGAAAACCTGCCTTTAATGCTCATTATGTTTGTGATAAATGGGGAAAATCATGAGTCTTATTTTCTCTTCTATAAAATAAGGAGTTGGACCAGATGACCTTGGAGGTAAACAGTTCTACATCTTTGATAGTTCTTCCTAGAATATTTCTTATCTCCTTGTCCAGTGACATGGTGACATACATTTAAATCCTTAAAATTCTTGGTGTTTATGGTACTCATTTGGCAAATGCTTGTCATGAGTACTGTAAGATAGATAATCAAATATCCAATGAAACATTGCTTCACCTGGCCTCTGTATAAACAAGTTCCTAACTTATTGGCTTTCCAGGGAGTCGTTCCAAGCAGCTTCACATATAGCTGTTATTTTTTTTCTTTATAATCTTGCATAAAGAACATGATCCAATTCTTACATTGGTATGTCTACTTTTTCACAAAATGCTGACAGAATTAATGTTCATAATAAGTGTGCGGACTTTGTCAGGTTTTGTTAAGAGATTTGTTTGCTTGTTTTTGTACATCATGTCCTGCCACTTTGTCACTGCCACTTTGGTGTATACTAGTGGGGTATACACCACTAAGGACCATTTTCTTTGTTTTATGGGTTGCTAAGACCAAAGAATTTGTCAACAAGTGGCCCTTCTGCTGGTGATGGAACTCTTCATACCTAGCTAAGCTAGTCCCTGGAAGGCTTTCCAATATGATAGACTGACAGAAATTGCTTCTTACTGGCATCTTAATAACCCAATATCACGTACTCCATGTACTAGGAGCAAAATCTTAATTCCTGTTCCTATGTAAGTTAGGATACTTTTTTTAAAAAAGATAGCCTTGATAGTATCCTAAAGACTTGGTTGGCTCAAGTGAATGGAAGGCCCAGGATGTCAGCATCACTTCTTAATTTCCTAAGAACAAAATAGCAGTGAAGAGCTCTTATGCAACAGAGCTTCATTCAGCTAAATCTATTGGAGTTCTCTTTTTGTTAAACACCAACTCAGTCCTTATCCTTGTTCAATATTCTTCTGTAGTGGCTTAATATATATTCTTTTAATAACTGTTGAATGACTTAGGAGTGCCTAATTTTGTTTCAACATAGAACAGGAGTCAGGCCCCACCCCAAAATTGTAACAAATATTCTATAAAATAAGAAGGAAGGTGCTTTACACTGTTCTACATTTTACAAAGTAAAAAAAAAAAAAAAAAAACAGCTTTACACATATCCAGTGAGTAGTAGAATAAGAATGAGAACTCCATTCTATTAGGAGTGTTGCTGTTCCACCAAAATATATATTTTTGCATACTTTTTCTTCCTCTTATGATCTGTCCATCTAAAAGAAGTAAGAATTCTAAAAAGTTTGAATACTAATTGGTAAGTAATAAGGGGATATCAAATGGTTTTGAATAGAGGAGTCATAAGACCAAATCTCTCCATAAGGAAGTATTAATCTGACAGTAGTGTGGAAAATAGTTGATCTGGAAGAGATTAGAATTGGCCTTGACTACTTAGGATAAATTGTTCAGGAGATTGATGAGGAAGACCTGTACTTGGAAAGTGGCAGTAGGAATATAAAGTAGGGAAGGAGATTAGAAAAGTAAAGTAATAGGAAATGATAACTGATTAGCTATGAAGGAGAAAGAAGAACATGGGAGACTATAAATGATGCCATTTATTTTTTAAAAAAGTGAAATCAAGAAGAGCAAATTTTTAGAAAACAATGAGATTAAAATTGATGTGAAAAATGTTGAGTTTTATTGGTTTAGGAATATTCATTGAAGATTTCCTTTGGGCATGTGGATTTATGAGTCTAAACATTGGGAGAAGGCAAGGGCTGGAGATAATACTAATCTTGAAAAAATTATTTAACTTCTTTGCCTATGACTCCTAGTGAGATTGGACTATATTATTTCAAAGATCCCTTTCAGCTCTAAATCTTACAGTCCTGCATAATTTTGGTATTTATCTGCATAGAATATTTTGCATAATATATTCAGTGCCCTAATAGCTGATGGGTTTGGAACCCTACACTTTGATTTGTAATGCCTTTTTTTAAGTCTAAAATCCTAAAGTAGGCAAACATTTTACAATTTTGTTCTTATTATTCTTACTCACTGACAATGAATTATATGTAAGAACATTTTGTGGATTTCAAATTTTAGTCCACTTGTAGGATGAAATAATGATTTGTTTTTACTGTCATTCAATTTTCAAATATATAGCAAGATAGAAAGAAATCTTGGTAATATGATTGGATTGTTGGACTTAAGAAGACTCTAGTTCAAATTCTACTTTTGATGCTTAATAACTCTTTGGTCCTGGGTCACCTGTCCAAAATAAATCTATTGAATTGATGATAAACTCACAAATTGATCCTTGATGCATTAATATGTTTTTCTGACCTAAGACAGTTGTCTGATCTCTAAATATTTAATGTGTTAGATTGTTTTATTTTAGGTAAAAGAATGTGCTCGAGCCAGCTTCAAACCCAAATCCCCTGATTCCTACATTCTTTCCCACTCCAAGCTTTACTGCTATGTTTAGTTTTATGTAACTTATTATTTCAGTCAATATAAAAAGTTGATTTATAGTTTAAAGAAGTCAATTATTTTAAGTTCCATATTGAATTTGCTAATATTAAGATAAGGATACTCTGTTTCTATTTAAATACATGGAACTATCATCTGGAATAAGGCTCTGCCAAATAGAAAGACTGATCTAGGGGCAGCTGGATGGTGCAGTGGATAGAGCACTGGCCCTGAGTTCAGGAGGACTTGGTTTCAGACACATAACACATAACTCGGCCGTGTGACCCAAGGCAAATCACTTAACCCCAATTGCCTCAAAAAAAAAAAAGAAAAGAAAAGAAAAGAAAAGCACTGATATAGTACTTATTTTACCAGTCTTAGAAGAAATTAGGAAATTTATATTATCTAATAAAAAAAGAAAGGTATGTGTTAATAGGATGAATTCAGATATGAAAAAAAATAAAACCCTTTAAAACTTTCTGAGCTATATCCTGAAAAGATAAATAATTAAATGCTAAGATAAAAGACTTGAAGGACATTGACTTTTTGTGAAACCTAGTTGGGTATCAGGTGGGAGCCCTAGTAATCATATCAACTTTCACCCCTCTGTATTAATTGCTATTAATTTGTTTCCTTATTAATTCTTATTTTGGCTTCCAAGCAATAAAGAGAGACTGCTTTGATATTTCCTTATAAACTGATAGAAATGTACAATCTCTTTCCTATTCTAGACAGATCTTTTTTTTTTTTTATAAGTTTTCACTCATCTCTCTCTCTCTCATTTTCAAACCCTGGTCTCATAAGTGTTATTGTTCATATAGTAGAGTCACTTCTTTACTCTTCAAAAGCAGGGGAAAAGAGTGGAATATTCTCAGCAATATCAACCCCTGGAATTGTAGAAAAGTCATTCCCTTAGAATGATAATTTTCTTCATAAGGTCTTTTTACAAAATAATAGTTAAATGCAGATCCTCTACAGTGCCTCTTGAAACACAGATTGTAAACTATGTTTCTCAGGAAAGAAGTTCTTTTCATCCTTTCTCTCTGTTCTTCAGTGGTCTCTTTACCGTGACAGCTACTCACTCTAGAGTGACAATTAAAAGCTACTTTCCAAGATACAATTTCAATTTTTTTCCCCTTAATGTTATTCCTTCTTAAAGACATAGTCATAATATCCAAATCTGTGTTGGAGGGAATAACTTCCTTTAGGAGGCTAAGATGTGGTTACACAACAGGAAGTTGGAAAAATCTAAATTCAGTAAAGGAGTATAGCTTAAGTTACCAGTGATTTTAGATCCACGTGAGGCTAAGTGTAGAGTGACTGCGGATAAATCTTAAATAAAGTTTTAAAAGCAGAAACAGTGATCTTTCTAAAGAAGGGATTGTATGAAATATCTGGAAAGACATAGAATGTATGTGTATGGAATAATAAACACTCTTAATCTTGAGTCTGAGAAGCTAGTTTCCAGTCCCACTCTTTAAGTATGTATTGGTCAAGTCATTTAACTTCCCTGGGTTTCAGATTCTTCATCTGTTAAAACAAAACAAAACAAACAAACAAACAAAAAAACAGGATCTGTTGGACTTGGTGCTTTGAACTGTATCCTTTGCGCTCTAAATTCTTTTTTTTTAATTTTTTATTTAATAATTACATTATATTGACACTCATTTCTGTTCCGATTTTTTTTTCCCCTCCCTCCCTCCACCCCCTCCCCTAGATGGCAAGCAGTCCTTTATATGTTGGATATGTTGCAGTATATCCTAGATACAATATATGTTTGCAGAACCGAAAAGTTCTCTTGTTGCGTAGGGAGAATTGGATTCAGAAGGTATAAATAATCCGGGAAGAAAAACAAAAATGCAGATGGTTCACATTCGTTTCCCAGTGTTCTTTCTTTGGGTGTAGCTGCTTTTGTCCGTCATTTATCAATTGAAGCTCAGGTCTCTTTGTCAAAGAAATCCACTTCCATCAAAATATGTCCTCATACAATATCGTTGTCGAAGTGTATAATGATCTCCTGGTTCTGCTCATTTCACTTAGCATCAGTTCATGTAGGTCTCTCCAAGCCTCTCTGTATTCATCCTGCTGGTCATTTCTTACAGAACAATAATATTCCATAACATTCATATACCACAATTTACCCAGCCATTCTCCAATTGATGGGCATCCATTCATTTTCCAGTTTCTAGCCACTACAAACAGGGCTGCTACAAACATTTTGGCACATACAGGTCCCTTTCCCTTCTTTAGTATTTCTTTGGGATATAAGCCCAATAGAAACACTGCTGGATCAAAGGATATGCACATTTTGATAATTTTTTGGGCATAATTCCAGATTGCTCTCCAGAATGGTTGGATTCGTTCACAACTCCACCAACAATGCATTAGTGTCCCAGTTTTCCCGCATCCCCTCCAACATTCATCATTATTTTTTCCTGTCATCTTAGCCAATCTGACAGGTGTGTAGTGGTATCTCAGAGTTGTCTTAATTTGCATTTCTCTGATCAATAATGATTTGGAACACTCTTTCATATGTGTGGTAATAGTTTCAATCTCATCCTCTGAAAATTGTCTGTTCATATCCTTTGACCATTTATCAATTGGAGAATGGCTTGATTTCTTATAAATTTGAGTCAGTTCTCTATATATTTTGGAAATGAGGCCTTTATCAGAACCTTTAACTGTGAAAATGTTTTCCCAGTTTGTTGCTTCCCTTCTAATCTTGTTTGCATTAGTTTTATTTGTACAAAGGCTTTTTAATTTGATGTAATCGAAATTTTCTATTCTGTGATCAGTAATGGTCTCTAGTTCATCTTTGGTCACAAATTTCTTTCTCCTCCACAAGTCTGAGAGATAAACTATTCTATGTTCCTCTAATTTATTTATAATCTCGTTCTTTATGCCTAGGTCATAGACCCATTTTGATCTTATCTTGGTATATGGTGTTAAGTGTGGGTCCATGCCTAATTTCTGCCATACTAATTTCCAATTATCCCAGCAGTTTTTATCAAATAATGAATTCTTTTCCCAGAAGTTAGGGGCTTTGGGTTTGTCAAACACTAGATTGCTATAATTGACTATTCTGTCTTGTGAGCCTAGCCTTTTCCACTGATCCACTAATCTATTTCTTAGCCAATACCAAATGGTTTTGGTGACTGCTGCTTTATAATATAATTTTAGATCAGGTACAGCTAGGCCACCTTCATTTGATTTTTTTTTCATTAATTCCCTTGAGATTCTCGACTTTTTATTGTTCCATATGAATTTTGTTGTTATTTTTTCTAGATCAATAAAATATTTTCTTGGAAGTCTGATTGGTATAGCACTAAATAAATAGATTAGTTTAGGGAGTATTGTCATCTTTATTATGTTCGCTCGGCCGATCCAAGAGCACTTAATATTTTTCCAATTATTTAAGTCTGACTTTATTTGTGTGGAGACTTTTTTATAATTTTGCTCATATAATTCCTGACTTTCCTTTGGTAGATAGATTCCCAAATATTTTATGGTATCAACAGTTATTCTGAATGGAATTTCTCTTTGTATCTCTTGCTGTTGGGTTTTGTTGGTGATGTATAAAAATGCTGAGGATTTATGGGGATTTATTTTGTAGCCAGCTACTTTGCTAAAATTATGAATTATTTCCAATAGCTTTTTGGTAGAATCTCTGGGGTTCTCTAGGTATACCATCATATCATCTGCAAAGAGTGATAGTTTGGTTTCCTCATTGCCTACTCTAATTCCTTTTATATCTTTCTCGACTCTTATTGCCGAGGCTAGTGTTTCTAATACGATATTAAATAATAATGGTGATAGTGGGCAACCTTGCTTCACTCCAGATCTTACTGGGAAAGGTTCCAGTTTTTCCCCATTGCATATGATGCTTACTGATGGTTTTAAATATATGCTCCTGACTATTTTAAGGAAAAGTCCATTTATTCCTATGCTCTCAAGTGTTTTTATTAGGAATGGATGTTGGATTTTATCAAATGCTTTTTCTGCATCTATTGAGATGATCATGTGGTTTTTGTTTGTTTGGTTATTGATATAGTCAATTATGCTAATAGTTTTCCTAATATTGAACCAGCCCTGCATTCCTGGTATAAATCCTACTTGGTCATAGTGTATTATCCTGGTGACAATTTTCTGTAATCTTTTTGCTAATATTTTATTTAAGATTTTAGCATCAATATTCATTAGGGAGATTGGTCTATAATTTTCTTTCTCTGTTTTCAGCCTACCTGGTTTAGGTATCAGTACCATATCTGTGTCATAAAAGGAGTTTGGTAGGACTCCTTCAATCCCTATTTTTTCAAATAGTTTATATAACATTGGAGTTAATTGTTCTTTAAATGTTTGGTAGAATTCACATGTAAATCCATCTGGTCCTGGGGATTTTTTCTTAGGGAGTTGATTGATAGTTTGTTCTATTTCTTTTTCTGAGATGGGACTGTTTAGGATATTTACTTCTTCCTCTGTTAGTTTGGGCAAGCTGTATTTTTGGAGGTATTTTTCTATTTCATTTAAGTTGTCGAATTTATTGGCATAAAGTTGGGCAAAGTAACTCCTAATTATTGCTCTAATTTCCTCTTCGTTAGTGGTGAGTTCTCCCTTTTCATTTTTAAGACTAACAATTTGATTTTCCTCTTTCCTTTTTTTAATCAGATTTACTAAGGGTTTGTCTATTTTGTTGGTTTTTTCATAGAACCAACTCTTAGTTTTATTAATCAATTCAATAGTTTTTTTACTTTCAATTTTATTGATCTCACCTTTTACTTTTAGAATTTCAAGTTTAGTGTTTGACTGGGGGTTTTTAATTTGTTCCTTTTCTAGCATTTTTAATTGCAAACCCAATTCATTGACCTTCTCTTTCTCTATTTTATACAAATAGGCCTCTAGAGATATGAAATTTCCCCTTATTACCGCTTTGGCTGCATCCCATACATTTTGGTATGATGTCTCATTATTATCGTTTTCTTGGGTGAAGTTATTAATTATGTCTATGATTTGCTGTTTTACCCAATCATTCTTTAGTATGAGATTATTTAGTTTCCAATTATTTTTTGGTCTACTTCCCCCTGCTTTTTTGTTGAATGTAATTTTCATTGCATCGTGGTCTGAAAAGGATGCATTTACTATTTCTGCCTTACTACATTTGAGTTTGAGGTTTTTATGTCCTAATATATGGTCAATTTTTGTATAGGTTCCATGAACTGCTGAAAAGAAAGTGTATTCCTTTCTGTCTCCATTACATTTTCTCCAGAGATCTATCATATCTAACTTTTCTAGTATTCTGTTTACCTCTTTGACTTCTTTCTTATTTATTTTCTGGTTTGATTTATCTAATTCTGAGAGTGCAAGGTTAAGATCTCCCACTATTATAGTTTTACTGTCTATTTCTTCTTGCAGCTCTCTTAGTTTCTCTTTTAAGAATTTAGATGCTACCCCACTTGGTGCATATATGTTTAATATAGATAGTGCTTCATTATCCATGCTACCCTTTAGCAAGATATAGTGTCCTTCCTTATCTCTTTTAATTAGGTCAATTTTTGCTTTAGCTTGATCTGAGATCAGGATGGCTACCCCTGCTTTTTTGACTTCACCTGAAGCATAGTAGATTTTGCTCCAACCTTTTACCTTTAACCTGCATGTATCTCCCCGCTTCAGGTGTGTTTCCTGTAAACAACATATTGTAGGATTCTGGCTTTTAATCCATTCTGCTAACCGCTTCCTCTTTATGGGGGAGTTTACCCCGTTCACGTTTATGGTTAGAATGACCAATTCTGTATTACTTGCCATCTTGTTAACCCCGGTTTATGCTTTCCTCCCTTCTTTCCCCTTTCCCCCCCTTCCAAGTATTAAGCTTGTGAGCACCCCTTGCTTCTCACAGCCCTCCCTTTTTAGTGTCCCTCCCCCCGCCTTAGAGTTCCTCCCCCTATCTTACCCCTTTCCCTCCCAGTTCCCGTATTCCCTTCCGCTTAGCTTATTCCTTCCCTTTCCACTTTTCCCTTCTCACTTTTCAATGAGATGGGAGAAGTTTCACCATAGATTGAATATGTCTTAAGATTTTTCACTTAAAGCCAATTCTGAAGGCAGTAAGATACCCACTATATTCATCCCCCTCCATTCTTTCTCTCAGATATAATAGGTTTCCTATGCCTCTTCATGAGATGTACTACCCCCACTTTACCCTTTTTCTGGTACAATGTCCTTTCCACATCAATTTCTAGAACAAGGTATACATGTATTCTTTATACATCTATATAGTCAAAATATAGTTCCCAAGATTAATCTTTACCTTTTTAGATTTCTCTTGAGTTCTATATTTGTAGATCAAACTTTTTGTTAAGTTCTGGTTTTTTCATCAGAAATAGATGAAATTCGCTTACTTCGTTGAATGTCCATCTTCTTCCCTGGAAAAAGATGCTCATTCTCGCTGGGTAAGTTATTTTTGGTTGCATACCAAGTTCCTTAGCCTTTCGGAATATCATATTCCAGGCCCTTCGATCTTTTAATGTGGATGCTGCCAGATCCTGGGTGATCCTTATTGTGGCTCCTTGATACTTGAATTGGGTTTTTCTAGCCGCTTGCAATATTTTTTCTTTCATCTGAGGGTTCTGGCATTTGGCCACTATATTCCTTGGTGTTTTGATTTTAGGATCCCTTTCAGTGGGTGATCGATGAATCCTTTCAATGTTTATTTTTTCCTCTGTTCCTATGACTTCTGGGCAGTTCTCTTTGATAATTTCCTGGAAGACAGTGTCCAGGCTCTTTTTTTCATCATGTTTTTCTGGGAGTCCAATGATTCTCAGATTGTCTCTCCTGGATCTGTTTTCCAGGTCTGTTGTCTTCCCCAGAAGGTATTTCACATTTTTCTCCATTGTTTGATTTTTTTGGATTTGCTTGACTGATTCTTCTTGTCTCCTCGAGTCATTCAATTCCACTTGTTCAATTCTGATTTTCAGTGAAGTATTCTCTTCACTCACTTTTTTTAAAATCTTTCTCTAATTGTCCCATTGAGTTCTTTTGTTCTGTGGAATTTTTTTCCATTTCGCCAATTTTGTTTTTTAGAGAGCTGTTTTC
Organism: Antechinus flavipes; assembly: GCF_016432865.1. NCBI lineage: Eukaryota > Metazoa > Chordata > Mammalia > Dasyuromorphia > Dasyuridae > Antechinus > Antechinus flavipes. The sequence goes on from NC_067398.1 coordinate 507,413,784, forward strand.
TGTTTCCAGTTCACTAATCCTATTTTTCAAGGATTTTACTTCTTTATCCACTCTCTCTTTAACTGACTTCTCCAGGCTCTTTTGCCACGCCTCCCTCTCCTTTTCCCAAGCTTCCTTCTCCTTTTGCAGAGCCTCCCTCTCCTTTTCCCATTTTTCTTCTAGCTCCCTTGTGAGAGCCTTTTTAATCACTTCTATGAGGTTCATCTGTGCTGAGGAACAGACGATCTCCTCCTTTGGGGAATCACCTGGGGACTGCCTGTTTTTAGTCTCCTCAGGATTTAGAGTCTGCTCTCTATCTGTGTAGAAGCTGTCAAGGGTTAAAGTCCTCTTCAGCTTCTTGCTCATTCTGTCTATTAATCAGAGACAAACTACCAAAGAAAAACAGAAAAAACTGGAGTCTTTCTTTGGGGGGGGGCTGGGTGTGTTATCGAGCTTCCTCTACAGACTGCAGGGGGCAGCAGTGAGGCACTAGCAGGACTGTGCTGCGCCTGCGCTCTGAGATCCCAAAGCGTGCTGAGTCACTGAGGGGGGGGAAGGGGGGGGCGGCCAGGTCCTGAGAGACTCCAGCTGTTTGGGGTTGTGTTCTTCAGCCCCGGTGTTTTTAGCTTCTCTGCTGGGCTGTTGACTTGCTGCAGGTTCCAAACCTGTAGCGAAGCTCTCCCCGCAGAGACGGCTACGATCACTCCCCACCCCCTCTCCAGTCTGCTCCCGTGCTCTCACTGCCGCTGCCCGCCGCCTGCGCCCGATCTAAAACCACCCCAGCCCTCCAGTAAAGACAGACCTTTCTTGGCGGATCTCAAGGATGGCTTCTCTTGGTAACTATTTGTGGGTTTTTTTCAGTCAAGCATTGATTCAGAGGCTTGTAATGAAGTGGATAGTGAGAGAAAGCGCGGAGCTTATGCAACTGTGAGCCTCCTCTCCGCCATCTTAACCGGAAGTATCTGCGCTCTAAATTCTTGATGCTTTGAGCTCTAAATCTACAATTCTGTGATCTTCTGAGGATGTAGCATGAGCCATAATGGAAGAGAGTGCTATTAGGGAAAAAGGGACAAAGACAAAGGAAATATATTCCATAGTGCTTAGACAGAAGTGTTCTGATCATTTTAAATCTTCATTCGATTCTTTTTCTTGTTTGTGTTTTGTTGTTGTTGTTGTTGTTGTTGTTGTTGTTAGTAATGATTTGAATACCACAAAATGTTTAATGAGGCGCATTTAAAATGCTAGCTTTATTAGCCTTCCCAAAAAGATAATATTTTTATTGTACTTTTAAAAGGGAATAAAAAATGGTACTTAAATTCCCACTTTCCCAATGATTTATTTCTCTTTTTAAAAGACAGTAAGTGTCCATAGTTTGTGGAAGGAGTCATTGAAATTGGTGTTGCATAAATTGGATCTTGCACAAGAACACTGTGTTTCAAAGCCCAATGATACAGGGTGGGGAGTGGTTTACAGTAGTAGCAGACAGAAATGAAAAAATGTCCCTGTGGATAGTTATATGGAATGAAGCACCACCTAGGAGTCTGCAGCAAGCTAGAGGTAGGAGGCCGAGTAGGAGAATTAACTGGCTCTTCAACTAATATGTCTGCCCTGGGTTGAATGAATTCCTTGGGTAGGAATAAACATTGTACCTGTTGAGGAATATATGAGAATCATTAGAAGTAAATATATTAGATTTGGATATAGTGACTGATGTTTATATAGTTCTCTGTTTGGATTTGTTTTTCAGACTGAGTTTTTACTTGTTTGATTTTCTGAGACGTACATCATCACCTTTAGACTTCCTTTTTGAGGAAGTATGTATAGTATAAAAAAAAGTAAGACTAATGAACAGTGGCTTTTTTCACCCACATTCTGTCAAGATGGATGTATACTTAACAGTCAATTATGTGCTTATTTGGCCCATTCTTTAAATGATTCTAGATGAAAAAGAAACCAATTTTTGTCATGTGATTATTCTTGATCAATTAAATGAATGCACACATTGTGTATAATTGATACTTGAGAGCAAAGTATGTCTTTATGTATATTTATAATTCTACTTTTGCTGATTACAGAACTAACAGTTTGAGAAATGTCTTAGGTTGTGGTCAGTTATTTTATAATTCAACATATGCTAGCAATCACTTTTATGCAAAATCAGGCCAAAAAAGCCCAAATCTACAGGACTTATAAGGGAAAATGAAATTGGGGGCACAAGATCCTAGTTTCAGTAATAAAAAAATAAAAAAAAAAGATAAGAACTTTAAAAAAAAATGATAGCACAGTATTAGACCTTAATAGTTAAATAGTTAAGATATACATAATTATATATAAATAGTGGTGACACCCTTGGCCTCAGGCTGCTGTTCAAACTGAACCAAGATTCAGGTTTCCCAGAGTAGAGCTGCAGCCATGGGAAAATTGTAGAATGGATTCTTCTACCCACAGCTCCTATTGCACCAAAAAATATACAATAAATATGGTATTTTATCTTTAAAAAGAGCTGACTTATACTTGTGGAAATAGGTCCTGAACTTTATCCTTTGGGAAACCCCCAAACTACCACCTTTTGGGTATTGCTTTGTAGTTGTTGGGATTAAGCAGAACTCTCTCCATTCTACCTCCTCCCTTTGCCCCAGTAGCTCTCATTTCTTGAAGAAGATGATCATACCCCAACCCTTAATTTCTAGCAAGCACATAAGTTTAAGCCAGGCATCTTTCCCATAAGCCCATGGGATATTGGTGGCTTCTCTTCCTCCACTCCCAGTCTTTCTGTGAGGTCATTGCTCCAGCGGGATAGAATGGTAGGGGAATAATTGTAGTTTGTGAGTTTAGTATCAAGTGGTATACTTTTCTGGGTCTCTCTATCTTTTGAGGATGAATCCTGAAATCATTCCCTAATGTGTCAGTTGCATTGGTACAAATTCAAACCATCAAAATATTCAAGTTTCTAAATCAAGCATAATTAAAACTAATTACATATAGCTTAAACAAGGATTTTTACTTCCTTTTAAAAAGTTGTATTTGTCTTTTGTTATATGTAGTCATATCTACATGAATATTATCAACTCTTTCATCTTATAATGAACTCACCCTTGTATAAAAGAAAAATAGTTCAGCCAAAACAATTTATAAATTGATCTAATTTGTCAATTTATGCTATACTCTGCCCCATAACCCCCTCACCTTCCTGCTAAGAGGTGGAATGAATTCTTCTTTATCTATTCTCTAGCAATTGTAATTAGTCATTACTGTTCCTCAGAATTTAGTCTCCATTTAATTTTTTCTTCAATATTATTTGTAAAATAATTTTAAAGATTGTTCTTCTGGTTTTACTTTGCTTACTTATGTGTATGAGTGTATACATGTGTATATATCTATATATTGTGTATATATATAGTGTGTGTGTATGTGTATATATATATAGTGTGTGTATGTGTATATATATACATAACTTATTTTCTCCTATTTTTCTGTATCTTTTGTCATTTTTAGTTAAACAATAATCTTCCATTTTACACATGTACCAAAATTTATTCAGCAATGGATACTCACTTTGTTTAATAGGGTTTTTAATATCCTATTTTTCCTATAATTCAAATGGAATTATTTCTATAACAAAAGCACACCCTTCTGGGTTATAAATTGTTATGACCTTTACTACTTTAGCAGCAAATACAACTGAATTGATGTTCTATATTTCACTCCATTTTTAGTTTAATAATCTGATTTGCTGTTCAGATTCAAAAGATACTTTGATTCAGGGACTATACCTGCAGAATATCCTTGAGTACAGAAGGTTTAAAGATCACTTTCAAACAAAACTTTATGAAGTAGTAAGTCTTTAAAAAGAAATATTTAATCCCATGAATATCATATAAACAAGTAAATATATATATATATATATATTACAAATAAAGGGCATGAAATAGATCTTCACTAGTAACAAAAACATGGCATTTATTACAATTTTTTAGCATAATTGAGGTCAGGATTTAATGGTTATACAATTATTTTGTAGAGAACATAGAGGATAGTCTATCTAGTTATCTATCAGTTTGGAAAGATGAGATTAGGACAGATTGTGAAGGGCTGTAAATATCAGAGGGATTCATATTTTATTTAAAATATAATGCCAGTGAAAACTCCTAGATCAGAGGAGTAAAATGGTTAGACATAGACTTTAAGAAGAAACATTTGAAAACTATTTGAAAGATGGACTAATCAGTGAGGGGAAGAGAAATCAATTAGGAAGTTACTGCAGGGCAGAACAAAGGTGACAAGGTCCTAAACTTGGGGTGGTTGTGATACGGATAAAGAGAAGGTGGTAGACATATAAGAAATTAGGAGGAAAAAATGGTTTTAGGGGATTTCTATTTGAGACTCATTAATTTTTAAATGTCTGTGGGACATGCATGTGACATCCAACAGGCAACTGGAAATGCAGAAGTGTAGCTAAAGAGAGTTGAGGACTAGATGGTTGTTGGGTTGTTATCAGGGTTAATGACAAGAAGCCCTTACTAGAGAGGCTATGGTATATTGATAAGTGACTGGGAAGATTAAAGCATGGTCTGGGCATCTGGGGTGGCTGAAACCTTGAGAAGTAAGGTAGTCACTAAAGGTGAATGTGTGGAGAGAGATGAGGGACTGGGCAAGAGATGTATGTTGATATGACAAAGGACAGGCCTTTGACATACCCAAAGAATCTTTTAGTATCTGACAGGGTTTAGTGGGTGGGAGAGAAGTAGGCAGTACCTGCTACCTCTACTTCCTTTCTTGTCATTCTCTCTTTATTTCTTCAATTTACCTTCCAGCCTCATCATTTAAACTAAAATGCATTCTCCAAAGCTAGCTCTCTAATGACCTTTTCCTAACTGTCAGCCTTCTTGACCTTTCTGTAGCCTTTGTTAATAGACATCACCTTTTCTTGATGCTCTTCTCTCTTAGTTTTTGTAACACTGTTTTCCTGGTTCTTCTCCTACCTGTCTTCCCAGTGCAGGTTCTCCTCCTCCAGTTCTTCTCAATCTGATTTGCTGGATATTTGTCTAAATCATGTCTGTTAGCTGAGAGTCCCTGAGCTGTGTCCTGAGCCCTTTTCTCTTTTTCCTATGTACCATTTCACTTAGTGAGCTCATTGGATTCAATTATCATCTCTATGCTAATGGCCTAACCTCTTTCTATACCTCTACACTCAAATTTCCAACTGTCTGTTGATTATCTCAAACTAGATGTCCTACAGACATCTTAAATTCAGCATATCCAGAACTGAACCTTTTGTGTTATTTACCAAGCCCTTTCCTCTTCTTAACTTCCCTGTTATAGTTAAGGGTACCACCATCCTTCCAATCACCCAGGCTCATATAACCTAGGTGTCATCTTTTACTAATTTCTCTTATCTCCTATATTTATTATGTTGTCAAACCCTGTAATTTCTGCATTTTTCACATCTCACAAATACACCCATTTCTGTCCCCTGGCATTGTCACTATCCTGGTACAGGCCTACATCACCTCCACCCTAGACTATTTTAATTCTCTCTGCTGGGTGGTCTGTCTGCCTAGTCTCTCCTCACTTTTGTTCATCCTCTCCTTACCTGTCAAATTGATCTTATTGAGGGGTAGATCTGACCATGTCACTTCTCTTGTTTAATAAACTGTACTTTTCCTTCCATGATCAAATATAAAATCTTCTGTTTGCCATTCAGAGCCCTTCATAATCTTTCTCCCTCCTCCCATCTTTTAGTCTTCCCATGCCATACACATCCACATACACTCAAAACACATTACATTCAGTTCAGTGATACTAGCTTCCTTTATCTTCCTTATACAAGACATTCCGCTTCCCAACTTCAATTGGCTGTTCCCTATCCCTGGAATGTTCTCCTTCGTCCCTGTTTCCTGGCTTATTTCAGGGCCCAGCTAAAATCCCTCTTTCTACAGGAATCCTTTCCTAATTCCCCTTATTCTTTCTTCTGAGTCAGTTATTTTCAATTTGTTCTGTATCTATCTTGTTTGTATGTAGTTGTTTCACATGCTCAAGAGCAAAAACTCTTTTACTTTTTTTCCTAGCCTTTTCATTTAGCATAGTGCCAGGCACATAGTAGTACTTAATATGTTTATTGACTGACTTAACCTAGAATTATTCACTGTGCCCCTCTCTGATACGAAAAGGAAGAAAAGATAAGTTTCTGGCATTCTAAATTGGACTTCTCAAGGTATTTTACTATAGAATCTTCATTTTGCATATTGGTTAGATTCTCTACTCTTATACTTAAATTTCCTATGCTTTTTATGTATACTATATTATTTTGCATCTGACCCATTAGGGTAAATAACTTTATACAGATCTAACTGCTTTTGATAATTATTTTTGTAGGAAAGTGCTTTCTGATTTCCCAAAAGTAACTTACATACTAACTTTCTTTGAATAGAGATGATAATTGAATATATGTGAAGCAATGAGATCACCAAGTGCCATAATATTTAAAGAGAAAAGAAAAGGACCCAGGACAGAGCTTTAAGGGACACACATGATTAACAAGCATAACCTGGATGAAGATCCAGCAAAGCAGCTTGGAAAGAGTGGTCAGCCAAATGGGAAGAGAACCAGAGGAGATAGAATCACAAAAATTTAGAGAAAAGGGAGTAGTAAGGAAAAGAGGGAAGGTAATCAGTAATTTCAGGGGATGCAGAGGGGTCAGAAAGAATGAGAACTGAGAAAAGTCCAGTAGATTTGGCAGTTAAGAAATCATTAGTGAGTTTTAAAAACACTTTTGAATGTACTTGATTCTACAAATTATAGAGGTTAATTTTTAAATATCTCAATATTTAAGCTTAACTGCTCTTTTATTGACATTGGTTTGGTTTGTTTTTTCCCCACATAAAACTATTTAGTTGGAACTGAAATCATTTTTTCCTTCTTGTTGAATTAGGATAATGAAATTAGTGAACTTAGTATGCATTGAGCCAAATTCATCCATGGACTGTTATCCTATTAGACATTGAATTGTTTCCTTAAGGAGGTAAAGTCTTTTCTCTAGGCTTCTAAAGCAAACTTTCCCAACCTCTTTTTTTTTTTTTTTTTTTTTTTTGATTAGACATTCCTTTAAACTTATCTCAATACATCAGACAAACTTTCTTTTCTTTCATATATCTTGAACTTTTTATATATACAAAATCAGAATCTGAGCCCATTCCTGTACCTTAATAAGATTCCATTCTGCAATATACCCAACAAATAATCACCTTAGCTTTATCTGAAAACTTTAGTGAGAACAATGGTGAGCACTCGATAGTTCTAATTTTCAAAAAGCTCTTTGACACCCATTTTCCATCTCTATACATTCTGGGGACAAATAAAACAAGTCTTTACCTTTTTTCACAAGGTGTAGCCTTTGAAGACAGTTGTCATGTCTTCTCCTTAAGTCTGTTCTTTTTTCCCCTAAGACAGCTGGGGCTAAGTCAAGGTCTGAGTCTAGATTTGAACTCAGGTCCTCCTGACTCCAGGGCCTTTATGAAGCACTGTGCCACCTCGCTGTCCTAATCTTGTCTTTTTAAAGCTAACTGTCCCTGTTTCCCCAGAGAGCCACATGTTGTGAGGTCTTTAACCATTCTGGTATCCTTTCTCTGTTTCTCTCCAGTTTATAAATGTCCTTCCTAAAAGGCCCCATGCAGAACTAAGCATAGTATTCCAGATGTGATGGAACTTCTGCCCATGCATTCTTTCTCCCTGAAGTCAACAAAACCAAAGTGGTATCTATTTTCTTGGCTACTATATCACCTTACAAAGGGTACATGTGGCACTTGCAATTCAATAAAATCTAGATCTTTTTTTCTCCAGATTAAACTGACCAAGCCACTCCTTTGTCTTGTATTTGAACAATTGATTAAAAAAAAAAAAAAAAAAAAAAAAAAAAGGCAGCTAGATGGCACAGCACCAGCCCTGGAGTTAGGAGGATCTGAGTTCAAATTCACTCTCAGACACTTAACACTTCTAGCTATTTGACCCTGGGCAAGTCACTTAACATCTCTAAACAACTAAGAGTGTCAGTGCAGAGAAAGTATACACTTACTTTAGTAGTAGAAATTTCTTACCAGAAGACAGGAAGGAATAAGCACTTATTAAATATCTTCTATGTGCTAAATGCTTTACTAATATCTCATTTGATCCATATAGCAATCCTGGGAGGTAGGTGCTATTATTAATCCTAGTTTTATAGTTGAGGAAATTGAGGCAGAAAGATAAGGATCACACAGCTATTAAATATGTCTTAGACTAGATTTGAATTCGGGTATTCCTGACTTCAGGTCCAGTGTGCCACATAGCTCCATTAGGAATTCTCTATACCAATAGAGACTGGCCCCTACCCATCTATATAATTATTTGTAAGGAACTATCACTTTATTTGGTACCATAATTTCAAAGAACCAGTTAACTTTAGATGGAGCCAAGTGTGCTTGATGTGTTCCTTGAAGGAAATGTTTTCATGAGTTAATAACAGTCTGTAATATACTTCATAAGCCCATAACTTTATTAATTTAGGTATATGTTATATGTATTTTTAATGAAGCTGCATCTTTGATACTAGGAAATGATATAATATAGAATAATAAATGAGGAATAATTCATAAGCTATCAAGCATGGTGAATTTTACAACTGAATTTTGTACCAAAGTTGGGGAAAAAATAGATTTATAGACCAGTACCATTCCTCTGCCTCCCTTTAATGTTATAATGACATGATTATTGGACTTTCACGTTCTACTATGAATAGAATTGTACATGTAAAATAGAGAAATGTGATGTTTTTATTATTTTAAGTTTTCTTTTTATTGTTTTGGCCTCTTATTTTTTCCTCTTTACTCTGTTTTATTTATAGGTGTTGATTTTAAAATCAAAACAGTAGAGTTAAGGGGAAAGAAAATTAGATTACAAATCTGGTAAGTAAAACAGTGTGCACCTATGCATCTAGCAATGTTTGTGTATATGTGTGTGTTGTTGCTGTGGTTGTTTTTAACATAGATCCATGCTTGTCTAATAAAATTAAACTGTTCTAAGCTGGTTTTTTGTATTTCCATTTTCTTGTTACCTCATTTCAAAACATATAGAATTTAGGTTGCTTCTTACTTCCTTAGAAGACAAAGAAGCAATAACTTACGTTGTAAAAGTGGCCTAGCATACTTTAAGTGTGAAAATATGGAAAATTAGCCTAGAGAGCACTGGACAGCACTGTAGTGAGAAAAGTACTGGACTCAGGAGTAAGTGGCATTCTACCTGGTTATGTTTAGTCATATGACTCAGCAATAGTTCTCTTAGTTCAATTTCTTTAACAAAATTCTGTTAAGTACTTTAAACTGTAAAGTATCGTGCAAATTAAGGCATCATAATCTTCATTATCATCATTATAAAATGAGACAACCTTTTGAAAAAAATAATTTAGTCAGATAAGACAGCATTCACCACTTTAGCCTTTTCTTACAAATAAGGCAATTTAGGAAGGTGAAAACTACTATAACAAAGAGGCAGCATTTGTTAGTTCCTTATTTTATTTCTTTGACATGCATAATAAAAATGCCATCCAAAAAATAGTTCAAATGTTATTATTTACTTATTTTGTATTTATGTAACATTTTGCAGTACTTTCTAAGGAAAATCCCAATATTTAAAGCCAAATCGGTCAGTTAAAAAGAAAGAGAAAATTGTCCCTAGGAAGTAGAGGCACCTTTGAATGATATAGCATGGGTGTTTTGCAGTGAGTCATATGTAAGTAACCCTTCAGACCATAATTTTGATGTTGCTTCATTCTATTTAAAAATCCCATTTGTGTAGATTAGATGGCCTGAATCCAGTCTCGGGAAAACTTTTTACCCTTTAATTTTAATATCATGTTCTTTGATATTATAATATGTTAGTATAACTTAAATTGCACATATGATGAAAGAATAAACCAGCTCTCCTGCTATCTTTTAAACAACTAACTGGCTTTTCTTTAACTTTTAACATTGCTTGATGCACAGATGGCATTTGAAATTACATCTAGCGCTGAAAGTTCTTTTGTGGAAAAGAAAAAGGAAATGAAATCTAGTGGTGGTTTAAAAAAGACACCATTGAGATTTTCTGTTACGCCATTTTATTTTTAATGACATAGATGCAGTATACTCAGCTTACTAACTCCTCTTGGCAGGTCAACTTCAACTCTGTTTGTCACATCATGTGTTTGTTTGCTTCCATCTGCGTTAATTGCTGCTTCATCTTTGGCATCATCGGTCACCTAATGCTTGAATGTTAGTGGCATGTCTTCATTCTTCATCTGTGTCCCTGTTTGGGACATAGCTACAGCAGAGCCCACATTGCTTGTCAGTGACATCCTGGAGTTGTCTGAGGTAATACTTTTTATTGGGGGGAGGGTCATTTGTAGCTATCTCAAACTCACTTTATTGTTGTTGTTGTTTTAAATTATAAAACCTCAAATTTTTGTTTAAAATATCTTACGGAAAAGAAATTTTGATTTGTGAATCATCATCCTTTAAAAAAAAAAAGTAATATTTGAAAATACTACTTTTTAAAAGCATCTTAAGAGGGAAAACTGGGAAAGATTTCAATTCTACCTTTTTAATGAAAGAATCCAAAAACAGTAAAAATAAAATAGTTTTCCTGCATCAGTTACTTTTTGTATAAGTATTTCTAAAGTAAAAAGCTACATTTAAAAAACTTATTTTGTACAGCAATTATAAAACATAACACCTAGATGGGTACCTTAGGTATTTTTGATGATATGAATGAGTTTGAGTCTTGTGAAAAGATCTTTTGAATCTTACAATTCTTATAATAAATCTTAAAGATTGAGATGATTAATCATTGTAGGTACTTCCTTATTTTGGTGACTACAGCCAAAGACACTATTTGTCTTACATAATATGCTTAATATTTTAAAGGTAACATTTTTTAAAATTTGTAGTGGATATTAATCAGATTCCTTAAATTGTTCCAATATACTAAGGCAACACTATTTACTTACCACTATAATTACTTACCTCTGTAAGACTACTTTCTAATGATTATCTTTTGATACTCTACAAAGTAAAATAAAACCTTGGCTAGATATTAAGAGGACTTTTATACTGAATTTCATTTTATGGGAGATAAATCATTTTGAAATAAAAGCCTGTTGTAATCACTGATATTTAAGACATTACTGTTATAGGGTCATTCACAAAATCCTAACTTTCTTTTTAAAATTTTTTTCTTATTCAAATTTGTAGACCTCCTAAAGTCTTATCCATGGATTTCTTAGAGGTTTGTGGACCGTAGGTCCAGAACACTGTCTTTAGTGAGATCACTGAGATATTTGGAAGTTCTGTGTTTAAATCCTGCCCTTGTTATTGACTAGTAGTATGATCTTAAGTCACTTTATGTCTCTGGGTATCAGGTGTTTTTATCGGTAAAATCAGGGAATTATCTTCTATGGATGTAATGAACAAGATAAATTATATTCTATGAATTGTAAATTAGATGCTCTGTAGTAAAGGTGAGCTTTTATTGAAAAAAATTGATAATACTTATGTCAGCAGAAAATAATAAGATATTCATATTCAAGAAGTAGGAAATTAGTTTATTGTATTTAAGATTCCTAAGTCCTTTTGAAGTCCATCAAAATATGTCTGCATTAGTCCTTCCCTTCCTGGGATCTCTCTACCCTTTATCATCTTACAACTCTAGAATACAGTAAATCTTCTGACAAGCAAGCAATGATTTTTTCCAGTTTGTGCCAAAATTTGGACAATTCCTCACCAAAAATTAAAGCCCATTTTAGCTTTAATTAAAACTTAACATCTTTCATTTACTCAGTGATTTTTATGTTATCTGAGTATAGGTATTCTTCATCTAAGATATATCTCATTTGCACATATTCTGCTTTTCCCTTGGGTGGTACAATGGATAGAGTGTCAGTCCTGGAGTCAGGAGGATTCGTCCTCCTGAATTCAAATCCTGCCTCATACACTTACTAACTGTGTGGCCCCAAGCAAGTCACTGTTTGCCTCAGTGCCCTCAACTGTAAAATGAACTAGGGAAGAAAATGCCAAGAAAATCCCACATGGGATTACAGAGAGTCAGACCCTACTGAAATGACTGAAGGACTAGCATAGAGCCTAGTCAAGAAGAAAAAAAATGTTAGCTTTCATCCAGTTTATCTTAAGTTAGTGAAAAGTATGAATTATAAGATATATTAAAAAGATTAGCTGCTTTGTTCTTTGAATTGTATAGGAACTATACCCTTTTCCCAGTTTAGGGGACCTTCCAGACTAAGAGATGAGCCTCATTTGTATGACACAGTTTGTTAGTCCTTAAAAGTAGCCTGTTCTCCATCTATCAATGCGGGTCACAAGCCCCTGACACTGAGAGTCTTAGTATACTAGTTATCTAGTGTTCTGAATTTAAGTGACTTGACCAAAGACACATCCCAGTGTGTCACAGGGTGATTGTTTGGAAACAAAAAATAAGGCCGTGTAGTATTTCCTACTTTATTCATTTTCTTTTCTAATTTTTTTTTTTTTTTTGCGCACAAATATTGCAGTGCTAAATTTCAACTATGGTATATGTTTTTTCCTTAATTCTTAACTTGTGCTCCCCACCACCCCTTATCTCCCTCCCTTCTTTCTCTCAAAGTCCTTAATAGGACTTTTCTACCTCTTCATGTGATTTAATTTGTCCCGTTATACCTCCCCTTTCCTCTTTTTCCAGTACAGATCTTTTTCCACTCCTTAATACCTTTTTCTTGGATGTCATTACATCATAGTCCATTCATAATCACTCTCTCTGCCCCAGAGACAGATACAATTTTCAAGAGTTACAGATAACATTTTCTCATCTAGGGTTGTAAACTGTTTAACTTTTGAATAACATATATTTTTCCCCTTTTTACAAACTTTATGCTTCTCATGAGTCCTATATTTGTAGATGAAATTTTCTGTTATGTTCTCTTTTTTTTTTTTTTATAGAAATGATTGAAAGTCTCTTATTTCATTGAAACTTCATCGCCTCCCCTGAAAGATGATACTCACTTGGCAGTTAATTCTTGGTTGTAACCCTAGGTCCTTTGTCTTCTGGAATATGGTATTCCAGGCCCTCTTTATTGTAGAAGCTGCCAGATCCTGGGTAACCCTGATTGTTGCATTTTGATATTTGAACTGTTTTTGTCTGGCAGCTTGCAGTATTTTTTTTCTTGAGATTATAGTTTTGGAGTTTTACAACAATGTTTCTTGGGATTTTCCTTGTGGGATCTCTTTCCAGAGGTGATCTATGGATTCTTTCAATGAATATTTCCCCTTCTGTTTCTAGAATATTGGGACAGTTTTCTTTAATGATCTCTTGAAGAATTCTATCCAGACTATTTTTTTGGTCATGGCCTTCAAGTAGGCCAATAATTTTTAAATTGTTTCTTCTGGTTCTATTTTCCAAGTCAACTGTTTTTTCCCATGAGGTATTTCACATTTTCTTCATTTTTTTTTTTCATTCTTTTTTAGTTTGTTTAATTAATCCTTGCTGTCTCATAGAATCAATAGCTTCCATTTGCCCCATTCCAGTTTTTAATGTGTGATTTTCTTAGGTTTTATATCTTTCTATTTAGTTAATTCTACTTTTGAAGGTATTATTTCCTTCAGTCCTTCAGTAGATTTTTTTTTTTTCCAATTTGGCCAATTGTATTTTTTAAGGAATTGTTTTCTTTAGTCAGGTTTTTTTTTCCTATTCCAAGCTGTTGACTCTCTCATGCACACCTCTCAATTCTTTTCTCATTTTTTCTTCTACCTCTCTTATTTGCCTTTTAAATTTGCCTTAAGTGCCTTTTTATGAGCACTTCTAAGAAGCCTCTTTGGACTTGAAACTAATTCATGTCCTGGAAATTTTCTCTGTGGACATTGTCTTCTTCCGAGTTTATGTTTTGATCTATCACTATAACAGCTTTCTATGGTTAAGGTTGTTTTCTGTTTCTTGCTCATTTTCTTTCCTTTTCTTTTGGTATTTTGTCTTTCTTTATTTTTATAGTGGAGCTCACTCCTGAGGTAAAGGTGGTGCTGTCCCAAGCTTCCTCTGCAGCTCTGAATCTTGGCTTTGAGCACAGAAGACCCTTCTGTTTGCAGGTTGTAGTTTTGCCTGTTCTTTTTAGGAAACAGCCTGGTTTTCCAGAGTTTGATTTCTAAGCTGGGACTGGAAGCTGCTCTACTGATTTGCTCCTCTACTGAGCCAAGACTGAGGGGCTCAGTTGCTGATTTGCTGACATTAAGACCCTCTCTCCCTGCCTTTCCCAGCGTCTACCTGAGCTGGGCTGAACATACTTTTTACCCCAGTGAGACTGACCTTTCTTGACGTTTTTTCAATCTATCTTGAGTTGGAGAGTGGTTTCATTCTCTCAGTTTCTGTTCAGAGGCTTGGTTTCATGTGGTTTTCGAGGGAAACGGAGAGCTCAAGCAGCTCCCAGACTTTACTCCCAGGCTGTTTTTTTGTTTTTGTTTGTGTTTTTTCTCCTTCACCCCATTTCTGTGTTTTGGAAATAAGAGAAAAATAACTAATCTTTCCTATAGCACAGTTTCCACAATAAAGGACTCATGATTGAAAGCTCAGGATTGCTTTTTCTAGGCCACCCAATCTATAACTTCACTTGGATCAGTACCATTTCTCTACTCAAAAATAGGTATGTCAGCAAATGAATTTTTGTTTACATGAATAGATATTTTTGAAGAAACAAGAAGCATAGCCAATTTGCTTGATCATTGAACACTCATTAATATAAGTGAAAGATTTCTTTTATGTTGAGGTTTCAAGAAAAATAAGTATTAAAGTCGGTTACCGACTTAATCATTTCCTCACCATCCTTCTGTATATCACCTTTGTGTCTTCTAGAGAAAAGTTTGTGATCCTCTGAACAAAACTCATTTAGGCATCTCTTTATATGAACTGAGTCATTAGCTATGTTAAACCATCATTTTGCATCCTCATAGTAAAAACATTTAAATTGGGATTAGTCACTGAAGCACTTTAAATAAAAAACCCCCACACATTTGAGGGTTTTTCTTTTTAAGAAATTTTAAAATCAGGAGACCTGATCAATTTTTCCTACCCGCTTCAGTTCCTTCATTTAGCAGCAAAGGCCTCTGCAAATAACTGCACTAGGGACGGAGGAAAAAGAAAGACTTAGATGTTCAAATGAGATTTATTAAAGGATGTTCTGTACAGACAACTGAAGTCTAGGTTTACAAGATAGTAATTGATTATTGTGGGTTATGAGTATTTCTAGGGAGCTTTGCTTCCACATTGCCTGGCCATTGCCAAGAGGATGGTTATTAATTGTTCTTTCAAGTGAAGTTTAAAGAAGATTGAGGCACTGATATATAACTTTTCCTTAGAATTCTACTTTCAAGTCCTAACTCAGATTCGGTAAGGCTGAGGGGAGTAACCTTCCAGTACACAAAGAGCATAACAAGAGGAAATAGGTCTCAGATATTAAAATAGTTTAGGATAAATTGTGAATGCATGAATATATTCTCTAGAGAGAAATCTATGCATTTACACTCCTTCAGTGAAGGATGAATGACACTTGACATTACAGAAATTTTAATAAAATAAAAATATCCTCAAAGACCGCCTAAGAAAGATCATAGAAACCACAAACTAGCCTTTGTATTAAGGGGCCCTTAAATAATAGCATTGTAAAACTATCAACTGGGTGACAGAGAGTGTATTTTTTAAAAAATTTAAATTAGAAATGCTGTTATTATAATTATGTTGATGGTGGTTAACACATGCTAATATTTTCAGGAAAGTTGAGATTCTTGCTTATCTTGTTAACTATGTTATTGATTTGAAGAACTTTATTTTTTGGTCCTGCATCCAGTATCTTAAAACAGTTTTTTGAAAAATCCTCAACAGTAAAAAGGAAATTAATAATCAATCAACAAGCATTTATGATATTTCTGTTATGTGTCAGACATTGGAGATATAGGGATAAAAATGAAGCATTCTTTATACTTGGTGAAATTAACATTTTTTGTACATACCTGCATTCCTTTTATGTGATCAAATTACATTGTTTTCAATTACTTGTGCTATTATTTTTACATTGTCGTCTCTTAAGCTGTTTTGATTTTTTAAATTTATTTTCAATATATTTTGTGAACATTTCATTCATTTATTTTTGCTACTATCCTGCATTCATGTTTCAATGTGACATAGCATCAATATCATTGAATTTTATGCCTTTAAGAAAAAATTCACTCTGAACATATTGTTGCTCTTTGTTCATAGATCATCCCATTATAAATATACTTTTTAAAAATGTGCCTCTTCTACTTTAGTTGATAAGTTTTCATTACTCACTTTTTGAGGACTTTTCTGCCTTTTTTTGTTGACCATAACTATTAAGAGGAAATGTTACACTTATATACCCTCCCATTATATAGATTTTGGTATATAGAATTTATACCAAATATTGTTTTGTTTTGTTCATACCTTATGAGCTGTGGAATCCTTGTGCCTATTTTATTGTTCTTTCCTAGGGACACAGCAGGTCAGGAGAGATTCAACAGCATTACCTCAGCTTATTACAGAAGTGCCAAGGGAATCATATTAGTGTACGATATTACAAAGAAAGAGACATTTGATGATCTACCTAAATGGATGAAAATGATTGATAAGGTAGGCTTTATATGTTTCTCATAAAATAATATAAATTAACTATGTGGCTCTGTCCTTTAAAGATAAAAAGCTTTATAATTATATATAATCCTCATCCTCCACCAAAAAAACTCTAGTATTCTAAAGATAAAAGTTTAATAATAAGTTGATGTTTGGTTTTTTTACCTTATTTCCTTTAGCCACCATCACTCCACCAAAAAATGCTTAGAGTTCTTTTAAAAATGAACTATAATTATGTATTCTAAATATAGTTGAAGTGGTGGGAGTCCAAAATGGTGATTTCACCAATATAGGTGGTTTCCTCTGTGAGTTACTTCCTCCACTATTGAAGATCAGCAAACCCCTGTGTAGGATTAAAATTGCTGAATATTAAAAAGTTATGGTTCCTGATTCTGTTAAGGCAGCTTTCATCCATTCTAAATATTTCACACATACCTGTAGTATAAAGTAAAATAATACATGTCCTGTTCATTTTAGTGAGCATGCTATTAATTAATATGTGCTTTCTTTAAAATAAAACAAAACAAAGCAAAAGAAGTCTCTTTATTCTCCTCTTGTATCCGACAAATGGCTGGCTGGTTGCTTCTTTGTGGCAAAACAGTCTGTCGGCAATGTCACTTTAGGCATACCTAGGCAGTTAGTCATTATCCTGGGAGACTAGTATGCACCCACTTCATTGGCTGCTTTTGTTTTGTGCTAAAGCCACAACACACACATACTTGAGGAAGAGTTCCTTAGTCACACATTTTTATTTTTTATTTTTTTCTTTGTATTTTTTTATTAAAGCTTTTTATTTTCAATACATATGCACAGATAATTTTCAACATTCCCCCTTGCAAACCTTGTGTTGCAATTTTTTTTTCTTCCTCCTTCCCCCTCATCGCCTCCCCTAGATGGCAAGTAATCCAATATGTGTTAAATATAGGCAATATATGTATAAATATATAATATGTTAAACATATAAATATACATATTGTCACAATTATCATGTCACAAAAGAAAAATTAGATCAAAAAGGAAAAAATGAGAGAAAACAAAATGCAACAAACAATAACAAAAAAAGTGAATGTTGTGATCCACTCTCAGTTTCCACAGTCCTCTCTGTGGGTATAAATGGCTCTTCATCACAAGACCATTGGAATCACCTCGCTGCTGAAAAAAGAAAAATGCTCAGTATATTTAGAATTTTCAGAACCAAAGTGTCTCTTTATAACAAAAGACTTAAATCCATAGAATTTCAAAAGCCTAATCTTTTTCTCTGGGGAGGGGGGGGGGCACTTCTTTACGTTTCTAAAATTTAAATTACAAGATTTTAGCAATTGTTTGGAAGAAAAGTCATATATCTCCGGGTACAAAAAGTTATTTTGTTTTAATTCTACAGTATGCCTCAGAAGATGCAGAACTCTTATTAGTTGGAAATAAGTTGGACTGTGAAACTGACAGAGAAATCACTAGACAGCAAGGTGAAAAGGTAAGAGAATGGGCAAAGTTCTCAGGGGCATGAACTCAAAAGGAATAAAATAAATTGGAGCTTTAATTTAGCAGTATTATATTCAGCTTTTATAATTGATTTTCCCTTATATCTGGTCACTTAAATTCATCTGGAGATGGAAAAAATATTGCTTTAGCATAGAATATTTATAATACTAGTTTTATATTACTTGGCTTTTCATTAAAATATTTTTATAGGTCCTTATCATATTTTGAAGAAATTTTACTTTGGTCATGCTTTCTTAGACTTCTTTTCTAACCCATTCTAAGCTATTCGGGCTTTTATGATTTTATATTTACGTTTAATTTAATGAAAATTTTTACTCTTTAGAATATCAGCACTTGTTTTTGCTTAGTATGTAAAAATTTTAGAAAAAGTTTGACCTTATTTTACAAATGAGGAATTGAGTTACAAAAGCTTTAAATGAATTATGTATCCATAGTCATGCAGCTAAGTAATACATGAACTAACATTAAAACAAATGTATCATGTTGCTGCCAACAATTAAGAATTTGGGTTTTTAATGTTTTTTAAAAATCTCTTTGCATTAGTTTGCACAACAGATAACTGGGATGAGATTCTGTGAAGCAAGTGCCAAGGATAATTTTAATGTGGATGAGATATTTCTAAAACTTGTTGATGATATTCTGAAAAAGGTACGTTTTTTGTTGTTGTTTGTTTGTTTGTTTGTTTTTATTCACAACTGGATATAAAACCTGAACTTTACTCTTTGCCATGACTTTAATGTGGAAATTAAAATTCCCATAGTTGTTTTGAATGATCAGAACCAAATATATCATGAAACTATTGTCATTGATCTGCACTTTAAATATCACTGAAGATGTAGCATTTGAGCCACTTAGACCAAATAAGAATTTACAGTGCAGATCAGAAATAATATGTAACACATTTCTATAAGTGCTTGAAATATTGAGATTTTAATAGAATAACCAGACATGATAAAAGCTACCAGGTTATATTTCCTCCCTTTTTTTCCTTACTTGAATTGAAAAGGATTCATTACACAGTATCTCATTAAAGTATGATCTTTAGACTTCTTAATTATTCAGTCTTCATAAAGTGATGCTCATCTTTCCATCATTTTTTTTTTTTTAAAGAATATTACGCACACAAGCAAGATTAAAAGGGAAATACAAAGCTGGAAAAAAATTACAGTCAATATTTCTGATAAAGGTCTTATTTATAAAATATGTAAAGAAATGTGTCAAATTTATAATAATACAAGTCATTCCCCACTTGATAAATGGTCAAAGGATATAAACAGACAATTTTCAGATGATGAAATTAAAGCCATCTTATAGTCATATGAAAAAATTACTAGATTAGATCAGAGAATTTGATTAATTAGAGAAATGCAAATTAAAACAACTCTGAGGTACCACTTCATACCTCTCAGATTGGTTAAGATGATCTGAAATCATAAATGTTGGAGGATATGTGGGGAAACTGGGACAATGCATTGTTGGTGAAGTTATGAAATAATCTAACCATTCTGAAGAACAATTTAGAAGTATACCCAAAGGACTATAAAACTGTGCATTTCCTTTGACCCAGCAGTGCCATTACTGGGTCTGTATCCCAAGGAAATCATAAAGGAGGGAAAAGCATCCACGTGTGCAAAAATGTTTGTAGCAGCCCTTTTTGTGGAGCAAAGAATTGGAAAATGAATAAATGTCCATCAATTAGGGAATGGTTGAATACGTTGTGGCATAAGAAAGTAATAGAATATTATTGTTCTATAAAAAAATGATGAACAACTTGATTTTAGAAAGGCCTGGAAAGATTTATATGGACTGATATTTTTTTTTCTTCCTCCTTCCTCCTTCCTCCTTCCTCCTCATCGCCTCCCCTAGATGGCAAGTAATCCAATATGTGTTAAATATAGGCAATATATGTATAAATATACAATATGTGTTAAACATGGAAATATACATATTGCCACAATTATCATGCCACAAAAGAAAAATTAGATCAAAAAGGAAAAAATGAGAGAAAACAAAATGCAACAAACAATAACAAAAAAAGTGAATGTTGTGATCCACTCTCAGTTTCCACAGTCCTCTCTGTGGGTACAAATGGCTCTTCATCACAAAACCATTGGAATCACCTCGCTGCTGAAAAGAGCCAGAGCCCAAAGCAGCAAAACTAGGAATGCATCATATAGAATAACAAAAAGAATGTGCAGTGATCAACTATGAAAGATTTGGTTCTTCTCAGAAGTTCAGTGATCTAATGCAATCCCAATAGATAGAAAATGCCATCTGTTATCCAAAAAGAGAAGTATGGAAATTGAATACAAATCAACATATTATGTTCACTTTTTTTTTTTGTTTTTTTCCTCTCCTGTGGTTTTTCCTTTTTGTTCTGATTTTTCTCTCCCAATATGATTGATAAAGAAATGTGTGTATAAGAAGTTTAATATACATGTATAATTAGAAAAAAAAAAAAAAACAATACATTTTTCTAAAAAAAAAAAAAAAGAAAATACTATGTAGCATGAAGGTACTTGACTTTCATGGAGTTATTGTTTTTGATTATGTTGATTATATTTATACTCAAAAGATTAAAATGTTTATTTAACCAGTGGTGTTGTAACTTATGTGAAATCTTTTTGGATTTGAACATAATTTTAAAATTTTTTGAGCAAATTCATGGGTCTCAAAACCTGTCTATAAAGGCAATTATAGCAATATACTATAGTGGAATATAACCTCATCGGTATGGCTTTTTACTCCCCTAATATAAGCAATAGCCAATCACAGTGCCTTCTTATCCTGCATGATTTATGTTTCTTAGCTCCATTTCATTTCTAACATTCCACCACAATCATGATACATGTCCAAGAGGACTGCATTGAACTGGGCCATGTATTTTTCATGTGTCTCATTTTGTTAATTTCCTGGTAATGAGACTGTCCATGTGTCACTAGATTTATCCTCAGCACAGACCAGGCCTGTTGCTCAGATTTAATAATGACTATGGAACTATCAGAGTGGTAATTACACTAGGATGGCCTTCAAGCCCCTAAAGTAATTTTCATATCACAGGGAATTGACAGTATAGGTGTAGTGATTATAAACCAAACCAATGCAGTGCAGTTTTTTTCTTTACCAGTGTACCAAATAATCTTTCGTTTTTGATTTTGTAAAATATATATTTCAGTTAATCCAAAAAGTAATTGAAGCTGCTCTTAACTTTTGCCCCCAGAGTAATGAATCAAATGGGCTTTAATTTTTTGTGAAGCTGAGTTTCTCATAGTCATTTTTTTTTTTTAAAAACCTTGCACACTTTAAAAGGCAGGGTCAATGGGAATATCAGACCTTGTTTGGGGTTATAAAGCAGCTCTTATTTATTTGCGAATTAGTGATTTTTACTTCTGTTTAATTTTTACTATTTGAAAAACTGTATTTAAAGAGAACTTTCTTAAATATTTAAGCATTCTTTTCCTCTGGTCTTACAGATGCCTCTGGATGTTTTAAGGAATGAATTATCCAGCAGTATCCTTTCTTTACAACCAGAACCAGAAATACCACCAGAACTGCCTCCACCAAGACCACATGTCCGTTGCTGTTGATTTGCTTCTTAGGGACATAATAAAATAAAAAAGATTTTTGGGAAGGGAAAAAGTATCTGTTCGACTCTGCACTACAATCATTTTGACAATTTCGTGTCGCACTTTGTTATCCAAGTCAGAGCTACACACTAACCTGTAAATATGCAAATATTTAATCCTGTGTAGGATTTAACTATGTTACACATTTCACACACACACATACACATACACACACACATACATTTGTATATTTTCTTCATTATCTCAGTGTTATAAATATTGTGTAAGCACTGGGGAAACTGCAGTACTCCTGATATAAAGGAGTGGGAGAAGTGAAATCTATAATACTTCAAATAAATGTTTTAATAGTTATTGTCAATTATATTAAAATGGCAGAAATTATTCTGGTATGAAGAGAGTATTTGGTGCTTTGCTAACTATTTTAAAGATAAATTTGTAAAAACTGAAGAATTTTTTGAATAAAGCTTCCATAAGTCATGTTTTTTTTTTCTTTATTCAAAAGACTTTTTCAGCTGTAGCATCTTTGTAGCATTGGAATGGTTCTGCAGCAAAGCAAAAATCCATTTGATTTCCATCCTTTAAAAAATATTTATTAATAGTATGTTAATAATTATAGCATATCACTAGATTTAGAGATATTGGGCTTGACTTAGACCTAAGACAGCAATATTGCTGTCATAGTTTCTTAATGAACAGACTGTACACTATACACCACAGAAATCAAGTAAAAAGAAATGTATTTGAAACTATTACAGATGTTAAAATAACTCTGTTGTCCTAAGCAAATCCTGTTTAAAGGAATTTTTTGAAGATACCTTTCTTATATCAAGGAACATACATGTATTTGCCTGATATCTTGGTTCTTTTTAATGGTAGACACAAATAAATTAAAAAAGCTTTTTTTAAAAAAAAAAAAAAAGTGAAGCTTATGTTCTGTCCAGCATATATTGTACTCTATTTTTGGGGGAAGTCATTAGGGTGGGGGAGTCTGATAATGAATTTGTGAACTCTATCTTTGGTATATCTTTTATTAAGCTGCACTTTGTTTAGTTAAAGTAAATAAGTAGTAACATATTTGAATAACTTTGAGTGTCTTGAATGTCGTGGCATTGAAAAGCATTGTGGTCTTTCTAAACTAATGAAGTCCAAATAAAATTTTGTATTTATGAATGACAATGGAATTGCTGCCATTATTTGTGTTTATTAGAAGATATGTATATATAGTGATGGCTAAGAGAAAACATCCTTTATGAAGAATAGATTTTGTACTTTAAATGTTTTATACAGAAAAATATTATTCCTAGGAAAGATATAGATGTATGTGCTAATACTTCAAAATATCTGTAATTGCATTGAATACTCCTTTTCTATATAAATAAACTTTACAAACAGCCACTTTAGAGATTCTTTGGTTGAAAAGGATCACCTTGGTGGTCAACTGTCTCTTCTAGTTCTGACCCACTTTATAGTTATTACTCCCCTTTGCACACTCTTACTGCCCTTACACACAACACTCCATTTCCCATTTCTATGCCTTTGCACAGATTCTCTGCCTTGTGCTTGGAATGCATTCGCTCTTCAACTCTTTGCTTAAGAATCTCCGATTTCCTTTAAAGCTCATCTCAAGTACCACCTTCTCTAAGGCTTTTCCGATCACTCCATTGCCAATGTCTTCTCCCCCAAAAGGTCATGTATTTATTTTGCGTATTTTATCTGTTCTTATATGTGTATATATCATGTCCTCTCCTTCTTTCTCTATAGAATGTAAGCTCTTGGAGGGCAGGAACTATTTCATTTGTCTTTGTGACCCCAGCCCAGCTAGTAAACTGCCTTGTACATAGGGACTTAATAAATGCTTGTTGACTGACACCTCAGTGTCATTCTGGTGTCATCCTTGACTTTTCACTCTCAACCACATATTGTGTCATTTGCCAAATTTTGTCTCATCTTTTCCACAACACTGATCAGATATCTATCCCTTTCACTTACAGCCACATCAGCCCTTCTGACTTCTAACCTGGATTATTGCAATAGCCTCCTCCTAATTAATCTTCCCATCTCAACTTTCCTCATGCATGACTCTCAAAGTGACTTATTAAAAGGCTGACCTGACTCTCTTCTCCTCCCCCAAATATCTAGGGCTTCCCTATTACTTCTAGGATCAACTATAAACTTCCATCTAGCATTGAAAGTTCTCAGTCTGGTTTGTTACTTTTACACATTTGTTACAAGTTACTCAGGTCCATTTGTAGGGCTTGAAGTAGGTGGCATGGTGCTGAACTTTCAAGGAAGACCTGAATTTGAATCCTGTCTCAGACACCAACCCTGTGCAAATCACTTAACCTCTCCTCCTAAATTTCCTCATCTGTAAAATGGGGAAGTCTGTCTCACATCAATCTCACCGGGTTATAATGAGGATTAAATGAAACGATACATACTTTTCAAACTTTAAAGCCTTAATATACGTGCTAGTCACATTGGAATATTTGCTCTTCTTCCTACGATATAGTAACTTACAATATTCAAAACATATTTATTATGAGAAAACGAACCCAGAGCGAAGTGACTTGTGCCCATGGTTACACAACTTGCAGGACTGGAATTCAATCACAAGTCCTCTGCATCCAGCATTCTTTCAACAATACCCTGCATAACCATTAAGTAACAAACCACCAGCCTGAATCCAAAGCTGCAGCTTGGATACTAGATCCTGGTAATTATATCTTGTACAGAATATAAGGAAACAAGAGAGACAGGTGTGTCCCATCACATCTTCTGCCTATTTCTAGTCTCCTGTGGAAAACCGTCATTCAATCATACCTATCTCCTGCTCCTGAAGAAAGGATAAGAGGGCAATTTTTGTTCAGTTTTCAGCCTCATCTCCCTCATCAAGGAAGAAGAGTTATGACCACTCATGCTCTAAGTTCTTGTTCCTGCCAACTGTCCACCCTAAGATGATAATGCTATTGACTTTGAAGGTCTTTCTGAATTTTTCACTTAATTATTAATGACTCCTACCTGGCCATATCCTTCCTATCCTAGTGATTCTGAATCCCTGCAGGCCCAGCATCCAAATTTCACTTCCCACTACTGATTCCTTTCCTATCCCCCTCAAATTTTCCTTTCCCCAGAGTGTCAAAATCTGCCAAATGCCGTGCCTTCTGGAATACCTGTTCCATAAACAACAAATTCTTTCTTCTTATTTCTTTCCTATTCTTAACATCTGGTTCACATGGAGGCCTGGCTTCTTCTTGATGACATGGCAGCCTCCTTCATCAACTTCTCTATAATTGATTGTACTTTGACTCACAGATCAACTAGGGGAAAGGGGTGGGTGTTGGAGTACTTGTTGCCTATTTCTAATTCCTGGTTCTCCTACAATCATCACTCAGTTACTTTCTTTGAGGTTCATGCAGTTCACATCTACCACTCAAAGTCCTGTTAGCTATTCTTTCTCTACAGACTTGCAGAGCAATTCTTTCTTCCTCAATGAATTCAGTACTCCACTCTCTCCTCCAATTCTGTCTCTTAGACTGTGGGACTTACATGTATATAATACTCCCTCTGTACTTTAACATTTCAGTTCTTCATTTTCCATGACCTATTCTACTCAACACAGTTATACTCTTGATTTTGCTGTCACCCAATAATGTACCACCTCCACGTTCTGCTATCACCCTAATACAAGCCCTTATCTCCTTGTGCCAGGTCTGTTGCAGCAGTCTGCTGGTAGATCAGCTCTCCACAAGACTGTTCTCATGCTAGTCGTCCTCTCAGTAGACAGAGATTTTCCTAAAGCACAGATCTGACCCAGTCACCTTTTCCTATTCATATAATCCTCGCCTTTGCCTCCTTGTTTTTCTGGATTCCTTCAACTTCCAGCTAAATTCCTATTCAAGTCCTATTTCTCACATATACTGGCTCTATATCCCTGATCTAATCATTTTAAATTAGTTTCTTAGTGACTTAGCTTTCTTATAAGTTGCAGTTATGATGCTACTGAGTAGTAGTCACTGTAAATAGATTGTAGTTTTGTATCCCAAGAACTTTGCATGGTGCTTGGCACAGAGCAGATCCTTAATAAGTTTAGGAAGGTCAAGAGAGGTTTCATTTCAAAGGCACTTTGAACTTGAATTGATCCTCGAAGGAAACTAGAAATTCTTAGAGCAAGGGTTTTCCAAGCATGAAGACAGGATGATGGTCTAGAGGTGAAAAACAGGGGGGCCATGCAGAGCAACTTAAAGTGAGCTGTTTGGTTAGACTCTTATGGATATGAAGGAACATAATATGTAATTGGCCTGGAAAGGTAGGTTAGGGCCAGGTTGTGAAAGCCTTTTAATGCCAGAGTTTACATTTGATCCTAAAAGTAATAGCCATTGTAATTCACTGGATAGGGAAGTGATGTGGTCAGACTTGGAACTCTAGTAAAATCATTTTGGCAGTTTTGAGAATGGATTTAAATGGGGGGAGACTTGAGACCAAGAGATTAATTAAGAAGCTAATTCAATAGTCCAATTGAGCAGGACCTGAACTAGGATAGTGATTGTGTAACTGAAAAAAAGGAGACAGTTGTAAAAGAGGTAGAGATAGGAATGACAAGAACTGACAACAGATTGGATATATATATATATATATATATGGAGTAAGGGAGAGGGAAGAGTTGAGGATGTGCTAATTTGCATTAATAAACAGAGCTTCCTCTTGAAAGTTTCCTACACCAGTAAAGTCTAGAGCAAAAAATATTCTGATGGTGCCAAAATGCTGCAAGTCACAGAATGCCATCCTTTTATTCAAGTGTCAAATACTTCTATGATTTATTCATTTTGTTTGTGATCATTTGGTCTGTATTTCTGCTTTTTGTCTATCTGCTGACTTACTGGTAACACCAAAAAAAAATGGCAAGTAAAAATTCTCACTTCAAGATTATAAAATTTTAGAATGATTGAGTTAGGAGGGAAGTCAGGAATTGTTAGTCCATTTCTTTAATTTTACATATAAGAAAAATGACAGAGAACTTTACTGATGTAAAGTGGTCAACAAAAGTAATTGATGACAGAAGTAGGACTGAAACCACGTTTCAGTCTGGTACTTTTTCTACTTCTGTTTTGCTCTTTGATGTGTTCAAATTTGATGGAAGGGTTTTCCTGGAGATTTTTTTTTAGGTTTGGTTTTAACAATAACAATAGTTTGTACTTGCATAGTTATTTATAATTCTCAAGAACTTTCACAGATACTGCTAATATTACAGGTCATTTTGAAGCTCAAATAAGATATATGAAGTACTTTGTAGAACCTTATAATTTACACTTTATTTTTAGTATTATCTGTACTATGATCTCATTGAAACATGCAGTAATTCTAATGTAGTGGGCAGAAGCTACTTCTTCATTATCTAGGTGAAGAGAAGGAACTAGAATTTCAGAAAATGCAATAGAAACCAGCATTGGATCCTTGGATTACATTTTGCTACCAGGGAATGCAATCTAATCCAATTCAATAAACATTAAGTTGCCAGGCATTGTATTATAGTTAATAAATACATTTAATAAAAGTCCCCATTCTCAGAGAGCTTATAATAATCTAAACCGGAGGATGACACACAAAAGGAGTCATGAAAAGGGGGAACACCACAGAGTACTCTGTATGAAGGGATCTTGCTCTATTATCATTGAAACAAGACAGAGCAACACATAAAATGGAGTGGAATTCTGAATTCAAGGAACTAGGGAAGAAATTACCTGTTCAGCACCTGTAATTACTTAGCAAGATTAAAAAAAATAATTAAAAAAATTTTTAAGGGAAACAGAAAGGAAGAATCTAGAACTTCTACATCCCAATCCTTTTCTTACTTTAGACTTCTGGTTATTTTTGTATACTTTTGTTTTGGTCAGCTGGAGTTTTGGAAGTTGAGTAATTTTTCTTAAGTGGTTAAAATGTGTGAAGCAGGGTTTATAGAGAAGTACAAGGGTAAATGCTACTTCATGGTGAAGTGAAAGAATTAGAGATCAACATGCCTGCTGTTCCCCGAGCCTACCACATGAGGTTTAACTACCACGTTTTTTTCCTTCTGTTAAGTTGGGTTGTTTTTGGTTTTTTTGTTTTTCTTTTCTTTTTTTTTTAACGGTGACTACTGTGTCTACTCATCCAAAAGCTTTATTATTTAAAGGAGTATTTGCAAATAAACAAAAAAGCACTGTATAAATTGATTAAGATATCTTTGGCCTAGAATATTATGATAGGATTTTACCAACAATTGGGCAGCAATTCAAATAGACCCCTAACTCAGTCCACCATTCTAATCATTTGTTTCAGTCAAGTCTAATTCTTTATGAACCCATTTGGGGTTTTCTTGGCAAAGATACTGGAGTGCTTTGCCATTTTCTTCTGCAGTTCATTTTTACAGATGAGGAAACTGAGGCAAACATGGTGAAGTGACTTGTCCATGATCACACAGATATTAAGTGTCTGAGGCAAGATTTACACTTGGAAGATGAGTCTTCCTGTCATGAAGTTCAGCACTGTATTTCCTGAGTTGAAATGAAGTGGCTCCAAGAACTTGTCTTTCCCTAATTCTATGATCCTGGGATCACAAGAATACCAATTCCACCTCTCAGACACTTAAATATGCAAATAACTTAACCTCTGGCCACAGTTTTTTGATCCATAAAATGAAAAGATCAGACATGATGATCTCTAAAGTCCCTTACATCTATGAATCTGGCCTTTTGATCCCACAGTCACAGTTCAGAGAACCAAATTCCAACTTTCTAGTGGCATACCACTTTAGTGTAAAGACACTAGACCATAATAGTTAGGCGTTTAAATGCTTCCTCGGTTATCTCTTCCTGAGTTATCATGGGCAAATCATTTAACTTCTAGGCACCTTAGTTTCTTCATCTGTAAATTGAAAATAATAATGCTTGCACTGACTATCTCAAAGTATTATTGCTAGGGAAACATTTTGCAGAATATAAAGGCATATGTATACACACATATATGCACATATATAATTATTCTACAAATTTCAGGTAAAGTATAACCAGGTATTCCATTTTTGCTACTTTTGTATGGGTGTTACAGAAGAAGGAAAGATGGATTTGGAGCTTTGAGTACCTAAAGGATTTCTTTTTTTTAATGTGGCTGTATATCACAGATAGTTCTACTCCATTTAAAGGAGTTTCATTCCCAGGAGATTTTTTAATAAAGGAATATATCACTCTAAGCTTTCTGGGATGTGAGGCAGTATTTGGTAGAGTAATAAATCCACTGAGTAGAATTGTCAATAAGGACTATAGGATTCTGAGCTGAAAGGGATTCTCAAATTCATTTTAAATCTTAAAGAGGCAAGAATTTGGAGATAAATGATTGCGGACTACATTTAGAGTTGGAAATGTCTACATAGATCAATCCCTTCTTTTACAGATGAGAAAACTGAGGTATAAAGAAAAGAAGTGACTTAAAGTCATGTTTGTAGTAAGCTGAGCAGAGTCTAAATTCATTACTTCTGATAAAACACACCAAACTTCATACAGGAAGCAAGTTTTCAGCTGGGTCTTAAAAAGTAGTTTGGTAAAAAGAGACCTCTCTCTCTCCCCAACCTTGGCAAAAGCAAGGACTTAAGAAAGTGGAACACAGCATGTAATGTTAGACTTTCTTAATAGATCAGTTAACATTGCAAAATATTAGAGAGAGAGAGACAGAGAGAGACAGAGAGAGACAGAGAGAGAGAGAGAGAGAGAGAGAGAGAGAGAGAGACAGAGAGACAGAGAGAGAGAGAGAGACAGAGAGACAGAGAGAGAGACAGAGAGAGAGAGAGAGAGAGAGAGAGAGAGATGGCTAGTTCAGATGATTTTGAATGCCATGATCATATGAGAAGACACTGAAAAGGATTACAATAAGTAAAATAGGATGGAGGAAAAGCAAAAAAAAAGGGAATAGAGACAGAAAGAGAAATCAGGAATTAAAGAGTTCAGAGGAGAAGTGCTGAGAGCAACAAATTGAATGTGGTAGATGTGAGGAAAGTATAAAAACTGATTTCAAGGTTTAAAACTTGGAGAATGGTGGTACCACAAACAAAATAGAGTAGTTAAGGTAAGGAAAAATTAGTGAGGATTGGTCAGCTTTGGATCCCCTAGAAGTTTCTTGCCTGGCTTTGCACTGGTACAAAGTCTCAGAGATGGGATTTGAACCCACATTTTTCTGATTCTAACTCCAATATTTTATCCATTGTAACAATTATTCTAATAGGAATGAGAGATCCCTATTAATAATATTGGTGTTTTATTGTATTTTTATTTATTGTGTTAAATATTTCCCAATTATACTGACATCTCATTTTTGTAGTGCTTTGATGCTGGCAAATCTATTTGCAAATATTATCTGATTTTTAACTTTAAAACAACCTTGGGAAGTCAGTGCTATTTGTTATTCTTCTTTTTCTAAGTGGAGAAACTTAAAGCATCAGAGGTTAAGTTATTCTTAATTTAGTAAGTAAATCCTGAGGCAGATTTGAAGCTGCGTTTTCCCAAGTCCTGATAGTGTTCTAGCTATACCATATACAATTCTAAAAACTATTACTGTACTTTAAAAATTAAATTATTAAAATTTTCACCTTATATAGCCAAATAAACCATTAGTACAGTTTTATATAGACAGTTCCTGGTTATGTTTTCAATTTCTATAGTTGTTCCTAAAAATATACTTGAGTATACAATATAGCCAAGTATATTTTTAAATAGCTAATAAAAGTTTTAGGTAATGAATTTGTAAATTAAAATTACCTTTAAAATAATGAAGAGACCAGGGCAGTATTATCTGGTCCAAGAATATCTATTTTACTTTTTAAATTTTGAAAGAATTATATTTGAAATGTCTAATAATAAGGGGAAAATCTTGTCTTAAATATGTAATAAATCAACTGTCCATTAGATGGTGCTAAAGTACTAACAAAAATATCAGGCCTTCCTGTTCACTGCAGTTTTATGTGTATTCATTTTAGAATCTTTCCTAAATTATTTATACACTAAGGTCTTTGAAATTTAAAAATGCTTTTTATTTAGAGGAATTGAACATATTTAACCTATATTGGATTATTTGTTGCCTAGGGGAGGGAAAAGGTGGCTAGAGAGCAAGAAAAATTTGAACAGGTTTTGCAAGGATGAATTTTGAAAATTATCTTTGCATGTATTTTGAAAAATAAAAAAAAATTATAAATTTTTAACGAAATTTTTTCAACTAATACGATAAATAATGCATGGTCAAAGGCATAGTCTATATGAATAGTATTTTTAGCTATTTTTAGAATGTATGAAATTTCAAACATACTTTCAACATTTCTAGCATCAAAACCTGATTGGTATTGAATCTGTATTGCTATTGAATACCTATATTGGTATTGAATCTGAAGAGCCGGACTTAACTGGGCTTATGAAACTTAAATTCATTCCATCAATGTAATTAAAAGGTTGAACTTCACTGAAAAATTGTAAATAACTCATTGAGCAGTAGAAAGATGAATTTTGGGTTTAAGTTGGTTGTAATGTTTTATCAATGATCACTAATCACAAAAAAAAAGTTCAGTAAAAGCAGTTTAGAAGATGAGAAAGAAACTAGACCAGCAGTACCGTTGCAGAATCATAAAATTTTAGAGAAGAAAGGGACCTCAGGAGCCATCTAAAGCACCATATTTAATGGAAAACACACAGAAGCTGATTGTCAAAGTGGCTCCCTTGAGATATTAAAAGAAACGAAAAAGGACTGCATCAGGCATCTCTGCCACAGGCAGTTGAGGCACTGCCTTTTATATGAAACTCTTCTGTTCCCCGCAGCTGCTGGTGCCTTCCTTCAGAAGTTCCTAGCATTTATTTTGGGATTTTTTGCATATGTCTATATATGTATATACTCTTTCCCCTGAAAGACAGTAAGTTTCTTTACAGTAAAAACTATGTAACTGGTATTTTTGTATCCCCAGTGCCGAGCACAGTGACTGGCATATGGCAGACACTTAATGAATGTGATTACTTGCTTCATAGGATTCAGGTCTCTTTATTCCCAGACCAGTGAGTGCCCTTTCTAGGACTCCATGCTGTCTTTAATAACATTTGATAAAAAATCAATCAGCTATGTTGTACCATTTTATTAATGCCTAAGCACCACTTAGGAAATAATTTTATTTCTTGAAAATATCTGGCTGCTGCTTTTAAGAATTGTAATAAAAGCCACTATTTGCATAGAGTATTTCAGAGCTCTTTCCTTCCAATGGACCTAGGAGGGGATTAAAGCCAGTAGTACTATCCCACTGAATGTAAATTCTGACTTTCTTTGGGTAAAACTTTATCTTCTTTTTTTTTTCTTTTTATATATATTTTTTCTTTTTGTGGTGCAATAGGGGTTGTGATTTATTTACCCAGGATCACACAGTTGGGAAGGGTTAAATATCTGAGGGTGGATTTGAACTCAGGGTCTCCTGATTCCAGAGACATTCTATCTACTGCACCATTTAACTGCACTTGAGATATCTTCCAATTCTAAATCGTTTAAACTAGTGTTTCTGATCCCTCAACTAGTGTTTCCTTTCCCCTTCCTCCCCCTGTATTAATCTCAAAGAGTTTTGGGACAGCCAGTTCTGAGAGGTAAGGAGGCCTTCTACATTCCTAAATGTCTATCATTGCACAGTCACTGCAAAATCTCTAGTAACATTTCAGAGGATATTTGTAAAATCTGTTTGAATAAAGGCACAAACTCTACCTCCCTTTAGTTATCACTGATTTTTTGTAAGTCCTAGAGGGATTCAAAGGCAATATTTTTATATTACGGTCAATAAGATTCAACAGAACTCTTTAGAAGAGTCATATATGGTTAATGGCTTCCCTAGTTGGTAAAGTCTGTCAATAAGAATTTATTTTATTATTATTATTTTGCAAACAATAACACTCATACTGCTTTGGAAAGAATATACAGTATGAGCTTTTTTTTTTATTCAGCTCATTAGAAAATTAATTTACATCCATGAATTAGGAAATAATTTGGCAAATTGTGTCATGGGAACATAATTGAACATTTTTTTGTCCTGTGAGAAATGAAGAATTCAGGAAAAAAAAGAAAAACACTTCATGAACCAGTGCAGATTAAAGCAGAACCAGAAGAACAAAGTATATGCTGATGACAATAATGTAAAATACACAATGCAAAAAGACAAAATAAATATAAAGACCCAAAAAATATATATATATATAAAGACCCATTTTAATCTAGTATAAATGCCAGATATGTTAGATGGGAAGTTTCTAGTTGGTATTCTTGACTATTTTTCTTTGTTATAAAGAAGAGTTCTACTATGCCCAAAGATCTATAAATCTGTGCATACCCTTTGATCCAGTAGTGTTGTTACTGGGTCTGTATCCCAAAGAGATCTTAAAGAAGGGAAAGGGACTTATATATATGTATAAACATTTATAGCAGCTCTTTTTTTAATATAGTATCAAGAAATTGGAAATTGAGTGAATGCCCATCAATTGGGTAATGGCTGAATAAGTTATGGTATAGGAATTATAATGGAATACTATTGTTCTTTTAAAAATGATAAGGAGACTGATTTAAGGAAAAAACTGGAAAAACCTACATGAACTGATGCTGAGTGAAGTAAGCAGAAACAGGAGAACATTGTAATATAGTTACAGCAAGATTATGTGATGATCAACTGTGATAGACTTAGCTCTTTTCAGCAATACAGTGACCAAGACAATTCCAATAGATGGGATAGAAAATGTCATCTACATTCAAAGAAAGAATGCAAGACTGAATGCAAATTGAAACATACTACTTCAACTTTGTTTTCTCTTGTGGTTTTCCTCTTTTCTGATTTTTTCACAACATGACTAATATGGAAAGATTTTTAAAATTATTGTACATGTATAACCTATATCAGAAAAAAACACCAAGGGAGAATTCTAATATATACAATGATAACACCCATTTGAAAGACTAATAATCCGATTAATGGAAAGATCAACCATGATTCCAGTGACCTGATGATAATATAAACTACCATCTCTTGACAAAGAGATGATGGACTCAAAGCATACAATGAAACTGTTGTTTTTTTTTTATCATGGCTGATGAGAAAATTTGTTTTGTTTGATCATACAAATTTATTATAAGAATTTTCTTCTTTTTCTTTTAATTAAGAAAGAGAATGAGAGAAAATAGATTTTTGTAAATTAAAAATGTAAACAGAAAAGAAGAGGAGTTCTAGCATTGGGGATGGGGAATATGGGTATATATATATATATATTTAAAAATTAATTTAATTTATTGACTTTAAAAGAAATACATTTGTACTCAAATCAAATACTGATACTTAGTCGAGTTGACTCTACTTTTCTCCAGAATTTTTTAAATATGATCCTTTGTGACATATAGACGGGACCTTCCAGGTGAGCTGAAGTCTCTATTAGAATGATTGATGAATATCACCACCTATACTCTAAGTACTTGGATGTATCTGTGATCACCTTCAAGTATATATTTTCTCTTCTTGATATTGTATGGCTGCTATTAGATTACACTAACTGCTGACTCCTCATCATCCCTTTGCACTCTAAGTAGTCATATTTGTAAGACTGGAAGGCCTACAAGTGGATAGTGTTCTTATTTTTTAATTGTCTCCTGAATTCTTTTATCAGTTACCTAAAGATGTGGATGATCCCTAAACTCACTAGAATTTCCAGCGCATAATCAATCCTACTCAATAAGCATTTATTAAACACTTTCTTCTAGGTTCAAGAAACTGGATATACAAGAAAAAAAACTCTAAACAGTCTTGCTCTCAAGAAACATACATCCTTTTGGGGCATATGTTTAAAGAGATAAATAAATATAAAATGATTTTAGAAGGGAGAAAGCTAACATTTAAGAGAATCATAAAAGACTCCCTGTAGGAAAAAAAAATGATAACTGAGCTAAACATTGAAGAAAGTCACAGGCAATCTTGCCTCAAAGGATAAAATTTGATGAAACCAAGACAATCTGAAAAATCAAATATCTCCCCCTATTTCTTAATTTTTTCTAAAATTAAGACTATTTCATAATTTTCTTATTTATATATTTTTTTAGTAAAACATTTGTTGGCTATTGTCAATATGCTTTGAAATAAAATTCATTATTATACATGGTAAAAAGAGGGGGAAAATATGATTCTATTATCCTAATTTCAAGCTATGTAGAAATCTCTGTCGTTCAGTTTGTCTTTTGATATAAAATTTTTAGTTTTCTTATTCTCCTTGGCCACAGAGCAATGTTAGCAAGGTTCAATTTCAAATACAATCCTAGGTTTGTCTAAGACTCCTCTTATTTACTTCCTAGTCAGTTGAGACTCCCACCTTATTTCTCCAGTCTACTGTGAATGAGTTATATTACAGTTTTTTCCTGGCTTCTCCATGATAAGGTCTTGGGGCTCAGAATTGCTGTAAGATTATAGATTTAGAAATGGAGAGGAAATTAGAGTCCATCTTCTCTTTTTACAGATGAGGAAACTAAATGCCAAAGAGGTTAAGTGATGATTTGCCTGAATACACAGGTAGTTAAATGACAAGCCATGATTTGAACCCAGATTTTCTGATTAAATTCAGCACTCTCTTTAAAATCTAGCCTGTTTTCCACTCAATTGTTACCTCGAGCTGACACCTGAAAACAAGCTCTTCTGTGTATAATGCTTGCTTAATTCGATCATTTTTCTTTTTTTTCTTCCTTTTATTTATTTATACCTTCTTATTATTTCTTTTCTTCCTTCCTTCCTCCCTTCCTTTCTTTTTTCTTCCTTTCTTTCTTCTTTCTTTCCTTTCTTCCTTCCTATTTTTCTTTCTTTCTTCTTTTCTTCATTTAAAATACATAATAAATTCAACATGTGCCCTTAAAATACATAAATTCAACATGTGTCTTTTAAAGCTATCCTACTAATATGTGATTCTTTCTGATTTTTTTGTCTCCTCTGAGAATTTTTTAAAAGGCTTTGATGACCCTTCTTTCCTTTTCTTTCCTTCCTTCCTTCCTTCCTTCCTTCTTTCTTTGCTTCCTTGCTTCCTTCCTTCTTTCCTTCCTTCCTTCATTCTTTTTTTTTTTATTCAGCTCAATTCAGTTAAGTGCAAGGTGCTAAGATGGATGAGAAGTAGCTTGGAATAACAGAATTCAAGACTGGGAGTTGTTAATTCATAGTTTAAACCTGGCTCCTGATTCATATCAGTTGTGTAGCTATACACATGTCTTTATGGGGTGCTTTGTGCTTCAGTTTTCTCATCTATGAAAAAAGGGTTACCGTATCTATAGTACCCACTTCAAAGGCTTATTATGAGATTCAAATAAAATAATATATATAAAACCCTTTGCAAATATTACAACAATATATGATTATCAGGTAATTCAACAAGGAGAAAAGGGTGAGTCATTGAGGATTTTGAACAGGAGAGTTACCAGAATTTTCCTCTTGGAATAAAGCAAAATCTCAGTCAATGCAGGTTCCAAAATAACATAAAAATCAATTTCTCTTCAACATTATAATTTTTTCTCTTCTTTAAAAATTCATTTTCTCTCATGACTCCCACACCTGCTTCCTATCCTCAAACCGCCCCCCTCAAAGTGCTTAATGACGTCATTTTGCCCAGTATCCCTTTCTTGCATTTAGCCCATCCCCTACTGCAGCCCTTGCAGCTGCTTGACCCTCCCTCCCCGCTAAGGCAATCTAGAAAGCAGGCCCAGATTCTGCCTGCGTTGGGAGGCTAAGTGTCATGTTGCTATGGAAACTGGCAGTCTGGCCCAGGGGAGTACCAAGCCAGCCAGCTCTGTGTCATGTTGCCCGGGTAATGTGGCCAGTCGCCGGTGCTGGTACAGACAGCTGACCCTTCCTTTGTGTTGCAGTGAGATGGAAACAATACTTAGCAAGCTTTTGGTCCCTAGAGAAGCCCCCATTACAGGGCCAACTAGGGAGATTTCACCAGATCCCTTTTCTGATGTGCCTTCATAAAGAATAATTAATTTAGGTGATGATGTGGGACAAGACAGCAATTCCCATGAAAGAGTTAATCCTCAGGAAGTTCATTAATGATCTTCTTAATAGTTAAATCCAGTGAAACACCCCTCCCCATTAGCAACAAGTATTTATTAAATGCCTACTATGTGCAGAGCACTGGGAATTCAAACACAGAAATGAAATAGCTGCCTTCAAGGAATTTACATGTAAAACATATGCAATGTGACCAGGGTGAAGAACTAAACATTTTCTCCTATCTTTACCATTCTCATGACCTTTCAAACCTCTGCAAAATAAGATTAAAGGAGTAATCAATTCCTCCAATCCAAGAGGATCAAGACTATTATAAGGTAACAGGTACCTGATTGAGCTAATAGCAGAGAAAGTAAGTTCACCTAATGAGACCCCCTAATGCGACTTTGGGGATTTGGGGGAGAAGGAGGTTTCTGAAGGAGGGTGATGTGTTTCACAGTGCACAGTGTTTCATGGGTGCCATTATCTCTGTGAAGTCTGACTCCACCTCTATTTACAAATCATCTTGCCCTCAAACTTCCTCAAAATTCAAATTTCTCATACAACTTTCTCTTGAAAGTACCCTTCTTTGTGCTTCCTTGAAACATAGTTAATTGTGTGCTATTGTTACGGTTTCATTGTTTTTCACACATGTCCAACTCTTTGTGATCCCATTTGAGGTTTTCTTGATAAAAATCCTGGAGTCATTAAAGCTCATTTTTGAGATGAGGAACTGAAGCAAATAGGGTCAAATAGCATGCCCAGGAACACACAAGTGTAAGGCTGGATTCAAACTTAGGAAGAGGATTTAGAAATTCAGATATTAGTATTATCTATTTTAATTATATTTTAATTTATTTTGTTAAATATTTCCCAATTACATTTTCATTTGGATTGGCAGCACTCAGAGGTATTATATACCTGCATGTTATCCCCAGCCCTGTATTTTATGTTTCTGGCTTAAAACTCTAAGGAGACAAATGGCTTGCTGAGGCTCACAGAACAATTAAGTGTTAGGATTGAGACTTGAACACAAATTTTCCTGGTTGAGAAGAGTTCTATTCGCTATACCATATTGCACCATTCTATCTCCTTTTATCTCCTCTAGTCTTAAAAAACACATTTTTTTTTAAATGTGTGGGATTAAGGTGAAAAATGTTTATCATCCAGAGAGAGACTCAGTGTCCTGCCTCCAGAATATAATCAGCAAAAAGAGAGACTATTTAATATCTGTTTCCCACTTGACATTCTTCTCTGGAGACTGGAGATAGAGAAAGAAAAAAAAAAAAAAAAAACCCGGCAAGCTTTTGAATCTGAAAAAAACCCAAACCAATAGCTATTATCTTGCTTGAATGACACGCTTGAAAATGGCTCATTTTCCCATCCCATATTTGGACTAGCAGGTACAGTCTCCAGAGCAAGGTTAGCTATTGTTCTCTCCTTGGGTTCTAGGAGCAATCTCAAGGGGCTGTGAGAAGGGTACTATTAGTATCAATATTATCATAAATTACCTGATATCCCCCACCCAATATCAATCAACAGGTAATATCTCTCCAATAGATAATATCGCTCCAATATCATTTAAACAATAAAAAAGAATAAACTTTTGCAGAGGAAAATTTACTAAGACAATATAGCAGAAATCCAAGGATGACAAGGATGACATGTACTATCTTCCACCATCATAATCCCTGAAGGAGTAGGCTCAAACCTAAAGTGGTTGCTGGAAAATATTGCCACCCCCTTCACTTCAGGAATAGTATAGCTGATGGATTATAGTTGCCCCCTTGCTCATATGACTCTGTATCTAGGTTTTATAGGTTGAATCACTTCACAATTGGATCAAGCCAATTGAAGCTCACAAGGTCGCAACTTTTTACATCCCATCTCCTTATATTTCTTCACCTACAATAAAAAGGGAATGAAACACAACAGAAACAAACAAATAGAGGCATTTTGATTTTATAGGCACATGATGTCTGAGTTAAGAGGTATGGCAATCAGTGGCTCACACTTCTGATGTTGCTACTTCTTCCTTTTCTTCCAACATTGTTTGCTGGGGGGAGGAGACAGAGAGAGACAGAGAGAGGAAGGGAAGGAGGGAGGGAGGAAAGAAGGGAGGGAAGAAGAAAAGAAAGGAGAGAAAGAAGAAAACAGAGGGGAGGGGAGAGGGAAGGGGAAAGGGAAGAAGGGGGTGAGGGAGAGGGAGAGAGGAGTGAGTAGTGAGAGGTACAGAGACACCGAGACAGAAAGAGAGAGACAGAGAAGTGACAGAGACAGAATAAGGCAGAGGAGAGAAGAGAGAGACAGACACATAGAGAGAGATAGACACACACATACAGAGGGACAGAGACAAAGAGACAGAGAGAGACATAGAAAAAAGAGAGACAGACAGACAGAAAGATAGAAACAGACAGAAACAGAAACAGAGACCGAGACAGAGAAAGACACACAGAGAGAAATAGAGAGATAGAGCCAAAGACAGAGAGACAGTCTCTGATAGACAGAGACAGAGAACTCATTTGTTCAGATGCTTTTGTATGCATTCCATTCTGGCTCAGATGCCAATCAAAAGGCTTTTCACCACAATGCAGGAAATCACTACAAAGTACCTGCTCATATTCTGAATTAGAGGGAAAGGGTCCTTCTCTTGTGTATTTCCAGAAATAGGCTCAACAAGCTTCCACGTGAATTCGTATTAGATAGATCATATTTCACATACTCTACAGAAAAGACCCTCATAGGCATATAGATGGTACAGTGGATGAATAGAGCACAGGACTTTGACTTAAGAAACCTTAAGTTCAAATCTAGCCTCAATGGCTAACTGTGTAATCCTGGGTATCAATTAACCTTCTATCTTCCTCAGTTTTCTTATCTGTAAAATGGGTATGATAATAGTACTTTTCCCAGAATTATTTTGAAGACTAAAAATGTGATGATACGTTTAACATATATTGGATTACTTGCTCTCTAGGGAAGGGGAGTGGGGGAGAATTGGAACATAAGGTTTTGCAAGGGTCAGTGTTGAAAAATTACTCACACTATGTTTTAAAAATAAAACGTTTTAATAAAAAAGTGATGATATTTGTAAGTCACTTTGTAAATTTTAAAATGCTATATAAATTCTAGCTTATTATCATGAGCCAATTCTTCCAATACACTGGGAAGATAGATGATTTAATGGATAGAGTTCTGGGTCTAGAGTTAGGAAGACCTGAATTTAAATGTGGTCTAGTTCTCTTACTAGCTATATGACTTGGGACAAATCACCTAATTTCTGTTTGCCTTAATCCACTAGAGAAGAAGATGACAAAACACTCCAGTGTCTTTGCCAAGAAAATCCCATGGACAACATTGGCAAATTTTAACCCACAGATTATGAATGAAAAATGGTTACCATGAATACACTCGCAAGAAACAATTTTCCCTATTAACCCGACATCCTACCACTCTCAAAGGAACTGGGAAGATTTAAATATCTTCCACTTTGAAAAACAGTCTTTATGGAATCCCAAGAAAGGCTCTCTTCAATAGTTTAGTAGAACCTGGTATGAATATAAACCTGAAAAGGCTCCAAACAGGGTTCAGGTCCCTTTTATTTAACAAAGGATCTCAGACTTTAGTTGGTTGAAGAGTCTAATGTATTTGAGGAACTAATCGCAACAAAGAGGATAAGAAGAAGGAAGAATAAAGTGACATTATCAGCTTCCAATATATCAGTCCTGTTGTGACAGTAGCTACAAAAGCAATAAAGCACTGTAACATTTATGTTGATCAGATAGAAGTCCACTACCCTGTCCATTTATGAAGTTATAAAATGACTTGTTCTTTAGAGAAGTGTCTTGCTTTGAGAAGCCAGGGCAGCACTGAGCTACCATTTAGCTATTGGTCCTCCCCTTTCTCCTTTTTGCATCTTTCTCCTCTTTTTCCTTTCAGCCAGCTATCTGCTCTCTTGTAGCTTCTATTACACTTGTTGTCTGTAAAGTTCATTGTATGCTTCTTCTGTGAGATAAATTCAGCTAAACTGTAAGTTCTTTGAAGGAAGAGACTCTGTGCCATGGTCTTTATAGACCCTCACACCCTAGTTCCTAAAACAGCTAATAAATATTGGTTTGTGGTGCTGCTTGTAATAATAATGAATGCAATCTAAGATTAATTACCACTTACATAGATGTTAGTAGCATTTGCAAATACATTGTAGGACAGGAAAAAAATAAAAGGATTTTCCATGTGAAAAGTGCAGTTTTTTACTTTCAAGAGTTCCAATTAAGGCCTCGTTTCTAAAATATAGAGAGAATTGACTCAAATTTATAGGATATGAACAATTTTCAGATGAAGAAATTGAAACCATTTCTAGTTATATGAAAAGGTGCTCAAAATCACTCTTGATCAGAGAAATGCAGATTGAGACAACTCTGAGGTGCCACTATACACCTCTCAGCTTGGCTAAGATGACAGGAAAAGACAGTGACAAATGTTGGAAGAGATGTAGGAAAACTGGAACACTAATACATTGTTGGTGGAGTTGTGAACTGATTCAACCATTCTGGAGAGTAATCTGGAATTATGCCAAAAAGTTATCAAACTGTGCATACCCTTTGATCCAGCAGTATTATTACTGGGCTTATATCCCAAAGAGATACTAAAGAAGGGAAAGGGATCTGTATGTGCCAAAATGTTTGTGGCAGCCCTGTTTGTAGTGGCTAGAAGCTGGAAAATGAATGGATGCCCATCAATTGGAGAATGGCTGAATAAATTGTGATATATGAATGTTATGGAATATTATTGTTCTGTAAGAAACGACCAGCAGGATGATTTCAAAGAGATCTGTAGAGACTTACATGAATTGATGCTAAATGAAGTGAGCAGAACCAGGAGATCATTGTACATAGCAACATGCTGTGTACAATGTTTTGAAAATTAAAAACTCTAATAAAAAAATACCATACTTCTCAGGATGAGGACCAAATGAGATAATAATTGTAAAGCAATTTCCATATAGTTAGTACTCTCTAAATATTAGCTATTATTATTATCATTATTATTAACTGGAAGGTAGAAGACTTGAGGGAGCTATTCTTTTTTAAAGCTCTTTATTTTCAAAACATATGAATAGATAATTTTCAGCATTCACCCTTGCAAAACTTTGTGTTCCAAATTTTTTTCTCCCTTCCTTCCCAACCCCAGATGGCAAGTAATTCAATATGTTAAATATGTTCAATTCTTCTATACATATTTCCACAATTATGCTGTAAAAGAAAAATCAGATCAAAAAGGGAAAAAAAATGGGAAACAAAACAAAATATAAGCAAACAAGAAAAAAAAGTGAAAACACTATATTGTGATCCACACTCAGTCCTTGAAGTTTTCTCTCAGAGAACAGGTGGCTCTCTGCATCCCTAGACTATTGGAACTTGCCTGAATCATCTCACTGTTGAAAAGAGCCATGTCCATCAGGATTGATCATCATATAGTCTTGCTGTTGCTGTGTACAATGTTCTTGAAGAAGCTATTCTTGCCTCTGACATAATCATGTGACTTTAAACCAGTCACAGGTATTTTGTGCAGGCTTTAGTCCCTTTATCAGTAGAATGAGGAGATTGGACAAAATGATCTCTAAGTTTCCCTTTAGATATAATATTCTAATCACAATGACTATTGTTGTTTGGTCATTTCAGTGAGGGTGACCTCATCTGGTGTTTTCTTGGCAAAAATTCTTGGAGTAGTTTGCCATTCCCTTCTCGAGCTCATTTTACAGTTGAGGAAAATAAGGTTAAGTCACACACAATTAGTGTCTGAGATCAGATTTGAGTTCAGGTTTTCCTGACTCTACACCCAACATAGTGGCCTAGCTGTCCAATTATAATTAGAGCTCATAGTCACATAGCATTTTGTGATTTGTAAAGTTCTTTCCTTACAAGAAAACCAAAAGTCAGAAAAAATACATTAATGTACTTATAGTGACATAGTAAGAGACAGAGCCAAGTCCGAAATCCACACCTTGATTTCAAGTTTAGTGCTGTTTCCAAGGATCTCCTTGTGTCTTCTCCCCATAACAATTCATAAAAGGGCTCACTTACATAGCAAGTTTCCTTACTTTTTAAAGAATAAAATACCCAATTAAATATATATATTACATAATACTGGAATGACCCAAGATTGAAGGGAAAAATACTGAGCTGTAATTTGTTGAGAGATTTTTTCAGTCTAGGTTCTTTGAAAATCTAGAGAGAATCTCATCCACCAGCAGGATTGAGTGATTGGAGGTCAAACAGATTGAGTATTCATACTGAAAAGAAAAACAGTTTATTAATCAGGTCAAGAAGACTCATTTGTTTGAGACATACTCTATTTCTTAGTATGGCTTTGGTTCGTACAGCTCTCTCTGGCCTGCTCAGAATATATTGTCAATCTGTTGCATACTGGACATTTGAATGGACCAGTGGGATCCAATCTGTTCCTAAAGAAAAGTTGATCTGCAAATTCCCTGGTGCAAGATTTCAGAGGTCCAGAATAGAGAAAGACTGCCAGAGGCATCTCAGTTTTGTGTATTCAGCCTTAGCAGGATGCAGATAATTAAGACAGGTTTTGTTATTCAGTCTCTACTGCAGAAAGGGATGGAAAGAGGCTGAAAATTCAGATTTTGTTATTTAGCCAGTAGCAGAATAGGTGAAAGTCAAACAATTTAG
Source organism: Antechinus flavipes (assembly GCF_016432865.1). Lineage (NCBI taxonomy): Eukaryota > Metazoa > Chordata > Mammalia > Dasyuromorphia > Dasyuridae > Antechinus > Antechinus flavipes. The sequence continues at coordinate 507,457,265 of NC_067398.1, forward strand.
GACAATAACAAGACTATTTTTCCTTCAGTTATCTAAAGAAATTTAATTTATCATTCGCCCTCATGATTGTGTGTATATAACATCATATGTCAAGTTTTCTAAATTTCTTTAAGAATTGCTTTCTCTCTACTAATTAACAGATGAATTACACTGGAAATCTTTGCATCCTAACACAGTAGTACCATAAGGCATTTCTATCTAAACCAAATTACAATTACACAAATTAATTTAAACATTTGCTTTCAATTATTACAAAAGGGCAAATTTTGGTACAAATCCAGCCTGTGTAGGGAGAAGACTCGGGTGGGGCTGCAATCAGTTCCTAGCAACATAAATTACATTGCTCAGCAGCTCTTTTCAAATTCTTACTATTGTATTAATAACCAATGATTACTTGGTGGAGCTGGCTGCAAAAAAAAGGCTCATAAGATGTTCTCTAAAAATGAAAATGGTATGTGATCTCTCAAAATGAGCAGAATGATCAGTGATGGTCAGTGTAATCACTAGGCTGAACAGTATGTACAAATTTAAAGGTTAAGCAATCAGTCAAATTAATTTTCCTTTGCCTCCACCCCCTCCTTCCACTACCATACAAGGCTCAGAACTGCAGAGGAATTGGATAAAAAGGGTTTTCCAGAGAAATTTGTGTAGGTGGAGAAAGGAGGAATAGAAAGTGGGAGAAAGAGGAACGGAAGGACCCCTTTTAACCCTAGCTCTGGGATTAATAATCAAACCAACATCTAGGTGTGACGAACTAGTGTTCTATAGCTTTGCTCAGGATTCTGACTCATAAGCTGCTTAGGCTAAAGCAATCTTCCCCCAGCTACCTCTCCTGGTTCCCAGTTACCCATCTACGTCAGCCCCCTCCCTCGCGTGTCCCTGTTTCACTCTACCCTACTTTTCTGCTGTGCCCTCAGGAACCCGCCATTTATTGTTATCAAGCTGCCTCCCCCTCCCCCTCAGAAATTACTTTGTATTCCTCCTTTATGGGCACGTTGCTTTATCCATGATAACATTAACTTCTTGAGGGAAGTACTATATTCATTTTTTTCCCTACAAAACCAGACAAGCACATAATAGGCACATAATTTAATAAATGCTTATTAAATTGAAAGAGAAAGAAAGAGGGAAAGAGATAAAATTGGGGTTCAGGTAGCTTATTGTTCCTCCTCACAAGTGCTTTTTGTTGCAAGTCAAGTAAGTCATAATGTAAATGTAAAATCCAGTCAGTCATCCATTCAACAATCCTTTCTTAAGTGTTTACTCTTTTGATTTTCTCCAATTTATCCTTTATGTAGGATATTTATATATAGATGTCTTCCCTTTTAGATTGAGAACAGGGATCGTTCTTTGTTTTAATTGCCCCATGCTCAGCCTTAGACATAGCAAATACTTAATTTTTTTTGACGTGGAGCTGATCACTGTTAAGGATACTCCAGGAGCTCACATTCTAATGGGGTAAACAACATGAAGATCATCACATACATACAAGATATCAGTACAAAAATGGTCATCTCTGAGGGAAGAATAGGGGAATGGCTTCTGGAGGGAAATCACAGAAGATGGGATTTGAGCTGATTCTTGAAGTAGGTCATGGAAATTAAGAGAAAGCTTTGAGGATGGAGAACATCAAGCTTAGAGAACAGTTAGTGTGGATGCTGGCTGAGAGATGAGAAATGGAAAATGGGATATTGTGTGTGTAGAACATTTAAGAGGATGATGGAACTGGTTCACAGAATATGTGAAGCGTAATAAAGTATGAGGAAACTTCAGAGGTAGGAAAAGGTCAGATTGTGAAGGGTTTTCAATGACTAAGGATTTTAAATTTAATCCTTCAAGATAATAATTTTATATATCTGTGGAGGATAACAGAAAAGAAAAAAAATTTAGGCAGGGATACCATTAGAAGCCTAAGTAATAAATATAAAGGTCTCTACTAAAATGTTGACTGTGAATAGAGAGAAAAGGACAAATTTGAGAGATGTTGCAGAGGTTGAAAAGACAAGATTTGTCAACTGATTGGGTATGTGGGGATATTTGTCAACTGATTGGATATGTCAAAGATGATCTAGAAGTTGTGAATCAAAGTGATTGAGAATAGTGGTACTCCCCCATAGAAATAGGGAAAATCATAAAAGTAATAACTTGGACCTAATTTTTTTTAATTAAAAAATTTATTTTCCCCAATTACATGTAAAAAACATTTTGGTTATACATATACATTCATTTTTAAAACATATTTCCTTATGAATCATATTAGGATAGAAAAATCAGAACAAAAAGGAAATATCAAGATAAAAAATGAGAGAAAAAGAGGAAAAAGTTAACATAGCATGTACTGATTTACATTCAATCTCTATATTCTCTCTCTGGATTTATGGTGTTTTGGATGTTTGTATGGATCCAAAGTTTATTGGGATTGCCTTGATCACTGAACCTCTAAGAAGAACCAAGTCTGTCATGGTTGGATCATTGCACAATCTTGTTTCTGTGTACAATGTTTTACTGTTTTTGCTTGTTTCACTCAGCATCAGCTCATATACTACATTTTTTCAGGCCTTTCTAAAATAAACTAAAATAGGTATTTTTAAGAAGTTAGAAATGAGGTTTGACAACGGATTGGATTAGTAGGATGATGAGACATTAGGAATAGAGGAAGCTACCTACATTGTAAGTCTGCTAGATAGGGATGATTGTGGTACTCTTGACAGTAACAGGAAATTTGGGAAGATGGGAGGGTTTGGGGAAAGACATATTGAACTTGAAATATCTTTGGACCATCTAGTTGGAAATGTTCAAAAAGCAGTTAGTTGGTTATTAGCACAGGTGCTCAAGAGAGAAAATAGAGCTGCTAGAATCATTTACATAGAGGTGATTGTTGAAACCATAGAAACATAGAGAAACAATATGCTAGCCCTAATTCATTAGGATGACATTAGGAGATATAGTTAGTTTTACTTGGTTTCAAGAGGTCAGGAAAATTTTTACTAAGGGATCCCAGTATGTTTCCAGTTGGGCATATGTGGTCTTCAGGGAACTAGGAATCAGTTGCTTAGGGCCTTTTTTGACTCCTACTAATAATAAACTCCAATAATATCTGGCGCTTAGATTTTTGAAGTTTGTAGCAAAATGGAAGGTAGGGCTTTGCCACAGAAATAAAAGGGGGAACACAGCCTATGAGATTTCTATCAGCCTCTGTCTTCTTTCAGTTTTAAACTTTATGAGGTCACAAGTCTAACTTAAAGTTGGACTTTATAGCAGGCCTAGATCTGTTAAAAGACATCCTTATCTTCCTATAGACCCAGGATGAAATTTATCCACTGGGTGTTTTGTCTATGGACTCACAGATCTTATCAAACAATGGAGGCAGAGAGCAGAGTAGGGTTAGGAGTTCAGAGTCATTGATGAACAAGAAGCTCAAGGATGAAGAAATACACATATACCTATATATTCTTATTCTAATACGAGATTTTTCCTCACTAAATTCATGTAAATTAAGTTTTAAGATATACAAAAAGTAAACAAGAAAGGCACAAATATAACATAGCTGATTTTAATAATTTCTGGTAACACATGACTTTAAGCAAGAAGAGTATTGGTGAATAATTGATAGAAAACTGGACTAAAAGTCAAAAGGTGACACTGTGGATAGTGGGCCAAGCCTGCAGTCAAAAAAACTCATCTTTTGGAGTTCAAATCTGGTCTCAGACATTTATTAGTTGAATGACTCTAAACAAATCACAACCCCTTTTGCCTTAGTTTCATCATCTATAAAATGAGCTAGAGAGGAAATGGCAAATCACTCCTGTATCTTTGCCAAGAAAACCTCAAATGGGGTTACAAAGAGTTGAATACAACAACAATCATTATTATCATTATATCCATGATCCTGTAGGTGCATATATATTATATATGTGTGTGTGTATATACATATATATCTATGCATATATGTATTGTGTATATGTTTAAACAGTTATTCCTGCCAGAAATTTTTACTGAAGGGAAGTGACTTTAGATTTTCCAAAAGGAGAGAGCTTTTCCCCTTAGTGATTGTCCTAGAGTGGGAAAGGGACTATTAACAACCACTTACCCAGCTGATGATCTTAGAGAGTGGGAAGGCTTTTGTCAACTACTCCCTCAGATGATTAGCTATAAGCAACTGAAAATTTACATGAGAGAAAAGAAAGCTACAGCATGTTTTCCCCCACTGCTTTTTAAAAAAAGGCCAGGTGGGTCTGGCATGCTAGGCAGTTATTTTGAGAGAGAGAAAAAGCAAAACAACAATAATCCAGTAACATGCAAATGGAAGAAAAACATTAACTGGGAAAATTTGACATTGTCTCAGGGTCTATCTTTGAAATGTCCTTGGTTATGAATTTCAAATTCTCTCCAGGGTTGAGAATTTAGCACCATATAGTTCAGGTACCCAAGGCTTATTTTAGTGCTCCGTACATCAGAGTCTCCTCCATCTATAATATGGATAGTGTCCAAATTAAGAGGAATAGTAAGAAAAGAATTACGCACAAAGAGAGGATGAAAGGAAGAAAGAGAGAGAGAGAAAGAAGAGAAGGAAGAAGGGAGAGAAGGCAAGAGAGAGAATTCAGGAGACTTTTCTTCCACCTTTTCAGGATCCCCTGCTTCTTAGATCCATCTTTCCCTCTAATTGGAGAGAGTGAACATTGGAGAACTACTCCCAGATTTTCTATTTAAGGAGGGGGTTCTGGGGCAGATATTTCATCATGTCCCACCTGGCATCAGGATTTTATTATTATTATAAGGACACCATTTGAAATTTTCTTGCAAAGATACTAGAGTAGTTTGCCATTTCCTTCTCCAGTTAATTTTACAAATGAGGAAACTAAGGCATGTTGATTTCAATTGAAGTGAAGTGACTTGCCCAGAGTCACACACTATTAATTATCTGAGGTCATATTTGAAATCAGGCCATGTCCAGTGCTTATTTACCATACCACCTAGCTATCCCTACATTAGGTACCCTTCCTCTTTTTATCTTTTTTTTTTTTAATGTATCAACTTTACTCATCAATAGTGAGTTCCTTGAGGATATGAACAGTCTTGCGCTTCTTTGTATCCTCAGTACTTAGTCAAGTACATGACACATAGTAGGAGCTTAATAAATGTTTATTGACTTACTCTATGGACAGCAATGATTTCCTAATATTAAGTACCTATCCTGGGCCTTGACGATTCGCTCATTTTTCATTATGGACTTCTTAGGTATAGGGATGTCATCTGCCCAAGTACTATATACTCTGTACCCCATACTGTTTGCTGAAATAGTGTTAAATAAAATAAAATTATCAGAGACATTTCTACTGGAACAATGTTTTAGAATCATTGGCTAAGTAACATTATTATGAAGTTCAATTATAATATGTTGACATAATTATACAATACAATTTTAGTTGTCTTAGATATTCTGTAGTTCTGATTCAGCAATATTAAAAGCTGTATGTGGTTGTATAATGGAGATTTATGGGTAAATAGATTCCATAAACCTGTTTGGCTAATGCAGCTTCTCTGAATAGAAAATGCCAGGGAGATGACATCATTTTTTGGGGGGGAATCATAATGACATATAAGAAAGATACCTTCAAGATTCTTTGTAACGTGTTTCAATGGCTAGCCAACTGCTTTTAAATGGCTAGCCATGTGGTTAGAAGGAAGGAAGCTTTTTCTATATAGTAAATAACCAAAAACTATTGGCATTTTACAAAAGAGTTGGGCTATTTCCTTGCTTTGTATCATTCAAGTATGGGGGAGCAATGACTGATCTCTTCACCCTGAGATAAGGAAAGGAATCTCAGATCCTTTCCCCCCCTCCCACTCCCCATAAACTAATAGGGCCCTTGAGAACTAGACCTAGATCCTTTGTCTTGCCATGAGTTCTTTTCTATTCTAGGTGAATGGAGTTCCCAGCTGGAGAGCATGAGATATAGGAATCCAGGCCAAGAATTGCAGCCAGAGCAGAACTGAGTTACTAAAAACAAGAACTGACCTTTGGGGACTCTGAATCAATAGAAAGACTCACCTGGCAGTTAAGGTACCTTTAGATGGGATCTTGGTGAGACTAAATGCTATGTAAGAATTAAATTAAATTATGAGCTTAATCTTTAACCCTCTCAATTCTCAAATAGGGAGATGATACCTTCAAGTTGTTGAAGATGGTTAAATGGAATTGGGATGATATTCACTAGCTCTTAACAACTAAGGAAAACATAGTTGATGGAGCTTTGAGTCAAAGGCAGTAGAGAAAAGACTTCCCACAACTATTCAAGGTACTCTGAAACCTAGAGGGAAGATATAGGCTGCCTGATTAGTGTCAGAGAGTACAGGGCTTTTGTTGTTCAGTCATACCCAACTCTTCATGACCCCGTATAGGGTTTTCTTGGCAAAGATCCTGGAATAGGTTCCCAGTTTCTTTCCCAGCTCGTTTTACAGATGAAGAAATTGAGGCAAATTGGGTTAAGTGATTTGCCCAAGATCACACAGGTAGTGAGTATCTGAGTCTGGATTTGAATTCAAGTCTTCCTGACTCCAGTCAGTATTCTTTCCATTGAACCATCTAGCTGCTTCTATACAAGTTACAGATACTTTCATAAATGCTTTGAAACTTTATATCATCAAGGGTGACATATGTATACATTTATATCTATATATCTTTATATACATATATTCTATCTATCATTCATATTTGCAATTGTTAAAAAAAAAAAGCTATTTTGAGTGAGATGATCCTTTGGTTCTGAAGTTACAAGTCAGTCTATCCTTCATCTTTCCATTGTTGCTTCTGGGATTGCCTTAGAAATACATGCATACATACATATATGCACACATATATACATGTATATACATATAGATAGATAGATAGATAGATAGATAAATGATAGATAGATAGATAGATAGATAGATAGATAGATAGATAGATAGGTGCATCTTAATTCTCCTTCTCTCTTCTCAAAAGTCCACCACCTTAGTTCAAATTTTCATCACCTCTTATATAGACTATTGCCTCTTAACTGGTCACCCTGATTCAAATTTCTCCCCTGTCTCCAATCCATACTCCATATAGCTACCAAAGTGAGATTTCTAAACCAAAAGTCTAATCACTCCCTTGCTCAATAATCTTTAGTGGCTCCCTATTACTTCTAGAATCAAATTATTTCTAGCTATCCAGGCTTTAATATCCTCCTTTCCATCTTTATTATCGATTACTCCCTTTTATATAAACTATAATGCAGCCAGATTTATCCTTGTGTCCTTGCTGTTTCTCACACATCACATTCCATTTCCTGCCTTTGTACCTTTGCAAAAGCAATTCCTTCCTTACCCAGATGTATTTCCTCCTAAACCTTTCTGCTTCTTAGAAGCTTTAGTTTCCTTTCAAACTCAGATGAAGTGATTCTTCCCTCATAACAAACAGCTGATGTCCCCACCTGCTAGTAATCTCTTCATATAATTAACCTCTATTTATTTTGCATATATTCATATGTGTCTATATTATCTCACTTTTATGATGTAAGCTCCTCGAGGGCAGGAACTACTTCATTTATATTTATGTACCCCCAGTGCCAAGTACATAGTTCCTATCACATGGTCATAACTTAATAAAAACTTATTAATTTGGTGAGCAGATATAGACAAAATTTTCCATTATCCAGTCTCCTAACAATTTCCTGTTCTGGATTGCTCTCCAGTAGGGGATAAGACATTCCTTTCTCATCACCTCAACTAAAATCACTAGTGTAGTGTAACAAAGAATTTGTAGTCAGAGTTTATATAGCATTCATAGAAAGGTTTATAGTCAGAAGATATGGGTTCAAATACTGATTTCCCTTCATTGTTGTGCAGTCATTTCAGTCATGTTGGACTTTCCTTGACCCCATTTTCTTGGCAAAAATCTCTGCATGGTTTGCCATGTCCTTTTCCGGCTCATTTTACAGATAAGGAAACTGAAGCACATGCAGATTAAATTACCTGCCCAGGGTCATACAACTAGTAAGTATCTGAGGCCAGACTTGACTTCAGGTCTTCCGACTCAGGAATCCTACTCTATTCAATGTGCCACCTAGTTACTTTATCAGATATTTTAGTATAAAATTCTTTGTCCTACCACCTAAGATACCCTGATCAGTCTTTAACTGTCAATTCCAAATTAATACTTTGTAATAAATTGTCTTCCCCTCATAAAAGTCAACAATTTTATTGCAAAAATTGGGGTGGGAGGCAGTGTTCTTCTTGATAATAGAATTAGGGCACAAATTGATTGATCCACTTAAGAACAGTACTTTTTTTGACAGTTTCGAAGGGGTCCTCAAACTTTTTAAATAGGGGGCCAGTTCACTGTCCCTCAGACTGTTGGAGGGCCAGACTATAGTAAAAACAAAAACTCTGTTTTGTGGGCCTTTAAATAAAGAAACTCCATAGCCCTGGGTGAGGGGGATAATCATCTTCAGCTGCCTTATCTGGCCCGTGGGCCGTAGTTTGAGGACCCCTGGAGACTAATGATTAGACTAAGAAAAGGAAGAAATCTTTGATTATTTCAGTAACATCTCTTCAATTTACCTTTCATCTGGGAGAAAAGGAGAGTCTTGAAGGAACTGGTGAAAGAGGGATTGATAAGTTTAGATAATGATGCTGTAGGACAATGTTGAACTTCTTGGTCTCAGGATCTCTTTACACTTTTAAAAAATATTGAAGACCCCAAAGAACATTTGTTTACAAAAGTTATATCTATTAATATTTAGCATATTAAAAGTTAAAATTGATAAACTCTTAAAATATCTAATTCACTTAAAATGTCAATAATACATCCATTACATGTTAATAAAATATTTTCTAAGAAAAATAACTATATTTTCAAAACAAATTAGTGATAAGAGTGACATTGTTTTACATATTTTTGTAAATCTTTTTCATGTGATTTAATAGAAAACTGCTGACTGTCCATATCTGCTTCTGCATTCAATCTGTTCAAATATGTAATTTGTTATGTATGTAATGTGAAGAAAACTCAGCCATACAGATTTGTAGTTAGAAAGCCAGAAATATTTTAATCAAATAAATTCCTACTATATTTCTGAAAAGAGCTTTGATTTTGTATATTATCAATAGTAGTATTACATTTAGCTAACACCACACTGAGAATTACTATTCTAAGGTTTCCCATTATTTTATATTGCTGTTCTTTTGAGGTTGTTACCTTAACTCTGAACCTTTGGTGAATCTTGGCTGTGGAATTTTGTCTATCATTTGATGATAGGCCTCTAAGCTAACCGGGCTATATTGGAGATAATAAAAGATCTGAACTTTTATCACCTGGCTGCGTTTTGAGAAGAAAAAGATCACAACATTTTGGCGCCCGAACAGGGACTAACAGACCCCTCAGTGGATTTCAGTGGAAAAGCTACGATCCTGATTCAAGTGGAAAAGCCTCTGATCCTGATCCAGTGGAAAAGACTCATCAACCCAGAAATTAGGGTGAGTGTAACAAAGAAATTTTGTTAGAAGAGTTAAAGTAGAATTTCAGCTAAGATGGGACAGATATTTAGAAAACAGCCTGTTTCTGTTCAAGGAAAATGTTTAGAGAGCATTGTCAAAATTATGGAAAGCCAAGGTTTAATTATAAGTTTACAGCAAATCACTGAATTTTTACAAACTGTAAAGGACATATATCCTTGTTTCTCTCTTGATAAGGAATTAGATTTAAATGAATGGAAATTGGTTGGAGAGGATCTTTGTCAATTCTATGATAAAAATGGGCCTAACTCAATAATTAATACATATAATGTAATACAATTGGCTATAAGAAGTTATTTAAGTGATAAAATGATGAAAAGGAAAGTACAGGCGGAAGAAGTGCCAACTTTACTAGGTGAAAAGGAGGACGAATCAGATGAGAATGGAGTTAATTACAATTCTGAGTATGATACTTCACAGCAGGAGGAATTAGGTGATTCCACATTTCATGACCCTCCCCCCGCAATTAACCCTTCATGGGTGGAACAAGGGGGAGGGAGAGAGACAGAAACACAGTCAGCTTCTCCTGTAAAGCAGAATTTGACAAGATTAGAAAAAGCATTAATTAAAGCAAAAAATGAAGGAGAAGATATATCTGATTTTATAAATGCATATCCTGTGATTGAAGAGCTCAACTCCTCAGGTCAAAAAGAGAGAAAATACACTCCTTTTAATTTGGGAAAAATTAAATATTTGAAAAAGGGTTGCACTCTTTATGGGGCTACATCATCTTATGTGAAGATGTTACTGGATAATTTGTCTTATGAAATCTTAACCCCGAATGACTGGAAATCCATCACTAAAACATGTCTTGAACCGGGACAAAATTTATTGTGGCTTTCAGAGTTTCATGAATTATGTAGGATTCAAGCCCAATGCAATAGGCAAACAGGAGCTATTGTACAAGTTGCTTTTGACCAACTAGCTGGTGAAGGTCAGTATGTAGAGAGTTCAGAACAGATTTATTATCCCATAACAGTGTATGAGCAAATTTCTGAGGCTGCAATAAAAGCTTGGAATTCTCTCCCTGGACAGAAAGATGGAAATAATGCTTTCACAAAAATAGAGCAAGGTCCCAATGAACCTTTTGCAGATTTTGTGGGACGTCTGCAAACAGCTGTAATAAGAACCATTGGAGATAATGCTGCCACAGAAATAATGACTAGACATTTGGCTAAGGAAAATGCCAATGAGGTTTGCAAGAGAATTATATGGGGGCTAGACAAAAATGCTTCTTTAGAGGAGATCATTAGACGCTGTGCCACAGTGGACATAAATGCTTATTATGCCCAGACTATGATGAACATGGAAAGACAAGGTCCTTCTTGGCAGAGGAATTCTAGAGAAACTCGTCGATGTTTTCATTGCGGAAAAGTTGGACATTTGAGAGCTCATTGTAGATATGGAGATAGAGTGAGAAGACAGGGTGAGAGAAAACCTAAAACCCCATGCCCAAAATGTAACCAAGGCTTTCACTGGGCCTCTAAATGTATATTGACCCAGAGGAATGAGAGGCAGGGCCCAGCTCCAAAGTATCAATCAAAGGACAGGTGGGGCATGATAGCAGCTGAGGTTACACCCAGAGAGACTTTAGAAATTCAGAACTCTGATGTCATCAACCAACAGAAAAGCAATCAGGATTACAGTTGGGAAGAATACAGGCCTTTTAAGACAACAAGACAATATCCAATGCAAACAACTCCAATGTAATTACCAGATGATGAGGAGAAATCCCAAATTTGGTAAATAGAAGGGAATTAGATAGGTTAACTACTTGGGGAAGAGGATCTGCTTATATTTCCACAGATGAAGAAAGAATCAGATGGCTGACAATGAAACTGTTAAAAAGACTTTTAAAAGCTTCAGGAATCATTGGATTTCCTAACACAAGATGAAACTGTTTTACTTCTTGAAAAACCAGCAAGAATCATTGGATTCCCTGAGATGAAAAATTGTTGATGAGACTTTTGCAGTACTTCAGGGCTTACAGGAACTATTGGATTCCTGGTACATGAACTAATGGACAATGGAATCCTATTGGACTGTTTCTAGGACTTATGGACATGTGTAAATTTTTAGGTTGATTCATGTTGTTACATTACTACTAGCCTGTGTTATATTGCTATGTACTTATGTAAATTATGTATAATGCCTCCCATATTGATGGATTTATGTATACCATGTATATCTGTTACAAAGTTCTGGCCCATATTGATGGATTTATGTGTACTCCCTCAGAAACCCCCTATGTTTTACAAAAGAAAGGGGGAGATGTTGGAATCCTTACTAACTGCTAACTAATTAGAGTTGATCTAATCTTACAAGAAGATGTTTTGGGCAGAACCTGAAACAAGGTACTAAGTAGAACTACCCATAATCCCTCTCTCTGGAAGGAGCATAAATAGGCCAATGGGCCAGTCGGAGAGCGCTTCAGAGGAAGACGCTACAAGTCGAGATTTCACCGGAATGACATGAAGACTGGAGCTGGCTGGAGGCTGAAGAAAGCAGAGGCAGAGGCTGAAGGACCAGACCTTTGGATTTAAAGACATTTGGAGAGAGCTCTTGGAACCAAGCAGAGAGATAGGCCTCTAAGCTAACCGGGCTATATTGGAGATAATAAAAGATCTGAACTTTTATCACCAGGCTGCGTTTTGAGAAGAAAAAGATCACAACAGCTCCAAAATGGCTTGTGTTGTATTTTCAAAGGAATGTAACAATTCTGCCCATCTTTAGGTCATTCTATTTCTCTGAGCAGGAAAAATTGGAATTATCTTAATCTAAATTAATAAAATTGCTTCTGGCAGGCTTGTCCCTAAAATGCAGAGTTAAGGATTTTCTTCCACATAAAGACTAGATGAAATACTCTGGAAAATGCTACCCAAATGTCAATTAGGAACCAATTTTTTTCTATGTACATTTCATTGTCCTAGAAACTTTGGGGTTACTGAAGGAGGGAGAAGTATAAAAATAAAATGGAGAATCTAAGGCAAAGTGATAGAACAACATACTTATTAATACCTAGGAACAGGTAAAGAGAACTCTGGGTAGAAAATATACATACTCCCAGAAGTGGGAGGAAACTATGGCAACCAAGAAAGAGATTAATGGTGTTTAGGGATTAACTAAAGATTAGTCAAACAAAATTGTTCATGTTGGACAGGAGTCAACAACTGCTTTTATTTCATATATAATGAAGTGATGGAGAGTCAGAGCAGTGATGAACTTAAAGACGCAAAAAAACATTTATTCTTGGACAATGCTGATGTGGAGATTTGATTTATTGGACTGTGCAGCTATGTCTATGAGGTTTTATTTTTCAGGTTTGATTTTTTTAAATTTATTCAGTGGAAAAGGCTAGTGGGAAGAACAGATTAATTTTAAAATGCTTGTTAAGTGAAAAAATTAAAAAAAAAATAAAGCACCAAAAAAACAGTGGGGACAGAGAAGATAGATTAGGAGATAAAGTGAAGGGGGTTAAAAAGAGAAGGAAAACAAGAAAAGGGAATGACCAAAAAGAAAAAGAAATATCAAGAAAATCAGCAGCTGACTTAATAGAATCAGAAAACTGTTTAGTCCTTGGTCACCATCATTCCCCTGTACAAAAAGGTTTAGAAGAGCAAGAGTCCTTAACCTGGGGTCTCTCAACTCCTGTGAGGCTGTGAAATAGATTTCATGATGAGGCCAAAGAGAAAGAGAGAGGAAAAGGGGGCAAAAAGGAGAGAAATTAGGAAAAGTAATATCTTCCCTTCTCCTTTCCCAGAGAAATGTTTACCTCTCCCTCTTAGAGACTTGGTTCTTGCTTAAATAGCTTCTCTGCCTGAACAAAGAGCTGATGAGCTCAGACTTCTATGAGCTATTAGGGTCAGAGCCAGCTTGCCCTATGGCCAGGTTCCCCTCCCAATTCAATCAAGGAAAACTTCACACTTTGTAAAAAAAGATGACCTGGTATTACCTCATCTTCTCACAGAGTTAACATACAAATATCTTACTATTTATGCTACCTCTCATTATCTATCCCTTGCTCTTTGTGATTATAACAACTCTTGGTCTTCTTTGAGAAAGGAACACCACCATTACCACCAACAACAACTGGGGCAGTGGAGGAGAGAAAGCTTAATTGGCCAGAGTCCAATTTAACTTCCTCCACATTAATATGGTATAAAATAGAAATAGAGCAACACAGGTCACATACAATCTGGGACCTCATTTCATCCAGCTTGTGAAGTGTGCTTCAAGAGTTGGTTAAATTTAATTTTGATCTCATCATCATTTTTACAGGGTCATGTCACTCTTTTGTATTCATTTTCATTTACTTGATCATATTCCATCTTCTATATATGTATTTCAATGTGCAAATGATGAGTTCACTGTGTATCCACAACATTCTTAAACAACTCCTTTATCAGATTTTTTTTCATATTTTCATTATTAAGAACTTCCCATCCTTTCTGAGTCTGTTTCCCCTAAAGATGTTTTAGGCCCTTTAGATCCTAATAATCCTTGTTTTGATCCCTTTGAAACAAATAAGATTTTCTGTTATCCAGAAAATAACAATACCCAAAAAGCCACACAATGTCTGTAAGGATTCAGTCATATAATAATTTTTGCTCTTAGGTCATGGATGTTTGGGAATGGGGTACTATCACTGCCTGCAAAATATTTCTTCATCTGCTTCTCAGATCTATCTAGACCTCAGCAGATATGATGATCGTTGTTCCCTTTCAGAGCCTTCCCATTTTCATTGCTAAGGCTGTTGTATTTCACATATCTGTCATTTATCTTCCTACACAACTCAGCCTTCTGTACTTCTGTACTCCCTGCTAACCTTGGAGTTCATGTCTCCAACTTAGCTCCCTGTAGATAATATTTGTTTACTTTCCAGGATGGTCAGCTCTCTGTCTAGCCTGGGTGGTACACATCATTGTTCACAAAGCCTTTGATTTCTAAAGCTTTATTTTGTACTGAAAGTCCAGGAGTTCTTGGCTAAACATTCAAGGTCTCCCAGTGGCTACCAAACATCTTCCCTTGCATGTATCATTCCATGTTGGCTCAAAATGATCTTTCACACACTGATGTTTCTTCTCCAATACTTAAAGACTTGTCAAAATACTCTTATCTAATCCTTCATGATTTCCTTTGGTGCAACTGAGGGGAATTTTGAAATTATCTAAGTTGCTTCCCAAAATGTTTGTGGGAATTAACTGAACGAAGCCTTATACCAGTGCAGTACAATGGAAAGAGGCTCTGTAGTCCAAGGACGTGGATTTTAATCTCCTTTGATGCAACCTGTGTAAATTGAGGTAAAATTAAGAGATGACCAAAATGGCTCTGAGATTCTTTTCAATTCTATAGCTATGATTATACCTTTCTCGATTATTATATCCTGAGAGAGAAAGATTTAAACTCCTCGATACAGACAAAAAGGGAATATCTGAAGAACATTAATATTCTAAAATTTTAGGATAACAAATACTGCTTCCCTTTACAATGCACATGATTAAATAGGCAATTCACTGGGTTCATCTATGGAACATATGTCCTACAGATGAACCAGATGACTTGAACAAATACAAATACTTGCAATGTTTACCGTCCCCCCTCTAAAAAAATCTAGAGTTAGGTCTTTCTTCATCTCTTTGTCCATCTATTTGTGTTTCCATATGTGTCCATATCAATCTTTCTTTGAATTTATGTTTCTTTCCTTCCTTTTCTTTTATACACCTTTTACTTTGTTTTTTCATATTACAATCTCACCTTAATTGGTCAGGATTTAGAACTGATGTTTTAAAATTTATTTATGCTATAGACTTAATATCCTTATTTCTTAATTTAAAGTCAGATCATCTCTCAGAATGAAATCTCTCTCAGAAAGAAAAAACTGAATAACACAAAAGTAAATAATTAATTGCCTTTGTGACTTTTGTGGCAGTCACCTGATTATTTTTCTTTTCTAGTAGGATTGTGAAAATTCATTTTTAAAAAAAGTGTATCCACATCTAATCTAAAGATTGACTTAATCCTTTCCTCATTCCTCCTTTTCCTCTCCCCTCCCCCCCCCAAAAGAAAGAAAGGAAAAAAAAAGGAAAAAGTTGCTTCTAGTGTGAATTTTCACTGGTTGGTTAATTGACTCCTCTTTAGGTGGTTACAGTTTTAATCCAGAAGGTGTTAGTGTTACATTCTCATCTTGAAGAAGTTTGAGAAAATGGGCTGAATTTTTGTGCTTATAAATATAAAGTATAGATGTCATCAGTTTCTCTAGCTGATTTAAAATGGAATGTGAAAATGTTTACTTGAATCTGTAGACTTACTTGAGTGAGTCTTACTTGAACAAACTTGAATTGGTCATTTCATTCAATGTCCAGTTCAGTGTTAAACAGGAAAACCTGATCCATATTTATTCAAATAATTTTCATTTTCACTCTAAAAATAGGAATAGAAAATTATAAAAACATCTGGGTCTTTCTTTTCCAATGTTATCAGAGACTTTCATTAATCTTGAGAGACCTTATCCCAGAGTTTAAAAGAGATATTTCATCAGTATCCATAGTTAAGTATTATTGGAAGAAGGGAAGAAGGACCAAGTAGATGTTTTAGCTTTTGGTCAATAAGAAAATTTCAGCCTAATAATTACCTATAAAAAACAAAGTCGATGAAGAATACATATGTTTCAGATCATGTGATATATCACTTCCAGGTCAAGTCCCCAGAACTTCATTGGCTAATTCTTTCTCTTCAGAGTTCTAGGGAGTAGACCTTGGAATGTTTCTAATACCATCACTCTGAACCCTCCACCTCGTGTATTTCCACAATATTAATCACTAATTAACATCTTCCCAAGTTGACAATTTTATTTTTCTCAATATTGCTTGATAATGATTACTGCCACTTATCTGGTTTATTCTATCTCTGATAGTGATTAGCCTAACATCAGGAAGAAATATAAACAACATCACTGGGAAAAGAAGATGCTGCAGCGATTATTTCCTCCATTCCTTCCCTGGATGCTTATAGCATTTCTTCTTCATCCTCACTAAAAAAAATCTGCTAGGTAAGAGAGAAAATTATTATGCCTTTTCTGTGAATCCATTTCTGGGTCAGGAACCAATTAAAAGGCTTTCCTTTCTATGCTATTATATAACTAACAGGAAACAATCACAGAATGTATTTTGAATGTTTTGAAGCTGCCCCTCCATCAGATACTTCCAAGAGTAAGTTTACTAGAGTGTATTGCCCATACTCAAGAATTGCACCTTATTGACCAGTCCTGCTTCCCTTTACAATGTACATGATTAAATAGACAATTCACTGGGTTCATTCATGGGAACATATGTCCTACACATGAACCAAATGACTTGGGTCCAAAATTAAAGAGAAGGAAATTTAAGATGACATTAAATTATAATTGGAAAATTATGCAGCACAGTAATCCTAAGTAGTTCCCTGTCACAAAAGACCATATTTTCAATTTTCTAGTCATGTTGCTTTGGTGGACAGAGAAGTAAGATATGGTGCTATGATTTCATTAGTATAAGGAACTAATATGGAAATCCCTTCCACAAATGCAGATCAACAACTTTTTTTCCCTAACTTATAGTCTTAGAGAGTTGCCTAGAGTGTTGAGAGTCTAAATGTCTTATTTCTGGTCAAACAGCCATTGTGGATCAGAGATAGGACTTCATTGGACTCCCCATATTTCTGATTCCAAGACCAACACTCTATATAGCTATCACCATAATGTTGATGGGGTACATGGGGTGTTCATAGAGTACTAGCCCCTCTGGTGAGAGGTTTTGTGGAGACCTTTTCAAGGCTGCTCATCTACCATTGATGTCCACTTGTCACCTAACTCTTACCTGTGGCCCCAAGAAACTGTAGCATGAAAAATGTTTGTGGCAGCCCTTTTTGTAGTGACAAGAAACTGGAAATTGAGTGGATGCCCATCAATTGGAGAATGGCTGAATAAATTGTGGTATATGAATGTTATGGAATATTATTGTTCTGTAAAGAAATGACCAGCAGGATGATTTCAGAGAGGCCTGGAGAGATTTACATGAACTGATGCTGAGTGAAATGAGCAGAACCAGGAGATCATTATACACAGTAACAAGAAGACTATATGATAATCAATTCTGATGAATGTGGCTCTTTTCAACAGTGAGATGATTCAGATCAGTTCCAATGATCTTGTGATAATGAGAGCCATCTGCACCCAGAGATAGAACTGTGAATCACAACATAGCATTCTCACTCTTTTTGTTGTTTGTTCGCTTGCATTTAATTTTCTTATTCATTTTCTTTCCTTTTTGATCTGATTGTTCTTGTGCGGCAAGATAATTGTATGTATATTTACATATATTGGATTTAACATATTTTAACATGCATAACATACATTGGATTGCTTGCCATCTAGAGGAGTGGGTGGGAGGAAAGAGAGGAAAATTTGGAATACAAGGCTATGCAAGAGTCAGTGTCAAAAAATTATCCATGCATATGTTTTGTAAATAAAAAGTTTTAATAAAAAAAGAAACTGTAGCATGTACAGTGGCCACACCCTGGTAAAAAGCTGTCTCAGCAGATGACTAAATCAGACTGAGGATAACTAAAAGACCTCAAACTTGCTGGTGGGTAGGAGGGATATCTACCCCAAGCATGTGAAAACTTTCTTCAGTGGAAAGGATGAATGAGAATAATTTTTTTCTCCAAAAGCCATGAAGGCAGCTTAAACAGATGTTGTAGCACCTAGAATCTGGTAATATTTGAAAACACCAAGATCATCCACTGCATCCCAGGCCATCACTACCATTCTTGACTTTTGTCCTGCCATTGGACTTCAGTGGTTCTAGAAGAGAGACTGAGGCTGACAACTTTGCGAAACTTGGTCTTGGATTTAAATATTTGGGTGATTTTCACTATTTTACCCCAACATTATGATGTCATTAGTCTTCTTTGAAAATGAAGGTTGAATGTCTAACATATATTGCATTATTTACCATCTAGGGGAGAGGATAAAGGGGAAGGGAGGAAATTGGAACACAAAATTTTGCAAGGTCAATTGTGAAAAATCATTATTGCATATGTTTTAAAAATAAAAATCTTCATTAAAAATGGAAGAAAAAATAAAATAAAATAAATTATCTCATGATCCATAAATAATAAAAAATGAGATTTGAAACAATATTATATGATAATCAATTCTGAGGGACATTTCTTTTCAACAATGAGATGATTAAGACCAGTTCCAATGATCCTGTGATGAAGAAAGCCATCTAACCCAGAGAGAGGACTGTGGGAACTGAGTGTGGTTCACAACACAGCAGTTTCACTCTTTTTGTTGTTGTTTACTTGCATTTTATTTCCTTTCTCATTTTTTCTTTTTTGATTTGATTTTCTTGTGCAGCAAGATATTTGTATAAATATGTATTGAGGAATTGCACATGTTCAACATATATTGGATCAGTTGCCAACTGGGGGAAGGGATGGGAGAAGGAGGGAAAAAATTAAAACACAGAATTTTGTAGAGGTGAATGTAGAAAATTATCTGTATACATTTTAAAAATAAAAAGCTTTAATTTAAAAAATTTAAAAAGAAAATGAATGAATAACAACAACCACTGTGCCATGATGCTACAATTAATGAGAAACAGAGCAACAGAATCCAAGACTGGGAGAATGCTAGAGCTGGATCATTCTATCTTAGGGATCCTTTTAGAAGAATCACAATTGCAAGTGATCCAAAAAGGCATGGTGAGTATATGTGGACTACAAAGTAGCACTAATTACCCATAAAAATACCATAAGTGACATTAAAGATATGTATGACCAGAATGAAGATTATTATGGGAAAACATTTTTCCCTTTGTCAAGTCATTTGAAGTGAAGGAATATGATAGGGAGGTATACCTTCATATGTATGTTAGCAATTAATGTTCTACGTCTTGTCTCTTCCATTAGAATGTAAGCTCTTTGAGAGTAGAAACTGTTACTGCTTTTTTTCTTTGTATTCTCAACATTTACTACAGTGCCTGACACATAGTAAGTGCTTATTAAGTTCTGATTGATAGATTAAATATGGATTTCCATGTTTTCAAAAAAGATTTGAAAAATTTATTTATGTCTTTTTTGAGGGGCAATTCAGAGAAGAATGGAAGTAGATTTGTAATTTTATTGGTGACCAGAAGTTTTACTGAGGAAATTGCTACCAATTTAGATTAGCACCTTCTCTGCAATTTACAGTTTGAAAGCTGCCTGAAGGCACTGAGGCTAAATGATTTTCCCAGGATCATGTAGCCACTAAGTGTTAGATTCCAAGGCTGAGATTCTCTAGCCCCTATATCTTGTAGTCCCTCTATAGCATTATTTATAAGCATCATTTCATAGATAATTTTATTTTTCAGTATTTTTACTGATGAATTTTTTATATAAAAAAAATTTCCCAAGTACCTCCCCCCTGTATCTCCAAGAGAGCCATTCTATGTAACAAATAATACTTTTAAAGACAGAAAAAAATATGATTGTTAATAGTTTGCCATTCTTTTGGAAGCTGTTTGTTTATAACCTTTGATCACTTATCTGTTAGGGAATGGTTTTTAAACATATCTCTTTGTGTGTGTGTGTGTGTGTGTGCACCTGCATACTTATAAATATATATATATGTATATATATAAACATAGATAATATAGATAGATGCAAATATATAGATGTCTGTTAATTATTTATATATAAATCTGTGCACATACATATATGTGTATGTATATATGTATGTAAGTATCTACATGTATATATCAGAAAAATGCAAACAAAGATTTTTTCCCATCCCATTAACCTCAGCTAAGTAGTGCAGTGGATAGAGTGCTAAGCCTGGAGTCAGGAAGATTCATCCTAGCTTCAGATACTTACTAGCTATGTGACTCTAGGCAAGTTACTTAACTTAATCCTATTTGCCTCAGTTTCCTCATCTGTAAAAAGAGCTGGGGAAGAAAATGCATTGCAATATCTTTGACAAGAAAATACCAGATGAGGTCCTGAAGAATTGGACACGAGTGAAAACAATTCAACAACTTTTATCCCCAGTGTGCTTCTTTCTATCCCCAGTGTAGAAATTTTTGAGTTTCATATCATCAAAATTATGAATTTGTCTTTTGCCCACTACCTACAACATATAATCTATGTCTCTTCAAAAAAATTTGTGGTATGCATAAATATGTATTTAATATCAAAACCACATGTCCATTTAGAATGTATAATGTAATAAATAAGCTGTATGGTGTTGGTCTGAGCCTATTTTTTGGCTAGACCAAAGCTAGTCATTTATATTTTCTGGTTTATCAAAAGGAGTTATTGAGTTTCATTGTTTTTGATTCCCCCTTCTCTAGTCTCTGTTGATCTACTCTATTTTTTTCTGGATCTAAAGATAAGAGTTAATCCTTATTCAAGCTCTGCTTTGCAAGCCCCTCAGGAGTCCTCTTTGAGTAACACTAGCATGAAATTAAGTAACTATTCAAGAGTGGAAATGAAGGCACATAGTGAGAAACAGGGGTTTGGGACTTCATTCCATTAGTATACAAGTAACTGGAAAAGAAAAACTAATGCAGTCAGTATTCTGAGAGGAACTCATTGTTATTCTCATCATTACAAGGAAAATACAACATCTATGCATTTTTATGGTCTGTGTGGGATTTTATTTTACTAGATAAATGCAAGTTTGTTATAAGGAAATTGGGGATAGAAAAAAAGATTATAAATATATGTGTATATAATTTTACTTAAAAAAAAAAGGAAACATATGATCTGCCTTAGAATTTAATTTCTGCAATCCTGTCTATTCCCTACTTTTATTTCTATAAAGGATATACTGGATGTGTGTGCAGCTAATTCTGGCAAAAAAAATTTATAGATATGAAAAAGTAACATAACACTAATGGTTATAGCTGTTATCTTGGAAGATACAGTTGGTTTCTGGTACTTATTACCACCTATCCTCTCAACCTCCTTTATCTCTGGAGATTTAACCAGCTACATCACATTAAGAAAAACAGCTTTAAAAAAAAAAAAAAACCTATAGGCAATATAAACAGACCTCTCAGGTCCATATGGTCTTCTCTCCTGCTGCTTTATAGAATTTAATTTAAAAATTAGAGATACAATATCAGGAAAATTCCTGACATTTAGGCAAAAGTTTTGTTCTCTGCACTGAAGTAAATTTATTTTTGTTACTGACTAACCTCAGGCCTCTTTAATTGAGACAAAAATTCATGAAAAAGTAGATATAACTGGTAGCTTTATTCTGAGTCTTCTGCTCTGAAATTCTTGTAAGGGACAAAGACCCTCCATATTGTCTCCTTTCTCGGCTCCAACTTAGCCCTGCTTTGCCCTATTATCTCTGTGCCATAGATCCTTTCTAATTATGTCTAGAGTTCTCCCTTCTTCCTTTCAGGCATTCTTATAGACTGTGTCTCTTTAATCACTGAGGCATGATGTCATTCCAACTTCCACCTCAAAGATCTCAATAATCCCACATTGCTGTCTAGGGTGAGGGGAGAATACCTGTTTTTCTGAACCACGAATTCCAAGATGCCAGTCATTTCTGGAACCCCTGTCTCATCTGGAACAAAGACAATATGATTATGAGAAACGTAATATAGTAAGAAAAATATTTGTGATAAATAAATACCTGAAATCTAAAAACACATATAAATAAACTAACCGTCACCATAGTAACAGTCTATATAATCAATAAAGACTATTAAAAATAATTTTCAGAAAAGGAAATAAACTACTAATAATCATTTGAAAAACTGTTCAACCAATCTCACTAAATAACCAGAGTTGCAAAGTAAAAAAATAGTAAAATACCAAATTGTCATTCAGGATATCCAATTTAATGTGACCCTATTTGAGGTTTTCTTGTCAAGATACTGGAGTGGTTTACCACTTCCTTCTCTAGCTCATTATATACATGAGAAACTGAGGCATGTAGAGATTAATTGATTTGCCCAGGATCATACAGGATTGCATCTGGAGATTGCAATGTTACCTGGTGATTTGTACAGAGATTATACTCTCTATATAAATTTTTGCATGGCTCCAAAATGACTATTTACATAAAATTAGAGTGAATTTACTGAATGAAATACAGAATAGGAAGGTGGGCCATTCTTCAGTGCTTGAGGTTATTCTACCATTTAGGGAATGAGAGAAGTTGAGGGGTGGGATGGAAATCATTGAAAGGGCTGTTGGTAGTCTTGTTTCATTACAGTCATACAGTAAATGTGAGATTATCAGTAAATGTCTGAAGCCAGATAGGAACTTAAAAATAAAAGCCATGTTCAAGGTAACACCCCTAGAAAGTGACTGAAGCTAGATTTGAAGTCAGGGCTTCCTGACTTTAGGCAGTTCATTTAACTGTTATACTATCAAATTACTAAAAACAAATAAGTTAGTTTATGAAGAAACAGATTCACTCATTCATTGCTGGTAGAATTTCAGCCTTGTAGAATCTTTTGGGAAGAGCAATATGATGGTGTCAATTAAAAAATTAAACAAATCACCATACCTTTTGAACCAATAAACCTATTTGAAATGGTTGCATGATATACTGTAGTCCACTTGGACAGAGGCTGATCCAGTCTTTGATTTATTAATAGCACAAGAAGATAGAAGATATAAAAATTTGCTCTGAGTATAATCTCTGTACAAATCACCAGGTAACATTCCAGGCTTCAGAAATCCCAGATCACTCATCAAAGCACATCTTTATATCAGCCCCATCTGTCCAAGGGCCTCCCAGCCTTTTAGTGCTCTCAAGAAAGATTTGTTTCATTTTCTATAAGGAATGAAGTATGGAAATTTTCTATAATAAATCATGAGGTTATAAATTTGGAGTTAAAATGATCTAGTTAGTGATCATCTAGTCTAGCCCCTCATTTTAAAGATGAGGAAATTGAAGTTAAGTAATTTGCCCAAGATCATACCAGTAGAACTGTCCCAATCAGATTCCAACTTCAAATTTGTGCATGGCTCCAAAAAGACTATTTACATAAAATTAAAGTGAATTTCCTGAATGAAATACAGAATAGGAAGGTGAGCCCTGACTTTAAGGTTAGAAAATCTCAGCATCCATTCTTCAGTGCTTAGGATTATTATAGACCATTTAGGGAGTGAGAAAAGTTGAGGAGTGGGGTGGAAATTGCCCAAAGGGCTGTTGGTATTCTTGGTTCACTATAATCACTTTGAGGTAAATGTGAGATCATGTTCATCCCTCTCATCTCCTGTAGGAAAAGCAATGATTTCCTTGTCAGAAGCCAGATGAAAGCTCTCTACTTCTGGGATTCTAGTAGCCAGGTTGCTGAAAGGTCCATTGAGGTCACTCAGAGGAAGGCTTGAGTTCAAATCCATCCTCAGGTACTAACCAACTGTGGGACTCTGATTAAGTTATTTAATATCTGTCTCCCCCAATTTCCTCACTGTCAAAGAGATAATAGTAACACTTACCTACTAATATTTAAATATTGATACTTAAGTACCAAGAATAGCACTTAACAACCTATTTGTTGTAAGGATCATATGCTATAATATTTATAAAACTCTCAACACAGTACCTGGCACATAGTAGGCACTTAATAAATGATTGTTTCTGTCCTTTCAAGCTAATCTCAGTCTTCTGTCACTGGTCTCCAGCAGCTCCTGTAGATATTTATGGCATCACTCAGTATTATTTCTAAGCTTCTATTGGGTGAAGGGATCCCAATCAAAGAGACAGAAAAACTGCCTTCCTGTGCCTATTATATTCTCAGGAGTGTTTCCTAGTAAAGCATATTGGGTCTCTTTTAAATATGCTGTTTTAGCAGAATGTTACAAAAACCTCTGGCAAATACATTTATATTTGGCTGGATGAAACCTCAGAAGTTGTTTAATTCAACTGCCACATTTTGCAGATGAGAAAACTGAGACCCACAGAGATTAGGCCAAAAAACTAAGAATTTAGGCAAAATGTTTGAGGTCACATAGATAATAAGCTTCAGGGATGGATTTGAATCCAGGTTCTCTAATTCTAAGGCTATTTTCTTTGAATTGTACAACATTGCCTTCTTCCATCCTGAGAAATTCGACTCCTTCCTTATCTTGTATTTCTTGACATTCAAACAATACAGCAAGTTATAGGAGAGAAAATCCAAGCTGTTTCAAATATGGTTATACTTTGTTAGGAATATGCCCTAAAATATTATTTTAAAAATATAACCGCAAATCTTATGGATTTAGGGGATCTGGGGAATTTGCCTTTTCCCATTGAGAGGCTCAGAGATAACCTGGGAGGCTGAGTCTCAAGGGGCATATAATTTCTAAAGAGAAAAGACTTGTTCTTTTTTCATTGTCTCTAGTTCTTTTTTCTTGTACCTTGAAGGAATCATTTAAAGAAAGCTTAGCTTTGGTTTATTTCTAGTGTCTCCTCCAGATACTCAAGATACAATATTGATTAGATATAGGACAGTTATTTCTTTTATGTAAAAGAAATGCTTAAAATACAAAAACATGTATTGACAATGGCTTAGAGGTATTGATTTAAAAATTATTCTGATTCTTGAAATTACTAATTTAGATGCAAATATTTACTAGGAAAGTTTAATTAGTTATATTGATTTAGTTTTGAGTTTTTAATAAAAATTTAATTAAGCAAAGTTGTCATGGAGACCATACTTTACTATCATATATTCATGCAGCAAAATCTTTCTTTGCCCTTATGGGTCACGTGTTCATAATGCAATGAGCCAAAACACAATTGACTAAAGTAATAAAGACCTGACTCCAGAAAGTGCTGACATATGAGTTGGAAATGTTTCTGAAAATTACCTTTAAAACAACAAGGAAACTCCAATAAGCTGCCTTAAGCTACTGTTAAAAACAAAATCTAAATAAATTTCATTTCTATGTAAGTCTTTCATGCTTAACCAAAAACCATTACATCTGCCTATTAAGATTAAAAGACCTTATTTATATTAAATGGGCATGAAATAACAAGTATACTATGAAATCAATTTAATAAGGATTATGTTGCAGTTAATGATAGGGCATAAAATCTTGAGTGACAAACTATATATTTAAACTGCCATTAGGTTATCTGCCACTTTTTCTGTTAAAAAAAGTAAAACAAAAATAAAGTTGCTATGATAAAAGGCAAAGCATCTTATGTTGAGCCCAGGCAAAAATCTCACTGTCTTAATGACATCAAGGAGCAGGATAAGACTGAGGATGTTGGTTGAACTTAAAGAAAAAAAGTTGTAGAGTCCATTAAAGGCTCAGTCCAGGTCTCCCTTTTTTATATATATATAAACAATGTTATTCTTCAAAATCTGGTTTGACTAGGGAGGCAAATCTAGGTACTGGATCCTTTTTTTGGTGGTTAGTGAAAGCAAGCTTTTTGAAATATGCTCTCAACTTGAGAAAAAGGAAAGGGGGAAGCAAAGGAGAGAAGAAGAGAACGGAATAGATAGTAGGAAGAAGAATGGTAGAGGAGAAGAAATGAGAGCTAGAAATATCTCTAAATCCCATTGAAACTCAGTAGGGTTAGACTGAGAAGATGGCTGTGTCTCTGCTAAGTTCATGGGATAATCAATACATTAGGTCTGAAAGGCACCTTAGAGATCATCTAGTCTAACCTTCTAATATTATTGATGAAGAAACTGAGACCCAGAGAGGTTAAGTACCTTGCATTATAGCTATGAAATGACAGAATTGAGATTTAAATCCAGATCTTCAGATTCCAAATGTTGGTTCCTAAGTCCCTTATCACTATTGTGTCCCACAATTCCCTTAACCCAATAAATACTCCTGATCATAATAGACTAGACAAGGCAATAAGAATACAACAAAAATAACAAATCTTATTCATTTAATATTTTGAACACTTGTGTTTCCTTCCTCACAACTGTGTGAGATAGGTCTTACAAATGGACAGACTTTGGGTTCTGTCTTCCAAACCCACACTGAGATGAACAGATTGAGTCCCTAGGACTTGGTTACTATATATATTCCCAGAATAAAGACATTGAGAAACAATACTACTGATTACTAATACTATTGTTTGCTAGTTCCCAACTGGTATGTACCTCCCACTATCAATTAACCAGTTGATTTTTTTGTCAACATCAATTAACCAATTATTCAATTAACCAATCAATTCACTTTTTTAAAGTATATTTACTGAGAAAATATAGTAAGAATAGTAGTACCAAAAATATCCTCCTGAACTAGGGACAAATTCTCCCTTCTATATACCTATCCTAACACTGGGAAGAATAGATTTCAACTTAAAATGCCAATTATTTCACCCAACCAAATTCACTTGGTCAGTTCACATGTGGGCTGGGTCAAGGTAGTTACTCACTAGATTTGGCTGCTGCGTCTAACTGAAAATTTTGGATTATAATTTTGGATGTCTTGGATCTATATTTAGAAGCTCACAAGATTGGAACTTGGTTTATTCTGTTTCTAATATTCAGCCACTTAAGATTAAGAACCACCCTACCTCCCAATTTAAAGCAATTTCTACCTCACTTGTTTCTATGAAAGCTGCCAGGCAAAGAGAGAACATTTTTCTGCTTAAGCCTTTATGTGTGTGTGTTTGTGTGTGTGTGTGTATACACATATATATTCATTTTGTCTCACTTGCCAATGAAAAAGCTTTTTCCCTTAAGTTGGAAAAGAGCAATAATAATAATATATAATGTAATAATATATCATAATACCTTTCATAATAACATATTTAAAATATAAAAGTTTTTGTTTGACTTGCATGGTGGGAGAGGTTTCAAATGCACTTGTGTTTGACCTATTGAATATTTGAAATGAGATATTTAAAGAGAATATTACAAATCTTTTTAATGGAAGAGAAAGATAAATGGTATGAATCTCTGATTTCATATGTATAAAGAACTGCTGTTTTAGAAACTTCATTCATGGAGATCAGAAATTCATCAATAACAGTCTGAGAAACTTGTCTAGGGAGCACATCTCAGTGCTCCCTAGGATCATACAGCCCCCTTAAACTGTGGGTCACTACTCTATATGGGGTCTCCTACCTGGATGTGGTGGTTACAAGATGATTTATTATCAGCAAATGTTTGATTTACATGCCTATTTTATATACATAAATATCTAGGGTCACATAAAAATTTCTCAGCCAAAAATGGGTCACAAGTGGAAAAATTTAAGAAGCCCTGAAATAGTCAAAATATCGCAGAAATAGTACTTGAACTCAGGTGTTCCTCACTCTAAGATCAATCAGCTATTTTCTATTCCATGCTCCCTTACACCAAATTATTTACCCATGTGATAGGATTATATTAATTTTTTAAAAATAATTTTTATAGTATAACCTATAATTCAATGTCATTTACATGGGACTCTCCTTTTTGGAAGAGTTTGATTACTCAATGTCTATGTCTAAATTGAGAATTATACTGACTCATTAAATATCCAGTGTTCCCAGTCTTGCTTGTTAATCAGTATTAGGGGAGGTATCGCCCAGTTTTTATTACCTGTTATCCAGGCATCCCTTCATCTCCTACCTGTTAAACATCAAATACAGAGCTCTAAATAAATGAAGTAATATTAATTGTTCTTGGGTAGGCAAAACCAATTTAATTTTTAAGTGACTATTTTACCTACTTAATCTATTTATTCAATGTTACCCCAATTAAATTACTTCAGAATTATTTTACTGAGTTAGAAAAAACAATAACAAAGTTCATTTGGAAGAACAAAAGATCAAGGACTTCAAAGAAAAAGGGGGAAAATGTGTAAAGGAAGTAGATTCAGAAGTATTAGAATTTAAACTCTGTCATGAGATGAGGGCATTGTTGAAGTGTAAAAAGAATAAATTTCTATTCTTTTGTTAAAATTTTTTTGCATAAATAAAACCTAGTAACCAAAATTAGGAGGAATATAGAAAATTAGGGGAAAAAATTTTTGTAGACAGTCTTTCAGATAGGGTTGGAATACTGCTGTGGTATAGGAAATGATGAGCTGGTTGATTTATAAAACCATGGAAAGAATTGAACTTATGAAGGAAGATGCTATCCACTTTCAGAGAAACAGATGATAAGATCTTACATAAATGTGTATGAGTATATATGTGTATGTTTATATATATATGTGTGTGTATATATACATATACATGCATGCGTATATATATTCCATGCTTAACTGCAGCTTTTTTAGGGGGATGAAGGATTGTAGGGGAAAAAATAAAGTAAAAACTGCATAGCAGAGAACAAAAGAAAACCAAGACAGAACTAAAGAAAAATTGGGCAGCTTTGAAAACAATACGTAGTATTTACTACAAAAATTTTCTTGTTTTACAATGAATCTTCTCTTATGGTCTGCTTGTACATGGCAATTTCTTTTTTTTTTTTCCTTTTTTCATTTTGTATTTAAGTTTTTAAAAAAATACCAAAAAAACCCAAATCATATATAATCAATTGGGGAGGAGCTGAGATGCAGTATCCATCACCTTTTTTTTTTTTTTTATTTAATGATTACTTTATAATGACAACATTATTCCTTGCACTCGTTTCTTTTCCGATTTTTTTTCCCCTCCCTCCCTCCACCCCCTCCCCTAGATGGCAAGCAGTCCTTTATATGTTGGATATGTTGCAGTATATCCTAGATACAATATATGTTTGCAGAACCGAACAGTTCTCTTGTTGCATAGGGAGAATTGGATTCAGAAGGTATAAATAACTCGGGAAGAAAAACTAAAATGCAGATAGTTCACATTTGTTTCCCAGTGTTCGTTCTTTGGGTGTAGCTGCTTGTGTCCGTCATTTATCAATTGAAACTTAGTTAGGTCTCTTTGTCAAAGAAATCCACTTCCATCAAAATATGTCCTCATACAATATCATTGTCGAAGTGTATAATGATCTCCTGGTTCTGCTCATTTCACTTTACTAATCTGGACCTAACAGAATTGTCATTATCTCATTATGGCAGTTATCAATAAAATCTGGTTCCATCTTGAAATCCTTGCTGATCAGTTGATTGCTTGCTTGATAGTGAACAATCTGCAAATGTGTTGTTGATGAATTTTTAATAAACTTTTATTTCCCTTTTTCCTGAGTTTTGCCTCCTCAATCAAGGTGAAAACACCAAGAAACCATTTTCCTTTAAATATCTGCATGTGTTAAAAAAAAGGTATTGTGAGAAACTGGAAAAGGAGACATTATGGCTATAGCTTCAGGTTTTTTTCTTTATATAAGGTCCCATTGTACTTACTTTTTATTGCCTACAAAAAAAATTTCGATTTTTATAAAGCTTTTTATTTTCAAAACATATACAGAGATAGTTTTCAGAATTCATCTTTGCAAAACCTTGTATTCCAAATTTTTTTCCCTTTCCCCCTAGATGGCAAGTAATCCAATACATGTTAAACATGTGCAATTCTTCTATACATATTTCTACAATTATGCTGCACAAGAAAAATCAGATCAAAAAGGTAAAAAAATTAGAAAGAAAACAAAATGCAAGCAAACAACAATAAAAAAGGTGAAAACACTATATTACGATCCACACTGAGTCCCCATAGTTCTTTCTCTGGATGCAGATGGCTCTCTCCATCACAAATCCATCAGAACTGTCCTGAATCCCTTCACTGTTGAAAAGAACCACATTCATCAGAATTGATCATTGTATAGTATTCTTGTTGCTGCATACAATATTCTTTTGGTTGTACTCGCTTCATTTAGCATCCATTTTTAGAGAGTTCAGGCCTCTCTAAAATCATCCTGATGGTCATTTCTTACAGAACAATAATATTCCATAACATTCATATACCATGACTTACTTAGCCATTCTCCAGTTGATGGGCATTCATTCATTTTCCAGTTTCTGGCCACTACAAAAAGGGCTGCCACAAACATTTTTGTATATATGGGTCCCTTTCCCTTCTTTAAGATTTCTTTGGGATATAAGCCCAGTAGTAACACTGCTGGTTCAAAGGGTATGCACAGTTTGATAACTTTTTGAGCATAGTTCCAAATTGCTCTCCAGAATGGTTGGATCAGTTCACAACTCCACCAACAATGTATTAGTGTTCCAATTTTCCCACATCCCCTCCAACATTCATCCTTATCTTTTCCTGTCATCTTGAGTATAGATTCTCTTCAGTCCCTGAAGGAGGAAAAACCTCTGGAAAGTAGAGGAGCTGGCACCTCAATCACGCCAGTGTACCCAGCATACCATACTAGAGAGTTTGGGCAATTTTCCTTGGGTGTGATTTGGGAGACTCTTTGCCTCTGTCTTTATCTCTGTGTCTCTCTGTCTTGCTCAGAAAACTGAGATTTCTCCCTTTCAAAGGAAAAGGTTTTTTCACTCTGTAAATTGCCTGGTGTATATTTTTTGTACTTTCTCAGATATGTTTACTATTGATTTAGACACCTGGGATTCTTTGCTGTTTGCTATATGTATTCAATCTGGAATTGTCATTTGTTAGGAAGCAAGTTAACCTTGCATATGTAGCTTCAGTCACTCCTTCCCTGTAAAAAGGGTAGCAATCAGAAGTTCAGCTTGAACCCAAAGATTATTTCCCCTAGCCCAGGGCTTCTTAAACCTTTTCCACTCACGACTGCTTTTTGCCCAAGAAATTTTTACATGACTCTGGGTACAGATATATAAAATAGGTATACAATCAAACATTTACCAATAATAACTCATAATTTTGTGACCCTCACATTCAGTTAGGAGTCTCAAACTAAGAAGATGGGCCCTAGATTAATAATACTTAGGGTATTTATGAGACCCATCTAAGAAGATTCATGAGAATACATATAACTTACATGGAAAAAATAGCATGCACTATTGGTTTTTTTATATTGCTAAAAATTTCTTCTAATATCCCTCCTCCTTCCTCTTTCATAGTGTCATCCCATTTAAAAACATTATTTTTAGGGGAAAAATTTTTTAAAAAGATAAAAACTACAGCAAAACAAATTAATGCACCAAAAAAGCCTGAAAAAGTATGCAATATACCACACCAATGGACCTTTTTCTTTGTAAAAAAGAAGAAGGTGGAGAAGTCTTCTCTTATTGATTCTTTGGAGCCATACTTGTACTTTGTGATTTAGCAACATCCCTTTTTGATTCTTTGTGATAGTTCTTTCCCTTTGCATTGTTGTAGTGATTATGTGTATTGTTTTCTTGACTTTGCTTACTACACTCTTCATCAGATCACTTCAGTCCATGCTTCTCTGTATTCATCATATTAATAATTTTTTACAGAATATTCAATTACATTTATGCAATACAATTTATATAGACATCCTTTCAATGAATGGACATCTATTTAGTGTCTAATTCTTTGCCTTCACAAAAATTGCTGCTATAAATTTGTACATAGTAGTGTTCTTCTTATCACTGACCTCCATGGTTTATATGATATATTGATTTTTTAAACCAGTGTGTTATAGCCAAAGAATAGGGCCTGGTGACCTGTATTTCCTACTTGTAATTCCTTGGTATGTTTGTTCTCTTCTAAGAAGTCTGTAAAACTTTGATCAAAATCTAAGCTTTTGATATGCTTGTAATGATATTACTCAATGCTGATCTCCCATTGACCTACCTGCATTGATTAACTAGGGATGACATCATCCTCTCCACAACAGGAGATCTCACAGAAGGCAGATGTCAGAAGCTGGTTGCTGTGAACTTTCAAAATAAGTCTTAATTTAAAAAAAGAATTAAACTGCTTCCTCAGAGAGAAAAAATAAGCTTGAAAAAGACCAGAACTAAAGCTTCACATAAGAACCTATGGAAAAGCTGCTCCATGTGTAACAAGAATGAAACCAACCAGCAATTTGCCCACCAAAAAAGATCAGCTACTGTTCTTTGACTAAGAGGGTACCAGATGATTTAATGGTGATTTCAGTTCATTTGATATTCCTTTGCAAGTTATTGATAAATTAATAAGATATTCTAAATCACAGTGATAATAGTTGGGTTTGTTGGATTTTTCAAACAATGGAGCAAATCTACAACTTGGCCATGGCTTCACAGATCAACTTCAGATATTGCATGGGCCACATAAATCTGAACTGATTTTCCCACAGTGATATGGCTAATAAGTGTCAGAGGTCAGATTTGGACCCATGGCTTCTAGCATGAGAGGATGGGATGGATAATGGTATTGGGACTTGACATTGTTGGTCTACATAGTGTACATCATGAGTAATCATTTGTGTTTTCTTCATTATAACTCCTAGAGCTCTTCCACTGCCTTAATTATACATTAGTGGTGATTCCAGAGAGGTTTACTGAAGGTTAGCATGATATAACCAGGGGGGAAAGTACACATAGAGAAACTGAGGAGTGTAAACCGGGTGAGAGGAGAATTTTGCTGTTCACTTGTTTTTTTTTTTTCAGTCATGTTCAATTCTTTGTGACCCATTTGTGTTCTCTTGGCAGAGATACAGGATGGTTTGCCATTTCCTTCTCCAGTTCATTGTATAGATGAAGCAACTAAGGAAAACAGGATCACACAGTTAGTAGATCAGTTTTGAATTCATGAAGATAAGTCTTCCTTACTCCAGACCTGACACTCTATCCACAGAGCCACTAAGCTTCTCTAAGAGGAAAATATTTACCTTCTGAAGAGAAACAGTTCCCTAGACTTTAGAAAGGTAATCAATATATGAATTGAGTACATATAAAGTGGATAAAATGTTCAACATGGATCCAGGAAATCTCCTCAATAGTTGTATAACCACTATTATATCTCCTAATCTCAGTTTCCTCATCTGTAAAATGGAGATGAAAACAGTATTTACCTCTAGGATTGTTATGAAGATGAAAGGAGATAATGTATGCTGATTTCATTTTAGAAAGTGACTCGGATATGTTTTATGACTTTGCCAGAGTCAGTCACTTGTTTTTGAAAGATGGATTCAAACTCATGCCTTTCTGACTCTGTTTAGCACAATACCTATTCATTATGTCTGGCAATATTGAATCAATTTAGGAATAGAGTTTCAGAGAACAGGACATTAGCAAAACTCTAGATTATCCCCATTATTTTACAGAAGAACGACAGATCAGAGAGTTACAGCATGCCCAAGACTACTGAAATAATTACCTCCAAGAATGGAATTCAAACTTTTGTTCAAGCACACATCCTTCACATCCCATCCTCCATTTTAATAGTCTGCTAATTGCTCTCCATGTCACCTATATTTCATCTATTTAGTCTATCCTTCCCAGCTGAAAAAATGATATTGCTAAGTCTGAGATCTATGACATTCTCTTGCTCAAAAAACCTTCTGCAATTCCCTATTGCTCCAAGAATAAAATACAAATTTCTTAGTTGGCATTTAAGGTTCTCCACAACATAATTGGTCAGCTTTATCTAACATTTCTTCTCTTCATGAAGTCAATATTCCAGCCTAATTGAATTGTTTATTCCTTAAATTCTGCCTTCTAAAGTACCTACCTCTCTGCATTTGCACAAGCTGTCCCCAGACTTGTAACTCACCCTTTCTTCCTTTAAGGTTCAGGTCAGTTGGTACCTTCTTCATGTGACCTTTCCTGATATCACTTACTAATTCCTTCTCTCTGTCTTTCTTATCTATGTTTCCTTCCCTCCAATGCCCCCTCCACACCACCCTCTCTCTCTTTCTCTCACACTATGCTTTCTCTGTCTTTCCCCCCTCTTTTTTTTCCATCCTCTTTTTCATTACCTATTCCCTCTTTTCTTTTTCATTATCTATTCCCTCTTCTCCCTCCCCACTTCTTTTCCCCCATGCCATCCTCCCTTATTCCCCTCTTTGCTCCCCCATCTCCCTCTCCCTCTTTCTCTCTTCCTCTCCCTCTCTCCCTCTCTCTCTTTATTTCTTTCTTCCTCCTTCTCTCTCTCTCTCTCTCTCTCTCTCTCTCTCTCTCTCTCTCTCTCTCTCTCTCTCTCTGTCTCTTTCTGTCTCTGTCTCTCCCTCTCTTTCTCTATGTGTGTGTCTCTTGTCTCTGTCTCTGTGTCTTTCTCTCTGTTTCTCTCCCCATCTTGTTTCTCCTTTCCTGCACCCTCTTAACCTTAAAATTCTATGTTACATCTGCTCTTGCTCCACTTTATTCCTTAACCTGTATTATATTTCCTTGTGTTCATGTAGTATACATCCAGTAGAATAAATATTCTATGAGGTTAAACACTGTGCCTATTTTCATATTCATATGACTCACAATTAGTATAGTTCTCCATCTGTAATAAACACTTCATGAATATTTGCTGAAAATGCCTCCCCCTTGAAAAAGAGATAGGACAATGAAGCTCTTCTTCTGTGCAAAGGTTGGAAACTATGGATGAGGAACATCGTATACACTGTCAGATTTGATGAATGGACTGGTTAGTTTTATGACTTTCTTTTTATTCTTTTTTTCCTATTTCCTTTATTCTATTTTCTTAATGGTTTTTTTTAATTCTTTGTTACAAGGAATGGCTTGCTGGGCAGGGAGGGACAGGAGGATAAACTTACAAATAAAATGTTTGAAAAAGAAAGATATCAATACAAATTACAAACTTTTTAAAAGTTTGTTGAATTGAATTTCTGATTCCCAGTTCAGTATTCTTTCCATTACACCATGCTGTCTTCTAATTACCCTCTAATCATCCTCTTATATTGACTACATTAAGAAACCATTCTCCTAACCTATTCTGCTTCTGAAAAAAAAGAAGTTAATGTACGGTCAAAACAACCTGTTCCCGGACCATTGCTCCCACCACATCACCATATTGTCTACTTCAATTACTGTATGTCTGTGAAAGTCATCAAGCTAAATTCCTTTAATAGTATTCTAAAATAGCTTACAATTATAATACATTTATTTATGAACTGTCCACAATTCCAAAGGCATGAAAGTAGTCCTGAGTTCTTGAAAGCCATTTCTGGAAAACAAACTCTGAGGGGTTCTTTTATGCTGAAAAGGATAGGTAAGACAACCAATTTGAGTGTGTCTCATCACCAGAAAATGACTATTACATTATTAGTCCATGGGATGTCATTAAAAATATATGAAAAGTCCCTCAACTCTGTAGTGACCATGAAAAAATAATAGAAAGGGTAGAAAGAGGCTAAGAAATGCACACACACACACACACACACACACACACACACAAACACACTATCTACAAACAACTGTTGGCATGAAATTGTCTTCCACTGACTAGATTGACATATTTAATGGACAAGGCAAGTCATA
This sequence comes from Antechinus flavipes, assembly GCF_016432865.1. NCBI lineage: Eukaryota > Metazoa > Chordata > Mammalia > Dasyuromorphia > Dasyuridae > Antechinus > Antechinus flavipes. Next base: position 507,493,034 of record NC_067398.1, read on the forward strand.
TTAATCTTCATCTTGTTGTTTTTAAATTACTGAATAAAAGGAAGCTGCAACCAAGTATAATAAATAAATGAATTGGATTTATTGTTTATTCAAAAACAACAAGAAAATTGTATGGAATACTTGGTCATATGGTATAACAGAGTTTATTAAGAATATTTATAAAATGACCAGCTCTCTACCCCCATTTGCTTCCTCTGTATTATTAACTCTTCTTTCACACTCAATTTTCCTACTCAATTTTGTTTTTTAGATCACCTCATCATGAGCAACTTAACCCCAAGCTTTTCTTCAAACTATCTTTGTAATGATAAAAGTTTTAAGAATTTTGGTAAGTTTTCACATATAATAAACAGTTTGACTTTATTAAGTACTGTATAATTAATCTTTAATGTTTTCCTTATATTTCTTTCAGGTTTTCATATCAAATTTTCTTTACATTTTCATTTTAGAGTGATGCTTTTGTACCAACATTTGTGACAGATGAAGAGTCAGGGATATTCTTCAGTTTGTCAAATCCCTTCAAATTAATTAAATCAATATATACTTTAGGCACAATGAGATCTTTTCTTCTCTGAATCTTTTAGCCAGTTGCATAAGAATAAAGATATGATCTGTTGTAGGATTTAAAAAAACAAACACCATTACCACCACCACCACCAACAAAACACTATTCTAGAATTCAGACTTTGAACTCGTGGTGATGAATGTTTTCTCCATCAGTACAACTTAGTGAATATCAATGCATCAAGGTATATTAATTATACACTCCAGTCCCTAGTCCTGATAAACTGTTTCATTAAGTGATTGTTTTGGTTAAAAACATAAACATTGCTGCTTATATTGATTCCTAAACTCCAGTGTAATTCTCTTTCCAGTCATCAGTGAAACTGAAAGTCAAATTTCTGGGAATAATAATGTTTCTGAAATCAATTGTTTTCTAGTTGTTTTTATCCTGTTCTTATCTAGGATTTGTAGAATCAGAATTAGTCAGGATGTATTCCCCTATTTTGGAAACTTAAGAGCAAAATTGAAACATTGATATTTGTAGCCCAACATTTGGATTATCACACAGCAAACAGAATTGTTACTGGGCCTTCTTCCTCTCTCAAGAAATTTTTCAGTAATTCAAAAGCAGGTCAGAAAAATTACTCAGAAGCTTGACCAGACCAATGGTCAATTATTTGATGCAAACTTTAAAAAAAAAGCCTACCATATGTCTTCTCCAGTTTAAGTGGATTAAGAAGATCTTGAAAGGAATGATATGAGATGTCTTCCAAGGACCTCAGGAGTAAGTGAGGATGGAAATACTGTGAGCAGGACTTAATAAGGAGCAAACAAACAACTGCCCAATACTCAGAACTACCAACATATAACAGAAAAGTAGCCATGTTCCCTTTTTAATTAATCATGTCCGCTTTCTAGTCAAATTTATCTCATCTCCAAATTTCCTTTTCCTATTAGCATCTCATTCTACTTCATCATCTTCAGTCAATTCTTCCTAAAAATAACTTTCATCCACTTAATTCTGAAAAGATTACAAAATGTTTTCTTCACAACAATCCTCTGAAAAAGCTTATATTAACTCTCCCATTTTACAGATGATGAAACTGAAGGTTAAGAGGTGAAGTGATTTGCCTGTGAGTCACCTGCCACATGTCAGAGCTGGGATTTAAACAGATCTGACTCCAAGTCTAGTGGGTTTTATTTTTTTTTAAACTATCCTTTGCTGCTCACCTATAAAAGCCGAAATCTGATTTTAAGTAAAACATGGGTGAGATGAGATGCTGATCTTTCTCAAACAGGTTGGAAAAAATGACACCATAATAACCTTTTTCCTTCTCAGTGAAGAAAGAAAAGAATATGAATCATATAACACCCGCAGACCTTAGAGGAGATAGAAAACTGAAAACATGCCTGTGGGTGAATATGTGTGGACACACAAATGTGATATGGGTCACACTATTGCAGAGGATGAGAGGAAGAGCTTAAGCTACTGACCTAGAAAATGAGTCAGATTCATATAAATTGCCTAAATCGATAGAATCATCCCTTTCATTATAAATTCTAATTGGCTGCCTATTGTGTTAAAAAAAAAACAAAAACAAAAACAAAAACTCATCCAGCAAGTATTTGGGCACTTCCCAATTTTCCTTGAACTGTTTATTGAGGTTTTGTAGGATCTTTAGGATGGTGCCTATTAGAGATAGAATTAGATTCAAGTGTAATCACTTGGATGCATTCTCAAATAAAATTCTGAAATTCAATTCTTTCAGTCATATCTCATTTTATGACCCCCTTTGGGATTTTCTTGGCAAAGCTACTGAAGTGGTTTGCCATTTCCTTTTCCAACTCATTTTACAGATGAAGAAACTGAGACAAACAGTATTAAGTGATTTACCCAACTAATTAGTGTCTGAGGTCAGATTTGAATTCAGGAAGATGAGAACTGCAGCCCTGGCACTCTATCCCCTAGGCCACCTAGCTGTCCTATATAGCAATTTTTTTTTTGTCCTCACAATAAGTGTTATTATTATCTTCATTTTAGATATAAGGAGCTAGGGCAAACCGAGGTTTAATATCTTAGCCAGAATCACATAGACAATATGGGTTTGGAACTGAATTTGAACCCCAGTTTTCCTAACTTCAAATCTGGGTTTCTATTCAGTATGCTATACTGCTTCTCAGATATACAGGTAGCAAGATAATAAAGAAGATAAGCTGAAAGGTAGGAAGACTCATGTTCCTGAGTTCAAATCCAGCCCCAGATATCCACTAGTTATGTAACCCCAAGCATGTCACTTAACCCCGTTTACCTCAGTTTCCTCATATGTAAAAAATGAAATAGAGAAAGAAATAGCAAACCATTTCAGTATCTTTACCAAGAAAATCCCAAATAGGATCACAAAGAGTCAGACATGACCAAAATGACTGAACAGAGGTGATAGATAAAGATACAGATATATACACATACACATACACTGAACCTGGAGTAAGGAATACCTGAGTTCAAGTCCTGTAACACATATTATCAGTGTGACCTTGAGCAAAATCATTTATGTTCTGTCAGCATCAGTGTCTTTATCTGTAAAATGAGGATAATAATAGTAACTACTTCACAGGGTTATTGTCATCAAATGAGATATGTGTAAGTTTTTGCACCTAAAAGTGCTATCTAAGTGTTAGCTATTATCATATATATACATGCAAATATGTGTGTATAACATGTATTGAACACATAAATACACATTTATATACATATATCTATACTATGTAAAATGGCTCTAAGAAATCATATTAACAAAGCTAAAATAGAAGTATTAACAAGAGTAGACTATTGAGTTCAGCTTTCTTTAGAACCATTACTTTATCAATCTCTAGCCTTATAACACCCATTTGAGCTGCCTGCTGCTCTGTTAGCCCCCTGTCATTCCTCTCCCACCTTCCCCAGAAGAAAATAAACCTTCCTTCATCTCTGAAAATGAATATGTCTCTGTGGGCTCATTCTATCAAAACTCTTGATGGGGAAAAAAACCCACAATGTGATGGCCAGTGAACATTTCTGTCACCCCACTGGAAACATTTGGTTCATTCCTCTGTGACTTTAGGGAGAGCAGCCCACCAGACATGTTCCAGGAACCTAGCCACTAATGCTACTTATTGGCCCAATAATGATACCCTATCTTCCAGGCATAACCCAGTGCTGTAAATATTTTCTCTGTAATGAATAATCTAATGCAAGAGTTGTAGTTACTGACTCCATTAGTGTTAATCTATTTGTACAAGCATTAAAGGGTCTCAGACATAAAAGTCAGTCTCTGACTGAGGAAGCACAAGTCTTCACAAGGAAAATTAATGGTATCCAAAATGCAAAAAATAAAATAAAAATGACCCAGAGGATTATTGTCAGATGAAGTTACTTTTCTAAAGTTAAAAAGCTTCTTGAGTGTAAGGTAGATGGTAATTAGTGAGGGCTTTTTTTTTTTTTTTTTGATCTTTTCAGATGAAAGATTTTTATAGGAACAGGTTCTCATTAGTGTCTCTTTCTTATTAAACTCCTAGAGGTCAATACAATAATACTTCCCTTGGCATTAGAAATCCAGGACTTCCTTATTAAATTTGATGATGTACTCAGTGGAGATTGGAATGGATTTGTTTACTAGGACAGTGACACGGGGGGTAGATTTAGAGTCTGTGACATTATTGTTGTTCAGTCATTTTTCAGACACGTCCAGCTCTTTTTGACTCCATCTGGAGTTTTCTTGGCTGAGTTATTGGAGTGGTTTGCCATTACTTTTTCCAGATCATTTTACAAATAAGGAAACTGAGGCAAATAGGATGAAGTGACTTGTCCAGGATAACACAGCTATTAAGTGTCTGAGATGGGATTTGAACTCAGGAAAAGGAAGTCTTCTTGACTCCTGGACAGGTGCTCTATACACTTTTGTCCTGACTCTGTAACTTCCTCTTTAGTTGATCTTGGGCAAATATCCCAACTAAATATTTGTGGGTTTTAGTTTTCCCCATAAAATAAGGAATTTGGATTGAATGATCCCTTTAAGCCTCTTCCAGATTTAAATCTATGTTCCCATGATTTTCTAAATAATTAATTGAATAGCAAATGCTTAAGAAGTGGTTCAGAAATAGACATAATCAGCTTATTTCATTTCACTAATCAGCAGTTGTTCCAAGAAATTGAAGTTATCCGTTTGATTTATAGTGACTTGTCCACAGAAGGCCTCAATAAGAATGTATTGAAACAATGAATGAATATATCAAAGTGTACATCATTTTGAGTGTATCTCATGAATTACATGACAGCTTTTTTAGATTTTTTTGGAAGCTTGGTACAAGGCTAAAGACTACTGTGCTGTAGCTTGTGGTTGTCTTTCATGCTGATACATATTGGCAGTAGTGAAAGCTCTCAAAGGGATAAAACTCCAATAATTTTTTAGTGAATTTCAGTGAAATTTAGTACGCAAGTATAATTTACAGAGGTTTATAGTTGATAGAATCTTTCATTACATTGGTTGGGACTAGAGAAAACATTTATTTTATTTATTTAAAACAATAGCAGGCATTTAAATGGTACATTGATATTTACAAAGCACTTTACATATGATTTCTCTCATTTGAGCCTCATAGTAATCTTGTTGAGATAAGCCCTAAAGACATTATTATTCTCATTTTATGGAGGAAAAAAGGTAAAGTTATTTACCTAATGTCCCATAACTATTTAAAGGTCAGAGGCCAGATCTAAACCCAAGTTATCATATCTGTTTTATAAATCTAACTTCTTCTTGTGACTGTTATAATCAGATTAAAACATAATTTGGTGATGAGAGTGTAGTGAAAATAACCTTGGATTATGAACCAAGAGCTTTGGATGATATTTCTAAACCTGTTACTGACTATAACTTTGAGTAAATCATTTCACTTTTCTGGGCTGCAGTTTCTCATTTGTAAAACAAATGGGTTGGATTTGATGAATTTATTTAGAGGATTTTAGGGCTGATTACATAAAAACCATATAATCCATTCATTTTGCAAGAAGGAAAACTGAAGCCCAGTTGACTTGTCTATAGCCAAAGAATAGGAGAGATGTCCAATATATTTTCCTCCTTCCTACAACCCTTTGGTTCTTCCTAGTTCTAAATTGCTATGAAATCTCTTATACTGGATACCATTTCAAGGGAAGAGTTCAAATGCATTCTGTGCTCCTAATAATACATTTAATTATAAGGCAGATTTTCTACTAACCATTTGAGTCATTCAGAATTTTACAGAAGTGTATTTGCATCATCAGGAATGAAATTTACAAATTGGGTTGTTTGCATAGCATTTGCATTGTTTCCTGAGGAAGTAGATAGAAAAGACAAAATTAAACACTGAAAAGGTGGAGTCTTTAAAGGGATCTTCTTGTTTTGTGTAAAAGGAAAAGAAGTTTGACGAATCAGAAATTTAGAACAGAAAGAAATTTTATAAGTAATGAAATCCAATTCTCCCATTTTACCATTGAGGAAACTGAGGCCGACAAAGATTATTTGACTTTCCAATATTCCACAGGTAATAAATAATAGGTAGGATTTGAATCTGGATTTTTTGGTCCCTGAAACTATTGGATTTCAGTAAATTTTGGTACACCATAATATATGCACTTCAGCAGTACATACTACACAGAGAAGATTAGCATGGCTTCTGGTCAAGGGTGACATGTAATTTATGAAGTGTTCCTTATTTTTTATTGTGGAAATATTCTGCATGACTACATATGTATAATCCATATTTCTTTCATTTCTAATGAATGGTTTGGGGAGGGAGGAAAAGAATTAAAAAATTTTAAAAACAAATGTTAAACTTTACTTTTACACATACCTAAGGGGAAAATAATAAATTTAAAAAAAGAAAGAAATTTGTTCACCAATGTGTGACCCTGGGTAAGTCACATCCCCAATTGCCTCACCAAAGAAATAAATAAATAAAATTTAAAAATGAATGAAATGAAATGAAATAAATCATACAGGTAGATGAGGTCTACAATTCACAGAATCATTCCTTACATGGGTCATGGCGACAGAAAACAAATATATTATGGTGAAAGCAAAGTCTGAAGAAGGATGCTCTGGGTACATTAATGGCATGTGTGTGTAGAGATGATTTTAGGTATGTTCTGTCTAGATATTCGGAGAGATCCTGTTTTCCAGAGTTAAATCTCAGCAAGCAAGTTGTGTCCTGAGCTTGGCGAACAACAATCCTTAGCACTTACCTTCTCCCTAAACACTGCTGCAATTAAATCATAGAACTGATGGTTCTTGAGCTTGGGCAAGCACCAACAGGCCAGATGAACGGACTTTCTGTCACTAGACAACCTCACTCTTGCTGTTGGGTCTCACCACTGTAAGTATATTCTGTTGTTTGACTCCTTGTCTAGCTACAAGTATATAAATCAAGGTTTAGCTATAACTCCCCAGTAAGGATGGTGCTTCAGTACATGGGTCTAATCTGCTTCCTTGCTTACAAAGCTATTTTTTCTCCCTAATTTGGAAATTAAACTGATTCTCCTGTCTCTAATCTGCTTTTTTTTTTTTTCAGTTCCAGCCATCCACGGATTAGATTTGGCTAACAATCTCAAGGAGGACCAAAGGAATATATTTATTGTTAAATTAGTTTGATATTTAACAGCAACCAAATGCATAATGGATAGAGTACCAGACCTGGAGTCAGAAAAAAAAAAAATCTTCCTAAATTCAAATCTAACCTCAGACACTAACTACCTGTATGACCCTAGGCAAGTCATTTAACCTTATTTGCCTCAATTTCCTCATCTGGAAAACGTGAGGGAGAAGGAAATAGCAAGCTACTTCAGTCTCTTTGCCAAGAAAATCTCAAAAGGGAGTGGATCTCAAAAGTTAGACACGACTGAGAAATGACTGACAAACAACAAAAAAAGGGCTATCTGCAGTTTTGATAAGAAAAAGATGATTAAAATACATTCCAGAAAAGTTTGCTCTTACCACAATTGCATCTCCAGTCCACATTTTGTCTTTTGGAAAGGTGCAAGACACACATGCTTCTATTAAAAAGCAGACCCTGTGATTCTTTGCAGCTTTAGCACTTACACTATCACTTTTCAAGAGAACTTGTCTGCTATTCAGCAGTTCCTTGATTTATAAACTCTTCAAAGGTCGTGAAAACTGGTTCTCTGTTACTTCAAACACTGCCTCTCCCAGTGCCAGTCACTGCGGATGTTCAACGTGTGATCCTATCTATTTTGTTCAGTTCGTTGTCCTTCTATGTTATAAGAATGCAGGTCTTCCACAGACCACCATTGACAGTCCTGAGCTCAAATAGCTTATTGTTATTTTTTGCATTCAGGTTTTAGAGACTAATAGTTTGCTTGCTGAGAGGCAGCTTATCATACCAGATGGAGTTTTGGCTTCAGGGTCAGGAAGCCCTGGGTTCAAACCCTGCCTTTGGTGCACACTGGCTATGTGACCCTGGCAAGTTGTTTGATCTTTTAATTAGAGTTCAAGGCAGTTCTCTAAGCTTTATGTAAGCAGGGAAAGTAACCTGCATTATTAGAGGGAGTTTCCTCACTTTCTTTTATCAATGAAATCACTAGCCTAGTTCTTTAGCCCTAATAATTTGCTGCAGGCCATTTAGTGGTGCTGGCAGCTATTTATAATGTTGGAAATCAGCTACCCTTTCCGATTGCTTTATGGTTTCTAGAAGTATTAGGTTGCCTACCAAAATGAAGGTCTAGAGAGCTGACCTGTGAAACCTGGACTACCAGAAAATCGAATCAATTCTATTTGAGTTGTTTTAAGGAGATTCTGAGAATCATCTGGCAAGATAAGATATTAGACACTGAGGTTCTTTCTTGAGTTAAAATGACAATCATTCAAACTTTAGAGTAGCTCCCATGGGCTGGCCACATTGTTTGGATGCCAAATGTACATTTGCCTAAAACTCTATTTTATGGAGAGTTCACACAAAGTAAATGCTCCCTCGGAGATCAGAAGATGAGATTCAAAGACACTTTCAAGGTCTCACTGAAGATTTTTGGTTTGATTTGTGAGACTTTGGAAGACATTACAATGGGATCTTGCAGCATGGAATGCTGGCATTAAAGAAAGCCCTGTACTCTATAAGCAAAGCAGAATTTAAGTAATTTAAAAGAAATGTGATTTATGCAAATTAGAGATATCCCCTTGCCAAATGACCAATAGATTATTTGTGCCCAATTGTGGTAGAGCCTTCTGAGCTCATACTGGTCTGATCAGCCACAGCCTGACACATTGTACATTGACCCTAACATAACTCTAACAACAATGGATTTTATGGTAACTCGAATTTATGTAGTGCTTTATGTAGTTTACAAAATATGTTTCCCCTAGTAGCAAGCAATAGATAGGAGGCTAAGTATTATAATCCCCATTTGACAAATGTAGAAAGTGAGACATCGAGAAGTTAAAGGATTTGCTTATCATGGCTAGTGTTAGAGAAGGGTTCAAGATTAAGTCTCCTCACTTCAACATTTTTTTCTCATGAAATCTATTGCTTATAAAATATTTATTCAGTTCAATTATTGGCCAGCTTTTGACCTTCCACGCAGTTTTATGAAAAGGATCTAAAGCAGATAGGTGCTGAGCATCCTATTACAGCAGTTTCCATCAGCATTAAGCTGGGTCAAATTGGGCTGGTCTTGCCAGGTTGGAAGAAGCAGCAACACCTTTTATATAGTGGAAAGAGAATTAATTTTAGAATTAAAGAATCTGAGTTTGAGTCCCATATCTACTAAATAATAATAGAAATAATAGTTTGTGTTTACATAGTACCAATTATATACTAAATGCTTTACAGATGTTACCTTGCTTTACACAAAAACTTTTACTAATGTTGATACTATTGTTTCTTCCTTAGAAATGAGTTATCTCAATTCCATAATCAAGATTAAAATTAATTTCTATTCATAACAGCTTTGGATTCTTCTCTATGAAGTTAGAGTTCAGATCATCAAGATAAAAGTTAGTTTTCCCTCTTTTTGATTTAAGAGCCAAAAAGAGCTAAGAGATTTTAAAAATGAGGATGGATTCTAGGAAGATGGTGGAATAAATTGGTGAATATCTCCCAATTTCCCCCACAAACGGAACAAATTTCTTCTCAGGGGGAACATAGACTTGTGAAAAATCAAAAAGACTTGGAGCAGAACAGGGGTCCTTCTCATACAACTCCAGAAGAACTGAAGAAAGACCCCAGGCTGGGGATTAATCCATGTAAAGTGCAAATACCTCCGGGCTAGCTCAACAGAAACATCAAGTAGGGACCTCTAGGGCTGGGGATGGGGTGGGAAAGGGGGTGGCTAGAGTTCCAGCAGGAACCACAGACACTTTCACCTCCAGAGCTATTTGTGTAGTCAGGGTCTGAGTCCTGAAGATCAAGGGAACCTCCCCTGATTAGGAAAGGCAGGCCCAGTGTGTTGCAGGAATGTGGTCCTAAGTAGGAAGGAACCAGCACCTTTGAATGCAGAAGCAGTGAGTCAAGGATGCTGCTGACTGTGGGCATTTGCAGGAGGGGGAGGCTCTTGGTTTGGGGTTCTTGGTCAGATGTGAAAGCTAAAGGGAAGCTTTAGGCACCATTCCCCTACCCCACTGTTAGAAGAGCTTTCACTAATACCTCTTATTTAAAAAAAAAAAAAAAGAATCAGCAAAGAATAAAGAACCCCACATTGAAACATATGAGAACAAGGAAGACCAGGGTTCATCTTCAGAGGAGGACACTTTCGTTTAAAAAAAAAAAAAAGCTTCTCCTCTAAAGAAGTGAAATGGTTTCCCATCCAGAGAGAATGTATAGAAGAATTCAAAAAAGAATTTAAAAATCAAATGGGAGACATTGAGGAAAAACTGGGAAAAAAATAAAACCCACATCCAAAAAAAACAAGATTATAAAAAACAAAGTTAATCAACTAGAAAAGGAGGTACAAGTGAAGCCAAGATGGTGGAGTAAAGTCTGGAAGCTGCTTGAATTCACCCAGTTTTTCTCAAAAACCACATGAAACCAAGTCTCTGAACAGAGTCTGATGGAATGAAAACATCCTCCAGCTCAAGATAGACTGGAAAATTTTCAAGAAAAGTCAGTTTCACTGGAGTGAAAAGAGTATTCAGCCTTGCTCAGATAGACTCTGGAAAAGCTGATGAAAGGTTCTTAATCACAACAAATCAGTAACTAAAGTCCCTCAGTTATAGGTCAGTAAGGGAGCAAATCAGTGGATCAGCTTCCAGTCCTAGCTCAGAAGGTAAACTCTGGGAAACCAGGCTCTTTCCTGAACAGAACTAAGAAAAACAAGAAGAGTATGAAAAAAAAAATTAACCAATTAGAAAAGGAGGTACAGAATCTCAAAAAACTGAAATAATCAAAGATGAAAATAATTGTTTAAAAATTAGAATTGGACAAGGGGAAGCCAGTGAAACTATGAGAGACCAAGAAATAACAAAAGATTATAAAGAATCAGAAAATAGAACAAAATGTGAAACATCGCATAAGAAAAACCACAGATCTGGAAAATGGTTCAAGAAGAGAAAACAGGAATAATTGGACTGCCATAAAGTTGTGACCAAAAAGAAAATCTTGACAGAATAAATCCTAGAAAATTGTCCTGTAGTGATAGAACATGAGGGGAAAATAGAAATAGAAAAAAATCTACCAATCACCGCTTTAAAGAGCTCCTTTGTGGAAAACACACAAGGAATGTTATTGCCTAATTTTGAAGCCAAATATTTAAAGGTTAAACTGTTAACATTCTTAAATGGGAAAACAATATCTGTAATTCTTGCAAAGGGAGATAAGAATAGATATTATATTTTCTAGGGTTATTTCACACTACTCTGCCTTCATACATTCTCTGTTCCAGCCAAATTAACCTAGATGTTATCCCCCAAATTCTGCATTCCACCTCTATTCTGTGTATAACATGCTCCCTCCTTAATTTAGAGTCCCTAGCTTCCTTGAAGAATAATCTCTCATTGGAAGTGTATCCTGAACCCACTATTAAGCTCTCTTTTCTCATATAATTGGGGGCATATTCATGTGATTTCATGTTGTATCCTCCCAGTACAATGGAACTTTTGAGGGAAGGGCGATTTTCCATTTTGTTCATTTTTTCCCAGCATCAAGAATAGTCTCTTCCATATGGGAAAGGCAATACATGTTTGTTACATTGGAATGAATACTGGCTTTCAAAAGAGAATGATGGTGTGAAGTCTTAGAATGAGCACTGAACTCAGTTTTTACTGGATATCAAGCCTTTGCCATGAAGGGATGCCACTATGTGCTGCCACAAAACCAAACACACAGGGAGGAATCACACAAACATACCCTTCCTAGCTGCAAAAAGGAAAGAAAAGTTTTTCAAGAAACCAATACAGTGGAACCTTCCTATGCTGTAGAGGCTCTTGTGGAACAATTTATATTGCCAAATTTTAAAACTTGGTTTAATCTACTAAGTCTAGTAACAGCCTTGTTATTTAGCGATTTTTTAGTCATATCTGACTCTTCACGATCCATTTGGGATTTTCTTGGCAAAGATACTGGAATGGCTTGTCACTTCCTTCTCCAGCTCATTTTACACTTGAAGAAACAGGCAAGCAGAGTTAAATCATTTGCCCAGGGTCACACAGTCTGTAAGTATCTGAAGCTGGATTTAAATTCAGGATGATAAATCTTTCTGACTCCAGTCTCAGCCCTTTATACTCTTTTTACCTAGTTGCCCAGTAACATCACTATATTCTCTTTCAATATCTCCAATGATGCCCACCTCAGACACCATCCAGCTGCAGAGTATCCATTGTTAGCTGCTGCCATCATTACTAAACCAGCTAACTACTTTCAACTTTGATACAATTATGGCTGTGGTGCTGACACCAAACTTGAACTTGAGTAATGCAAGTATAATTATCCTCATTTTACAGATAACCATCTGAAGTTTAAAGACATTATATAATTTGACTATGATCCCTAGACTGGTTTTATTTTGGGAGGTGGGGGGAGGAGAAGGAAGAATGAAACAAACTCTCAGCTACTATCTTAAAAAAAAAAAACAAAAACTAAATTACCTGTCTCAAAAATGAAAAACTACTCACAGTAAATGAAATAATTAAGAAAAATAATGCATAAGAAACAATTAAGAAAAATGATTTTGCCCAATTATGTTCCACCAAAATGAGAGCAAATGAAATTGATGTATATTTACCAAAAATATTATTTGAGAAAGAATCAAGAATTTAAACAATTTAATTTCAGAAAAAAATGAACAAAGCCCAAATGAAATCACAAAGACAAAAAGAACCCAGGAATAGATTGATTTACAAATGAATTCTATCAAATATTCAAAAATGTGTATGTATATGTGTATGTCTATGTATCATTCATGATGGAAAAATAGTAGAAGACTTTGCAATAAGATCAGGGGTAAAGAAAGGATACCTATTATCATACTATTACTTGATCTAGTTCTAGAATTATTAGTTATAGCAACAGAACAAGAACAAATAAGGATAGGCAAAAAAAAAAACCAAATTATAACTTTTTACAGATAACTTTTCTGCAGATGCAGAGATAGGTAATTTATTTTTATTTAAAAAAAAGATAGTAGCTAAGAGTTTGTTTCATTCTATTTTGAGAATTCTAGAGATTCAATTAAGACTAATCAAAACAATAACTTGAGTAAAATTATGGAAAATTAAAACTATGAAGTCTGTACCTTTCTATTTATTCAACAAAAAGAAAAAGAAATTTTCTTGAAAATTGGTACAGAATGTACAGAATGTTTGTGAATCTACTTACTAAGACACCCCATGAGGTAAGACAGCTAGTCTTTTAAAAAAATAAAGGGAAACAAACAATTTCAGAAAGATTAATTATTATTGCTTTAACTATGTTATCATAAAATGTCACTTAAATTAATTTTAAGATTCAGTGCCAACATAATCAAGCTACTAAAGAACTAATTTTTTTAGCACTAGGAAAAAATTATACCAAAGTTCAAAGAGAAAGAAAAAGATAAAGGACAGAAAATAAAATTCAAGAAATCAAAGGAAATATGACAAAAAGTGAAAGAAAGCTGTCTTGAAGTACCAGTTCTCAAACTACAATACAAGCAATAAATATCTAAACTATCTTACACCAGTTAAAAAAAGAAAAAGTTGATTTATGTCATAGATTAGATAGACAAGATCCAGAAGTAATTGTGTGTAGGTATGGTGTCTGAAAAAACTAAGGATACTAACTAGTAAAGTAAAGACTTATTTAACAAAAACTGTTAGAAAACTAGAAAGTATAATGTAGCAGAAATTAGACTTAGATCAACATCTTATACCATATACTAATAAACTGACATATAATAGAGATACAAAACATCATATCATGAACAAATTTAGAGAATGAAAGGATGTTTCTCTATGCCTATGAAAAAAGGAAAAGTATTGGGGGAAAAAAAAGGATAGAGAGGCTCACAAGAGACAAAATTAACCATTTTGATTCTGTAAAGTTAAAAATGCTTAAAAATCAAATAAAAGATATCAGATACCTTGTGGGGATGTTAAAAATTTACAAAAAGAAATTAGTTAAACTTGAACAGCTAGGAAAAAGCTTTACAAATATTACTCTATTAAAGGTCAAAATGTATTTGACACACAAAAATAAAAGCCAGTTTTCAATAGACAAGGGTCAAAGATATGATCATGCCAGTTTCAGGGGAAGAAATCCAAATTATCAATAATTACTTGAAAAAATGCTCCAAATAATTAATCACAAAAAAAAAAATACAAATTAAACGACTTTAAGTTTTTACCAAATACTCATCAAAGTGGGAAAGAGACAAAAAATGAAAACAAAAATTGTTTAAATGCCTGTGGAAAGAATGGTATATTAATTTAGAGCAGAATTGCAGATTTGTCCAAGGTCTTGAAATACCAAGTGGAGAAGTTTATATTTGATACTAGAAACAAGAAAGTATCACTTGAATTTCTTGAGCAGGGAGAATGGCATGGTCATTCCTATGTTATAGGAATTAATATAATAATAATAAAAATAATAAATATATATATATAATAGGAAATAATATAAATTAGAAACATATTCCTGTATGTTAGAAATATAAATTTGACAACTACATGGAAGAGAGATGTTGGAAAAAAGGGAACTGGAGCCAGGGAGATCAAATAGGAGATTTGGCAGTATAAATAAAGATGGTGGCAATATGAGTAAAGAGCAGGGAAAAGATATAAAAAAAACTATGGAGGTAGAAGAGATAACACTTACCACACATAAGGGATGATGGAGAGAGGCATGTTAAGAATGATTTCAAAGTTGTGAATCTGGATGACTGAAAATATGGTGATTCCCTTGATGGAAATAGGGAAGTTAGGAAGAACAAAAGATTTGCAGGAAAATGTACATTTTGGTTTCTGCATGTTTAGCTTAAAATAACTACCGGACATCCAATAGGGCATGATCAATAGGCAAGTGATGATGAAAAGCTGAATTTCAGGAAAGAAAATATAAAGAAGAGAGTTATGGGGCAAATCCATAATTGGGGACAGGATATAGCTGATGATCTGGAAAAGGGACATAAGAATGATTAGACAGGTAAGAGAAGTATGAGTGAGCATTGTCTCCAAAGCCCAAGAAAGAGTTTCTAGTTTCTGGTCAACAGTATCAAATGCTACAGGAATATCAAGAGGTTATTGGATCTAGCAATTAACAGATGACTGATAACCTTGGAGAGAGCAGATTTGGTTGAATTATAAAGTAAGAAGCCAGCTTGTCAGAGTTGGGGGGATGGCATCAGATAGCTTTTGCTAGGAATTTGTGAAAAGAAGAGATAGTTGAGAGGATGGCAGAATCAAGGAAGATTTTTTTTTTTCCCCAAGGATGAGGATGATCTGGGGATGTTATTTGTAAGCAAAGGGGAAGGAGCCAATGGGATAGAGATAGGAAACATAACAAATCAGACAATCCTGAAGTTTTATTTCATAGCCAGCAAACTGGCAAAGATGACCAAAGATAGGAAGAGTTTATTTTGGAGGAGCTCTGGGGAAACAAGAATGTTAATATATTGTGGTTAGAGTTATGAATTGGTACAACCATTCTCAAAAGTAATTTGGAATGAATTATAATTTTTTAAAAGGCAAATAAATGCCTTAATCTTTTTTACTCAGAAATCCTATTGGTAGTCATATATCCTACGGAAGTCAAAGAAAAAATAAAATCTTTACATATACCAAAATATTCAAAACAGTATTTTGTATATGTGTATATGTATGGTTGTGTTCAAAGAACTGGAAATAAAGTAGGTGCCTAGTAATTTGAAAACTGCTAAAAAAAATGGTCCATGAATATAATGTAATATTTGCATTGAAGGAATGCTAAATATGAAGAATTCAAAGGTGCATAGGAAGGCACGTGAACGAATATGGAATGAAGCAAACAGAATAAGGAAGACAATATATATTATCAAAAATAATCAATGGGATGGTTACTTTTGCTGAACTGCCTTTTTCTTTCTTTTTTAAGTGATTTTTCATTTGTTTTGTTGTGTTGTTATTCAGTCATATTTCACTCTTTGTGATTCCATTCAGAATTTTCTCGGCAAAGATACCGGAGTGCTTGTCCATTTCCTTTTCCAGTTCATTTTACAGATGAAGAAATTGAGGCAAACTAGGTGAATTAATTCACTCAGAGGCTCATAGGCTCATAGCTAGTAGTGTCTGAGGCCAGATTTGAATTCAAGAAGATAAGCCTTTCTGACTCTAGGCTCAGCACTCTATCCACAATACCACCTAGCTGTCTATTTTCAATTGTTTTATAAGAGATGATTAGATTGGAAGAGGATAAAGCAGGAGTTAGGAATGAATTGATCTCTTCTTTTGATTCTTCTGTTATCATCATGTTAATCTGTAAAACAAAAGGCATTCTAATCAGCAATAGGAACAATTTTTACTATCTTAGTCTGCCAAATGTACAATTTGTATAGCACAAATCAGAGGATTGGGGTCAGGATATCTGGACTTTAATATGTGTTCTGCTGGCTATGTGAACTTGGGCAAGAAATTCTTATTCTTTTTTTTTTTTAATTATAGCTTTTTATTTAAAATTATATGCATGGGTAATTTTACAACATTGACAACTGCCAAACCTTTTGTTCCAATTTTTCCCCTCCTTCCCCCCATCCCCTCTCTCATATGGCAGGTTGACCAATACATGTTAAATATGTTAAAGTATAAGTTAAATACAATGTAAGTATACATGTCCAAACAGTTATTTTGCTGCACAAAAAGAATCGGACTTTGAAATAGTGTACTATTAGCTTGTGAAGGAAATCAAAAATGCAGGTGGACAAAAATATAAGGATTGGGAATTCTATATAATGGCTCATCATCATCTTCCAGAGTTATTTCCCTGGGTGTAGCTGCTTCAGTTCATTACTGCTTTATTGGAACTGATTTGGTTCATCTCATTGCTGGAGATGGCCACGTCCATCAGATTTGATCATCATATAGTATTGCTGTGGAAGTATATAATGATCTCCTGTTCCTGCTCAT
Source organism: Antechinus flavipes (assembly GCF_016432865.1). NCBI lineage: Eukaryota > Metazoa > Chordata > Mammalia > Dasyuromorphia > Dasyuridae > Antechinus > Antechinus flavipes. Next base: position 507,510,130 of record NC_067398.1, read on the forward strand.
TTCACTTAGCATCAGTTCATGTAAGTCTCTCCAGGCCTCTCTGAAATCATTCTGTTGGTCACTTCTTACCGAACAATAATATTCCACAATATTCATATACCACAATTTATTCAGCCATTCTCCAATTGATGGGCATCCACTCAGAGAAATTCTTATTCTTAAAATGGATATACTATGGAAAGGAAAAGAAGAAGGGGATCAAAACTGAATTAGATAATACTCACAATTCTTCCAGCTCTAAAAAAAATGACTTTTTTTTTTTTTTAAGTATCAAAATGTCACAGAAGGTAAATAGTGTTCATTCAGGGCATCTCTTCCAAAGCTGGAGAAAGTGCTTTGCAAAACGTTAAAGGCTGATAGGAACAGAAGTTGCTATCATTCTATTTGCAATCTTTTCTTTTCAACTCCAATGTCCCACTATCATATTTAATCCTATAAAAATAGCTGGGTCTGTCAAACTCCAAACACTCTCTTTTGAGGCAGCAGTCTTCAGGAAGGATAGATACCCTTAGTCTCCCTACCCCAGAGCTTCTATCCCTTTTTTTTTTTTTTTTTGCCTTGATTTCCACACAGATGAGCGTGTAGCTGACTGCTGAGCTTGGAGTGCTGAGACAGCACTCCTGGTCTTAGGAAGTGGATAATGACAGTGTAATACTGAACTGAGGGAGTTAGGAAGAACTTTTGGATATCAAATCTCAAAAGATATTGCAGGGCTGGAGAGGACCATTGAGATTGTTATTCATCACAAAAATAGGAACAGAACACAAATATAGAAATGTGATAAAAACATATCCTTACTCAATATGTATGTGTATACACATATACATCCATGGTGTCCCAAAAGTCAGTGCAGTTTTGAACTTGAATTATACATTAAAATTTCTGGCACATTCTATGTTTATATTTGTGTATATGCATATATTCCCTATATATATTATAAATACATTTGTATTTATAATATATATTATGTAATTATATATAGAATATATATTTAAAACATATATAAAATGAATACAGGTTTATTGTGGGTTGTTGAGGGAACGTGAAGATATTCCCTGCTTACTTCCCTAGACCACATATGTGATTCAGCATTTGGGCCCTTAGGAAATGATTAATTTCCTGGTTGCTTCCATCCATGTGGTGTCTCATCAGTTGAAAGAATTTTTTACTCCCCCCCCCCCATATTCTTAGACTCTTCTTTTGACTCTTCAATTTTGATCATGAAAATTTGAAATTTCCACTGTGGGATGGGGAAGATCCTACTCTAGGATCACATTGGCAATAGCCATATGGTAGGTTGAATAAGAGATATGAATGGGTGAGCTTGTATCTGAGCTCTGGCTATTTCTTCATTTTATTCCCTTTCCTGAGGTATAACCAACCATCAGCATCAAAATAGAAGGATTCAGGCTTGAGGGTGAATGTTTGAATTCTGTAAATCCAGATGTTCATCACAGCTCTGCCTCACTTAAATCCAATTCACTTGCAAGTCAAGACTTACCTTACTAATGTCATTGGTTCTCTTTGAAAACAAAGGACCTATGACAAAACAGTACAGCAACAATGCCTACAGTGTACAGAAACAATTAAATGTGACCATGTCTATTTATCAGTCCTGCAATTACTTTATGTGTAATAAGTATCGGCTTTTAAGGGAATATAATAGTGGTTATGATTTAAATTCCTGAACCTGCTTTAAGTTCTGGCAAGGCATATTGTAAGTTTTTTTTTGTTTTTTTTTTTTTGGGGGGGGGGTTGCATTTATTAGAAAGCCATTTGTTGGTAGGAAATAAAATATCTGTCTCATACTTGTTTTACATTGTACACTGAGTACCTTTTTTATTTGTCACTTCAGGGACACTTTGTAGACATGAGACAGTACCTAACTTTTAAATAATTTTTCCCCAGAGAGCACTAAGGTTTAACAAGCTGAAAAGTAAGAGAAAATGGGGTCTAACTCCTCTTATTACAGAGGCCAGACTCCTTAATGACTGAAACCAATCTTAACCACATGTCTAGATTCAGAGCAAAGGAACCCTCCTAGTGGAGAGGGGAAAGTGTGCAGTACTTCTGCCTTCTTGGCCCAGAAAAAGTACTACACAAGGTAGTTTGAGGAGGAAAGATATAGACGGTGGGGGTTATCAGTAAAGCTTGATGGAGAAGCTGGAGCCTGAATTGAGATTTGCATGAAATTAGGGATTCCAAGAGGTGGAAGTGAAGAGGACAGCAATTCAGGTTTGGAGAGCAACTAAGGGAACATTTACTGAAAGTAGAGTATCCTATATAAGGCCCAGCAAATGGACCAGATTTGCAGGACCATTGCACATGTGAAGGGGAGTGCTGTAATTAGTAGAAAGAACACTGAATTTGGAAGTAGAAGAACAATATTCCAATCTTGACTCTACCTGGATGTCTTTGAATTAAATCTCTTTGTCTCCTAAAACCTTGGTTTACTAATAATTGAAGGAATTGGACTCAATAATCGCTAAAGTTGTAACTCTGAAATGTTCTATGATTATAATCTACTTATGCTTCACCTTCGAATAGGAAATGTTTTATCTAGGACCCTTTCCTCCCAAACCGTCTACAAGCTATAAAAACCCTTCTGGGTCAACAGTGGCCATTTAGCCCTTCAAAAAAAAAAGTCAATACTACTGAATATCCCTCTCCTCCTTCCCCCTCCAACCCTAACATCACCCATCACACCTCCTCCCTTTACCCCCTCCCCCAGTTTCTGAACACTGGGTCCCTAGTGATGGAGGCCCTTACGTGTGTTTTTCAGTGTTCTAAGAAAGTCATGGTTGAAGGAAAACAGTAGAGAGAAATAGAACAAAGCGTGGACATCGGCCTTCAGAGTCATACAAGCATAACCCTCCTCCACCTCCTCCACCTCCCCCGCGCCCAGCCCGGAGCTCTAAGAAGATACTTGTAAATAGCCAGACTAGGCAGCCTGCTGGCTGAGGACCTGAACATGCGCACAGAGCTGCCCAAGCGTCAGGAGCTGAGGAGAGGCAGAGAGCAGCGACGTTAGCAGTTTCTCTCTTTTAAGAGCAGGAGCCAGGGGTGCTGCAGGCAGAGGAAGGCTGGGGTGGCTGGGGAACGGGAAAGGAGCAGGAGATGGGAAGGATAAGTGATTGTGTGTGCAAGTAAGCGCTGGAGCTGATGAATGGAGGTGTGTGTGAGCAAGAGACAAACGCGTTGGCGGCCCCAGCAGTAACAGCAACAGCAGAAGGAACAGGGAGGAGGGGGCGAGAGTCTTCTCTTTGGATTAAGGGGGGGAAAATCGATTCTGTGCCATTGGAAAATAACTTGACCCTCAGTATCAGCTTGATTGGGGAAAAGCAAGGGATAGAGTGAGGGAGAGCTTGCAAGAGCGGAAAAGGGGAAGGAGAGAGAGAGAGAGAGAGAGAGAGAGAGAGAGAGAGAGAGAGAGAGAGAGAGAGAGAGAGAGAGAAGGAGGGGGAGCAGAGGGAGGCAGGAGACTGAGAGCTCCGCTGGGGGCATCTTCTCAGACCGAACAGACCAGTGCTTAGAGGCTACAGAGAATCGAGGGAGTTGGGGAGGGCGGGAGAGAAGGGGGTGTCGCAGCCTGGACTGGGGGCGCGGAGCGGGGGGGTGGGAGGCTGAGCGAGAAACAGAAGTGATGAGAAAACAAGCAGGAAGGTTGGAAGCTGCTGCTGCTACTGCGTTGTACCAAGAGGACGAGGAGGTGGAATTCTGCTTCTCCTTCCCCAGCTCCTGCTGCGATTCATCGGGGATTCAGAGGCTGCAAGTGCTTAGCATTCCCCAGCTACAGCGGTCCGGGCTACTTCTACCCCTGTCCCTCCGCTTCCTCTAGGGATCATGGAGACCGTGAACGGCACGGTAGGCAGCGGCGGCGGCGGTGGCACTGAGGTGAAGCAGCCACCGCACGGCCAGCACCATCCTCGCCACCACCACCACCACCCCTTGGCAGAGAAGAAGCGGCTGCAACGCACCCCTTCGCCCGCCAGACCCTTCCTGAAGGACCTTCATTCTCGGGCTCCGGGTCCAGCCCCTGCCGCCTCTTCTTCAACCTCTAGACCTCCAGCGGCCGCGCAATCAGCCCCCAAATCCCCGAGCCTCTCGGGCAAAGCGCATCCTAGTCCATCGCAGGCGCCGCCGTCCCCCGGGCTCCTGGCCACCCAGAGCCGCCTCTCCCGACGCAGTGGGGGTGGCCAACTGGGAGCTAAGGACAAGGGGGTGGGAGCCGGGAGCAAGCAAGGGGGCAATGCTAAGTCCTCCCCTTGCAACAAGAAGGCAGCCCGGGCACCGACTGGAGAACAGCCCTCTAAGGCAGGAAAGCAACAGCCGCAGTCTCAGTCGCCACTTACAGGTGGGGAACGGGGGACCGCTTCTGCTAAAGGCCGTAAAGGAAAGAAAGGTTCCGGGCCCCAAAGGACAACGACAGTTCAGGCTCCGGCTCCTGCCTCAGCTCCAGTTGTCTGCTCCTTGACCAGCCCAAGTCGTTCGGCCCCCACCGCCCAAGTTCCCAACTTCTCTGGTTCCCTGACTCTGAGCTCCCGCATCAGCCACACAGACAGTAGCTCGGACCTGTCAGATTGTCCCTCTGAGCCCTTGTCTGACGAACAACGCCTGATCCCGACAGCCAGCAGCGATGCCGAGTCAGGCACCGGCTCCAGCGATCGGGAGCCCCGAGGAGCCCCCACCCCGAACCCCAGTGGAAAAGCGGGACCTCCTTGCAGCCCCGAGCCCCTCGGACCTCACTATCCTTCTTGTGCCTCCCCTGGAAGCGGGGGCGGCAGGGCCAGTCCTTCAGTGATCCCCCCTGGACTGCTGGGGACTGGAGTCGGGGAGGATGCTGGGGGGCGAACCCAGCCGAAATCGACCTCCGGGAGGAGCGGCCCTGGAGAAGACGGAAAAGGGAGACCGGGCAGCGGCGGTACCAACCAGGCACCCAGCCCGTGTGAGCTGCAGCAGCTGGTGCTAGCGGAGGAGGAGGAGGAGCTGCTGCGGGAGATGGAAGAACTGCGATCAGAAAACGATTATCTCAAGGTGAGAGGGGCGGAGGGGGACAAGACTAAGTCTGTAGATAGATGGGAACCAGAGAGCTTGTTGATCACATCCTTGCCCCTTGGGGCTCCTCCCTCCCAGCCTGCGCTGCTCGGTGCGGGAGGGGCGGATTAGCCACCACCACTCGATTTAAAAGGCTCTGTTGAGTCTCCCTTCCCTCCCCTCTTCTCTTTTTCTTTTCCCGCCCCTACACATCCAATACTTAACTTGGGCAGAAAACTCTGGAAGAAGGGAGTGGTGGGAACTAGGGGGTGGGTGGATGGAATTGCAATTGGCAGGTTCTAGAAACCTTTTAGTTTCTCTCGGTACTGGCCTGCTCCTTCACGTTACTGCATCTTCACACCCTAAGCGGTTGTATTAGCATTTTCCCATAAATTAAAGAGCAGCAAAATCACTGCAGACCTTCATTTTCACTTGGCTTAAATAAAACAAAAGAAGAAGAAAGGAAATTTGTGTTCCACTTCTAGCAGGGAAAATATATGTTTATATTCCTGAAAATAATTGTGGATTAGAGATAAAACCACTTGTAGGGTTTAGCACTTCCATGAAGAGAATACTTGCAGATCCAGAACCAGGCTTCAATGCAGACGTGAACTGTGCATATGATTTTATTGGTATGGAGAGCTTGCTGGTGAGAAACTCCCTTTCTCCAACGCAGGTCTGCACTTTCTCTACTAAATACACTCTTAGAGAGTTGCCTAGATCACTGAGGGGTTAAGTGACTCGCCAATATGTGCAATGGAGACTCTTGAATCCGGATCTTTTTAATCAACTAGAATAGCACTTTATCTACTAAGCTGCAAAATTTGCCATCAATAAAGGATCTGCTCTGATCCGAAACAAAAATGACTAGATTGAAAGGATGGGATTCAAGACAAGATATCAATGGTGGTGTTTTAAGTAGAAAAACTGTGTAAGGTAGCCTGGAAGCCTCAAGTATAACGTGAATTGAAACAGTTGTATTTTGCTATCAGAGGAACCTCAAAGTTATGTTTTCCTTTTATCTGCCAAGAGCAGCTTCTGTTTTCTGTAATACACAAACACTTCACTTTCCAGGGAATAGCCACTTCCATCTGCCCTCAGCTGCTGTATCTTTAATTTCCCCCCTGCATTGTCTGAAAATAGGAACTGCATAACAATAGTCCCACAGTTACTCTGTATAATGGTTCATAGTTTTTATCTCTGGTTTTTCTAGGAAGCTGTTAAGGCCTAGCATGCAGAAAAGAATATCTAAGTAATAGTCATTGATAACATGGCACATAACCAGCCTGTCTGGATGCTATTTAGACAACAAAAAGATGGAAAAGAGAAAATAAAGATTTTATTAATATGATTTTTTTGTCAATTACTATAGGCCTTGAATTTGTTACCAATAGCAGAAATAAATATTATGATCTTAATATATAATCTTCCCAATCAAAAAATGATTGCCCTACTCCTATCTAGTTGGACATTCAATCCATTTTTTTTTCTCTTAGTATCAGTGATTCCCTTGCACTAATTCATCCACACTCTTTGGAGCTGTCTTTCTTATAAACAGTGGCATACATTCTCAAGGCAATTTATATGGTAGTGGCAGTAGTTGATGAGAATGTTTCAGAATAAGCAAAAAGAGAGTGGAATCATGATGAACTGAAAATTGAGAATCAGAAGATCTGTATTTTTGACCTAATTCTTCCATGAACTGGATTTGTGAGCATAAATAAATCATATAATCTCTTAGGACCTCAGGTCCCAGGCTAGAGGGATCTCTATGGTCCCTTTCAAGTCCCTAGTCTATTAATTAACTTGTCCATACATGTACTAAATCTACCAGAATGGTAGACCTTTTAGCAGGTGCTTTAACCATGTTAAATAATAATAATCTTCATTAATATTAATGAGAAAAAAGAGTAATATGCAAAGTGGGACTCAGAACTTAGGAAGAGAGGTGTTAAAAAGAGAAATTAAATGATTAATTTAAAAAAATGATTCTTTGTGTTGGTCACAGTCAAGTTAAAAAGGCAACCAACAAAATCAACAAAAATATTATAAATCAGCCTAATATAAATACTGAATTTTCTTTCTTTTAAAATATTCTCAGAATTGTTGAGCCCCAAAATACATAAACATGAGAAAACCCATTTTCTTAAAAAAGATGCTCTTGGTTTTTAAAAGGCAATAAATTTGTTATTATTTCAAGATTCATTATTGGGTATTTACTTTTTTGCCTTATTTTGAACAGCCTTTCTCTGGTAACTTTTGGTATAGTTGACTCCTTCATGAATGTCATGTAATCATCCATTTCTAGGATGTCTGGTCTTGTCCAGGGACAAGTACTAAGGGCATTCTTTTTGGAAAATAATGATTTTAAAACATTTTTAAAAGATACTTGAATTATTCCCAATACCAACTTTTCTTAGGGGCTTTTGTTTTTCCTTCTGGCTGGCTAGCTTTAAAGGGATGCTCTAGGCAGGATGTGTGCAAATGGCAGGCCAGATCCCAGAGGGAATGGCTAATTTGTTGAAAATGATGTACTCTTTAGGGTATGTTCCAGAATCAGCCATGACCATCCATATGACCCATTTCCCATCATCCCCTCTGAAAAGAAAGGAAGATGTAGAGGTTGGCAATCTGGAAGATTTAGTTGTGAAATGAGAAGAATAATATCATATATGCATTTTAGTTAGACTTTTTTTGTTAATTCAAATGAGAAAAACCCCTAAATCTAGGGAAAAGATAGGGCTTTTGAAATTTTTCTGAAGGTTGGTGAGTACTTTTCCCCAAGTCCAATATTTTTTGCTATGCCACATTGTCTCCTATATAAAAAATTATCATTTTTTCACATATCCTATGGTGTTGTCCTTTGTGAGACTAGTTCATATATTGTATTTATCTATTAACATATTATTTTATAGCAAGATAAAAACCTATCTCCCATGAACTAGCTGTGTGATCTTGGGTGAGTCAATGGGCCATGATTTCCCCATTTATGAGGAGATGAGGGAGTGGCTATGCTAGATAATCTCTTATATACTGTTTAGCTTTAACATGCTGGGATTCTGTGACTTTAGTAAAATTCCCTTTATCAATTGTTTTTGTGTAGTCTAGAAATTTTAGGACTGAATATCCAGGAAAACTAAGAGCCTACAATACTTTATAGGCTTTATAGGCAATAAAGTATTGCCTTATTTTTGTGGTAGGTCCTGATGTCATCATTTCTATGAAACTGTCACAGTGGACAGCTGAAATGAACATAAACTCATCAAGTTGAAGAAAAAATCAAGTCCACAACAAGAAGTCTTATTGGGTTAATAAATCCAAATACAAGACAATTATAAAAAAGATTCTGCCAACTCTAATTTTAAAGTGACAAATGTGCTGTATACACTAAATCCCTGAAGTTTTTTCTAGGTTGGATTGCTCTTGATCCAAGGAAAGAAATCCTATGTTTCTAACTAGGGGAGGAAAGCTTATTAAAAGCTATGTCCTTTGGGTAATAATAATAATAATAGCTAATATTTATGTAGTGTCTACTTAGGCACTATGCTAAGTACTTTACAAATAATGTCTTATTTGATCCTCACAACTAAATAAGGCTCTGGGATGTTCAGTGCTTATTTTGTCCATTAACATGCTAACTAGTGCTTTACTTTCTCATCTGTTTTTCATGGTGGCTTAAACACTTTGTATTTGTGAGCATGTCTAAGAAAAGCTGCCAGTGGTACTTCACCATGCGTTCCTACCAACAACTCTTTCAAAGAATGCCTTTTAACAGTTTTTATATCCTTCAAGTGTATTGGAGATTTTTGTTTTGTTAATTGTTTTGTTTTGTTTTGTTCTTGCTAGGGATTGCTTGGAATTTAATTTCTCCTTTTAACACCTTTCTTCCTAGGGATTTATCTAGAGTAAATTTGTTTTAGCTATGATGGTGGATCTCCCATCTCCTTGAAGGGATGGGTGGGGGTGTTCCTTCATATTTTTTTATTTGAGCCATTCTGGGTTTTTATAATTGGGTGCATTCACTTGATTTCTTTGGTGTGTGATTGGTCTTTTTATTTACATTGTAATTGTTGTATATATTGTTTCCTTGCCTGTTTTCTTCATTCTGTATTAGTTCATGAAAATCTTTCTGTGTTTTTCTGTATTCATTACATACATAATTTCTATAGTATAGTCTTATTCCATTATAGTCATGTACCATAATTTGTTTAGCCATTCAATGGTGCATCTACATTGATTCTCATTTTTTGTTACAGAAAAAGTGCTGCTTTAAATTTTGGTGCAAGTGTTTCTAATAAAGGCCCCACTTCTAAATATATATAGAGAGAATTGAGTCAAACTTATACGAATATGAATAATTTCTCAACTGATAAATGGTCAGAGGATATGAACAGACTATAAGTAAATAAAATCAATAAATTAATAAATTAATTAAAGTCATGAAAAATGCTCTAAATCACTATTAAATTAAAATGAAAACAACCCTGAGATACCACCTCATACCTATCAGATTAGCTAAAATAATGGGAAAACCTGATAAATGTTGGGACAGATGTGGGAAAACTGGGACACAAATGCATTGTTTGTGGAATTGTGAACTGATCCAGCAGTATCACTACTGGGTCTGTATCCCAAAGAGATCATACAAGAGGGAAGAAGACGTACACTGCAAAAATGTTTCTAACAAATATTTTTGTGGTGATAAACAATTGGAAAATAAACAGATGCCATCAATTGGAGGATGGCTGAATAAGTTATGGTATACGGATGTAATGGAATATGATTGCTCTATAAGAAATGATGAATAGGCTGATTTCAGAAAAGTTTGGAAAGACTTACATGACCTGATGTTGAGTGAAGTGAATAAAAGCAGGAAAATATTGTATATAGTAAAAGCAAGATTGTATAAAGATCAACTCTGATAGACTTAGCTCTTCTCAATAATTAAATGATCCAAGGCAATTACAAAAAAACTTTGCATGGAAAATGCCATCCAAATCCAGAGAGAGAACTATGGAGACTGAATGCAGATTGAAGCATACTATTTTCACCTTTTTTTTCCTTTTGTTTTCCTTTTTCTTTCTCATGGTTTTTCTTCCCCAACATGATTCATGGAAATATCTTAAAAATGAATATACTCATATAACTTAAAAATAAGATATATTTTTTTAAAAAGTAAATATTTTGGTGTATGTGGTGACTATCTTTTTATTGATGACTTCTTTGATTTATAAGTTCAGTAATACTTTAGATCAAAGAAAATACACATTTTAATCACTTTATTTGAATAATTTCAAATTATTTTCAAAATAGTTGTACCATTTCACAGTTCACCAATAATGTATTCATGTGTTCATCATTCCATTACTCTTCCATTATTGACTATTGCTACTTTTTGTCATCTTTTCCAATTTGCAGGGTATGAAATGTAAGTTCAATGTTGTTTTGACTTACACTTTTTTTATTGTGATTTCTTTTATGTAGTTGTGAGTGCTTTGCAATTCTTCGAAGAACATTTTTCATATTTTTTAACCAGTTATCTATTGGAGAATGACTATTTGTGTGTGTGTGTGTGTGTGTGTGTGTGTAGTTTATATAGCTTGGATACCAAATCTATCAAGATTTCTTTCCCACTCTTAACCACTTCCCTTCTTATCCTAGATGCATTAATTTTATCTATGTAGAAGCTTTCAGTTTCAGGAGGTTAAAGTTCTCTTTTATTTTTTGTAATTGCCCCTATCTTTTGTTTGGTTAAGAATACAGCTCCTAGAAATGCAAATTAAGACAATTCTGAGGCACTACTACATATCTCTCAGATTGGCTAAAATGACAGGAAAAGATAATGATGAATGTTGGAGGAGATGAGAGAAATCTGAGACACTAATACATTGTTGGTGGAGTTGTGAACTGATCCAACTATTCTGGAGAGCAATTTGGAAGTATTTCCAAAAGGCTATCAAACTGTGCATTCTCTTGATCCAGCAGTGTCTCTATTGGGTCTGTATTCTAAAGAGATCATAAAAAAATGGAAAAAGACCCTTATGTACAAAAATGTTTGTAGCAGCCCTTTTTGTAGAGGCAGGGAACTAGAAACTGAGTAAGATATCCATCAGTTGGGAAATCATTGAATAACTTATGGCATATGAATGTTGTGGAATATTATTGTTCTATAAGAAATGACCAGCAAAATGATTTCAGAGAGGCCTGGAGAGACTTACATGAACTGATGCTAACTGAAATGAGCAGAACCAAGGTAACATTGTACACAGCAACAGCAAGATTATTTGATGACCAAATGTGATGAGCTTGGCTCTTTTCAATAGTGAGGTGATCCAGGCCAATTTAAATAGATGTGTGTTGGAGAGAGTCATCTGCATCCAGAAAGTGAACAATGGGGACTGAATGTGGATCACAACACAGTATTTTCATCTTTTTTGTTGTTGTTTGTTTTTTTCCTTTTTGATCTGATTTTTCTTGTGCAGCATGATAATGTGGAAATATGTCTAGAAGAATTGCACATGTTTAACCTATATTGGGTTACTTGCTATCTAGAAGAGAGGGGTGAAAGAAGGGAGGGGGAAAAATATGGAACACAAGGTTTTGCATGGGTGAATGTTATGAAGGTTTGAATGTATTTAAAAAAGTAAAAAGCTATTATTAAACATTTTTAAAAAAGAATATAGCTCTCACCCATGGCTATGAAGGGTATATGATATACTTCTCTTCTAATTTTAATAGTACATATGATAATAGAATATTAGGATTATGTATCCATTTAGAATGTATTGTGGAATATGGTACGAAGTGTTGGTCTAAGTCTAATTTCTGCCAGATTGACTTCCAGTTTTCCCAGCAGTTCTGATCAAATTTAAGAAATCTTTTCCTAGGTAATTCATGTTTTTTAGCTTATCAAACAATTTTATTGAGTTCCATTGCTTGTGTTTCTACTTTATGTAGTCTGTTCCACTAATCTATCTTAAAAAAACAAAACAAAAAAAACAGTACCAGAGCATTTTGATGACTATAGCTTTATAAAATAGTTTGAGATCTGGAAGTGCTAATTCCCCTTTCATTCCTCTTTCTTTTCATCTTTCCCCTTGATGTTCTAGATAATTTGCTTTTCCAAATTAATTTTATTATTTTACCAAGTTCTATAAAGTATGCCCTTGGTAATTTGGTAGAACACCAAAAGTGTAAAAAAAACTTTAGTGATATTGTCACCTTTATTATATTGGCATGACCTAGCCATGAGCAATGAAAATCTTTTTAATTATGTTAAGTTGTTCTTTATGTCTGTAAGAAGTACTTTGTAATTGTATCTATATGTCTATATATTTCATAGTTATTTGGAATGTGGTTTTCCTTTCTAATGTTGAATTTAGTCATTTTAAATGTTTTTTGAACTCTTAGGACTGCCTAGGAGTGTCTCAGACTAAACTTTTAAAGTGAAAAATTTCCTTTTAAGGTCTTTTTGCTTCCTTTATGAAAATCATTGTCTAAACAAATCACTGCGGCCAGGAGGAAAAGACTGCAGGGGGCTGATGACCTTTTTTCTTATTTCTGCCTGTTATTCCCCTACTACTGAAACATTGGATGTCCTTGGACCTACTTCACAGTTTCTCTTTTCTTATGATAGTCTTTAAATTAAATGCTTCTAGGTTATTTCAGCAACAGGGGGCATGACAGTGACTGGGAAGGGTCTTCATATCCTTAATGATTACAGCTGCAGTTTTCCTAATAAAAGTTCAAAAGCTCCACATAGTTTAGAACACTGCCAAGGAAGTCTGAACAGTGTCTATATGAGGTGGAATTTTTAAAATAACCCTCTTTCTTCTTTTAATTCATTGACTCTTCTCTCCCCTTTTCATTCTGCAAAACAGAAGTTACTCCTGATTCTTTTCTGACAGGTTCCCTTTTCAAACCTAATCTGTATTAGTCATAGGAAAGAATAGATATAATAATCTGAGGAGAGAAAATCATGTTGATCATTGGAAACTCACTGAGTCCATCAGCTGTCGGAATGAAATATCAGTTTGGTAAACAATGGTAGCGGGTCCATAGGCCTTGTTAGCCACAGCTGTGACTCTGCTCCAAACACTTCCATTGTCCAGGGGGAAATGAAGTGGATTATTTGTATATTACCAGAGACAATAGTTTCTGTCTGAAGCTCCCAGTAGAATGCGTTATTGTAACACTAGCCAGATGACTATTCCCACTGTCTAGATGTGTCTATTTAAAGAAAGCTTATTGAAATAGAAAAAAAAAATTGATTTAAAGTCATGTAATGAAAGCAAAAATTTGAATAAAAACAAAAAATATAGGTACAAGAAAAAACAGGGATTTGTTTTTTGCTTAAAATTTATAAAAGGATAATTACCTAATTATAGATTTCTATAAATATTAAAATCACATACATTTTCATTCAAAGTTTTCTCTAATATACAATACAATATCTTTTAGTTTGAGATCCATAATAAGGTTTAATTTGTAGTGTAGGAAGAGGAAGATAGTTTGACAGTTCAACACTTATATTATTAGATTTCTTTTGTAGAAAAAATTATTCTTTTAAAATCAGATAAACCTTTCAACTAGGGAGTAGATAGCATCTCTGAACTTGACAGAAGTGATACTGGTAATTTAATACATAGAGAACTGAATATTGTTCAGGTTTTTCTTAGTAAATTCTGCATATGCAAAATGACTTTTTTACAGTCTCAAAATTGTTTCATAGACACAACTTCCTACTCAGTTTAATTAAGTTGCAGATGACACTTTTAAAGTTTTGTGATATAAATAGCTCTACACTGGAACATATTAGTAGGACATTGTTATAACATTAGCATCCTAAAATTTTTTTACATTATCATTATAATCTTATTATAATATTAAAAAGTGCTGTTGGTCATGACTTTCATACTATTGTCATGACTAGTATTTATAATTTCTTATATAACCTTTCAAAATGATCTTTCGTAATAGTTTATTTTAAGCTGATGATGGAATTTAAAAATATAAAAAATCATTATTTTTATTCTATTTCTAAAAAAAGATCCATAATAGGAATAAGATTTGACACTGCAGTGATCTCTCTTTCTCCTTTTTAGTAACTCAAATACTCTTTGTAATTTAAGTGGAGGAATAATAGATTGAACCACTATCTTTTGGAGGTGTGTATGTAGATCACTGCTTCAATCTGCCAAGTTAGTTTCATGTCAATCTGGGTTGACCACCTCACTAAAAAAAGGGAATACATTCTATTAACCCCTCATTTTTTTTGACAAAATCAGCATTTTAAGACATTATTTGAACAGCACCTAATTTCAGGTATTTGGTGGTTTCAGTCCCTTTATACACACACATACACACACACTATACACAGATATTCTAAGTGTTGATTTCTGTTTTCTATACATACTTTTTATTTTTAAATTAAATTAATTTTTGTATTCTTTTCCTAATACTCCTCCCCATCCCAATTGAGGAAAAAAATAAATAAAAACAAAACTGTGTTATAAATATACATAATCAAATAAAACAAGTTCCTGCATTGCCCATGTCTAAAAAAACATCTTTTTCTGCACATTGACCATTGTCTCTCTTTAAAGAGATCTACACAGTTCTTGTTTACTATCATTGAAGATTTTGTCTTTACTGAGATTGATTTCAAGTAGAAACTTGAGGAGAAAGAGCTACCCAACCATTAGGCAAAACCTCATCTTTTGGCTTATTCCTGAATTTCTTGTCAGCATTCAGATCCATAGAGAGATCTGATATTTCTATGCTAGCTTTCTACCATTTCATCCTACAAATTAACTTTTTTCATTAACTGCACATATTATAGGATGAAATTTATGTCTGGATAGGAATTTATGTATATAAAACCTGGGAGTATTTTGTGGATGGCAAGTTCAGCATGAGCCAAATTTGGTATGTCTGCCCAAAAAAGCTAATGCAATGTTAATTTTTATTAATAGAATCAATATTTTCAGAACAAAAAGATGACATACATTGTCTTTGTCAGACTATATAGTCCAAAGACTATTATGTTTAATTCTGGGTCCATAGACAAGTTGGGGCTGTCAGGATAGTAAGGGACTTGGAGCCTAGATTATATAAAGACTAGTTGAACAAACTATGAATGTTTAGCCTGGAGAAAACTTAGTGGGGCATTAGGGAGGCATTGTCATAGACTAGAAAGAACACTGGATTTGGATTTTGAGGAGCCAAGTTTGAATTTAAACTCTGCCACTTAGCACTTGTACAACATTTTTTTTCTGTATTAAAATAATTTTACTTTCTGGGGTCTCAGTTGTTCATATGCAAAACAGAGGAAGGGTTTGGATTCAATTCCCTCATCAATTTAAAATAAACTCTTAACTGAAAATCATTTAGACAGGTTATAGAAGAAATTATAAATGCTAGTAGTAATCTCTAGAATTCCTTTTGATTCTAAAATATGATCCTATGCCCTAATAGATATCATCAAGTATTTGAACTGTATTGACTGCCACAAAAGACAAAAATCATGGCTGTCATTTGGATCTCCAATATAGCTGGTAGTTTTAGTAAAAGAGCATAGTTAGCCTTAATGTAAGGTGAATCTCCCAACAATTAGAGTATCTGAAAATATAACAAACTGCCTCAAGAGGTAGTGGGTTCCCTTTCCTAGAGTCCTAAGCAAAAACTCTCTGATCACTTATAGAGGAAATGGGATCCTGGCAAAGGACTTAACTTCTATTATCTGTAAAATGGGAACAATAATAGCACATATTTACCAAGGTTTGTTTTGAAGATCAAATGAATTAACATGTAAAGTGTTTCCTAAACCTTAAAGTGCTATATAACATTTAGAAATTATTGTTGTTATTGTGGTGATGATGATAGCAATGATAATGATATTGTTGGATTAGGTGCCATCTGAGGTTCTGTACAGCTTTGAGATTTTTTTTTTAGAGGCTGGAGCTTCCTTGTTTTGATTAATTGGAAAAAAGACAAAAGAATAACAGAAAGTAAAGACAGCAGCCTTTAGCATGAGCAGTCAGTGTAATCACTCCCACACTTCTTCATTAAATTTTTATTTTCCCACACTTATTCATTAAAACTCTATTTTGAGGCAGGTCACAGAGATTATTTTCTGTTTCTCCAATATGCTCTTTTGAAATAGTCAAAGTCTTGGAGATATTTTCTGCCCAGCATTTAAACACTATTATCCCAAGTATAGTAATACACACATATATATTATATATGTTATAGATATGATTTTATTTTATACAAATACATATATAATATACATACACATTTTGTACAAATACATATATAATATACATACATATGCATAATGTTTTTAGAAAAACATTTTCCTAAAAACAAGACAAATGGAAAAATATTCAATGGTGGGGTCAAGAAATGATACTAGAGACCTAAATTTATTCTTTCACTGCCTCAGTGAATATCTGGGTCAACAGATATATACTTTTTTATTAAGTACCTACTATGTACCAGGCACTGTGCTAGTCATTGAAGGACACAAAGACACACATGAAAACAGTCCTTACTCTGAAGAAGGTTTTTTCTATATAAGGAAATAACTGCACACATAGAAGTAGTTGGAAAATATAATCAGAATAATTTTTAGGAGTGAACTGCAGTGAACTGACATATTGTCTTAAATGAATGAATGATTAGTTAATTTCAAATTTTATGAAATAAAAAAATTAAAAAATAATAATCTTTGAGTCTATTTGAGGAAGTTCAGAAACATGAAATAAAAATTCACATTTAACAAGTATGATATAGTGGAAAGGTCGTAGCACTTGAAATCAGGAGACCTGAGTTGAAATGTTGAGGCTGTTAAATTACTAACATTATATGACTATGAACAAGTCACAATCTCTGAAACTCACTTTCTCCTCTCTACAGTGGGGATTAGGAGTGTGCTTCCTACTATACTATTGTAAAGTCATTGTAACCCATAAAGTGCCAGGATTAGTGAGATTTGTTGGGATACAGGTCTCTCAGGTTTAAGTGTTTTTACTAGGAGGCTAGTAGCTTTATAAGAAATGTTTCTTTAAAAGAACTCAAAATACTACTGGATATTGTCACTCAAAAAATATTTTCTTATTCTACTGAAATGTTCCCATTACTTCTCTTCTGTATTATTACAAAAATACAGACAGCAACAAAAATGCTAAAATTATAGAAAAACTTGGTATAGTTTATTTGAGACATTTAAGTTTTTCAGATGAAAACTTGAAATATTTAGTTCATGAAGAGCAAGGTGCGCACTTTTGTCAATGAAGCTAGGGCTTTCTACACAATGATTTTGACAAAAGATCAATAGTCACTGCCATGGAAGATTAACTCATTTTCCTCTTTAAGGTTTACATGCCTGTAGTAAACATCGTAGTACTTAGCAAAGAATAAAGCATTTAGCACAGTGTCTAGCATATAGTAGACACTATAGAAACAGTTTATTCATTAATTATTACATTGATGTTTTCTAGGAAGTTCATCGCTATATAAACTCTATAAAGAATTGTGAAATGAATAAACAATTTTATTCATTTAGATGTTTAAGAAGTGGTAAAGCTTTCAGAAAACATCTCTTTAATTGATTGGGTTGTTGTTATTGTTGTGTTGTTGTTGTTTTGCAATTAGAGCCCATTTCAAATAATGGTCAATTAGGTTGATCGTTCAATAATTTGAACATGCAAAAGAAGAAAGCTACCACTTTGGAGATGCTGTCTATAAAGAAAATGATGACATGATGAAGCATGGGTCAAATGGACCTCCTGAATTCAACTTCTCCCCTCTCAGTTCTAAATAAATCTAACCATAAAACAAAGGAGATAAATCGAATCTTAGAAAAATTAAACATATAGGTCTTTGGATATTGAATGGGGCTCCTTCACAAAAACTGACCATGCATTAAGTCATAAAACCCCACAAACAAATGCAAAAAAGCAGGGATATTTAATACACTCTTTTCAAAGAATAATGCAATAAAATTACATTTTAATAAAGGGCCATGGAAGCATAGATTAAAAATTAATTGGAAACTAAATAACCTAATTCTAAAGAATGAATAAAAGGGCAAATCATAGAAACAATTAATAATTTTATAAAAGAGAATAACAATAATGAGATAGCATACAAAATTTGTGAGATGCAGCCAAAACAGGACTTAGGGGAATTTTTATCTTTAAATGCTTGTAGCAGTAAAAGAGAAAGAATAAATCAATGATTTGGGCATACAACTAAAAAACTAGAAAAAGAACAAATTAAAAATTCCCAATTAAACACCAAAGTAGAAACTCTGAATTTCACTGTCAAATAAATAAAATTGAAAGTTAAACAAACAAACAAACATTGAACTAACAAATAAAAGTAGGAGCTGATTACATTAAAAAAACAACAACAACAATAAACCATTGGCTAACTTGATTTAAAAAAAAAAAAAGAAAAAACCAAATTGTCAGTGTCAGATATGAAAAAGATGAATATACCACCTATTTTGCCCAACTATATGTCAATAAAGCTGACCATCTAAATTAAAAGATATAAATTGTCTAGATTTTATAGAAAAAGAAATAGAATACTTAAATAACCTTATCTTAGAAAAAGAAATTGAACTAGTCATAAATGAACTTCCTAGAAAATATACTCAGAATTAGCTAGATTGAGGAGTGAATTCTACCAAACATTTAAATAATAATTAATTCCAATACTATTTAAGTTATCTTTAAAAATAAGTAAAGAAATAGTTCTGCCAAATTTCTTTTGACACAAATATTGTTTTGACAACAGAGAAAGAAAACTGTAGATCAATTTCCCTATTGAATAATAATGCAGTGATGGTAAATAAAATACTAACAAGGTGATTACAGCACTATATCACAAAGTTCATATACTATGACCATGTAGAATTTATACCAGGAAGCAGGACTAGTTCAATATTAGAAAAACCATAACTGTAATGGACTGTATCAATAGAAAAGTGAACAAAAATCATGTAATCATAGATGCAGAAAAATACTTTTATAAAATTCAACACTTGTTCCTATTAAAAATACGAGAAAGCATAGGAATAAATGGAACTTATCTTAAAATTATATAAGTGGTATCTAGCTAAAATCAAGAAAAAGCATTATCTGTCATGGAAATGAGCTAGAAACTTATCCAATAAGATGAAGCAAAGATATCCATTATTAATCAGTATTGTACTTGAAATGTTACCTTCAAAAAAAAAATTAAGTACACTAATTCACTATTGGTAGATCAATGAATTAACCATTCTGGAGAACAATTTTTTAAAGTAATCTTTTATTGACAGAACCCATGCCAGGGTAATTTTTTACATTATCCCTTGCACTCACTTCTGTTTCTTGGAGAACAATTTGGAACAATACCCAAAGAACTACAAAACTGTGCATACCTTTTAATTTAGTAATACCACTACTAGTTTGTAACACTAAGAGATCAAAGAAAAGGGAAAGGGAATCATATGTAGAAAAATGTTTTTAGCTGCTTTTTTGTTACAGCAAAGAATTGGAAACTGAGGGATGCAATTGGAGAATAAATGAACAAGTTGTGATATGTGATTGTGATGGAATATTATTGTGCTATAAGAAATGATGAGCAAGATGGTTTTAGAAAATCCTGGAAGATTTATATGAACTGATACAAAGAAAAGTGAGCAGAACCAGGAGAATATTGTACATAGTAATAGCAATATTATGATAATAATCATCTATGAAAGACTTAATTTTTCTGATCAACACAATGATTCACAGCTTTCCAAAGGACTCATGATTTAAAATGTTATCCACCTCCAGAGAGAACTGATTAACTGAATGCAGATTGAAGCATCTTTTCTTTCACTTTATTTTTCTTGCTTCTCCACCCCCTACAATATAGTTAACATGGAGGGGGGAAAAGAATCAATCTTTTCCAAAAATGTATTGAAGGGTTAAGATAGAGAGTAAGGATGAGAACCCTCCCACGAGTTTACATTTTATGTAGGATAAATAATACATTACCAAAAAAAAAATCTTAATGATCAAAATGTTTCTGATATGGAATTGTTGGACTTCTGTGTGAAAACTGAGATATATGTAGTGGGCTTTAATTTACATACATTTAAATTTATATTGTAGTTCTAACAGTAACAAAGTTAAATTAAGGTTGCAGACCAAAGAACTTTCATTTCAATTGTGTTTATGGAAGTAAAAGAATTGCTGTGCAGTTTGTCTCAGAGGCTGGCACTTGTAATAAACATCTATTTTTAATGTCTGGGATTATAAAGCTAGACTAAAGCTTTTAAGGACATCACTTTGGATGGCAAATTTCAGAGACTTTTGTAACAGAGGCATCAATAAGGATAGCTTTGTACATTCTAGGTTAATTCTTGTGGGCCTGTAAAGACTGGATGGGTTTTTTTGGGGGGCAGGGGGTTGTTGTTGTTTTTTTGTTTTGTTTTGTTTTGTTTTGGATGGAGCAAGTTTGTAAATTTGCTTGGTTTGGATTTATACAGGATGAACTGGATGAACTTCGTGCAGAAATGGAAGAGATGCGAGACAGCTATTTAGAAGAAGATGTTTACCAACTGCAGGAACTCAGACGAGAACTGGATCGTGCTAATAAAAACTGCCGTATCCTGCAGTACCGTCTCAGGAAAGCTGAACAGAAAAGCCTGAAAGTTGCTCAGACTGGTCAGGTGGATGGAGAACTCATTAGAAGTCTGGAGCAAGATTTAAAGGTAGGTGATCAATGGAACTCAAGCATGCCTTCCTGACAAAAGATGCTTTTTTTTTTTTACTGTGGATAGAATTTTGGTTCTAGAAATTGAAAAACAAATAAAAAACCAAAGTAATTCTCAAATTTGTGGCTTATGTGGTAACTCTATGTTTTTGGAAAGATTATATTTGGACACTAAGCTGTGGAAGTGTGTTGTTTATAAGATTTTGAAATATAAGGATGGTGATGTTATCAGTGATGGGAGATAACTTTAGCAAGTGCTTTATAATTTACAAAGCGTTTTTCATATATTGATGATTGTAGTCTGCTCTTTTCAGAGATCTGTCTCAATATATTATTGGTTATGTTAGACTCTCTCTTAGCAAAGCTTAAGAACAATCACATTATCATTGATCAAGACAAATGTACAATATAAAATTAGTGTAACTTCTTGATCAGAGATCTAATGATCTCAAGTTTTAAAAATTTATCTTTTTAATTTTTAAAAATTAATCTTGTGATTAACTGTATTTCAATATAATTGTTCTTTTATATCCTTATACAATTTATTTTATTCATGTAAAAATGTTATACTGAAAAGAGTTTCACTAGCCTGGCAAAGGGATCTATGACACAAAAAGATTAAGAATCATTAGGGTAAATTTTATTATAAATACCCAAATTAACTATAATTTTATATACTATGTGTATTTGTGTATCTGTAAGGATAGATAGATAGATCCATAGATCCATCTATCCATATACACATTTGTATCTAATAGTGGCCATTTCTAGGGTGGGGAAGATGAAAAAAGAAAGAAATTTATATAACTTTGTTATATATTTAAAAATAATAAAAATTATGAAATTAAGGGATAAGAGAGGAATGTATTGGGAGAAAGGGAAAAGGGGAAGTGGAATGATGTAAATTATCAGCCATAAAAAAGAGGCAAGAAAAAGCTTTTACAGTGGAGGGGAAGAGAGGGATGACAAAGGGAGTGGGTACATTTTACTCTCATAAGAATTGGCTCAAAGAGGAAATAACATACATACTCAATATGGGTATGGAAATCTATCTTACCCTGCAGGAAAATAGGAGGGAAATGGGATATGGGAAAGGAAAGGGTGATAAAAGAGAGAGCATATTGGAAGAGTGAATGGTCAATAGCAAAGCATTGTTGAAGAGGGATAAATGAAAAGAGAAAGAGAATAAATGGGAGGAAATACAGTTAGCAATAATAATTGTAACAAATTTTGAAGCAAGTTGCTCTAATAAGGCCTCATTTCTCAAACATAGAGGGAACTGAATCAACTTTTACTTAAAAAATAAGAACTATTCCCCAATTGATAAATTATCAAAAAATTTGAGTACAATCTGTACTCAAAGGGCTATAATAAATTCATGCATATTCTTTGATCTAACAATATCTCTACTAGACATGAATACCAAAAGAGATTTTTAAAAAGGAAAATTTTTTATATGTACAAAAATATTTATAGTAGCTTGCTTCTTAGGACAAAAAAATTGAAAATTGAGGAGATGCCCATTAATTTGGGAATTAATTTGGGAATGGTTCAATAAAGTACAGTGTGCATTTGTGATATAATATTATTATCTATGGGAAATGATGATTAGGATGCTCTCATAAAAAAAAAAACTGGAAAGTCCTCCACGAACTCAAGCAAAGTAAAATGTACTGTATACAAAGTAATAGCAATATTCTGGGATGACCAGCTATAAATCATTTGCTATTGTCAGCAGTACAGTGACTACTCTGAAGGACTTAGGATGAAAAATCCTATCCATACCCACAGAAGGAATTAATTGTGTTTGAATACAGATTGAAGCATTCCTTCTTTCTCTCTCCCTCCTTCCCTCCTTCCCTCCCTTCTCCCCCCCCCCTTTCTTTCTCACTTTATTTTTCTTGAGATTTTTTTTTTCATTAGGATGGGAGATTTATGTGTTTTTTTTTTTCAGAATATGACTTGTATGGAAATGTTTTGCATAACTCACATGTGGTTTCTTAATTGGGAGTGGGGCTAAGGAGAGAACCTAGAACTCAAACATCTCAAAACAGTTGTTAAAAAAATGTTTTTTAATGTAATGGGGGAAAATATTAAATAAATAAATCAAATGCCTACCAAAGGAAAATAATTAAAGAAATAGCAAGTTATATATAGAAGATTTGCTGTTTCATGTGCGATCATCTTTTTCTAATATAATATTTTATGAAAATACTTGTTTTATTCCAAAAATTAAAAATAAAATACATTTTTGAAAAAAAGAATCATTAGAATAAATAAATCTCAAATGGTCCAAATAGGATGAAAACACTTTAAAAATATCCTACATAGCCTTATCTTACTGATATTCTCCTTCACATAGCCTATCTTGCTAACAAACAAAATTCATAATTATTCTCCAAACATATCTCCATGCTTTTTCTTCACTCTGCCCTCCCCACCTAAGATATTCTTTTCTTTCTAGCCCTACCTGTGTTTTTCCTACTGATCTTTCAAAATTCATTTCAATGATTACTTTGTCTATGAAGCTGTCTTTGATCTTTGCCCCACACCTCTTCCAAAGCCCTAAGAAAAAAATAATTTCCTCCTTCCTTTGAACAAGCTTTGTCATTCTGTTTAACTCAGATATTTACTTATTTGTCCATATTTTATCTTGCCATAAACTCCACAAGGACATAGGCATTGTCATATTCTTAGTTGTATCTGCCATGGTGCTAGGCAATGCTTTTAACATAATTGTTGTTGAATGAATGAACATCTGCTATGGAATACACATAGAATAATTTTGGAATATGTTAAAGAAGAGTTCAGTTTCTTGGGTCACTTGTTAAAGATGCCCATAGCCATTTAACATTTTTAGTTCATTTTTTATTTCCAGATGGTACTACAACCTGACATTTCCATAACATGGAAGGGAGTCTTAGGGTCACCATGTCACAGAATAGGAAATCAGAGCATAATTAATTTGCCCATGTCTTTCTGGGGGCCAAGAATAAAAATGGGAATGAAATGATGGAATTATAGAATTTTTCCTTTTTTCTCTCTCTTGTGGACTTTAGAGACTTTCTAGTGAGCTACATAGCAAGTCATTTATCTAAAGATTAATTATATATCACACTTCCTCTCTTAAAGATGAGCACTTCTGAGAAATATCATTTTAGCCTTTCATTATGAGAACAGGAAAAGTTTTTCTCAATTCTATTAAAAGTGATAAAACACCAGCAATCAAAATACCATTAAATATAATGTAATAGAGATTGGTATTTCTGTAGTGATATTTCTGCCATCTCTGATAGAAAAACAGATTCTTCCTTACTCCTTGTTGGATGACAAAGCATATGTAACAACTTTTAAAAATAAAGTATCTTATCACCTTACACACACACACACATGTATACATATATATATATATATATATACACATATATTAATTTTAGCTATATTTTCCACTTGAATTCCTAATGAATTATATATACATATTTCTGGATGTTCTTTACATGTATGTATAGTAAATACATTTATACATCTATTTTTTCTCCCCAAGAGGACTTGAGATTTCCTACAAGGCCTAAATGATTTTGTTTTATTAATATCTTTTTTTAACTGCCATAGCTGTTTCTAAATATCTAAATATTCCTTCAAATTGGTCCCTCCCTTATAACAAAAAATTCTATAAACGGGTATAAAGAACTTATGGTATGCTAGGCACTGAAGATACAATATAAAAATAAGTTAGTCCTTACCTGCAAGGAGCTTCCCTTGTTGGGATAGAGGAGGAAGGAGAGTGGATTGATATTTAAATAAGATAAAAAATAACTTTCAGAAAAATAGAGGACAAACAAGAATACTATGATGTTACATTGATGCATGAGAATACATATGTGTATATATTTGTACAATTATAGATACTATGTATGTGTATATATCTGTTTATGTATGTATATAAGTTTGTGTGTATATGTAGACACACACATACATGCTTGTATACATATATATCTGCACTAAATTGTAGTCTTCTATGGGCAGGGACAAGGGGGGAAAGAAAAAGAAACTGCATAACAGATAATCAAAGAAAACCTATAAAGAAGCAAAGTTGGATAGCACTGAATATAATGTGTGGTATTTATTATATAGACTTTTTTGAAACAAAAATTTATTGCATTATATTTTGAATCCTCTCATGTTCTATTGTGCACATTGCAATGTTTATTTTCCTTTTCCTATTTTGATTTTAAGTTTAAAGTGATAAAAATATAAATTGATAGATGATAAAAATATATATACAGAGTGTAATATACAAGATACACGTACACATCTATATACCTACATAATGATTAGAGGAGAGGGCAAGTATTTACTGAGGGAATCAGGAAAGACATATTGAAAAAGGTAGTAGTGAGGCCTCCCTATCTCTCCCCAGCCCTGCCCAGGCTGGAAGAGTATAAAACATTTCATTGTAGATCCCACTTTTTTAACAGAAAGAAGGGAAATATATTTCCTTATACTTCTCCTGAGGGAAAAAAAATCTAAAATTAATTAAGTGATTTAAATTTAAAATTTTTTTTTTATTTTTTATTTTTTTATTTATTTATTTTTCTAATTTTTATTTAATAATTACTTTATATTGACACTCGTTTCTGTTCCGATTTTTTTTTCCCTCCCTCCCTCCACCCCCTCCCCTAGATGGCAAGCAGTCCTTTATATGTTGGATATGTTGCAGTATATCCTAGATACAATATATGTTTGCAGAACCAAACAGTTCTCTTGTTGCATAGGGAGAATTGGATTCAGAAGGTATAAATAACCCGGGAAGAAAAACAAAAATGCAGATAGTTCACATTCGTTTCCCAGTGTTCTTTCTTTGGGTATAGCTGCTTTTGTCCGTCATTTATCAATTGAAACTCAGGTCTCTTTGTCAAAGAAATCCACTTCCATCAAAATATGTCCTCATACAATATCGTTGTCGAAGTGTATAATGATCTCCTGGTTCTGCTCATTTCACTTAGCATCAGTTCATGTAAGTCTCGCCAGTCCTCTCTGTATTCATCCTGCTGGTCATTTCTTACAGAACAATAATATTCCATAACATTCATATACCACAATTTACCCAGCCATTCTCCAATTGATGGGCATCCATTCATTTTCCAGTTTCTAGCCACTACAAACAGGGCTGCTACAAACATTTTGGCACATACAGGTCCCTTTCCCTTCTTTAGTATTTCTTTGGGATATAAGCCCAATAGAAACACTGCTGGATCAAAGGGTATGCACAATTTGATAATTTTTGGGCATAATTCCAGATTGCTCTCCAGAATGGTTGGATTCGTTCACAACTCCACCAACAAAGCATTAGTGTCCCAGTTTTCCCGCATCCCCTCCAACATTCATCATTATTTTTTCCTGTCATCTTAGCCAATCTGACAGGTGTGTAGTGGTATCTCAGAGTTGTCTTAATTTGCATTTCTCTGATCAATAATGATTTGGAACACTCTTTCATATGAGTGGTAATAGTTTCAATTTCATCCTCTGAAAATTGTCTGTTCATATCCTTTGACCATTTATCAATTGGAGAATGACTTGATTTCTTATAAATTTGAGTCAGTTCTCTATATATTTTGGAAATGAGGCCTTTATCAGAACCTTTAACTGTGAAAATGTTTTCCCAGTTTGTTGCTTCCCTTCTAATCTTGTTTGCATTAGTTTTATTTGTACAAAGGCTTTTTAATTTGATGTAATCAAAATTTTCTATTTTGTGATCAGTAATGGTCTCTAGTTCATCTTTGGTCACAAATTTCTTTCTCCTCCACAAGTCTGAGAGATAAACTATTCTATGTTCCTCTAATTTATTTATAATCTCGTTCTTTATGCCTAGGTCATAGACCCATTTTGATCTTATCTTGGTATATGGTGTTAAGTGTGGGTCCATGCCTAATTTCTGCCATACTAAAATTATTTTTTTATTAAAATAACCCCTTTTACTCCTAAAAATGTAAGGCAGATAAGACCTAAGAAAAACATATGTGTGTGTGTGTGTGATCTAATATAAAACTGGGCTACAGAAAAATATCTTTAAATTTAGAACAGAGATTCTTAACCTGAAACCCACGAACTTTTAAAAATATGTTTAAAACTTTACTTCAATATAATTGACTTTTATCAGAGTAACAAAAGAGGAGTGGGACACAAGTTATGATACAAAAGAAATTTTAAAATTCCTGATCCATCTTGACTAGATTTACAGTTTAATTGCATGATGACTTGTCAAAGGGTAATGTAGAGGCAATTCAAATAGTTATTAGAGAAGATGACCTTCCAACGTTTAGTATTTATTATATTTCATTGCATTTTGTAAACTAGTTGTTGTTGTTTAATAGTTTAATGGTTAATTAGTTTAATAGTGTCTGATGATGATCCCATTTGGGGGCTTTCTTGGTAAAAATATTAGAGTGATTTTCCAATTCTTTTTCCAGTTCATTTCACAGATGAGAAACAGAGGCAAACAGGGTTAGTGATTTGTGCAGGTTCATATGGCAAGGAAGTATCTGAGGTCAGATTTGAACTCTGGAAGATCTAGTACTCTATTTACTTTGCTACCTCTAAATTAGTACATCATTGAAATAGTTCAAGTTTTCCTAATAGGTCTATCAGATGTAAATGTTTCCATTGTGTCTTGTTTGGTATAAAACAGATTCTTAAACAGTTTTATGCCATGAATCCTGTAGACATTTGGTTAAGCTTTTGAATCCTTTCTCGGAGTAAAGTTTTTTAATGCATAAAAACAAAATACTGAAGATTATGAGGGAAAACACTTTATTGAAATATGGACATATAAATTCACACATTTATGAATTTTAGATTTTGAATCAATGATAAAAATAAATTCATTCTCTTAAGAGTTTTTTGAAGGGGCTATATATTTAGGTGATAGCCTTTACTTATTCTCAAGCTTCATAACTTCATGATCCTCATACACATGGTTCCATACAGGTCGCCAAAGATGTATCTGTCAGACTGCATCATGAACTTGAGACTGTGGAAGAAAAACGTGCTAAAGCTGAAGATGAAAATGAAACTCTACGACAGAAGATAATTGAAGTAGAAATCTCAAAACAGGCCCTGCAAAATGAGCTGGACAAGTTGAAAGAGGTAAGTAAATGAGATATTTGGCAGAATCTTGCTTCTAATGGTTCATAATTTGGTTACCAATGATTCATTTTAGACATTTGAAAGTATTTTGTACAATAGGCTTTTGTTCTATGATTGCATGACCAATGAGGTTATATCATTAATAGAATAGAGGAATGAGTGTTTTTTATTTTATATGATTTGTGATTTCATTTGGGTAGAAACTTCTGGGAAGAACTTCTGGGGAGACAGATCAGTACCATTTCTTTGGTTGAATAATCTTAGATAATTGCATAGAGGGCACTGAGAAATTCAGTGACTTTTTCTGGACTATATAGCTTGTGTGTTGCAAAGTCACAAAAGAAACAATTTCTGCTGAGATTTTGTCTTAAGAAAAGTTTAAGAAGCATCGAAGTGGCACTGTGGGATAGAGCACTGACTGTGGAGTCAGGAGAACCTGAATTCAAATTTGAACTCAGACACTTGACGCTTACTAACTGTGTGACCCTAGAGACTTAACACCGATTGCCTTCCAGAAAGAAAGAAAGAAAGAAAGAAAGAAAGAAAGAAAGAAAGAAAGAAAGAAAGAAAGAAAGAAAGAAGAAAAGCTCAAAATGGTGGCCAACTCCATTGCAGTGCAATGGCACTGGCAGGTTTTGGTGTGCTCATCTAAAATTTTGCTTTTTCTTTGAATAATTTTTTTTTATTCCAAAGTCTTTTTTTCATCATCAGGTATACATTTTTACTTTAGTCTGTTGACCATTCCACTACCTCTGCCATCACCATAATTACCACAAGACCATAGATATTTTTCCTATGACTTGGAATTTCTGACTTTACCCTTAAAGTTTTTGAAACTTTTTTACCTTTTCCTTTTGTTTATCAAAAGGTGTCATCATATACATTTTCCTTCCCATTTCTTTTCTCTCTTTGTGCTCAGTGAAACCTACTTTTCTGAACATACTACATATCTTGACATCCACCTTCTTCAAGGCTGCTTACTCCTGGCCAACAGTTCCAGGACAGCCACACTGCTAACTCTGTTCTCCCTTTTACCACTGTCACCTAACAAACACATCTACTTTTGAAATTCATGCCATCCTATCGAGATCTTTGTTATTCTAACCTATGAATTTCAAGTCATTCTCCTCCCAAATAATTTTAATATTTGATTTGTAGTCATCTCCACTCCAACTGTTATCACTTTTGAAAATGTTGTACTCTCAGTTTTTTACCATACTCTATTCGATTTTTTCCAGTTTACCTTATTTTCAATTTTATTTCCAGTTTACCTTTACAGCTCACAGGAACAATCATACCTTAGTACCTACTTTAGGTACCATTGCAGATATCTGTGAGAATCTAGTTATGACCTCAATGTCTTTCCTAAAATGTGGCACTTAGAACTTCACATGTAGAGAGCATCCTAATATCCCTCGAAACTCTGCCTCTCTCAATGCAACCTAATATCTAATACCATCACATTAATTTTTTGGGTGATCTTTTCATACTTATCTCAGATGGAGCTAGTAATCCACGAAATCTCCTATGGCTTTTCAGGCAAAGAACTATCTAGCTAGATCAGCCTTATTTTATTCTTGTACAGTTTGATTTTGGGAACCAAACATAAGATTTTATATTTATTTCCACCAAATTAATGATTTATTCATTTCAACCCAATGTTCTAGCTTTTTAAGCTTTCTTTCAACTCTTACAATTTTCTCAACTTTCATGTATTCTAGCTGTATTGGCTTACCCTCTGAAATTACTTTGTATTCTCTGTCTGTTTCCTTTTCATACTCCTTTTCTTCTCTCTCCTTTCTCCTCTTCCTCTTCTTTCTCCTCCTCCTTTTCTCCTCTCTCTTTCTCCATATATATGTATTGTATATATGCATATATATGCACATATACATGAAGATAGATCAGCTAGATATAGATTTAGCTACATATGCACACATGCTTTTCCAATACATCTAATAATATCAAATCATAAGTAGTCATTGGGGAATAGAAATGAGCTCCATAATTGCTGACATAGAAATATTCAAGATAGAAATTGCTTAGGACAACTACATGAGAGAAAGATGAGGGCAATCTGCTTCTTCCTTCTTCCTTGATATTCTCATGTACTTTTATCATTCTGATTGGATGTTATCAGCCTGCTGCTTCCTCAGACATCTGAAAACTAGGCTGAAAAGGAGCATTCAGTGGTAATGAAATAAGTCATTTGTCCCTAGAGCTACTGTTAGCTTCAGGAGCCTATTGTACTGCAGGTTTATATTAATCATGTGAACTCACTGGCAATGATTGATAGCATGTATATAATACATTATAGATTGCAAATTGCTTTACAAATACTATCTCATTTTATCTTCAGAACAACCTTGGAAGATAAGTGTTATTACAATTCCCATTTTATAGTTAAAGAAATGGAGGCAGACATGTTAAGTGACTTGTGACATCATATGGCTAGTAAGTGTCTGAGGCAGCTTTTGAACTTAAGTCTTCCTTATTTCAGGTCCAACACTCTATCCACTGTACCCACAAAAAATTTGTGACTAATATGGTTGACTATATTTAAGTATTCCAAAGGATGGTCTTTTAAAAAAAATGTCTGGGAGAGGGAAGAATACTGATGGCACCTGGAATGTCCCCGGACATGACATGGACTCACCCTCTCTTGTCTACTAGCTGCCAAAGACATTAGATCTAAAAGGCACTATCAGGTAGATGGAGAAGTACCGATCAGGAAAGAATACCTTGAAAACTACCTCATTTTGGGTTATTTGGGGGAAATATGTCTTTTGGCAAAATGAAAAGCAAAAACAAAAGCATCCTAAATGTTTTCCCATTCCAAACCCCTTTATTTACTATTTAACCCCATATAAACACACACTCATATTTTATAATATGTGTAAAATTTTGAAAAGGTGAAGAATATCTGGTTTTATAAGCACTGATTATCCATAGCAATAACTAACTACCTCCTTTAACTGCCACGATCCTGCCAATTTTGACTCTCCCTTCCCCACAGAGAACTAAAAGAGAGGTAGAGAGGGGGAGGTAGCAGTGAGATACAGAGAGGCAGAAGGATGCCTCATCTAGAAAATGTAGATAGTAGTTCTTTAACCTTTCTGATGGGAGAGAAACTAACTAGTCAATCTCTAGAGATTCCTTCCATCTTCATTCATTAATTCATCCACGCATGCTGGCAATCATTCATTCAAAAGATGGTCAAAAACAATCCCAGAGTTCCATTTTTTTGTGCATGAGCTACAGGGCTCTTAATGCTGAATATAAAGAATAACCTGAAAATGGAAAACCTTTCTACTTGCTTATCCTTTTAGTAAAGGCTTTTCTAAAGTTTACCAATGGTCATAGTGAAGATTCAGCTTTGAAAAATCTACTGGGAGAGGAAGGCCAGTGTTAAAGAGATTATAACTGTTTGACTTGATGAATAAATATTGAGGGAAAGGATAATAGAGCTACTCGTGCTTAAATTGTTCCCCAAAGGCATTGTGTGGTAGTTAAATTTTTAACTTTTTATCATTAATAGTTATAATGACAGAGGGAGATACTCAGTGATTTACACCTGAAAATATGTGATTTTATATATTTTGTTTAGATGTGGAGAGGCGCATGGAATAGGAACTGGATTGATTGAATTGGGGTTGAGCCAGCCAATAGAAAAAGTCAAACTGGATAGTTCAGGATTCAAGCTGCTATGAAAAGGTAGTCCTGTAGAAAAAGACAAAACACAGAGAGGATTAGGAACAGAACGGCAGCTGTAGAAAGATTTGGCATAAATGTTTTGAAATGGTAAAGCTAGAAATGAATGAGTTTGGGTTGCTAGGGAGAAAAGGAGATTTGTTTTCAATACAATCACAATGGAGAGCCCTAATAAGGTATTTTCATTCCTGTTGAAAAGCAGAGATAGAGAGAGAGAAGCTATTCTAATCTGTCTTTAGGCATCATGACAAAACCCCTTTTCCCTTCTCTTAGAATTCTTGTCACTTCCCAAATAGAACCATTTTAAAAGGCTTTTCTAACTTAATAAAAGCTTAACATTTGTATAGCACTTTATTTTCCAAATAATTTTACTTTTATTGATCTTATCAGTGATCATATGAAGTAGGTAGAGCAAATTTATGTATATATATATATATATATATGTATGTATGTATGTGTGTGTGTGTGTGTGTGTGTAACCTAGAGAACTTAAGCAATTTAACTCTATCTTACACAGAGAAAGCTAGAGTCCTGAATAGAACCCAGGATTTCCTGGCTTCTAATTCTAGTTCCTTCTGCTACATCAAGCTATTATGTGAAATATTTTTAATATTTCCATTTCTCTGGGCATATGCATTTAAAGAAATCACTTCATACAGTCATAGGAATCTCTTATTGCCATTTAGAATGTTTATTGCTCCCTATGTATCTATGTGTATGATTGGGAGATTATCATTATTATAATTTTTGTTATTGTTTGTCCTTTGTTTCAAAGAAGTCCATGACATCAGGGAGGTGATGCCATGACATGCAAGTGAATTGGATTTAAGTGAGGGAAAGCTGTGCACTTTCTCCTCCAGAGCAATGTAGATCAGAGTGATGAGATGACAATGGATGTAGTGGAAGACTTTGGCCTTTTTAAGCTAAAGTCTTTAACGGGTTTCAATTTGACTGACTTTTTTTTTGGTCAAAGATACTGAAGTACATTTTTTTTCTCCAGCTTATTTTACAGATGAGAAAACTGAGGAAAATGGGAGTTAAGTGACTTGTTCATGTCTGAGACTAGATTTAAACTCAAGTGTTCTTGACTCCAGATCCAGCATTCTATCCATACTATCTACCTTTCTATGATATAATATGTGGCAAATTCCATTAAAGGTTCTGAGAAAAGGAGAAAACATGATCAGAAATAGTGTAGTACAAGGATAACTGCCTATTTATTGTGCCATGGCCTCAGTTCCCCTATCTGCAAAATTACTTGAAAATTCTTTACAACTCTCAAGTTCTCAGATTTCTAAATCCTAAAATCTATTTCATAATCTAGAATCTTTTAAATAATTGGCTACTTTTCCTCTTTCTTAGGTATTAGAATTGGACAAAAGAGAAAGAAAGGCCATTTAAAAGAGCAGAGACAGTGTCAACAAAACTTCATCTCTTAAATTAATAACAATTCAGAAAATTTTAAAAATTATTTTTGATTATTCTGAACATTTTGAGTTCCTCCTTTACAATCTTAATTTCTCATCTTTCTTTTTTTCATTGTTATCACTCCCAGTTCCAGCCCTTATTACCATACCCTAGAAATATTACAGTAGCCTTCTACTGATCACTGCTTTTTAGTCTCAGAAATCTTCAATATTCTCCCCTTCTTTCTCAGCATCCCTGATAATATTTTAGCAAGGCATTTGACAGAGAGTGGAAAGGAATTAAATATTTGTCAAGTGAATAAGAATTTTGTCATATTTTATTCCCTTTATTGAGTAACCACTAACCTATGAGTAATTTTCTAAGTTATTCATGACCTTTGATGCTAATTAACAATAACCTCCAAACCTACTCTGGGCTAGTTTCTTGACAGTGCTAACAGGCAATGTAGTCACCATGGAAAGTGGCCATTTTAATGAGTAACAATGCTTCTATTGATCAGTATCCTTGACATTCAAGTAAACCTAGAGTTCTCCATTTTAGTTATGTAGTGCTGAATTGTTCTTCCCTAAGAATAAATGGGCAACAGCCTTCTTCAGTCTACTCCTCACTGTCTTATCCACAAGCACCCTTAGAGACCTCAGGTGACCTTTGAGAAGAGGTAATGTTACAATTCAGGATGACCGCATTTGAAATGGTGATCCAAATTTGCTGTTGATTGGTCTGTATGCCAACACTTATTTTCTCCAGAGGTTTAATTCTAACCTTTTCCCTACTCTCCCAACACTTTCCTCTTCAAGAATCGAATATCTTAGGGAGGCAAGAAATTCTCCGGGGTTTCCACTGCTTGGAAATTTAGAAGGGGACATATAAATTTAATTAAGAAACATTGGATGTCAAAACTAAGAGCCAAGTGACTTCTTTACAAATACCAACTCCATTGTTATTTAAAATTCTTTATTACAGATTTTTAATATTACTAATAAATAATAATAAAATGCCATTAGGTTATAAAGAGCTTCTCTAATTTTCCAGGCAGATTACATATTACTCCCTTTCATGCAACTTCACTAGTTTTCTTGTTGTTCCTTAAATGTGCTATTCCATCTGCTATCTTTATACTTTGTACAGGCTGTCTCCCATTCTTGGGGTATATTTCCTCCTCAGTTCCACTTCTTAAAATTCTGAGCTTCTTTCTATTTGGAACCCAGTTCACATGCCTCTAGACATTTCCTCATCCCACTGCTACTAGTCCTCCTCCTAAAAATACCTTGGATTTACTTTGTATATAGTCACATGGATATTTATTGTTTCCTTCCTTAGGCTTTGGAAGGCAGAGACTGTTTTGTTTTTGTTTTTGTTTTTTCAAAACACTTAGCACTTAGCATAGTACCTGAAAAATTTCAGATGCTTAATAATTGACAAAAGCTAATCTTTTTGCTGCAAAAGATATTACAAATCAGTTTTGCTTTGTATTTTTGACTATCAGTGTAGGGAGCTCTTCATGTGAAAACTCCTTTCATCAGTGCAGATTAGCAACTCTTTTACATGAAGTAGTTTAGCATGGCATGCTCTTTGATCCAGCTGTGTCACTATTTAGTCTGTATTCCAAAAAAATCAAAAAAAGGGGAAAGGATCCACATGTGCAAAAATGTTTGTAGCAGCAATTTTTGTCGTGGTAAGAAACTGGAAATTGAATGGATCTCCATCAATTGAAGAATAGTTGAATAAGTTATAGAATTTGAATGTAATGGAATATTATCATTCTGTAAGAAATGATAAGCAAGCTGATTTCAGAAAAACATGGAAAGCCTTACATGAACTGATGCTGAGTGAAGTGAGCATAGCCAGGAGAACACTGTATACAGTAATAGCAACATTGTATAATGATCAACTATGATAGACTTAACTCTTTTCAGCAATACAGTGAGTGATCCAAGATAATTCTAATAGACTTGTGATGGAAAATTCCATCCATATCCAGAGAGGAAATTATGGAGGTTTAATGTGAATTGAAGCATACTATTTTCATCTTTTTTGTTTGCCTTTTCTTTCTCATGTTTTTTTCTTTTTGTTCTGATTTTTCTTTCACAAAATGATTAATGTAGAAATATGTTTAAAATGATTGCATATGTAAGGGAGGGAGAGAGGAAAAATTTGGAACTCAAAATCTTACAAAAATAAATGTTGAAAACTATCTTTACATATAATTGGAAAAATAAAATACTATTGAAAAGTTTTAAAAAGGGCAGGGGGAAGGTTGAAGAAAGCTGCCTGGTGTGCTGAGAGATTAAGTGAGTTAGTCCTAGCCAGATAGCTGTGTCAGAATCAGGGTTTGAATTCAGGTCTTCTTGATGTCCCAGCTGCCTCTCTATCCACTTTGGCATACTATGTTTAATTGAACAACCCTAAGTAATTAAACTTGCTTTGTAACTATTTACATTTAAATAAATGAAATTCAGCCCATAAAATGTCATAACAGCTTTTGAGTTATTCCCTTCAATCTGTCTCACAGTTCTTTGTCTATTCATTCTAATTTATTTTTTCTCCTGTGTGGTAGCAATTAATGTTTATGCTATTCTTTTGGCCCTGTTGATTCATTCAGCGTCATTTCTTAGAGTGGGACAAGTTTTAAGGATTAGTTTGATTGTTAGGAATAATCAAAATATTTATGCCTTTGTTTTTAAGAAATATCTTTCATTTCAAGTGAATGTTGGTGCCAGTCTCATTTGGATATCAGTGTTTAGTTGAATGTGTAATGTAAATTCTCTCTTAATGCTGTGAATTTGGTCATGGAAATGGAAATATGTGGTTAAAAACACAGAGATGTTGCTTCCAGTAGTAGTCTTTTCTTAAGCTTTGCTGCTTGTAGGTCTCTGACTCATGTTTGAGCTATCATTGCCTGAGCCATATGATATCTGTAAGCCAAATGAACAGTTTTGGTTTTTGATTTTTCCTTAGGGAATTAAAAAGTTCTTTAACACTATAAATCCAGTGAGGTATATTTCTTGTTTCCATATAAAATGTCACACTTTCTGGAAAACATTTAGTGTGGAATAATTGATCAAACAATATTTTATTTTCTGTGGCTTTGTATGTGCTCAAGGTGAGGGGTACGAAATCAGGTTTCTCTCAGGTTATTATTTCCTATTAATTGATTTTTTAAAACCTTCTATGCATTATTTTATTCAGAGGAGGTCTGTATAGGGCAATGGGTTTCTAGCTTGGATGGGCCTTCACAGCAGATGAGCACAAACCTTTGATGAGTTTCACCCCGGTTTGTCCCCAGTGGAGGAATTTAGAACATGCTGGGTGTGTGTGCATCCCACAGTTAGCACTTATATGTAAATAGGATTCAGCTTGTGTGAACCGTCCTCCACTGGATGCTTGTATAAGCTGGCAACCCAGTAATCTTAGTTACACTGGGTTTTTGTATGCCTCTCTGGCTGGTTGGCAATAAACAAACATCAGTTTTGTTTCCATTACAACTACAGCCCTCTTTTGACATCTGGAACTATGGTCAAAGGGATGCAAAACACTTTGATCAGAGTTATGTGTTGGCTCTTGATAATCACAAAGCCATATAAGGAAGTGGGAGTGGAAAAAAAATCTGGTAGTTCTTCATCACCTCCACTTAAAAAAATAAGGATTATTGATTGAGGTCACTTCTGGAAAATTCTGGAGATACTATTTCATATAACAGTGTTCAAAGAGCATATAACTGTTCTGTTTTGGTACAACAATAATTCTGACTGATCAAAGTCTTTCCATGTTGATATCATAGATTAGGGAAGCATTATTTTTTATTACAAACTTTATTTGAAATGAAGATAATTTCTCTTCTATTTAACATTTCATTGTTAGGATTTTAAATTTTCCTTTATTTGTTTTTTAAGAAGCAATAACTTTAAAAAAATTTAATCTTTTTATATGCCTTTAGCTTGAGACCCTAGAGGTCACAATGGATTACTTTAAACTGTTTTGCTTCGTAAAACTGTGGACTCTCAGATTTGAATAGGACCTCAAAAGTTATTTATTCTAACCCATATTTATATAGTAGTTCTCCTGTGCAATATATCTAACAAGGGTCCCCTTCGAGAATGAAGAAAGTCAATCATATCTGACAGTTTTCCTAAGAAGATTTTCTAGCAATTAAAACAACAAAAAAGCAGAATTCTGCTTCTAATCTATTGTTTTTTATTCTCCCTCAGAGACTAAATAAAACAAATAAAATCCCTCTCCTACATGATAATCTTTTGAACATCTGAAGACAAGTAATTGTTTTCAGCCCTATCTTCTTTTCTCCTGGATGAATCTTTTTCAGTTGATCTCTTTTTGGAAGGAAAAGCCATCAAGTTCCTCACAGTCCTTTTTGCTTGTATCATTGCTTTTTCTCCTCTCACTTTGTTAGAATGGGATATTAAAATCTCTTCTATTTTTTGTTTTAGTCATCTAATCATTTCCCCAGCCATATCCAACCCTTTGTAACCCTTTTTGGGGGGTTTCTTGGCAAAGGTACTAGAATGATTGGCCATTTTCTTCTCCAGTTTGTTTTTTACAGATGAGGAACCTGAGGCAAAGAGGCTTAACTGACTTACCTAAAGTAAGCCAAACTTGAATTCAAAGTTGAGTTTTCCTAACTCCAGATCTGATATTCTATACATAATGGTGCTTACCTCCCTGTCCTTCACTGTCCTACATTTCAAGTTATCAATCTCTTTCCTAGAATGTGACACCCAGAATTGAACACAGTAGGCTGGATGTTGCCTGACCTGCACAGGGTATTCTCACTTGCTTGAGATACATTAGCTATTCACAGTCATACAGTATGAAACTTGAAGTCCACTGAAAACCCAAGTGTTTTTGGCTAGAACCTTAGGAAGTCACTTCTCTCATTAGCTTTATTTTATGTGGCTAATTTTTTAATCCAATAGTAGAAGTTCCAACTCATTCCTATTCAATTTTAAGTTTAGTTTGGCTCATGGTTTCAGTCTGTAGAGAACTTTTGGGATCTCAGATCATTATCTGAATGTATTTCTATGTGCTCTGAATATTTTTTGATAAATGTACTAACTTTGTTTCATCTTAGACACTGATAAAAACATTCAATAGAACAAAGCCAGTGATACATTTTTATTTTTTAAATAAATCATTGGTTAGTTGTGTTTTCATTTTTGATAATAGCTTTTATTTTCAAAATACATGCAAAGAGAATTTTTGATATTCACCCTTGCAAAACCTTGTGTTCCAAATTTTTCTACCTCCCTTCCTCCAACTCCCCTTCCTTAGGCATCAAGTAATCCAATATAGGTTAAACATGTGCAATTTTTCTAAACATGTTTCCACTTTTATCATATTGCACAAGAAAAATAAGATCAAAAAGAAAAAAAGAGAAAGAAATAAAAATCAAGCAAACAATAGCAAAACATCTGAAAATATTCTATTGTGATCCACATTCAGTCCCCCGGTTCTCTTTCTGGATGCAGATGGCTCTCTCCATCACAAGTCTATTGGAATTGGCCTGAAATCTCATTGTTGACAATGATATATTTTAGAGGCAGTTAGGTGACAGTGAATGGAGTGCTAGGTTTAGAGTCAGGAGGATCTAAGCTCAAGTTTGGCCTCAGATACTTCCTAGCTGTGGGACCCTGGACAAATCATATGACTTCTGTCTATCTTGGCTTCCTCAATTGTAAAATGGGGATAATACTAACACCTATTTTTTATGGTGTTTATGTTGTGAGGATCAAATGAAATATTATTAAATGCTTAGCATGGTATCTAGTAGATATGATACTTTAGAAATGCTAACTGTTATACTTTCTCAAAACTATAAGAATATGAGCCATTCCTCAATTGATAAATGGTCAAAAGACATTAATAGGCAGTTTTCCGATGAAGAATGAAGAAATCAAAACACTTTATAGTCATATGAAAATCATATAAAAAAATTTCTCTAACCAAAAATCTTAGAGAAATACAAATTTAAAAAATCTTCAGGTATCATTTTATACCTATCATATTGGCTAAAATTATGATTATTATTATTGTTAAGAACTCTTTTTCAGAGTTGTTGTAAGGACAAAAATGTGATAATATTTGTAAAGTGCTTTATAAAACATCCTTAAAGCTAGCTTTAAAAAATCCCACTAGAGATCTCTCTCTTCAGACAAAATCCCCTCTTTGGTCCCAATATTTTCCCAGAACAAATGCATCTAGTGAGACTAATCCAAATCATCATCCCTTGTAAACAGGGGTAATTTTTAAATACTTTCCTGAAATTTAGATATCCTGTGTTTTGGCCTTCCCCAGGTTTGTCTTCCCCACTGGCAAATCACAATATCATAAAGAAGATAAGAAATTATCCTGCAATGGCTAGTTCTTGATAAATGGTTCATGATGATCAACAATTCCCTTTCCAGTGACTCACAGACTTATTGCTTCAATAAAAAAGTTTTCTTATTATTTTTAAATAAGGCTACACATAGGATCTCCATACACTCCAAATTCTTCTGATATTTTGACTGTGCAATGTAATTAAGTTTGCTAATTCTGTAATTAGTTCTGTAAACTCATTGAGGAACCACAGATAGATATGAATTTAGGAATCCTTAATATTTTTGTTATTTTATTTTGTCTTGCATTTACAAGTAGAAGTTTTCAAATACACAAAAAGAAGCAAGAGAAAATGAAAGCAAAAGGAAATTTAATTGGAAATGTTTAAACACATATCCACATAGTTCTGTTATTTATAATACATTTTAAAAAACACTTTAAATTTACACATAACAGACTATCTCCCAACTCCATATCTTTTCACTGGCTATTCTCCAGGCTGGAAATGTTCTTCCTCTTCCTCTTCCCTCCTAGATTTTCTGGCAGCCCTCACTACTCAGCTCAAATATCACTTCCTGCAAAAGTCCTTTTCTGGTTCTCCTTCCTATTCTCTACTCCTAGTGACTATTTTTAGAGATTATCTTCCATTGTATATATCTTGGATGTTTGTAGTTATTTGCATATTGTCTCTCCCATTAGAATGTAAGTTTCTTGAGGACAAGGATAGTTTTTTTTTTTCCTTTGCATGCCTAGTACTTAGTAACTGACACAAAATCATTCTATTTGTTTCCATGATTCCTGACTTTTTTCTCAATATGATTTGACTATTATTGTTTTTATCTACACTATTTATGTTAAAAATATATAATATATATAAACATATATTTGCTTTCTTCATTGTGCATCATTTTGTCTTCCCATTATTTCTATATATTTTCCATGTGTACGATGTCTTATGCCATGATAATATTCCATTCATATACTACACTTTATTCAATCATATTTCCCAATAGTGGTAGTTTATTTTCAAGTTGAACCTGTTAAAAGTCCCATTCCTAGGAACATTTTTGTATTGATAAATCTTTTTTTCCCATCAACAACTTCCTTAGAATAAAATTCTAATAGTGGGAATATTGGATTAAAGGATAGAAACATTTTTGTAACTCATTGTATAAGAAAATCTTTTTTTTTTCTGAGAAATCTGGTTGGGTAGGGATGTGGTGTGTTTGTTCGTACAGAGGTAAGTAAATGTAAAGACTAGCATGTAGGAATCTATTCTTCCCCTCCACCCATGGCTTAGGAAAAAGGTATCCTGGTTTAGCTCTGATGAACAAATCAATGTTGCTATTGATATGTAATGGCCACTTGACAACAATGTCAGTAAGTGACTTGGACTTTGGGAGTTTGTTCATTTAGTTTATACCCTGGGATGTAAGTATTATGTTGTCCTGGTAAATCTGGAAAATTCCTCCTTCCCTCTTTATTCTTTCTCCCCCTTCTCATGTCTCTACTCACATAAATACACATCTATATATGTATGTATGTGTGTATGTTTGTATGTGTTTGTGTGTGCATATATATAAAACATATCATTTCGTAGTAAAATTTATGTCCTTAATTTGGGAAAATATATACAAATGAGTCATCTATAATCACAGAATCCTAGAAGCATATATTTGATGTGGGAAGGAACATTAGAGCTTTAAGGTTTACATTTGCTCATCTAGTCTAACTCCCTTATTTTAAAGACATGATAAT
Organism: Antechinus flavipes; assembly: GCF_016432865.1. Taxonomy (NCBI): domain Eukaryota; kingdom Metazoa; phylum Chordata; class Mammalia; order Dasyuromorphia; family Dasyuridae; genus Antechinus; species Antechinus flavipes. The sequence continues at coordinate 507,551,296 of NC_067398.1, forward strand.
TGAGGTCCAGAAAGATAAAATAATTTGACCAAGATTTCATATGTAGTAAGGAGCAGAATAAGGATTTGAATCATGGTCTTTTGTATTCCATTCCAGTGTTCTTTTTCTAATATGTCATGTAATATCAGTTCCTTTCATTACAGGTTGCCAGTATGGCAACAAGTATAGGGAAGAATACTTAAATATACATATGAATCATGTTTCAGAATCAGTTTAGATTTCATGTTCATATAATCTAAAATTTAGACACTTGGAATAAATAAGTTAAAGCCATTAAGTCTAAATAGTCAAAATACTACAATTTACCCTAATTTAATTAATAGTTGACTATAGATTATTTTTCTAGGCTTCACATCAAATTTAAATAATTTTCTTGAATGTGTTTTCAATAAGAAAGTTTTCTTTGTTCAATGAGGCTATTGAGGCTAGTTTCAGTGATCTTATGATGAAGAGAGCTATCTACACCTAGAAAAAGGACTATGGGAACTGAGTGCAGATCATAACATAACATTCTTATTCTTTTTGTTGTTATTTGTTTGCACTTTGTTTTCTTTTTCATTTTCTTTCCTTTTTGATCTGATCTTTCTTGTGCAGCAAGATAATTGTACAAATATGTTTACATATTTTGGATTTAACATATATTTTAACATATATAACATATATTGGATCACTTGCCATCTAGGGTAGGGGGTGGGGGAAAGGAGGGGAAAAATTTGGAACAAAACCTATGCAAGAATCAATGCTGGAAAATTCTCCATGCATATATTTTGAAAAGAAAAAGCTTTGTTAAAAAAATGTTTTCTTTGTGTACTGAAGGAGAGAACTGTCCTGAAACTCAGGATTGAGGTTAAATAGCTATATATGCACTTTGAATCAATAATAATCCCGTAGGTTTATTTCCCAAAGCCATTTTATATAGATAGATAGATAGATAGATAGATATTCTAGAATGTTTATAGCAGGTCTCTTTGTGGTGGCAAGGAATTAGAAATGAAAGGGATGCCCATCAATTGGGGAATAGCTAAACAAGTTGTGATATATGATTGTGATGGAATACTATTGTACTATAGTAAATGATGAGCAGCTTGGTTTCAGAAAAACTTGGAAAGACTTGCATGGAATAATGAGAAGCGAACAAAACCAAGAGAACTTTATATACAGTAGCAACAATATTACTCAAAGAATAATTGTAAACAAGCTGTTTTGAGTACTATAAATACTCAACTCTAAGGCATATACTTAAAAATCTCTGTTAAATGGTAGCCTTTTCTAGTGTGGAGTAGGAAGGGGGAAAGGTGATAGTTCAGAACCTAAATGCATCCAAAAAAATAAATAAAATTAAATTTAAGAAATACGCTTTATGTATTGATATTGAGAAAAATAATTTGGGAGACAATAAATCAGAAGCTAAATATGAGTGAAAGGGATGGTACTATAGTTTTAAAAAACCAGGATGGATGCTAGAATGTATCCATTCATTTAGCAAATGTTGATTGGGAGTCTACTAAGTTCAAATGAAAAATATTTTGTAATCTTCAAAGCCTAATACCAAATGTTTCTGTGGTCAGCACCACAGAGAGTACAAAGTTGTAGACAAGACAAAGACAAAGATTCTTCCATCAAAAAAATTATAGTCTAAAAAAAAGACCATAAAAAGGTATATGCAAAAACAGAAATATTTTCAAATATGTTATGACCTATGTGCTTTCAGTCATATTTGACTCTTTTTGACCCTATTTGGAGTTTTTTTTTGGTCAGAGGTACTGAAGTACATTTTTTTCTCCAGCTCATTTTACAGATGAGAAAACTGAGGAAAAGGGAGTTAAGTGACTTGTTCATGTCTGAGACCAGATTTAAACTCAAGTGTTCTTGACTCCAGACCCAGCATTCTATCCATACTATCCACCTTCCTATGATATAATATGTGGCAAATTCCATTAAAGGTTTTGAGAAAAGGAGAAGACATGATCAGAAAGAGTATAGTCCAAGTTCTGTCATTATTTTCAGCTTCTGGAGGTACCCTTTCTGTCAAGAGTACTTCAAAATGATTATTCAAAAATGTGGGTCTTTGTTTTTGGGAGAGGAATAGAGAACAGCCATGGTTAGGGTAATTTTCTTAACAAGCTGTTTGTTGTGCCACTGTACTTGTTTAGGAGGGGAAAAATATGATAAAAGTGTATGTCAAGGATTTACTCCTGCTAAGTATGTCTGCTGCCTATGCATTGTAAGAGAGTTTGTATTCAAACTTCTCTGTGATTATAATTGGAATTTTGGAGATTGATAAATGAATCTGGAGATGAATATAGTTGTGGGCAGCTCAGTAAAAGGTCAAGTTTCAGGGTCATCTCAAAAGAAAGGAGAATGAATTTTGCATTGAGGATCCCCAAGGAATGGTTTGGCATAGACAATCTCAGATGTGTATAGAAATTCTCAAACCATTGTCTACTCCCTTTAAAAAAAATTTTCTGCCACTAAATGAACTGACTCTCTAGAAGAAGAATCGTTTATCACATCTTATCATTTCTCCAGTAAATTAGTCATAAATTTAATCTTGAATTTCATATTTGGGACCAGAGAAGCAAGAAGAAGAGTAAACTATATATATGGTCTTTTCTTTGTTAATTATGGTTTTCCTAACACAAATCAGAAGCCAGATCCAAATATACTTGTGAAAGTATTCTTTGTTTTTCCAAAGTTAATTTGAACCAGTCACTGATAAAATTCTCCTTAGCCCTTCCTCCTCCCTCTCTAGTCTTTTTCTATTCCCTTCTTGAATTCTATCTCACCTCAAAAAATACCCCAACAACATGGCATTCTAACTAGTTTAGAAGGTATGCTTTGATTGTATCTAGCTGTATTATTCCAGGTCACAAGCAGACATAATAGAAGGGGACAGGAATGCTCATTAAAATGCAGTACTGGTTATGTGAGTGTTTACCACAGTCCACACATTTCTCTGAAAAGGACTGCCTGCTTATTCTCTCCTTCTAATCCTCTTGCTTAGGTGCTTCAATCCATCTCATTCAGAAGCCTGGAATGTAATTTTATTCCACTGCCCCTGAAATGGAAAAGATAAAGATTTTGGGAAATGAAATGAAGAAACTAAGAGAATTGACCATGACATCAATAGTTTCATTACTCTTTAATGGGCTCAAATACTATATGTGGAATCTGTGAGATCTGTGAAATCACAAGATCTGTGAGTCTTGAGCTACACTGATTACAAGGGACAAATTGAAGGATAAAAATCACATACCTTAATCTTTTAAAAAATATCTTTCAATAGTCAATTGTAGGATGTTAGGGGATGTATATAAAATAGGCTTTGCAAACTTATGCAAAGGTTCATTTTTGATAATCTAAAGTTATATTTCATTTCATTTCTTTGGGAAAAAGTTCAATTAAGCAGTTTTTCCATTCTGGTTGAATTGAAGATTCAATATGGCTATTTTAAGGTAAATTTTATTATATAATATCATGACTCAATTTATCTGAGTGTCCCTAAGCCGCCTGATTTTTACTTTTTGGAAACTTAACCTTGATAAAGTCAATTTTTTTTGATACTTGACAGAGTTTCAAATATCCCAGTAGTGAGTTTTCATGTCCTTATGGCCATATTCTGCCTCTGTATCCAGTAAGGAAGATCTCCTCAAAAAGATAGCTTTTAGAAACTCACTAAATTGACCAGAGGCCTGTCTTTGAGAATAAACATTTTGTACCACTCTTATAAAATGAATTGCCCATGATCTAGTATTGTTTATTCATGTACAGTTCTTGCACTTTTATAGGTGCTAAATAGGGAGAATGGTAGATTGGGGGGTCTGAAGATCTAGGTTCAAATTTATTTTCAGACACTTAGTAACTGACCCTGACCAAGTAATTTGCCATTTATCAGTCTCAATTTCCATCTGTAAAATAGGGATAATAATAGAACCTAAGTCATCATGATGGTGTGAAAATCCTTTAAGTTTCATGTAATTCTTGGGCATTATAATATTTCTATCATAATTTCCTCCAGAGTTAATACTGTATTGTATGCATCTTTGAAGGGCAATTAGATGGTATAATACTGGGCCTGAAGTCAGGTAAACTCATCTTCCTGAATCAAACCTAACTTCAGGCAATTATTAGCTGTTTGACCCTAGACAAGTCACCCAAAATCTTTATTTTTTTCCATTTCATGTGTAGTAGAATAAAAGCACGTTCCAGGACTCTGAATTAGATGGATTGAAATACATGTTTGTCTGAATTTCCTCATCTGTAAAATAAGCTAGGAAAAGAAATGGCAAATCATGGCAGTATTTCTTCCAGGAAAACCCTAGAGTGATAATAACTGAAACACAACAGAAATGTATTTTTGCACCCCTCCATGGCATCTTGTCCCAATGCCTTACATATAGTACATATAAATGTTCAGTGAATGGATTTTGCTAAGATATAGTTTTAAGTTCATTTGATATTTTTTCAGTCAAATTATATGTATGCTATCATCAGATGAATACTGTCTTTTTTTTCTTAATTGTAATTATTTGTAATATTCCACATATATTTTCAGTTATTAGCTCATGTATTAGCTTTTATTTTAACAACTGTTTACATGTTTTTACAACTGGTAGCACATTTAAAATATAGGTAGAAAAGTTTGGGGAAAGATTTTAGTACCTAGTTTTAGAAAATTCATTGGTAATTCTTTATATTAGTGCCGTTCTTAAAAATAAAAATTGTTTAAAATTATTTTTGGAATTCTGATGAAAGTGATTATAATCAATAATTTGATAGAAGTAGATTTTTGTCTATCAAACTTTGTATTGATAATACCTATATTAGGGTTTGACAGAAGATGATTGTCAGAGACATTCTTTAATACATCTTCTGCAGTTCATTTTAGTGGACATCACTTGCTTCTACCATTTCTTCAGAGGTTGGAGATTAGCTTTGAGCACTGGATAATCTAGCAGATTGCACTCTCTTGGATTTGAGTTCTGTCTTCCTTTTCAAGTAAAGAAAGAATTCATTGCCACTCTCAGAATTTAAAAGAATAATTGAACACATCAGGAATTATTTCCTCCTAGATGATAGGCATTATGATCATATGAATTGGCCACTGATTCTTCAGCAAGCTTCAAATGCTCCTCATGGTCTTGGTTTGGGCTGTTTTTGCAAAGAAAAAAGAGCACAATTTGGATTTAAGAGAGATGGGAGTAGAAATAAATTTTCAAAGAAGACATAAATAGAAAATTAAAGGATATTTGGTGGAGGGAAGCTTGGGAGAAAGTAGAAAGTCTTTGTTATACCTAAAGATAGATTTGGGGGTCTGACAATAGCTGAATGTCTGATAGACCCTATCCATACCCTATGTCTCCTGGATCTTATAGTCATCATGGTCTTAAAATACAGTGAAGAAAACACTGAATCTAAAGTCTGTCTGATGTTAGGTAAGTTATATAATCTCTTGGGCTTTGGTTCCTTCATTTTAAAAATGTGAAGCTTGGACTAGATGACCTCTGGTCTCTTATAGGTTGATGACCAGTTGTTTGCAGGAATCTTTGGGAGTAGCCTTACTTCAGCAGAATTATGTTCTGATGTTATTATTTTTTTTGAGTTGTCAAATTGCAACAGGCTTTTGGTGGGCAGTGATGTGTATCTGGATTGTCACATCTTAATTCCATTCAGGATTATTGTAACCATGACAAACTCTTCCATCTGGTTGGGTAGAGCATCTGGCTGCTGTTTCATTCTGATTGCCTAGCAAAGTTTGCCAGGCACTGTTACATACGCACATCCATAGAGAGGCGATAGCAAGAGATCTTAATTATATCATTCAAAAGGTTTAAAATCAGATTGCAGTGAACACAAACTAAGCGCTTGCTGTCTGAGATGGCCATAGAGAAAATGTTTGTGACTCTTTTTTACTGAATTCTCAAGCTGTTGTTTTTCATTAGTTCATTATATCAATCTGGAAAAGAGACTACATAGCAGAGAGAATGGTGAACTACTTGGTAAGACCTGAATTAAAATCCTGCCTCTGATACATACTGGCTGTGTGACCTTGAGTGTTTCACTTAAGCTCTGTTTGCTTCAGGTTCCTTAAGTATAAAATAAGAATAATAATAGCATCTATTGCTTGCAGGGTTGTTTTGAGAATCAAATGAGATAATATTTGTAAAACATTTGTAAAATATTATAAAACATTTGTCAAACAGTGCCTGGCACATAATTAGTACTACATAAATGTTTATTATTATTATTACTATTATTAACCTCTTAGTGCCTCAGACAACATTAATAATATTAAAGTACAGAAAAGGTTCTTCAGTAGACTTTCTTTACTTGAGAGTTATCACTAGTAATGAAATCAATGGTTCATCTCTTATACCTTATCAGTCTGGAAAGGGGAAAAAGTCCTTTACTTATTTCTTCCCCAAAAAGTAGGCAAAGAAACAGCTATTTATTCTGGATTTTAATGGCTCTCCCTTCTTTCCTAGTAAAATATAGATCCAAAAGACATTTCCCAGCTCCCATGTTACTGGTCCAACTGGACTAAACAATTCCTAAAAAGATGTGAGCTTTGCATTTGAAATCATGTGAATTTTTTCTCAGAATAGGTTTGTAGTTAGCATGACAGATACCAGATTATTCTCAAGTTTGAAAACAATGTTTTTATGTTCTTATTATAAAGCAGTGGTGTTGTTCTAGTAAAGGGATCCTAATAATGCTCCTCATTTATGGTCTATTGTGCCTTTCATCCAAGGAAGCCACATACTTAGTATTCTCAGGAGCCAGCACCATCAATTGCAGTTTACAAACAGTTAAGAACCCAAGGCATAAAACAGTGACTCTTGGGTTCTTTTGCAAGATTAGGTTTTACAGGTGCCAAGCCCGTTCATTAAAAGGGCCCTAGAGATTCCCAGCTTCATTTAAAGCACCACATGAAATAGAGAGACTTTTAAAGTTTGGGAACTTGCTTAGCCAGTGAATGCACAAATACAAGAAATCCAGGTAAGGAGTAAGGAGAGGGAGGACTCTGTCTTGAAGAGTCTAAAGCTAAAAGATTAATTAGAAGCTTGAGGCAAGACACACATTATCCTCTTTAACTGTCCTAGGGCAGATAACTAGATGTTTTCATCTCACCTCTGACAAACTGTACAATTTATTGTTACTAGTAGTTATTTTCATTTTTTTAGCCTTATTAGCTTGGTGTAATGGATAGAGAGCTAGCCTGGAATGAGAGGGAATATAGTGCAGTAAGTTGAGAATTAGCTATTGGCTGTGTGACTATAGTGCTATGGGCAACTCACTACTTACATTTTTAGCAGGAATTTCCTCACCCTCACTATGAAGTTTCCTGTTCTCATGAAATCACATTTCTTATAGAACTAGAATCACCTCTTTGATGTGTGAGGATATAAGTCCTTCTTTTGGTTGATTTTAGTTCATTGTTTGGGCACCAGAGGCAAAACTCAACAAAAACCATCTATACTGATGATTTTTTTTTGTTGGAATAGTATGTTTTCAGAGAATTCTTAGAAGATATCACAGATATCTGGAGCTTATGTCTTTAAAAGTATGTCACATTCTTTTGTAGTTCATATTTAAAGAACAAAGTTGTATATAGAAAAGGGAGGAGGGCAGGAAGAAATGAGTGATGGGGAGGATTAGTGGGCTTGTTGTGAAAAGATTAGAAAGAACAGGACAGGAGGCTGCCAATTATTTAGAAATGTATTCTCCTAGAAGGATTATGTAGCAGGTGCCCTAACCCCCTGAGCTAAGAGGCAACTTGTGATAATAGGGATTTCTTAGATAATGCTTTTTCAGCATGAATGCACTACTCCCTAGGATTCCCTGAGGACCTGGTCTTTGGTCAATTCTAGGAGAGCCTCAAATGGCCACACTTAAGATTTACTATGTATAAAGATAGAAGTATCAAAGGATGTGTTTCCTTTTGTGAACCTATTCTTATCCTGTATTCATATTCTATAACTCAGAAGTCCAGGTGAATATCAACTTAGTGACATGTTAGTGGAAGCCAGCATTTGATCATCTCAACATCTGCTTAGGAGATGAGTGGGTTTAAGCATTATTTACTGAATACAAGTTTATATAAATATTGATGTTATAGAGTAGACAAAGAAGATGTTACTGAAATGTTTGCCTTAGTTGCTAATGTCTTCTTGAAGCCATTCTGTTGAGAAATGTGGGTTCAAATATGTTTAGTAATTGCTCAACAAAGGATTATTTTGGTTCATTTTGTAAAATTTTCACCCATATGCATATATTTTTAGTGCTCTTTCACCAGCCAAAATTCCTATCCTTAGAGCTTTCTCAATCATTTTCAAGGGAATTGACCATGATGGCACTTTCGTGAAATCAAATGGGACCATATGGGATTATATCTCTCCACAGTGGTGGCAGATGGTGGAAAAGAGGAAGAAGATGTGAAGAATCATATTTTTTAGATCAAACATACTGCCCACAATACTTTTGGGGAACCAGATTTAAATGTATTTGGGAAATATCAAAATAATAAAGTACAATAGAAGAAATATAATGTTAATGTGTGGTTTTCCAATTCAATATAGATAGCCAGCAAGGATCCTTACATATAGTTTAGTGGTCCCCATTTCTATTTAGATTTAACACCATTATCACAAGCATCAATTTAATTGATGATATTTTTAATATGTGCTACATTTGCCTAAGGACCAATTAATTTAATGATACAATTGAAGACACTGGATCACATTTATTGACATTTCACCTAAATAGAGAGAAGAGTCACAAGTTTGCCATGGAAAGGAAAATGAAGGAAAGGGATATCAAATTTGGCTTCATTAGCCTGAAGACAAGAAAAGACCTTATTCATGGCACACTTTACCATTCTACCCTGCAGTAGTTATGAATAGACCATAGTGAAGATAATTGTAGTTTAGTACCATGACCCTATTATCTTTTCTTAGAGAGGTTTAATTTAAATGCTGACTTTTACCTAGGAAATGAGAAGCAGTTAAAAAAAATATATCAAAGAAAGGAAGATTTGATTCGAGGATGAAAAAAGCCTGTGAAAATAGGGTTGCTTTAAACCAAATTGTGCAACAATAGCAAAAAAAAGATGAGACAAACCACTGTTCCACAACAACAAAAAATCCTGAAATTTCAGATTCAGAAAAAAAGATAAATGGAGGAGAATATAAACTTAACTTTCATAATTTAAAATATGAATGGGGTAAAAATTTAAATTAAATAAAAGAATGACCCATTGGATGAGAAACCAAAGCCCCTCCCCAATTTGTTGTTTATAAGGAACATACCTAAAAAGCATAGATGTATACAGAATAAAATGAGAGAATGGAAGAAAATCTGTCATGAATGCAGTGAATAAAAAATCATGCATTGGACAATCATGTTATTAGACAATAACCAATAATCATCTATTAAGCACCTACTATGTGCTAAGCAATATGCTAAATGCTGGAGATACAAATATGAAAAAGAATGGGAGAAATGGAGGCTGTAGACGTGAGAAAGAAGACAAGATGGAGAAGTCAAAGAAATACAAAATTAATGCGATTGGGTGGGGAATGAAAAAGGATATGTTTTTTAAAGGATATGTCTTTCTGTTTCCCCTCTTTAAATGAAGGGCATTTGTGCCTTCACCCTCCAATAGCAAAGCAAAATCAAAACATAACAAGATAAAAAGAAATCAACAAGAAAATTCCATCATACTGAAAGAAACTATAGACAACTAATGTCAATGTTAAACTTCTATGCTCTAAACCCCGCTACCATTTAAGTTAATAATAATAATAATAAATTAACTGAACTACAAGAAAACATAAAAAATAGTACATAGATAGCAGGAGATTTTAATATCCCTCTCTTGGTCTTGGACAAACTAATAGAAATATGAACAAAAACTAAAGAAATTAGAATTAAAAGATTTGTATATCTTCTAAATAGGACTACTAAAGAATATGTATGTGTGGTGAGACTATGGGGCTTTTTTAAAAGACCTATTTTATTAAGGTACAAAGATATTGCAAATAAATATCAGAAGGCAAAAATAGTCAAAATAGTTTTTATTGGTCATAATGCAATAAAAATGGTGGTCAATTGAGGGAGCACAAACCAAAAACACAGACTCAAATGGAAATCAGTGAAATCCCTAGTAATGACTGGCTGAAAGAACAAGATATCAATAACAATGACTATGAAAAAGAAAATGATAATGATGAACTAGCATTCCAAAATGTCTTGACAACTCAAACCATCTTTGGGAGAAATTTACAACATTAAAAACACATTAACAAAATAGAAAGGAAAGAATTGATGAACTGAATTTAACTTTAAAAAATTAGAAAATCAACAAATTCTGTCAATAAAAAGTAATTTAAAAAAAAAAGAGAAAAAAAATAAAAACTAATCACTTTGTCTGAAAAAAAAAAGTCAACAAATAAACAAACCTAAGCAGGTTTTGAAAGGTATTGAAAGCTAAAAAGAGCAGGTATTAAAAACTAATAGAGAAATAAACAGTAAATCAAGACTATAGAAGTGATAAATTAAAAGCTGGTCCTTTGAAAAGACCAATAAAATTGATAGAACATTAGCCAGTCTAATTAAAAAGAAGAGATCAGAAAATCAAATCAGCAAAATATCAAGTGGATATGATGAAATCACAAGAAAATAAGAAGAAAAGAAAAGAATTACTAGAATCTGAAACACTTAAACTGAGACCAAATAGAAATCTGTTTTAAAAATCATGAGATAATTTCTGATGGTAAATGGAGACAGATATAGGCAGAGTGTTAAATTAGCAGCCATGTAATATTAAAAAAAAAAAACCAAATAAACAAAAAAGGCCTCCAGCACATTGGCTAAAGATTTAGAGAAAGATACAGACAAGAATTGTACAGGATGAGAAGCTATGGAGGGATTTCAATATGTCCTGGTGGAGGAAGTACCTATGTAGTTAAGATCATAAACACATCAGAATATGGGAATGAAATACTACTCTGAGTTCAATTCCATTTAATAAAGATTGACTGATCTTCTAGTATGTGCTATGCTTTGTACTATGTACTAAGCTAGTACACTGCTATGCAAGGTGAGACATAAATTTTAGATAAGATGTGATCCCTACTTTGATAAAATTTATAATCTAATAGGGGATATTACATCTATCTATCATAAGTTCATTCATCCATCTATCCATCCATTTATCTTGCTATCCATCTATTTATCTGTCTACCTACCTACCTGCCTATATATCTATGTATACTTACAAATAATTGGATTACAGAAATAATCTATGATATATAAATGACAGAGATATAAAGTGGTTTATTAATTGACTGCTGAGTGAACTATTAAGTGAAGAGGTCAAAAAAGGCTTCTTAGAGAATTTCATTTGACTTTTAGAGAATGATCAGGAATCCAGGAGGAATTCAGCAGGGCATTCATTATTACAAGGTCTGAGAATAAAGATGGGAGCATAGTGGAGTGTATCAGAGACTGTCAAGAAATTCTGTGTGTTGAGTATCTACTAGTAGTTGCAAAACATCGGGGAAGCAGAATTTTGAATAAAAATTTAAGGAATCATCTAGTTCAATGTCATAATTTAATAAATGTAGAAAATAAAGCCCCCAAAAGGGATATAATGACTATGTTTCCATCGGTAAGTAGTGGAAAATCCTGGATAGAATCCAGTTCTCCTCTACTAGTAAGGTGTTAATGATTTGGGTTTTTTTTTAACTATGCTTTCTCACATATAAGTGATTTATTTATGCCAGAAATTTTTAAATGGAATGTTTTTTAAGAGATTGAGAACTATTAAAAAGTTTGTTTAGACCTATAGTAATTCTAAATCTCAGTTTTGTGAAGTTGGTTTACAACAATTTTTGTTTGACAACTGTATTTCTATATAATTTATTTCATTTATAACTCCATGTATTTCATTGTATTAATTAAAAAATATCATTCTGAGAAGGCTTCACTTTCACTGCCATAGAGTCCATGGCACACACAAAAATGTTAAATAGCATTGGTCTAATTGCCTTAGACATCTGCTTCAAGACAAAAGACTGGACTACAAGATCTCTTGAGGTTTCATGATGGGCTATTTTTATGTGATATTAACAGAAATGAAATTTTTAAACTTTTAAATCAATCTAGAAGTTCTTTGGAAAAAATATATTTTGAATCAAGGGATCTGGGTTCAAATCTTATCTTTGCCACTTACTACCTATATGACTTTTTATTTTCTTTATAGTTGTACATCTGTAAAACAAGTAGATTAGACTTCCAGCCCTATCAGTAATTTATTCTTTGTTATAGCTCAAGATTCCCTAACAGAAAAATTATCTATAGTAATTTTTGCTTCAATTTCACACAGGCTTTCCAAAGAATGGTTTTAGTTGTTTTTCTTTAATAGAAAAAATTGACTTTTTTCCCATGGAGAAAATTACATGGGAAGAAACAGTAAGAAGTGCAATTAAGAACGAGATTGTGGGGTGAGAGAAATAAGTAGTTTAACAGTTAAAATTATAAATTTCAAGAGAGGAAAAGAGCATACAAAAAAAAAAGAACAAACATACCAAATAGAATATGGAAATCAAACTCAAAAAAAAAGATCTCAACTGGTGCTTGATTTTATGGACTCAGATGACATTTAGTGGAATACTGTTAATTACAATGAACTTGCTGTTGGAAGTGTTTTTGTGAAGAAGTTTAGAGACTTTCAGTAGCTAATTAAAGTGAGTTAATAGTGAATTTAATTGCTTTTGAAACAAGTCAACTGGAGTCTGTGGGAAATGATGGGCTGGATATATTGACTTAATCATGAAGTGTATATAACCTTGTAATAGAGTTGAACTTCAAGAGAAAAAAGTCCTGGGGAGAAGCAGTATAAAAGCATTTACCCAGCTACTCCTCTGAGACACATTCCTTTTTTTGAATCTAAGCAAATACAGTATTCCAGATATGTTCTGACCAGAATGAAGTTTAAAGCAACTATTACCTATTTTCATTCTATATACTATTCTTACATTAGATTGTGAGCTCCTTGAGGGTAGAACTATCTTTTGCCTCTTTTTTGTATCCCCAGTGCTTAGAACAGTGTTAGACACCTAAAAGGTCCATGATAAATATTCATTGGATTCTTTAAAAATGTTGATTTTTAACAATTTTTTTTAAATTTTGAGTTCCAAATTCTCTTCTTCCCTATTACTCCTTACATTAAGTTATTAATTAAGTCAAGTTATTAAGAAGTCAAGAAATGTGATATCAAATATGCACCTAAATATTATAAACATTAGCCATGTTGCAAAAAAGAAAAAAAGAAAACCCAAGAAAAATAAAGAAAATGAAAAAATATGCTTCAGTCTGCACTCAGACTCTATCGTTCTTTCTCTTGAGTTGTATATTTTTCATCTTAAGTCTTTTGGAATTGTCTTGGGTTATTATATTGATCAAAACAGCCAAGTCAGAATTTTTTGGATTATTTACAACTCCATCAACAATGCATTGGTGTCACAATTTTTTCATATCTCCTCCATATCTATCATTTTCATTTTCTGTCATATTTACTAATCTGATAGATATGGGGTTTTAATTTGCATTATTCTAATCAGTAGCAATTTAGAGAATTTTTTTAGATATGGCCATAGAGACTCTTGATTACGTTAGCTGAAAACTGCCTATTTATGTTTTTTGGGATCTATCAATTGGGGAATGGCCTTTATTTTCATAAATTAGATTCAGTTCTCTACATATTTGAGAAACAAAGCTTTTATTAGAGAAACTTGTAAGATTTCCTCCCCTTTTGTGCTCTCCCTCCAGTTTCCTGATTTATTTCTAATCTTAGCTGCATTGGTTGAGTTTCTGTAAAATCTTTTAAATTTCATGTAATGAAATTTATCCATTTTACTTTCTGTGATCCTTTCTATTTCTTGTTTCTTTCTTTATCCATGGGTCTGATTAGCAAAATTTTCCATGCTTCCCTAATTTGTTAAAATATTGCCTTTTATGTCTAAATTCTGCATCCATTTTGACTTTATCATGTGAATAATAACTTATATATCACCATGTTGTTGGGTTTTTCCTAAATCTTTTTGGGTCAAGTGTTTATTGCTTATTTGAGGCACACAATTTGTATAAAAATTAAATGAATAAAAATTTGTGTTTTCTATTTCCGCCCATCCACCTTTTTTGTGAAAGAATTCTATATTCTTTTTTCCTTTGGCTTACTTATTTTGTTTTTCTTATTATTCCTTTTCCTTACTGGCTTTGGCTACTGCTAAAGACCAGAGGCATTATGATATACTTATTTATAAAATTTGGATTGGTTAAGGCTAACTTTTGTAGCTGGCTCTTTAAGAGCCAGTAAGAGAATTTTCCTATTCCCACACAGCTCTGAAGTATAATCTTAGCACTTCATATAATGCCTAGCACATAGTAGACACTCCTATTTTTACTTTCTGATGAATGTTTTAAAAAAAAAAGGCCTGTGAAAGGAATGTCTCTGTCATAGTAACTTAAGCAGAATAGTCAATAGTTATGACTATCCTAATCTGAAATATTCTGCTCTCTGCCCTGGCTCTGAGAAGTCTTTCACCCATCCACCTTTTTTGTGAAAGAATTCTATATTCTTTCCAAAGGAAAGGGAAATAACGAAGAACCTTAGTTATATCAGTGAAAAAAAAAAAAAAAGCTCTGTTTTCTTTTCTTAAATTAAAGAAAAAAATGCTTGAAAGGATTTAGAGAACCTCCGTTCCTAATGCTAAATTACATAAATAAATCCTTTTTCTTTAGTTTCAGGACAGGTTTTATTGAGTATAGAGAAATAGATTCAAGAAATAGGCCTCTGGAAAAAAATCAAACCAAAAACATGCATCAATTTGAACTGAAAGAGGCATCACATAGTATGGGGAACTTAAGTCAGAAAAGTAAGGGAGCAATTTTTGGGATGCTTTTATAGTCTAAAGCCACCTTGTATCTTGGGAGATAATGAGAGCTCCAATAGGCAAATTCAAACCACAATCAACTCTAGCATCGTTTAATTTTTAATCTATGTCCTTTTGTTAGTAAATTATCAGGAGAAGAGACTGGTAAATACATGTGCACAATAAGCTATTGTAAGGGAGAATACATGAAGCAGAATATAATTTATAATAAAGAATATCAGATATTTCTCTCCCTAATCTAACCAAAGTTTTCTTGTTCCTTTTTTATTATGCCTTCACACACACACACACACACATACACACACACACACACACACACACACACACACAATGTGTTAGCCATGATTCTATATCATACTATTCAATTTTAAGTACTAATAACCATGGCTATATGAAGAAGGCATTTCACTCCGCCATGATTTATTTATTTTCCATTAAATCTGAGAGATGGTAGGGATAAGACCATGCTTCTCTCCTATCCTTCCCTTAAGACCTAGGTCTTTGTGGAAAAGAATACTTTAAAAAGGTTTTAAAATCTTTGCCCTAAGGACTAGTTCTAACATCTTACATTTCCTCCAGTATCTATTAGTTTCTTTCCTTTTAGAGAAAGCAGGAGCCCTTGTTTAAAGTTTGGCAAAGCTCTGGGAGTTGTGGGTATGGGTCATGCATATTGGGTTATTTTTTTTAAGTTAATTGTAGTAACAATTAATGAATAGCAGAGAGAGAGAATTGGGTGTATACAAAGATAAATGGAACCCAATAGGTTCGGATCTCAAATTTATCATATAATCATGTTTGCATTAACCATTTTTTTCCACTGGCCTCACAAGGCTTAGAAACCAGAACTGCAACTGAACTGTTTGTTTAAAAGGCTTTTCTTCTCAGATAAAAATATGCTATCCCTCATAGACAGAACCCAGTAGTAGAAGGAATGATCTTTTGAAAATTTAGGTTTCAAAAATCTGACTACTATAATATCACTAAATAATTTTGTGTTATAGATGTAAACTAGGTGTATATAAACTTATAATCCTAGTAGTCAGAAATGATAGTTTCCAGCTTTATCTAATCCTTCCAGTTTTGATTCCTGTTAGTTGGTCTACCCTAACAATGGTCTCAAAACTTTTTTTTAATTATACAACCCTATCAGTAAAAAAACAATTGATCTCATGTCCCCCAATATATTATATTTATTTATTTATAACTTATATCCATATGCTATTATACAAATAATCCTATGCATTACTATGAAATACATAAAAATAGAAATTCAGAAAGGATACAATCAAAATGACAGGATAGTTGATCTTGGAATGAATGGGGAACTAATGATGTGTTTATCTAGGATAATAGTGACATAGTAATGACATTTAGGAAAATCACTTCGGTAGCCACATGGAAGATAAATTGGGAGAAACTTGATGGTAGTAAACTTCTGGTCTTAGATATTTTCTAGTTGTGTGACCCTGGGAAAGTCACTTAATCTCTGTTTTTCTCAGCTAACTCAATTGTAAAGTGGGGATAATAATCGCACCTGCTTTTCAGGGTTAGTGAAAGGCTCAAATGAGATAATAGTTGTAAAGTACTTAGCACAGTGCCTGGCATGTAATATGAACTTATAAATGTTTATTTCTTTTCCCTTTTCCTTTGATACAGAGGCTGAACTAGGGTGAGCTAGGAGTAAAAAGATGTATGGATAAGAAAGATGTAGATGTAGACTAGCAAGTGATTAGATGGGATGAAGGAAAGTGAGTATTGGATGATGACATTGAGATTGTGAACTTGGGTGACTAGAAAACTCATGATACTTTTGATAATGAGAAGGAAGTTTGGATGAGAGTTGTTGAGGGGTTTTGGGGGGCATGGAGGAGAAGATAAAATAAATAATTTTTAAAGAGTAAGGTCCTAAAAAACAGGAATGTTTAAACTGAAGAAGGGGGATCTTTAGGACATAAGATACTTCTATGTTTATGAATATGAAGGATTATCATATAGAAGAAGAATTTGACTTGTTCTCCTCTACCCTGCAGAGAACAGTTAGGACTAATGGGTAGAAGTGGTAGAGATGCAGATATAGGCAGTTAATCCTAACCCATCCATGCCTGCTAATTCTATATGACTTATTCTGTCTAACCGAAAATAAAAAGTGGGAAAGCAGGGCTTTCATTTGGTGGTCATTGCCCACCATGGACACAAGATAAAATAGAAGAGAAAATTTTGGAGTGTAGTTTTCCCAGTAGTACCTGCTGCAGCTGACACCGAAGATATCCTGGTAGAAGGTAGACCTTTGACAGCTACAGAAGAACTAAGAGTACTGGAGACAATCCTTGCCAATGACTATAATGGAGAGAGTGAGATAGCTGATCCTTCAGTCTTTGAGATAGGGTCATGGTCATCCAAGGGGACTTGACCCCAACTTGTGAATTCTCTAAATTAGAGAACAGCCCATTCTCTTGAGGTGAACAACTCAAAAGGCATAGTTCTCTTCCTCTTTTGTAGAATTCAGATTAAGGACTGATAAAGTTGAAGAAAAGAATAATCTCTCTAGGGAGGGATTCTTGGGTACTTAATAAATTGGAATAATTAGTTCTCACCATCTGTATTTAGCTAGTGAGAGGGAGTTGTGATAGAGTGAAAACAGTGCTGAGTTTTATGTCAGAGTCAGAGTTCAAATACCAGCATTGCTACCTACTACTTGAATAATCATGGCCAAATTATTTGACATGCTTTGAGTCATATTTTCAACATAAATAAAATATTTTACATGTAAATTATATATATAAAATATTATACATATAAACATAAATATACATATAGAAAGAAAGGAGATGAGAGGAAAGAGAGAGACCAAAAGACAGAAATAGAGAGACCAAAAGATTAAATGTATATACATGTATACATCACACATATTTTATTTATCTATGTTATATATCATATCATATTACATTACTTCATATTTCATATATATTATAATAGATATAGCATACATATGTTATGTAAATACGATATTGTATAATATAAAATTTCTGCTAGACTTGTGGGAAAAAGGATAGTGGTATTTTAGCCTGAATCCCCAAGCAGATCTTCAGCTTTTTATTAAAACTTTTATTAAAATTGTTTTTATTCTTTTATTAAAATTATTTATTAAATATGCACACACACACACCATTTGGTCTTTTGGTAGGAGGGTAACTGAATTGAGTGCACAATTTTAGTAACAGCAACTGCTGTTTTTGAAAACTACAATATCTTTGTCTCTTCCCAGTCACAATGTCATAGGTGATCTTGGACCCTCCTCTGGAGTCATCACTTTCCCTTCTAAATGAGCTTCTTTTGCATAAGGGAGAATGAAATGCCTGTCATTTTGTGCATCTAGCACATGATGTTGCCCTCCAAATGTCATGCATCATCTCCACTTTTAGTCTTGTTCTAAAAAGAGACCCTGCTATGGCCTCAGGTGACCTTCTGAGAGCTTTGGCCTTTTACCTTTCTGGGGCCATTGGTAATGGAAGCAAGAGCTTCTTCATGATCTACACACTTCTCAACTCACAGTATCCTTGCTCTCCCTTGGGCTCTCCCAGAACCCATTATCTGAATGTAAATAAGTTGAAAGATAAAGTTCTAGTGTACTAGAGCAAAACTCAGTTTTATGATAATCAAGCTGCATCATTAATTACATTAGTTAATGATGATTCGAGTAGTTTGCAAGCATAATGGTATAGTATTGCCCTTAAAGTGAGGAAAGTGATTCTAATCCCACCTCCAACACTTACTAGTTGGTTGAGTTATTGCTTTTGGAAAGGGTGTGATAATAAATTATCCCATGACTCCATTTAATCATTCTTACAACCCCCCACTAAAAAAAAATCAAAAATCAAGACCTGTCTTGTTAGACTACCACTCATGTATGTATGTGTGTATGTATATATATATATATATACACATATATATATGTTATATATACATATATATTATACACACACACACACACACACGCATATATATGTTGCCTTTTAATACAATTCTTCTTGACAGACCAATTTTCATATTTGTCTTTGTATTCCCAGGGTCTAGGACATAGGTGCTTAGTAAATGTTTTCTATTCCATTATTATGTTCCATGGCTAGAACTTGTTGTCTTCCAATCCCCATTCCCTATCCTATCCCTCAGCTCCCAAAAAGTAAGAGTGAAGATGTTGGGAGAGGAGAAAAAAAACAATAAAGGGAGGGAGTGGGTGGGGAGGAATGATCTATATGGTGAGATATGGTAGAAAATGACCTAATTATGATCAGAAGACAAATTAGAAGTCATTGTAGACTGTTCCCTGAAAACATAATTCCAGTGCAGCTCTCTGTAGGCTGCTTTCTTCAATTCCACACTCAGTAACTGAGGATGGAGAGTTGTATTTTATATTCTTTTTAATTTGTCCCTGTTTGCATTTTTAAACTTAAATTATTAAAGTCATTTTAATTGGATTTTATGGCTCATAAGTGCCAATTGCATTGAGAAAAAAAGAGATTAAAAAACAAAACCTTCAACATGGTGGACTAAGCCAAATTTAAGCTTAACCTTTAGTAGAGCATCAAATTCTGGACTTAATCAAGTATTAGAAACAATGAGAAACATTATCCTGCCCCTATATGACCCTGTGGTACATATAGAATACTATAGTAATTTTGGTTACCACATCCCAAGATGTCACAACAGAATTAAGAATGATTCAGAGAAGGATACTAAAATGATTAAAGGAATAGTAAAAATTACATATTTATAATCATTGACCAGGAACTAGTCTTAATTAAAAAGAACACTGTATATATTTGTATTATGTTTTAATTTTCTAAAGGGTTTTCACAATTATTTTCTCATTTTATCAGTGAGTCGTATGAGTTAAATAGAGTAGATATCATATTATGATTTTGCTTTTTCTAGTGTTAAATATGAGAAAACAGATACCTAGAAAGAGAGAGGGGACATGACTTGATCAAAGTCACACAGACAGGTGATGAAAGGGTTAAAAATAGAACTCATTTCCCATGAAATCTACATTGCCTCTCAATCAAATTATGAAGAACTTGTGCACTCAGATTTTAACTAGATCCCAGGATATTAAAGCTAGGTGGCAGCTCTCAAAGATTGAAAAAGGTAAATTCAGGACAAAAAAAGGCAATGTTATTTTTCATAGTACTTGACTCATGCAACTTGCCTTAATGCATAGTATTAGTCTGAAAATATAAATGGGTTTTTACAGGGTTTTGACAAATTCATGATTTATTTTTGTCTAGGGGGTTATAAAAGAAAACCAAACTGCTTTAAGTTGATGTCAAGAAACTTAACCAAATCATCCTACAGTACATCTTTTGTTGTGTTACTGTCAGAAAGAAAATATAATTGTGTATAAAGTTAAGGGCTGTCCTAATGTAGTTGGTCCTGTCTTTTTATGGCGGTGGGAAGGGTAGGTGGGAGAAATCAAATACCACTCATCAGGGACTGCTTTGGGTTCCATACTTGAGCAACAGTTGTTTCAAGCCTTTCTTAATCCCCCAGTATTTAGCAGAGTGTTCTTCACATATATAGATGATTAATATATATTGAATGAATGAAATTAACTGGATCAGAGGTCCTTAAACTGGGGTATATGAACTTTAATAATTATTAGTAAAAATAATAATTATTAATACCTTTGTAATTCTGGTTATTTCATCTTAATAATTTAAAAACATTCTGAGAAGCTGTCCTTTAACTTCACTAAGCTGTCAATCTGTGGATCTGTAATTCAAAAAATATTAAGAGTCCCTGGTTTAGAAGATAGAGAAGTTAGAGTAAACTGGGAGAATGTGTTACAGAGGTAAAAGGATTTTATAATTATGAAAAGAATTCCTGAATGCCTCATCATCTTAATCAAAACAGATCTTATTTGCTCTTAAGATAGAGGGGATAAAACTTTGTTTTATCTCCATTAGAGTGAAATAGTCTGTTTGGAAAGCATCTTTTATTTCAGGGAGTAATGAGTTATTAACCTTTGGCTTTGCTGGGATGGAGGCAAGCAGAGTTCTTTGCTATTTATATGTTGAAGCCATATTACAGATACAGTGGGAGAGTTTCATTGGAGGTCTCTGTGTGTGAGCAGCTGCAGGGTCAGATTTTCTGTATCATTGCTCTGCAGTGTGTCCTCTGCTAATATGCTGTTCAAGTAGCCATGCCTTGGAGTGTTCTAAGATCAACTGGTACCTCCCTTCAAATTTGACATCTGTTAAATTAAAATTTAACTGTCTTCACTTCAATCTAACACATTTAGATTCTTGTGTGCATCTCCCAGATTCTTGTATGCATCTCCCTTTTCTTAAAACAGGAAATAGATGCAATTGACTTCATTGAATTTTCCTCTGTGCATTCTCTTGAATGTTTATAAATAATTCTATAACATTTAGGCAAGAAATTGCAATAGGAACAAGACCTGAGATGTCATTGGTATGAAAAACCCCTGGGAATGAAACTCCCTCTATCATTGCAGGTTGCTACCTTCTTTTGAATTTATAGTTTTAGAGAGTTGCCCAAATTACAATTTTGTTCAGTGACTTACTAGAGACAGAAATTGTCCTTGGATGCTTGGCCCTAAAGCACTTCTCACAACCTTGGTATCATCCTTGACTTCTCATCTGACCCCATTCCACATACCCAATCAATTGAGAAAATATTGCTTCTAACTCATTACACTTCATGAGTAAGGTGAGTCCCTATATATCTCATATAGAGAGATATGACCAAACAACAAAATGTGTTTTCACCTACCTACTCTTACCATGCACCTCTCCATTGTCCTTTGAGTGAACTACAATTATAAATCTTTGGAGGATGTGGAATTATGTGACTCCTGATCATAGAGAATGATCCAAAGAATATTTGTGTTCTTCTACTTTTTTTAACAATTAGCAAGCATTTATTTTTTCTCTCACTTATCTCCCCCCAAATTGAGAGGAAAAAAGAAAAAGAAAACCTTGTAATAAATAGGCAAAACAAATTACTTCATTGGTCATATCCAAAAATGTGTCTCATTCTGCATCTTGTGTCTGGTAGCACACTTTGTGATCAGTCTTCTATAATTGTAGTTGGTCACTGAACTTAAGTCCTTGAAAGTTTTTTGTCTTTACAATGTCCTTGTTATCTACATAGTTGTCTCAATTCTGCGTATATCACCTTGTATCAATTCATTTTAATTCTCCCTGAAACCATCTCTTTCATCATTTTGTACAGCATAATAATATGAATACTGATGTTCAAAAGATGGGTTTTTATATCAAAGAGGAGCCTAGAACCATTTTTAATGGCACAATACATTTTTCTCAGAGCAATCCAGCTCTTTGCTCTATCAGTTTCAACAACAGGAATAGGGTTTGTAAGCTGTACTGTCTATCAACTACATATTGAAATTTTATGTTAATATTATCTATGTTCTATTGCATTGTTATTTATTTTGTTGAATATTTCCTAATTACTTTTTCATGTGGTTCATGTAGCTTTCAGGAATGTTGCAGGGTTGACCCTTCTGCTCCACATTGGAAAACACTTTATGACAGATTTCAGCATGCAGAAAGATTTCAAGTAGGGTTTCGTCCATTTTCTAAGGACCAAGAGAAAGGGAGGAACCTCGACAGACTGAACTAGAAAGCAGGCGAATCCTTTGAAGATATGGGATACAGGGCAGGAGCAAAGGAATGAAGCCAGTTTTATCCGTTTGGTTAGGATAGATTACACTGACAGCAAATCTTCATTTTATGAAGTAGCAGAGATATGAGAAGATAAATTAGTATTATTTCAAGTCTGTACAGATTCTCAATAGTAGGAGCAAGGATGGAATAAGAATCATTATTTTCCCATTGATTTTCCCATAACTCAAATTGTACTGTCTTTTCCTAGAAAAAGTAGACATGCATTGGCATGTATGCATGAATTTATACACACTTTCAAAGATTCCCTCCTTGTTCTTTTTTTCCTTTCCTCCTTCTCTTTTTCTTTTCTTTCTTTCCTCCTTCTTTCTTTTCCCTTTCTACATCTCTTCCTTCCCTCTTCTCATTCTTGCCTACTTTCTTTTTCCCCTTCTATTTGTTGGTTTCTCATATTCCTTTTATGTTTGCCTTTCTCTTTTTTCTTATTTCTTTCCTCTCTTCTTCCTCATTTCTTTTGTTCTTTTCTTTAGAATCACTGTGAACCTTATTTTAAAGGTCATTAATGATCCTTTACAAATGATACAGAGCTTAATCAATATACATTCCATTTAAATGTATATTGTTGCTAGCTTTCTAGGCCTTGTTTTCTTGTTATCAAGTTGATTTTACTCAAGTCTAGCAAGTGAATCAGAATACATCTTTGGCTCTATGGAATCTGCATGTTCCACTACAGAGCAATAAGAGGAGAGACTCACTTCCATCAGAAACAATGAAAAAGGATTTCATACCTTCTCTTTTGCTGTGACTAGCCCTGACCCAGAAAGCCCCACTGGGACTAATTGAGTCTCCAGAATGCTCCTAGGCATTTCCCAGAAATCTGTTGGATAACCTGGCCTATTTTATGATTGATCATTGCTATTTTTAAAGCCTAACCTGCTACTGAAAAAGTTTAAACCTTAGTTTGGGGATTTGCTACAACCAATTGTCATCTTCTTTCCAAAAATTGCCTTCTAGTAAAGTCAATGTTTTATTTGTTCCCATACACTTGGCTAGTACAGTGGTTAATTGTAAAGGTTATGCTGCTCCATTCTCCTTGTCTTTCAATCTCTCTGTCAGAGAAAAAGAGAAAAAAGTCCTTTTAGTCTCAAGTTCTTTCTCCATTGATCCCCAGACCAATGATTTCCTCTTCCTTCAGCATCTCTTCCCCCTGCCCAAAACGTTAAATGATATGTTCACAGCAGTAACTCTTCTAAGATTCTGGAATATTGCAAAAACACTATCACTAAGGGTATAAGGCAGTGGTTCTCAAACTTTTGTTTTTAGTATCTTTAGCCTATTAAAAATTATTTAGGATCTCTCCAAAGAGTTTTTGTTTATCTGAATTATATTTATAGACATTTACCATATTGGAAATAAAAACTATTTTTGAATTTGTAAACCCTCTAAAAGGGTTTCAGAGATCTCCAGGATTCTCTAGACCATACTTGGAGAACCAATGGTATAAGGCAATACAGTTATGCTTTCCCCAACACGATTTTCTCTGTTGAAGTTTTGTTATATCACTAGTTGGCATAAGAAATTAAATGGGAATTTGAGGGGAGTTTTGAGGAAGCTGCAGACAACATACAAAGGTCAGCAAATGACCCAGAAAAAGTTTAGAACCTCAGAAATGCATAACATATATACATGGTATTATAATATCAACATAATTTATCTTTTTATACCAAGATAATTCAGACATCCTTGGTATTTGGATTTTCCAGTAGGGGCACTGTACCCAACCTGCATAATGTGGAAGGGATGACTGTACATCATTCCTAATAAACAACTGTGCTCTCCATTCTAAATGGAAGCATTTCTCTCATACTTACAAAGAGGAATTTCTAAAATGTTAAATACAATAATATTGCATTGATTCAGAATTATCAGGAAAATTAGTCATTCTGTACGAATGTGTTTCCCTAATGACATCTACTTATTCAAGTATCTCTCTATATCTATATCTGCATTTTTATCTGAATCTATATCTATCTTTCTATAAAATTAACTTTCACACCCTTCCACATTACTTAAGTTTGCAGTAAATAGATTAAGCTTTTCTTGACGAGTCAGCCCCATTTGTAACTATGTCAATTATTGTGCTCTGTAGCCATGTTGTAATAGCCTCAGCATTTAGGGCTGATTGCCCTGTACTAAATGGTCCCAGATCACTGTTCTTTTAGAGCTTTTATAATTTTTAAATACTTTTTCTATTTATTTCTTTGCTGTCAAGTTAATAATTGTCACTTCTTGCTGTTATCAGTGTGTCTACCTTAGCAACTCATCTAGTTTGCTGCTTTTTATCTTCTATTGATGAGGTTATCAGATCATCAAATAATAAAAGCTTGTTAAAATTTTGTCAAAAATAAAAGTAAATATATGCTGAGTAAAAGCCTAAGGGACTCTTTGATAAATGTTTATTTTAGTGATAACTTATAAGCCCTTTTTGTTGATTTCTTTCTTTCCAGTTATGTTTTAAGTTCAATTTAATTCAACAATTTTTCACTATGTTCAGAGCACTGGCAGGCAGTAGAAGAGATAAAAAGTATACCTAAGATATAGAACCTGCCTTCATGAAGTTTATTCATTCATTCATTCAACAAACATTTATTAAGCAAGTACCACGTCCCAGGCACTATGCCAAAATAAATAGAAAATAACTAAAAGAAGGAAAGCATTGAAAGAAAGTTTCCTGTGGAAGATAGAATTTTATTTTGGGACTTAAATAAACCAGGATACTCATTTCAAGATGTCTGAAAGGCAGCTAAAGATGTGAGATTGGAAGTCAGGAAAGAGAATGAGGTAGGAAAAGTAGATTCGAGAATCATCAACATAAAGAGGGTAATTAAATCTATTCTAGTTAATGAGAACACCAAAGGGAGAGAAAAGGCCCCAGGACATGATCCTGAGGAACATATAGTTAAAGGATATGATCTAAGGACAGTCAAATAGATGCAAGAAAACTAGGAAAGTGATTTCCCAAAAAATAAAGAGACAAAAGACTATTAAGAAAGAGAGTGATCCACAATAGCAATGGCTGCCAAGATATCAAGAAGAATGAGAATTCAGGAAAGACCATTGAATTTGGCATTTAAAAGATTGTTTATAATTCTGGAGAAACCAGTTTCTGTGGAATGATAGTCGGAAGTCAGATTGTAAGGAGTTAAGAGAGTAGCTTGAATAAACTAAGATTAGTTTTGTTGGCAGGATATTACTTGGTCCTGCCAAAGATAACCACAATTTTGGGGAATTAATTTAATATTCTTTAATATTCATCTTCTGTAAATGGGAAATTGGAGGATTCCCACAAATCATCATTGTGTATCTGAATATCTGGTGGAAAAATTAGACTATGGCATAAGAAAACAAGGCTTTTTCTCTTTACCCAATATGATCTCATTTTACATGGAAAACATATCAGATTTGTTAGCCATTGAGAGGATGTGGAGGGAGAAAAATTTGGAATTCAGAATCTTTTAAAAATGAATGTTAAAAATTGTCTTTATATGCAATTGGAAAAAACTTAATAAACTATTAAATAGATTTTTTTTAATGGAGACAGAGGTAAAGTGACTTGCTTGGGGCCATACATTTAGGAAGTATTATTAGATTTGAACTCAGATCCTCTTGACACTAGCCCCAGTACTCTACTTACCCACCTATTAATTAATTATTTCAGACAGAAGGCTGAAGAAAACAAGCCCTGGCAAAAGCTAATCTGAATTTTGTGCAATAATGAGGTGTAATGAAAAGAGCACCAATTCTAAAATAAGAAAACCTAAGTTCAAATGCCACCTTTGGCATTTATGATCTTTCTTATCTTGGGTATGTTGTCCTTTCTCTGTAAAAAAAGGGAAGATAAAATGAATGGCCTCTGAATCTTTTCCAAATGTTTAAATGGCCCAATAAAAATATGCAGCCCATGGCTATCAAAGTAAACCTGAAAAAGAAGCAAAATAATACTTGAAAGGAAGCAAGGAAAAAAAAGAGTCAACAGTTTTATGCTCTTCTATTTGCATAGTCAGATTGGGAAAATAATGACTCAAAAGGACAGAAAGCACAGAATACAGCCTAAGTAGGCAGATATGACCCATAAAACTATCATTTTTTTTATTTTGTGTCATTGTTAATTGCATAATAGTAAGAATAACAATAACAACAATATTAGCCAACATTTACATATCATTTACTATGGTATTGTGTTTATTGCTTTATAAATATGATATCAATTGATAAAAGTACACCATTGAAGAAGAGAGAGATATTTAGCCTTAAGAAGAGAAGACTCGGTTAGGAGAGGGGGAGATGGTATCTATGTTCCAATATTTGAGAGGTTAATATATGAATGAAGATTTAGTCTTGTCCTCTTTGGTTATAGGGTATAAGATAAACACAGAATGTACAAAGTGCTATATGGAGGTCAGCATCCACTAAGAAAATCAGGTTAGTATTTATGGAGGGGTTGACTTATGAGTTTTATAACAAACATGTATGGGACTTCAAGAATCAGAAAAATAGTTCCAAATAGCTTTCTGTTCATTGTTAAGCCAACTGCCAAATTAAAAGAAATGTGTTATTCAGAAACAGACACTTTACTTCAGATGTGATCTGATCAGGGAAGAGTACAACAAATTTACCATATCCTTCATTCTTGATTCTCTTCCTTCTTGTCAGACTACTTAACACATATGGCTGCAGTCTGGCTCAGTGATAGGAGCTTCAGTTTTAGCATGAGAGAGCAACTGTCTTTGATGGGTAAAAGAAGTGTGGGCTATGTTTTTAGGCTTATGCCTAATGCTCAGGACTTGACCTCGGGATATTAAACGACTTAACAGTCTATGCTTCCTCTCTGATTGTGAGGGGGGAGCTGAGTTTTAGAAGAATCTCAAGATTTCAAGCTTAAAGAGCTATGGTTTCAATCTAGCCACTTCTAGGATAGAGAGTCATATCAAACTGCTTCTTTTTAATATATTTAATAGTTTATTAAATTTTTTCCAATTGCATATAAAGACAATTTTCAACATTCATTTTTAAAGATTCCGAGTTCCAAATTTTTCTCCCTCCACATTCTCGCGATGGCTAACAATCTGATAGAAGTTTCCCATGCTGCTTCTTTATAAACAGCTGCTTCTTTATAAACATCATTTATTTCTTTATTTCTTTGTTTATTTATTTGTTTGTTTGTTTTTCCAGCT
The DNA here is from genome assembly GCF_016432865.1 of Antechinus flavipes. Classification (NCBI taxonomy): domain Eukaryota; kingdom Metazoa; phylum Chordata; class Mammalia; order Dasyuromorphia; family Dasyuridae; genus Antechinus; species Antechinus flavipes. Next base: position 507,579,154 of record NC_067398.1, read on the forward strand.
GCTTCTTTATAAACAGAATACAAAAATCTACAGAGTCTTCCTACAGAGAAAAAAGTTATTTTTCTTTCCCCTTCTTTTTTTTTCCCCTGAGGTATTTGGGGTTAAGTGACTTGCCCAAGGTCACACAGCCAGGAAGGGTTAAGTGTCTGAAATTAGATTTGAACTCAGGTCCTCCTGACTTCAGAGCTGGTGCTCTATCCACTGCACCACCTAGTTGCCCCTTTTCCCTTCATTTTTCAAAGTGAACCATTCTGGTTCCGAGAACTCCTCAAAAGGTTTTTATAAGATCCCTCTTACTTAGTATTTTGGGAGGAGTGAATAGGAAGAAAGTATGGGGTCCAGGACAGTTACTTCATTACTGTGGCAAACTTTCAGTAAATAAAAGTTATCTTTATCAATGTATATCTGCACTTAATCTGCAGTTTATAATCTTTGAGAATCACTTATCACAATTACTTGCCCAGGGTTACACAACAAATGTGTCAAATGTTTGAATCTAGGTCTTTTGGTCTTTGAGACCAGCTTTCTATCCATTATGTCACTCTTTCTTGGATTCACATGCATTCTAGTAATACGCTCAGGGACACTGTGGTACATCTTTTTGAGATGTAATACATCATTCTATCTAAAATCACCAGGATTCCAAGAAGAACAAAAAAGAACTATGACTGTGGAGATGATTGCTGCTTTGACTTTCCTTTAATTCTCTGTCATTAAACTTGAACCTCAAGCCATTATTTCTTTGTTGATTCATCTGAAATCCTTTTTAAAAAAATCCTTTAGTGGTATGTGTCATCGCATTATCAAGTCAATGGTAATTAGGTTTGGCTCCTTTAGCAAATGAGATCAAATGAGATAATATTGTAAAGAGCTTAGTACAGAACCTGGCACATAGTAGGAACTATAAACTACTTGTTTTCCTCCTTCTTCACCTCCAGCACAAAGTCAGAACATTAAAGAGGCAAATAAATGGTACTGTTTTTCCTTCTCAGTTAACATAGAAAATAAGTCTGTGATCAGTCTCCTAGAGGGCTCAAAGTTTAAGTAGAAATAAAATGTATTGTTAAAATTCTGAGTTCTTCCCTCACTTTAAATTTGGCATAATAGCAAACCTAAAAAATTGAAGGGTGTGTGTATGTGTGCATAAGTATTTTTAGTGCCTAGAACGGTGCTTGGCCATAGGGTCAACATTTTAGAAATATTTGTTAATTGATTGATTGAATAAAGCAAAAAGAAAACCAAACCAGAGGTTGTTTTTGTTGCTTTTTGTTTTGGATAGCAGATTGGATTAGAAGACCTTTTGTTTTAATTTTTTCTCCTGTGATTTTATTGATATGGAGGACTCCTGGTCTGGAAAAATCATTCCACTTATGCAGATTAGCAACCCATCTGTAACTTCTCATCTTAGAATTGCCTGGGCCATTAAGAGGGGAAATGACTTTTCCATGGTCACACAGCTACTGTGTCAGTGAAACAGAACTTGAATCCAGTGCTTTCTCATTCTCTTCTGCCATCCTACCTCTCAGATGAACTCTCAGGCAGATCCAGAAAATGAGAGGTTTTTTTTTATTTAAAGATCCCCTTCAACTTTAAACTCTGTAAATCAGTATTTTCTTTCAACCAAAGTCCCAAAATTCTATAAAATATAAACTACATTTCCTCATTGTTAAAATATTAAGGAATTATGCAAAATTCTTTAACCTTGAAGTATAAAAAATGACATTCATGTTTTCCCCATACTAAATCACCAAAAAAAATTGTAAGAAAATCATCTATGTATGCTTTAGCCATTTCTAATCCTATCAATCTGAGAAGGATTAGGAGAGTAGAAACTTATTTGAGGTATACCAAAAAAAATGCAAGTCTTTGGACAGCTTTTAAAGACTGAAAATGTCAGTTTAAAAAATTGTGTGGAAAATCTTCAGAGAAAAGAAATCTCAAGAAGGATTATTGGTCACTATTTAAAAGCTATCTTCTGAGCACATATAAACAATGTGAATCTAAATGTGTATTTTATAGATTAAACATCTCAATAAATAAGTACTGGCTAGAATTGGCTTCCTGCCAAAAAAGGAGAAAATTACAAATATGGTATAATATCCAGAACATCCAATATACCATTGTCTCATAGTACCACAAAATTTAAAATGGCAATAAAACCATAGTCCTAGCTGCCTCACTTGATGTTTCTCTAAAAATATATTTCTTAAAAGAACTGTTTCTCACAAGTGCTTTTTTTCCTATAAGGTAAATCTTGTCTTCTTAGAGAATCAAGGAACATACAGCTTACTTTTTTATGTTACATCATCAGTTATCATTTATTATTTATAGTTCTGTGCCAATAATGTGCCAGGATATATACTGGTTCTCTGTTAGAGTTTACAGTTTGTAGACCATTCTAATAGAGGTAAAGCACAAGTGATGAAAAGCCAAATGTAACCTGGCCAGAGAGCTGTCAAAATGGCAGGTATCAAATGAATAAATTGTCATAAAAACTTAAATCATGGCCATATTCCACAGTTGATTTGTTCAAGAAATTAGTAAAAATTAGGATAGAAAGATAGAATCTAGTGAGAAAGTTATTGAAGAAGAAATAGATAAAATCAAAGGTAGATCTGGAAAGGATTTTACTGTTCAACTAAATGACAAGACCATGAAAAAAAGGATGCAGAGATGTCTAAGGAAACCTAGTTTGGAGTTAGGAAGGGATATTTGCAGTAAGGAAAACTATCCTTTAACATGTTTATGTATGTGCACATGCATATGAATTATTCTTTTATGCTAGCTGGGAAAAGTTTTGAGGACTGTATCTTTAAATCTAGAATATAAACTGTTAGGTGTAGGAAGAAATTTTCTGCAGGAATTATAGTTTTATAGCAGAACTTCTGATATTGGTCCCAAGTGAAAGAACACTGGATCAAAAAGCTTTTTAAGCAAAGGACATTTCCCATTCCTGAACATTTGCCCCTCCTCCTGTCCTTAAGAAAAATTCAAGTTTAACAGTGAACCCTGAAATGGCTATGATGGTAGAGACAGGAAAACTGAAAACCAGGGAAAAAGTGTACACAAATGGGATAACATCAAATGAGATGACATGAATAGGAAGGAGGGCTGGTAAGACAAATAAGAACTAGAATGAAGGAGCGTCATAGCATGTGAAAACCTGATTCAATAAGACAGTAAGATTGATGGTCTCATTTACCACTTAGATAGAACTTTTATATAAATATATAATTTCCTGTATTTGCTTTTCGTATTGGTGCTCTGGTTAAACTGACATCACTTTAGTAAGCAAAATTTAATACAACATAGTCATTCTTGGCTTCCCTTTGGAATTGCTGTCAGCTAAATATGAAGAATTGAAAGAAAGCTAGGAAGACTTGCATGAACTGATGAAAAATGAGGAGAATCAAAAGAACAATTTATCCATTATACAATTTTTAATTAATTCAGTGATCAGTCATGACTTCAGTATACTGATTGAGAAGCATGTTTCCAATCAATCAGCAAGCATTTGTTAAATAATTGCTTTGTGTCAGGTGTAGACAGCTAGATGGCAGAGATACAAATACAATTAAAGAGACATTTTCTATGGGAGAGGAACTTATATTCTGATGGGGGAGACACAAAATACTTATAAATATATTCAAAGAGGTACTACAAATATATATGACTGAGTATTAGAAAGAGGTAATAAGGCTGTATTATACTTACTGTTTCAGATATGACTATCGTGCTGATTTATTTTTCTTGTTAATTCAAGGGAGGAATCTACTGAGGGGTATATATAGTAGAGTTGGAGAATCTTCTTCATTTGACATTGATGTCAAAAAAACAAAAGAACATCAATAAAATTTAAAATTATTATAAAGATGATTCTATGTTGATCAATAATCTTCCTTTCCTATTCCTTTTCAATTCTTCCTTTTCCTTATTTTCTATACAATTTTCTCTTAGTTTTTTATTCATCTTCTTTTAAGATTTTTTTAAGCAATCTATAATTTTCAGCACATAGCACATTCCACAGTGTGGAAATTTCTTTTGCCAAATAATACAAGTATGCATCGAAGGCTTTACTTTAAAGATTGTTCTTCAATGAGGGAAGTGGGAATCACACATCAATTTTTTGGAACAAGAGATATTGTTAAAAATAAAAATATACATATTTGTAATTCCTAAAGGAGACTGTCTTTCCTATGGTGGCCCCTTTCATTTCAAGTATTTGTAATTTCATCAGTGTGGGATTATAGTAGAGAGTTTTTATGAATTCCTGTAACTGAAAAGAATTATTTGGTGGTTATATTCCTGATGATGAGCCACCAGATTTAGCTAGGTAGGTTCTTGAGTGACAGAACACAGTCTTTCTGTAAACTCATATTCAAACCTTTTTCATCTTTGGTGGAAATTGTCTGAGCTCAAGCTCAGATATCAGACCTTCATCCTGAGGTTCTGTTCTAACAGGGTTTTTCTATTCATAATTGAGGTAAAATAATGGGGAAAGCCACCAATTGTAATTTACTTCTGCAGTTATTTTTAAAACCCTGTGAAATGTGACATTGCTTCTTTCCCTGGCTTGTCAGTTCTACTTGCATTGCTCTGTTTTGTTACAATGCCTTTTTCATCCTAGGTAAGCAAGAATGGTGCCAGTCATAGTATCAGTGTTTTGGAGCTTTTCTTGTGCCAAATGAATTGAGATTTCTCCTGCTTTGGGTTAATATGTAAGCAGTGATATTACAATTGCAGTATGGAACTGAGGTGTTTTGTTTTGAATCGAGGTTATGTCACATGAATTCAAATAAATTGGATGCAGTCAGGAAAAGGATAACAAAACAAATCAACCCCCAGAAAGAAAGGGATAAAAAGAAATCACACTCCATGAAAAAGTTTAGGTTCTGGGTGCATGTTTTTCAGTCAGAAAAAAAAAAAAGACTTTTCTTTAAACATCTTGTTCCTTCCAGGTGGAAGAAGGAAGAGTCTGACAAGTAAAATGTTAGTTCTTTTTTTGTGCAAGATAGAGGTATTAAAGGATGCCATTTTTGAAAGGGGAAAAAATGGGCAGGAAAAAATAATTATGATTCTTTCAACCAGGGTAGAGATTGCTTTTTCTCATTATAGCATTACTATTCAAGTTACCTTCTCCAAAACACTTCATTTAGTTCTCAAAGATACAGCAACAGCATCTATAGATTCTGTTAAAAAAAAAAGCCTGATAAAATAGGCATTAAACCACAATGCAACATTGCACTACATAACAGAAGAGGATACTTTCTAGATTATAGGAGAATTGAAGTAAATATTGGACCAAGTCTGGAATCAGATACTTTATCCCATAAGCATCATTTGGCTATGTACTCATGTTTTGTATTGTTAATGCAAAGAAGAGTTCTTGAATTCATATTATGGAGGCTATATAAAAACAATGCAAGTTGCAAGTAGCCATCAAAAAGTGGTAAATAAATCAATGTCATAGAAATAATCCAACTCTGAAGATATTGAGAAGGCATAGAGATTATGCATAAAGTTGGATTAGTAGTTTGATATTTCATGGGATTGGTGAAATCCTCCCAGAGATCAAATTAACTGTCAATATACCCATGAGACTACCAAAGGTTCTTGAAAAGTCTCCAGTTGGACTCTACAGAATTCTGTGAGGAACTGCCATATCTTTCAATAGAATTTTTATAGAGATATGTGTGTATATACACATATACATGTACATATGCAAACAGATACATATATACATACACACATTATGTATGTGTGTATATATATATTTGATTGAAACAATAAAAGGAAAATCTTTAGTCTATGTTACTTACTGTGGTAATATTGTTCCATTAAAATGGAGCTATGGCTTGTGTCTACCTTAGGTATATGGTACTGTGGAAAGAACACCTGGGTTCAAATTCCACTTTTGATGGCTATCACATGTTTGACCTTGGGCAAATCACTTAAGACGGCTGAGGCATGTTGGGCTAGGTAGTATGTATAGTCCCTTCTTGTCTACATGTAAAATAATTAATGGAGAATATAGGTAATAGTAGTAAATGCAGATGGATTCATTGCTAGGATGAATTTGTTAGCAACTAGAATGAATTGATTTAACTGTTGGTCATTGTCTAAATGAATAGAACAAGGGGGAAATTATTTAGAGGTTGTACTTTGGAACTAGCTACAGGTTTCTGATATGTACATCACATATATTCTTTGGTAACTGTGTATTCTTTTGTCTAAATCAGAGCAGATATTTTATATTCAATGAATATAGGTGACAGTATCAGGTAGTGGATAGAAATGTAACCTCAGAGTGAGGAATCCATCCATTTGATAAACATCAATACTATGTGTCAGACACTGTGCTAAGCTCTAGAGATACAATTAATAAAGACAGTCCCTGCTCTCAAAGAGCTTAAAATCTAAAGTGGGGAGGAGGTATAGTAAAAGAAGGAAGGAAAGCAGCAGGAGAGATGATCCAGAGGACACTGTCATCTTTTATCATGGAGTTGAAACCAGACAAAGAAGCAAATAAAGGATGGAGAAAATCCCAAAGTCCAGTGTCGCCATCTCTAAAGAAAGGCTTTGGGACGAGTTTGATATTCTATCTTCTAGCCCTTCTATTAGACAGGAGAAGAGGCTGAGGGAGATTGCCAGTCAGGAGGTGATAAGATTAGAGATAATGAGCTTAACTCAGGAGGGACATCTTGTTCCATGGAGTTGAAAGCAGTAAGTTGAAAGCTGGAGAACAGAATGAGCCAAAATGTCCATTTTCTGCCCTCTATAAAGGAGGCTGTTAGGAAGCGTTTGATATTTCACCTTTCTGCCCAGGAAGAACTGATATCCAGTCCAGTCCTTAGCCTAGTGATATAGTCAGCCAATCAACAACCATTTATTAATTACCTACTATGTGCCAATTTCTAAGGACAGAAAGAAAGGCCAAAAAAAAGGGGGGGGGGAAGGAAAAGAGAAAAAAACCTCCTTTTTCTCAAAGAGCTCACAGTCTAGTAGGAGAGCTAATAATAAGAAGAATTAGCAGCTAGGTGGAGCAGTGGATAGAGTAGTGGTCCTAAATTCAGGAGGACTTACCTTCCTGAGTTCAAATCCTGCTTTAGAGACTTACTGGCTGTGTGATCTTGTTCAAGTCACTTAATAACACTCTTTGCTTCAGTGTTCTCATCTGTAAAACGAGCTACAAAAGGAAATGACAAACCTCTCCAGTGTCTTTGCCAAGAAAAGGGGTCACAAAGAATTACATATGACTGAAAAAGTGACTGAACAACAACAGCAAGTATTTAGTACTTTAAGGTTTGTAAAGTACTTTATATTTTATATACACATATTATGTACAATAAATGTTTATTGAAGATATTATTTAATCCTCACAACCACTCTTTGAGGTAGGGACTATTGGTATCCTCACTTTAAAGATGAGGAAACAAAAGTTGAGAGTAATTAATTGACATATACAAGTTTATGCAACTAAAAGATTTATTTCAGATAGAGTCTGAACTCAGGTCTTCCTGACTCCAACTCTAGTGCCTTAACCATTATGCCATCTTACTATTCAGTTACCAGCCTTGAACTAACTTTGTCATAGATAGATTTGAGCATCAAATGAAGAAATTTACCGATTTTGATTTGTTTTTTTTAATTGTATCTCCAGAGCTTAGCCCAGTTTCTGACACACAGTAGTTGCTTAATAAATATTTATCAAATGGATGGATTTCTCACTCAGAGATTAAATCTCTTTCTACCACCTGACATTGTCACTATATTCATTGAATATAAAATATCTGCTCTGATTTAGGCAAAATTTTGGTAAGAGTGCCTGGAATGTTGCAATAAACATAGAGCAAAGAAAAGCTAGAGATGGATGTCATTCAATTCTCTAGAAAAAATGCTAGATTGCCCAGGAGATATTCTAACACTCCTTAGTTTTCTTCCTCAGCTGCTAGAACCCTTCTCTTCTTAAAAGTCACTGGTGGATACAGATCTATGCCATACAAAGCCATCTGGGCCAGGAGGCCACAGCTCTATCAAAGGGGAACTTGAATACAGATTTATCTTTTTCACCTAAACTCACCAGATGACCCAAATTCTCACAGCTGCAGATATAATTCCATGAAGAATTGAGATTCTTTTAAACTGTTTTCAAGTGAAAAATCTGGATGCTGTTTGATGGCATGGGGTGAGCCCAAAGACTTAGGCTGTTGCAACTATAAAAGAATGGAGCAGATGTTAGTCAAAAGGCCAGATTCCCAAATAAATCATCTGCCTGTTGCATTTCTTAGAGTCAGGAAGAAGTGAGTTCAGAGTCTACCTGAACTAAATCTATTAGTTGCAGAAACTTGTATAAGTCAATTAACTACTCTCAGCTTTTGTTTCCTCATTTTTAAAGTGAGAATAACAATAGCCCCTACCTCACAGAATGGTTGTAAAGATTAAATAATATCATCAATAAACATTTATTATACATAATACATGTATATAGAATATAGAATATTTTATAAATCTTAGAGTACTAAATAATTGCTGTTGTTCAGTCATTTTTATTTTTAAAAAGCAGGGAGATGATTACCTAGGTTTTTGAGACACATTACCCTCAAACCCCTCTGAATGTGACTCATGGATCAGTCAGCAGCCAAGCACAAGCTGTTGGAGTTCTGAAGGTGGAGGGGAACAGGTACTCCGGGGGAGGAGGGGACTCACACTGCAGAGATGGGGGTGGAAGGCTGAAAGCATCACGCAGGTTCTGATGGCGCACATTTTTGTGTGCCTCAACCTGCAGTTAGTCTGGCCTGCGGGGGAGAAGGGGGGCGGGCACACAGCCGCCAGAGAAGCATCTTGGATTCCTGCTGCTTTGCTTTAGCTGTTAAAGGCCATAAAGTGGAAACAAACCTGCTCTGTGAGCGAGGAAAAGATTTTTTTTTCTTCATACTGTCTGGGATTTTCAAGCTCATAAACATCAAATGCCATTCATAAATATTTATAATTCTGGGGCTGGAAGTTTCCCAGCCTATGTTTTCACAAAGGAGCATAACTTAACAGATAATAAAAACAGTGTATTTGGCTGTAATCGGATGAAACAGTGGCCTGTAGTCAGCCTTGGGTGGAATTCTCACTGCCTGGCTGCAATCATTAGCCTTGGGAAGAGCTGGACCAAATGGATGGAGATATGAGGGGGAGGTAGTACCAGACATTATATTGCAGAATCAGGGTCATACTTTCCTGTACCACCTTTTCCTTGTCAATGTATACAGGCCTGCATCCTGCCTAAGTGATGGAGAGCTCTTTTGCTATCTATTTTACCTAATTTCTAGGTTACCTAGGTTCCAATCTCTGTCTTCTCACTATCTGTAGCTCTAAGCCAGACATAGATTTTACCAGATAAGCCAAAGGAACCTTAAAAGAGGCACGCTAGAGCCATGTCCTGGTGATTATTACATTTTCAACGTGAGCATTCACATTTTGGAAATGAGAAAATGCTATGTATAAATCTGGGTTTGGTTTATTGTTTAATGGTTTCAGCATATTAGAGAGCTGGTCAAGAAACATTTGTCAGCACACAAATGGTTAAAAATTCCTGATAGAGAAGTTCTCCAAGCTCCCTACCCACTCTCAATCTTTTATCTCAGATGAAATTCTTCCTTTGAACTGATTACTGGGATTGACATTTCAGAACTGTCAGTTTTGCATTCCTGCTCTAAGGATATCTTATACTGAAAAACAGGTACCAAACATCCTACTTTTTTTCCCCTGGCAGAATGTTTTCAGTCCTGTCTGACTGAATTATCCAACAACACAGAGCCATGGATTTAAACCACAGAGAGCAACTGCTCTAGTAGTGAATAGTGATGGAGACCTGAGAACTAGTAGAACTAGTGGGTATATGGTGGGAGAGGGAATAAAGGAAGGAGAGGGAGCACCCTCTTTTTCTCCTTCTACAAAATCTGATTCCTGAGTCTGTGTCATAGACTGAGATAATGGCAGGTCTTGAAAATGGATTCTGTGCTTAGAAATGAGCTTTGTGTATAGTTTTCTCAAGGGAAATGGAGAGCTTTTATTTGGAATGCTAGACAGCTACGCGTTTGATATTTCAGACGCAGGTTGGAGGGGTGAGATGATTAATGGAACTGAGCTTATGAGCTCCAGATAAAAAGGATCAGATGGGGGAGAGATGCAGATATAGATCAAGTAAGGCAGACAGGCTGTTATTAGACTGGTCTGTTAGGAAAGTAAGACCTGTGGTTAACCGGAAGCAGATTAGAAGTTCACAGTTTCATAAACAGTCCCCAAATACAAATCACATCTCTCTTGTCCTTTCTGTGAAGATGGAAGCTCACCATCATCAGTTCCACAAAGCTAATCCTACCTAGGAGATAGTCCTCTAGCTCCATTTTCTGCTCTCTCTCTCTCTCTCTCTCTCTCTCTCTCTCTCTCTCTCTCTCTCTTCTTCTTCTTCTTCTTCTTCTTCTTCTTTCTTTTTCTCTCTCTATAATGTGAAATGTTACAAGTGAGAAGCTGTGATTCCCAAACTTAAGACAGGTTTTTATGAAATAAGGCACTTGATAAAAACAAGGCAGGATTTTTTTTTTTTTTTGCATTATGGGATTATTTTTTCTAGCAACATAAAAGACTTAGACATAACCTGAAGCGTTTTCTCTTAGCTGAAGGATTAGCAAGCCTGTGTTTTTAAAGTCCCTTTTAAAAGGATTCTATTTCCAAGTATTTAAAAAATTTATATGGATGCACTGGCAAAAAATAATGAACTATATTAATTTACTCTGTTGTTATGAAATCTTGCATTATGCAGCTGGGTCTTTACCCTATTCCCACCCCAGAGGATTTTCACTTCAGTTACATCATTTGGTTGGTGTGAAGTATTTTGTGAATGAAAAGTATAACTTAGCTATGTCCTCCCATGATACAGATCCAATACCACCATAGCTCCTTATCCTATGTGACTCCTCCCCATAAAGCTTCCATTCAAATACACCAGAAGTCTTGCTCTCCTTTTAGTAACTCAGAGATGGCAGTGTAAGACTTAGGCTGACCATCTGTTATCTTTTTTATGCCATTTTTATTATTTGCCTATGATGTGGTCTTTTGTGAAAACATAGGCTGGAAAGCTGACATTCTCAATATATTATATTCCTACTTTTTTCAGTTATCTCTACCCTCAATAATGTAATTTATGCCAATAATGTAATTATTGTACAAATTACCAATGATAATGGGATCTATTTATGGCCATCATGGATCTTTTAAAATTTTTATTTGTATTCTTAATCTAAACATCAAATAAAAACATTTTCATATAGATAGTAGAATTTTAAAAGATTATTCAGGAAACTAGTCTATTGAATCTATAGAATACAGCTTACTTTTCCTGTTAAGTACATATTGAATTCAACTTGTAGTTTTAAAAGCAGTCTTGCTTGTTTATATTTTTTTCTGGTCTCTCTGCTGATTTTTTTTTTCTCTTCAATTTAAAAAAAAGATACTTCATTGACCCTTCTTTATGGTCATTTTTTTTTCTTCCATGTTTCCTTCCATTTTTCCTTCTTTTCATGCCCCCAATCTCTCCTTCCCTTCTTTCCTTTCTTTTCCTATCCCTATGTCCTCTTGCCCTCCTACACCTTTGTTGAAAAAGAGAAAAGTCAAGCAAAATAAATCCCTATATTAATTAGTAGTAAAAATTTAAATCTTACCCTATATCTCAAGCCTGTTCCTTTTTGTTGGGAGGTGCTTCATCATTAGTTCTCTAAAATACAGTCAATCATTGTGTAGATCAAATTCTTTATCTTTCAAAGTTGTTACATTTCTTTTAAAACTTTTTAAAAATAAAGTTTTTCTTCTATTTCTTATTTTTTACATCCCTGCAAGAGAACTACTGAAATGTAGCAATTAAGGTGTAGCAATTAATTTGAGAGTGCCAGTTATGTTTTGATAGATTGATCCCCAAGTTTTTTAATGCATTTTGTCGTTATTTTGAATGTTATTTCCCTTTATATTATTGTTTTTTGGACTTATTGTCATGTAAAAATGATGTTGATTTTTCTGGGTTCATTTTGAAGCCTACAAACTTGCTGAAGCTATTAGTGGTCTCAATTAATATCTTTGTTAATTTCTTAAGATTTCCTAAATTAACCTTCTTATCATCAAATAGGGATATTCCCCCCCACCTTTTACTATATTTATGCCTTTAATTTATTTCTTTTCTCTCAGTTCTACTTCTAGCATTTCTAGAACTGTATGAAACAGTAGTGAGGAGAGTATATATTCTCCCTAACACCTACATTTTTGGGGAAAACTTGTAGTGTATACATTATATATGACATTAAAACTATCCATCTATACATATACTTAGAGTCTTTTAGCATAAATGATGTTATAGTTTTTCAAAGGATTTTTTCCCTCATCTCTTCAAATAATCACATATTTGGGAATGTTTTAAAGTTGTTTTTCTTATCAAGTTTTTAATCATTGTATAAATTGTTCTCCAGTTTCTGCTTACTTCCCTCTGCATCAGTTCTTACATGTCTCCTCAGATTTCTTTGAAACACTGCATTTCATTTTTCTTTAGGATATAATAGAATGTGTTCTTGGGATATCCGATTATGTTCATATATCATAATATATTTAGTCATCCCTCTATAGAACAGACTATCACTATGAGTCTTTTTATTATTAATTTTTTTATTACAAAAAAGTTTATTGGGAAAGATTATTTGCCAGTTAATTTTACATGAGAGGCCATGATTTGAAATGACATAATTTGAAATGAAAAAAATTGTGTTAAAAAGAAGCAATTTTGAACTATGAAAGTATTGCATTTTCTGAAAGCAATTCAGCCAAATCTCTTCCTATTTTCAAACCTAAACCTAATTTGCTATCTACTTACAACACATAAACTTAATTCAATCATCTGTTTGTCTAGCTACATGTTATAGATTGAGCAATGGCCATTTTCCACGCACTTTGTTTTTTATGCTGTGGATAGAATTATTACTGTGGATTCTACTAAGGATGGTTTATAGTATTTCAGTGCTCAGTGAAGTTAGTTGTCATTTGTCCTTGGTTATTGAAAAGGGCCAGGACATAAGGGAGGTAATGCTTTGACATGCAAGTGAGTTGGATTTAAGTGAGGGTCACCTCCAGAACCATCTGACTCCAATGGCAAGATATAGATCAGGAGGACTAGAGATAGTCCTCCAATGAAAATAGTACATTGTCATCTATGAATAAGATCATTTATGGAAACCCATTATCAATTGGAAATACTTTGCATCTTATCTTTTCATGACCCTGGTAACAGTGATCACCTATTTTAATGGTTCCTTTGCTGTGACAGCTGTTCTCACATTACACAATTTTGGTGACTACCCTTTTGTCATTGTTTTAAGGGGACTGAGGAAGTAACTCCCACCAAGTTTTTGGCGTAAAAGACTGAAGAAAGGAAAAGTGGGTCTCACCAAAATGATCAGCCTAATTCTTTGAGGGATGATTGGAATGTTGAATTATCAATAAACTTACAGTTTCAGAAGATTTATAGCTAACATTTTCATAAGACTCTAAGGTTTACAAAGTGTCTTACACACTTCTCATTTTATTCTTTAAAATGTCCTATAGTATTTGTAATAAGGTTTTCTAGCGAGATAGTTCCAAAGGGATGCCTATTGACCTGGATTTAGAGGCTTGGGGAGAAGAAGATTTTACATAGGCATAATATGTTCTTGCAATGTCCCTGCAAACACCACACTTCATTGTTGCAAAATGTACTAATCTTGAGGAATAAACTCATAATGTTCCTCTGGAGGGATTTTAAAGTGAGTATAGGGATCTATGAAGAAGAAAAAGATTATTTGAACAATAGGGAAGAAATTAAATGTAAAGGTGAAACTAATATGGTAACCATTTTTTAAATCCAATTAAATTCTAACGAGAATTTTAATTATAGCAGAAATTCTTAACCTAGGATCCATGGATTCCCCATGTATCTAGAACTATGTTTCAAAAGTCAGTGACCTTGGATTAGAAAAGAAAAGTTATCTTTTAATTTTCATTAATCTTTGTTGTCTTTATAAACTTATGTATTTTTATGCATTCAAAAATACACTGAAAAGAAAACTTCATTAGACTGCCTAAAAAGTCCATGACACATCAAGGTTAAGAACCCCTGGGATAATATAAATGAGGGAGTTGGGTATCTACATTTTTCAAGTCAGATTTTGTGATTATGTTCTAGAAAATAGGTCTGGGAAAAGGAATTTCTTAGGAGAGAACATCTATTAAAAAAATCTTTACAATTATACACCTCTACCCTATTCCCCCCACACAAATTTTCTTATCACTTAAAATTTCCCAAATTGTGGCTATTTGCTTTTTATTTTAAGCCTGAATTTTAAGTGAGGCACCTGAAATGCTCTTCAATTACCCTTTTTGGAAGCAGCATACTAGCTTGCTATGGAAACAGGCAGCAAATACTATGAAGACACAGGAAGACTTTTAACAATCACCTACCTAACTAGTTATTTAAATTCACCTCTCAGAAGAGGCCTTGTATGGATTTAAAGTTGATTTCAACAAGTATTTATTAAGCATAAGCTTTGTGCAAGGCAGTAGGAATCTGAAGACAAAGGGGGGGAAAGTCCTTGCCTGCAAGGAACTGCCCTTATTTAGTGTGAACTTGGACAATCATCTGGCTTTTTTGAGTGTTCTCACTTTCTATGTAAAATAAGGAAGTTGAACTAAATAGAGCTATAAGAATATTCCAAAACTAAACCTAGTTCATTGTATTGGGGAGAAATTTCCAAAGATATACAAGTGCAGGATAACTTGAGCAGGGAGAGCCCAATGCCGTACTAATGAAGTCAATCAGGAGGCAAGTAGTATAGTTGCATTTTTCCTTATTTCATCCTGAATAGAAAAGATGATTTTTCAGTGACTTAAGAAGCACTAGTAGCTATTTCTAATTTAAGATTTCAAAGTTTTAAGAATTAATTAGGTTAGTGTTTTTAAGGGGTTTCCCCCTCATAGAAATCCAGAATCTTTGGCCAGTGATTGACTTAAAGTAACTAGAGTAGATTTAATTAGCAGGAAATTCCACCCATCGTGTGGCTCAATTCATTCAGTATATTATATGAATAATACTTCTTTGAGGGGCTTAATTTGACCATGACTTCCCAATTCATCCAAGGAAATAAGTAACATTGACACAAATACCCAGAAGTACAGGGCAGCAGAAGCACAGCATGTTCTGTTCAGCTATTGCAAGTTCTTGGCAGATGAGCTAAAGATACGGCCACTTTTAACCCAAGTTTGTGGTACAATGACAATCTGCTGTCCCACAAGGGACACCGGAACTTCCTGGCATTGAGTCAGTCAGCCATATGCTGAGAGACCTGGAGGCCAGCAGGGCACCTGGCAATCACAGCCCCATTATCCAGTGCTTCTGTCCATATTTCCAGAGTTTAAGAAAGGCCTTCTTAGATAACAGTTGTCACTTAGAAGTCTGCAAAATATTACTCTGTCAAATACATAATTTGTGGAAGTTCTCTCCCAAAACCTGGCCCCTCTATTTTCACATTTGGCAAAAAGGAGTGAAAAGTCCATTAGAACGTTAATCTTCCTGATTATCAACATTGAACCTTAGGTTTGAGAGCAATTGATAGATGCTTCTCATTTAAGTTTGAGGACAGTAAATAGATTTGTAAAAATATTTAATTTTTTCATCAAATATGGAGTCCCAGGAGTTTTCTGATTAATGTTTAAAAGTAGATTTGAATAGAATCAGAGCATCTCTTTAAATTCAGGGATAAATAGTGTCCTTTTGTAAGAGGATTATATGAGTTGAGAACAGCATAACTGATATACTTTGGGGGAGAGGGGTGAAGGAAGAGAAGGCAACCAGGGTTGTCCAAGTTCATATAACTAACAAGTGTCTGATGGCAGATTTGAACTTAGGGCCTTCTGACCCCAGGGCCAATGCACTATTCACTGTCCATCTATCACTTTCTAAACTCTTGACAGTCAACAAAACAATAAATCAAATCTGATTTATTACATTTACTCTTACTGAATATTTAATAATCAGCTCCAATCAAGCCCTTGACTGAGTCCCATTCAACTGTTATAGAGTAGTTGCTTATATAAGTTGAGGAACTAGCAGAATATACTTTAAAAAAAAAACGTAGAAATTGAGTTGAAGTTAGTGAGGAGTATGATGAGGTAATTATTTAGTTTTATCTCCATATTATATAGGTATTTACAATATCAAAATAAAACTAAATTTGATTAATCAGTTACTGATCTATTTTAAAACTAGATTTTCTGGAAGGATATTAAATGAAGGTCATATTGCCTTAGTGTTTGGCTACTGGGCCTAGTCTCACTAACTGGAAAAGAAGAAAGAATTTGGTATAATGGATTAAGAACCAGACCTGAATTCCAGTTGCACATCTGCCATATCTGGCAATTTACGTGCCTTCCTTGTGCCCTGGAAAGTCTCTAAGATGATAAATTACAGAGAAAGTTTTAATCATCATTGGTACAAAGAGGGGGTTCCCTAGACCAGTGAAATCCTAAGTCCAGTTTCAACTCCCCCTCCAAAAATGTCTTTTCATTTATTCAAATCATATGACACTATGAAAGAGTGTTCCAAATCATTATTGATCAGAGAAATGCAAATTAAGACAACTCTGAGTGAGTAGCCACTACACACCTGTCAGATTGGCTAAGATAACAGGAAAAAATAATGATGAATGTTGGAGGGGATGCGGGAAAACTGGGACACTAATGCATTGTTGGTGGAGTTGTGAACGAATCCAACCATTCTGGAGAGCAATTTGGAATTATGCCCAAAAAATTATCAAATTGTGCATACCCTTTGATCCAGCAGTGTTTCTATTGGGCTTATATCCCAAAGAAATACTAAAGAAGGGAAAGGGACCTGTATGTGCCAAAATGTTTGTAGCAGCCCTATTTGTAGTGGCTAGAAACTGGAAAATGAATGGATGCCCATCAATTGGAGAATGGCTGGGTAAATTGTGGTATATGAATGTTATGGAATATTATTGTTCTGTAAGAAATAACCAGCAGGATGAATACAGAGAGGACTGGCGAGACTTACATGAACTGATGCTAAGTGAAATGAGCAGAACCAGGAGATCATTATACACTTCGACAACGATATTGTATGAGGACATATTTTGATGGAAGTGGATTTCTTTGACAAAGAGACCTAACTAAGTTTCAATTGATAAATGATGGACAAAAGCAGCTACACCCAAAGAAAGAACACTGGGAAACGAATGTGAACTATCTGCATTTTTGTTTTTCTTCCCGGGTTATTTATACCTTCTGAATCCAATTCTCCCTATGCAACAAGAGAACTGTTCGGTTCTGCAAACATATATTGTATCTAGGATATACTGCAACATATCCAACATATAAAGGACTGCTTGCCATCTAGGGGAGGGGATGGAGGGAGGGAGGGGGAAAAAATCGGAAAAGAAACGAGTGCAAGGAATAATGTCATTATAAAGTAATCATTAAATAAAAAATAAAAAAAAATCAAATCATATGACACACAGCAACCATCTTTCATAACTCTAAATTAACTTCAGTTCAGAGGCCAAGAGATTTTTGTTTCATTTACCTATTAATTCATTTTTCTATTTCATTAAAAAATATTGCTTCGAGAACTTACAGAATCATAAAATCACAGAAACATGCAGCTAGGGGTGACCTTAGAAAGCTAATCCCCTCATTTTACAGTTGGGGAAATTGGACCCCAGAGAAATAAAATTATTTAACTAGATTCACATCTTTGTTAGTGACAGAATAGGACTAAAACTTGAATGACTTGTTTCTTAGCCAAATGACCTTTACCTAAAGCTATGTTACTCTCACTGAGGACTGATGAAGAAATACCAAGCAAATTCCAAACTTTGACACTGATATATAATTGAAACCCTAAATCACTGGTTTTGAGCACTGTCATCAATTCAGTGAATTCCTTTTGGAAATGTAGCTTCTTATTCATCTTCCATATTTAAACTTTTAATTTAGAGAACAAACTACTTCATCCTAAAATTTGAATATCTTGAAGTAAAAACTTTATATGGGCAGGAAAATCATGGGTTTGCAAGGTGGTATAGTGGAGAGAGTGTCAAGCATGGAGTCAGAAAGACTCATCTTCCTGAATTCAAACATGGCCTCAGACACTTACTAGCTATGTGACTGTGAGCACTCTGTTGACCTCAGTTTCCTCATCTGTAGAATGAACTGGAAAACTAAATGGCAAACCACTCTCGGATCTTTGCCAAGAAAGTTCCAAACAGGGTCACAAAGAATCAAACAAAATTGAATAAGAACGATAAAAAACATAGGAATATAGTATAATGATCAAATCTAATCCTGTCACTATCAGTGCTCATTTTATCTGTGTCCACCAGGTAATTTGGTTTCTTCAATTTTGCCTTTAGTTGTTCTCTTTTTTTAAGTCTATTTCTATCCATCAAACCAGTGAGAGCTGTCTCTCAGGCCTCTGGTCCAGTTTCCAATAATTCCAAGAAACACTACCATTTTTCAGGTTCAGGTTGAAATTGTTTCCATACAGATAGTTCTCCAATACTCTAAGCTGGTAACTATGTTCTTCTTGGTCCTTTTACACATAGTTATTTTTTCCCAATTAGTTTCTTTCCTACATATTTAGCTATAATCATCTTTAAGAATATGTGGAATAGGTGACTTATTTGTTGTAATTTCCCCCATTACTTGAAATCATATGAAAAAGAACAGTCTTCCATACCACAATAAGAATTTTGATAGAAATGTCTCTGAGAGAGGTAACATTAACGTAAATATGTTTTTAAGTATATTTACATATATAGTATGTATATATGTACATATGTAATGTTTATACACATACATGCACACATATTTTATATATATATACATATATATATATGTAGGCAATGGATTCTTTTCTAATAGTAGGTTTTAATGGGGATGTGGGAAGGGTAAAAAGAGGAGACATCAAGAGGTTACTGGTCTACCTCAGAGTGGGAAAAAGGTAGGAAAACCCTGCCAAAATTTCAGGTAAACAGGTACTAAAGACAAGATTTGCTTACTGAGTCCAGCAGCACTAGTTCTGAAGTCAGAGAACCTAATTTCAAATTCTGCATCTGACACTGTCTAAGTGACATTAAGCAGTTTCCTCATCTGTAAAATGTAGGGATGGAGTCCAATGGCCTTTCTAGCTAAGACCTAAGATTCCATGCACAGGGCTACTTAATTTTAAATCAGCTGCACACAGTAGGTGCTTAATAAATGTTTGTTGAGCTGAATTTAATTGGATTTCTAAATTGCTCTCTTCCAGCTTCTGTCATGAAATATTTTGGCTTGGTATGAATCAGTCAACACTCAATCAGTTTGTGTGGGTTCTGCTTTATGAGGTATTCCCTTTCTTAGGAAAAATAAACAGTCCCCTGGGCCTATTACTAGTTTAAATAATAGTTGAAGAAATACCTAATTAAGAAAGCAAATCAGCTACTAAAATATCACAATACACAACTTAAAATTAACACTTATCATTATTGTTAGTAGTAGTACTAGTTTGATTATCCATGTCTTGTTCCTCTACATTAATGTGGGTGATTGAGGGTTGGCAGGATATAATTTTCTCTTTTCTTTTGGAAATTCTTGTAATTCAAGAGTATTTTGAAGTCTTTATTTTATCAGGCCCTTCTAGAACAGATTCTATTGCCTTTAAGATTTTTTTTTTAATTTTCAGAGAAGAAAAAAATAACATTTCTACCAGCACAAGTTCTGTGGCCTATAGGATACCTTTCCATATCACTACCTGTTTGTGCTCATTCCCTCATGAAATTACTTAGCATTACTCTGTATTTATTTATTTGTGTATGTGTGTATTTTGTTCCTCCTCCAGTAGAATATAGGCCTTTTGAGAGCAGGGTCATTTTTTTTTATCCTTTTATTCCAAGTACCTAGAATCTGGCACATGGAAAAGGCTTCATAAATGTTTATTAAATCACATACCCTCACTAAGTCAGCTTAGTAGCAATAATATAATTTCTACCTCAAGCCTAGGATCCTGGATTCAATGTGTTATTTGTTAGTAAGACAATGTCACTTTTGTTCCTTTCAGAGTAACCTGAAGAGAAGAGGCAGCAGGGAAATGCACAAAGAAAAGAAAACATTTAACCAGGTAAGTAAAGGCTAAATTTTTACTGATATGAATGGAGAAATCCTTTAATTTCAAATCTTTTTTGAAAGTGTTAACTATCAAAAATATAAACAAAAAAACGTTCATCTTAGCTCTTTGAAGGTATTAGACTCATTCAATTTCTGTTGTTTCCTTTTGTGGCTATAATTAGTCGATAATTTTATTCATGAAAGAAAAAATACTATTTTGCAACTAAACATCATTGAAGCTCACGAGGCTGGAAGGACTGAAAATTGGTGTCCAAGCATTGGTTATTGTTCCCTTGGTTAACAAGTATTTTGGCATCAAAAGTAGTTCACACAGTCTATCAATAGCTCCCATAACTTTATAGGCAATTGTGAAACACATAGAAGCTGCCCTATGCATTAATCATTGTTGATTAACATTTCAGTAAATTAAGGAAACAGAATGATAGTGATCTCAGTCTGCTCTATATGGATATGGCCTTGGTTAAACAGATCTTTCTGGTTGTTTTGCTGAATTCCTTTCTCTCTTTTTTCCTCAGAGGGGGTTTCCTCTCCTGTTGGGTGGCTGATAGAACAAAAGGGTTACTGAGATCCCAACCCACGGAGCTTCAAGAAACAGTAACAATTAGAGAGGTCATAATCCCAGTGAGGCTGATTGTCCACCCCAGCCGTGATACCCCCTGCACCTATCTCTTTTCTTCGATTTCCTCATTCTCCAAGCTACTTATCCCCAGAGTGTTATTTCAGCAGCCTCCAAGCCTGGCAATACAACAGGAATGTGGCAGATTTGAAAAATTTTATACGCCCTCTGCCCCCAGAAAACCTGATTATGTAGCCAGGGATAATTGTTAAATTAGAATTTAGCTGTAGTCCTACTGCTGGCACTTAAATATTCATGGGCTAGGAACACATTTTCTACTTAGCGCTTCTTTGTGAGGAAAGAGTTTGGTCTTTAAAGGGTAATTACAGCCCATTATGAACTAGACAGAGTTGAGTTTTTCATTCACCTCCTAATGGAGGAGGGAAATAAAAGATGTGTCACTGCTCTGGAGGGCTCCAAAGCAGTGCAAGGGGAATGTTTTTAGCCATGCTCCGCCTGATAGTATTATTGAAAAAAGGAGTTTCTATTTAGCAGACTGGAGGAATGGAACGTCTTGGGAACGGCCGGGCAGGAGCCAAAGCACAAAAGAAGCTGGTACCCCGGCGCAAGGTAGGAGCGTGAGCAATCAGTGCTTCTTGGGGTGCTGGTAGGTGGTGCCATGACGTCAGACTTGCAAGACAAATAATATATACGTGGATGGATATATTGTTGCTTGGCAAGCCCTTTCTGCGTTGGTGGTGGTGGTCTTGTGTCTGTAGCGCCCTCCATACCATGCCTTCATTTTCCTGCCTATGAAAGGGATCGTTCCACTTTGATGGGACCTTCTGCCTCATACTGCATTCCTGAAGCATATCTGATGAGCTCTTGAAACCCGAGCCTGGCATTCTTCAGCTTTGGGCACCTGGGAATGGCTGGGACCTAGGCCCTTCCCGGTCTGGCAGAGTTTGGGAAAGTTCTCCATTACAAGATAAGATGGGCACCCAGACCACCTGCTGCTTCTTACTGAGGTTTTGATTCATGCCCTATTGACTATCTGTCAAGCTCCCGCATTCGGAGCAGGCTGACTGTGGACTCCCTTATATCTCCTTTTTTCTTACACATTGATTGTAATGAAAGTCATGAGCCCTCCCTTTCCTCCATCACACCTGGCAGATTTACTAAGCCTGGGAATAAAAGAAAAAACTTGGCTCAAAGGGGTGTCTTTCAGCTACACAGAATGCTTAAGGTCTTTTTCTGGAGTCCTGCATGGGGTTTGTAAAAGATTCACTGACATGCCTTTCTCTTGAGTTAGCATGCCTAATGTTTTTAGAAAACATTGTTTAAAGAACAGAAAACAAAAGACGTTTAATCAGTCATCAGGATGAAAGTTGAGGTCTCCTTGATAGCCATTGCAAAAAAAAAAAAAAAAAAGTCCCTTCTCTCTCCCTACCCACTCTAATTAAGTGGAAGGATGTGGATTTAATCCAACACAGATTTAAGAGGATTGATCTGTTGAACAATTACTGGAAGCTCATCAGTGAAGGAAGGAAGGATCAGAATGGGTGCCGCAATTTCAGGGAATTGGCGAACTTATTTTTATTATTTTTATACATGATTTCAATATAATTGGGAATTATATTTTTTTCTTTACACATTTAAAAACATTATTCTGAGAAAGCGTTACATAGGTTTCACCAAATTGTCAATGGAGTCCAAGACAGAAAAAGTTAAAAACTTCTGGCCTAAGGGTTTGAATTTGTATGAGGGAGGTTTCAAATTGATCTGCAATTCCCAGGGAGATTCAGAACTGAGGCTAATGCAGAACTCATTTTCTTCCTGATTTTTAGGACAAATCTGACTTGGTAAAAGACTCCAATCTTTAGAGATTCCCTGAGGACTTTCTGGTCCATATCCATAGCCTTCAGGCAATTCAGGGGACTTTTTAAAGTTACTTCCTAGATTAGAAGAAGGGTCCCTGTGGTGTAGCACTATTCTTAAGTATATCCTCTCCATCACTTAGTGCCAGCACCATCCTGGGGAACAGAATTGGACTGAAAGCACTGTCAAGACTAAAGGCCTATTTTCATGCCTCAGCATGGTGTGAAGGTAGCCCAGATTTCTCAAAGGTTACAGAAGCAAAGTATAAGCTCAAGAAGAGTATCAAGTTTAAAAAAACAAACAAATCTATTAAGGGCCCAGCAATAGATCTTATGTTTTGTCTGTGGATGGACCTAACTAATTTTAGAAAAAAGTTTATTACCAGAGGACTGGATCTCAGGTGATATCTTCTTTTGATTAGCAGCAAACCATTGACTAATCAATGGGGAGAAAAATTACCCCCAATGAGATCAAATCCTTGAAATGTGTAAATGGCTAGGAAACCTATTCTAGACTGTGTCCCCTGTGTGATCTCCTAATCCTGGCTCCTAGAGCCAGTGGTCTTTGAAGTGGTCTTAGGATCTTCCAGTGCCATCCTATAGGTGTGGGACAACTAAGATATGAAGCTACTGTGGACATTTGTTCCTTGATATATATCTCGGTAGTGACTCCTTCCTTTGTCCAGATTCCCCATATCACATTGGTTTAATGTTATAAAGAGAGAACCTTTAGAAGATGAGATATTTAAAGCACATGAGAATGTGAATTGCTTGTTTATGAAAATGGATATGGAGTCATTTAAGTTATCTGATCAAAGTCAGACAGTGACTATAACATCAGTGGTGGAGCCATGATTCTTTCCTTGCCTACCAGATAGCTGGTTTATAAACTTATTTATAAAGCCACATAAAGCTCTTCTATCTCCATTTCTCTTCACTTCAACTCCCATGACTCCATCTGCAAAATAGAATCCTTATTTGGGAATATTATGGTCTGTGGTATTTGGTTTACTCACAGTTCTATTTTTAAGAAAATGAAAACAAACACATGTTTTTGTTTGTTCTGCTTCAGAAAGCTCTGGTACTATTTTTTTTAAAGTACAGTGCATTTTCTCTAGTGGATTATGAGTTAACATTATGCTTTTATGGTAGCTGTGGAATGGTGATGGTCATCTAAACCATTCTATCTGATTTATTTTAAATATTTATTTGTATTTTATATTTTACCTTTGAATAAGTTATTATTTGGGAATTGTTTACTCTTCAGTCACAAAAACTCCCTTTTTCTTTTTCCTAACAAAATTAACACTTGATATGTTAAGCCTAGATAAATATATAAAGAACTTTACTGTAGGTAAATTCATCACCTCTATCTTGAAAAACATAATCATGATAAATCTCTAACATTTATATAGTACTTTAAGATCTGCAAAGTGCCTTACATACATTAACTCATTTGGTCCTCACAGCGACTCTTAAAGTAAACACTATATTTTTATTCCCCATCTTGTAGCTAAGGCAATATAGTATAACAGAAAGAGAATTTACCTTGAAGCCAGTAAGGCTAGGGTTTAAGTTTGATTTTGACATATGTTATTTGTGTGATCCTGGACAAATCTCAATGGCAATTCCCTAAAGATTGTAAGTTGAAGAGAAGGAGATGACTTGAATTGGTAAGAGGGAGTTTTTTCTCCTAGGAATTTTTTTGCAGACAAGGAAACTAAGGCTAGGAGGGGTTAAGTGACTTTTCCGGGATAATTCAGTTAATGTGTCTGAGACAAAATTTTAACTCCAGTCTTGCTGTCTCTAAGTGAAGGAGGAAATAATATTTTCATTCTCCCACTAGATATTGTTTCCCCTTTCCAAAAAGAAAAAGAAAAAACTAAACTCATTTCAGAGAATGAGAAAGTTACCTAAAAATGTGTGTGAATAAAAAGTGATGATTACAGTACTACAAGGAGAGAACACACAAATAATAAGATGGTATGTTTTCTGAATGGAGCCTAATTTTATAAGCTGATTTAGAATTCTTTTCTTTGAGTCTACTCAGTCATGGGTAGTCAGTTTGTTGAGTATGTGGTTTTGTTGGTAGAAAGGAAGGAAGGATAGAGAAATATATGTTGTGGTGCCCAACAGAGAATTTATGGAAAATTAATATTAAGCCTGATTAATCTTAAATATAGAAGTATATTATTAACTCTTCTAAGACTATTTGGGTACCAGTTAATTGATTATTTTATGAATGTTTTCATGTCATGCCAATTTCCTAAGGGAATTAAGTCACGTTTCTAAAAGGCTGCTCTTCCCACCCCAAAATATAGATTATATGCTAGGAGAACATGGCTCAAAGAATATCATTTACCTTAATCTTTCTTGATAAGTGTTGGACTTCATACTTCATGCTATGGCTGATGTAAATTTAACAAGCAAAATGGAGGTAACCCACTACTTAGGCCTTTGTTGCTAAGCAGTCTTTTAAAGTCTTTCATATTAAACTACATAGAAATAATATGAGAAGACTGGCCATTTCAGTCAGACAAGAAGTATTTATATATATATAAAACAAATTGAAGATTTATCAGAGGAAAGGTATAAGCATTAAGGTGGATGCAGAAAGGCTTTCTATGGATGATGGGATTTTAGATTGGGACTTGAAGCAAGCCAAAGAAATCAGTAGATGGAAATAAGGAAGGCGGGAATTCCAGGTGAGGGAATATATACTGAAAATTCCCAAAATTGGGGCATAATGTATCTTTTGCCAAGAAAAGCAAGGAGATTATTTCCTCTTTTTCTTGCTGCTGACATCGAGTGAGAATTGTAGCTCAGAGAGTTTTATCTTATGAGATTAAAGTGGGGTGTATAAGGGAGAGAATAAAGTCACATTGCTCCAGAGCCTTTTGATTTTTACTAACAAAGCCAGCACTCTCAAGAGGTAACTTTCCAGGCTATCCCAAAGCGTCTCCCCTAGTTAAATTATAGCTGATGGTTGTTTCCTTGCACTGTAGCTAAATATTTACTCCATGCTAACCCTCCAAAAGTCTTCACAAAGTCCCAAGAGACATTCTCTAAAGAGCTTCTCGTTTCTCTGATTTCTGAGTTAAATTTCCTGCTGTATTCCAGTAACTAAAGGGAAAGGAACCTAACCAAAGAGCTTGACGTTTCATATGCATGGCGAAGGTTTGTGAGTAACTCAGGTGTTTAGGTTTGCAGTGAATTCTTTCCACTAACAATCTAATTCACTCATTTCTTTATTTGGCACTTTGACTTCCAAAGCATATCCATGTGTATCATCTATGTTGTTTTCCTCACTACATTATATACCATGATGTGGGGCAGGCTTTTTTTTTTCCTATCATATGCAATGAACCAATCAACAAGTATCTATTAACCACTTTCATTGTGCCAGGGAATGCACTATGCACTGGACATAATAAGTCAAGAGTGATCCAGTCCCTGCCCTCAAAAAACTTAGGTTATAACTGGGGAGACAATGTGTGCTTATATAAATATATACAGAATCAATACAAAAAGAATGTAAAGAAATTTGGAGAGGGAAGGCACTAGCAGCAGAGGTGATCAGGAAAGGTTTTCTATAAAAGGTGAATATTATAGATGGCAAACTGTTGATTAAACAGATTAAATGATACAAGTATACTAGAATGGGAGCCTTAAAGTATTTATCCCACTTGTCTTCTAAGACACTTACTTCTCAGCCAAATAGGCATAATTGATTGTGATTTGCAGCTTGTTTCTCAGCAAATCATTAGCTATCTAAGAAGAGATTGTGTCTTGCTTGAATACCAGGTCTTAGAGCCTTGGGCTCCATTTTGCTTCAGGTATTCATGGAAATAACTAATTGTGCCTTGCCACCATTTTATGTGCAATGATAATTCCTTGTTTCAGCTCTGTAGAAGTAACAGCAATCAAAACAGCAGCATCAACTGTTACATGTCCAGTTGCTTCTGATAGCTTATTAAATTAGATTTATGAATTAGTTAGAAGAAGGGGAATAAGAGGAAGGCATTGGAATTCATGGTGCTACGGGTCAATGTTGGGTTTCATTTGTCTTTATTATCTTTTGCTCATTACCTGTTTAATGTTTTCCATGTGCTTGGTTTTTCCAAACTGGCTCCTCTGTTCTGTTTTCGATGGGGGCTTTTGATTGGCATGGTTTTTTTTCTTGTGACAAAAAGACAAGATATGGACTTTTAATATGTTCACCGAGTGAAACCTTGGGAGTCACCTGAACTGTGCATGAGTGTCTAGAGTCACGGAAAGTGCAAGTGTGTGTGTGTGTGTGTGTGTGTGTGTGTGTGTGTGTGTGTTGGGGGCAAGTTGCAAGGCAGATAAATTACCCCAAACACAGAATTTTGACATTTCAAAATAATTCTCTTTGGGCTGTTCTTTCCTGGCAGGATGACAGTGCTGATTTGAAATGCCAGCTTCAGTTTGCCAAAGAAGAAGCCACCCTGATGCGCAAGAAAATGGCCAAACTTGGGAAGGAGAAAGATGACTTGGAACAGGAACTCCAAAAGTATAAGTCTCTTTATGGCGATGTGG
Source organism: Antechinus flavipes (assembly GCF_016432865.1). Classification (NCBI taxonomy): domain Eukaryota; kingdom Metazoa; phylum Chordata; class Mammalia; order Dasyuromorphia; family Dasyuridae; genus Antechinus; species Antechinus flavipes. The sequence continues at coordinate 507,606,385 of NC_067398.1, forward strand.
ATAGCCCACTGCCCACTGGGGAAGCTGGAGGACCACCTAGCACTCGGGAGGCTGAACTGAAGTTGAGACTCAAGTTGGTCGAAGAGGAAGCCAACATCCTGGGCCGGAAGATTGTGGAGCTAGAGGTGGAGAACCGGGGCATCAAGGCAGAAATGGAGGACATGAGGTGCCAGTATGAGAAAGAATGTCTTAGCCGGGACCACATCCCAAGCATTCCTACCTCTCCTTATGGCGACTCTGTAGAATCCTCCATGGAACTGCGCCGTCATCTTCAGTTTGTTGAAGAAGAAGCTGATCTGCTCAGGCGGTCTATCTCCGAGATTGAAGATCACAATAGACAGCTGACCCACGAGCTGAACAAGTTCAAGTATGACCCGAGCCCTGATTCGGTATGGCCGGATGACGCGGTCTGCAAAGGCGGCGGCAGTAGTAGCAGCAGCAGCAGCAGCAGCAGCAGCAGTAGCAGTAGCAGCAGCAGCAGCAGCGGAGGGGGGATGCTGCAGGAAGAGTTAAGGTCCGCTAGAATGCAGATCAATGAATTGAGCGGAAAAGTTATGAAACTTCAGTATGAAAACCGAGTGCTTCTCTCCAATGTTCAGCGCTATGACATGACTACTCACTTGGGACTGGAGGCTTCCAGCTCTGGGGAGAGTGACACAGAAAGTGAGGATGATAAAAAGGAAAGTGATGGAGAGGAAGTTCGCCCGGGACAGCCCCGGAGGGAGGGACCCATCGGGGGTGAGAGCGACTCCGAGGATGTCTGCGAGAAGACCTCAGGCATCGGGAGCGGAAAACCATCTGAAGCTAGTGACTTGGTCTCGGCGGAGTTCCTGAGGGCCAAACAGGAGACGGAGTCCTTGGTCAAAATAAAGCAGGTGGCAGAGAGGTTGGAGAGGACCGTGGAGCGCCTCATCACTGACACGGACAGCCTGATGTATGATGCCAAACTGCACGTCACCGGGGATGCTTCCCCAGAATCGGGTTTCCAGGGCGAAGGGGAGCCGGGCGAAGGGGACAAAAACGAACCTGAATTGTTGGATGCAATCAACTCAAAGATGAAGATCTTTAGGAAGGAGCTCCAGGCTTTTCTAGAGAAGGTGGACCAAGTGAAGGAAGGACTCAAGGAGCATCTGGAAGACCTCTCTCCTCTGCCCCACCTCACAGAGTCTTCTAGCTTCCTCTCCACCATGACCTCCATGTCCCGGGACTCCCCTATTGGTAACTTGGGAAAGGACCTAATCACAGACTTCCAGGTAAGGGGGCTCCTTGGTTTGCCTCCCCACTCTGTTATGCTGTTTCTCCTTCTCGCTGGCATTGCTGTTCTCGAGTTTGTTCTACTCACGGCTGCTTTGTTATGATTTCAAACTTGCTTTTTTGTATTAAAGCCTAAAAGATCAACCAAATCCTTCATATTGGTTGGGGTTTTTTTATTTGTTTTGGTTTCTTTTGATTTTTTTCTTTCTTCCTTTTTTTTTTTTAAACTGCTCACCCACTTTGGGTTCAGAGGCTCATGATACAAGGCTAAATCCCCCTGGAAGCTTATATAGGGATCAACGTGTTTTTTTCCTCTTTCCTCTTTTTGGTCTCCCACAACTGATGAAGAAGCACTGAGGAACGAAAACAAAACACAAACTCAGTTTTTTTGCAGTCAGGATAATTAGCAGACTTCCTAACAAGCATTTGAATCTTTCTTGGCTTCGTTACTAGAAGGGACGAAGCGCAGCTCTCAAAAGCAATGTCTATCCCAGACCTGTCCACTCCCACTGGAGAAAAAAAAGATATAAAATAGGGGGACAGGAACAAAATTTCTGAAAGGATGATGTTTTTTGAACAATCCTGTTGACGACTTGCTCCCCGCTCCCCTCCCCTCCCCCTGATCTGGGCACAGTAAGGGAGGAATGTCAGCCAGCAAAGGACTACTTTCCAAGGCATCGCCCTTGGGTGCATGGCCAAAATCATCACCCTGGATTATGGCTTTTGCTTCACAGCGCAAGTAAGGAAGGAAGAGCCTTGTTACCCGTATCCTTCATGACAACTATGCTTGCTGTTGATTCTTTGATTCATGCATCCCCCATTGCATGCGCCTCATAACCAGTGTTTTGCATTCTTTTTTTTTCCTCTTTCTCTGTTTGCTTTTCAGATGTTTCAGCTCATCATTTTGCTCATCTTCATTTTGGTTCTGTTTTCTTCACTCTCTTATGCCACTGTGTTTAAGTTGGTTTTTCTATTCACGCTTTTCTTTGTCTTGTAGTTTTTCCAGTTGTCTACCTTTACCCATTTTTGTTTTCTTTATTCCCTCCCCTACCCTCCTGTTCTTTGTTTATGTTATAAAATGCACATGCACCCAACAGTCCAAACTGAGGGATCAGTTGGAGTGGCAGCCCAATCAAGACCGTGGAGACGAGCGAGAGATTCACCGCCTTCGAGCCACTACGGAACCACACCGCAGAGCTGATGGAGACATTAAAATCTACAGGCCAGGAGACAAAGGCTGTTTCAGTCTAGAGGTTAGAATCACAGCAAGTCTTCCTAACAACATCCCCCTCCAAACCTTTTCTTCCATCTCATTCCATCTTGCTATGGCAAAGCAAGGGCTAGTGACTTTTGTAAGTTGGGGAAATAAACTAAAACCATAAATAATAAGAGGGATATTCCAGAGAAATCCATATGTGGCTCTGGAGAACCAAAGGTGAATATATGTTTTCTTCTGCCTGCTGATGCATATGTTTAAACAGAACAGTCCACATCGCATCCTTCTTTTCCTATCTGGTACATACCTGTGTATGTAATTTGACAAGTGAAACTGGTTTACAAACATGTAGTAACTAGGATATCTGAGGAAGTCAGGATGAAAATTAGATCTTAAATTTTCTTAAAAGGAGATTACTTCTAAATAATTTCTTAATTGTAAATTTGGGCAATACAATGATTCCTGACAAGTAGCTTGCCTTCTGAAAATTAACATGACCAGGACAGGGCTATGGAAAAGGACATGAATATCCTCTGGATCTTTCAACCCAGCAGCTGTCCCAATAGACCTCATGTGAATGAATCTTTCCACACTATGTGCTTCTGTATCTGTCAAAGAACATTTGCCAACAGCCATGTAAACTAAAACTCCAAGAAGCAAGTAATTCTATCTGGAGATTTAAAAAATATTTTTTTCCCTGAGGGATCCTGTGAACTTTGGGATTGATATTGTCAGAGTCAAGAAGGCTGATTGGTCAGCCCAATCAGCAGATCCTTAATGGAAAAAAAATAGTCACATCTCCCAAGTTTTGCCAAAGACTTTAATTATCACTTCCTAGAGAGATGTCAGGATTTAATTTCAAGAGTATTAATTGCTGATTCCAAAAGGACAAAGGGGAAGAGAAAAATGGAGGAGCTTAATCAGAGAATCCAAATGATAGGAAATCAGCCAGTATCTGGAGGCAAATTATTGTTTCCCTCTATAAAATGAAAGAACCAGGGGAGCAGAGATCCTTAAGGAAAAAGTTTGTTTCTGTTGAATTTTTTGGTTAATACTATTTGGTGGTCCAATTTTCAGGGGAAGATATGAGGCAGCATGTCTCGAATTGGCAGTAAATATTTATAAGTTTAAGTATTTCTATTGTTAGAATCTCCCTTTTCTGCAATAACAGCTCTTTAAGCCACAATAAATAATAAGATTTTTATATGAGGTTGATCATGAAGTGACAATGGCAGCACCTACACAAAACCTGGGCTGTTGGAAAGGAATATTGTACTAAAAATGGACAAGGGAGCCACCAGGAGAAGGATAGACAGATAGACAGAAGTAAAACATTTATTAGGCATTTAATGTGTTCCAGAAGACATTCTAAGCAAATGGGGACACATAAAAGCAAGTAAGACTGTCGCTTCCCTCAAGGAGTTTCCATTTTCTTAAGGAAAGATGGTAGTGGAGGGAGATGTGCATTTAGTAAAATGGTGTGAAGAGAGCCTGAACTGGGAATTGTCTGATTCAGGGGAAAATGACCTAGGAATTCCCCAGGGAACTCATCTATACTAGCAAAAGCAGATCTGAGTCAGCCCCAGAAATAGTCAGGAGACATTGGAAAGCCAAGTATCTATCATTACCAAGTTTCCTCTGTTAACATGCAATGCATTACAATGCACATTGCTTTTCTTTAGCCTTAGCAGATGAGCAAGAACAAAACTGCCATGTGGATACCCCAGAAACTTCCTGTTCGCTATGTATCTCAATTTTTTTCAAAAACAAACATTCTCTAGAATAGGATTTGTCATTTGTTTTGTAAAACACCTAAAAATAGTTTATTTGGCCTTGGAATTGAATACTCATTCACAAGCATCCTAGCCAAAAGGGCTGATAGTTGGAACTTCTGCGTATATCCAGACCCCAACTCTTCTCATCTTCCAACCATGTTCAGTCTTTTATCCAAGAATGGTGCTTCCTCAGACTTTGAGTTAGTAAGAAAATCACATTTTATATGTATATCTAGTGACTTGATCTCTAAAGTCCCTTTGAACTTCTGAATTCTGACAACTCTTTAGTGAGTCAGTAGGTAGAATTAAATGGAAGGAACCTTTCCCAATGTTAAATCAGAACTATATTCCCAACCTATCTCAGAGTGGGATCTTTACTACTATTAAGGACCTTCAGGCACCTCAGGACAAAGTAATTTTATTTTTATTTGTTATTGTTCGATCCAGACATGTGATTGCATTGGTTGTGGACAACTTCCAGTGTGAAAACTCCTTTACAAATTAGGATGAACAATTTATTTGTACCTTTATTTTCTAAGACAGTTTCTGGGGTGGAAAGGGTAGAGTTGAGGAGATAGGACTGAGAATTATGTAATTTTTTCATGATGTATATGTAAGAGGGTGGTTTGAATCCAGGCCTTCTTGACTCCAATGTTAGCCCTCTACCCTCTGCCAGGAGATCTTGCTGCCTTTTGTCAGATGTCTCTTGCCAAATTTAATCTCTTTTCCCTTCTTCTTTTCCTTCTCATTTTTAATTTTTTTCTCATGATCTAGCCAAAGATCAGAGCAGTAATTTGGGTTTAGCATCATAATTCTGAGAGGATAGCCAGAGACAACTATTTGTTGGAATTTCTACAGTTCTCTTGCTATTGGATTTATTGAAAACTACTCCATAAAGAATAGTGTTTCCCTTTGTTGGCTCACATTTTTATTAAATTCTTATCTGACAATATGGCCAAAGATCATTCCTTATGTTTTCCTCCTCTGATTCAGTATGGCAGTAGCTATTGAACACTGGTCCAATACTAATTACTCTTATTGCTTATAATATATGTTAAGTCAAAGTACTCAGAAAACTTAAAGACTGAGAAAGGAAACCTTAGTTATCCTTCATGGTAAAGAAGTAGTATAGTAAAGAAATAATTTGTCAAGTAGGACCAGAAGGACATGGGCACCATATCTCAGGGAACTAATTGAACATCTGGTTGCTTCATCATTCAAACATCAGTATTTCTTTCTTATAAACAGCTGTCTCAGGTCATGGTTCTAGTGTGCCTTAACTAGAGAATCAGATCCTGAGACATTCAAGATTCAGAAATACCCCATTTCCCAGAAAGAAGACTCTTATTTTAGAAAGAGCAGAGCAATATCTTTTATTCTTTTTGATTTTCTTATACTATGTATAGACATACAAAACTGAACATGCAAATGATAAGTTGAAAAATAGAAACAATTTTATATGTGTTAAAAATTTTTACTGAAGGCTTTCACCCTCCTAGTGGAGGCTCTAAAGTCTCTGCACACTGATCTCGGAGTCATAAGTAAGATCAGCTTCCAAATCCTATTTCTGCTACTTTGTACCTGTATGACTGAGGCAAATCCAAGGTCACACTATTTCTCTGGGTCTCAGCTTCTGATCTATAAAATGAAGAAGTTGGTCAAGATGACCTCCAAAGTCTGTTCTGTTCTAGGTCTATGATCTAATGATCTGCCTTCAATCAGCAAACATTTATGAAGTTTCTAAGTTCCAAGCACTATACTAAGTGCTAAAAACACAAAAGAAAGGCTAGAAAATTTTAGAAAGTTTAGAAACAAATCCTACTCACAAAAAGCTTACATTCTAATAAAAGGTAACAAGCAACCAAATACATACAAGTACATACAAGATATATGTATAGATATATCTATGTATGTGTATACATATATCTTTATATATCTATATATGTATACACATACACACATATGATATATATACATGTATGTGTGTGTATATATATATATATACACACAATTTATAAATATAAATTCAAAGTGGTCTTAAAGGAAAGTATTAAATGCCACTCTGACAGAATTATTAGCTGATATTTTTATGCCAAAATGTGATTTGAGTTTTCCATAGTTGAACATTAGAAAGAGTTTTAAGATCTAACTTTGGTTCCAAATATATATTGACTGGATTCTCTGGAAGTGATTATATCCACTGTGGAAAAAAATTGTTCTTGCTTTCACTGCAATAGAAATAGTGAATAAATGGAGTTGCCAGATTAGGCTGAAAAACAGGAGATTATCATAGTCACCACCATGTGCAGTCCAACCTCTCTAAGATTACGATGGTAATTCAAGAACAAAGTCAACATTTACACTCAGCACCTAAAGTATAGGCTACAAAGAAGCTATTTGTAAAGGCAGCCATTTTCTTTACTATATCTGATGCTTCATCAAAAAACTGTCAAATCCTGACTTAAGCGAGCTGTTGGGGTGAGTTTTGAGTCTGATTTAGTGCTTTGTCCTTAATTCCCATATGTCAGTTCTGGTCCACAGCACTCTTAGCTCAGCCAAGTAAAACAACTTTCCAAATTTATTAAAAGTCTTATTATTAGTTTCTCCTATTCCATTTGTCATGTACCTTTTATAGTCATTCTCTCAGGAAGAGAAGATGTTGAGATGAGAATGTTTAGTTAGCCTTTAATTCAAGAGAAGAGTTCCAGTTTTATATTATATGGGTATTTTAACTGAGAAGAATAATATATTCTCATTCTTGAAATTTATGTATGTATATATTGCATATATACATACATATATATATACTCACATATAAAGAAAGAGGAAAGCTTTATACATATACTTACACATTTAAAGAGAGAGTGAAAGAATGAGAGAGAAGGAAAAAGATAGAGAGAAAGAAAGAGAGACAGAGAGAGAAGTGAAAAGACAGAGAGGGAGAAGGAGAAAAAGAGAAACAGAGACAGAAAGAGACATTGAGAGAGACTGACATTGACAGACAAACTGACACAGGAAAATAGAAAGAAATAAGGAGAAGTAGCATGGCTGCTGAAAAATTAATCTTGCAACAAGTAAGATTTGGGTTCAAGTCTTGCCTCCAGTTCAGACTGACTTATGACCTTGATGATCCTGGACAAATCATTTAATCCTTTCATGTTCCTGAAAAAGGGTATCCAACTCAATTAGAAATATTAGCACATAATGATCCTACAGACCACAGATTGACTTGGAAAACTATATATCAGCACTATTTTCTATTATATTTTTATTTATTTTGTTAAATATTTCCTAGTTACATTTTAATTTTGCAGTTTGTGTACTTGATACTTCTGCGCTAGGCAACTCTCTAAAATTATCCATTTCAGAAAAGGAGCACTGACTCACAGTTAGTAAAGAACTCTTCTTCAATTGGATGTTTCTTATACCAATGAAATCACAGGTCTATCCCATTTAGTTTTCTTTATATTTATATATTAATAAGTACATTTACATGTGTCAGTGTAAAAGGTTTACAACTCTGAATTTGATTACCTAAAAATAAAAAAACTACATTTATTTCTAGTCTCCTTATGAAAAAAAAGGAAACAGCCTAGTGTAATGGGTGAATTTGGACACAGAAAACCTAAGTTCAAGACCCTTCTGATTTTGGTCAGATGATTGCTCTATGATTTTGATAAATTATTTAAACTCTCTAAGCCTCAGTTTCCTCATCAGTAAAATGAGTCAATTGGAATATCAATCCCTTTTAAGTCCCTTCTAGCCATAAATCCATGAGCCTATGAACACTATAACTCTGCCTTATTATATTGAACAAAGAAAGTAGGATTTAAGCTCAATCATATATAAGTTATTACCAAATAGAAGTAATTTTATAAAATTCATATCAGAGTGAACTGATCCAAGCAAGCCAAGATTTATAATAGGAGACATTTGTGTCTACCCAGGTATCTCAATAGGCATTGACATGTTTTTTTATGCTATGGGGTAAATTCATTTCCTAGCCATGTTTCTGTTACACTCACTAAGTTGCCTGAAAGATTTACATTTATAAGAGAGAAGCTCCCTCTTTCCAATATATATCATATGTAGTTTGGAATGTAATGGGTATCTTAAAAATAGCTCTGAAAGAGAAGCCACTATTCACGTGCAGCAGTTACATTTCAAACATAAGTGAGTCCAGCCCTTGTCCAAAGGCAGTGGTCAGGTTTCAGGGTCAGAATTCTTACAAGGCTCTTTTCTCTAAATCTTCTTTTACTCTTTCAATCATGAAAGTCGACAAAGAATGTGAAATCCTTCCTTCCTGAACTAAGAAACTTTAACTGAAATAGGAATTGACAAAGATTTTATCCTATGCATTCATAGACACTCACTGATACCATCTATCACATTTGAAAGAAATGATCACAAAATTGGCCTAGGCCAAATGGGACTCGACACCAAATGTGATGGGAGTAACTTCCTTCATTGGGCATGGCTGTGATGCAAAACATTAGTTTTTGACTTGTTAAGATTGGAAAGGTGGTAAATAATTTATAAGCCACCTGTCCCCAGGATTTTTAGAAGACTAAGTAAATAAATCATAATTTTAAAAAATACAGTGGCTGCTCTGTGTAGTGGGAATAGAGCTTTGGTTTTTAATCAGCTAATAAAGGTAAAGAGGATTATTTTGTCCTAAGGAATGAGTTTTGATAGCAAATGATGTGAATAATCGACACTATCATGTTTAAATAACTTGTTCTGACAGAAAGATCAAAATTGAAGAATCTAATAAAGTATTCTTGCAATCATTTTTATCTTCACAATTGTGGTGAATGACCAAGGGAATGATAATTGAAATTGAGTTGGGGGCAAGTCTTGAAAGCATGAGACATGATACATATTCCTCTGTATACGTGTGAATATTCTGTAGTCTTGTGCCCAGAGAATGAGTCTAAGCTGCAGTTTAATGTTGTATTGTATTTGTATTTTATATCTGTGAGCATCTCAGTTCATGTAACAGTGGAGTGAGTTTTGGCATACTGACTGGGGAGCGGTTGCCCAGATTGGCTTGATATCCTATATACAGTAAAATTGTAGAGAGAAAAGTATGGTTTTATATAGTTATTACTATTTCAGTATACCTGGTCCAATAAGATAATATAAAACTTGTACCTCAAAAATGAAAGACAATGTGAGTGTATCAGATAAATAATCTAATCCAATGTGTGGACTTCATAGCCATTCATTCAAACAGAAGCATCTATTTAAGTCAAATTGATCATCAATGAGGACCATGTCTTTGTTTCAAGTAAAAGTCTACATTTTCCACATTCTTTATTCAAATTAAATTCTCTAGGTTTAGACAAAAACTAAATAGTGTATTCAAAAAGTGTAGAGATGAAGCTTATTTTTTTCTGTCAGCTTTTCTATCTATATGGAAACCATTTTTGCTACCAAAGTGACATTTTAGCACACAACATAGTAAGAATGTTTTGTAACCTGATTTATTTAAAGATGGAGGAAGATAATTTTAAAATGTTGGATTCTACACTTATCAAGTATATGCAGTTTGAATAAATTCAATGAGAGTAACACTCCAGTTCCTAAACAACTTAAAAACTAACACTTCTGAGTATCTGGATAAAGAAACAAATCAATCTTTTTTTCTGAATATGAACGTTTTATGATATTAGTAACAACCTCTTAATAAAAGATCAAAGAATGATCAGATAAATATTCTTATAGACAATACCACATCACAGGGAACATCCTGTCAGGAAATGAAATGTTACATTGACTGGAAAATAATCTATAATGGCAAACATTTTTGTTACCGTCATTTACTCTAATTATTTGTTTAGTAAATGATTCAGCAAATTATTTTCTCGGTTGATGTCATTTTGGGAAAAGAGGGACATTAAGGTTTTTTTTTTTAAAATTCTGCTGTCACTGTTTCATTTCTCAAAAGACATTTTAAAATATAACCATAGACCCTTTTACACTTGAATATAAAAGATGGGGGAGAGAAAGAGAGAGAGAGAGAGAGAGAACAAGAACAACAAGGAGAAGCAGAAGAAAGAAGAAGGAAGAAGAGGAAGAGGAGGAGGAGGAGGAAGAGAATGAGAAGAACAACAACAAAAAGAAAAAGAAAGACAAAGGGAGGAAGGGAGGGAGAAAGCACATTATAGCTTTTCATAGCCTACTCTAATTTCAAACTGACTAACTCGAGGTTTGTTACATTCCTCTCTTGAAACAATTCCACCTGTATATAGGCCTTTGACCACACAATAATAACTGGTAATAATGTCAGTTAAAGCTTGCTAACTATTTTATTTGGATTATTTTACTTAGGAGTCATTTTACCCTTATTCATATTACCCTTAACTTATATAAGAGAAAACTGAGGCTCAAGAACACAGACCACATTGTTACTAATCATCAACAATAGGATTGGAACTTAGGTCTTCCTGACTTTTAAAAATAGGACTCTATCCACAAAAGCAAACTAAATAGAATGCCTATGTAAGCCCAAGTCAGAATGGGAAATTAAGAGCATTCAAAAGTGAAATTGAAGTCCAAAGAAAAAAATTACCTTCTTTGATATGCATGGGTTGATTCCCATATGAAAAAATAGGGCCAGATTAGATATGTATTTGAAAAGAAATGTTGAAAAGGTTGCCATGTTTTCCAAAAAGAGAAATATTAATAAGAAATAATTAAACATGGCTCAGCCATGTAACTGAGCCTTAGATTTCCCTATAGTCTTTTTTTCTAATTGTCAATTGTGGTAGCAGATAGAGCCTTCTTCAGAGAACAAGATTTTATACAAAAAAAGTCAAATGAAGAATGACCTCCTGTCTTCTCCTATAATCATCATTAAAAACAGGTGTATTTTTGTGTGTTTTTTTTTCCGTCATGGTGGACTTTTCTGTTCAGATAGTTTTGAAAAGCATATGGTAAGGTCTGATGCTATATTCTTTCCTATGAGATTCTGCCCTGCTCACTCCATTGCTACAGACTCATGCGTTCATACATTGTGTTGCTCCTCATTGCCATGACTGTGACTTGTGTACGTATCTCCCACTCACATTTTCACCTCAGTCAGAATTCACCTCTCTACTAAACCTGTCCCTTTATCCTGCTGCTCAGCTCAGGGATTCCCCTGTCTTACCTGTCCAGAATGTATCGATACAGGAACTCCAGGCTCAGCTTGAGCAGGAGACCAGACTTCATCAAGAGGATCAAGAAAAATTTAAAGCGAAGATCATCCAGGTAAATACATAAACCAGACTTAACGGAGACTGCCAATTTGTCTGGTGTCTTCATGCTATGGACCCTAATGTTCTTTCCCCTCAGGAACAAGAACAAGGTACGGTGGAAAGAACACTGAGCCTAGATTCAGAGGAACTGAATTCAAATCTTGCCCCAACATTTGCATCCTTAGGGAAGTCCATTTCCCTCAGCCTCTAGAAAGTGAACAGGTCGTAATAAATGGCCTCTTAAATTATAACTATGATCCTCTGAAGTAGGTCCTAAAGGAAGATATAATAGTCATATTTCCTAAACCATAAACTGAGATGTGTAATCTGACAAAAGATATTTCTTTTGCAGATTCTCTTTAAATTGCGTTCCCCCCCAAATCAGCATGGTTCCAAAAAACTCAATATGGATAGCATAAAAGTGGATCATAGATTCCCAAACCTAGAATGCAATAACGCTAAAGTATTTGTTATCTCAGAAAGAACACACCTGTCTCCTTGATCTTCTTTCTTAATACTGAATTCTGGTATTTTATAATCCTTAGAATCAATATGTTTTTCCTAATAGATGATCAGAAACCTTCCCATTGAAATTTCAATGAATAAAGTCAAATAAAATAAGGTATTAAGAGCCCATTTAAACATGAACCATTGGTATTTCTGTATCTTTTGAGAGTACAGTTCCTAGTCCTGTGTGTACCCGATAAGGAGCCAAACACAGTGATAGTCTTACCTTGAAATATTATCTGCAGAAAATAATCACGAATTCAGTTATCCTACTTAATTCTCCTAGCTAGTACAAAACAAGCCAATACCAGCTAATTACCCCTTATCCCTCAAATCCTTTCCCAGGTTTCTTGGTGGAAGAGTCACAGATAAAGACAAATCTTACCTACAGACCTCCCTGCAGGACATCCAATCCCCATCGGGTCTCTACCTAATTAAGCTGTAAACACTAAGTAATAGCTTCTTTAAAAAAATTCATACACACATTCTTCATGATAGAAATATCCTTGAAAAACAACAGATCTCAGTTTCCTGAGATTTGTCAATTGTACAGAACTTGTGCAAAATTATATTTCCTACTTCTTGAAAAACGTTTTTATTTGCAAAGATTATCTGCCATCATTTGTAAGCTTGTATCTTTTTTGAGTTGCTTATGTCCTTACAAGGTTATACATAGAAGATCAGAATATAGAAACTAATATCTTTCTGGTGACCTTTACCAATAGGTATATTCTTGTCATAGAGAATTTTACTCCTAGTTGACTCAGCCAGAACTATTAATAGGCCTATATTGCTAAGAGTTCAAAGCCAGAAGGAAAGGCCCCCATCTACAAATGTTTATAATAACACTTTTTGTTGTAGCAAAGAATTGGAAACATAATGAATGTGCCCATCAACTGAGGGAATAACCAAACAAATTGTAGTATGTAAATGTAATGGAATATTAAAATGGTTTGCTTGAATTGAAGGTCAGAGTTTGCATTTCATTATTCCAGAAAAATAAAGGCTTTTCATGTTATAAGGAAAATCAGAGTTTGAGTTGTTTGGGGTTTTTGTTTTGTTTTATTTTAGGTATCCACATTCTTATTTTATATATTGCACCAAGTTTGTGATTGAAAAAAAAAGAGTCTCATTTTGTAAAGAAAGGAGTTAATCTGTAGTGTTTCATAACTCATTATTAAGGCTCAAAGCAATGGGAGGGGGGAAAGTGAGATAAATGAGACAGTGAGCAATGGGTCATGTCCTCAGACCACTAGCTATGATATTGATATGTTATATGCAGAATAAAAAGCTGAAAAAAAGATCTAAGGACTGAGCTTTAGGAAACATGCTAGCTAGTCTCGAGGAGAGACAAAGAGTCAATGAAAAAGATGAAAATAGAATCTTCAGATAGAGGTAGGAGGAAAACTGGGCTAACATAATATTATGGAAGCCAAGAAAGGGGTTTCAAGAAGGAGGTGGTGGGTAATGGCATCAGTTAGAGATGAAAATGGAATCCCTGCTCCGGACTATATATAGAGCAACTATTCGCTCTGTCTTCTCCTAATTATGCTCATGGAAAATAGTAACATGGGTATAGTGTAAGGATAATTTTAAATAAGCAACACCTGGTATTAGAGTCTCCCACCATTCTTCATGGAGGAGGTTTCTCATTCAAATAAATGCAACTACTTTGAACCTGATGGCTCATCCTGTGGTGTTCAATGTAAAATCTTCATCATTGCCTGATGTTATAATAATAGAATTGTTATTCTAAATGCCACTGTAGAGTCCTGTCTGGATATCATGACAAAATGTTTAAAATCCAAATAGATAACAACACATTTTAAGATTACTTGGCTTTGAAGGCAAGTTATATGACCCTGTTCTAGTTTTCTGTGGCACATTAGGTCATATTGAAACCCAAAGAGGCAATCACTTTAGTGAAACAATTTAAGTCCCTTTATTTTTCCCCTGAATCCTATTTCCTTGGTCTTAGAATTATAAAAGGATACTTGGATTGGAATTCTGTACAATGAATCAAAATGCCCTTAGCCATTAACTGTGAGTTGCAATAATCTGGACATAGACATCAACTTGATTTTCCTTATGAAAAGGCAGAATGAGACTTCCCACCTGCATCCCTAGCTGTGTTATGCCATTATATAATAAGTGTTGAGTAAATATTTTTAAAGGGAAGTCATGTAGAGAGTTTGACTTGGGAATAGTCCTGCAAGATTATTCCTAATGATCCTTGCCCTGAAGGGATACAACCCCACAATGTGCTGGGACACCTGGTCCGTGTTCTATGCACATCTAGGCCACTGGGATCTGGAGAGGAAGGCAAAAAAAAAAAAAGCTTACACAGATATTTAAAGGTCAGAGACAGAGGATTATTGTAGAGATTAAAAATATTTTTATTCTAAGCAGGACAATTATTTCTCCAAGAGGTATGCTGTTATGAAGCACATGGCAAAGATGGAATTTTTATTGGGACCAGGTTATTAAAGTAATTTAACTTTGTGCTTTTCTTTGTAAGAATATATTCAACAGAAAAAAAGATTCATCATCCCTTTAAAATATGTAGTTTTGTATACTGGCAACTACAGAAATAATTGCTTGCTTAGCTTATTTTCTCTCTAATTAGATCTGAGTAGGAGGTTAGGAACAACACGGGTAAAGGGGAAGTTTTCTTTTGCCCTAAAAATCCTAGGGCATTTTCCACACTCAGATAACTCACCACTCTTATCATATGCAAAAGGGAAATTGAACTTAACACTTTAGTCTTGGAGAGCATTCTGAAGAGATCTATAATAATAGTAATATAATTGCTTTATATTTGTATGGTATTTACTCTGATGGGTGAGGAAAACTTAGGAAATATAGTAGGCTTCTTGTCAAAGATTTATTGGTAAAGTAAATCACAGGGACTGAAGGCTTTTTTCTTTTTCAAGATTTGGGGAAAGTAATATCTTTGCCCAGGTATCAGAACATAAGTTGCACTTTGGTTTGGGCAAATTGTGTTCCCTGAAGGACCTTCAGTCTCTCCATATTCTGTCTTTTGTATCATTCAAGATGGAGCAGGAGCACCTGTATGCTTTGCGTCGGAAGGAGCTGGAAGTCCAGAGCTTGTCCTTGCAGAACACTCTGGAGCGCAGGACATGGGAAGAAGAAAAGAACTTGTTGCAGCAGGATCTTCGAAACTTCAGGCAGAACACTTTCCTCTTCTATGTCAAGCTCAAATGGCTTCTGAAGCACTGGAGGCGAGGCAAGAAAGGAGAAGAGGAAACAGAAGATTTCATGGAGGTATTCCCTGTTCTCTCACAAAGCAGCACTGGTCCAAGATTAGCTACCTCCAAGGGCTAGCCATGTAGAAAAAGCACCTGGCTCTAGAGCTTGGCACGGGGACCTCAGGCTCATAAAGACAGTGTCTAATTTGGAAGAAATAAAATTGATTCTCAACCTGAATACCTTTATACTTCTCATATACTTAGATACAGAAACTGGAAAGAACCAATTAGTCATCTAGTCTGTCTTTTCCCTTGAAAGTGAATGTTATCACCTTTTTAGAAGCATTTCATGAGATAGATTTGGCTCTTTTTATTCTTGTTATTTTGTTCCTTGTGGGAATTTTGACTGAATATTGTGATGAAACCCTATGCAGTTGGAAGAGACAGAGAAAATGTCTCCCTTTCCTTCAAGAATTTAAAAAGAATGTATTTTTTAAAATAAATTCAACCAACTCGATTTTTAGGGACCAAAGGCATAGATGTTTATGGATAATTAAAAACCCCAGACTATCAAAAAAGTCATGTTAAACAATAAATTCAGCCTCTTCATTATATATGTGTGTGTGTGTGTGTGTATACACAGACATACACACACATGCATACACATGAACACACACTTTTTTCTCCAAATAATGTTGCTCTGTAAAAGAAAAAAAAGTTGAAGTGAGGTGATTCTGGCCAGTTCAAATGATCTTGTGATGGAAAGAGCCATCTACACTCAGAGAAAGGTCTGTGGGGGCCAAGTATAGATCACAACATAGTATTTTAACTTTTTTGTTGTTTGTTGTTTGCTTCCATTTTGTTTTCTTTGTCATTTTTTTCCTTTTTGATTTGATTTTTCTTGTGCAGCATAATAATTGTGGAAATATTTTTGAAGAACTGCACATGCTTAACATATATTGGATTACTCACCATTTAGGGTAGGATATAGAGGGAAAGAAGGGAGAAAAAAATTGAAACATAAGATTTTACAATGGTGAATATTGAAAACTATGCACATGTTTTGAAAACAAGCTTTAAAAGAAAAAAAAGTTGACTGATTAGAGAGGCTTTTCTATCACTAACCCTATTTGTTCTCTGAAGGAAGTGCTAATCTCTAGGATATGTACAATCAAATGAAGGTCTGAAGAGCCAAAGGCTTTAATTTCCAAAGTGGAAAATTGGCCCCAAATAATCAAAGATGGACTATAGAAAAATAGGTGCCATGGGGAGGCTGTGTTACTATTAAAAGTGGACACTGTGGGGACAATGTATTGTTACTTTTAGATGGAAAATCCTGAGACTTTGCCAGGACTTGGAGTTCAGCCTGAACAAAAAGATGAGGAAGATGAAGAAAGAGGCGTTGGGTCCCCAATGGAGTATTATTCCCAAAATTCCAGCATGGAAATTGATGATGATGAACCGGAGCTACAAACTGCAGAGATACTACAGCACCAAAAGCAGGTACACAGCGTGCTCTGGGCACCAAATACTTTTAATTCTGAAATCAAGTAATATTCTCCCATTCTACAGCATCTTCATTTTATTTAAAGTGCTCCAATGATAAGTCAGTCTCATGGCATCAATGACTACCTTGAATGGTAAAACAATAGAATCCTAGAGTATGAAAAAAACCCTCAACTCATCTAGTTCAACTTCTTTTTTTTTTTTTTTTACTGTCTACATTTACTTTATTTTTTTTTAAATTTAATTTTATTTAATAATAACTTTGTATTGACAGAATCCATGCCAGGATAATTTTTACACAGCATTATCCCTTGCAATCACTTATGTTTCGTTTTTTCCCCTCCCTCCCTCCTCCCCCCCCCAAGATGGCAAGCAGTCCTATATATGTTAAATATGTTGCAGTATATCCTAGATACAATACATATTTGCAGAACCGAACAGTTCTCCCGCTGCACAGGGAGAATTGGATCCAGAAGGTAAAAATAACTCAGGAAGAAAATCAAAAATCAAATAGTTCACATTCATTTCCCAGTATTCCTTCTTTGGGTGTAGCTGTTTCTGTCCATCATTTATCCAATGAAACTCAGTTAAGTCTCTTTGTCAGAGAAATCCACTTCCATCAGAATACATCCTCATACAATATCATTGTCGAAGTGTATAATGATCTCCTGGTTCTGCTCATCTCACTTAGCATCAGTCCATGTAGGTCTCGCCAAGTCTCTCTGTATTCATCCCGCTGGTCATTCCTTACAGAGCAATAATATTCCATAACATTCATATACCACAATTTACCCAGCCATTCTCCAATTGATGGGCATCCATTCATTTTCCAGTTTCTAGCCACTACAAACAGGGCTGCTACAAACATTTTGGCACATACAGGTCCCTTTCCCTTTTTTAGTATCTCTTTGGGGTATAAGCCCAATAGAAACACTGCTGGATCATAGGGTATGCACAGTTTGATAACTTTTTGGGCATAATTCCAGATTGCTCTCCAGAATGGCTGGATTCGTTCACAACTCCACCAACAATGCATCAGTGTCCCCGTTTTCCCGCATCCCCTCCAACATTCATCATTATTTTTTCCTGTCATCTTAGCCAATCTGACAGGTGTGTAGTGATATCTCAGAGTTGTCTTAATTTGCATTTCTCTAATCAATAGTGATTTGGAACACTCTTTTCATGTGAGTGGTAATAGTTCCAATTTCTTCATCTGAAAATTGTCTGTTCATATCCTTTGACCATTTATCAATTGGAGAATGGCTTGATTTTTTATAAATTTGAATCAGTTCTCTATATATTTTGGAAATGAGGCCTTTATCAGAACCTTTAATTGTAAAGATGTTTTCCCAGTTTGTTGCTTCCCTACTAATCTTGTTTGCATTCGTTCTGTTTGTACAAAGGTTTTTTAATTTGATATAATCAAAATTTTCTATTTTGTGATCGGTAATGGTCTCTAGTTCATCTTTGGTTACAAATTTCTTTCTCCTCCACAAGTCTGAGAGATAAACTATCCTATGTTCCTCTAATTTATTTATAATCTCGTTCTTTATGCCTAGGTTATGGACCCATTTTGATCTTATCTTGGTATATGGTGTTAAGTGTGGGTCCTTGCCTAATTTCTGCCATACTAATTTCCAGTTATCCCAGCAGTTTTTATCAAATAATGAAATCTTATCCCAAAATTTAGAATCTTTGGGTTTGTCAAACACTAGATTGCTATAGTTGACTATTCTGTCTTGTGAACCTAACCTTTTCCACTGATCAACTAATCTATTTCTAAGCCAATTAGTTCAACTTCTTCTTGCTAGATGGATGAATTTTTTCCTCCAGATTCCCTGAAAGTGGACATTTAACCTTTGTTTGAATATCTCTGGTTGTCTTAAGAACAGTCCATTCCATTTGAGGATGACTTTAATTATTAGAAAGTTCTGGGAGTGGGCAGCTGCTTATGGAAAAGTAGCATTGACTTGTGGTTAGAAGACCTGAGTTCAGATCCTGATGTGACATTTCCTATGTGATCTTGGGCAAATTATACCCTCCCTGAGATTCAGTTTGCTTATCTGTCAAATAATTTTATACTATCTTCCTCACAAGACTAGTGTAAGGAACATTATTGGTAAATTTTAAATCTCTACTCTTAAAAATAAGTAAAAATTAATAGGTTACTATTTATTACTTGTATTAAGTGTAATTGTAATTATAATATTATATTGAATTAATACAATATTTATGCTGAATTGCATAATTATCACTGCTCTTTCTTTGTGGATAGGTTTTTTACTCAAAGCAAATAAGGGAAGGGTATAATAATCATTTATATAAGGCTTATTAATGTTCCAAACACTATGCTAATGCTTTTTATAAATATGATCTTATTTGATCCTTACAATAATCTTTTAAGGTAGATGCTATTCTTACCCTTTTTTAGCAGTTGGGGAAACTGAGGCAGTCAGCAAACTTGCCCAGGTTAACATAGCAACTAAGTGTCTGAAGTCAGACTGAACTCAAATCTTCTTGCCTCTCTATTGACTGTACGATCTAGCTGCCTCCATGTTCTTTAAGACCAAGTACATGGGTTGAATCCCAGTAAAATGACCTTGCTTCCCTAGACACACACTCCCTCCATAAAACTAGACAGCTGTCTTAGAAATGTGTGCTCTTATTCTCAAGGGTAGCTGAGTAAAGAGCATGAATTGCCCAGTGTAAAGTTATCACTGCTACTGGAAAAAAATCATTTAGGGCACATGTGCTACTGATGGAGAGTCAGGAGATCACACAGGACTGTCATTTTGGCAAGCTGATGAGTGTGAATTTCACTTTGGGAGATGGCACATGTCCCAGACATACATATCCCCAGCATCTGATAACCATCTGACTTAGCATTAACAGCACTATTGTCTGGATTCTGACCAAGCAGGGGAAAAAAGGTACAGAAGGAAAAACTATGCCCAAATATGTAAAATAATACTTCAGGTTTTCTTTTGATTCCTCTGAAAAGTCAGTCCAAAAAAAATCTTTGACATGAAATGTTTATTATTATTATTAAAGTCAGCATAAAGAATGGTATAATTTAAATTTTGTAATTTTAAAATAAGTGCCAATGCTACCAACCATCAGAAAAATACAAGACATCAATCTAATACTGTATTGCACCTCTGATACTGTCTGGACTCTGGAATAGAAACGTAATATCTAGAAGAAGACTCAGGTGTTCAAAATGAAACTGGATTTATTGACCCTTTAATAAGGTCTTTTATTTTCTGATGTTTCAAAAAATTCTACTTTCATAGTTTGCCTCTCAATAGGCTCAACAAAGTTTCAACTTATCTAAAGACTAGAGATTTCTGTGTTCTGGGCTGGGCTGGGTTGGGCTGGGCTGGGCTTGGCTGGGCGAATATTGATGGATGTGGTCACCTTGGGCCTGAGTCCAACCCCACAGTTCCAAGATTTACTGGGCACTCCTTGTGTATATGACACTGTAACAGCTGCTACTAACTCCAACCCCCACTCATCAGGGAACCTCCTCAAGTCAAGGGAGTAAGGAGTTTGCCATAAAACATTTGATTTCTTGCCAGTTGAGGAGTGGGGGGAAAGGCAAGATTCTTGGCCCCAGTAAAGTACATTTTTGTTTAGCTTATTTGCCTCCTAAATGCTTTTTCCTCCCCCACTCCAGAAATCCATTTTCTACAAAACAATAGCAGTTTTCTATAAATACTTAGCTGAGTTTCATGCCAAAATTGTTTGACACAAAAAATAAAACACTTCGTTTAAAGGGTTAAATGAGATCTGCATAAAATAGAAAATATGTCACAATATTAATATCTATGAAGAGGTTTTTAGGTCAGGAGATGATTTTTCCAGGAATGATCTAGTTAGTCAATGATATGTTACTCTGTTTGCTAAAAGTAATTTAATATCTGCTAATTATTTTCTTTCTTGTTTTGTGATAAGATGAATTGTAAGGGTCTCTAAATGATGAGTTTGTTAGCCCAAGTAGCAGTTTTTTAATTATTGCTATTGCAGTAGTCTATTTCATTTAAGAATATGATGATTGTTCCTCTGGGGCACATTCAGATCTATTTTGTAAGAAGAAATAGAGAAACAAACCTTAGGTTTCACAGAATTGCCATAAAAATGAGGTAGAAAGACACAAAAAAAATTGTGCAGTGATAACTTCATCACAATAGTATGTTTAATAAATATCCCCTTTACCTTCCTTCTCCTAGATTCTGTTTTCCTCTGAATGAGCAGATATATGTGGGTACCTGTGATGAAGATGCAGGTGTATTTAGCAGGGTGGAATATATTGAGAAAACTTTAATTTTAATAATTAAGGCTTATGGTAGAGTCATCTAAACTAAAGGTGAGATTGGTTTAGCTGTTCATGTGTCCATGACATCATTAATGTGGCTCTGAGGGAAACAGATATATGCAATCTACTGTAAGTGACAGCTGGTTGTATGAGAACATTCTCAGCAATGAGACTTGTCTCTTGCTCAGATGAATACTATTATTAGCCAGGGAACATTTATGCAGAGACTTGTGTTCATTAGACCATTTAAAGCTTATGGACAGATGTGGTTGGTCCTTCTTTGACCACAATAACTGAAAAAGGAGTCAAGATGATATGCAGAACAGTGAGATAGGATTGAGTATCCAAGATGTCTGGGCTTTGATCGTAGGAATTCTCACATAATAAATGTCCTATCTATCAATAATTCAATTTATTTTAAGATAGACTTGAAAGTAGTTTTTGATAATCAGTACATGTCAAAAAATTTTACTCTCTTGTTAAATGAAACCTACTTCTGCCTATTGAGTACAATAGACAGGGACAAGTTATTTTATGTCTCTGGGTCTTGCTTTCCTCATCTATAAAATGTTATGTTTGGAGCAGTGGATCCCTAAGATTCCTCTCAATCCCTAATCTCTATTATTCCATATCCCTGTACCACCTCAGTACTGCTTCCTACTACCATTTCCCGTTGCAGTACTTTGCAGAAATAGCTTAGTGCTTAAAGATTGCTTAGCACATAGTAAATGCTAAATATTTTTCCAATGCATTTCAAAGCTTCTTAAACTTTTTCCACTCACGACGCCTTTTTGCCTATGAAATCTTTGCATGACCCCAGGTTTTTAAGTATATAAAATAGGTATACAGATCAAACATTTACTAATAATAAGTCATAATTTTGTGACCCCCACATTTGGTTATGTGATCCCTTATAGAGTTGCAAACCATAGTTTAAGAAGCTGGAGCTTAATACATGGGAAGTGCTTGATAAATTTCCATTTTCATTCCAAATATGAATATATGTCTTAAGACGGCATAGACAAATTTCTCCAACAATATCAATGCACATAAAAGCTAAACCATTAAAAAGGAGGGTCAAAAGCATTACATAATTCTTAGTAATCTCTTTGACATTTGACATTATTTAAAAGGTGTGGCCATTCATTCATTCATTCATCTCTATGAAATATTATTTCTGACATTTAGGAACCCTACTGCCAGGTAAATAATAATATCTTGTGATCTAAATGGCTAGACTTCCTGTCGTTGTTGCTGCTATTCACTCATATCTAGCTCTTTGTGACTCCATAAGAGGTTTTCTTGGCAAAGAGATTGGAGTGGTTTGCCATTTCCTTCTCCAGCCAATTTTACAGTTGAGGAAATTGAGGCAAACAAGGCTAGGTAATTTGCCCAGGGTCACATAGCTAGTAAGTATCTGAGACCAGATTTGAACTCAGGAAGATGTCTTCCTACAATGCCTCCAGGCCTGGCACTCTGAGTACCGTGCCACCTAGATGTTCATAGTCCTTATAGATATGTTTAACTAACTGAGAGAGAATACTGTGCTTTTCTGGTCAACAGTGTTTTATGTCTCAGCAATAAAAATTCATATTATCATAATACTTTAAATAACATTTTTCCTATAACAATACTGTGAGATAGATAGTTCAATAAATATATTCTAATTAAATATATTCTAATTTTATAGAAAAATAAATTTAAAAAAGTAAAGTAAATTGAGGCTCCAAGATGTTCTTAAGTATAGGAACCAAAAGTTGACCCTATTTCCTAACTATTTATCTCATATCCTTTACACTATACCTTGCAGTCTCTATAATCCTTTATTTAAAAAAAAAAAACTTTTTTTAACCTTTAAAGATACTATTTCTATGTAGCTTTAATAGAAAGCTTCCTTTTTTCATAATGACAGCAGGATGGATAATTCCTCCACTAGTGCACATAGTTAGTCATGCATACATTCTTATTCTGTGTAGATCCCAGCTAGTCATAATCTTTTATAGAGGATCTGTGCTGTGTTAAAGACTTTCTTTTGGTTCTTCTAATATTTTGTAAATGCCAGTGCCAGTATAATACTTAAGCTGCTTCCTACTTTATGACTGACCCACTTTTCTAATCATATACATGCTTGATAATATTTTTCAATCCACTTTTTTTAATTCAAGTCATTACTGTCCTGTAACTTATTCGGTCAGCTGGGTGGTACAGTGGATAGAGCAATGTACACTTATCAGCTGTGTGACCTTAGGCAAGTCACTTCACCCTATTTGCCTCAGTTTCCTTATCTGTAAAATGAGTTGGAGAAGGAAACAGCAAACTACTTCAATATCTTTGTCAAGAAAATCACAAATGGGATCATGGAGAATTGACATAACTTAACAAGAATAATAGCTTGTTCACAACCACCAAACATTTTTCACTGTTGTTTGAGTTAACTGTAATTTAAATGATATAGCATCATCAGGATAATGTTGGTAACTTTTGGGGGGCCTAGGAGACAATAAGCAGCTTGGATACTTAACAATACTAATATAATTCAAGATTCAATGAAAGCACCCCAGATGTGATACTGCCCATTTCTTCTTTCTGTTCAATTCAGGGCTGAACTGATTATCCCTTTGTAGCAGTCTAATATATATATAATATATGCTAGTGAATTAACTTATTTGGCTATCCATCTGCATCATAAATGAGTTGGCTTATGTTCCTCATCCACTTTGTTTTTTAAGTATAGATGTCTATTCTTTATTTCTTTCAGTCAGTTTATAACAATAAAAATGTGGTTGCCTAAAGAAGACCATCTATGATAACCCTAATAACTTTCCATGCTTTCATCAAGGATACCATAAATCTATATAAAGATAATTCTTAGAGATTTTATAAAGATGTGGGTTAATGTCCTTTTGGTTGCCTTTTATTACTAATGGTACTATATGTGATCTTTTCATTCCTTTAATCCTTCTTTCAATCTTTCATTCTCTGAAAACTGATCCTTGAGCATTTAAAAAATTGGATCACTTGTCCTTCTTAGTAAAGATTTCTCATTACATATTTGGCTAGTTCCTAAGGCTCATCTTTATAGTTGTGTGCCCAGTACTTAGTTTTGGTATATAGGCTGCCATGCTGTGCAGTAAATAAAGGTTTGAGTTTCATTTAAATTGACCTCAAACCATTTACTAGCTATGTGACCCTGAGCGTGTCATTTAGCCTGTGACTGGCTCAGTGTTTTCACTCTATAAAATTTGCATAATAATGGAACTCCTAGGGAGAATAAAATCAGATGATGGTTGGAAATGCTTTACAAATTTTAAAGTTATCATTATCATCATTATTGAGCATTTAACAAATTCTATGTAGTCATTCATTTCAACCCTTCTTCCTGATTGTATCTTCTTAACTATTTTGTTACCTCTTTACCCTTTAGGTACCAAAGTGATAAAGACAAAGGACAATGTTTTCATTATTGTCAATGATGAGAACAGATTTCCACGAAAATGTTTGAGAGCTATTTCATATCTTTTTGTTATACTTCTTTCCAACTCACTCTTAAATGCTTTTCAGATTATTTGGTTTATCTGGGATCTTGTGTCAAGACCTCTGTAAACTTTTTTGCTTCTCAACAACTTTTTTACTTATTGTGTGAGGATAATAATGCTTATAATCAAATATGCTTTGTAAAGTTTTATAAATGAAGCTGTTCTCTCCAGCCAATGTCACCATTGGATTCCCTGCCTCAGCACATGGCAAGGAAATTGTATGTTTTCTAGATGTACTGGGTTCTGGTTTTCCTCCATCTCCTCATTGTAGTGACAAGTTTACACAGGATTTTTAAGAAATACAAATATCTGTGGTGCAATTAGACACGTTTCTCCCTTACCTTTCTGATTGTCATTTAGACTAATCCCAAATATATTTCCAAACTGAAGTAGAGTTTTAGTTATCTAATCTACTCTTATCTTTTCTTGGCCTGTCCAAAGTTTGTCTATAATTCTTGAACTTTCAGCCACTTCACAACACATCAAACTCCTTATGCCTTTCCTTTAGAGTTTATTTCTTTTAGAGAGAGAATGAGAAAGAGTTTTTTGGTTGGTTGTTACTCAGTATTTTTGTTATCTGATTCTACAAATGTCTCCTTATCTTTTTTCAAGTTAAGTCTCTTTATGTTCCATGTGGTCTAATGGAAACTTAAAGAAGGAAAAAACACTATACTTAGAGCCAATTTTTAAAGTAAAACCAATGCATTTTGACATCAGCATTACAAATCCTTGTGCTTGCCTTTTTCCAGTTGGAAAAGAGTTTCACCACCTGTCTGCTGTCCATAATCTTAACTCTTTATCCCTTGAATCTAGAGTCTAAGTTTTCCTAATTTGCACATGTTGTTTATGTTTCCTCATCATATAGTGCTATAACTCCTCAGTAGCTTTACATACTTTCTTTCAAGATACATTTCTAATGTTAAAGTGATCATGTCCCCTTCCCTCAACATAATATTGTTAAACTCTTGGAAATACATTATAAGGTTTTTAAACAAAAATAAAAACTTATTTTCTGCTATAAGTTTTTATTTTAAAAAAACTTATGATGTATTTCTAGTTTACCTCAATCTTGCCCTGATTTCTTGCAACTTATTGGACTGGTGGGTCAATGTTTATTTTCATTATTTAGTGCCTATAATTCTGCAGTATCCTTCAGGAAACTCTCAGTCAGAAAAAATACTAAGATAGTATATTAGGGTGATGAATTTATAAGTGTATTCCTTCATTGCCAACTTGTACATGAATATGCCCCCTCAGGAAATCTCTATCAGATGTTAGATTTTCATATTCAGCCTTCACAGTGTCTCTTTTGCTGCTGAAGAGTCTACAAAGAAAATAAATCGTAAGGAAACAATAATTCTTCCTGTGATTCATCTCAATTAAGGTGGCAGCAATGGTAAAGACAGTAAAATGTTCATTCTTAATAGATCTTATATGGTGTTCTAAGGCTGTACTTCTAGCTAATCTCACTTAAGGAGCTGAGCCATGGCAACTAATCATGTCTCAGCTCCCCTGCCAATAGAGCAGATATTTCTAATGAACACTGCAGGAGATTGTCTTGAATTAGCTTGGACAAAATATTAGTTTCCCTACCCCTGTTTTACATCAAATAGAAAATACATGCAGACCATCTTTACTCTTTGATGTTTAAAAACACATTTGCTAAACCAAACTGAGTTAGCAGAAAAATATCACATAATCTGTATGTTGTGATTGCCTTTTAATAAATCTGTAGCTAACAACGGGGCTATATATCTATTGTGGTCTTAAAATCAACTCCCAAATTGTCAAATGCACTATAACCAAATTATATAATTATGGTTTGATTATTTAGTGAAGATCTGGTCTCATGTATTATAAATATTTGATAAATCTCATCTTTAGGCAAGAATGAGCTTTGTTTTTTACTGTCTTTATTTTTATTTACTATTAAAAAAAACACATTTGATTTAGTACAGCAACTACTTTAAAAGTATTCCTACAACAAAGCAGTTCCCATGCAGATGTCAAAATCACACAAAACTCCTTGAAGTAGGTAGCTACAGAGCTAATTTTGTTCAACCCTGCAATTATTAATATTAAGAGGCAGAATATATGGAAGGTTGCTAAAAGTGTTTCTCACAGTCCTCTTACTCAAGAACCTTTCCCCAATTTTAACCTGACAACAAACATCAGTCTTTCATTATACCCACTTTGTTCCCATTCATGTGCTACTAAAAGAACATGGAAAAAATTACAAGTCATGCTGACTGAATCCACTGCAAATTTGTAGCAAGGCTTTTATGTAGCAAAGCTTTTATGCTCCCCTAATTGACATACTATCCCACTCATCACAGTGGCTTTTCCAAAAAATTTTAAGCCCTTTCAAAACTCTCATGGTTCTCTATCATCTCAGTTTCTCAGCTAAGAACTTTGCTTCCTACTTTACTAATAAAAAACATTGAGGTCTTTGGGCAGGAATGATATTGATGATTAACTCCTATTTGCAACTCATAAATATCAATTCATTGGATATCTTCTCATTTACTTTACTTCTTAAGGTACATGATATTTATTACATATTTCAGTAGCCAGATATGATCCCGTTCATCTTGTATAACATGTATAAAATTCTCTTATTAGGTACCAATAGTGTATGAAGTATTGTAAATTTTTTTCTACCTAAGAAAATATATTTGTTGGAAAGCTATGGATAGAGCACCAGCCCTCTGGTCAGGAGGATCTGAGTTCAAATTTCATCTCAGACACTTAACATTTCCTAGCTATGTGACTCTGAGCAAATCACTTAACCCCAATTGCCTCAGCAAAAAACAAAAACAAACAAATAAAAAAACAGAAAATATATCTGTGTTAGTGATATCAAATTTTTAGTGCCTTCAGAAACTATTTTAGAGTAATAATTTAAAAATTTTTTTTCATAGTATCCATGATTAAAGAATTTCACTTTATGGAAAACTAATTAATCACCAACCTTGTCAGGAAGATATTACACCTTTTTAATAAATGGAGAAAATAGTACAAACCTATGTTTTGATGCTGTGCAGCCCATAGCAAAGCTGAGAATCAATATTTGACTATTATGTCTATTATCACCCAATCTAAAAACCACAACGTCAGAGAGAAGGTATTTTTCTGAAATAATTTTGCACTTTATTGTGTAATAAAGAGTGCTCCTGGTTGAATAAAACAAAATTTGAAACAAAAAAGAGGGGGCAGCTAGTTGGTGCAATGGATAGAGCACCAGCCCTGAAGTCAGGAGGACCTGAATTCAAATCGGGCCTGAGACACTTAACACTTCCCAGCTGTGTGATCCTGGGCAAGTCACTTAACCCCAATTGCCTCAGCAAAATAAATAAATAAAAGCCCTCTGGGACTGGTGAGACAGTTTAGCACTACTATAAGTCAAGTTGAGAGTGCCAGTGTTGTAATTATTCTGAGCTCTACTTTTAAAAAATGACTCTTGATCAGGAAAGGATAAAATTCCAGGCACTCTATTTTGAGTTGGCCAAAATAGTTGAAATGGTTTTATGCATTTCCTTGCTGGAAGGCATATCAGCTTTTGATCTGTGAAGAGATAAAAGAGAGACATTGGATCTGATTTTGTCCTTGAAAAAGTCCATGGAGACATAGTCTGAAATAATTGTGGGACTTTAAGAAAGCTATGAAATAAAAAGAAACTTGTATCATTAGGAGATTTTGAGTCTGATTCAATCTTTGATATGAATTGTTTGATCTTTTTGATCTGGACTATCACTGGGGTAGATTTTCTTGATGTGAAAATTTCTTTTACCAAGACAATACCAGGACAATTCTCCTTATAGTAGAAAGTTACCTAGAGTAGCAAGAAATTAAGTAGTATCCAAGACAGGATTGGAATCCAGACCTTCCAGATTTTAATGTACCCTATCCAATATGCACCATGCTGCTTCTCTTGAGAAGGTTTTTTTAAAATCCAAATTATAATAAAATTCTAATAACATGTAGAGTTTGCTCAAAGATACACCATCATTACAGAGCATGTAGATTGTGATCCAATAAGTGTTATGCAGAAGGGGGATAAAACTGAATTGATTTTGATCATTTGGTTTTCCTATCAGGTGGTTCATATCATTATCTCCATATTGGGAGAAATGGAAATAAAAAGAGGCTGGAGAATATCTTTGTAGCTTTACTAAGGACTTGGAGCAAATCTGGAAGAGAGAGAACATGAAAATCTGAAGATCATTCTTTCTCTGGGTCTAACAACACAAAATAAGCCTACATTTTGCACTGTGGTTTTCTTCCACACCAAATGGTATAAATCATGACTAATAATAACTAATCCCTCTTGGAGGGAAGAGGCGATTTTTTGTTCCCATTATAGCCTACACTAGGGCTCCATTGAGCACTTGTTTTGTGCTATGATTAATGTGATGATTAATATTAGTCAGAAAGCAGTGCATTTAAGTTGATTGCCCATGCCCAATGTGTTTAAGTATATTAAAGCACCACACCAAGCAGTACTAACTGTTGCCAAAGAACCATTATAATAATTAGCATTTATGTAGTGCTTTAAGGTTTGCAGAGCACTTTATCATTATTATCTGATATCCTTACAACAACCCTGGGACATAGGTTCCATTATTATCTCCATTTTATAGATGAGGAAGCTGAGGCAGATAGCAGCCAAGGAACTTCCTTCTAGGTCTTGCACTCTATCCACTGTACCACTTGGTTGCCTCATAATGTGGAAATCCTACCATTTTACTAAATAAAGTTCATGCCCAACTTCATATTTCATCTAAGAACACATAGAAGCTTTGTAATCTATGTCTGTGGAATGAGTACTTGCCTTTGGTTGTTATACTATTTACTGGGCAAATGTCTTCAGTGTTCTAGGCACTGAAATTGAAATTAGAATTCCAAAAATTGAAGAAAAGGTGTTAATTTGTTTTGAGATCATTTCCTTGACTAGGAATTCCCCATATGAAATCAAAGACCTTATTTCTTTCCTAAAAGAAGATGTATAGCCCTTCACATGCTAGAATTTAACTCAGTGCTAGACCTCATAAACTTACTTATCCAAGAAAGCATACTGACCCTGTATAATACAACTACAAGGTTACTTAGGAGCTATATGGATATGGCAGTCTTGGTCCATGCATGTGTCTTTACCCCACAGCACATATTTAAGGGCTTTCTACTTCATTTAGGATCACTACTATCCTGACAGCACTTCTCCAGAAGCTTGGAACTAAAGACTTGTTCCTCAATGTCATAGTCCTTTTCATATTCCTTCACACCAAGTCTATCTATATTCTCTTAGATTTTCACATTGATTCCCTGCTTTGGCAGTTTTAGGAAACTATTACCAGTGATCTCCTTCCATCGTCATTCAAATTTTTCAGGAAAGAGATCTGACTTAAAACACTTAACTTCTTTCCCCATGGTTCTGGGAGGTTTGGATAACTCTTTTGAGTTTGGGTAACTCAGTTAGACTTTCTCACTAACAGTTTACAATCCTTTCTTATAACATCTCTCTTTCAAAATGGCTCCTCATACATCCTTTGTCCAGGCTGAAACATATAACAAATAACATGTCAAATAACATATGATTCTTACCATATCACAAAAGGATTATACAATCTTTTATTCCACCTTAAGTTAAACCCAATCTTTCCAGTACTTGTCACTTTTGAATTAGATTAAATGATTCTGTCTCTCCCTTCCTTGTCTAAAGATTGCTAAGAAAAAGTAAGTAATAGAGATTTGATTCATGTTCCTACAGGCAGTGGAAAACCGGAATCTCATAAATTCCCTTAAGACTTTGCTGGATGATTTCCACTCAGAGATGAGGGAAGATGAACGGGATCGCCTTGGATTGCAACAACAATATGCCAAGGATAAAGCTGCCTGGGAGGTGGAGTGGGCAGAACTGAAAAGCCGCCTGGAACAGGTATATACAATAAGTGTGTGCATTGGCTACCCAGGCTTCCAAAGCAGGTCACGATTCCCCAGTCTTGTCTGTATGGACATTCTTCTCCCATGATGATGTCTCTTCTGTTTTATATTGGTTGTGAAGGACTCTTTTCCAAGTTTCCTGCCAACTCTAAATCCTCTGTGTTTAATTCAGGTACTATTTTAATCCCCTTCTTCTCCCCTTCCCTCTCTCACTTTTTCTCTCCTCTCCTTTCTTTTACTCTCCTCTTTATCCTTCCTTTTTCTCTTATTCTTTCCTTTCACCTTTTTTCTCTCCTCTTCTTTCCCCTCTTCTTTTCTCATCTTGTCTTCTCTCCTCTCTTCCTTTTTCTCTTCTTTCCCCTCCCTCCTTTCCTTCTGTCCTATTCTTTCCTCTCCTCCCCTCTCTTCTCCTATCTTTCTTCTTCTCTATTATCTTCTAACCTTCCTTTAGAGACCTGTGATTTCATCCATGAGAAAATAATTCCTACCAATGAAATTCAGCAGTTCATCTGCAATTTATTGTCTTTGTTGCCTGCGTCACTGAGACATTAAGTGGTTTGCCCCAGGTCACACAATCAGCTTGTGTAAGAACCATGGCTAATGTTCAGTTGCTATTAGAAAAAAAAAAAAAGGCAATTACAGAGGAACTTATGATCAGAACCTTTCCATCTCTTTTGAGAAAAGAATGAAAAAGAATGATATGTCAAGCAGAGCATTATAGCCATAAAATATAACACCAAGGAAGATTTTATGTTTTTCTTCGCAGGAGACTCTTAAGAATAGCTTATGTATAGAAGATTCAATTAAGTAGCTTCTTGATATTTCCTCTCCCCCTTTCCAGGAACTGGAAATCAACGTCCTCTTCTTTACTATTAAGTAAACCATGGAATTTGATTTGTCAAATGGTTCAATCCTTAGGATAAAATGACTAACTAATAGTAAGAAGATCTGGATTCATTTCCCCATTTCTAGTACCATTATAGGTTTATCAAATAACCTGGTGCAAGCCATTTAACCTTAATATATTACTTGTATGTAAGATATCCCAATTAATATTAATCACCGAGGGAGTTAAAGAGGACATAAAGGGAAATAAGGACCAGAGAGGATGAGGAGCAACTTTTGTATAGTTATTTAAAGGATGTGTGAATGTTGAAAGAAGCTTTGTCCACTAAACTAAAGTTCAAAGGAGAGGGATGAAAAAGGGTAGAGAATTTAGGTTATTATGATAGCAGGAGTATATAAATGGATTATTACTTCTAAAGGGAACTTATAATATGGTATAGTATAAGGACTACCAAGAAAAATTTGGTTTGGTAATTTTGTTGATATTTTACACATTTCCTAATGTCTGAATGCATGAATGAAAAACATTTATCAAATATTTACTATTTGTTGAGCACAATGCTAAGTGATGTAGACATAGATACAACATTGAAATAGTCCTTATCCTCTAGAAAATTACAGTCTATTTAGAGGAGATAACACATTTTGGGGAAAGGTGTTTTGATACAAGGTATCACAAGAATGTTGAATGGATCCATTGAGAAGTTTATGGATCTGATCTTTCCAGAAGCAGTAGTTTTTTTAGATCAAATGAGATTAAGTTTACAAAGTACTTAACACAGTGCCTGGCACATAGTAGGTATTATAAATACTAGCTAATATTGGTAGTATTCATTTGAATATGGTCTCCAGAACAAAAGGGGAAAGGGGAGTTGTGGGAAGGGCAGAATATACAGAAGCACTCTAGGTGGCAAGAAGACATCTAAGAAGTTAAGCTTTAAGGGATATGAAGCATGATCTGGGTCTAGAACTATTTAGATATAATGAGATATAGTGAAGATAGTTTGTCCTCATTCAATCACCAAATGATACAACTAGGCTCCAGAGTGATAGTTCTGAAGGCAGTGAATTAAGTCACCTAGCTATAGCCTGAAGAGTATAGCAGTAGGGAAGATGGCAAGAGCATGACAGGCTAGAGGAGTTGGCTTCTGACTTGTGATAGTGGGTTTTTTTCTCCCTTTTCTGTTCCTGATTTGATCTCTTCCCATTTTTACTTCAGGATTTTTATATTTAGTTGAAACTTGATATCTTTTTCTTGGTTTTCTAGCTTCTCCCTTCAATCATCAGGGTCTTACCTGACATTTTTTCCCATGATTATGGTTCCCATTAGAAAAAGAATAATGATGGATAATGCAAATCTGTCTAGACATTGTCCCTGAACCCTGGGCTCTCAAAGAGTACTTTCTTTCGTCAACTGAGAAACTGGCTCTAAACTAATGTGGCTCTTGCTCAAAAAAAAAGTATTTCTTGTAAAGTTTGAATCTTGGGTCTAAATAGGTTGTCAGTGATGTGTTGATGTTTGATAGACAATATGGTGATATGGTTAGAGTCAGGAAACCTGGGTTCAGAGTTCTGCTCTGTTTATGCCTTGGAAAAATCATTTTATGATTTAGAGCCTCAGTTTTGTCATCTGTAAAATGAAGAGATTGGACAAGATGAGCCATAAAGTGCCTTCTAGCACTATATCCTATGGTTGTATAAATGTATGTATATTTTCTTCCTTTATTACAAAATAACCCAGGGTCTGAGACCCTTAACACTAGGCATCTCAAACTTGAGCCTGCTATACCTGGGGCAGCCAGGTAGACTGGAGTCAAGAGGATCTGAGTTCAAATCCAGCCTCAGACATTTACTAGCTATGTGACCCAGACAAGTCACTTCATCCTGTTTTCATATGGCAAACCATTCCAATATCTCTATCAAGAAAACTCCAAATAGGTCATGAAGTGTCAGACATGCCTGAACAACAAACAATCCATTTACTACACCCAAATATACTATGGTAAAAGAATCCTGGGACTTAAATTAGGAAAGAACTGAATTCAAATCCCATCTCTGATACTGGCTATGTGATCTTGGGTATTTCTTTTATGATTGATTATCAGTTTCTTCATCTATAAAATGGAGATAAGAATAGCTGTGATGCTAACCTCACAGCTGTTTGAGGACCAAATTGGACAATTTTTATAAAATAATTTTAAAACCTCAAAACACCACAAGTTATTTTTATTCAACTTGGTTTGGACAAATATTTAATTAAAAGTATTGAGGACACAAGTCTTTGGGAACAGAAAGACACTAAACTAGTTGGGTACACAAATTAGCATTGTGCAAGAAATAGAAATGACAAGTCTGGCAGGGTAACATCACTTTACCCCTTGTCTTTTTTGACAGCTGGAAGGAAAGAATTCTGAGAGAAATCCCGGAGAAGTGTCTCCATCCTTTGATTTAAAGGGAGCTTTTAGGAGGGAGAGAGAAGAACTCAAGAAACTACTTGCAGAGAGTCATGGC
This sequence comes from Antechinus flavipes, assembly GCF_016432865.1. Lineage (NCBI taxonomy): Eukaryota > Metazoa > Chordata > Mammalia > Dasyuromorphia > Dasyuridae > Antechinus > Antechinus flavipes. Next base: position 507,640,241 of record NC_067398.1, read on the forward strand.
TTGGTAATGGAGCTACGCTGGCAAGTCCATCACAATGAGAAAAATTGGAAACGGGAAAAAGTGGAACTTATGGACCGCTTAGACAAAGAACGTGAGGATTGGGAGCAGCAGAAGAAGGAGATGCTGCGGAGAATGCAACAGGTAAGGAAGGAACCACACAGGGATGTAACAAATCCATGAGTGAAGAGTAATAAATTCATAAAGTTCAGAAAAATGAAAGAAAAAAATAATCTCAACCATTTGGATGGTAGTGGTTTGGTACTGTAGCCAGAGAATAGACTTCAATTCAAGAAGATCTAGTTTTAAGTCCATCTTTGAACCCATTGACCCTGAGCCAGTCACTTAACATTCCAATGCTCCAGCCAATTCCCTCAGATTAGAACTTGAAGATATGTGCATGGGGGTAGAATTTTTGCATTTGGAGATAGCTATAATCTTGTGATCTCAAATCTGGGCCAAGAATATAACTAAACCAAAATTCTTTTGTGATTTTTGCCTCTTCAGAGTACTTTACAAAAAGTAATATGGGTAGTAGTTTGAATACCAATGGAGTTACTGTGTGACTTGGGACAAACTTTTTTTTAGGGCAAATGGAACTGTTATTTCATTGTTATTTTGTTGTTGCTGTTGTTTTCAGTTTTTTCTGACTCTGCTTTCTCTGACCCCCTTTTGGGGTTTTATTGGCAAAAATACTAGTGTGATCTGTCATTTTCTTCTCCAACTCATTTTCCAAATGACAGAACTGAAGTAAAGAGCATTAAGTGACTTGACGGTGATTAAGCCAACATAGCTAATAAGTGTCTGAAGCCAAATTTGAACTCAGGAATATGATTATCTTTTACTGCAGGTGCTCTGTCCATTGTACCATCTGGATGCCCTAATTAGCTTTCAGAAAGGGGCATTTCTTTGGGTGGTATAGTAAGAACAGTTAGTACAAAACATTTTCGTCCAAATTTTTTGATACATTCTCCCACAATAATGAAAATAATTCAAGGAAAAGTGAGTTAAGATTAGGCTACATATAACAATGAACACAACTGATATCTTCTAGAAATCCTTTTACTCAAAATGTTCCACTTAGGTATGGTCTTCTTGTCTTCTGGGCTATTTGTAGAATCTTCAATCTTCCTTTCTTCAATATGTCTAATTGGTCTTTGGTACCCAAGATGGCAACAAACAGCCCTCTGAAATTTGCCAGGTCCTCCTTAATTCAAATTATGGGGGAAGAAGAAAAATATTAAGAGAAACTGAAATTCTCCTTTCCACCCCATGTTATTCATTCTCAGGAGCTGCTTCTGCCATTAAGCTATCAGCAAGTCAAATCCTTGATTCTAAACTAGCTAAGTAGTTTCATGCAGGCTTTACTAGAGTGTCCTTTAACCAATTCAAACAAACTTCCTATACTTAATTAAAATACCTTTGAAGGTTGAATTCATCAAAAGTATCCAGGCTTCTTTCATACCTAGCTTATACTTCTGAGCCTATTGAAACATTCTTACCTGATTGGGACAGCAGGTAGTAGAGATTCGTAGTTGAAGGCAATTGATTCAGTCAATCCTCATTTTTACAAAGAAAATGTGGAGGTTGAACTAAATTATCTTTAAGTTTCCTTCCTCTTTAAATTATGCAATGTGGAAAGTATAGGGCACATAGAAAACAAGGAAAACATTAAAATGACCAATATCATCGAGATTTCCAGTTTGGGAAGGAAGGAAGGAAGGAAGGAAGGAAGGAAGGAAGGAAGGAAGGAAGGAAGGAAGGAAGGAAGGAAGGAAGGGAAATTTGAATCCCAAATGTGGGCAGGCTAACTTTTAAATGCAGTGCTAATAATTTAGTCAGAGTGAGTGCTTCTGCCTGAATTCAGATGTAGCCTAATATAATAAAGAAAGTGCTGAACAAAGCTGGAAGTCAAGCTGTTCCATGATGACCTGGCATGCTGGGCTTAACCCTGAGTGGTGATCAAATATGACCAAAGCTAGAAAAGACAACAGCCCAAAGCCAATCTTTATCTGGATCAAAATATTCAAGGGAAAAAAATCTTAATTGGAGATTAGGTTTTCACTAATATGACTGTCTTGTACATTTCCAGTCATTAGTGTCTACACTGCAGCTAATCTCTTGATATGATGTGACAGCAATCATTCTTGAATGATGCACAAATTACTCTAATGCAGCCTTGGCTTTTATCCCTGGTTAGTTTTGCAAACTCTGCTTTTTATTTGTGTCTGTGTTTCACATTAAGAAATGCTTGAGATCTTAAGAAATGTTATTAATCTTGAAAAATATAAATAAAAATGTCAATTATTTTTAGTATTTTCCTTTAGATCATTTTTTTGAAAAAAAAAGTAACATTTATATAGCACTTTAAGATTTGCAAATTTCTTTACTTATTTTATCCTATTTCATCCTCATAGCAATTATTTAAGGAAAGTGATACTATGTTATATTAATCATATATCATATCATATCATATCATATCCTCATTTTACAGATGGGAAGACTGAGGCTAAGAAAGATTAAATGATTTGCCCAGAGTAATAGGGCAACTAAGTATCTAAATCTAGAACTCAGGCCCCTTTCTTCAAATACAATGTTATTCACTATACCATCCAGGAAGCCCTGTTATGTGAGCTATTACTGTTTTTGTGTTTCTCAATTGAGCATGTCAGTATTTGGGCCATTTTTACACTAAATTATTACATTGAAAAAAATATATCAAATGCAGGGAAAGATGGACAGGTTTTGGTTTAGGTTGTTTGGGATCCTAGTAGAATTCAAGGACAGTACAGATTGAGAGGAATGTTTGGGACTAGACGCCACTTCTTTCTCCGTCCTTCATGGATTTTTATTACCCACCTTCTGGGTATTTTGATGTGACTACCATTCCAAATTCCCAAATTCTTCATTAGGAAGAATGCCAGTTATTTCCTGTTTTACTTGGAAGCCAACTGTAGGAGAGTCTTTAGCTTAACACCTCTGGGTACTCTTGGGTCCAGGTGGATCAATGATTAGTGTTGAAGTTTTAAAAGTGAAAAGAAGCCTTTGTTCCCAGGGATTTGTTTGTTTTTTCAACTGATCTTAAAATCTTATCCTTCACCTCTCTGACTACTTTCCCAGAGCAGTCCTATTTGATTAAGTAATGCTTCTAATCTTTCAACTTTGGAATTAAATATTTATCAATGTACAACTTCAGTTATCTTAAGTTAGCTATAATCTGAAAAGGTCAACTAGCTACTGAATAGAAAGTCATCTAGCCAAGACCAATCCCTATGATGATAGTCTTTTCTTGTTTGTACCTGAAAATAACTTACATGATTGTCATGATTAATGCCAGGTCCCTTTTTGCTTCATCAGTGACTATTCCATAGCAACCATAATGATTTACTAACTCTACCATAGCACTCATTTTACAAATCAACCTTCATATTTATAGAAAAATTTTTATATAATTTAAAAATATATTTTATTAATCTCTTTTGTTTTTACATTACCAGAATTTCTCCCAGTATCATACTTCCCCACCCCTACCCCAAGAGCCATTTCAAATTACAATATTTTTAAAGGAAAAAAGGAGAAAAAAAGAGAAAAAAATCAGCAAAACTGATCAAAACATTGGAAGAATTGGGAGATATATACAATGTATCTCTAACAATTTTTAAGCATATAAGAATGTTTACCTTTCCTAATAGAAAGAAGGTCAGCAAGACACATGTAAAGATGTATATATAGTTTCCAAGGTAGTCTATGAAAGAAGCAGATGTTCAATTTACCTGGTTGAGTCAAATACTTAAAAATGGAAATCTTCTTTTCAAATTGGCATCTATTCAAGTAGTGACCTCAGAACATCACCCTTTATAGTATAACATCCTTGAGTAAAAATGTGTTCTTAACCTACATTTGAAATTAAATTAGGGGTCAGGTCTATTAGTGCAGTGCTTTCTCTGCTATTCTTAGAGATATATTTGTCCCTAATGAGCTTGTACTTTGTACAAAAATAAATCTGTTCTTTCTCCCCAAGTATTTAGCATTTCAAAGTAGGATTTTTTAAAATCATGGTAACTAGCCTTGCAAATTAAGATAGCAAAGGGACATTCCTTGTATAACAGGAAGTTGGCAAAGGTTATTCCATTAGCCAGTTTGTTGCTCACTCATTAAACTCTTAGTCACACATTCCTAAGAGAAACAAGGAGCATGTCAACGACTGTGCATAGAATGTTTAACAATGTGTGGCCCGGGTACACAAATGCTTTGTAAGCCTCATAACCTTGAATAGGATAGCTTCATACAAGTGGTTAAGGGTCTCTCTAAATCCATTTTCCACATTGGAAGCATATGTTTCTTGCTTATCAGGTGTCATAAAATTCCAACATGATCTCTCCGCCATGTAAGACACTTTATATGATGGATGTCTATGATGATGCAGCTAAAACCTTGTTATGAATGTTAGCTCCTAGCATGTCTTCTCATGTTTCAGGACATTTTTTAAATGGATTCATACTGTATCTTCCATTAGAATTAGTTGGTTTCTGGTTTGTACAGATTTTGCAGGATTTATTATTTTCAGCTTTGGTATAGTGAATAGGATATTAACTTGGGGTCAGGAAGACATGGTTCAAATTAGGCATTTAATAGCTGAATGACCCTGGGAAAATCAATTAATTTTTCATGACTTTCCTCTTATATAAAATGAATGGTTAGACTCAATGAACTTTAAGCTCTAGATGTATCATCCTATGAATCTAAACCTAAGGCTTTGAACACTTAATTCTTCCTTCTGTGATACACTTAAATCTGTGCAAGAGGAAGTCCAGTCTCTGAAAGTCTCTTTGTAATGTGTAAAGTGTTTCTGAGGGTTAACCAGAAACCTGCTTCTGATACACACTGACTGTGTGGCTGTGGGCCAATCTCTTAATGTTTCAGTGCTCTGTGTCAATATTGATGATTGTTGCATGGTACTTTTTAATCTGAATTGGTAGAAGGAATTTCATTATCTGGAATTCCCTGTACTAGTGAAATTACAGGTCTGGATACATTCCAAAGAATTTCCATGATACATATACTTCATTGGTGCTACTGAAAGGCAAATCCTTGTTTTCCCATCTCATCCACACTAAAAGTAATCCTACTGGCTAGTAGGATGTAGAACAGTGGTTCTCAAACTTGGTCACAGAATCCTTTATACTCTTAAAAATTATTGAAGACTCCAAAGCTGTTTTGTTTATGTGAATTACATCCAGCGTTGTTCTGATAATGTTTAACAATTAGCTTTCTAGGGGGAAATTTTTATTATTCACATTTTCTCCAGCACTTTCTTAAGATTAGGTCAATCAAACATAAATTAAGCCCTGATTTGTATCATTTGACCATTTCCAAGACGTAAATTATCACAGTAGAATTTTTAACAATTGACTTTTATAGGCTGGTATGAACTAACTCCAGCATCATCACACTGGTGATGTCTATCAATATTTGCTGTATTAGGCACAGCTATCTAGTGATGGATGGAACACTGGTCTTAGAGTCAAGAAGACATCTTCCTGAATTCAAATTTGGCTTCAGACACTTATAGTTGTGTGACCGTGAGCAAGTTATTTTACCCTGTTTGCCTCAGTTTCCTCATCTGTAAAATGAGCTAGAGAAGGAATTGGAAAACCACTCCAATATCTTTGCCAAGAAAACTCTAAAATATAGACACAAAGAATTGGACATGACTGAAACAACTCCACAAAAAATTGCTACATTAAGACATCTTAATAGTATTATAAAAAATGTTTTGGCTTCATGAACTCCCTGAAGTCTCAGACATCCCCCCCAGAGAGTCTTACTTTGTAAAACTCTGCTCTAGAAATAAGAGAATTGCACTTAGAATCAGAAATTCAATACCTGGCTTTGATTTTTCCAAGAACTCACTACTTGGGGAGTAATCATAAGACAATTCATGCTGCCTCTATGAACCTCAGTTTCCTTATCTATAAAACAGGTAAAATAATATTTGCACTACCAACCCCAGAGAGATGTGGTTTAAAAAAAGCACTTTGTAAATCTTAAAGTGCCTTTGAAATAATGAGGTGCCATTGTCATCACCAAAAATCAATATCCTTCTAAGGGAGATACTCTAACTTGACTTTAGCAGTAGCTCTGATCAGCTAGCATTACTATAGTCGATTTTGAGAAGCCAGAAAAGGTGCCAGTTCAAGTGTAAGTTGCCCTGTGCTCCCCAACTCTATTACTGAAATCCAGACAGGACAGAGCCAAAGTCCAGTACCAGTACCACCTTTTCTGTAGGTCCTAACATAGACCTCCAATCAAGATATTGCTAGGTCAAAACCAACAATTGGAGGCAAAACCAATGGGAGATGAAGCCAGGCTCCTATTTAGAGTTGAATATTTTCCCAATTATACTTGGGGCATACTGTAAAGTGACTAACTGTGCTGTATTTTTTTAATGGAATTTACTGTTATTTACTACCTGTGTGACTTTCAGCAAATCCCTTAACCCCTCTGAGTCTGAATTTCTTCATCTGTAAAGTGAAGTGGTTGGATTACATGACTTCTCAGGTCCTCCCAGCTTTAAATCTCTGATCCAATTGTCCTATGGACTGGAATTCCAGTCATGTACCACCATATACTTTTCTAGAACAGGAGAAATCCACAAACCCAGGACTTTTCGAATTTTCAGTGATCTGGTCAATCTGATAATAGTTCAAATCACAGTGTTGCTTTATTACAAAAACTCTGATTAAGATTGACCCAAAACTTTGGCCAGAACTGACTCCCACTTTTGTAGATCCTGTGCAAATCCAGAGTGATGTTCCTCAATGCAGAGAAGTATTTACTTTATATTATACTTTAAGTGTCTATCAAGACATGTTATCAGCTTTTTCTTCCTATAATGTTTCCCTACCCTCTCACTCAAGACCATCAATTCTTCTATGTGTTCTTTTTAGTTCTTTCCCCTGATAGCTTAAAAATACTCATATGACCTCTTGATCTGCATTCACTTACTAAAAATTTCTGCCTTTTGGGGGGGAGGTTTTTGTCGTTATTTTAAAATTTTGTTAAGAAGTGCTTGTCTTCTTGCTGGTATTTTTGACTGTTCTTCACACCTCTTATTATTTAATCAGCCACCAAAGCCTGCCTATCTTAATTCCATATCATCTCTCCCATGCTCCCTATTCCTACTTCATTTCTACCATATTGCCATGTTTGGATTTCTTATTGGACCTATGTAAGTTACTGGAAGTGAGTTATTTTCTCTCTGCCTGCTCTCCAACTTAGTCTAAAGAAAGGTGCCTAGGAAGCTGAGAAGTTAAGTTACTATCCAAGGTCAAAGAATATGTGTTGGGGACAGAATTTTAACCTTGGTGTTCCTGACTCTAAGACTAGTTTTTTTTCCCATTACATCATGCTGTATTTTTTATTGCAAAATAGTTGTCTGTGCTTATGTGTTAACTTACCAGATCTTAAGTTCCAGTGGGGTCAAGGACTGTGTCTTATCAAAATTTTGTGACTTTTCTAGACTAGCACACAGTAGGTATTTTACTAATTTTTGGGATTGAATTGAATTTTTAAAAGGGCAGTGGGAACATCACTGCATTGATACGCTGAAAGTAAAGGGAAAAAAGAAAAGGAAAGGACAGCAAATAGAAATAAACATTAAATCAGTAGCCTACTCCTAAAGCCTGTGTGCTTGCAAATAAACTGAAACAACTCAGAGATTGTCATGGCTGAAAGGTCTCTTGTATAGCAATATATTTAATCACCTCGTTTTGCAAATGGAGAAACCACAGTACACAAAGTTTGAATGACTGTCCAGAGTTACACAGCTAGCGAACAGCATTAGGAAAGATTGGGAGATGGGGGAGAAGAAGAGTAGTAAAACCCTTTGTTTTCACTATTAATAACAAACAAAATAGTAAACCACATTTAAATAGCAATTTGTGTGATTTTACTGTAACAGTAAACTTTTCACATATTGATACCTGCTCTCCAACTTATTATACCTTAGAAACGTGTCAGAGTCACTGAGTAAAAGTGACCCATCATGACCAATTTATATCAGAGACAGGAGTCTTGGTCTTCTTGGACCAATACTTTATCAATTGATACAATCCTTAATGCCTTTCTCTATCTCAAATTTGGGGTTGGACCAAAAACCCCATCTTCCTCAGAAAAGTCTGGTTAATGCTGTATGGCTTTACATGGGTCATCCTCGCACACAAGCTGTCTACACTAGGAAACACAGTTTGTGAAAAATGCACAATCTCAATTTGCTCCCAAGGAATTGTATTAGAATTCCCTGGCAGCATCTCAATATTTGATGACTGAAAATCATTATTCTTCCTTGCCTTTGGGTCAGGTCTAAATGTCATTTAGTCCTTTAAATATTTTGCTTATTAAAAAAAAGCAGTCAACCCAATAGAATTTTTGAATTTGTCAGCTAATAAAGGACTCATTAAAAGTAGTTAAGTAAAAATATCCTAAGGTCTAGTGTTTGTTCATGCATAAATACTAATAGAAAATAGAAAAACTAAATAGAAAAAGGCAATGACAACAAAAATTACAAAAGTAAAATGTCAGCAAACCTTATGAAGTTTTCCAATGAAACAAAGCTTCATTAGGAGCAAGTTCTCCACCTATTTTTGCAGTTATTTGTTTGATGCTGGTACATTTCCCTTGCTTAAACCTCTCAATGGCTGCATGGACCAAGGCAATAAGCAATAGAGGGCAGCCATGGAAATAATGTTTGACCATATGCTCAAAGTCAAAATGAATTCCAGGTGGGCCCAATCAACAGTAAGAGGTAGCATGATGTGGCAAGATGTGATAGATTAAAAATTAGAATGAAAAAGACATGGATTTGAATGCCAGCTCTGACATTTGTAAATGTATATTTAAGACAGGTAGGTGAGGTAGTGAATAGAGTGCCAGACCTGGAAGCAAAAGACTCAATTTTCTGAGTATAAATTTGGCCTCAGACATTTACTACTTGTGTCATCCTGGGTAAGTCACCTAACCCTTCTTGCCTCAGTTTCCTCATCTGTAAAATGAGCTGGAAGAGAAATGGCAAACTACTTCATTATTTTTGCCAATAAAAACCCAAATAAAGTCACGGAAAATTAGACATGACTGAAATTACTCAACAACAAAATTTTTATTTATGGACAAATAATACTTCACACCTCTGGTCTTTAGTTTTCTCCTCTATAAAATGAAGATGTTACATTAGTTAGGTCACAAACTCTAAATATATGACAGGAAGAGTGCTAAAATGAATTGTGATGACAAATGAGGAATCAGGTCATCTTTGTCATATGTGAGTGTAAAATAAGAAGACAAACTATTTGGAAAAGCATACCAGCAAGTGAGTCATGTCCCCTTCAAAATAATCGTTATCATAGAATAATAAGAATATAAATTGTAAAATGGAAAGGATCTTCAATGTCATCAAGTCCAATTCCCTCAGTTTACAGTTGAGGAAAACTCAACTAAACTAAACTAACTAAACTAAACTAAACAAACTAAACTAAAACAAGAGACTAAGTAATTTACTCAGGATCACACAGGAGTAAGCATCAGTACTAATCTCTCAGACTCCACTCCAGATCCAGAAATCTCCTCAGAACCTGGCACAAGAAATGAATTCAGTGAGGATTCCATTCAAATTACTTGGGGAATGCTGCCTTGGAAACTGCATTATATTCTTTCAGATATCGTTAGGATAGGAGACTTCATCTTTTAAAGATGCATTTGATTTTTTTTAATATCCTAAAATCATTCAGAGTCAAATATAGTGAAGAAGATAGGTAGATCTTGGGCCAAAATCAAGATGTAACTTACTCTAGGTATTGAGGTCAAGGTTCTTGTTCTGTGTCTCACTGACCCTCAGGCAGTTCCAAAAAGAAATTCCAAAAGTGATGGCAGTATCATTAGAATAAGTAGGTGACCCTTTTGCACTCATTTGGAAGTCTTAGTTCTGATATATTTAGGTTGTTGCTTTTTCAAGCAGTGTCCTCACTTAATTAAAGTCCTTCTTTGGATCATTCGATCTTTATTTTAGCATTTAATTTCTTTTTGTATTGAACCTGCAGCACCTTCTTTGCAACTTACAGTCTGATAACGTATGGGGCCACTGAGTTTTACCCAGGGTCACACAGTATGTATCAACGCAGATCTTCCCTAAGGCCAGAGCCAGTTGTCTATCACTATGCCTCCCTGCTTTTTAGCATTTATTTCAATTAAACATAATTAGGGAGAATAAATAGACTTGTTCTAAGCTTTATTAGGTATAAATGATTTTTTTAAACTTCCAGAGTCCCGAGATTGACAGTGCCTCTATTACCTGACTTTAGCATTGAATAATAAAGAGTTGACAATCACCCAAATTTTCCTTTAAAAAATCTTTCTGTTTTGTTTCTTGGGCATCAAAGCAAGGTGACCTGAGTTATTTGTACAAGCTCTCAAAATTTATTGACATAAACAAAACAAAAAAATAGAAAGAAGTAGAATGTTCTCATAAATGAAGGTGTACAGAAATGCAAATTAAATTGTTGTTTTAGATGAATTTTATTTTTTCCAATTACATGTAAAGGTGATTTTTAACATTCATTTTTTAATAAAATTTTGAGTTCCAAATTTTCTCACTCTTCCCTAAGATGGTAAGCACTTTGATATATGTTACATATGTTCAGTCATAAACATATTCCATATTTGTGAAAGAAGAAACAGAACAAAAGGAAACAAAACTACAAAAAAGTGAAAAGTGTTTCAGTCTATATTCAGACACCATCAGTTCTTTATAATAAATAATATAAGTTTGGCACCCAATGGGGAAGAGGTGGAATGGAAAATGGATAGAAGAGAGGGAGAAGACTATTATAGTGTCCTAACATTCTATGGAATCATTTCAAATAAAATCCCCACTTGGGAGAAAGAGAAAATCTACTACAAAGTAATCTGTACTAACTTTCTCTTCTTTACATTTTAAGCTACAGGATGGAATGAGCTACCTTGGAAATGACAGTTTCTTTAGGGACTCAAAAGAAGTCAACATCCGTGTATATTCCAACCAAGGGAGTCATCATCGTTCAATGGGAAACTGGTCTTACTCTGATCCAGACCCAATGCAGTTTGAAGATCAGACGCTGTCGAAATTGAAGCAGACTGATCGATGCTCTGCCACTGAGAACATCTTCTTGGATGCATTGGCTTTAGATGATGAGCCTGATGACCCTCAGCCTCGGAAAGGGGGACGAGAGAAGTTTATCACTTGCCTGCATGAAGTAATCCTTATATTCTCTCTATTTTTTAATTGCTCTCTAATGAAGTAGTTCTAATTAAGCAATAATGGAACTTGGTCCTTTTCCACAGCAGAAAATATCAAGACAAAACATAAATGAAAGAAAAAGGATACTAAGACAAGAAAATAGGTGTTTCTATTTCCATGTCATCATTCCTGCCCATATTTTTATCCCTGCCAACATCTTCAATATTCTTTTTTTCCCAGATAAATCCATTTTATTTTCTATGAAAGGTGAAGTCCTTGATAAGAACAGAGACCATATTCATCACTATTGTCAGTGGAACTAGTTCTAATCTTTAGTATACAAAAAAGATGTCTAAATTTTTAGAAGTCTAGATAAGAGCTATTCAAATAACCCAGACCTTAATGCAGAGCTCTGATTAGAGAAAAACATATTTTATCCATCCATATGAGACCACATGATGTAAAAGAAAGTATGCTATACTGAGAATGGAGAGACCTGGGCCTGCTCTTAATGTACTAGTGAGGCATCTTATAGTGAATACAATGTTCTTTGTAGGGTCAGGAAAAATCTGAGTTTATCCTGCCTCAGATATTATTAGCTATGTGGGCGAGGCAAATCATTTTGCTTCAATTTCCTCATCTGAAAAATGGGAATAATTATATCTATTTCACATAATTGTAATCAAATAAGATATGTGTGAAGCACTTTGCAAACTTTAAAAGGCTATTTAAATATTAAATGTTATTACTCTGTGACCTCAGGAGTGACAAGAATTACAAAAGAAAAGCAAAAGGCACACAGTCTTATGAAGGAAGATGAGATTAATGTAATTGACCTCTTTTAGGCTTCATTTTCCTGTATGTCAATTAAGACAGTTGAATTAGATGATTCCCAATGTCTCCTTGAACTCCAAATTCTATAGAAAAAAAGTGTTCACAATGAAAGCTGTCCCATAACAAAATGGGCTTCCTCAGAAAAGAGTGAGTTTCCTATCCCTTGGAGGTCTTGGTAGAAATATTGGATAATCACTTGTTGATGTGATATTAAAAAAAATGCTTATCCAGTTTTATGTTAGACTAAAAATTTTAAGTCCCTTCCAATTCTAAGATTCTAGAATTGCATGAATCCTTAGAGAAGATATGAAATCTTGAGAGACAAGTTAAAAGAACTGAGAAAGAATGAAAATGAAATGTTCTGGTACTCCCAAATTAGCACATCAGTAATCAAATGCAAATGAAAGTTAAACCTACCTTCATTTGACTTTGAGAGTACTCATTTCCTTATAAGTTCCTGAAAATTCATAATTTTCTTTAATACCTACTCATTCACAGGAATAGGAATAGGAATTAGATTGTGTTAGGAATTAGGAATATTTTAGATCCCTAATTCTATGGAATTACATTTAAGGAAGATGTTTCAAGTTCTCCTTTAGTCCAATGAAATCTTGAAAAGTCTAGTCCAATTCAGGATTATTCTCAGGCGAACACAGTGGTTTAAAGAGACCTTCTACTAAGAAGCACAGGACAACCTGGGTAGCTTTTTTATAAAGCTACTTTTTTATAAAGTATAGGACCTCCAAGACAATGACAATGGCAGCTACTATTCCTAGCTCATGCTTCTATAGAAGTTTAAAGTTTACAAAGTGCTTTGCTGGTCCTAGAGAAGACCTCATTTATAAACTCCATCATTGACTACTAAGAAAATGCAGAATTCCAGGAATCTTTTATACCAAATTGTACTTTCCGTCTGCCTCAGTTTCCTCAACTATAATAGAGGGATAATAATAGCACCTATCTCCTAGAGTTGTGAGGAACAATTGAGCGCACTGCCTGGTATAAAGTAAGCACTTAATAAATGTTTGTTTTCTTCCTTCCTTCCAGAGAGATCAGAAAGGATGAGGAGTGGGAAATGAATGTTAGATCTAGTAACCTTGGAGAGAGCAGTTTCTATTGAATGGTCAGAAGTCAGATGGGAATCAGTGAACGAAGCCTCCTATGATTGCAAAGACAGCTCCTATAGACAACACGTAATGGAAGTGGGCTATGACATAATATGTGTCATGGAAGACGATATCTAGGGATGAATTAGCAAGTACGATTCCCGTGAGACCTCCAATTGTGAAAAGGAAAATGAAGTGGAAGCATCAAGTCACTTTCTTAAAATGTTTATTGATGAAAGGGAGATTTAGAATGCTATCTAGTGGGGATAGTAGGATTTTTCTTTTTTTAAGGATAAAGGAGACATGGGTTTATTCAGGGGCAGCATGGAAAGAATAGGGAAAGGTTGAAAAGAAAAAGAAAAAGGGCAGATAGTAATGAGATTTTATTTTTGACTGGCAAATTTACAAGTAGCTAAATCTATGTCATTTAGAATTGGGATTATTCATAAAGCTTCCTCCAATCATCAAGAATCACAAATCAGAATTACTCTCTTGGCTCTTTTTTTCCCTCAAACCCCTCCCCCCATCCAATCAGTTTCTCCATATGTCACATCCATCCCTTTCTCTTCATAATAACACAGGAGTTCTGACCTTCAAGACACCTCACTTGGATCACCAAAATAGCTTCCAAAGTGTTTTCCTTTTTTCCAGTGTTCCCCTTCAACAATCCACTCTCCCTTCACTCACATGCCAAAAAAATCTTCTTAATGTATAGGTCTGACCTTGTCAGTCCCTTACTTAAACTCTTTAAAGGTGCCTGTAGAATAATATGAGAACTCCTGAGATTGGCATTTACCATACTCAAAATCTGGATCCTACTTGTCTTCTCATATTTTGTGTTGCCTTATTTCATATTATCACCTTGTACATTCTGTGATTCAGTAATTGAATTGTTCCTTGAAGCCCCTTATTCATCTGGAGTCTATTTATACATAAACCATAGGTTTATAAATTTCATAGATCTTTACTATACTCCCATTTCACTTCCAACTCTCAAAATGCTTTCCTTCCTCTAAGACTCATCATCAAGCATTTCTATCTCCATTAAGCTGTCTATGGTCTTCCTCATGGATAATGTTCTTTCCCTCATCAACTTCTTCAGTTCTATTTATGTGTGTACTTGCTGTATTCTCACTCACCATAGTTTGGGGCAGGACAAAGATCATTTCTTGTCTTGCACAGAGTAGGTAATATTTAATAAATGATGAATTGAAGTGTTTCAAATATGAATGTGCTCAGGAAATTTCAGAAAAGGGCAAAAAGAGCTATGAAATCCATAGTCTTTAAATCACAGAAATCTAATAACTGAAAGAAAAAATGCTTTTAAAAAGTCTTCACACAGAGTATAAGAAAATGTCACTAGATAATAACACATTTTTAAAAATTGTTATATTATGTAAGTAAGAAATGATTCAACCCTCAGAAAACTAAAGTAGATATTTGAATTAAATTCTATATTTATCCTCTTGGGACAGAATGGTGCCAGTGTGCCTTGTGTTTCATAGGTGTTTTATCAGAAAACAGGGGAAGAGGGAAGATTTTTGAATTTAGAAATTATGATACTTGGACTAAATAGATTGAGTCCCACTATATTCTGAAATGTTCTTAAAACTGAATTGCTTGAATTCTCCTAGTTATACCTTTCGCTCAAGCAGTTGAGACATTGAATATAAGGATGGATTAAAGAAATTGTTACTAGGGAACCATTATAACAGCTGCTTCATCTGTCAGGCAGCCTCCTACACATTTAATGGAACCCATTGAGTGAATGTCACAGTGCCTTTGTTGGAATGTAGGGAAATGGTGTGTTGGAGGAATAATTGAATTACTGATCAGCAGTGTAGGAGATCAAGGCCTATGGACAGCCAGTCATATAGCCCAGAAATCTAAAGAATGGTTCTCCATGTATAGAGTTCAACCTTCCTGCTTACTCTGTGAAGGGCTTGGTGAAGGGCCTCACAGGAAGGGAGGTTACCAACTATCGACTTTGAGTTAAGCCTGAATGAAGTATGGAATTCTAAGGATAGCCCTTGAGAAGAAATTTCAGTTAAACCCAAAGTTTATGGAAAATGTGGCTAATAATAATTGATGATATTCATATGGTCTGTTAGACTTTTAAAAATGTTTAAATCATATCGTCTTATTTGAATCTCACAACAATCTTCTATATGTACTATAGTTTTTACTACTCATGTTTTACAATTAAGAAAACTGAGATTCAAAGATAATAATAGATAGCATTTTTACAGATGTTATCAATATCCCCTTTATCCTCACAAAAAATTTGGGAGATGGGGGCTATTACTAACCCCATTTTAAATACATTTTAAGTAACTTGCCCTGAGTCATATAGCTAGTAAGTGTCCAAAACCAGATTTAAATTCAGGTAAATTCTTGACTCCAGGCTCAGTACTTTATTCTCTGCCTCTTTAAAAACTATAAAATGCCATGATAATATATGGTATTGTTATTAGACACCTTAAAAGGAGCATAGAAGAGCTAACTTTCCTGTGACTGTAGTTCCAGTTAGCTTCCTCTACCAGTCTTTATCATATTATCACCTACATTCTTGCCACATCAATCTCTTAGAGTCTGTGATGTCTAGGATCACAATATTTCTCTGAATTTCTCTGGATATCACCTTCCTCCTAAAATATATTTTGTCCCCCATTTCCTGTCATGTGCTATTTAAGGTGTATTTTCATTTAAAATATTATTGATGTTTTATTTTTCAATACATTTTTAAATTGTCCTCACCCTGTGAGAACTATCTTTAAATAAAATAAAACAATTACCTAACGATTACTAACTACAACTAACAAAACCTAAAAGTACAAAGAACCTTATCTGAAAATGCATTCAGCATTCCACACTGTACCCTCCCATGTCAAATCTCTCTACTTTATTTATAAGGTATTTTCTCATGAGAAAAACAGCCAAATAATGAAGTAGTCAAAATGGGATTTATCTTTTTTGTTTTGTTTTGTTTTGTTTTTCTTATAGGAAGAAGATAACTACAAAGGAAATCTTCAAAGGTAAGGTGAATGAAAATCACATTAGCTAAAGTAGGCCTGAACTGAATTTCTTAGTGATGATGCAATTCACCCCATTTGTAATAGCCTAAAGATCCCCTTTTCATGATTTTGAATATACAGATGTGATCAGGTTTTGTTGTATTTCATTTATATGATATCATTGATCACAAATAACTAAAAGATCAAACATGGTAACATCAAGGATTGGCCTTTGGTTTGGAATTTACCTAAACTGTGCTGTATTTTATATGTAAGAAAGTTAAATTCACAATAGTGTGTCCCTTCTCAACATAAAGTGTAAGGAACTGTCTGCTGAAAAATGTTTCATCCAGCAAAATCCTGTATGAAAAGTTTTTTTTTATTTTAAAGATCACTGGTCATCTTTCTTGAGGAAATCATAAACAAAATAGTGGCCATGGTACACTGGAATGAGCACTGGATTTATTTTCATTTAAATCAGAGGAAGAGGACCTGGGTTCAAATCCTGGCTTTGCATCTTACCGCTTCTTTGACTTTGGGCAAATGAATCAACCTCTTTGGCTCTGATTTTCCTCATTTGCCAAATGAGAGGGTGAGACTTCGTCTCTAAGGTCCCTTCCAGCTCTAAGCCTGTGAGGCTATGAAGTAACTTAAGCACTGTTCTTCTTCTGCCCACTATGTTTTTCTCCCCCATTCTCTTTTTAGCTAGTTCCTTTCTAGCTTTCTTCTAATGCTTTCTTTCATTCTACGAAAGTAGATGCTTTTGCACTAAATGAAAGCCTTTGTCAGGTCATGTTGACATTTCTAGCTGCCCTCATCCTGAATTCTACTGTGAAATTTGACTCCGGCAATTATTGGTACCTTACTTCTTCCCCCTACTCTCAGAGTCACAGACTTATAGGGTTGAAAGGGACCTTGGAGGTCATTAGATTGTTGCCCCTGTACCTCTTTAAACTATATTTCATCTGCTACTGACCTTGCATTCTCTCTCAATCTGCACTTCCCTATAGTTTACTTCCTCTGCATCCTCACTGCAGTCTCAACCCTCAGTGCTTAAATTGAAGCTAATTCCTGCCTTAAACCTTTCCTGTTTTCTCTTATGGGAGAAAAGCTTACAGAAAAGCTTACAATTTTTGCCACCTTAGAGCTTTCACCTGTCCCCTTTCACCCTACCCTCTGTCCTCATTATCTATCCATGCTCTAATCCTTGCCAGTACCACCACCCCTCATCATGGTTCTATGTCAACTCTGAGAGTAGGAAGTTAACTGACTAGGACTTTAGCAATCTGTATTTGTTACCTCAAAGAAATATGGGAAGGATCGGGGCTTGGCTAGACCACTATAAGACCACTTTTAGCTCCTTAGAAGGCAAAGGATTCTAGTAATTCATGTTGTATTGAACCTATTGCTTGTATTTGGGAAGTAGAATTAGAGATGAGCCGAGAAGAACAGATGACAATGTTTCAGCTGCTTCCTTCCTCATAACTTTCAACATGCTTGCCTAAAAGGACTGTACCTGTCAATTAAGCCATGCCATTTCTTTCTTTCCTCTCTCATTTCAAGCACTGATTACCAGTAGCCATCAATTACTTCAAGTGCTTATTAGCTAGTTTGCGGATTACTTCAAACTGATGCAAAAATAGACACTGACCCTCATGTCTAGAGTGAAATGGTAAAATGGTACCTGGGAGGAAGGGTCATTTCATCCTTTTTCCACTTTTCCTTAGAGAAAAACCAGGGGGGAGAACTAGGGAACTGTGAGTCATGCTTTGAATCCTAAAGTGTGTGTTAGTTGGACCTTGGTTAGCTGGCTACCCTTATGTACTGAATCTTAGAGTAAGTTTCACAATTATAGAGGAAAGACATCATGGCAAGACAACTGGGCCAAACAGCCGTGATCAGTTATTCCCATACCAGCCATGGTCAGTCATTCCTGTTGAAGAAGAGTTTTAGAAAAATGATCTCTGTGGGATTTCAATTCTCCTGGGAGGGTGAATCCCAAATCAGAGATTTTTAAATTAAGGTATTTAAATCTCTGGTTAAGCTCTTAAGAAATGCTTCTGAAACCATAGAATCCAGGGAATTATAGACTCATGGAAAATAAGATCTAGAAGGCACTTGAGGTCATTCTGTGTAACCCATTCATTTTAGAGATAAGGAAATTCCTCTAGAACTACAGGTAGACTCTAAAGTCAATCTTCTTCCCTTTCCCACAAATACACAAGATATGATACTCCAAGCATCATGAACTCGCCTGAAGGTAAATATAGGGGAAAGCCCAAGGGCTGCTGGGACTATACCACAGTCTAGCTGGCACCATAGTCATTAATTGTCCATTTCTGTTCCATACAGTGACAGGCAATTTGCCCTAAGGGAACCACCAAGAGAACTTAAATATATCTAGTAGAAGCCTAAGAGAAATTGGATAGGCTTGAGCAGGCTCTGACTTTCTTTCCATTTCTTTTGTGTGTGTCTGTGCTTTCAGAATAATCTATGTTGGGGAAGGACAGAGAGAAGAAAGAATGCTCCATATCTTTGCCACCAACGTTTGGTTTTTGATTTTCTTTTAGTCTAGAAAATTGGGCAGCCATATGGGCATGGCCAGAAAAAGAAGGAGCTTTTGGACCAGGGGTCAATGTGGGCAGGAACACCTAGATATCCCTACAAATAGTGCAAATAAAATAGCCATATTTGTAGATTATTTACCAGGTGGAGTTAGGACCTCTACTTGTCATTTTTCTTTTTGCTGACCAGTTTGGGGGACTTTTGTGGTTGGTTGCAACCTCCACCGGAGAATGGAGTCAGTAGACAAGACAAATCTAGCTTGGTGGGGAAGCTGAAACGCGCCTGAACTGAGATTCAGGGATGTTATTTATGAATCAAAATATTCCATGCAATCTTGCCTTTTGTCACAGAGGAGAGTCGGTTGTGTTAAGTTCCTACTAACGCAAAGCCACCTGAACATTTCTAGAATTATCCCAGGGCCCATGAAAACAGCCTGTGGGATCAGCTGGGATGCCTGAAAAGCACCATCAAACAAGGAAGTGTGCCACAAGCGTTAAGAATGCTCTTTAGGAAAGGGCAGTTCCTTCTGCAAAGGGGGAGCAAAAAGAATGACAAGGGTCCGGTTTCCTTTCGCCGCACCAGAACTGTATCTAGCAGGCTGTGTGGCGGGTTTATGATCTCTTCTTTTCTGCTTTTCTCAGGGCAGTTTCAGTGTCCTCCATGTCTGAGTTCCAGCGCCTGATGGACATTTCTCCCTTCCTGCCAGAAAAGGCCATGCCTTCTGCCAACCCCAAGGAGGACGTCACTCCTCCCTTGTCCCCCGATGACCTGAAGTACATTGAGGAATTTAACAAGAACTGGGACTACCCTCCACCCCAGAGCCACAGGAATGGGTTGGCCGAGAAGCCACCAGATTCCTGGGCGGAGAGGACCGAGGGGGGGAGGGCAGGGAGCGATGTCCCCGGGTCATCGTGGTACCTCACCACAAGCGTCACCATGACCACCAACACCACGACCAGCCCAGAGCACTGCCAGAAGCAGCCTTTGAAGAGCCACGTGGTTACGGACAAGATGGGGGTGCGTGTGTTTCATAGTCCGCCCGCGGTGCGAAGGCTCGATAGCGCGGGGATGGCGGGCGGCGAGGAGAAGAGCCCGGCGGACCCTGACTTGTTGCTCTCTGTGAACAAAGCCAAAGGGAGCATGGGGGAGGCAAAAGGCACCTCCCTGGAGCATGCGTTTGGCAGGTGGCCCTGCGAGCACCCAGGGCACCGCAGAGACAACTTAGAGGGCGGATTCCACCCGGCAGAAGTCCCCGTTTGTCCTCCCGTGGGGTTCCCCTCCCCCTCCCTGCATAGCCTGGAGATGTCCAAGAACATGAGTGATGACATGAAAGAGGTTGCCTTCTCCGTCAGGAATGCTGTCCACACCAGCCCTACGAAGCCCCAGCTCAAGGATATGGCCTGTCAGACCAACGGGTGCAAGACCAAAGGGACCCAGACCACCCAGACCATGAATGTGGGCCTACAGACTGAAACCCTGCGTGGTGGAAGTATCACCAGCAGTCCCCACAAGTGTCTCACACCAAAGGCAGGGGGTGGCAGCACCCCCGTGTCATCCCCCTCCAGGAACCTCCGGAGCCGGCAGGTGGCCCCTGCCATTGAGAAGGTGCAGGCCAAATTCGAGCGCTCGTGCTGCTCCCCCAAGTATGGTTCACCTAAGCTACAGAGGAAGAGTCTCCCCAAAGCTGACCAGCCAAATAATAGGACCCTGCCAGGGACACCCCAAAAGGGGTATAGTGAATCTGCTTGGGCCCGCTCCACCACCACAAGAGAGAGCCCTGTGCATACTACCATCAATGATGGACTCTCCAGCCTGTTCAACATTATTGATCACACCCCTGTGGTACATGATCCCCTCCAGAAGGGAATCCGAGCTGGTAGCCGATCTCGCTCAGCTGAACCCCGACCGGATCTGGGCCCTGGTCAGGAAACTGGCACAAGTTCTCGGGGAAGGTCACCTAGCCCCAGTGGGGCCGGCACCGAGACCTCCAGAGAAGAAGGGGGGGAAGGTACACCTGTGAGACAGGACTTATCTGCTCCTCCCGGCCACACACTGACTGAAAATACTGCCAGGATCCTGAACAAGAAACTCTGGGAGCATGCCTTAAAGGAAGAGAGGAGACAGGCTGCTTATAGCCCCCCAAGTCTTATTAATGACAGCAACATGGGAGAAATGATCAAAGCTGAATCAGGGTCCATTGAGGTAATGAGCACCTTTCCCTCCCTTGGTTCGCTGTCTTTGTATCCTAAGCTCCTACCCCTTGGCTTTTTTTCTGCTAAGGAGTGGATATAGCTTGAGCTCAGGACTACACAAAATTATTTGGCCTTAAAAAGTTAAGGGGAATTACAGAGAATTGTGGGATGGGGAGGTGTCCAGCTTAGAGAAGAGGGTAATTGAGAGAAAGGTAAACCAGGAGCTAATTCAACAGAAGTTGTCATATTATTTCCTTGTGGGAGCCTATGAAAATATGGATTGGCCCAAGCTGTCCCCTTAGTTATATACCAATGATACCTGCTTATTTTACTAAGGACTTTCATTTAGGGTCATCATATATCTTTTGTTTTCTGGTGGTAAGTGTGTATGTCAAAAATGACTCCGTTCTTTGCATCGCAGATCTTAAAGATGACAAATCATTCAGAGTTTGGAATTGGCTCCATTTGGTAAAGTTGTAAAGTTGCTGTCAATATGTATACTAGAATATCAAATGCTCTCTTCTTCATTCTGAAGGTACCAGGATAAAAAGGCTTAAATTCTAATCCTATCCCTCGGTATTACCTATGTGACCTTGAACAGGTTAATCTTTAGACTTCTGATGTTCTTAATAATAACACAAAATGCCATCATAGAGAATGGATATTGAGTGAACCCACTTATCCAAGCAAAACAGCAAATAAATCAGAGAAGTTGAACAGATTAGAATGTACCAAAAAATACACAAGAACAAAGGAACTCTTCCACAGAGAGGTGAAATAAGATCTCAGCTCAAGTAAGAGGGAGAATCATTTCATGCAGAGGAGATCCATTCTTAACAATCTCTAGAATTTCAAACAAATTCAGGAATTATAATAAAGGGACTGGATTCTCACCCTTGGCCACCATTTCAAAATCTTTTTTCTCTCCCTGCCTTCTTGGAGTGTCCCCTATTCATGGGTTTCTCCCAAAGAGTGTAAGTCCTTTATGCAGGTAAGGTTCCGCATTCTGTCTGCCACTCAGGAGTCTTGTTTCCTTTCATATATGCTATATTTGCACAAAACCATTCCAGGCTTGGGATGTATATTTACATGTCATCTTTGAAAAGAAATTTACTATCCTCATTTCTATAACTAGAGGAGTAAAACAGAATCTTATCATAAGATTGTTATCAGGTAATAAAAATAAAATCTCTGATAGTTTTTTTCCAGGGAATGAGTTGCTATACAATGTGTAATGGGATAATTTATAAAATAAGTGAATTAGAGGCTTAGGACTATCTTGACCCTTTACAACTAATTAAAGGAACTTCTTCCACATCTCTAATCTCTTCTAATCTCTAACCACATGGCCTGGTTCAGTTGCCATGTACTCTGAGAAGCCTTACCTGATCCCTGGTAGGGAACCTTTCCCCATACACATACCCCATTCTCTTATCTGTGTGTTTGGTCTTTCTTGTGCACATATTTCATTCTAACTTGTATTAGAATTGTGTTCGTGTATTGACCCCCTATTAGCATGTAAGCTCCTTGAGAGCAGGGATTATGTCATTTTACATTTTTTTTTGTATTCCTAGTATGCCTTCCACACAGTAAGTATTGAATAAATGTAGAATGAATAAGTAAATTAATATTTTACATACTTGGCATCCTAGGACAGGTAAGCTTTGAGAACTGATCACTGGACTTGAAACATCCCACACATAGTAACTGCTATGCCAACTTTTCTTTCTTTTCTAGGTTGGGTGGCTACCCCAGATATCATGGTATGCAGATGGGAGACATTTCCCTAGGACCCTAGATTTCCCTTTTGCCAAGTGTCACAGCTAATTTTTCCCACTGAATCTTTGTTATATAATGATTTAGTTTCCAGGACAATCTAGAACGTTTACCCAAATTTAGTTTGGGACTAGCCCCTGGGTTAGGTTAAGTTGAAAAATCTAATTGTCATTTCATCTGTACTGTTTTATGGGAAAATGAATCTTGAATTCTAAACAAGTAACTGAGCAATGAATTTGAGTAGAGGATGAGTAATCTCCTTTACAGTTGAACTTTGCTTATATAACCAAATGGAAGCAAATGCTAGGTGCTTCCTGGTGGGATGTGACTTCATTTCCCAGGAATCTATGACCTCCCAATCACTATTCTCAAGTACAAGATCCAGATGTGAACTACCAGTTTTCTGAGTCCATGAAATAGTTCTGACCTGCTCTCATCATAGATACATCTGCATGTCTGATCTATCATCTGCCCCCTCTCAGGCCTCTAGTGCTAATTTGCTATTTCTATTTATAAACAGGTAGATTGGGGGGAAATTATAAGAAGTATAGATGAAAAAAATATAGCTAACTAAAAAACCAAATTCGCACTTTCACTCACTGGTTATTCCTTAATAAGTATCTCTTACTATTTGCTCATTCTAGCTGTAAAAAAAAAAAAAAAAACCCTCTTAATTTTCCATTTAGCTAATCCTTCCTGTCTTGTTAGTTTTATTATCCTCGTTATTTCCAATATCCCCTCTCTTCATTCTATTTACTCTTTACAAATCTCTCACATCAATCCACCCATTTTCTGGGTCTCATCAAAACAATTTTTAAAAAGCTTTAATAGAGTTTGAAGGTGAGAGCCTCAAAATCATGTGCCAAGAACTTCCATTATGTTTTCCAGTTTCTGTTTTGTTTGTCTAATGTCTGTCATGGATAGTTTTTCCCTCTATTTGTGATGTTTCTCCAGCTATATAGTTTGAATCTATGGTTTTATTGATCTAGGGAACTTCCTCAGTTTAATGTCCTATAGCTTCAAACATTAGATGCTTGTGTGGGACACTGAGACGTTAAGAGACTTGTGTAGGCTCACATGGTTAGCAGGTCTTGAAGCCAGGACCTTTTGATTTCAAAACAAACTCTCTAACTACATTGTCACTCTCCAAACTTTAGCTGATATGCCCTTCTTATTCTATTGCCACATTCTCCCACTTATACTCACTCAAGTTTTCAATGATATTTTTAGAGTATCCAAATAGCATATTTAGAGCTCTTCTGAATTTGGAAATATGACAGTAATTTTCCTTATTTCCCCTCATACTTCTACATCTCTTCTATGTTTCTGTTAACACTAGAATTTTCAATATTATCTGAGCCAGTAATTAGCCAGATCATGAGTTGGTTATCTATTTCTTCCTTCTCTTGGCAATATTAAAGCTCCTAAATAAAAAGGGGCTTGTTAATGAGCCTTCTTGAAGCCTTCAAGTATCCCTGTACTAACAAATATAGGATCACTTTTGCCTCTGTTGGTCTAATCAGTCCCATCAGTTTTATAAGTAAATGAGTCAAGATACTTTTCTAGATGGAGGTCCTCCTTATTTATCATCATGACAAATAGACCACATTGGCCCTTGGAAACTCTGATAGTGAAGAGTAAGGTCTAATGGAGACACCATATTGGATTATTCCTTCTATGAGAGATATAACACAATCTGTTGAAGATTTTGGTTAGATTGTATTATATCTCTCATAGAAGAAATAATCCAGTTAAATTTAGAGGGGCTCTGCAACAAAATGTCACTTAATTGGTAATAAATTTGGGGTATCATATCAGATCACAAAAATCACTTATGAGAGCATGGAGGAGTAGGGAAAGATCTTCTGAGTCAGAAAAGGCTGAGTTCAAGAACTGCTTCTGACACATATTAACTGTGCTACCCTAGGCTTCAGATACTATCTGTGTGAAATTAAGTGATTGTGAGCAAATCATTTAATTTCTATATCTTAACCCACTGGAGAAGGAAATGGCAAACCACTACGGAATCTCTGCCAAGAAAACCCAACACAACCGAACAATAACAAAATCCTCAAGTGTTACCTCATAGAATAAACAACATGCAAACAACTACATGTACAAGATATATACTGAGTTAAATGGAGGTAAACAGCATTAGTGAAGGGTTACAATAGTCTGATCATAGATCCCATAAGTATATATATATATTGTGAAGTTCTAAATATAATTTGTATATCTTCATCTTAAATTTGTTATTCTGAAACTCATAAATAGCTTGAAGGGAACTTTGATAAAAGGTGTTTTTAATTTTTCTTCTCATTTACTACTGTCTTTAATTTCAAATTTCAGTCAATGTACCATATTTAACCCAATTTCAACATTTACATGCATATAAATATACATAGGCATAGTTATACTCATAAAGCATCTTTTCCTGAAAAATTTTTGAAATTTTACTTTGCATTCTAGGCATTTTGCTTCCTTGGGTTAAATATCTGATGTCCCTTCAGCATAAGCTCTTTTAGGTTATTCACCTGTTTTGAAATGTCTAGACATTATATTCTATTAATTATTTCAATCCCTAAAATTAACTTTTCTGCCTCCTACAAAATGTCTAGTCCACCCTCAACATTTGCTGACTTTTCTCCCTTTGGCATTTCTCCGAATTCTGTGCTTAGCAATGCCTGGCATATAGTAGGCACTTAAAAAATTGACATACTCTTCCTATATGTTTTGTATATGATGTAATTCCCATAGTTATATTTCTGGTATGTGCCTTAATTGTGTCCACATGTCTTCAGAAACCTCCTCTCAGAATTCCCTTCCTCCATTCAGTTTTTTCATTTGTCCAAACAAACAAACATGTCAACAAGAGTCTCCTTTGAAAACATCATTTTCCAATCCAAATTGTGCTACAGAATCAGGACAATATCTAAATTCACTACCACAGTCCACTCTTCAAAACTTCAGTGCAACAGTTCTCAGAGAGAAGGGAGAAATGTAATCCTACAATGCTTTAATGTTTACAAAGTTCTCCCAACAAGCCTGCAAGGTATTATCGCCATTTTATAAATTTCAGAAGTCAGTGAGTTGGTCACAATCGTACAAGTAGGAACTATTGGAACCAGAATTTGATGCCAGGTTCAAGTGCTGGCTTTTTTATTTCTGCTGCTCCACCCTGATATACGGAAACAGCATGCCATAGGAAAGTGTCCATTTTATAAAGTCATAGGTTTTAAGAAGAAAAAGAAGAAAGAAGGGTAATGTAGAAGTTTTGTGAATCAGTAAAAATGTGCTTCATATTAGTGTTGATCCAAAGATAACTAGGAAACACTAACTTCTTGCTTAAGATAGCTCTTCCTAGCCCACACCCAAGATCTCAATGATCAGGATTCTGCTCCAATTAGCCATTACCTCCATGATGCTGTCTTCCCTTCTCCTCCATTAAATGCCCAGGTCATCCATTTTCTCTACTCTAGCCAAGCAATCTTGTCCTCCCACCCCTTCTAGGGTTATCTATTACTCAGTTATTTCCAAACTAAGGTATTTAGGCAAACTATATAACTTTCAAAATACATGCAGTGACATGGATATGGTGTAAGAAAATATTTCATAAAATCAAAACATACTATGCAGAGGTGAGTAATGAGACTTCCTCTCTTCTTCCTCAGTCAATTGAAGAACTCATTGAAAACAACATTCAGGTGATGGAAGAATGTTCTGTACCAGAAATAAGTTTCTGTATAAGAAGGACAGGAACTTTAAATGAAAGCTTTTATTTAAAATGTCAATAATGAACAGAGTTATTCAATATTGTAGTTAAAGAGTTATTCGAAGTCACTCATATACTTGTCTAGGATGATTAATGATTAAGTTAGGACATTCACTCTGTCTTCTTGGTTGGCTGCAAGAGGTTTTGTGAAATATTGAATTTGTGAGGACTCAATTGCCTTCAGTCATTTAAAAAATATATGTGTATACTTGGATATTTAAATTCACTTAAGTTATGGTTGTAAAAATTTTTACCATATCATAGTTCTCAAATACTATTTTTTTCATCTCTTAGCAGAGTACAATGCAATAAAGTTGGTTATCCAAGGATGTATATTTATTTGTTCCATTTATCATTACCACTAAAAAAAATTGAATTATGAAAACAAATTCCCCCAGAAAGGAAAAGAAGTCGTCTCTGACTCTGATACTAGCTCACTGTGAGTGATCTTGAGTGAGTCACTTAATTTCTCTGGCCTCAGTTTCCTCATCTATACAATGAGGGAGTCAAACTTAAGTAGTATCAAAATTCTGTGATTCTATTTCACTGGTTTGGTTGATCCCCTTCAATGTCTAACTTCTCTATATAGCCTTTTCCCCCTATTTACTTTTTGATTGAAATGCTCATAATTAGAACAACTCCAACTTCTACTTACCACTTAACTTTTCTCCAGGAACAAATTTGAAGATTATCCACAAATTTTTCATATGTCAGTTTTAAGTTTCCATATAATTGAGTAGGACTACTGATACTTCCAGACTGTTGCAGAGCCTTCAAGAATCATTCAAGAGACTCCTACTTCTTTAGCAGAAAGATCATTTTCCCTGAAACTTTGGAAAGTCAAAGTGTCCTTCACTAACTTTCTTTTTCCCACTTTCCTTTACACCAGAAAATGAAATGACCATTCTCCTCTCCTTCCTTCCCACAATAGAGCATTGGGGCTGACATTCCCTAATCCCTTTCCCCTTCTCCTCCCTATCCCATGTAGATTCCCCAGATCTCTTGGGACTAAAATGGTCTTCTTAGTTAAATCTATAGATCTATTAGATAAAATTTTTAAAAAGATATGTGTGGATCTGCTATTTTGTCTCTTTAAGAAAAACTACACAAATACAGATTGTTTTTGGAGTTTCTAGTCTTAGGGGCAATTGAGAGATTAAATGACTTACCCACAGTCACACAGTCAGCGTGTATCAGAGGGAGAATTTGAACGTGGGCATTCCTGCCCTTAACGCCCTTTCTTTACAGTATCTCTCCTTCAGAGAAATAATTAATAAACTATGACTGTCTTTGTAAGGCCTTTTTTTCCTATGACATAAATCTTCCATAGAGTTAAATATATACTGTGTAAAAGGACAAATATTGCTGATTAAGTGTTCTTAGGTGACAAATGATGCCTTCTGAATGTTCTCCATCAGCCCCGTCTCAGGGGTCCAGTTCTCCTAGGTAAGTGCTGGTTTTTGTCAGTTA
This sequence comes from Antechinus flavipes, assembly GCF_016432865.1. Lineage (NCBI taxonomy): Eukaryota > Metazoa > Chordata > Mammalia > Dasyuromorphia > Dasyuridae > Antechinus > Antechinus flavipes. The sequence continues at coordinate 507,668,236 of NC_067398.1, forward strand.
TGCAGCCATGGAGGCTATCTTTATGTGTGAATGTCCTGCCTCCCCCAGGAATCTGGGGGATAAGTTCAAGGGCTTTGCGCTCAAGCATTAACTTGGCTGTGCCTGCAATTGTTGCTCCATGGTTGGGAATGAAACAGCAAATAAGTTTTAGGAGAGAACTTCTGCTTTATGTGGTCAACAGATTACTGAGTTTCTCTATAAACCTGAAATGAGAGGAATAAAAGGGCTTAATGAATGAGTCACACCATTAAGGTGTACAGAAAATGGTTTTTATCATGGTTAAGCTGGTGCCCTTTGAGTTTCTTTAAAAAAAGAAAAAAGAAAAGTCTCTGTGTTTCTTTCTTTTCCAACTGTTTCCAGCCAATGGAATTGACTGGCCTCCTTCTCCACAGCCTGGCATGATGTTGGCAGTCCGGTACCTGCATGGAGCATTGATTGGCGCCCCTTCTCTTTTCTCTCAGAGCTTTGCTTGATCTCTGTGTCCCAACTCAGTTATTTCATTTTCTAACTTGATTTGATGCATTAGGACTTTTTGAGGAAGACAATTCCCCACCTTCATCCATATTGATGTACCAGCTCTGGCTCTTACTCCAACATAATGAGATGACTTCCAAAGTAATTCATTCTCCCTTAAGACCAGTTAATAGTACCTAACCCTCCTAGTTCATTGAAGTACTTTCTGTACTGCCTATCCACCAAATGTTAACTCACACTCAGATCCACAGGAGTGAGTCTTGTTCTAGGTACGAAGGATTCTTGCTCTTGGTAGAGGGAAATCAGAGTGACACCGTGATGCATTCTGGTGTGTCTTTTAGGGAGAGAAGAGTCTGTTTCTGTTTCTGAGCTCCCTGTTTAGTTCCTCTTACCTCCCATTGACAGCTGTCAAGGAAGAAATAGTGAGAAGCCAAAGGGCAAAGAGGTTGTCTCAAACTCCGAAGGTCAAATTCCACACCTTGGCCTGCCATCCATCCTCCTTTTACAAGTCTCAATGGAAAATAGTAAAGAAAAATCTTTCTCGTGGGCAGTGGGGGTATCCTGATCTTTCTGACTAAAATGAGACAGGCAGCCCAATTGTGTTCCTGTTTCTTGTAGTTTGGGGACCACAGGCCACATCACTCTCAGATTTCCTCATCTTAGTTCACCAGGAAGGAATTTAAAATGTTAAAAGCAGAGAAAGTGGGGAAGTAGCTTAAATCCGGATAGGAATCTTTGCTGTGCTATTCCTTAATGATAGATTTTATTTTTTCAGTCACTGCTTCTCAGCTCGGAAATGATGAGAGATGATGGGCTCTGATTATCTGTCTGCTTTGATATAAATGTGTCTAATTCTGTCAGGAGCTTGATGTTTTTTTACCCAGATTGCTTCCCACAGGGAATGGCTGGGAGAGTTACCTACAGCCATCCTTCTTGTTGACTGTAAAATCTTTACTCTGTTTTCTTTTTAAAAATTCATTTCCAACCTTTTTGCTTTTCTTTTTTTTTCTTTCTTCTGTCTGTTCTGTCCAGAACCAAACTGTCTTACTAACAACCCCCTGGGGACTCTAACCTTGCCTGCCTCACTGCTGTAAGTGCTTTCTACCTTGTTTTCCAAAACTGTCTGAAGGTATCATTTTGCATAACTATCATTTGATATTTGTACCCTAGAAAACAAAACAGGAATACTTAAAAGATAACAGTTATTTTCTGTTCCAGTTAACTTTCCACAACACAACATACTTGCTATATGGAAGTTAATAACTCCTGTGAGCCTCAGTTCAGTCTTAATGGGAAGAAATTGATTTCCACTGAGGTTAGGTCAAGATTGATCCCACTTCAGTGCCTAGGAGAGGAGGCATTTTGCAGTCATTACAAAGAAAAGAGTTGGCTACCTATAGGGGCAGACTCCTTTCCAATATAAAGAGGTATTAACTTTGATGGAGGTCTCTTTTTCCCTTTGACAGTTTATACCCAGAAATCTCCATCTAAGTTTCTGACAGAACTCCTAGTCCCAACCTGCTTGCCAATTACAGTCTGCCCAACAGAAACAGTGATGTCATCTATAAAGTGTCACCAAAAAAAATGAGATTTATTTTTTTAAAGAAAAGAAATTGAAAATATACATCCAAATGCATATTGATCGTTATCTTGATAAAGATCTCTTATTCCAGTCAAGCTGCCAATGCTTGAAACATTTTTTAGACCTCTTTCTCAAAAATTGCTTTTAGAAGCAACTTATAGCTCATGCAAGAAAATCCATCTCAAGATTTATAATCATACCCTTTTTTTCTGACCAAAAACATCAACACACAATTTAATCAATAATCTTACTCAGCAGGTGAATCTGAGTTATCTTTGGCTATTTCCAAAAATCAAATCCATCCTCAAAGATAAAATATGAAATCACTGATGATGTTTAACATAATGTCATGGGTTCTGAAGGTCATTCCACAAGGAATAAAAGCATGGCCTCATAAAGTGACCCCTTTGAAGGTCTTCTGAGTGGACAGAGAGATCCTAGCATATATATGTTACAAAATAGGCCATGTTATTTTATAGTCACCCCTCCTGCAGAACGTTTTGTTACTATGAGAACTGGCAAGTATGTTGACGACATCAATTTATTTTGAGTAGAATTTTGTAGCAGACAAAATGTTCCAATAAAAGTCCTTTTTGCTAGTCCGTGTGAAAGCTAGAGGAGGGGTGTGATGGGGTAGAAAATATGAGAGAAAGTTACGGTCATTCCAATCAAAGAAACAAAGGTAACCACAAAAGCCATTATAAAACTTCATGAAATCTTATCAAAATATCAGAAGCAGGAGCACAAATCAACCAAAATCAGTATTTCCTCTCTTCCATTTGGACCTCTTACAGGTATCACAGCACATATGGCCTTCTGTCAGAGAGGTCCAAAACAGAGACATTTTTCACAAAGCATATGTTCTCTTACCCTCAATGAGTTGGGGTGAGATAAGGACATGGAGTCAGTACTCCTAGAGTTGACTTGTGCCTCAGCAGCTGATATATTTTCCCTGGAGAATCATTCCTTATTGATAGGGTGCCAATGGGGCCATGTGCTTTGCTAACTTTAGACTTTCCCTTATTACCATGTAGCACTGGCCACTTGGAAGGCAGGGTCCAGCTAAAAAATAATCTTGAATGTCAGTGGTCATTTGTAAATTCATTCTGCTTACTACACAGAGAGGTAGGGGAATTACCCTCACTTCCTTGTCCTCTCTTGCCTGTTCAAAAGTCCACTTCAGCTACTCTCTGTTTCAGTAGCTACATGACTCTTGCTTGCTCCCCCAGTGCCATCCATCTTTGCTTCCTGTTTCATGTCATCCAGACATCATATTACAGTATCTCTTGCTAAAACCAGATTTCTCTCTCATCATCCTGTTTCCTTCATGTTACATGTCACTTGTATTAAATCTTTGTATAGTTAATTGACTGTCTGAGTGCTTGTCAGTCCTCAGGTTTTATCACTGCTCTTTCTTTACATAATATGGTTTATGCTTTGTGCCATCTTGTTTGCCATCTCAACTTTTAGTTGTATGACTGATTTTAGGACTTAACATAAATACCTTGTGTTCCTCATCACTGCTTTATATATTTTCAAATGCCATCAAATTTCCATTTATAGTTTCCTCATTTTATCGCATAAAAACTAAACTTGGCAATTCAACATTTTTTTAAAAATTGGAGATACTAGTGAACCCTTTAAATTTCGTTATTCAAGGCACTGCACAATATTTCAGTATGTGTTGCACATAACCACTTACAATATATGTGTAGGATGCCTAGAATAGAAAATCACAGGTGTGTTTTGTCTCTAATTTTTCTGATGCTGCTACAATGAATCAATATTGAAGAAAATAAACCCAAATTATGATTTCTATCCATAGGTAGAAATTTTTTTCTTATAGCATTAGATAGCATTTTTCTTACTTTGTAGGTCTTTATTGAGGCTGTTGACATTCAATTTGGAATACATAGTAGTTTGTGGCCAGATTTGTTTTTCCATACATCTCTTTGCTAATAATGCATTTGGAAGAAGTCACTAATCTCAGGCTTTATCCCTATATTCAAGGCAAATCATCACATGGCTTAATTAGTCATTTTGGATATCCTTACTATAATTGATTATTCATTGGTAAGAAGAGCAAAATAATTAGATCAGCTGAACATATATTTGACCAATTTAATTGTTTTGATAATAGCCCCAAATTCTGCTCTCTGCATCCTATTTACATTCCAGCCCACACTATGAAGCATTTCTATAATGAGACTCTCTTTACCTAAATTTTCTATACCCAACACTAGCTGACTTTTTTCATGCTTTAGTGTCTGCAAATTAATGTGTGCATTGATAACTTTCCTTCAACAATGTTGATCTTAGGTTATTCTGTCAGAAGCAATAGGATGATTAAGGATGAAAAGTAATAATTTTAAATTGCCCACTTCTGCTCATTTCCTCCATTCATTCTCAAGCTTTCATTTGGCATTTGAACATAGAAAGACTTGCATTGTTTGTTCATAGTGTGCTCCACCATTTTAGAAGGTCTTCATTTTGGCTTCATTTGAGCATATAATCAGAGCAACATGATCAATGTTAGTAACTTTCTTTTTCTTGTCTTGGCTGTGAAGGAACTACCTTGTTCTGCGTTAGCTCCACCCCTAGAATCCTGCTTCTCCCGGCCCGAGAGACCAGCAAAACGTCGTCCTCCCTCCCGTTGGGCTCCACATTCCCCCATTGCCTCACAGTCTCAGTCAAATGGAGACCTGATCTCTCTGGAGGAACATGGCGGACAGGAACCAGCAGTGGAGAAACCCAAAAAATGATGCAAGTTGGCATGAATTATCATTGAATAATTCACTGTATTTTGCATTACCATACCATCATCATGACCCGATCCCTGTCCGTAAGGAGAAATGTAGTTTTCCCAAGGTCAAAGAATGTTTAAAAACAAACAAAAACAACACAGCTGCTGAATGTTCAACCTGTGAAACAGAAATGTTTCTAGAATGAAACAGTTAATGTGCCTGTAATAACTTAATTTTTTTCATAGCTCAAAAAACTATTTTTGTCTCCATCTTTTCTACACACAGTATATTAAACAAAAGGTTAATAAGATATAAATTTAAAGAGTAAGAATTTTAAAAATGTACATTTTAAGAGATTCTGAATGCGCTCGCTCCCCAAATACTGACTGCCTTTTTGTTCAATTTGCACTGTTCCATTTTGGTTTGGTTTATTTCCATGTCAACTTAGGGTGTTTTAAGTTAATTTTGTTATATTTTGATGTCAGTGTTATTTTTTTAAAAGGAAGATTCTTGAAATGTTTAAGATTATATGAAACATTAAATTTTATGTAGAAAAGAAAGCAATTTAGCTGACTAGAATGGTATTCAATAGACTGGAGGGAATACAGGTCAAACAAACCACAAACAAAAAAGTCATAAGAAGGTCTCTGATAAAGGCTTATGATGTTAGCTATATAATCCACACGCCATGCTTGACCTGCATGCCTTTGGGTTCCAAGCTCTTGCGTGCATGTACATACTGCTACTGTACTCTGACCATCGCCTAAATGTGAGCCAATATGTTTAACTGTCGTATTGTTGTGAATTTCCCTGTACTGTACTTTTATTGTTGGTACTATTGCATTGAAGCAACAAATACAACATATTTTTAAATCGTTGTTAAAAGTTCAGCTAGCAATGTACGGTGTTTACTGAGAACTTCCTTGCTTGGAGAATATATTAAGAAAAGACATGAGAATACCAAACTGTAAGAGATGGTTGTGTCAATGTATAAGACTGTGGTGAAATAAAAATAAAACCCTTGGTATTTAAAAAAAATAATAGAATGGCCTAGTTTTTTTTTTCTTCTTTCCAGTGTCTTGAATCCTTATTTTGATGATTCAGTAAAAATGAGTTCTTTAGATAAGGATTTAGGGACCATGTCTAAAAAGAATGCATTGGGTGGGAGAGAGTATATAGCAGCTTGGTATGTGTGCTCTGTGTGGATTCTATTATAATTTAACCTTATCTCTGTGGAAGATATATACCTGACTAGAGACTTGGTTTCAGCCATACCAGAGATAAAGTATAAAGAAGAATAAAAGATGTCAGTTGAGACCCTTAGGTTTAAAAAAGATGCTTACTCCTCTGTTTATAGGAGATCCTTAGCTAGGAGATCCATTTAGGGCCAAGTCAGGAAGAGAAAATCTTAAGCAAAGAAGTCTTCTCATTCTAGATACTATTGCTGATGTCGCTGACCCAAAACCCACATTGCTGAATGGGAGAGGAGGTGGATATTAAGAAAGTAGTTACTTTAAATCACAATATTATCAGTAACTGGGTCCTTTTGGAAACCCTGTATTTGTACACTGTGCAGCAAAACCCACCAATGCATTGGGTAGAAGAATTAATTGATAGATAATGTTCAATGGAATTAATAATATGTAATTTTTTTAATCTTAGAAGATAGATTTAGTTCCAATTGACTTAGGAGAGAAGGAAGTTTCAACCTATACCATAACTATACCTATTTCTGTGGTCGAATAATTTACCTTTGGTCTCTCAGATGTTAGAGGATAGAGCTGGATCTAGAGCAATGAGAAGTATTTCTAACTAGAGCTTTGATAGTAACTGAAAAAAACCTAAAGATTCATTTACCTTGAAATAATCTCTAATGACAACAGAATATGACTGAGCTGCTCACACAAGGGCATTGTCCTGAAAAAAATGGTTATAAAACACAACCACCACCAGACACATAACTATGTCTAAAATTCAAATAACAAATATTCACAACACATCTACTGTGTCCTGGTATTATGGGGAGGGGGGGAAATGGATAAAACCAGGCCTACTTTTCATTGAGTGAAACAAAGGGCACAAATGGAAGTAGAGTGTGTGTTGCCCTAGTGGGTTATGTGTGACCCATGGATTTACCCAAATGTGGCTCACAGGGAAGCTCTGATAGATAAATGTGAAATTTTTCTCATCTCTCTCCAAGAAAGACTTTGAATCCTGTATGGAGGAGTATGGGAGAAGGAAATATAAGTTTAGCCACTCATCTCTTCTGAGAAAGAACTGGAAATGAGAGCAGAAATTACATTTATTTGCTCTACAAATTATTGCTAGTCAAAGAGAATTAATTTTTTAGGTTCACACTATATCTCAACCAAAAGAGAGAGAGATGCTCTATTCTCATCTCATAATCTCTAGTGGGCAAGCTGAAATCAGGAATATGTTGAAGCATTTATTCTCCCTTCCATGTCTCCCTTCTGAAGTCTTTCCATGGGTCTATTACAGAGAGTGTCTGAAAACTACCTGTATATTCACTTAAAGCATAAATGAATAAAAATGTCTCTTTGCTCCAACCTCTCAGGCTAACTTCAGTCTAGATTGATGTAGCCATTCTTTGCATGAGTGAACAGTCACATATTCTAATGTGCTAATATTGCAGGCTTAAATTTTCCATAAAATAAGGAAATATAAAACAAATTAAAAGTAATCTATTGGACTGGACTAACAAGTTGGGGAACCAGAAAACATTTCATATAGGTTATAACCTTTGAGCCAAACTTTGGAAATTAGAGATTCTAAGAGATCAGAGGTTAAAGCATATTCCTTACACAAAAGACAGCTCATTCAAAGGCAGAGGAAGAAAAGTAGAATGTAATGTAGAAGGAAAAACAACTGGACTGGTTTAATTAGAATATACAGTGTACAAAGGAGAATACTATATAATAATCCCAGAAAGGTAGCCAGGGCAAGATTGTCAGGATAGAAATAGAAATAACAAAAAATAACAAACAAACAAGAAGTTTGCATTTGATCCTAGAGGCAATAGGGAATTCTTGGGGCTTTCTGAGCAGGAGTGACACAGTCAGAGTATGCTTTAGAAATATCACTTTGGCATTTATAATTAGGAAGCTATGGAACAAGTCCAAACACGAAGTGATGAGGCCATTAAATTAGGATGGTGGCCATATGAGTGGAGACACAGGGTAGTTTATGATTTTCCTTAGAGACCAAGCACTTCAAGGACACTGGCAGAACTTGGAAAAAATCAAGGTTGGCTTCTTGTCATCCAGAATAATTACCAGAAATAGGAAGCTATCAGGCTATCTTCTCCTCTCAGGGCTACATTTGAAGTCTTTGCCAGTTCGACTCTAACCCTAACTTGACCTTTCCAGGATCATCCTTCCTGTGTCCAAGTATTTTTTTCTCTCCCAATATGGAGTCATGTCTTTGGGTTTTAAGTCATGTCCTTCTGTTTACTGAAAGTCTAGTTTTCTTCTACTTTCCTAAATGCAAATGAGCAATTACAACCCTCACAACAACAGAAGTTTACCATGTTTCTACTTGTGCAGACTACCATGTTTGACAGTAGGGAAAAAAATCTTTAAGAAGAAAATTTAGCGTAACTATATCATTTTATCATTTACCAAGATACGGTTCTTGCCTTCAGCAAGTTTATAATCTAGTAGGGAATGAGAATACAAAAAGCCTAATACAAATATTGAAAAAGAAGCATAATAGAGCATTACCAAAACAATTTGTGTGTGTGTGTGTGTGTGTGTATTATATGACTGAGAAGGTCATTACTGACCTAGGGGAAACACAAAAATTAAGAGAAGATAAAAACCAAATATCAAAATCTCCGGTGTTCATCTAACAATAACCATTTTTTAAGAAGATGAAACAATGGACTAGATAGGACTAGGAGTCGGGGACATCAGTTCTATGTTCAGCTTTGACAGAAAATGAAAAAAATGCTAAGCCCATAATTCAACTTTACAAAGTGGAAATTAGGATATAAATGATAGACCTAAATAAAATCACAGGTATGATGCTGAATCAATCAACTTCACTAAGTTACTGCATCTCAAGAAAAGGGATCACGTTGGGTGTCTGTTTCTATTGAGAACACCATCATCTCCTCAGTCACTCAATTTGAATATCTCAGAGCCATCCTGGGCTCTTTATTTTCCCTTTGCCCCACATCAAATCAATTACCTTAAGAACAAGGGTCTGATCCCAGAATAATCTTTACATTAATTCTCCACTCTCCATTGCTATCAAACTAGTCAGATCCCTCATCATCTTTGACAGAAATTATGACTACAGCTTCTTGATTGCTATATTCTGCCACAAGTCTCTCTCCTCTCCAATACAGCCTTTAAACAGCTGCTATATGTCACTATCCCTTTCAAAAACTTTTCCTTTTACCTGGAGAGTAAAAGATAAACTCCCTGGTCTGACACTTAAAGCCAAGGCCCCTAACCTACCTTTCCAGCCTTATTATACATTACAACCCTAAGTTCCATGGAGAAAGTTGATAGTGAAGTGAATTCTGCTGCATGCAGAATCAGGAAGATCCAAGTTTAAGTTCAGCCTCAGATACTCATTAGCTGTGTGAATCTGGGCAAGTCATTTATTTGCCACCTACCTCAATTTTTTTCATCTGTAAAATGGGGATATTAATGGCACTAGGGTTATTTTAAGGCTCAAATGAGATATGTACAAAAGAGCCTTTGTTGGTACCATATAAATGTTTTTTGGCTTCCCTTGCCCCAGTTAATAGAGCAAAGGATCTAGAATATGAAACATGAATTTGAATTCTGTATTGAACACTCTCTAGTGGTGTAACTTCAAGAAGGTCACCTAATTTCTTTCAGCCATAATTTTTTCATCTGTGAAAGAAAGATAAAAGCAGTGATAGTGCAGTAGATAGGGAACTGGGTCTGGATTTAGAAATAACTGAGTTCAAAACCAGCCTTAAACACTTTCTAGATGTGTGACCTTGGCCAAGCACTTAATCTTGTTTGCCTCAGTTTTCTCATCTGTAAAGTGAACTGGAGAAGGAAATGACAAACCATTCCATATATATATATATATATATATATATATATATATATATATACATATATATATATATATGTATATATGTATGTATATATTTGTATATCTTTGACAAGAAAACCCCAGATAAGGTTATGAAGAACTGGGCATAACTCAATAACAATTTCATGCAGTTATTATGAAAATAAAATAAGATAATATTTTTCAAGGGTTTTGCAACCTCACAAGTGTTATATAAACTCTAGCAACCATATAAGTCTAGCCAATTTGGCCTTCTTAGTGCTTTTCACATAGAGCATTCCATATGCTATGTCTATACTTTTTCTCAGTCTCTTCCCCATGGAATAGTGTCTCCTGAAGCAGTTGTAGGCTCAGTTTCCTCATCTGAATAACAAGGAGGTTGGACTAGTCTCTTGAAAAGTCAGAGAAGGAGGGAGATAAACTGGAAAAGTTCAGGTAAGCAAGAGGTATCACACAGATTGGGTAACACTAAGAACAACAGCAAAAGGAAGGTAGAACTGACGATAATGTGTTTAGGGAATGGTAATTGAAAGATAATAGCATCATTGGTTCTTAGATTTAGAAATAGTAGGGACCTTAGGGGCCAGCTGGTCTAGTGATTCTTTGTAATATGGATCACTTTTCAGAATAATGCTTTTAAATGAATAAAATAAACTATACAGGATTATAAAGAAAACCAATTATATTAAAATATAATTACCAAAGTAGATGCTGCAGTGGATAGAGCACTGAGTCAGAAGAATTGAATTCAAATCTGGCTTTAGACACTTAAGACTTCCTAGCTGTGTGACCATGGGCAAATCATTTAACCCCAATTGCTTTGCAAAAAAATTGAATTGAGATACATGTATGTAAAATCCTACATAAAGCTAGTTTTATTGTTGTGACTCTTCATCCAAATGACTGCTTAGTAAGCAAATCTCTGAAAGGAGCAGCAGCCTAAGAAGGAAATAGCCAACAACTGTCAGTCCTTCCCTCCTTGAAGTTATCACTAAATTCTGAATACTATTTTTTACTTTGGAAAGAAGCAGAAACAAGTTCCTGAAACAAATGTCAACATTTTTCTCAAGCTTTGTGGCCAGACCCTGACAAGTAGGTCACATCGAATCGAAACAAGTTTTCCTCTTGTAAACTACAATAAATCTGGGGTGTGAGCAGTCACATGCCACTCTCTTCTCCTTGTGCAGAGGTAGTACGCTGTATTAAGTGTGTCCAGAATATGTAATGAGACATGAAAGAGAAAAGGGAACCTTGTGATTATGGAACATTAAATGGGCTTTTGATGAGGTATATAGAGATTACACAGAAAGAAGACACTACAGGGCAAGTGGAAAACTCATAAATTGGTTTACTTACCTAACCAAAAAAGAGCACTAGTATTTATTAACTCTTTAAGATGTACTAATAGGTTCTTCTGAAACTGTTTGAAGACAGACATCTTTGAGAAATCATGCCCTTTTCTCTTTATGCTTTGAATAACTTGTGCCTTGGACATAGCATGGCACAGTATCTGAATTTACAACTTACTTTTGACAGCTCACTACCTGTGTAGTCTTCTTCTTCTTTTTCCTCCTCCTCCTTTTCTTCTTCTTTCCTTCCTTTCTTCTTTCCATCCTTCTTTCTTTCCTTCCTCCTTTCTTTCTTTCTTTCTTTTTTCTTTTCTTTTTTCTTTCTCTTTCTTTCTTTCTTTCTCTCTCTCTCTTTCTTTCTTTCTTTTCTTTTCTTTTCTCCCCCTTGAGAGCACACTGTCCTTAAAAATCAAATCCAAATTGAATCAAATCTCAGTTGAGCCACTTACAAGCTCATCTAAATTTACCTTGACCCATATACAGAGAGAAGTCAGATCTGAATGTTTCTTTTCTTGCCTTTTCAGTTGGAGAATTTGGGGCATCTGCACAAAATGTCTGCATGAATGCTTCATAAAACTGAATGGCATTTTTCAAACTTGCCATCTTTGAGGTCAGGTAGCAATAATTCTATTGATCTGTATAGAGGTAAGATAGAAAATCAGTTATTGCTCTGAGTGTAACCTGCGAAAGAACATCATTTGGAGCCTGGCCTGGCCAGAATCAGGGACTTGAATAGGACATAGAGAAGAATTTGTCAGTGATGTTCATTTTCATTGTCTAGGAGTGAGAATGCTACTATGGGAAAAGAGTAAATGTAGCACTTTGTTATTTCTGTGCTTGAGCTAAACAGGAGATGTATCTTAAATCATAGCTCCAAGCTGGGAATAAAATTAAATTAACTGGAGAAAAGGAAGAGAGGAAATGTTTAGTAGAGGGTGGGGGAAACTCAATATTCTTAGATTAAGGGGTGATCTCCCCTTCATCATAAAAACAGCTTTGGTACTTGCCTTTCAGTGATTGATAAAGTAAAAAGTGAACTTTCCCTTTGGATGTTGTTTTATGCTTGTGAAAAAATTCACTAGGAAGAATATGAGCTGATTCACAGTCCAACTCAGTTTTGAAAGACAGGTTATGTGGGAAGATTACAGAGTGCCAGGTTTCAAGAGAGACATTCTCTGTGAGATCCCACTCAAAAATAATAGCAGGAATAAGAAAGAAACAAACATACTAGAAATTCTCACAAGAAAATTACAACTTCCCCAAAAGAAAACAGGCAATCTAGGAAAGAAATCAAATACAGTAAAAGGAAAAAATACCACAGAGCAAAATGCCAGATGATCAAAGCTTCAGCAATAGCAAATGCCTACTGTGTGCCAGATCAGCTAGATGGTTCAGTAGATAGAGTGCTGAGTCTGGAAGACTTATTTTTCTGGGTTCAAGTCTTTCCTCAGAAACTTACTAGCTGTCAGCCTGGGCAAGTCACTTTACCTGATTTGCCTTGGTTTTCTCATTTATAAAATGAGCTGGAGAAAGAAAAGGGAAGCCTCTCTATTATCTTTATCAAGAAAACCCCAAATGAAGGTCACAAATTGTCAAACATGACTGGAAAATGACTACAAAACAACTGTGTGCCAAGCACTATGTTTGTGATACAAAAATAAAAATATATAACCATTACTGCAAAGAATGTCCAGGGAAGCAGTATTTAAAGGAGGGAGCCAACTCTCAGGGAGAGGTCAAAGGAGTGAAAAAGGAAAAGATTAGGTTTGCAAAAGTCTGGAAAGGGACATTTAGGAGGTAGGATTGAAAGAGATGAGAGTAAGGAAGCTGGAAGTTGGAAGTAAGGAATAGGGAATTGGGTTTGATTTATCTACTAACCAGTAAGGAATGAGTCCAAGTAGAGGACCAGTCTTTGGAGAAATGTCATTTGAGAGAAGCAGCTGAGGAGATTGTTCAAGGTCCTTCTTTGAGATCTAAACACTTGGCAGGTAGTGATGTTTAGGAGTTCAGGGAGCATCACAGCAGACAGAAGCAGGTAAAGGTATGGTCTCAAAGCATCCAGTTACAAAGGAAGTAGCAGTGAAAGATCTGGTCCAAGGATGGCCACCTAGCACTGCAGAAAGCCTTGGAGTTAAGATCTCAGAGAAAGGTGGCTTGGATTTGGAACTGACATGGGACTCTAACAAGAAAATTTCCAAGACTACAAGCAGTAGTATTTCAAAGAAAATGCTAGGCTATCAAAACACAAGCAAAAGAGATAATAAACCATACTTAACACAAAAGTCTTTTCTATATTGGAAAAAAAATCTCATAGTTATAGTAGGTGAAAATAATGATATTTTAATTTAATATTCAGTTATTGTTATGATTACTTCTCCTCTACTATAATGGCAAGTTTTATCCTTTACAGGTAGAATATCAGATTATGAGATGGGTCACAGCAATCAAAATCTTGTATCAGTTAATGAATAGAAGGCTCTCTAGCATATGATCATAATATTTAAGAACGTTGTATATAATTATTGGTCGAAAAACTAAGGATGTTTATCTCAGAGAAAAGAAGACTTGGAAGGAGGGGTGGGATATAAGAACTGTCTTCAAATACTTGCAAGGTTGTCATGTGTTAGGAGGATTAGATTTATTCTGAAGGCAGAAATAGGAGAGTTTTATATATGATCTCTGTGAAAGAAAAATAAGAAAGAGAGAGAGAGAGAGAGAAAGAGAGAGAGAGAGAGAGAGAGAGAGAGAAAGGAAAGAAAGAAAGAAAGAAAGAAAGAAAGAAAGAAAGAAAGAAAGAAAGAAAGAAAGAAAGAAAGAAAGAAAAGAAAAAGGGAAGGAGAGAGGTAAGGAGGGAGGAAAAAAGAAAAGAAAAGCTTCCTAAGAATTTGGATCACCTACAGTTATACACTATAGTCAAATCACTATTCTACAGCCAAGTGTTAATATTCAGTATGAACATTTACACCTTAAAAATTAGCAAGCTACAAATCATTATTGTTTTGTTGATTGTCTAAATTTAAGAAAGTGATAGAGAAATGTTAATAACACAAATTAAATTTAGAATGTGTACATTCTTCTCCCCCACGGGAGAACTAGTTGTTAAATGTTTAATAATTCAGTCTTGTCTATACATATGTAAAAATAAGTTTCCTTGGAAATCACTACATTCTCATTCACTAGAAATCTTAAGCCAAAAGTTGTACAACCTCCTGCTGAAAATTTTGTGGAGAAGATTCTCTGTCAATTATAGATTTGGCCAGAGGACCATTGAAGCTACATTAGCTTGAAATTTTATAATTCTGTATAATACAATAAAGGAGCAGAAAAGGAAATTACTAGAATATGTATGGATATTAAAAATATGAAAGACAAAATAATGATAGAAATGGTCATTGTAATTAAGAGCTGCTTTTAAAAATGTCAATAAGATGGATAAATAAGTGGCAAAAATTATAAAAAAGAGATCACTAAAAGAACCAAACTCAGAAATGAGAAAAGAGAGATCACAAAAATTATTAGTGTAATTGATAAAAATAACAGATATTAACTTTATGATAGTAAATATGAAAGCATATATGAGATGAATTAATAAATATAAAAATAAAGTATCCGATTTGACAAAACAGGCTATAGACCATTCTCAGACAAAAAATCAAATAAACCATAAAAAAGCTATTCTGTAAAAAGCCACCTAGACAAAATGGGTTCTTAAAAAGGATTCCCAACCTTCAAAAAACTACTAAATTCAGACAATCTCTAAATATGGAGAAAGATGGTATGCTACTCATTTTTTTCTTTAAAAAAAAGTTTTGTTAATATTTTTGTTATTTACACACCAGAATTTCTCTAAATATCCTTTCCATTTCAGTCTTCCAGAAATCCATTCTAACATCAACTCACTTTTTTTAAAGAAAAAGAAAACAAAAAGAATCCAAAAAAATCAACAAAACCAATCAACATATCAAAAAAAGTGAAAACATAAATAATGTATTATAACATAAAGAGGGCAGCTAGATGGTGTAGTGGATAGAGTGCTAGCCAAGAGTCAGGAAAACCTGAGTTAAAATCTAATTTTACTATTGACTGTGTGACCCTGGGTCAAGTCACTTCTGCCTATTTGCCTCAATTTCTTGATCTGGAAAATAAGTTGAAGAAGGAAATGGCAAAATCACTCCAGTATCTTTGCCAAGAAAATTCTAAATGAGGTCACAAAGACTCAGACAAGACTGAAAACAATCCAACAACAATAAGCATCAACAAAAATACTAATGAACATGGTACTTCTTCAAAGTTTGGAATTTTGTAATTTTGCTTTACTTTTCTTGATGACATGATCTGCATTTTTTAATTTACTTAAGTGCATAGAAAATTTTGTTCCAGGCGCCTTATTTTTATTCTATATATTACTTTGTTTTTTAAATACATTCCAAGTAAGCAATAGATCATGGAATTTTGTTTTCTTACCCAATGTCATTCCTTTTTGTTTAATTATATTACTTGATCCATTTGCATTTAAAGTTAAGGAAGGTAAAGTTATGTTTTCCTCCACTGGCCTCTATTATAGTTTGTTATTGTTATAGTTCCTATTACTCAGTAAAGACAAGACTGTCTCCAATTATTTTCACATAATCAACTGTAAGGTAATCCTATTATCACAGGCTCTCTTCTCCTCACTATCATACTCTACCCCTCCTTATTTGTCTTCCCTTTCCCTAGTTTTGAAGTTTTGGTTAATTTATTGAATCTTTTTTTCTTTCTTCCTTTTATCTAGTTTATTTAATCTTGATCCTATTTTTCTCCCAGTTATGTAGTTCAATAAAATTTGGCTTCCTCTCTTTAAACTTCTTTTCAATTTCTTTAATAGAAATTTTTTAAGTGTTTTTTTTTAGCTCTTTTTTTTTTCCTGAGGCAATGAGGTTAAGTGACTTGCCCAGGGAGATCAGGTTTGAACTCAGGTTCTGCTGACTTCAAGTCTAGTGCTCTATCCACTATGCCAACCCTTAAAAAGGATATATTTCTCCCTCTCATCATTAAATTGCTTTCATTTCCATCTATTGTATTGTTTTGTTTCTTGTTTTGTGGTCCTTATACTTATTTCCAGGCATCTAAATAGTGCAATGGTTAGAATACTGGACTTAGAGTCAGAAAAACCCATCTTTCTAAGTTCAAATCTGGTCTCTCAGACATTTATTAGGTGTGTGACACTGAGCAAGTCATTTCATCCCATTTGCCTCAGTTTCCTCATCTGGAAAACGAACTAAAGAAGGAAATGGCCACTCCAGTGTGATTTTGCCAAGAAAACCCCAAATAGGTCACAAGAAATCACACTTAACTGAAAAGTGACTGAACAATTAAATTTATGTATTCCTTCTTTAACCTCTTCATTATTATTATATATATCATTATTATATACATTATATATAATACATATTGTTACATTATATATATTATATATTATTATTCCTTGTGGAATTGAAGCTTCTTAGATATCTATTTTGAGTTCTCTCTTCTAAACTGTTTCGATGTTATTTCTTTTATGATCTTATCCTGAGGCCCCCCCCTTTTTTCTGCCTTAATCCTGATTTGACTTCTATAGGAGATAAAGAGGATAGAAATATTGTCCTATATGTCCATAGTTCATTACTACCTTCTCATAGCCATTTTTCCCCATTTGCCATAAAGTCCATACCCTCCTGCTATTCTGGCTTGCTCCCAGAAGTTCTGACTCCCTTTTAAGGAAGGATGCTATCCATAGAGGCACAATACTATTTTAGAGATGGTTGTCTCTGAGCATCAAATGCCTGCATATATAATATTATATCCATTAAGACACTTAGCTCTCACTATAAAGTGTCTCTCTCCCCCATCCTGGGAATATCCTTTAGTAAGTCTTCCTCTCACTACTGAATCAATTTCATGCTTTCCTCAATCTTCCTCTTTGCCACCTCACCCATTCTTCCAAAGCCTTTTCTTCCTCCTGAGAGACTTAAAGGAGTTATTTCCCCTTAAAGTTTAAAAGTGACTTGATTAATGGCTATCATACATGCTGCTCTATCTTCTTCCTTCCTTCTTTCATTTTGTAAGCCCTCTTTATGCAGTTTAATCCCACAAAAACAATAACAATAACAATAACAAATTATTGATTCATCTGTAGATTGAGTATCCTAAGGTTTGGTCCATGGCGTTTCAGGTCTGTTCTTTGAATTCTTTTTAAATTCCACTTTCATTCTTGTAACCTTGTGTATTTTTAAAAATAAATATTTTCATATTCTTCTGTTCTTTTGGTATTGTCATTTAACCCCATATGTGTTGTTCTTTATTTCTTCCCTTTTATTTGTAGAATAATTTATTTCATTATCTGTGACTTCCTTGTTTGCTGTATTTGTTTACCTTTCTTGTGTTTCTGTTATCTGGAGCAAAATAAATAATCTGCTCACATTTGGGTTTTCTGGAGGAATGTTAGAATTACTTATATTTTATTGTTTAGACTCAAGTTTTCAGGGTATGTCACTTAATGAATGCCTTTGCTCTTCAAAAAAGAAAAACATCCCGTCATTTCAGAGAGGCCAGGAGACTTACATGAATTGATGCTAAGTGAAATGAGTAGAACCAGAAGAACACTGTATACACAAACAGAAAGATTAAGTAATGGTCAATTCTATTGTACAGGCTCTTTCCACCAGCAAGGTGACTCAAGCTAGTTCCAATGATCTTGTGATGGAGAGAGCCATCTGCATCCAAAAACAGGACTGTGGAAACTGAGTGTGAATCACAAAGTAGTATTTTCACTTTTGTTATTATTGTTTGCTTGTATTTTGTTTTCGTTCTCATTTTTTCCCTTTTTTGATCTGATTTTTTTTTTGTGCAACATGATAAATGTGGAAATATGTATAAAAGAATTGCACATGTTTAACATATATTCAATTACATGTCTCTAGGGAAAGAGGTGGGGGGAAAAGAGGGAGAAAAGAATTTGAACAGAAAGTTTTGCAAGAGTGAATGCATATGCATATGTTTTGAAAATAAAAAAAAACTTTAATAAAAAAGATTTTTAAAAAGCAAAGAAAAATATCCTATTCCCTTCTGAATACATTTTAATGGGTACAGAACTATTGTTTACTTACAGACTTTGCTGTTTGTCATTTGAATTGTTAAATTTAACACATATGTGTTCTTCAGTTTCTAACACAGGTTTTTTTTAAAGGAAATATTTGCACTTACAACATGCAGTTTGTTTTCTGTGTTCAGAATTTTGTATACTTTTCTTGTATTATTTCTTGCATTCTGGTATTCTGGGGTTTTGATTCATAATTTTCTTCCATGAGACCTTGTTTCTTAAATTGCATCTACATATCCTATCTCCAAGATCCACATTTTTCTTGTCATAGAGCTCATATTTTCTTTTAACATTACTGTATTTTGCTTTCCTTTTTCTAGATTGTCCTTCACTTCTGTGCATTTGTATTACCAACCAATCAGTTGTTTTCTTTTGTTTCCCTGAGAAGACTTGCCACTTTGGGTTCATGTTTTTCTATTGTACCAATTTTTTGTGCTCTGCAGGGTGTACATTCTGTTTTTACAATTCTTATTTTCTCTTAAACTATTCAGGAAGACCCTGCTGGGGTTTTATGCTTTTTTGGGAATCCAGAGGATCTTCTGCTTCATCAGATATTGATTCATTTTCCTTTGTTTTACAATTGAGAAATGTTTGGATATGTAGATGTATTAGAGGCCACATCCCCTCCTATTATCAATATAATTCCTTGTTGAATTATCTGCTTGTGCTTGAGATTTTTTTCTTTTCTGATTTCTTTTTCTCTTCTTCCCTCAGTTTAACCAATCGGTTCAGACTTTTTCTCTTTCTCTCTATTCCCCTTTCCTTTCTTTTCTTACTCTGATGGACCTTTACATTTTCACTTATTACTCTACCATTCCTAGAAATTACCCCTTATTACAAAGAAACTTTTTTAAAAAGAAGAAAAAAACTGCAAAAGAAATCAACAAAAGTCAAATGCTATTTATATATTTATATGTAAACTCCACATCTTTGGACCATTATCTCTGCAAAAAGAGCTTGGGAGGGAGGAAGTATCTTCTGGTATCTCTTCTTTAGGGGACAGATTTGGTTACCATAATTTCACAATTTAAATTGTTTTATGAATTTTTTTCATTTATGGCCCTGTAGCCATATATCTGAGCAGCTAAGTGGTGCTAAGATAGAGCACTAGGCTTGTAATCAGGAAGACCTGAATCAGTATGGCCTCAGACATACATACTAGCTGAATGACCATGGGCAAGTCACTTAAGCCCCTTTGTCTCAATTTCCTCATCTGAAAAATGAGCTGGAAAAGAAAATGGCAAACCATTCCAATGATTTTGACAAGAAAACCCCAATTAGGGTTATGAACAGCAATGATCACATATTTAAATTGGTTTCCTGGTTCTGCTTATTTTACTTTGTATCAATTCATATAAGACTTTGTGTGCTTTATTATATTTATCATACTCATGGTTTCTTATAGAACAAAATTAAAATTTTATTACCTTCATGTTCCATAATTTGTTTAATTATTCCCCATTTATCATACTATGGTTTCTTATAGAACAAAATTAAAATTCTATTACCTTCATGTTCCATAATTTGTTTAATTATTCCCCAATTGAGATAAAATGTATAATGTTTTAATGTATTTTTACATTTATATGATTTGCTTGTTAATAAAGATCCAAATTTTTAAAGAAAAATAGTAATAAATTTGGTGCTTATCCTTTTGGCTCAAATCTAATCTCATTATTCTCATTTAATAAGTATAAACACAAAAGAAGACAAAGGATATGAGACAGTGTTGACATATTGTGATGGACAATCTGTCTACAACATGCTCAGTTGCTTTTTTTTTCCTTTTTTCCAGCTGTCTTCACAATTGATTGTATCTAATCTATTGGCCCTATTGGTCCCAAATAACCTACTAACTGTAACATCTTATAAAAGGAAAACTGAACAATTATAAGTAGCTCCATGCATATGCAAATAATATAGTAAAACTCTATTTTGTGTAACTACAACAAAGCCACATCTCTCTATTAATGCTTTCTATTTTTCTATTTCTATTACCACATCTTTATTATAGACAGGTTTGGGCTTTCCTAATACCAAGCTTCTTCCCCAAAGCACTTTACTCCTCTTTTCTTTCCCACTGGGCCCAAGGATAATTAATTCTCTACCCAGCTGCTTACAGGTACAGGTTCAGGAATCCTCCTTTCTCTTTATCATATAAAGGCTCTGTCCTATGTCTCTACAAGCACCTAAGAATCAGATTTAGAATTCCCTTTGCTCTAGAATTTATTGTCACATGTGCAAACTCTATTTATTTCTTCCTTGAATATCTCAACTCTTTATAACTACTGACTACTCAAATATCAGGCCTCTTTCCCCAAAATCTTGTTCAAAAATAGTGTTTCAGATCCCACTCCCACTCACAAGTTAAATTTATGCTTCTTGTACCTAGGATCTTCTGTATGTGCATCCTTTTCTGCCATCGTGGGATGAGATACAGGAGGAAGTGATGGTAAACATGAGTTTATTCAAATCCTTGGGTACCAGATCTACAGAACAGCTAGGTGGTTCAGTGGGGCCATTATTAGAAGAAGACCTGAAATATTATATTCTGTAAGAAATGATTAGCAGGATGATTTCAGAGAGGCCTGGAGAGACTTAAATAAACTAATGCTGAGTGAAATGAGCAGAACCAGGAGATCACTGTACAGGGCAACAAGAAGATTATATGATGATCAATTCTAATGGATGTGTCTCTTTCCAATAATGAGATGATTCAGACCAGTTACAATCATCTTGTGATGAAGAGAGCCATTTACACCCAGAGAGTGGGTGGGTGTAGGAACTGAGTATGTTCCTATAGGAACTGAGTATGGATCACAACATAGCATTTTCACTCTTTCTGTTGTTGTTTGCTTGCATTTTGTTTTCTTTCTCAGTTTTTTTCTCTTTTTTGATCCGATTTTTCTTGTGCAGCAAGATAACTATATAACTATATATACATATATTGGATTTAACATATATTTTAACATATTTAACATGTATCGGACTACCTGCCATCTAGGGGAGGGAGTGGGGGGGAAAGGGAAAAATTTGAAACAGAAGGTTTTGCAAAGGTCAATGTTGAAAAATTACCCATGCATATGTTTTGTAAATGAAAAGCTTTAATAAAATTTTAAAAAATAAAAAAGAAAGTCCAAATATAATCTCAGACACTTATTAGTTGTGTGAAGTCACTTCACCCTATTTGCCTCAATTTTCCCATTTGTGCAATGAGCTGGTGAAGGAAACGACATACCAGTTTGTATCTTCACCAAGAAAACACCAAATAGGGCCATAAAGAGTCAGAAATTAATAACTAAACAACATTTTAGATCTACAGGTTCTTACTGATCTATTAGTCCTTCTTTCCTAGAATTTTAGAAAGGTCAAACTGACACCGCATTCTATCACCACAGGATACTGAGGAAGGAGGGAAACAAGTATTTATTAAGCTCTTAACATGTTCCAGGCACTGGGCTAAGTGCTTTACAGATATTTCATTTGTTCTGGACAACAACCTGGGGAGATAGGTGCTATTATTATCCTGATTTCACAGTTGAGAAAATTGGGGCAGAAAACATCCAATCTCAAGACTGTCATGGACTTGACACTGGGAAATTCATTTTCACCAACCTCAATTTCTGTCTCCAGAGTAAGGTTAGTAAGCACCTACGGGATTAGGAATGCTTTACTCTGATGTTAATTCCTCAGGATTTTACTTTAAGGTTTTTGATGTTTGTTTGTTTTTTTCTTGAAGGAGAAAGTTTTGCCTACAATTCTTATTTTGGAGACTTTTGAGAGATCATGTGAATTGGAGAAAATATCTAATTCTCCATCTTTTTGGCCATGTATTCCCAAAGTCCCAAATTTTGTGTGTGAGGTAGGTAGCATTTTGATGATGAAATTTAGAAGGATAAGACTAAAAATGAAAACTCCAGATCAATATCACTAATAATTATTGACATAAAAAACCTTTCAACTAAATATTGGCAAACAGAATGCACCAACAACTTCCCTTTACTCTGCAAAAGCACAGTTAAATTCACTTTCTTTACCAGCCTCCTTCCATTAACCCTATTCATCCATTCAGGACAAGAAGCCACAGTTACAAACTGATAATGATTCTCAATAAATCCGTTTAACCTAACAATAAGCTTCAAGATTATTTTTCCATCATCTTCATCCCTATTGCTTTATATGTCACATGATCTATCCTAGAATTCTCAATATGATACATGCTCACAGACCCTAACATACACCATTTTTTAAAATATCCAATTATCTTTCTATTCACTATAATCATCTTTGTCTCTGCAAACAACCTATTCCAACTTTTCATCAGATGAGAAGGTATAGGGATTAATGTACAGAAAAATCACTATGAACAGGTAAGATTTAGAAATGAAAAGATAGTTCAAAAATAGGGAAATAATCAATATGATAATAAAATAATACATTTGTAACAATAGACATAACCAATAGATTTTTTACAAAAATTCCTATTTTGATGTCTTTAGGTTCTTGGAGTATATACCATAGGAATAAAAGTTACAGAAAATCTGCAATTAGAAATGCATTGTTTTGATTGCCTTTATTTTCAAAGATATGCCCCATACTGCTTTCTTTTTGCCTAAATCCTGTAACTTTCCTAAAACTATGTTAAATGTTGTTGTTCAGTCATGACTGACTGTGTAACTACAGTTGAGATTTTCTTGGCAAAGATACTGGAGTGGTTTGCCATTTCCTTCTCCAGCTCATTTTTCAGATGGAGAAATCGAGGCAAACTAAAGTGAATTGCCCAGATATACACAGCTGATAATTTTCAGCTAATAAAAACTTGAACTCAGGTCTTGTTGACTTCAGACATAGTGTTCTATTCACTGAACCATCTAGCTGTCCCCTATTTAACTATGTTAAATACAATTAATAAAAATAATATTGCTTTTTGGTGGGAATACCTCTATTTTTTTCTCTACTGCAGGTAATGTTAGTTATTTTCTAAAATAGAAAAAAGATGCTTGTATCTCTATTTTTTCAATAGTTTTCATTTAAAGAGATGTTATATACTACTTATTCTGATGGCCTAAGTATTGGAAGTTGTTACACAGAAATAACACTGTTTGATAATCTGATTCTGATATGATGAAACATAAAACAGGGAAGTGTAGACTCACAAATATATTTGCTGTTGGGATGAAAAAGATCTAGTCCAAGATCAAGAGGGATTTTTTGTAGAGAGTGAGATTCACTATAGTTCCCTGTTTGAGGATGGTATTGTACCGATTGCACCAAGTTCTGAAACATTGCAGAGCCATCTGCAAAAGAGCTTTATTCTTTTAAAGGACTTTGGTCTGGTCATCTATACAGGAAATGGTGTCCAGATTCCAACATGGGTTTGTATGAATACCCTATAGAGATTGTTTAATAATATGGCTGCCTGGGACACAGAGTATACTTAAAAGTATTTTATTTTTTCTAATTACACATAAAGATATTTTTCAACATTTATTTTGAAAGATTTTGAGTTCTAAATTTTTCTCCCTCCTTTCCTTTCCTTCCTCCTCCCCAAGACAGCAGGCAATCTGGTACAGGATATATGTGTACAACCATTTTAAACAGGTTTCCATATCAGTTATGTTGTGAAAGAAAAAATCAGGACAAAAGAGGAAAACCACAAAAAAGAACAAAAGGAGTAAAAATAGTATGCTTCAATCTGCATTGTTTCCATAGTTCTTCCTCTGAATATGGATGGAATTTTCCATCACAAGTCTATTGGAATTGTATTGAATCACTATATTTCTGAGAAGAGCTAAGTCCATTATAGTTGAACATCCCACAATGTACTGTTACTGTGTACAATGTTCTGGTTCTGCTCATTTCATCCAGCATCATGAAACACACAGTATAAGTGGACAATGAGGCTGGGCCAAGGGTTAAATAAGAGGAAGAAGACAGGAGTATTTTCAGGATATTAAAAAGCTCTTTTACTGACCAAGCTTCATATGAATGAAATTAAAGACCCGTGTTTAATACTAACACATTACTACTACTGCCATATGTGAAGAGATGCAAAATACAATCTCAGAAGGCCTATAGATGAGTATCACAAAGAGGATAATGAAAAGGTTCATGGCCACAAAAATAACTAATAAGTAACCCCAAAAAAGAGGAATAAGAGACCTTATCAAGGAATAAAATGACAGGAAGAGAAAATATGGTAAGAGTAAAAAACGATAGTCAGCAGTCTAATGGTATCCTTGTGATATTGGGAAAAAATAAGGAATGCCTTTAGTAAGGTATACTCTGCATTAATAACTTTCAGGAGATCATGATCAAGAAATGCACAAGATGGGTTGGTATGGTTGGATTACAATCTATACTATTGAGTGGAATTCCCAAGACAATGAAATTATAAATCTCAGATTTGAGTATTTGAATAACAGAGTTTTTTAGAATAACTATTTACAAATAATTATATATTATATGTTATAGTGATTACAGTAGGCCCCAGATCATATTAGTTGACCAGAACTAAAATAGTCCAAATATATAGGCTATTGGCCAAATTTGGATAGGATGTGAGTGAGAGAAAAATGCCAGACTCTTCCAGTGCCATAGAGAGCTCTATAGAGTTGTAGAGGAGATCATGGCAGCAATCGCATGCTATATAAAATGAATGACAGAGACCAGGTGGAAACAGAATCAACTAGCACCTGACTCATGAAGTATGAGACTAATCTCCATGCACATTTGCATAGAATCTAGAGTGGAAAAGTTTCCTTTACTATTCTGAAAAAAAAAGAAGAAAAATGAATTCTAATAATAATAATTCTATTTTTTTATTTTTCCATATCTGTTCTGATTAGATGTTCTTACTAATTCTGTGTTCCAGTTAGCTTAGTTTTCTATTAGAATGGTACTAACTGAATAGCTTGACCTGAGTTAACTTTAGAATTTTTTAGTCTTTGATTTAATAGGACCATAATGAGTTGAAACATGCTATTTACCATAGAAGTATGGATCCAAATCCACAAAGCACTCGTGTTGTCTGGCATGTGAGCAATATATCAATATTTTCCAAGTTAATTTATAAATATATTATTTTACCCATCAAAATATCAGTAACAATTCAAAGAATAAATGAAACTGAGAAAAAATAAATGATGAGAATTTATTTGCCACATTTCAAAGTTTTATTTATATTTATATTTATGTGGTATATATATAAATATACATTAAATATATATTTATAAAATGTTAGTGATTTTAAAAATCTGTTATCATACTAAGAGAGAAAAATAACTTAATTGAACAGAATAGATGAACAGAACATCAAAAATAAATAATTTTGAGACCAATCTTTGGTAAAATGAAGATGAAAAAACATTAGGAAATGTCATTATGGGATAAATATTTTCAAAAAATTATATAGCAATATAGTTAAAATCAGTTTTCATTCACCTTTCACACTATAAATTTTAACTGCATCTGAAACCAACATTTTAAAATATCATAAATATTCAAAGAAAATATATTTTTCTTAATTATGAAAAGAAAACTGTAGATACTGGAAAGAAAATAGATTCAATTATATGAAAGTTAAGAGATTTTATACAACAAAATGTAATATTTCACAAAAAATCAGATTAGAAATATTTCATGATATATAACTAATTAAAAATATGGCATTCTGAATCTACTTGGCACAGAAACACATCTATAAGAACAGTACTCGATTTTTTATGAGTAGCCAAATAACAGGGACATATGATTTTCAAAAGAGAAAAAACAAATTACCAATAAGTACTTGAAAAAGTATTTAAACACTCTACTCAAAAAAATTTGAGCTAATACTTTATGTCCATTAAATTGGCAGAAACATTAAAATTATAAATTTAATGTTTACATAGTTGTTGAGAAACAAACTCAGTGTGATTATAAATTGGTACAAACTTTCTGAGAGGCAATTTGGAGACATAAAGGAAAAGTTATAAAATCAATCATAAGCTTTAACTCAAAGATCCTGGTGCTAGTAGTATAAGTAAATGAAAAAGGGAAAAAAATTTTTAAAATAAAGACAGTTTTTACAAAAATTCTTATAGCTGCTTTATTTGGAATGGTGGAAAACTGGACAAAGTGCATGTTCATTGAGTGGGGAATAAAATATTATTGCCACTGTGAGAAAAAATTAAAATAAGAATAATATAATGAAATATTGAAGAGCATAAAATAATGGAAAGAAAAGAAAGTAGAATAGTAGAGTAACTCATAAATTAGTGATATATAATTACAAAAAATAAAACTAAGTTGACATGAAAATGTTTATAAGGGGACAAATTTGGAAAAGTATTTAAATTATAATTATTATTTTGTTTAAGTTGATAATTTTGTTACAGTATATATGACTTTATTTGAAATTATATTGCCTACTAAAATTATAATTAAGTTCATAATGAAATATAATTTTTAAAAGATAGGTAATAGATGTTTCTACTTATGACAAGGCCCATGTATATTGAGGACCCACAAGTTGCAAAAGGTTGCTGTTTCCCCAACTTACAGAATGGGAATGTTATAATATGGTCTGAAGAGAGGCAGGACAGACATCTCTAGCTTCTTTACTCCCCACTTTCCTCCAAGGGAGATTTTAATTTCTAGCACAAGGCAAAGCAAGCTATTGGAACCAGAAGTCATTCTGCTTTCCTCAGAGAGTAGGTACCATGCTATAAAATTACTTCAATATGTTCTCTTAAATATTATGAGATTAGGGAATATGATAATTTGAGCTAGCTTCTGATCTCTGTCACTCATTATTGAGAGAAAGCAGACCCCAAAGTCTATATCCAAGGCCTGACTCCTTTCCCCCAAATGCCAGTTCCAAAGAAAGATATTTATCAAAATCATAGCAAAACAGAAATCATAAAAGGATTATATACTGGACAAAACAGAATGAAGGAGTTCTCCCAATGGAGTGTGGTAAAACAGCTGAACTAAGTCAGAGGGTCCTGCAATTCATTCAAGGGGAAACTCCCCACAATTTCTAGTGCGGTACGTTGGAGACAGGGACATGATGGAGACTGCTGGCTTCTATCATGATTTTCCCAGACTCTTTTCCATCAGTAAACAGAAGTGAGATTAGCCTCTTCCATTTTCCTTCTTGAAGCTGGAAAACAAAAGCACCCAAAGGGATTTAGCACTTGAAGCGTCCTTAAGAAGTCTAAAGAAGGCTAGAGTTTTCCCACTGTTGACAACTCCACTGGTTGCCAATTTAATACAGGATGGGACATCATCTCTGCCAGTGAAGAGAGAGTCTCATACCAGTAAGTATGGGGAGAGGGGTTACGTACTTAGAGTGTACACATTCAATACATTATCCCTGTTTGTGTGTATATGCATTTCATTTGTCCTTCTCATACTATTATCTTGACTTTTTTTTATTTGTCCCTGAAAATTAAAATAGATTGCCTTTGGAAAGCTGGATTTTTTTTTCTTTTACATAGTATTTTTTTCCAATTACATGGAAAAACAATTTTTAATAATCGTTTTGGATAAAATTTAGAGTTCCAAATTTCTGCTTTCCCTCCTCATTAACATGGTAAGAAATCTGAAATATACATTTGAAATTATATAAAACATTTTCCCATATTAGTCATGTTGTAAAAGAAAAAATGAAACAAAAGGGGAAAATAATACCCCCAAAAATTTAAAATAGTATGCTTTTATTGGCAATCATACTCCATAATATCTTTCTCTGGATATGGATAGCATTT
Organism: Antechinus flavipes; assembly: GCF_016432865.1. Taxonomy (NCBI): domain Eukaryota; kingdom Metazoa; phylum Chordata; class Mammalia; order Dasyuromorphia; family Dasyuridae; genus Antechinus; species Antechinus flavipes. Next base: position 507,696,330 of record NC_067398.1, read on the forward strand.
TCTATCATAAGTCCTTTGAAATTGTCTTAAATTATTGTATTACTGAGAAGAGCTAAGTCAATCATAGCTGATCACAGTATAGTGTCCAAGATTATTGATTTTTATTTTGAATTTCAGCTTTCCGTACTAGCTGCAATTTAGTTTAGATGGCACTTTGGCAGGCTCCAAGGCAGTTATAAACCTGACACTATACTGTCCATCTTGTTATTGGAGGGTTGGCACTCAGTGATGGGCAAAAGTTTCCACCGTGGATTGCTGATTTGGGTGAGGAGCACGATTAAAAGCAAATTTTCATATATCAGGCAGATTTCAGGAAAATCTGGACAGATTTACATGAACTGATGCAAAATGAAGTACAGCAGAAAAAGAACATTGTGCATGATAACAGCAATATTGAATGAATCCCCACAATTTAATTCATCAAGGAGTTCTGTTTGGGGAGATTTATTGTGATAGATAGATAGATAGATAGATAGATAGATAGATAGATAGATAGATAGATATCTGTAATTTAATTTGGCCTCAGACATACACCAGCTAGATGATCTTTTTGTTCCAGCTAAAGCATAAAGACTCTATAATTCTATAGCACTGATATTATCACTACTGCTACTGCTATTGCTACCATTTCTTCAATTAAGTGTTCCAATTCTTTTGGAATAAGCCAGCCCAGGCCAACATAAGTTTGGGAATAATAAACATATTATCAGCTCTTTCATTAGTGGAGGTCCACAACCATGGCTGGAAGGCACAAAAAAATTTTCCTCAAGATACTAGAAAGACTTCTGGCATTAGCTCTCCCTCTAAGATATTTTGGAGCAATTGAATTAATTCCATTCCTTCTTCAGTCAGTCAATAAACATTTTCTAAGTACCTAATATATGCCAGACACTGTGCTAAGTTTTAGAAATACAAAAAAAGGCAAAAGATAGTCTTTGCCCTCAAACGAGCAAAGGGAAATCTACTAGGGAAAAGTAACACATTAAAGGAAGCTGAAAGGCTATCCATTCTCCACTCAGAGGGAGGGCAGAGTGTACTGTTAAGGTAGGAGTTCCAAGTTTCCTGGGACATGATGGAGAAGCTCAGAGAAGTGTATTTCTATAGAAATATCAGTGGGAGAAGATACAAAGATGATAACCATCATTTTGCTGCAAGGGGAAAGAAAGGTCCCATTAAGATTATCTGTATTGCCCCAATTTTTATTATTATATAATATTTGTAAATGACAATAAATACTAATGTAATACTAATAAATATATCATCTCTATGAATTGTTTCTTGCCCCCATTTCTTGGTAAACCACAAAAGATTGCAGAAATAGTGTCATTATTCTCATGTAATATTTGTAGTCCAACTTTGAAATGCAGAGATGTCTTGGGTTTTTACCCCTAAAGTATATGAGGTTTTTTTTTTCTTTCATCTTCATTCATATATATATATATATATATAATATATATATATATATATATATATATATATATATATATATATATATACACACACACACATATATGTATATATACACATATAAATAAATGCTTGTATTTATACATATATTTAAATGAAACACCATTTGTCATGATGTTAGTCAATAAACATTAATTGACTACTATGTGGCAGGCACTGTGCCACATAACGTGTTGATCCCTGAAAGAATCTGTATTGCCATTTACTCATCTTGTAGAAAAGCAAGTTTTCTTTTTGCCTATTCCACTTTTGTACACCTTCCTACTGCACCGTGTTTGTCAAACAACCCAGCTGTACATTCACCATAAAGTAAACTGTGAAACGGTGTTTATTAGGATGTGATGTGAAAATCTTGACATGTTTGGTAAATTGCAAATGGAATCTTTTCACATTTGTGATTATTTTACTAGGTGCTAGGTGCCTTATCCACATTTAATAGCTGTCAAACCTCTTCATTAGACTTTAGCTAGAAGTCAAGGTTTTAGTATCTTCCAAGAATCACATTGCTAGAGGGTCAGCTCTGTGAAAAGCAGCAAAAATTAGTGAACCATCAAAAGAGAGATATTTCTTAAACTTTGTGAGGAAGTACAACCAAAAAATATCCTTTTGCCACTTTCAGTTATCTTTGAAAGCAATGGGAAATTTGGTAATTTCCCAAAAAAATTATCAGCGTTTGGGAGAGGTGTTGTAGCATAATAGATTAAATGAAGGATTTAGAGTCAGGAAAGCTTAGGATCCAAATTCAACTTCCAATATTTAGTAGCTGTGTGTGACTATGGGTGAGTCCCTTAAAGCTCTCTAAGACTTAGTTTTCTCATCTGTAATATGGGAATAATAGCAACTGTAGAACTTATCTTGGGGTTTAGAAGAGGTATATATTTATATTTACAATATATATGTATCTATGTATGTGTATAGGTATCTATACTCAATATAGACGTTATTCATAAAATATGTGTTTTATATATGTATGTTTATATACTTATATATACATATATATGAGATAAATGAGTAGACAGACAGACAAATGTCGATTGGCATGGTGTTAGGAATCATGCAGTACACTAATCCTAAGTAAAAATCTGTACCTCCTAGAAAAGTAAACATAGCCTCAGTTCCCCTCCTGCATATTTTCAAGTGCTTCCTGTAGCAATCAGGTACGTCAAACAACTCAATCAGATAGTCACCACAAGGTAAACTGTGAAACAGTGATTATTATTGTATGAGATATATATATATATATATTTACATACATCTGGAAGGTTTAGGTCTGAGTGTTGCTGACACTGTGCTAATCAGAGTCCCCACCCATTATCTCTGGGTCACTTCCAAGTTGTTATGCTGGAACTATCTGACCACTTGGGGCTCTGGAAGGGGAAAGTCCACTGTGTATTCATATGTATATATGTACATATACATATAGATACATATTCAAATATATGTGTATTTTATGTAAATACAACACAAACTTTAAAATGTGATATAAATGTCAGCTATTATTTCAGCTTTTGGAAAGCTAGTCTCATAATTTATTTGTATTGAGAATATAATCTTTGTCTCCTTTTGCTTGCTGAATGCTTTTCTACCATAATCCCGATCTCCTTTCTCTAATCCATATCTATGTCTTTCTACTCTTGCTATAGCCTTATAATGCTAAGTGATATAACTATATGTGATCTCTTCAGTACAGAAAATTTCTTTATTAAACTGTTTAATTATCTTCTTATTTTCACCCTTTGACATAACAGTACTTGTGTATCCTCACTAGGGTAAGTAACTCTATTGATATTGAAACTGTTTGCTCTTAATATTAGAATATAATAGACAGGCTTGAACATGTCCTTTATTAGCTTTTTAAAAATATATATTTTATTTTAAACAAACACAAAAAATAAAACAATTCCATACATAACAGAACACACAAAAAAAGATTCTCTACGAAACCAGAAATTTCTATTTAAATTTTAAAATATATAATAAATTCTCTATGTTACTTTCAAGATTGTTCTACTTGAAAAGGTGAAGGAAATAATGTCTGATAACGTTAAATAATGATTAACATACCTAGATAGAGTGGAATGAGATATTAGGTAGGGGGCTTTAGATCATTTGAGTTAGCCTCTAAAAGGCCTTAAGGAGAAATTTGGAATATTGAATACTTAATATGCTATAAAAGGTATTAAATGTTAAGACAAATTAATTTCTTCACCAAGAAAACACTTTTTAAATAATAATAGCTTTTTATTTTTCAAAATACATGCAAAGATAGTTTTCAACGTTAATCTGTGCAAAAACCTGTGTTCCAAATTTTTCTCCCTCCCTTTCTCCCTTCCTCCTCCCCTAAACAGAAAGTAACCCAATATAAGTTAAACATGTGCATTTGGAGAAAATACTTTTTATCCTTTGAGATGAGCACTTTGTAAGTCACAAAGTCCTATAAATGAGTTCTATTATTATTGTTTGTTAAATCCTTAAGTGTAGCGACTGTTCAGGGTTTTGGCTTTGAATCCTTATGATTTTATGCATAGTAGGTGCTTTATTTTCCCAGACCAATTCCAAATAGTGGAAAGGGAATAGAATAGTAAAAAATAAAAAAATAAAAAAAAAATTTTAACCAAAGCATTTTTAAAGGATAGATGTTTAAGATGAAGGATGGATTGTAATAGTAAAAATCGGAAACATTCTTTAGAACTACATTGTATAATGTTTATGCTTAGTTATTTTAATAAAGGACTTTATTTTCTTTTAATCTTAGAAAAAATAAATCACACATTTGCAATTTTCCCCTTTTTGTCAAAATAAACACTGGACTTTAGGTCACTTAACTACAAACTTATTCAAATCATAGGAAAAAATACCTTGGAAAAAATAAATTCTTGTATGCAGGCCTTTGCTGGCCTTTGTTAATGGAAATTGTAGAATTTCAAAATTATTTTAATAGATGTGTGACCCCATCAGTGTAAGTATCTTCCGGCAGTACAAATCCCAACCTACCCACATTTTCTCCTCCTGTGTAATTCCTGACTACATCCTCCCATAAATTCTTCAAAGAGACCAGTGTGCTGGAGATCCTTGTTGAGGCTCATGTTTATGAAAACTAATTCAGTCCTTGAGCTTCCCATTTTTTTTCTCACCTCTTTTCTGTTTAGATGTGCAGTCCTGACTGTCTTATTATTTGTGTTTTCCAAATAATAAGTAGCTGTTAGATAACATTGTGGACTTGGAGTGAGAAAAACCTGAGTTCAAATGCTACCTCAGATGCTTAGTTGTATAAATCACTGAATCTATTTTAGCCTCAGTTTCCCAGGAACAATATTGGATGATGGGTATAATAATACTAACTATTGTTGTTATGAGGATCAAATGCAATAGTATATGTGGAGCATTTTGCAAACTTTAAAGCTCTATACAAATGCTAGCTGTTGGTATTATTGACAAATTGCAAATTATGATAACGTAATAATCACAGCTCAGTTTCATATAGTGCTTTGTAGTTTAGAAGGCCAGAGGGAAGGAGGAGGGAAGGAAAAAAAGAGAGAAGGAAGAAGGAAGGAAGGAAGGAAGGAAGGAAGGAAGGAAGGAAGGAAGGAAGGAAGGAAGGAAGGAAGGAAGGAAGGAAGGAAGGAAGGAATATCGAGTCATCTAAAAATACATAGAATATCAACAAATCATCTAAAAATACACAGAATAAAACAGAAAGAAGTCCAGAAGTTTTCACAAATAGAAAAGTATTGGTTCTACCATGTTAAATTTAATACATACTTTTTATTTTTAATAATAGCTTTTTAATTTCAAAATACATGCAAAGATAGTTTTAACATTGACCCCTGCAAAACTTTGTATTCCAATTTTTTTCTCCCTCCCTTCCCCCATCTCCTCCCCTAGATGGCAAGTAATCCAATATATGTTAAACATGTGCAATTCTTTTATACATATTTCCACATTTATCATGCTACACAAGAAAAAATCAGATCCACACTCAGTTCCCACAATCCTCTCTCTGGGTGCAGATGGCTCTCATCATCACATGACCTTTGTAACTGGCCTGAATCATCTCATTGTTGAGAAGAACCACGTTGATCAGAATTGATCATTGTATAATCTTGCTGTTGCCATGTATAATGATCTCCTGATTCTGCTCATTTCACTCAGTATCTGTTAATGTAAGTCTCTCCAGGACTCTCTGAAATTATCCTGCTGGTCGTTTGTTACAGAACAATAATATTCCATAATATTCATATACTATAATTTATTCAGTCATTCTCCAACTGAGAGGCATCCATCCAGTTCCTTGCCAGTACAAAAAAAGGCTGCCACAAACATTTTTGCACATGTGGGTCCCTTTCCCTCTTTTAAGATCTCTTTGGAACATAAGGCCAGTAGAGACACTGCTGGGTCAAAGGGTATGCACAGTTTGATAACTTTTTGAGCACAGTTCCAAATCGCTCTCCAAAATGGTTGGATTCGTTCATAGTTCCAACAACGATGTAAAAATGTCCCAGTTTTCCCCCATCCCCTCCAACATTTATCTTTATCTTTTGCTGTTATTTTAGCCAGTCTGAGAGATACGAGATGGTATCTCCAAGTTGTCCTAATTTCATTTCTCTAATCAATAATGATTTAAAACACTTTTTCAAATGACTAGAAATGGCTTAAATTTCTTCATCTGAAAATTGTCTGTTCATATTCTTTGACCTTTTATCAATTGGAGAATGACTTTTCTTAATATATACTTTAAAAAACCCAAACTATAATTAATAAATTCATATTTTCTAAAAAAAAACTCTAAAAGTTTGATCTAGTTTATATTGCCCTATGTGATTTTTAAAATCTTTGAGTATATAATCCATGTCCATTTAATGTTAATATTTTCCCCAGTGCTATGCATACCATAGGTACTTACTAAATAAATGCATATTGAATGAACGAAAATTGAAATCCTTAAAATTAAAATCTTTATATGTGCTCCTATATACATGCTCTTCTTCCAAACCATTTTTATACAAAAGATTAGAAAACTAAGCCTCTTCAATTTGGGCTTTCTTTTTCTTTCTTTCTTCCTTCCTTTCTTTCTTCTCTTTCTTTTTTCTTCCTTTCTTTCATTCTTTTTTTTTCTTTCTCTCTTTTTCTCTTCCTTTCTTTCTTTCCTTTCTGTCTCTCTGTCTTATCTCTCTCTTTCTCATTGTGAGGAAGGTTAGCATTTAGCATTTTGGCAGAAAGCCCAGCTTTACAGATGACCCCCATTTAATGCAGCAGGCTTTGCAATGTGCTGCTGCCTGTCCATTATAGTTTGAGGCTGATTTAAAACAACAACTTGAGACTGTTGTACATTACCATGATCGATTGGCTAAAAAAATAGGCCCTAGAATTAGAAAGCTGTGACTGTTTCCAAAATAGCAATGGTGAAAGGGCTTCTCTTCCTGCCTTCTTTCTGCAAATGATAAAGGGCCCCCCCGTTTAGGGAGCACACTCTCTTTTTCTTAAGAGCTAATAAATAAAATGAAGTGTACATCAGATGGCCCACTTGTTAAACAGTGAATGAGGAAGGAAATCAAACCAGAGATAATGAAGAAACACAAGAGGGGGGTAAATGGATGAGACTGGAGTCCAGGGCTGGCTCCTGGGGCTTCTGGGGAGCATTTTCTGGAAGCCAAAAAGTAGATGCCTGGATTGGGGAATCTTTGAAGCAAGAGAGGCTGCAGGCTATAGATTTTTCCTTAGACGAAGAGCAGAGCAGGTGCTGCTCTCAATTTTCAACAACTTCTCTGTTTCTCCCTTCCCAACAGCTGAAGTAGCGTCTCCTCTAACTCAAGGCCGCTTTTATCTCCCAAGTGCTCCGGGTGGGTCAGAGGAGCAGGTGAGATTCGGTTTGCCAAGGACTGAGTCAGAACCCAGAATTGGCCTCCCGCTCGCTCGCAAGACAGATTCTGAACCAAGTAGGAGCCAGTTCTAACTTTAGCAGAAACTAAAGGCTGAAAAATAGCCATCACCGAAGTCCAACAAGTCTGGGGAGCAGCCCAGTGATTTCTAAAAATTTTCAGCCTTCATTGCAGTCTAAAGTTAGGCCCGGCATTTGCTGGAGATTTCACATAGTGCCTTTAAGGTTTTAATTTATTTTAATTTAATTTATCTCTTTGTCTTAGGTCAGTCAATACTTTTGGTAGCAAAGTGTAGCTATTATTTTGCTTACTGTATATTTTTATATATTTTTTAAATTTTTTTGATTTTCTTTTATATTTTATTTATTTATTTATTTTAAATAACTTTTTATTTACAAGTTATATGCATGGGTAATTTTACAGCATTGACAATTGCCAAACCTTTTGTTCCAATTTTTCCCCTCCTTCCCCCAATCCCCTCCCCTAGATGGCAGGATGACCAGTAGATGTTAAATATATTAAAGTATAAATTAAATTACTGTATATCTTTAAAAGGATATATTTTACTATCTTTAACAGAACAAATAGGGCAGTTATGTGGTATAGTGAATGGAGCACTGTCTGTCTGCTCAGTTATGGCCTCAGACACTTATTAGCTGTGTGATCCTGGGCAAGCCTGTTTATATCAGTTTCCACATCTGTAAAATGGGCTGGAGTAGGAAATGGCAAACCATTCTGGTATCTCTGTCAACAAAATCCCAAACATAGATAAAAGAGTTGGATACAAGTAAAATGACTCAACAACAGAGAACTCATTTCTTTGTTATCCTCTAACAAACTAATTGTTATTTGCATTACAGATTTCTGCTATTGGAAATCATTAATCAGTGACAGCGTATTAGTCATTTCATTCATACATGCATGTAGGCATTCAACATAAATGTTTTCAATGACTACTATAAGGAAAAATGTCAGAATTTCAAATTACATAGCTAAGCTCAATGGAAAATTTAATGAAATATCTGGATGATAATTGTGGAAATATGTGTAGAAGAATTGCACATGTTTAACATATATTGGATTACTTGCCATCTAGGGCAGTAGATGGGGGAAAGGGAGGGAGAGAAAAAAAAATGGAACATACGGTTTTGCAGGAGTGAATGTTAAAAACTATCTATGCATGTATTTTGAAAATAAATAGCTTTATAAATAAAATTAATAAATAATTTTTTAAAAAATGAAATAGCTGAGAGTAAGGTTAAAACATTACTGAACAGTTTTTTATATAAACACAGGGTTAAAACATAAATTTATATAAACATATAAATATGACTTAATGCAAATACAAAAAGTTGTTGATTGCTTGAGCTCCAAACAAAAGCACTTTTAAAACCAATGACTGTCTCACTTGAGAAAACATGGAAAGAATAGTATAGATAAAACTGACCTCAGAAACAAAGAACATCTAAGGTGGGGTTTTGGAGGGGGGAACAAAGCAAGCAAATAAAAGGCAATGGGAGTAAAATAGGAAGTGAGACTGAGTTTAAATAAAGAAGGATGTCGGAGGAGGGGAAAGACTTTGATCTACCAAAAAATGTTTTGGATTGTAGGTTCTGTTTGGTTTTAAGCCAAGAGAAAAATATGATGTACATAAAACAGAAAGTGGAGAGGAAAATGACATCAGCTTACAATTTCATTTTACTTTGTCCTTCCTCCCTGACTTAGTTGATGTATTCACCCAATATGAAGTGTTAATATGGTAACAAGGTATCAGTGCCAGGTAATACCTTCACAAAATGTAAATACTCTTCTATGATTGAGTTAGAAGGGGCAAGGCCATATACTGGGCTGAAAATTGACCAAGGTCTTGGAGGCTTTCAGTAGCTAATCCTGTCAGCAAATTGAGGCAGTTCTGGCAGAAGTTAGCAATTAAAGAACCACTAACAGAGAGAGAATTTCTTTCTTCCCATCCCTCCCTATTTCTCCATTAATTAGGATGCTGAAAGCCAAAAGTAGATTTATTTAACCAGAAAGAAACAACCTATCCAATACTGAAAGAATGTGTTCAAGTGAGTCTGAAGCACACTTGAGAGAGCAGGGACATATTCTTGATAAACAAAAATCCCTTTTTGGGAACCCCACACCTCTTTGAGAATTTTCTCAGTTTATTTATTTTTAAGCATCCTGCTTATCCTAGTAAAGGTTGAGTCTTGACCTCCATTTAAAATGGGATCCACTGGTGAAATTTTTAAGTATGTTGTGTGGACCTAGAAGAATTTTTACAGAAGATTGTTTTCTTACTTGAAGGTGAGGGGGTGACTTAAGCTGATCCAGTTAATCCTTCTTGGGAAAACCCCAAGTGTTCTGGAAGCTTTGTAGGACCAGACTTTCCTTCCAAAGAGAGAAAGTTTACTTTTCTTGTCACTTTTTTCTTCCTTGTCTTTGAATTGAATAAAGTCTTGTAGGGGCAGCTACTTACTAGGCCTGGAGTCAAGAAGACTTAAATCCAGTCTCAGAATTAGCTGTATGATCCTGGACAAGTCATTTCACTCTAGTTGCCTCAGTTTTTTTCATCTGTAAAATGAACTCTAGAAGGAAAGCATTTCAATATCTTTGCCAAGAAAACTCCTAATGGGGTCAGAAAAAATTTGAAATGCCTGAACTACAACAATAGCCTTTATAAATACCAACAGGTGGTAACGTACAAGAATTTTATATAATGCTTAAATTATAAAATGTTAAAATTATATAAACACTATTTGAAAATGAGTTTAATCCCCAAGCCAATTAGCTATGAAAAACCTATATCTCTGTAAAAGAAGGTAGATTTCTGAATACTGTGAACTGTAATACATGAATTCTGCTAAAAATCTTCCCAGATGATTTGCTCTGGACAACAAATGTTTAACCGGAGAAGGTAATGGTAAGAAATTTGGACTTTGCAAAAGACATATGGCAATATAAAGTGAACAAAAGATTCTTTCTCTTGGTTTACAGCTATAATAGCGACTTTGTCTAACCCTGGGAAGTAAAATTATCAATAACAATTTAAACAAAACAGGTGATTATAGTGATTAGAGGCACAGATGAACTCCTTTATCTAAAACTGCCCAGAGACCTACCAGTGAGTCTCCAGGCTTCAAGGGTTCTTAACCTAGAATCAGTAGATGGATTGGGGGGAGGGGGGAAGTTGTCTGTGAACTTAGAAAGGAAAAAAAGTATTTTCATTTTCACTGACCTCTAGCTAAAATTCATAATTTCTTCCAATTACTGAAAAACATTTGGAGAACAGATCTACAGGTTTTACCAGATTCCCAAAGGAGTCCATGACATAAAAAAATTATAAAAACTCTGGAAATATGTTTCATTAGTGATGCCAGAAGATTCCCCAATAATCTTATTTTTTCAAGGTCATTAAAGAGCTGCCTTTGCTGCTCTATTCAATAAACTCTTTTTTACACCACACTGTGCCTCTCCATGTCCTGGTGAACCTTGACCCTCTGCAGACTGTATCTCCCTATTTCTCCAGGGTCAGTCGATAAAGCCACAGGATAGAATCACACAGACAACATGATAATAGGATGTAAGTCCCAAGTGGTCCCTTCATAAAATGAGACCACTTCTCTCTAATTGTGTCAGAAGTATTATTGCATAGGTGAGGCTGAAAATTGACTGTGTTCCTTAGGTGATGTTGTTCTTAAAGGAGTTGACCATTGAAGAACCAGAGCCCTGAAAACGAGCTGATTTGGGGGCAATGGAGGATGGTATTTGTCTCTCTGCTTTTTTTCTCTCACCCTAACAGCAGTACTACTTGAAAAAGCTTCCCTTCTTGCCTGGAAAGTCAAGTATATAACAGAATTTTCTTTCCCTTAAGAGAATTTAGGGTATCTAGGTTCTCTGAAAATGGCTGCAATCGTCATTGACAGTGTAGGAGATGGCCCCCTGTATCCCAGTTCCATTTTAGCCACTAACGGTCAAATTATCTTTTACCAAGAAACATTTACTTTTAAAGTTTTAATAATACACAAGCCCCTTTCTTCCACGCTACCTCATTCTCTGGGGAAGAAAAGGGAATTGAATTTAAACAGAGTTAGGTTCCAACAGCGGCCTTATACAGTGACAAGAATGTAATAAAAATGTAATTGGGAAATATTTGACAAACTAAATACAAATATAATACAACATAGGTAATGTTAATTTGTGATTTTCTAAGTAAATACTGCTGTAGAACACAGTCCTAGTTCCAAGTCCAAAACATACATTGAGATCAAGTCTTTGCTGGGCTGGCTGCAACATCCTGCTGCAATCTCAATCTATAGTCATCATCACTAATGCCCAGGTCAGCTCCTGCACCTGAAACTGAGCATAGAAGGACATCTTGAGATTTATTTCTCAGAGCTAGGGAAAAAGAGAAAGAACAGAGAAAAAAGTCCTTTCCTGCTCTCCAGTTCAATTTATGGCACCCAAGGCAATGAAATCTTGGGCAAGTCACTCAGATTCTGTTCCTCAACTGTTAAATGGGGATAATAATAATAATACATGTCACAGGGTTGTTATGAGTCTCAAACGACATAATATTTGCAAAAGCACTAAAGTACAATGCTTGCCTCATAGTAGGTACTCTATAAAGGCTTATTCCCTTTCCTAATGGGTAAAAGCAGCACATACACAAAGGGAACTGAAAGGTCAAGGAGGATCCTAAGGGTCTATTTGGGGTGAAGGGTTAAATAAGTTAGGAAGGGGAAGAGAGACACAGAATGAGTGACTGAGTGGAACCTGGTGTGATGGTAGTTGGCACAATTTCTTCCTCAAATAGAGTTTCTGGGAATTAATTCTTCAAACAAGAGGAGACTATAAAATGTTTCCATTCACAAGAGTCAGTAAAAGAGAGTTTGAGGTTACTGTCTCTATTGTTGGCAGGACAAACCCAATTTTCAGACAAAGATATAAAAATATTATCTTTTTTTAATAACTTTTTATTGATAGAACGCATGCCAGGGTAATTTTTTATAGCATTATCCCTTGCATTCACTTCTGTTCTGATTTTTCCCCTCCCTCCCTCCACCCCTTCCCCCAGATGGCAAGAGTCCTTTACATGTTGAATGGGTTGCAGTATATCCTAGATACAATATACGTGTGCAGAACCGAACAGTTTTCTTGTTGCACAGGGAGAATTGAATTCAGAAGGTATAAATAACCCGGGAAGAAAAACAAAAATGCAAGCAGATTATATTCATTTCCCAGTGTTCTTTCTCTGGGTGTAGCTGCTTCTGTCCATCTTTGATCAATTAAGGCTCTCTTTATTGAAGAGATCCACTTCCATCTGAATACATCCTCAAACAGTATCGTTGTTGAGGTATATAATGATCTCCTGGTTCTGCTCATTTCACTCAGCATCAGTTCATGTAAGTCTCGCCAGTCCTCTCTGTATTCATCCTGCTGGTCATTCCTTACAGAACAATAATATTCCATAACGTTCATATACCACAATTTACTCAACCATTCTCCAATTGATGGACATCCTTTCATTTTCCAGCTTCTAGCCACTACAAACAGGGCTGCCACAAACATTTTGGCACATACAGGTACCTTTCTTTTCTTTAGTATCTCTTTGGGATATAAGCCCAGTAGAAACACTGCTGGATCAAAGGGTATGCACAGTTTGATAACTTTTTGAGCATAGAAAAATATTATCTTATTGCACTGGATTTGTAGTTAAAAGGTCTGGGTTCAGACTTATACTTATTAGTTTTGTGACCTGGGGCAGATCACTTTTAACCTTCCTAGCTTTTGTTTTCCTCATCTACAAAATAATCATCATATTATATCATCCACTTAATGATATTGTTTTAAGGAAAATAGTTAAATTATATATACTTTTTAAGGAAAAAGCTTAAAAGTTCTATATAAATGTTACCATTATTAATCCATAAAATGTTGAGTCATTTCAGTTGTATCCAACTCTTCATGACCCCATTGGTTTTCTCTTGCTAAAGATACTAGAGTGTTTTGCTATTTCCTTCTCCAGCTCATTTTATAGATGAGGAAACTGAGGCAAATTAAGGTCAGGTAAGTCGACTTGTCCAGGGTCATCCAGCTAGTAAGTGTCTAGGTCAGATTTGAACTCAGGAAGAGGAGGCTTTCTGACTCCAGACTTGGCACTCTATCCACTGACCCACCTCATTGCCCAGGATAAACTTAGAAGTAATCCTGAACCTGACTTCCCCAAAAATTTTGTTTCATTTGAAGTGAACTTAATATAGGATCAACTGCTAATTAAAAACTGTGAGGTGTTCAGTTAAATTACAAGATTGCTCCTACATTCCTACACATAATCAAAATTGCATTCTGTACACTTGAAAAATGTGTTATCACAATTGGGTTTTTTTTGGGGGGGGAAGGTGCTAAAGAGTAAGGAGAAAAATGTAACAACTTTAAAAGAATCCCTCTCTAGAAAAAAAAAGTCACATTTTCACACAGATGCCTCTTTTCTTCAAGGAAGTCATTTGTATCCACATTCTAACACCTCACACTTATAAGTTTACATGGACTAGGTCTGATCTTAAGTATTGCCCAAAATAGATAACTTATCCTTTTGGCCTATTATGGCCCTACTCATAGGTTATTCTGGGAAAATCTCTGAATATAGTAGTTCCTGTCTAGGTTTCTGCAGATATAAGCAAATGGCAGAGCCAAGATGGTGGAGAGAAATGAGAAAGTTGCCTAAAGTTCTCCCTGGTTTCCCTGGGAATCAACATTAAATTAAGCCTCTAAATAGATTCTGGAGTAACAAAACCCATAAAAAAGGTGGAAGAATTTTCTAACCCAAAAGAACTTAGAAGGGGTAAGATCTGTCTTCCTTGTGCAAAAGGGAAGCACAGTTTAGCACAGGAATTGTCCGGACAAACCAAGGGGAGGCCATTAGACACAGCACAGATCATCAATTGAGACCCCTTGATTGTTGTGCAGCAGGCTGTGGCACAGCATGCCACCTATGAGGCCTCCAGCCCCAGCTTAGCTGGAGAACTGCTGGGTCTGGAATTCAGCATACAACAAGTTGGACTAGGCAGACCATCCCAGCACAGTTGGCAAGCTGGGCTACATCTCAGGCCCAGGAACAGAAAACAAGTGACCAGGCCCTTGGCCCTTGTAACAAGAAATTTAGAGCGCAACTTTTAAAAATGAGCAAAAATAGAAAAGAACCCTGCCTATAGAAAACTACCATGGCAGCAGAGAAGATCCAAATTCAAACTCAGGAAAACAATATCAAAATGCCTACTTATGAAATTTCAAAGGGAAAGATGAATTAGTCCAAAGCCCAAAAAATACTCTTGGGAGAGCTTTAAATGATTTTTTAAAATGTAATAAGAGAGGTAGAAGAAAAGAAATGAAAGGTATACAAGAGAGAATCAGATATGAGCAAAAGATTCCCTAAATTGTACATACAAAGTCACTATGTTTGGGGTAGAGAGCATAATACCTTTCTTTTACTGCTAAATAAAGCAAAAAATGTAAGATATTCATTGAATCCCCCAAACAAATGTAAAAAATACAGAAAGTCAGTTCCAAAAACCAATAAACAGGGAAATAGATTTGTGGGCTACTATAGAAATGACTTTTACCAATAAATTTACCTATCTAAATTTACCCAAAGAAAATGCTTTATTCTTTCTGACTGTGCCTTTTAATCCTTTCTGCTGTTTTGCCCTGTGTCAGAAGCTACATATTCCAATCTCTACTTTCCATAAGAACATTATGTCCAAGAAAGTTCCCTTACCTAGAGAGAAGACTGGATTCTCAAATTCTTGTACTTGGGTTTACTTCTAAGGCAACCTCCAAGGATAATACTGCTTACACTATTTCCCTTCTCTGGCTTCAAGAATTTATTTTAAAATCATAATGTCTAGGAAATCCCTCTTCTTCTAGTTAGTAAATGATCCATAATGACATTTCTCAACAACTTCCTCCTTTAAACATCTGGGAAAGAAATATTTCTACCTCTGCCATGTCTTTCCATGGATCCAATCAGTCACCAACTCCCCAAAGTGGGCAAGTGTACCCATATGGATATACACATACACATGTGTGTGCTCACATACACACATACCTGCTGCCCTCTTGGAATGTATCCAAAAAATAGTGAAAAAAGAAAAAAAACCTAAAAAAATTATCTGTCTTTTTAAGGTAAACACAACAGAACAGTCCTTTCACAAAAGTATTTCTTCCCACAAATCTAAGCCAACCAATTCATCTTGGGCAAAGTCCTCTATCAATGAAATCCATTCTTTAGGAAGCATCAAGTACACAATCCAAATAACTCACTTCATATTAGAAACAAAGGCAATCATTGACTTTTAAATATATAGATGTCTTTAGTCTACCTTCATAGACATTATTAGTTACATAACCCTCAGTTTTTTAATTTCTTTTTTAATTTCCTAATGCAGTACTTATTTCACTATGTTGTTATAAAGAATTCTGCAGACTTAAATTTTCATGTTTTTTTTAAACAGGAAGTCAATGGAGATATAGATAGATAGGTAGATAGATAATTAGATTGATAGAAAGATAGATATATAGAAAGGAGAGATACTTTCAATAAGAGATGAAATCAAAAGTCTCCAATAAAAGCTCACTAATTCATCAAATCCCAAACATCTTCTTAAATTTATCAAGTTGATTGGGAAATTACCTTGATCAATCCCTTATTATTAAGTTGCTAAACATGTTTCTTCCTCCATAAAATTAGGATAATAATATGTAAACAACCTTCTAAGATTTTTGTGAGAAAAAAGTACTTCATAAACCTTAAAGATGTGAATAAATATAAACTACTTCTGCTATGAATTAGGGAGTGGGTAGATGAGGAAAATACTTTTTTCCAGATTCCATATATATCTCTTAAAAATCTTCAAATATCTTCAAATGTTTATTAAGTATAAAATAGGTAAGAGGTATTGAACAGCTGCTTTATCCCTTAAGGCAGAAATCCAAAATCAAAGGTAAGTCCAAAATGAGAAATGATTCCATGTTAAGAAAAAATTTCCAACAAATGGAGGCCACTAAATAAAATATTTAGGGTTTCCCCTTCCCTGGAGATCTTGAACTAGGGGCTAGATGACTACTTATTTGGGATTCTCCAAAATAATAATAGTAATAAACACATTTATATAGTACATGTTATGTGCCAATAAGGGGCAGCTATATGGAACAGTGGATGGAGTGAGTGCCTGCCTAGTCTGGAAGACTTCTCTTCCTAGGTTCCAATCTGGCCTCAGACACTAGCTGTGTGATTCTGGGCCTCCTTCCTTAATTTCCTCTGTTACCTCAATTTCCTCATCTATAATGTGATCTGGAGAAGTCAATGCTCCAGTATCTTTGCCAAGAAAACCCCAAATGGGGTCACAAAGAGTCAAACATAACTGAAAACATTTACCATTCACTGGCTATAGTGCTTTTATAAGTATCTTATTTGAGCCTTCCAATAATTGTGAGGTTGACGTTAGTATCTACATTTTATAGTTGAGGGAATTGAGGAAAACAGAGGTTAAGTGATTTGCCCAGAGCTACACAGCTATTAATTGAATTAAATTAATTAATTGTGTGCCAGACAAATAGTATAGATAAATAGTAAAATAAAAAGAAAGCCAGTCCCTGCCCTCAGTGAGCTTTTGCTATAACAGGGAAGCCAAAACACAAAAGGAAGCTGGAAAGGGAAGAGGAGAGACAACATGGGAACCCTGCATGGGGGCATCTTGTTCTGTGAAATTAAAAACAATTAGAACTACAGATAGAGAGTAGTGTCATAGACTAGATTTTAACTCACGTGTTCCTGACTAGGGTTGGGTCAATACTCCGTCCACTGGGCTACAGATCTATAAATCTCAGAAGGCCCCTGAGATGCCTTAAAACTCAAATTCTATCAAGCTGTGAGATGTTCTCCTATTCAGCAAACCTGTATTGGAAAGAAATATGGCACTGCTGCCAATAAAAAATCTGGAAAATTTCTGGAAAAACTATCTTAAGCTTTTGGAAGTACTTTAGAAATTATCTTTTCCAACTTCCCTTTGTTGTTGTCTAGTCGTTTTCAGGTCCCTGTGACCCCAAAAGGGGTTTTATTGTCAAAGACACTGAAGTGGTTTGTTATTTCTCTCTCCAGGTCATTTTACACATGAGGAAACTGAGGCAAACAGGATTAAATGACTTGCTTAAGATCACATAGTAAGTATCTGAGGCAGGATTTGAACTCGTGAGGATGTATCTTCTTGATTCCAACTCCAGTGCCCTATCCAGTGTCACTTAGATGTGCTCCAACTTTCTAATCCAGCATAAAGAAATACCATGGATAACTAATTAGTTCTCCCTTTTTTTCATTGTAGAAAAGGAGCAAGATATCTCACATGACAGGAGATAGGACAAATGGGAACAATTACAGTCTCTAAGTCAGTCAGTTTTTAAGAAGAGAAAGACACCTCTTAAAGAGTCTTAAGGGGAGAAGAGCTTAACTTGAGGGAGGCCTCTGGAAAAATTATGTTCCTGAAGCTAGACAGAGACTTCATTGACAATGTACTGTCAATTTTGTAGGCTGGAACCCAAGAAAGAGCCTATTGAAATATGCAAAATTAAATCTAAAAAAATCCAAACATTTCCAGCTAATACATTCTACTCCTCCAAATGTCTCTTACAGTTTCAATACTGTATAACTGCTTCTACCTTCTGGTAGTAGAAGAAAAATACGTATACTTATATCACATTTCCAAGAGCCTTACTTAGCCTGGAAACAGTATTTTATGGGACTAAAAACAAATGGGGAAGAAACTCCTACATGAGATAAATTTTAACTCTGGTTCTCTTTGATCCAATAGTCAGCTAAAAAAAACTCCATATCTGACATCCATTAGAAGAATAGTAAGATAGTAGTTGTATGTGTACTAGTGAGACTAAGTCATACTAATTGTATGTCTACAGTGAGAACAGGGTCTAGATCAGGGGTCCTCAAACTTTTTAAATAGGGGGCCAGTTCACTATCCCTCAGACTGTTGGAGGGTCGGACTATAGTGAAAACAAAAACTTTGTTTTGTGGGCCTTTAAATAAAGAAACTTCATAGCCCTGGGTGAGGGGGATAAACATCCTTAGCTGCCGAATCTGGCTCACGGGCTGTAGTTTGAGGACTCCTGGAGATGTTTCTGTATGTCCCATAACACCTGACATACACAATGAGCTGCCCATTATATGTGTCCATTGAATGAATAGATGTGTTTGTAATGTAATCGTTCCGCTCTGATATCTCTTAAAGACTGTAGATGGTTGTTCATAGTATTTAAAGCTGGATAGAACCTAAGTTCTACTACCTCATTTTATAGATAAGTAAACTAAGGCAAAGAGTGGTTAACTTATTTGTCCATGGCCACATAGGTAAGTACATAGCAGAGTTTGAATTTGAACTTAGGTCCTTCAAATCCAAATCCATTATTTTTTCACTCTTTTTGGTGTCAATTGTGAGAAATGAGAGATACAAGTCCTACCACAGGACCACTTAGTGTGACAAGACCACATCAAAGAAGGTACTATCAACATGACTTTAATGGAAATGCTTGCTATTTTCACATGTGCCTTCTCAAGGGGGCAAAGAGGGTTCAGAGGGAGAAAGGGAGAGAACCTAAAACTCAAAGTTTTAAGAATGTGTTTACAAGTATTGTACATGTAACTGGGAAAAATAAAATATTAAATAAAAATAAAGAAGGTGCTGTGTTCTATAAACAAAGCAATAGCACAAAGGAAATGTGAGATTTGGACATCTAGAAAACATTTTCATACCAAATGTTCAAATGGACTATTTGTGCCCAGCCTGTGGTAGAGAATTCCAAGCTCGTATTAGACTGATCAGCCATAGTTTACACTTGGCTTGTAAACTTGGTCCCATTCCTTTCTAGGGATGAATGACAACTCTTCCTCCAAACAAGTTTGCTATAATGCTTAAGGCAAACTTTTGGATCTTCATTAAATTCTATCTCAATTAAAGGATAATCCCTTCCAGTTCACTTTGCATGATCTGTGCTACTTCTAGTAGACATTCAGAAGAGAAATGAGGATTACATAAAACAGCTGAGTTATTTTTTTCATGGTGTTAGGAGGTGGGAGAGGGGCGGAAATAAGCCTGCTATATCAAACAGGTACACAGCTTTCTTGCCCCTTATTTCTATGTCATTAATAGATCAAGCCCCAAGACCATTCCCTGAAATAGAAAATTGAAACAGCTATCCAGATAGGTTCTCAGATCACAGAATCACATCATAGGATCATAGATAATTCAGGTAAAAACTTGTTTTAAGATCTGAATTATCTAGATAATTGTTTCAACTAACTTAGCTCGAAGTGCCCTTGAGTAAGGCAGCTACTACAGGAAGGAGAAGGACTGAACCCTTTTAAAGAGTTCAATAGCTGGCAAAATTTCAATTCCTAATTGCTGGAGAGCAATGAATTATTCACAATGAAATAATTCTGACTTCCATTTTCCATAGTGCAAATTTATTGATTCTTCTATATCACTGACCCATTCAGCCATCCTCTCAGATTGGCTTCATGAAATAGACAACTTTTTAGAATTTTTTCCTTGCCTCTGCTTATTTATGTATGATAAAATTTTCTATAGGAAAAGCCAAGTTGTGAGATGGATAGAATGCCAGGCCTGGAGCCAAGAAGATTCAAACTCCTGAGTCCAAATATGGCCTTAGACACTTCTTAGCTATTTGACCCTGGGCAAGCCATTGAACTCTATTTGCCTTAGGTTCCTCATCTGTAAAATGAGCTGGAAAAAAAATGGTACACTACTCCACTATCTTTGCCAAGAAAACCCCAAAATGAGGTCACAAGGAGTCAGACATGACTGAACAAAAATTGCAATCCAGTTAACGACATTTATTAATCAAGTAGAGTGCTGGACTTATGCTCCGGAAAACCTACATTTAAATACAGTTTTTAACAATATCACAAGATTCTGAGACCAAATTTCTTAACCTCTTCATACCTCAGGAACTATCTAGGCTTACCTACTGAATTCTCCTTAATGGAGAGAGTTCCCCAACTGAAATTATAGATCATTTCTCCATGTATAAAGCAGGAGATTAAAAACTGAATTTTATACTGGCTTTTAAAATTTTGTAAAGTATATATAATCTTATGTGAATCTCACAACAACCATGTCCTATAGAGATTGCAGTAATTATACCCATTTTATAGATAAAGAAACTGAGGAGCAGAGAAGTTAAATCACTAGTCCATGATCACTGTTAGTATCAGAAACAGCATATGAATCTCCACATAGAATCCTCAATTCATCAATCAGTCAATCAATCAACAAGCATTTATTAAGTACCTACTATGTACTAGACATCATACACTAGATAGGACGAAGGCCAAGAAATTTAGAAAGCATTAACAAGTACCTTATTATATTATACTCCCACACCATCACTTTATAGGCATATATTTACCTACCTATACAGAGAATAGATTTTTTTTTTATCTCATTTAGATAAGAGGAGTAAGTTTATCAAAATAGCATAACTGACACCATTTTGTCTTAGGCCTCCATTTTGTGATTGACTTGTTTTAAGTAAATTATTTTTTTCAATAATAAGATAAGCAATTGTGTGATATATTGTACTAAATATGTATGATTATAAACAGCTGATAAGCTTGTGTGGATTCTCTGATAAGATAGATCATCAATGGAAAAAATTATAAACAATTTTATTAATAGCTCATGTCAAAAAAAAGAAAAAAATGGTTTGTCATGATCTAGCAATTAAATCATGTGGTAAATTAAATAGGAACACCTGTACCTAAAATTCTAAGAAGCCCACCTGAGACCCTAGTGATTAGCTTGCTCCTGGGTGTGGACAAATACTGGATTAAGAGCCTTTGGGAACGTGAGATTTAAGCAGCCACCATTCTATTAAAGGCAATGCTGATTGGAATTGATTTGCCACAAGGAGATACATAGCCTCTAGCAAAAAGTGTACCTCCTAGTGAACCCAAGAATGAAAAATACTTATTAATGGAATATCTAAGAGTCAGGATGTTGGTTTATTCTTGGAGGGGATTGGTGTTTGTATTGTTCATAAGTATTGACTGAAAATTTTTATTTAGTGCATTGAGAAGTTTAAGTCTAAGTGCCTCCATCATTATATCACCCACTTTTCCTCCTCTCTCATCCCTTTCTTGCTGTTGTTCGTTCATTTCAGTCATGCCCAACTCTTGTGATTCCATTTTGACATTTTCTTGGCAAAGATATGAGTAGTTTGCCATTTCTTTCTCCAGTTTATTTTGACACATGAGGAAACTGAGGCAAACAGAATGAAGTGACCTGCCCAGGATCACATAGTTAGTGACTGAGTTCAGTTATGAATTAACGAGAATGAGTCTTTCTGATTCCAGACCTGGCATTCTATCCACTGTACCACCTGGCTGCCCAAAAATGTACAGTTCTGTGCTCCTACCATTGGGAAATCTATTCAGATAGCCAGGTCCTAAGCTTTGTCTCCTGCCCCTTCCCTCACCTCATCTCAGTCCCCCCAATGCAGAGACAGTCCCTCAGTAGGAATCACCAAGAGTTGGACAGTTTAAACCCCAAGACAACTTCCCCCACAGCCCCAACTGCATCTTGGATAACACCCCATGGTCCCCACTCACACAAAAATGACTAGCTATCTAGAGTCCTGCCTCCGGCCATTGCCTCTTGTTTCAATAATAGGCAAAGAATAATAAAGGTCAGTTCCTGGGATGGTGATGGTGGAAATATGAGAAAGGGTCATGGTTCTGACTCTGACAACCATGACTTAGAAGCATAAAACAAACCAGTTTCATTCACAGTAACTGAGTTACTAAGAGCCTCCCCATCCTGGGCAAAAATGACAGTTACACTTTCTAGTTGTGCATCATTTACCCCTGAGGAGGTAGAGGAGGACCGAAATAAAAGCAAGACTTTCTCCATCTCCTCTGTGTCCATGTTCAGATCTAGCTGACTTAGATCTTTGGTCAGACTCTGATCCCCTCATATCACAAGAGTCACCAGAGTCAGCTTGCAGTATAGTGTAGTAGGGAAACAATAGGGAATCTTCTCTGATTTTGAAGCTTGAATCCTATTTCTGCTACTCCCTACATCTTTGATCTTAGGTGAGTCCACATTGCCTCTCTGGGTCTCAGTTTCTTCATCTATAAAATGGGAATGTTGGACTAGTAATATCTAAGAGCTGGTTATCAGTAGTGTCTGATACAAAGAAAGTATTTAATGAATTCTTATTTGTTAGTTCAATTAAACTAATGAAATTAAATTATCTCCACCTGAATAGGTCCTGGGCATACAAAACAAAAATAGAAACAGACTTTACACTCAAGAGGCTGCTCACATTTTACTGGGAAGACACTACATGTACTCAGGTAAATAAATACATATCATATGTCATCTCCCTATTGACTCTTCCAATTTATCCTGTGTGTATCTTGCTCGTACATAATTGTTTTCATGTTGCATCCCTTGCTAGATTATGGGTCTCTAGAGACAAGGAACTGTTTGCCTTTCTTTGTATCCCTAGTACTTAGCATGTAATTGGCACTTAATAAATGCTTATTGACTATTATTGACTAATATTAGGCAGAGAAGGGCATAAACAACTGAGGAATCAGGAAAGCCTCCATAGAAGAGTACCTGAGTTAAGCCTTGAAAAAAAGCTAGAAATGCCAAAAGGAAAAAATAAGGAGAGAGACCATTCCAGGGATGGGGAGGTCAGACAGCCTGGGACATAGAAGTGGAATGTTTGGATGGTCTAGGATCATAGGTCAGGATCATAGAAAAGAGGAGGATTGTAAGAGGCTTTAAATGTCCTTCAAAGGACTTTGTATTTATCCAAGGCAATAGGATGTCATGGAAGTTTCTTCAATAGAATAATGATATGGACAGTTCTGTCTTTTAGGAATATGTTTGTCAGCTGTGTTTAGGATGAATTAGAGAAACAAGAGACAAAAGAATTCATTTTAAAAGAAATTGCCATAGTCCAAATGAGAAGAAATGAAAGACATATCTAATAAAGAAACTGGATGACTGGAGAGTTGTTGAGAATTGTTATTGAACCATGGCAGACTTAGCTCTTCTTAGCAATGCAGAAATCCAAAACAATTCCAATTTACACCCACATCTACAACAACAACTAAGGAGACTGAATTTGGACTTAAGCTTACTATTTTCATCTTTTCTTTGTTTGTTTTTTCTTTCTCGTTGTTTTTCTCCCTTTGTTCTGGTTTTCTTTCACAATATGACTAATGTAAAAATATGTTTTAAATGATTTTATATATAAAGAGACCGAAAGAGAGACAAGAAGAAGAAGAAGAAGAAGAAGAAGAAGAAGAAGAAGAAGAAGAAGAAGAAGAAAAAGAAGAAGAAGAAGAAGAAGAAGAAGAAGAAGAAGAAGAAGAAGAGAAGAAGAAGAAGAAGAAGAAGAAGAAGAAGAAGAAGAAGAAGAGAGAAAGGGAGGGAAAAAAAGGAGGGAGAGAAAGAGGAAAGGAGGGAGGAAAGGAAAGAGGGAAGGAGAGAGTTGTTGCTGAGGTGAAATCTATAAAACTTGGCAACTACTTAGATGTGGAAGATGAGGAAAAACAAAGAATTGAAGATGACTCCAAGGTTGTGAACTTGGTGACTAGAAAGACAAAGGTATTCTCAACAAAAATAGGGGTAGTTAGGAGAGGGAATGAGTTGAGAAGGGGAATTAATGGCTTCTGTTTTGATCATGTTAAGTTTCAGATGTCTCTGAAATGTCTAGGTAGAGATATCCAACAGGTAGTTGGTGATGTGGGACTAGAGCTCAAGGAAGAAGTGAGCACTAGCTATATAGATTTGGGAATCACCTTTCCAGAGATTACAACTGAATCCAGAGAGCTGATTGAATTGCCAAGAGAAAGTGTAGAGAGAAAAGGACCTAGGACAGAGTCATGAGATGCACTCACACATAAAGGTATCCTTGAAGGTACTAGTCCTCCTTTCTCTTTAGCATCTTCCTGGCTGCTGTATCCTGGGTACTCTTAGCTTATTAATAGCTGATTTTCCAGACTATTCTTCCCATTCCTTAATGCCAATTCCTATGAGTCAGCAGCAGCAGGCCTACCCTGGTAGGCAGTTTCCTGCTCTTTGTGAAGATAAGCAAACATGAACACTGCTTCCTCCTTAATTGCTGCTCCTGGCTCCCAGTCACTAGCCAGCCATAAAGCACTTGTCAGCATTTTTATTGTAGTCTGGGATAGAGTCTGAGAAAGGCACAGATTGGACTGTCCCTGAACAGCTATATCAAGGATGGAGGCAGGGATGTGCAGTCTATAGAGGTGTTCAGGGAAGGAGGGAGCAGTTAGAAGAGGGTGTAACTTAGAACTCAGAATTGGAACTGGAAAGATTTTAGAAATCCCCGAGTCCCATAGGATTATTCGTAAATTATGGTATAGTGAAAAGAACAAATGGGTTTGGAGTCAGAGATCCTGGGTTTGAATTTTGCCTTTAACACTTGCTACCCATGTGACTTTGGAAACTATTTGGAAATATATTTTAAATGATTGTATGTGTGAAAAGAGAAAAAAGAGGGAAAAGGGAGAGAGAATGAGAGAGACAGAAAAATAGGCAGAGAGACAGAGACAAAGAGACAGAGAGAGGAAGGGAGAGCTCAGTTTTCTTTCTGTAAACTGAGGAAGTTGGAATAGATAGCCTTTGAGTATAATAGATTGAGTAGTAGAAGGAACATTTAAAATCACCCCATGGCAACCTCTTCATTTAACTGAAGCCCAGAAAAGTAAAGGTAGTTTTACCTTATGGTAAAATTCTCTGAAAAGTAAATATAGTTTTACCTTGTTTAAGTTAAAATTTTCCCATCTAATTTCATATTGACTCTCTAAGCCAATCTACCCATTTTATAGATGAGGAAATTCAGAAAAAGCAAAATCAGTTATCTACATCCCATTCCAGGGTGTGCAAAAGTATTGATATAACTAATACTTGCTGCTTTGTTCCATGAACTTTATTTCTTATGTGTCCTGGTTCCCAAAGGACAGCTAAGTATGTACCTTCTCTTCTATTTCTTTTGCAATCTGTCCTCAAGTATCTTTAAGGAGGATACTTAAAATCTTCTATGATTGCACCTCTGCTGAAAAAGACTCAGAAAAGAGATAATGATGCTGTCTCTCTCCTAATCACACATCAAAATATGCTATATTGTATGATCTGAGGGACATAAAAGGATTCTACACAAGATATTTTCTTTTCAAGGCCTACTGCTGGGTCTGAACTTTCTATCTATTGTCAGTCCTCTAGGCCAAAGAATTGTTAAAATATAAATATTTTATTTCCTATTTTCACCTCAGTACAAATTAAATCAGTTTACTTTTAGAGGTTTTGTGGGGCTGGGTCACAAGACAATAAGTTAAGTGGGAGTTGTAGAGAGCAGACGGGAGAGGTCTAGAATTTGAAAGCAGCCCAAATGAGGCAGTCTCAGCTAGTGCTGGTGTGGAGGAGAAGGAGGAATGAATCCCACTTGGGGGTTCCAGAGATTTATAAGTGCATGAAGAGATTCTAGGAAAAGACAACTCAGGGGTAAAGGATACCACCAGGATATGAGTGATCAGCATCAGAGCAAGGATAATATATCAGGCAAGGAATAGGTATGGAATGTTCATGGAATCCAGCCTTTATCAGCCATTCTAGTTCTGTGAAAAAACTGAGGGTGATGATTTGATAGGAGGGCTAACAGTAAGACCAGCTTTGAATCTGAAAAGAAAGTTAAGTAAACATATATATATATATATATGTATATATATACACACACACACACACATACACAGAAGATAGTAGAGCTTTAAGTCAGGATGATATAAGTTTGATTCCTTCCTCAAGATATTTACTAGTGATATGATCCTGGGCATGTTACTTTATCTTAGTTTCCTTATCTGTTAAAAGAAAAAAAAAAGGAAAATAATAAAATCTACCTCACAGGTTTATTGTGGGAATAAAATAAGTTAGCATATGCAAAGTTCTTTGTAAATTTTAAATAATTATGTAAATATTGAATGTTGTATATTAATATTAATATATTGACTACAGTGAGGTAAATGAAGGGAACAGTGAAAGAAATAGGAATTCTGAGCAACTTATCTTGGTCATGAACACCAACTAATAAAATAAAACTTCTTTGTACACAAATGCCACTGTCAGACCAAATGATGTGTTTTTGCATTTTTCTTTGTCACAGAGGAAAATTCAATGGCTGTGTGTGTGTGTGTGTGTGTGTGTCTGTGTGTCTGGTCAAGGGTAATGTGAAGACTGGGAAAGTGTATATCCAAAAATGGCATATTATAACATAAAAAGATTATTAATAAAACTTATTTTCAAAACAAAAAGAAATTTAATTAATAGATTCCAAGCACTGATGAAAAACTATGCCCTTGGCTAAAACTTGTTCCAGAGATTATTTAGGACTGGGCTCAGGTCAGGCTAACATGTTAGCTAGTTAGTGAGCATAGAATTTGGCTTCACTGAAGAAAAAAGAACTTGTCAATAGTTATGTTGCTTTATAGGTTAAGGTGGAAATACAACTGGCTAGACAGGGTCAGACAGGATTAAGGTGAAGAAGATGGGTAAGCCTTTGTAATTCTGAGATTCTACATTCTCACTCCCTCCTCCTCCCAACTTAATTCCTTAGCAAAGCTCTTTAAATCCTGCCAATCTTGGATTAATTCAAGTGTAACAATAAAAACTACTGCTGACCCCAGGGAGGTAAGTTGTCTCATCCTTCAGTCCTCTTCAACTCTCTCCATTCAAGTGCTGCTCTCAGTTCTAGATACCATCTTGGGGCAGGCTGACCTCCAAAGAAAGGGGTCACCTCTTTTTCTCAAAGTTTCTGGGTCTTTGGAGTCCTGAATGAAATTTCTTAAACCTTGGATTTGACTCATTTTTAAGTTTACCTCTAAAAGGAAAGTAGGATATTCAACGTACAATATAATTCAAATATGATAGCTTTTTTATTTCCTCTCCCCAAAAGAAATGCTTTTCACACACACACAAAGACTTATAAGTATACTTTAACCAAAGTAATTTAAATATCAGGATCATAATTACAGTTAGACTCTTCCAGAAGATTGAGACTTAAAAATATCAAAACATAGAGCAATTTGAGCAACTGCCTTTACCTTGGCCTTGTACTGTCCAACAGCTGCTTCAAGGTTGAAATCTCATAAACTGGGCCAAAGTCCTCCTCAGTCTCATGGTGGAAAAGGGAGTAGTTTAAGAATCACATCTATTTCCAGTCAGCTCCACCTAGGATGTCTGGTTCTATTTCTTCTGTTTGGCCCAGGACTTCCAGAGCTCTTGAACCCACAAGGTTATCTTCAAGGCTGGATATATTCATTTCAGAATCACTCTTTGGTCATCTAAACTCAGGAATGATACACAAAGTAAAAGAGGCAAGCCCAGGCTAAAATTTACCTAATTGAGTCCTTGCTATAATTGCCCCACTGAAGCAACTACCAAGTTGCCAAGTTAGAGACCTACCTTTCCCCTGCCCTCATGGGAAGTCTGAGTTAAAATGTCCCATGGAGCATTAAAGGCAAAGTTCATGTCACTTCCTTTTTAAGGCCCATTCCTTCTGGTGTAGTGGGCCAATCCTCTCTGATGTAGCCTCCTTCTTTCCCAGCCACCATGAAGTTGGGGAGCAAGATTACCACCAGGGTTTGTGAAAAGTCCTTCAATGATGAGCCATACTTGTCCCTAAATTGATTGATTACATTAATAGGGCCCCCTAGAAAGAGAATCAAAATAGTCCCATCAGAGATATTAAAACATTTAGGCTTTTCCTGTTCTCAATTAAGCAATAGAACTCTAAAGACTTTCCAGTCTTTATATTACCCTTGACCAAACACACACACACACACACACACAGCCACTGAATCTTCCTCTGAAACAAAGAAAAATGCAAAGAAAAAATATTCTTAGAGTAGAACTGTAAGACTGATTGTCTAAATGCTCTGAGACCTGCCCTTAGTGATATAAGGAAACACCATATAAGCAAAGATGGTAGAAAAAAGGCAGAGGCATTTGGACCTCACAGACTCCTCACTCCTCTCCTGGGTACCATTTATGGTAAAGTGAGGGAGCTAAAGTGCTTCCCTCATCAATGCACTATGTATCTTTGTTAGGTGAATTTACATATCCTTGTTATTTAGTAAAAGAGTTTGAGGTTGTTTTGCTTCATTCTTGTAATATTGAAAAATTAAGCAAAATCCAATAAAAAATTACAATAATCTATGTATCATTCCAATGCTTATAGTTTCTCCCCTCTTTAGTGATAGAAGGGAGATATATATTCCCTCCTCATTTTTCTGGAAGTAACCAATAAAAATTGATTGTTGTAATTAATCTGATTTAAATAATATTTTAGAATTGGTTTTGTTTGCATCTCATTCTCTTGGATTTCACATCTTTACCCTTCATCATTTCATGTTCTTTTTCTCATGTTTCTCCAAATCTCTCATATTCTTCATTACTAGTAGAGTATATTCAACTATTCTTCAATCAATGAACACCCATTTTTATTCTAGCCTTTTATTGCCACAAAAAAGGTGGCCCAATGTAAATAAGTGGTCATGCTATGGTGAGGGAAGTTTCTCTTGAAGCAGAAGGGCCTCTCTTGCCCACTCTCTCAGAAGCAGTAGCAATAAAATATCAAGTCTATTGTCCTCCTCCTCCTCCAGAGCTGATTGAAGTCACCCACAGGTTCATTCCCAGGATGATGAATCATGAGTAACCATGAGTAATAACTAACATGGCACCTTTGTTCCCAAGGAACTTTTCTGGAGGTTTTGGAGAATTTAACCCTATTTCTGATTTATCCTGAAATATCTGGTGCTGTCCCTTGGCCCATGTAAAATTCATGCATCCAATTTGTTACCTTAGGTAACTTAGGTTCCCACAACATCTAAACTGCATCTCCACATTAGCCCACCTCCCATCACATCTTTGACTGATGTCAGACTATTAGCTTCAATTTCTCCCCTCACTTATTTTTATCCTTCCATTTCCTGAGATTTTTGCTTCTGATGAAAACTTGTGTTGAAATTATTCCAACCACAACCCAACTTCCTGAGAACTAGTCTTCTTGACTCATCAATCAAAAGCAGGAGTGGCTTCTAGTGCATCCTGGCTGGCAATCAATGGCATTAATGGATTTTGGTCCATTAGGAGGTAGAATGACTGCAGCCTATGCAAGTAACTGGAAAATTGCTCACTGGCTGCCTTGGCAGGCATCCAGTCTGTGTGTGTGTCTGTGTTACTCCTGCTAGCATTCAGGAACTGAGCAAGAATAGCTAGACAGGAAAGTGCTCAGGTTTAGGAATAGGATGACATATCTCCACTGTGATACCCTTGACAAAACCACTGGCCTCTCTGCTGCCTACTGGTGCCAGAGATGCTATTTTGATTTCCCCAGATATCCTTGATTTCCTCCAAGTTACTGACCCTGCTGCAGTTCCCTAGAGTTTTCATGAAAAGCACAAATGTTAAATTTGCTAAGGAGAAAAAAGACTCAAAGATAGCAATTTCTTAAAATGTGTGTCTTTATAGGAATAGACCATTTAAAATGAATGCTTTCTCCAAAGTGGCAAGGATATGTTGTTTTCAGTTATTCAGTCATGTCTCACTCTTCGGGACCCATCCATGAACCATGACATGTTAGGCCCTTCTAATCTCCACTATCTCTCAAAGTCTGCCCCAGTTCACATTCATTGTTTCCATGATTCTATCTATTCATCTCATCCTCTGCCATCCCTTTTCTTTTTGCCTTCAATCTTTCCCACATCTGGTATATTCTTAAACAATTCCATAGCACTACAAATAAGGCAAAAGAGAAAACAAAAATCTTTACTAACCTTTCTTCTCCCTGTGAGAAGAGGATTAGGCGACATCAAAAGATCAA
This sequence comes from Antechinus flavipes, assembly GCF_016432865.1. Taxonomy (NCBI): domain Eukaryota; kingdom Metazoa; phylum Chordata; class Mammalia; order Dasyuromorphia; family Dasyuridae; genus Antechinus; species Antechinus flavipes. The sequence goes on from NC_067398.1 coordinate 507,726,677, forward strand.
AGGTACAAAAGGGAAGCTAATGGGCAACTAGGTGTCTCAGTGGATAGAGCACTAGGTCTGGAGACAGGAGACCTGAGTGATATCTAGATTTAGACACTTTCAAGATGGACAAGTCATTTAATCCCTGTCTGCCTCAGTTTCCTCATCAGTAAAATAAGGATGATAATAACACCTACCTCCCAGGGTTGTGAAGATCAAATGAGATAATAATGGCAAAGCTCTTAACACAGTTCCTGGCACATAGTAAATGTTATATAAGTGTTGGCTAGAATTATTAGTGACTTATGCAGTGCCTAAATTAATAGAAAACCCAACTGCTTCCCTCTCTCAAGAAAAATCTATTTTCCTAACTCTAGGGATAAGGATTGATTTCTAAATAGAATTTTGTTTCTTGCAAAGAGTATAGCAAGAACTGGTTGGTCACTCAGAATGTTTTGCTTTGTTTTCTTTCAGAAAATACTGAATTAATACCTACTGAGAGGTAAAATTTTCTACTCAGTGATTAAGCAGTTAAGTTTGGTAGCTAATACCAAGTATAATGCAAAAATATTTAAAACATTCTAAAACCCAGAGATGGAATTGGTTGAGCTCTTTGTGCAACAGAAATTATTGCCACAACTCATTCCTGTCATTTCTACAACACTCTTGCACCAATGGTTCCATAGAGAAAGGACTGCCCCCCAATTCTTCTAATGATGCAATCCAAACCAGCAGTTTTGCTGTGGCAGTAAGATCTGTCTCCAGTTGCTGCTCCTGCTAGAAATCCTGGACAGAATGGATTGTGATGGTAATAAACGCCATGTTTGGCTAAAGTGCTCTTTCTCTCATTGTCCTTGGGGACCATAAGAGGATAATGTATTCTTTGACCCTTCAGTCTACCATTTCGGGGTAAGGCTCAAGTTCATTAGCACAATTACATCATCCTATTTCAAAGCCTGCCTCATTGTCCAGCAGCAGTGAGATCTTGCATCCCATGCCTTACCCAGTTAAGCTCATCTTTTAACAACTCTGATTTATGCAAATCTCCATCTCTGGTGATGCATCAAGCTCTCAGATAGAAAACCAAGTCTGGGAGCTCCTCTCTGTCTGCTGTAACTCTTGTATACAATGGCAGGGGGCCATTTCCAAGCAGCTGAATTCTATTTGCATCTTAAAATCAACAGCTGAATAATCTCCCAGTTTCCCTGTTCAAATTCCCTGAAGGTCAGTATCATGCTACCATATCACCCATCATTTTCATTTATAATAATGGGTTTTCCAGTAGTGCAATTGCAGCCCAAAGATTTAAAGTCCAGATTTGGAGAGGGCAATGCCTGAAAAGCTAAATAGTTCTCCTGGTTTCTTACTTAACTTAAACAAGATTATCAGAGAAAGGTGATCTTCCCAAAGTCACCTTTCTAAAGACTCTCACCCTGACACAAGTATTAGTTATATATTCAGGTTCTTCCCTATTGGAACTCTTCAGTCCACCTTCTCTGCTCTAAGCAAACAAGTAAATAAACCTCTTCTAAAGAACAGTGGAATTTACCCACAATAAATCTGCCAGTTTACTAATTGATCAACTGTGTTATTTGTTTCTTCCAGTTTATCTTTTGTCGATTCAAGGAAATGGGGTCCCTCCTATATAAACCCTCTAAATTATCAAAATAACTTAGCCACTGATCTACCTACATATCACCTTTCACAGCTATCTAGATTGAAATCCCATCAGAGCTTCTTTGGAATTATGCAGTCAAGATGAAGTATGGGATCAGGTGGCCACTATAAAGTTCCGTCTATATTACATGAAATTAACCTTATTCCATTAGTACATTCACTGGGATTCATTATCAGATTAGGCTGAAAAAAATAAGATATCAAGTAAACCTGAATAGGGGGAGAAATGACTTTAAAAAATCCCTTAGTTTGTGAGGCAGCATGAGGACTGCAGGGGGTCTTGAGTGATCTGCTATGTGTGAAAAACACTATTCTGGAAAAGGAGGTCAAAGGCAAGAGCAAACCATACCTCATATACACCCTTCTTTCCCTTTTCCAACATGTTTTATCCAAGTAAAATGATTACTTCCTTAAGCCCTAAAAAGCTTTAATTATTCCTTACCTCAAACTTTTAGCTGTTTCAACCCATTGCTTCTACTTCTATTCTCTGAGGTCAAGCAGAGCAAGTCTAAATATCGCAGCCTTCCAAATATATGAAAACAATCTTCTTTTCTCAAGATTAAATATCACCAGTTCTTTTCCTAAACGCACATGGCCTTATCTCTGGGCCTTCGTCTTTCATTCATATTGAGCTTTCAGAAAATTATCTTTCTTTCTGTCTCCATCTGTCTATGGCTCTCTCCCATTTTGACCTTGTGAACCTCAGTTTAAGACTTTATATTTTTCTCCATTCAGTTTCATCTCATTACATTTAATCCAGTGTTCTAGTCTGTCAAGATGCTTTGGGATTTGGACTGTTTTCCAATATGTTAGTTTATTCCCATTCCTACTTTGTTTTATTTGCAAATTTGATAAATATACCATCTATGCCTTTACCTAATTGTAGCACTTTTCTCACTCTCTGCCTTCTTCCCTGATGGACAGGGCAGAGAGTTTGGGGTCTGGTATAAATTGAGAGAAGTATGCTGCAGGAAGTAGCCTGATAAGACTTCAAGAGAAGGATTCTGTAATCAGAGGAATGCAACAGCAATATGACAGTAATAAGTTCATCCTTGCTGGGACCAGCTGCTGGGACCAGCTGTTGGTACAATTTACACTGTTTTTCAATCAAAGAACCAGCTGCATAAAGGAGTAGAGAACTCTGTCAACTACTAGGGTAGCTAAGATCAAGAAAAGCTCCACTGCGGTAGAGATTCTGACCTCTCTTAAATCTACTAGCTCTCAAGTCCATGTCCTCTTGTCTGATTAGGATTTGTGACCAGTATTTCTGAATCTTCAACTAAAAATTGGTCCTATTAGAAGCACAAGATGAATTATCAAGTGAAAAGAATGCTACACTGTCCAAACAAATATACCTAATTTCAGTGGAAGCAATGACTGCCTGTAAAACAAATTCAAACTGTGTCTTTCCTAGAATATCTAGATCTGAGGCAGTTTATGTACTCTCCAGGAATAGCAAAACTCAAAAAAGCAATGGGAGCAATGACTAACTGTAAATGCTATATTGTGTATTTTTTGTTATTGTGCATTATTTGCTTTTTAGTCCAAACAAGAATAAATTACATTATCAATTAAACTTTCTTTGCTCATCCATGTGGGTAGTCAACTCTGTTATAGTATAGCCACATGAATAGGGATCAGGAATCATTGCAATTTTAGGAAAGAGGTGGTTCTCCGAAAGTCGGTATTTGAGAACTGCTTCTGATATGAACTTAGCGTTCCCCACAAAGAAAGGTAGAACTTAAAAGTCGCCATCCGTTCTGTGAGAACCATAGAAAATTTGGGATCCTCTTAGCACTTCTGCCATAAATAGTGACCTCTAGTGGTCAAACAAGTCTTTGATAAAATTGCTAAATAGGGCTAAGTATATATCCCCGTCATAAGATTCTTCCAAAACGGCATGGAATTATCGCTGACTCTCTTTAGCACCTTAGAGACCAGATATTTGACCCACTTGACATTCCTCTAACTATACTACTGTCTAGTTCATATTTCTCCTTCTTTCCTACCAGAAGAGTATTTCAAAATGCTTTTCTAAATTCTAGGTGAATTTTTTTCTATAGCATCCTTCTGATTTAGCAGTTTAGGAACCCCATCAAAAATCAATGCAGTTAGTCTAACATCATCTGTTTTTGATGAAGCATCCAGTGTGATTTTTCATTTAATACTTCTTACACTGTCAGAAACACAGTTCTCCTTGGGAGACATTAAATCTCTGGCCACCTTCTCCAGCAATGGATGATCCTTCTCTCATAACTCCTAACCTTCTCTCATAACCCTTAATTATTGATTATTAATTAATAATTCAATAAATCAACATCAAAATAAAAATTAATAATCAATAAGGAATCTTTTTAATGTATATACATATATACATACATACACACACTCACACTCACACATACCCCAGATACACACATATCTTTCCTATCCTTGCTGACTCTTTCATTAAATTCTGCTCTATAACTTGCCTTGTTATTACTTAACTTCCCCCCAATCAAGGATCCTTCCCTTGTCTTTTTCCCTCACCTTTTGTTTCCCCTCTGCCCATCCTTTCCCCTTATTTCTTTATAGATTTTGGAGGGGCTATACCTTTCATATTTTCTATCTCATGTTACCTATTGAGCCCATTCCTGATGTGAATAAGTTTTCAGAACTACAAGCCTCCTCCACCCTCTAAGGCCTCTATGTCTATTCTTTCTCTGCACCTCATTTCTATAATTTTATTACTATTTTTACCTTTAATCTGCCAATCTTTCTTTTGAGCTTACTCTATTGTTGATGCAAATCTTAAACATAAAGTATACATTTCCCATGTTAAAAAAACATAAACAATTTGTCCATGTTTAAACATTTTGTCCATGTTAAAAATTGTTCTTTGATATTGGCTCTTATGTGTTAAACTTTTTATTAAGTTAAGGTTTGATTGATAGAAAGTCCTAAAAAACTTGTAGATTTTTGAGATTTGTAGAGAATCATCTCACTGTTGAAGAGAGACACGGCCATCAAGACTGATCATCACATAATCTTGCTATTGCTGATTTGTAGATAAAATCTACAAGTTCGTTGAATATCCATTTTTTCTTATTGAAAATTACATATAATTTTGCTGGATATTATATTTTTGGCTGCAGGCCTAATTCTGTATCTACAGGTCTGTATCTATAGGTTTGTAGATATGATTCCAAGACCTGCCGTCTTTTATTGAAGGTCCTAATAAGTCTTGTACAATTCTAATTGTAGCTCCAGTGCATTTCAATTGTTTTTTCTTGTTTCTTGCAAAATTTTCTCTTAGATTTCAAAATTTGGCAATAATATTCCCTATGTGTGTTTCCACAAAGGATCTCTTTGAGGTGGTGATTTGTGATTTTTTTTCTACTTTTTACTGATGTTCTATCACTCCAGAACAATTTTCAAGGATTATTTCTTGCATTATTATGTCAAGATTCTCTTTTTGGTTGCAACTTTATGGCAGCCCAATTATTCTTATGTTTTTTTTTCTTGATCCATTCTCCAGATCTATTGTTTTTCTTATGAGATGTTTCAAATTCTGTTCTATTTTCTCCTTCTTTATAAACTGTTTTGTTATTTCTTGGTGTCTTATAGCTTCACTGGCTTCCCCTTGCCCAATTCTAATTTTTAAAGAATTATTTTCATCTTTGAGACCCTAACTTCTTTTCTAATTGGTTAAAAAAAAATCATACTCTTGTTTTCCTTGGATGATTTTAATTTTTTCTTTAGTTTTTCTTCAATGTCTTTCATTTGATTTTTGAATTCTTTTTTGAGTTCTATAAATTTTCTCTGAGCAGGGAGCCATTTTACGTTATTCTTTGGAATGGGGGGGAGGAGTGTTTTTGTTTGTTTGTTTTTTTAACTAAAGTGTCCTCCTCTGAAGATGAATCCTGGTCTTCTCTGTTCCCATAATATGTTTCAAAGATGGGATTCTTTCTTCTTTGCCGATTCATTCAAAAAAAAAAAAAAAAAAAGAGGTATTAGTGTAAACACTTCTAATCCTGGGGTGGGGGAATGATGCCTCAAGCTTCCCTTCAGCTCTCTCCTCTGACCAGGAACCCAAACTAAGATTACTCTACCCTCCTGCAAGTGCCCACAGCCAGCAGTGCCCCTGCCCCGCTGCTTCTGCACTCACCAGATACTAGTTCCTTCTCTCCATTGCCGCATCTCAGCAACACAGCAACTTCTGGCATTCCCAATAAGCCGAGGTTCATTCAATCTTCCTAAATTTAAACCTCCACTTCACAAATCATCTGGGAAGTGAAAGTGTCTGTGGTTTCTGCTTTGTCTCCAGCCATATCCAGCTAGCCCAAAAGGTATGCATTTGATGTTCCAGCAGAGCTAGCCCAGAAGTGTTTGCCCTTCAGATAGATTAATTCCCAGCTCGAGGTCTTTCTTCACAGCTTGTGGAGTTGTTTCTGAAGAACCCCTATTCTGCTCCAACTCTTCTTCATTTTTCACCAATCTATGTTCACTATGAGGTACAAATTTGTTCTATTTGTTGGAGAAATCTGGAGAGCTTGAAATTTACCAACCTACTCCACCATTTTCCCAGAATGCTTCTTTTAATCAGTCTTGTCTCTACTTTATTATATTTTTTTGTTTTGTATTAAAGAGGCAGTGGGGAATCTACCTGCCTTATTTTTTTTTATTTTTTTTTTAGTGTTAAATTATTTTCCCCCAATATATGTAAAACATGTTAAAATATATGTTAAATCTAATATATGTATACATATTTATATACTTGCTGCAAAAGAAAAATCAGATCAAAAAGGGAAAAAATGAAAAAGAAAACAAAATGCAAGCAAATAATAACAAAAAGAGTGAGAATTCTGTGTTGGGGTCCACACTCAGTTTCCACAGTCCTCTCTCTAGGTATAGAAAGCTCTCTTCATCACAAGATCATTGGAACTGGACTGAATCATCTCACTGTTGATGAGTCCATCAAGACTGATCATCATATAATCTTGCTATTGCTGAGGACAGTGATCTCGTGGTTCTGCTCATTTCACTTAGCATTAGTTCATGTAAATCTCTCCTGGTTTCTCTAAAACCGTCCTGCTGATCATTTCTTACAGAACAATAATATTCCATAACATTCATTTGCCATAACTTCTTCAGCCATTTTCCAACTGATGGTCATCCATTCAATTTCCAGTTTCTTGCCACTACAAAAAATGGCTGTCACAAACATTTTTGCACATGTGGGTCCCTTTCCCTCCTTTAAGATCTCTCTGGATTGTAAGACAAGTAATAGCACTGCTGGGACAAAGGTTATGCACAGTTTGATAACTCTTTGAATATAGTTCCAAATTGTTCTCCAGGATGCTAGATCCATTCACAATTCCACCAACAATGCATTAGTGTCCCAGTTTTCCCGCATCCCCTCCAATATTCTTCATTATCTTTTCTTGTCATCTTAACCAATCTGACAGAAGTATAGTAGTATCTCAGAGTTGTCTTAATTTGCATTTCTCTGATCAATGGTGATTTAGAGCATCTTTTCATATGCTTATCTCTATTTTATATACCTTAAGGATGCCTCCATTTGAATTTAAATAGAGGACTTATAAAGAAAATTTTTCTCTTTTGATTCCTCTTTGTCCCTCCCCCAAAAAAAAGGAGAAAGAAAAAAGGGACTGGATTGTCACAATGACAGGTAATATGTTGATACAGAGTTATGACAAGATATGTTTGTAGGAGGCCAGAATTGAAAATTATCCCCATAGTTGTGATTTTCCATTAGAAGCTTTGAACTTTCCCAGGGTTCCAATCAAAACTAATTATTTCCCATGCAGAAAATTTCCCCCCAACCTCCAAGTTTACCAAAACTAAGAAAACCTATACCTATATGATTAGCCTAAGTGAACACATCACTTTATTAATATATTGAAACTAATTCATACAAATTCATTGTGGCCCTTTTGTTTAAGCTCCACTCTCATCAAATATCCCTTCCAACAAAGATTTTAACCCAAATCTTATCGATCCTGTCCCATACTATTCCATGATGCCTCCTTCCTAGTTTATCATAATTTTTCCAAGATGAAAAAAATCTTTCCCCATGATTTTGAATTTTTATAGAGTTCAAATATCTGAAGTATATTGATATACAATTCTTTCTTGATGAAAGCACATAAAGTATTATTTTGCTAAGTAGCCACCAGCCAGGCATGGTGGCTGTGCCAGCCAATCACAAACATGCACAAAATGATACTGTCTGTTCACTTGACAACCAGATTTATACTCAGTCTGTACTGACATAAAGATTTTCTGGTGCTCCCCTTTCCTCACTGTACCCACCTCTGATGGAAAAAAAAAAAAAGAATCTTAGAGAAGCTTTGCTGTGATCAATAAACTGGATTCTGACAGTGGAATGGCAGACAATGGTGAGCTTAAAGTTGGAAGGTGGCTTATCAGTTGAAGGGTGAAGTAGCTGCACAAAACTGTATATCACAGGGAAAAATTGCCTGCCTATCACTTAGATAATGGAAATAAAGCAATGGAAGTTTATGTTGTCACAAGATGAATGTCTTTCACCTTAAAAATAAGCTCTTGGGTGTTTATCTCTTGTCAGAGACCAATTTTCTGTGATAACAGCATTTTTCTATGACTAACTTTTATTTAAAGGATGAAGTGATTTGCTGACACCTTTTTACAAATAATAATGTATTTAATATAGTGATACATGCTCACTTAGGCTAATCATGTAGATGTGCCTGAAGTTTTTTAATTAGCTCTGGCTAAAACAGTTCACTCTGTTTTACCTAAACCATTTGAGGAAGGGAGTTGACATATATGACCTGGGTAGCAACAATATCTTGACCTTAAGAAGGAATTTTACCAGATCTCTATTTCTTAGTCAGGAGGATCTTGATCATATTAGATATCCAGGATCATCTTGCAAAAGACAGTTATTGGGCATACAAGTGCAATGGATTATATTTTAATTCCAAGCCCCTAGATAAAGATGTCCAAAAGAGATTTTGCAGTCATTATTAATTACAATATAAATATTCCTACATTTGAGGGACTTTCTAGGTATGGATGGAGAAGCAGCATGGTGCAATGGTTAGAGACTTATACTTAGAGTCAAAAATTTGGTCCCTCAGCAAATTGGCTAATAAAATCACCCAATTGGTGTCTAAAATTTAATTCAAATCATAAATATGAATTCATTTAAAACATTCTTTCTTTTTGGGGGGAACAGGGAATCCATAGGTTTCACCAGACTACCAAAAAGATCAAGACATAGAAAAAGCAAGAACCTCTGATTTCATTCTTTTTTTAAAAATTTATATAAAAAAATACATACACATACACACACACACACACACACACACACATATTTTTCAGTTCTAAATTCTCTTCTTCCTGTCTTTCTTCACTACCCAAGGAAAAAGTTAGAAAAACAAAATCTGTTAAAAATATATATAGTCAAAAAAACCTAAATATATATGTGTACCTATAAAGGTATATATTTTTATATATCCACATGTACCCATACCATGCACACCCACACCCACTCACATACATGACAAATGTATGTATGTGTGTATATATATATGTATATACATATATATATATACACATACATATACACACAAATATACTATATATATATATATTTGCAAACCATGGCAAATGTGTGTGTGTGTGTGTACATATACATGCGTCTATCTATACTCTGAGTCTATAACTTCCCTATTTAGATATAGGTAGCATTTCTCATCATTGCTGCTCTGGAATTGTTGCTAGTCATTGTCTTTCAAAATTGTTTTTCTTGACAATATTGTTGTTGCATAAATTGTTCTCTTAATTCTGTTCACATCGTTTTGCTTCATTTCATACAAGTTTTTCTAGGTTTCTCTACAGCCATTCTCTTTACCATTTCTTTCAGTATACTATTTCAGCCCCGATTAATGGACACCCTCAATTTCTTTTTCATTGCTACCACAAACTTTCATAAATGCTTTTGGCAAATATGAATCCTTTCCCTTTTCCTTTGAGGTATAAACCTAGAAACAGTATTTCTAAGTGAAAGTATATGCACAGTCTAATAGTTTTGAGGACAAAGTTCCAAATTGATCTCTAGAATGTTTAGACCAATTCACAGTTTCACTATTGGTGTATAAATATACCTATTTTCCCACAAATCCTTTACAATTTATTTTCCCTTTTTTTCAGCTTTACCAATTTGATGAATGGGAATTGGTACCTTAAAATCAAAATGCAAATACGCTGAATGATATATTAGTTAATTTTAGTTTCTTTTTTGGTTTGTGACCAGAAGTGATTTCACTGGTATTGAGAACTCCCAGTGTGAAAAACTCCCTCTGCTAATAGAGGTAGTCACCTACCCTGTAATCTGTAGTCTTAAAAATCTACCTGGGGCTGTAAGAGGTTAAGTGGTTTGTCTGGGGTTCCACAGCCAATGTCTTTAAAGGATAGGAAATGAACTCAGATCATCCTAACTTCAGAACTTGCTTTCTATATCCACTACACCAGGAGTTCATAACCTTTTTTCATCTCATGAACCATCCTTTTGGCAGGCTGATGAAGGCTGTAGATCCTATTCTCAGAATCATGTTTTTAAATGATTAATATAAAATACATAGGATTACAAAGGAAATCAATTATATTGAAATAGAAGATGTGATTATTTTCCCATTCAGCTTCATGGACCCCCTGACATCTGCTTACAGACTCATTGGCAGGAATAAACTTCAGGTTAAAAATCTCTGCACTGTCAAAAAAAGCAATGGATAAAATGCTAATGATGCAGGCTAAATTTAAAAGTATGGGGGAACCTGCTCTATAGTGTATCTAAATCTTAAGAAACAGTATATTTTCTAACTTAAAACTTAAAAATGATATTTCCCTTCTTGGAGCCTAGAACTTTGTACTTCTTTTATGTTTATATTTTATTTGTAACATGTATGTGATACATCTCTGTACTACACTGTGACTTAAATTAGAAGTAACAATGTCTTCTGTATATTTGTATTCCCCCAATATACAGATCCTTGTTCAGTTTAATTGAACTGAACAGTGTGTCTTATCAATGTAATTTTTTTTTAACTCTCCTGCTCACCTTCTATTTATTTTATTATAGTGAGTAGGTCACCCTGGTTACTTCAAATAGGTGCTCTCAAATGGAGCACCAGCTATGCTAGGTTCTAATAGCTTAGAAAAGACTTGAGTATGGTATCAGTGGTGAACTATGTAAGTCTGTTTCCCAAATACCAGGAAGGCTGATCAGCATATGACCATAACACAACATATTTTTCGATCATGGTAACTCTTAAGGGAGTAGCCTCACTGATGAAATTATAGGTGTATCACATATTGCAAGACTGACAAATAAACATATCTTAACTCATTCAGTTAATTCTACAAAAATATTTTAAACTGAAATACTGAAAAACTGAAATCAAAGATTTGGCCATCTGCATTCAGAGAGAGACTTATAAAGACTAAATATACACTATTTTCACCCCTTTTTGTTTATCTACTTGCTTTTTCTTTTTTGTGGCCATTCCCTTTTGTTTTTATTTTTCTTCCACAACATGACTAATATGGATATGCGCTTAAAATGATTGCACATGTATAACTTTATTCAGATTGCTTGCTTTCTTGGGGAGAGGAAGATGAGGGAAACAGTAAGAAAAAATTTAAACTCAAAATCTTGCAAAAAAAATGAATGTTGAAAGCTATCTTTATGTGTAATTGGAAAAATAAAACACTATTCAGAAAATACAAAAAGGATTTGGCATTTGTTTTTCGAATATTCCTTCATCCATTAAGCATCTATGATATGCAAAGTACAGTTTAAGAGTGCTTCTGTGTCATACAAATGGGTTAGATTCTATGGAACTCATTGAAAATTTATATATTTGAAAGTAGCTTTACCACTAAAGCTATAACAATAGCTTTTCCCAAAAAAAGGGGAAGTACAATTTGAAAAATGCTAAATGAAAAAGTAAACGCTTTTCCAATTACTTTCAATACTTCAGGGAGCTCCAATTTTGTCTATGAGAGTACTCCCTCTACCAATGCATATAATTCTCTTTATCTTAATACTCACTCTTCCTGACATGCTGTGACATTTAGTATATATGTGTACATACATGTGTGTTATATAGTATATATAAAATATTTTACATAAGCTATGATAAATTTATTTTCCCATATACGTATATCATACATATATGTGTGTATATGTATATATATATACATATACATACATTATATATACATATAGATTTACATAATTAAACTAGATATAAATTCTGAAATGTTAAGCGGTTTTGATCTCCTGTTCTTCGAAGCCACATTTCCATCCCCCAATTTCAGAAAACTGACTATTTCTTCTAGAATCACAAAACTTTAAAACTTAAGTGCATGTTAGACATCTGCTATTTCCCCTGCCCCTATTTGTAATGATGAGTTGACTGCTGTCCAAAACTATTTTCCAGGCTTCCTACCATGCTCTACATCACTCAGCTATCTGAGACTTTTGTTAAATCCATTTTTCTTCATTTGAGTCTCATGAGAGAGATCATTCTGTCTATCAGGTATATATGGACATTGTGGCAGCTCTGTGGATAGAGAACTGAACCTGGAATTAGGAAGAGCTGAGTAAAAATCTAGACTCAGATACTTATTGGCAGTGTGATCACAAACAAGGGATTTAATCTATGCCTAGATAGATTTTCTCTCAGGGTTGTCATAAAGATAAAGTGAGGTAAGATTTGCATAGCAATTTTTAAATCGTAAGCTGTTTTATAAATGTTAGCTGTTGTTATTATGTACAGAATTCTAGTAATTTTCTTCTGGAGAATAACATAGAAATCAAATTATATAACATGTATAATATATAATAATACAGTAGACATTATAATATATATGATTATGTTTTGTAATTATATATACTTCTATTAGACTCATTTGTATGCCCCCCCCCAAAAAAAGTGATCATTCAGCCTCCATATGAAAAGCTCCAGTGAAAAACAATCCATCCCACCTTCAAGGTTGTCCATTCCCTTCTTCCATTGCTTTAAAGAAATATGGAAAGTCCAGTCAATTTGCTGAAAATCTACTATGTGATAAGACAGTGGGCTATGCATCAGGATGGAATAATTAGAAAAACTCAAGATTTGGCAACTGAGCACCAGATTTGTATCCTAATTATGTTACCTTATATAAATAACTTCTGCTCTTGATGAAAATCAACAAGGTTTGACCAGATTCCCCTTACGGTCCCTTCAATCTAACTAGAATTGTGATGCTCCATGTGGCCCTCAGGTGAATACTTCTGTATCTCTGGACCTAAGGTAACAAGGTAACATTGAGCCCACTGGAGAGGATGTGGTGAATACCCTGGAAGCTGAGGAGCCCCAATTTATTTTGTTTTGGTTATTTCCCATAGAGCAGATGGAGTTAGGGGGAACATAAGTGGAGACATTATTCAGAGCCAAGTTTCATAAGCTGTGCTTCATGGTTCCCAATATTTTTTAGTCAAACATTTGGTTCTTAAGTTAAGATGTTGCTATTACTAGCCACATCACCTTTTGATTTTTTTTCTTCCTTTTCATTTTCATTGAAACTGACCCAGATCACTTCTGCCTGAAGTAAATGTGAGACTTTGGGGGAGGGAAGGGACACTTGAGACTGGAGTGAGAGAGGGGGCAGGGCAGGAACCTACAGAAATATTGGCAGGCAATTGAGAGAACACTGCTTTGGGAGATTATAATTGGCTTTCTTCCCTCAAAGAAATCAGGGTGGTTCCCTTTAGAACTGTTGTTTGGCTGAAACAGCCCACAAAGGTGCCAATTAGAAATGGTGGGCATGCATCTTTGGGCCCCTGCCAGCCAAGACGAGTTTGAGCTCCACTCTCTTTCCCAAAGGGCATCAGATGTTAATGACGTTGGGACGCTAACCATCTGCTATTGGAATCTAAACAGCTGCCTAGCAGGGGAAAATGTCATCTATCTATTGGAACCCAGAGCTGAAGTTTGAGGTCTGGTCAATATGATTCTAATCTCAATGGGATAACTGGGCATTTGCCTAGTGTTATCTGGGGTGACCTCCATTTAGCACTTTTCAAGGGAAGGGGAGAAGGGATGAGCCTCTTTTGTATGTAGCCCCATACTACAGTCCATCAGTCTCAGATGGAAGCTCTCCAATGAAAAGCAACCCAGCACTTCCCAAGGCAACCCATTCCCCATTTCCATTGCTCTAAATGATCTCAGGAAGCTTTTCCTCACTCAAATCCAAATTTGTTTACTTATAACATATCCATTTGCTGCTAGTTCTGTTTTCACAGAAATGTATTCTGTTCTTTTTCACCCAGTTGCTTAACCTATAAACTGCATTAGAATTCATAAACTCATAGGATTTAGAACTGGAAGACACTTCTGTTTCAGAGGTCATCTAACAAACTTCCTCTTTTTTTCAAGTACAAAAATGGAGACCCCAGAAGAGTAAATGACTTGCCTAAAATCATTCAGATATTATTTGAAGGAATTAGCAGCAGATTTTCTGATTCAAAAACCAGAGTTCAAAAAATACACTGCCTCTTGTCATATACTAGTTATTTCATTATTTGTCTTATATCCAAAACAAGATTAGAAGCTTCTAGATGGTGGTGATCATGCCTTTTACTTCTGTTAGAACCTGCAGAACACAGAATGATTAGAGATGAAAAAGCCTTTAGATATCAAGTAGCCAAAAATTTTTTTCTTTTCTTTTAAAAATTTATTTATTGCACTAAATACAAAATAAGAAAAAAGAGAATAGAAAAAAAGAAAGAAAAGGAAAATAAAAACAAAGTAAAACAGAACACTGTGATGTGCCCATCAGGGAAATTTCAAAACATATAACAATAAATTTTTCATTTCAAGAAAGCATTTATGGTAAAAGGAGAAATTATATTTATGTCATCTTTTTTTTTGCTTCCTTGTAAGTTTTCTGTTGTACACTTTTAAAAACTTTATTCTTTAAAAAATGTTTTTAAAAAACCTTCATTATACAAATAGGAAAACTGAGGCAAAAGCAGTAGAGTGACTTGTCCAAGATCAATACACATGGCAAGGCAGTGTCTTCCAACTTTCAGTTCCGGGCTCTTTCATCTATATCCCACATAATAATTACTACCCCTAATGATTTAACACTAAAGGAATTTGCCCAGCCTTTGTGGAGGTTAACTGAACCCAGTCAGCCATTTACTTAAAACATCCTTTGGGGAAATGTGACCTTGGAATTATAGGCAAAAGATTCATAAGGAATCGAACTGTTAGTGCAACTGGTAGGAGAAACAAAAGGATTTATTGACAGCCCAAACTCAAAATGCTAAAATCTGCTGCTAGAATCACAAAAAGCTACAAAGGGCCCCAATTATTTGGCAGTCTCAAAGTTTAAGATGGCTGGTTCTCTTTCAGTACTTCATAACAGAGATGTAGAGACAATGAAGTGTAATGGATAAAGTGTTAGATTTGAGTCACAGATTTAAAATGATACTTCTGACGCTTATTATGTGGCCATTCTCAAGACCTTTAATTTCTGGTCCTCAGACTTTTTCTAAATTAAGAAATCAAGCTGATTTCATTTGTTTTGTGCCTGAATTTTCACACTGAAGAAATTAAAGATCCTTCATGTTACTACTATATAACAAAGAGACTATGTAACAACTTGGCTTACACACTCTAATTTGACACGAGCTCCCATATAGAGATATGGTTCCATGAGAAAGGCTAATAAAATGGTACCAACTCCTTCATTTGCAAGCAAGTTGACCATTAAATAGGAAAAGGAAAATCTTGCAATAGAAACAAAATATAAACATTATACAGCCAGATATCTCAGTACTACATTCTAAAATTCCTTAGTGGAAAAGCTTCCAGGTGAGGTTATTACTAAATGTATATGACTTGGAAAATGCTATTGTTACTCTGAGGTAAAGCAGTAGGAAGATACAGAGCCACAGTGGCTATTCAAGCCCCACCCTACCCTTCATTTTATAGGTGAGGAAACAGAAGAAAAAAAAAGCTCCCACAAGGTAGGATATGGCACAGTCCAGATTCAAATTCAGGTCATTAGTTCTCCAAAGTCATTATGATTCTTTTCACTGTACTATATCATATTAGTCCTTGAATTATGAGAACTAACATCCTCATAAATCCACTAAAATCCCTTGATATTTTTTCATTTATTTATTTTTTATATCTTATTGATGCTCTTTAAAAAAAAAAACACAATCATATTTGGTTATAGCACCTTATCTGCTTTTGGCAACTGAGGTTTTATTATGATTGCTCAGAGCTCAGCTTCCTTCTAGTGTTTTGGGGATTGGTTATGTTTTTTTTTTTACATTATTATAGTCATTATGTTCATTGTTCTTCTGAACATTACCCACTTGCTAGAACCCACTTCACTTCTTTTTTATTATTATTATAGCTTTTTATTTACAAGTTACATGCATGGGTAATTTTACAGCATTGACAATTGCCAAACCTTTTGTTCCAATTTTTCCCCTCCTTCCCCCCCTCCCTCCCTCAGATGGCAGGTTGACCAATACATGTTAAATATGTTAAAGTATAAATTACATACAATATTAGTATATATGTCCAGACAGTTATTTTGCTGTACAAAAAAAAAAAATCAGACATTGAAATAGTGTACAATTAACCTGTTAAGGAATTCAAAAATGCAGGTGGACAAAAATAGAGAGATTGGGAATTCTATGTAGTGGTTCATAGTCATTTCCCAGAGTTCTTTCGCTGGGTGTAGCTGGTTCAATTCATTACTGCTCTATTGGAACTGATTTGGTTCATCTCATTGTTGAAGATAGCCACATCCATCAGAACTGATCATCATAAAGTATTGTTGTTGAAGTATATAATGATCTCCTGGTCCCACTTCACTTCTAACCTATATCTTTTCTAGATGAACTACTATCTAATCTCACTTCACTAATGGGATAATATTTGCAAAGTATTTAGTACTTGGCACATAGTAGGCGTTTAATAAATGTTTACTTCCTTTATTATTCTCTTTCTTTCATTCCTCCATTTTCTTCTTTCATTTCATTTTTCTTTCCTTCTTTCCTTCCTTTTTTCTTTCCTTCCTTTTTTCCTTCTTCTCAATATGTACTTGTACAATTGATTTTTTTAAAACCAGAGCATAGGGCTTCATATTTAACCCCATTAAATTCAAAGCTCAGAATTCCTCTTTGCCTTACTGTTGTTGCCTCCATCTTTTATCCACTATCTTCAATACATAGCTTTGAAATAAAGAAAGAATCAATGCTCAAGAAAAATACAAGTCATTTTAAACATAGTCCTGGCTCTGCATACAAAGATGTTCTAAAGGAGGCAACAATGGCTTTATAGTGTAGTTCATGAATACACAATGTTAGATAAATAAAATTAAAAGGATGGAGGGCAAAGATGTGGGATAAATAACCATCAATCCTAAAAGTCTAAATTCCTCTGGGAAAACTGAAAGAGTAGAAATTGCTTTCCCTCCCTTCTAGCAGAAGACTGAGGACCTGTTCATCACCTCACCCTACTCTAATTCATCATCTCCCAGACACTATCTCCCAACTGGAATTCTTTTTTTGGTCCTGGACTGCATCTGTCTATTAATCTGAACTGATGTGCCATCTGCTTGCCAAGCTCTTTTTACACAGTGCAGGGGAGTCTCCAATCCTAGCTCCCAATCCCTTCCATCCTCTCTAACACACACACTCTCTTTCACACACACCCATCCGCCACACACAGGCACACACACATCCCAGAAGGTGACAAATGAGCAGTCAACTTAATTTCACCAAGCTCAATAAGAAAGAAGAAGCCAGATGGAAGGCCACAGAAATCACTCAGGGCCTTCAGAAGGGAGGGGGTGTTTTCAGGAATATCACCATAACAACAGGCAGAGCTATGTCGAAGTTTCTATTTTGGAGCTGCCACTAATTACAATGAATTTTTTATTCTGCCCCTCAATTCAGCCATTCCCATTGCAGCATTTTATAGGCAGATGGCTCATTCTCTTCCCTCTAGAAAGATAGCCAAAGATGATACTAGTTATGCTTTTAAAAAAAAATTTTTATAAAGACATTTGAACAGGCTAACTACAAATACAGTTTTGTTTCCAAACTTTTTTTGAATTTGGATGCTTTTAGAATCTACATAACCTAATGTTATTCTAAGAAATCAATGACAAACCCAGTAACATTTGTTTAATCTTTAAAGATATGTACAGAGAAAACACTAATAATCACAAAGAGGGGACAGCTCTCATCAACATGTTTCTCGCTTCGACAACTAAATCAATGAGTTTATTTATGGAATGTACTTGCTTTCTCTGTTTGTATTTTGAAAGTCTCATTCTGGGAGATGTATCTAGCAATGTGAAAAATGAAGGTCAAACTCCATAAAAGAAATGGAGTATCTATCAGTGCTGACAGATTATGTACTCTGCCCCCAGATTCACCATCAGTCCTTCCTTTCTCCCTTCAATCCTATTGGCCTACATCTTAACAACCCATGCACAGTTCCAAGAAACATCATTAAATCCAGCAATATAAATACTCTGCATATCAGTGGCTCTGCTTCCTAAAGAAAGCAGAAGAACAAAAGTTTCTATTGTAGGCCTATAAATGTAAGTCTTGTGACTACTAGTCCTGATTATTATAGAAAAGTATCAACAGCGAAGTTGATACTTAAAATACCTTAAGATACAGATGCTAACAGGCCTATCAGAACCAAGACCTGCCTTAGTAAATACCCATTCCAAAGATATAGAATGAAAATATAAGCACTATATATCATTATTGTTCTGTCACTTCAGTAATGTATGACACCATTTGGAGTTTTCTTGGTAAAGAAATAAGAGCAGTTTACCATTTCCTTCTCTACAGAGGAGAAACTAAGGCAAAACATATTTAACCTACATCAGATTGTTTGCTGCCTTGAGGAGGGGTGAAGTAAGGGAAAGAGGGAGAAAAATTTAGAACACAAAGTTTTACAAAAATGTATGTTGAATACTATCTTTACATGTATTTGGAAAAATAAAATACTATTTTTAAAAAGAGGCAAAAAGGTAATTGACTTTCTCAGCATCACACAGTCACTAAGTATCTGAGGCCAGATTTGAACTCAATTTTTCTTGACTCCAGACTTGGTACTTGTAGGAGTGACATTATTCCAAAGACAATCAGTAGAAGAACTTGGTTGACTATATATATCATGTCTCTAGTAATACCCAGAAGATTTTCTCCATCATTGCTCCAGGATCATGAATATGTTCTTTCTGCTTATTGATACCTAAAATTCTTTCAGCAAGAGGAAACTCTTTCAATTCCACTATTAGAGATGAGGTTTGAAGTGCAAAGATCCCTGGTAGATAAAAGTCAGTATAAAAAGCATTTTTCAAGTAATTTCTATATGGCTGCATAATGTATCTGCGGATACAAAGAAAGACAACAAACAAAAAGCTTCTAAGGAAGAATAAAACAGCCAATCCTTGCTCTCAAGGAGCTCACAGTGAAAGGAAGGGCAACTATTCAAACAATAACGTACAAACAAAATACACATAGGTTCTATTGGAGATAATCTTGGAGGAAAGGCATTAATATAAAATAGAACTGAGAATGACTTCTTTAAAAAGTGAGACTTTAGCTAAGATTTGAAAGAAATCAAGGGAGCCAGGGGGTGAAAGTGAAGGGGAAAAGAGTTTTTGACATGGTATGTTGCCAGTGAAAATCTCAGAGCTGAGAGATGGAAGGTCATGTGCAAGGAACAGAATACAAGCCAATGTAACCAGATCTCAAAGTAGGTGGTGAGGAGCAAGGTATAAAAAGACTAGAAAGAAGATGCCAAGTTTTGAAGGGCCTTGGTTAATTTAAGTTTATATTAAGTAATCAAATACCATTATAATCAGCTTAACAGGGGGAAAACTTGATTTGAGACATAAGATCTTAATTTAAATCCCACTCTTCTGACATTTACTGGTTGTGGATCCTAGAATAAACAGGAAGGAGAAATCGTGTTTTAAAAAATTATAAAAATTAACTTGTTTGTTTTGAAATCCTCATAACAATCCTATGAGGTAGGTGCTATTATTATTCTCATTTCACAGATAAGGAAACTGAGGTAGATTTAGGATAAGTTACTTGCCCAGGGTTATAAAGCTAGATCAACTTCAGGTCTTCCTGACTACGGACCATGGTCTATGCCAACTGCTTACTACAATGAGTTAAGTAAATTGGATCATTTTACTTCTCCAATTCTCTAAGTCATACCTTTTATCTGCTTTGTTATAGGATGTTCCACCACGAAAAGTTTCTACTCTCATAGTCACAGAATCCTTTTCATATAGATTATCAATACAGAACCTTTCTTGAGAACTCTTCTTAATGGAGAAGGGGATAGGGAGAAGTCAACAGAGCATAGGACCTACAAGGTCTAAGAAGATAACAGTTGGTGGTATTAACGTGGTACTTCACTGACACATTAAGTTGTGATGAATGCTACAGGACAAAAATCATCAGCCTTTTTACCCTTTTCCAGCCAGCCTAGCTATTGCTATTTGAATAAGACAGAGCATTATGGTGATGAAGGCTAAAAACAGTTTCCTCTCTAAAGTATCACTCAGCAGCTCTTCTATTCAAGGAAGTAGAGCCCTAAAAATATCTACCTAACAAGAAGCAATATGATAAGACATAAGAACTAAAATGGTTTTTTGACCATAACTTAGATGACAGCAGAACTGAGAAAGCCAGAGGAGAGAATAGTAACAGGAGAATTCAGATTAACGTTCAGAGAAGAACCAAACTAAAAAGTTCTAAGAAGAGTTCAAAGTATATATGTGATCTTAAAGCTTTAATCTCTGTTAATTTCTATTGCAGCCTGGCTGAGAGAAAAAGATTCTTAGTTAACATGAGTAACCAAGGAAAAGTGAAAAAAAACTTCATAACCATAACCAAGAACTGACTAAGGAGATCTATAGACCTCCTTTGAGAGGAAGAGACTTACTAATCATAGGACTCTGAGTAGATAGAAAACAGAGTACCAAATGGCCCTGAAGATAGCATCTCATCTGGAGATTACAGTTGAATTGGAGGCTAAAAAAATTATACCTCTTCTCTGCTGGGAAAAGTCTTATTAACTGCAGTTCTCCCCAGTGGATGGTGGAGGTGGTTAAAAGAGCTAGTTACTAAAGCTCTAAACTACAGGATAGGCTTAATAAAGAGTGTAGTTTAGCCACAATGTATCATACATCAGGCAGTTTATTACACACAGGAATGCAGATCTGTGGTTCTGCAGCCCTTCAGTCCTACAAGCCACAAAAAGACAGTAATTTGGGCATATTGTGGGATGACTATCCTGACTTTTTGTCCTTATATCTCTATTAGGATCTGAATGGGAGGGGGACTTTAGGGACAGACAAGCTGTGGATAATTCAGACTATTACCTCCTTTGTTAGCCACAGTCACTGTAATTGAGAAAAAATTTCTAATCTTAAATATGTGGGTTAGAAAAAATTTGCTACTTTACATTCATAACTCCAAATGTAGCTGGCCAAGCCAGTTTTTAATACCTATGAGCTTCCTGGTAAATTAGTGGTTAAACATGGATACATTTCTGTCACCTAGTCCTTAGAATAGGTATACTAGGCAATAGACATACAATACTCCTTCATGAATATTAGAAAACCTGAAGATATGTGAATAACTGAAGCCTAATTGTAACAGAAATGTGGTCCCTGTGGAGAACAGCAGAAACAATTATCAGAGAACAACTGAGAATGAATATCTAGGGGCAGGTAGGTGACATGGTAGATAGAGCCCTAGCCCTGGAGTCAGAAAAGACCAGCTTTCAGAAACAGCCTCCGACACTACTTAGCTTTATAACCTAGTCAACTCACTTAACCCTGGTTGCCTTGCCCCCAGCTCTCCCAAAAAAGGGAGAATGAATACTTGGTGGGGATCAGTGGAGAGCAACAACTGATGTGTGAAAAGTCTAGAAGAGAGCAGCTTAATGATAACAATGGAAGACAATGGCAACTTGGCAGAGCTGGCAAAAGTTTCCCTCTATCCATACTACCTATTCATATGTTCTTTGCTGATACATTTTTACCAGAATGGCGGCTCTTGTCATGTGTGCCCATCTATCCAATGAAGGGTTCTTATGAAGGTCCATTCTTCCAACTGAGGGGTTGTGTATCTGGGAGAGTGAGCTTAAGATTCATAGAAGATATGGATGGATAGAAGAGAAATTCTGTCATTTCTATAATTATTATGGTGAATTTCATAAAATTTCTTTATGGTAATTCTAGTGTGTCCTCTGGCTTAGAAAAGTAAAAATATCAGTGAGGACTTATAAGTTATACTTTGGAGAAGATTTGACATACCTTGAATCTGGAGTAAGTAACTGAAAACATATGAGTAGAAATGGAACCAGGTGCTAAAAATCTCATTTGACACAACCCTATGAAATAAACACAATATGAAATATGGTATTACTATCATGCCCATTTCACAGTAAGGAAACTGAAACTCAAGGAAATCAAGTAACTTCTTCATTGTTACACAGCTAGTAAATAGCAGGGATGAGATTTGAATTCAAGTCTTAATCTGCCTCCAAATCCAGAATGCTTTCAACTATGTTGTTATTTATATGTTTCAGTCATGTGACCACTTTGGGGGTTTTCTTGGCAAAGATAATGAAGTGATTTGCCATTTTTTTTCTCCAGCACATGTTAAGTAACTTGCCCAGGATCACACAACTAGTAAGTGTCTGAGATTGGATTTGAACTTATTATTCTTGAATCTGGGCCCAGTGTTCTATCCACTGTGATACCTAGCTTTCCACTTTACTCCACTCTCATATGAGAAGGTTTTATGGGGGGCGGGAAGGGAAGAAGAGGTAAATTAGGGATTCAGAACAGAAATTTTGAGAACTTCATAATTTTGTGAAAGATCAGTCCTATGTAATAAAAAGCAAGACTCAAGTGGTCCCCCTTGAGTAAAAACTCTATCATTTCTTTCTCAAACCTTTCTCAAATCACTTTTGCTTCCTTATGGGCTAGCATTTGTGTTTAAATCATAAGGAAGTTATGTCCCTTTACTGCTAAAAATCTATCAATAGCTCCCTTTTATATCAAACTCCTCCGAATAGCCAGGGCCTTCTATGGACTTGCTGTTATATTTAATCTCATGAATTAAAGACAAAAGTTCTTTAACTTGCTCTTATGAGTTCCAATACTACCTATTCCTCTTGCTTCTTGCTTCTTAAATTTCTTATTTTTTCCCAAGAACACGATGTTCCCAGATATTTTGTTCATCCTTCTAACCTTTATTACATTAAGATAATGTCAGAAGATTAAATGTGGCAGATTGGGCTTCTTAAATCATGTTTTCCCAGACTATTTCTTCTCTGGGTTGACAAAATGCAATGATTTTTACAGAATATTCCTAGGCTTATTACTTATAAACTGAAGCAAGATAATATGATGAGAGGTCCATAGAGAACAGTTGAAATTAAGATTCAGAAGGCGTGAACACAAAATGTTCATATATAATAGCTTTTGAGTTTTCTTTAGGTGAGTCTGGAGTCAGTAGGGTTACTGGGAGAATTCTACCTGTCAAGGGTTTTGCTCTGACTTCTTTGGGCAGCCATGTACATACCCCACCATGGCACAGCAGGGAGAGGGTACTATGAGGGGCAAAATGAATCAGCTAAATCATTGTGTTGAATCATTGTAGAATCTATGTGTCAAAAACTATCTCATGATTCAAAGCCCAGGTAGACTTTAGAAGATTTCCTCATTCTTCTGGCTCATAAGGCTTACCAGAAAACTTAGGGAAAATACAGCCATAATACTCCAAGACTAATTTCCTACTTATTGGCATACCTTTTATAATGGGAAAGTCAAGACATCACCTTGTAATATCATTGGTCCTCCTTGAAAAACTAAGAAAGAGAGGCAGCTAGAGGGAGTCAGGAAGTTTTGAGTTCAAACCTGGCTTCAGACACTTACTAGCTATGTGATCCTGAGCAAGACAACATACTCCAGTTGCCTTAAAAAAAATATATCAACAAGCAAACCTAAGGAAGAAAAACAATAACAATAATTTCAAAATTAGAAAGATCTTTTAGAATGGTAGGTAATATCAAAATCAAATAGAAATGAGGAATACTAGCCCATATGTAGAGAATTCCTATTGCCCTGTATTGACTTAGATATTAACATTGTCTTTGTTCTATTGTGTTTTTTTCTTTACTTTGTTAAATATTTTTCAATTATGTTTTAATCTGGTTGGTTCAGAATGGGAGTATTACAGGCTTTGGTGTAGTGAAGGCCACTTACTTGAATTTGACACATTTGACAATGACTTGGATAAAAGCAATAGAAGATGGATCTTCAAATTTGCAAAGCTGGGAGTGACAGCTAACATACTGTATGATATAGAAAATGGGTTTCAGGGTCAAGAAAACCAGGCAGGTTTCAAGCCCTCTGCTGTTACATGCTGCTACTGGAACACTGTAAGATTACTTCTCAATGCCAGAAAATTCTTTAAGTCCACAAATCTGAAGAGCAAGTGCTATAATAGTAAAGTAATAGATTTATTTAAAAACTTTTATTAAGAGGCAGGTAGATGGCTCAGTGGATAGAATTCAGGAGGACCTAAGTTCAAATATGTCCTCAGACATTTAACACTTCTTTCTTAGCTGTAGACCTGAGCAAGTCACTTAACCCCAATTACCTAAAAAAAATTCTTTATTAAAATGAAAAAATTAAATAAAAATCCTTGGTTGAGGGACTATTAGTTCCAAAATTTTATGTAAATCCTCAGAGGACCTTATCCTCTAGGAGTATGAGGGCTTCTCACAGTGACATTCAGCCCCAGAGATTCTGTCTGGACCTATTGCTTCCTTCAAATAGAAATGAATGAAAACATATTCATTAAGCATTTACTATTGAAAAAAGCACTGGCCTAGTGCTAAAATTAAGGGGGAAATAGAAATACTAGCTACATTCAAGAAGCTCATTTTAATGGGAAAGACAACACCTATAGGTCTCAGCTGCAAACCAGATGGAAAGATCTTATAGTCCTTTTTGTTATTGTTCAGTGATTTTCAGTCATCTATGACTCATCATAACCCCAATTGGAGTTTTCTTGATAATAGTTTATCATTTCCTTCTCCAGGTCATTTTACAGATGAGGAAATTGAGATAAACAGAGTGAAGTGACTTGCCCAGGATCCCATATCTAGGAAGTGTTTCAGGCCAGATTTGAATTCAGAGAGTAGTCTTCCTGATTCCAGGCCCAGAACTTTATGCATTATGGCACCACCTAGCTGCTCTTACATGTCATCTTTCTTGAATTTAATAAAAGTTAATTAATTATCATTTTACCATTCTAATTTAACATCTCTAAATTTCTCAGCAGCCTACTATAGCCTTTGAGATCATAAAATAAAAAAAGAATCATCGAATTTTAATAAGAGAAGAATAATTTAATCAGATGAGAAAACTTAAGTCCAGAAAAGTTAATGACTTGCTCATGATCACACAGTGAATTAATAATAATAACAAATTTTTCATAGTAATCTCAAATTTCTTTCTTCACAAAAAGACAATAAAAGAAGCAACACAAGCATTGTAATCCCTATTTTACAAATGAGCAAAATAGACACAAAGAAATTAAGTACTTGATACTTGTAGCTATAAACTTCAGACTAAAACTCAGCTCTCTTGACTAATTGAAGGGTCACGGAGAACAGGAGAGATACCCCAAGGTTGGAAAAGTGCAAGTGTTGTGCCCATTTTTTTAAAAATGGAAAATAGTCTGCAAACTACAAGCCTGAGTTTAACTCTAATTCTGAGGAAATTCTAGAATGTATTTTTAAAGAAATGGTTAATGAGCATCTAAAAAGGAAAACAATAATGCATTCATAAAGAACAAGTCATGAAAGACCTTGCTTCATTTTTTGATATGATTAACTTAACAAATGACAGAAATTCAGTAGAGACAGTTCACTTAGATTTTAGCAACATTCTATTATTGTGCAAAAGATGGAAGTAGAAAATACAATGACAAAAATTCAGAATTGGTTGCATATCAAGATTCAAAAAGTAATTGTTAATGATTCAATGTTAATGCAGCAGGAGGTTTCTAATGGAGACATGTGTTTGGTTCATATTTTTATCAATGACTTGGATAGAAGCAATAGAAGATGTGTTCTTCAAATTTGCAAAGATAGTTAACATACTGCATGACAAAGTCCATATCCAAAAATATTTTAACAAGCTAGAGCACTAGACTAAATTTACTAAAATGTAATTTCATAGGGATATATGTAAAGTCTTATACTTTGACTTACAAGAAAAATCAACTTTACCAATACAAGATGGAGGAGACACGGATAGATAATAGTTGTTCTAAAATAAAAATAACAGGGGTATGTTAGTGGACAACAAGTCCCTTGTATGTCAGTGGTGTGATATAGCAGCCCACAAAGGCAATGCCATCTTGGCTATATAGAAGCAGGGCTTTAGGAATAGGGAGGTGATGGTTCTATTGTTCTCTGACTTTGTCAGATGTCATCTGGAGTATGTGTTCAGCTTTGGAATTCCCAGTTTAAGACAGAGATTGCTAAGGCAACCAAGATAGTAAAGACTTTTCCAGAAAGTGTCAGCCCCCTCTATAATCCAAAATCTTTGGAATGCAGCTCTACCCTCTTCCTTTTCTTTCATAATATCAAATCCAGAGATTAAAAATGCAAGAAATAACTCAGTTATCATATGAGGAGTCTTAGGGGACAAACCATACAGAGAGAGAAATTGTAAATGTGCAGAGTATTTTTAGAAATCAGCTTTGTCCAGCTTAAGAGATAAGTCACCAGTGACCTCCTAATCACTAAATCCAAGGTTTTTTCTTTGTTTTCATCGTCCTTGACCTCTCAGCAACATTTGATGGTGGTAAATTCCTCCCTTGCTTCTTCTTTGTCTCCCAGTCTGACTTCCTCTTCCTATTCCTTCCTGATTGATTTCCCCAAGCCTCTGTCCTTGGTCCTTTTCTTTATTTCTGTCTACTCTCCCTTACTGATCTCATTGATTAGGATAAGTTTCAACTTTCACTTCTATATAGAGTACTCCCACGATCCAATTCTTTCTTCTCTCTCCAACTCCAGAGTAGCATTTCTAACTGTCTTCTGGACATTTTAGGACCAAGTTCAACTCTAGCCTCAAACACTTTTCAGATGTATGACTCTGCTTGTCTTCCTTTCCTCATCTATAATATAAACTGGAGGAATAAATGCCAAACTACTCCAGCATCTTTGTCATAAAACGCCAAACATGGCCATATAGAGTAAGACATTACTGAAATGACTAAACAATAAGCGGTTCATTTCCCACTTGGATGTCTATTGTACTTTAAACTCCATAAATTTAAAACTTAATTCAACATTTTTTTTACCAGAATCTCATTCTCCTTCCTGTCTTCCCTAACTTTGTCATCATTCTCCCAGTCATAACCCTGACTTTCTATTTGATTTCTCCATTTTCAGCACCCTGCAAATCCAATCATTCACCACATTCTATTAACTTGACCTCTGCAATATCTCTCACATCTGACCTTTCCTTCACACTCCCATTGATGTGAAATGAATTCAAGCTTTTTTACTTCCTATTTATGTTTCTGGAATAGCTGCCTAGTAAGCTTTTATTCAACCTACAACTTATCCTACACACTTCTGTCAGATTGGTCAGGGATGTACAGTAATGTTTACATTGTGTCACTGTGCAAAATCCTTCAAAAGCTCTTTACTGAATATTCCTATTAAATAAATATCAAACCTCTTTGCCTATTCAGGAACTTTCTCACACATTCCCAGCTTTTTCATTATACTAAACTCTCAGATATTTTACATTCTAGCCAACATATATTATGCACAGTTTCTTGAACACTGTTTACCTTTCCCCACTTCTGTGTCTACTCATACTGGATCCTCTTCCATGAATTTCTTCTCATCATCATCAACCTCTTGAGGGAATTGTTTGGACAATTTGGTTGGACAAACAGTGCAGAGCCAAGATGAGGGTGAAATGCTGAGTATAACAAAATCTCTCATGATTAGATTTTATGTATCAGCCTCTTAGAAGAGAATAACAGACATTTTGAGTGACTGTTCCATATTTAAGTCTCTGCCAATGCATGCTAAGTAGTCTTTGGGGTTTTAAGTATTTCTTTTGCATCATGGAAAATAAATTGTTGTCCTATACCTGATTACATTGTATATTGCAAAGCTTCTTGAATGGTAGATTGTGATCATATGGGAAAACTCAATGTGGGGGTCATGAAAAATTTGGCAACAGTAAAAAATGTCAAATATTTCACTAAGATTTAATTTTTTATATAAGAATAAATAAGCACATCCATCTTATTAGTATGAAAATTTGCTTTCATCTTTAATAAAGGTTAAATTATATGTATATCAAAGAATTATTTTAAAATAAATTTTGTTATGATTTATTATTATTAAATGTTTAAATTATATACCTGTTTTATGTGCTTATATAAGTATATATATATATATATGAATATGTGATTATATTCATATGTGCTTATATATGTATATTTTATATATCTGGGATCTCATAAAAATTTCTTGGATGAAAAAGGATCACGAGTGAAAAAAATTTAAGAAGCCCCAGTATTTTGAGTAGGAAGGCTAAATATTAGCTAAACCCAAGCTTTAAGTGATATTCCCCAGAGCTCAAAGATGGGGGAGATGTAAAGAGACAAAAATCTAGAGAAAAAATGCTTGATTCCTCTTTTACAGGTTAGACTCCACAAGAACTAAACTCAGTTCACACAAAAAAGTCTAGAGTTAATAGAATGAATACTTCAGCACCCCTGCAGGAGGTTCTGTACTGTTATGTATGTATTTCAGTATATAATCCAGTAAATTAATTTCAACATAAATCTATATATGATGAATGAAAAAGTGTTTATTCAGCTCTTATTATCTGCTGACCATTGTATTGGACATTGGGAATATAATAAAAAAAAGATTTAAAAAAAAAAAAAAAGTGACTGCTCTCAAAAAGCCCACACTCTGATGAAGAGAGACAACAATTCTAAAAGACTTCAGCTAGAGGACAAATAAAAAGATCCTCAAATCCCAAGGCTATTGCAAGAGGGGAAATGTCATGGCCCAAGGGACCTTAGGATGCTCTGGCAAGTCAGATGGCAAGGTCTGGAGGTTAGAGTGGCAAAGCAGATGGGAGCAGCCAGAGGACCTTTGAACACAGTAATCTTGATTATCCTCCATACTTCTGGAAGGATTGTAGCTGGGAACTTGTAGTTCATCCAAGCAGTATAAGTAGCCACATTATTCATCTTGCTCAGCCCCATGGGGTCAGAGGAAAGAGGAAAAGGGAAGGAAAGAACACCCCAGATGGCAGCTCCTCTCACCCAATCACCCTGGATGGAATTTGACCTAATATGGATTTCTTTTACACAACACAACAATAATTGCTTGCATTTATATGTAATGCTTTAAGGTTTCCAAAGCTCTTTACATAGATCATCCAATTTGATTCTCACAATTCTGTGAGGACAGATCTTATTATTTTAACAAATGAGAAAACAAAAGCACAGAGAGATTAGGTAATCTGCCTAGTGTCACTAAACTATAAAATAGCTGAGGCAGAATTTGTTTTGAGATTTTGCTGATTAGATAAAGATAAAGTTATCTGCTACACCATCTCACTACATCATTCACTTAATTCATTTACAATCATTAGCTGACCTTATTTTTGAAGAATATAAGGTCTAGGTGACAAAAGGAGGACTCTTTTTACTGTAGGGACAGCTCAGGAGACTGAAGTGTTCTCACTTCACACTTAAGAAGGCAAGGTCCAGCTGAGGTTACCACAAGAAATGGGGCCATTCATTGCCTGGAGCACTGAACTGGCAAAACCAGCTCTAAAACCTTCTTAGGAAGCTCTCTCAATATCATCCAGCCTTTTCTCCTGAGCCCAGTTCAGCAGAAAGCCACTCATTAAAACGGCCTGCAGAACTGGTTTATGCTTCATTTTGATGGGATTATATCACAGAGGCTAGAAAAAAGCTCAAAAAAGTGAGGGCAAAACTAGATAGATTAAAATGGCAAGTCACAAAGTTCAGGAACCCAGCATTTATTTGTGTGATCTTGAATATGTCATTTAACTTCTTTGAAATTTAGTTTCTCCATCTTGAAATGCAAGTCCCAGGGCTCAATCCACTCTTCCACTTAGCTGCCCCCCTTTTCCCATTATTACTGGGCACATACACTGTGCCACAATCAGACTGGCAGTGTCTTCAGTGCTTAGAACTGGTGAGTGCTGGTGAGTATTCATTCCAGTGCTGGGAGAATTCAGTTGGGTGTTAAGTGGGGATAGAATGATCAAGAAGCAGCTAGGTAGAGAAGTGGATAGAGTGCTGGGCCTGGGATCAGGAGGACCTGAGTTTGAATACCATCACAGACACATCCTCACTGTGTCTAATCACTGAGCAAATCACTTAACTCTATCTACTGCAGTTTCCTCACCTATAAAATGAGCCAGAGAGAGAAATGGCAAACCATTCCAGTTTCTTTGCCAAGAAACTTTGAATGGGGTCATGAAGAGTCAGACATAATTGAAATGACTGAACAATAACAGCAGAAATTGATCCAAACCAGAGGATATTTGCCAAAAATACTGCAAGCTGTAATTAATAAATCCCTCAATTATTACTCTGGCCTGGAATCTGGTCTTCTTATTTCCCTTTATTCCACCATGTCCAAGGGACCAAGCAAGGATGTCATGGTGAACTCTTCCATATGAGTGTTTCTGAACCTGAAGTAGAGATTTTTAACTTCAAAGATAGACTATCTAAAAACAGACTATCTAATGCAAATACAATTGTCATAGGATATGACAAATGCCTAATAATAATGAATTAGCTACTACTATAATTTGAAAGCAAGTGGTGCAGTGGGTGAAAAATTAAATGACTGAGGAAAATAAAGGGTCAGTATATTTAGCATAGCAATTTATTAAACAACACATGACAATTGCCCAATAAATTGGGACCAGAACTTAGTTTAGGCCTGGACCTCCAAATACAGAAGACAGATTTTTATACATTAAAAACAAACATCAAATATAACCAATTAATAAAAGAAAACAATACAATAATAAGTAATCTGACTTCTCATTGGATGGTTGGAGAGAGATTTTCCAAGTCGGGAAGGGGAGAATGAACAGGTACAATTTCCTGAATTCAGAAAAGGAGGTATCCTGCTCTCCAAGTAGCTGTAAACAATCAAAGGAATATTGAAACAATAACTGACTGATCACTATGGGGCTAGTTTTCAGATGAGACATGTGGGCTGCTTGAGATGTGCAATTGTGAGAAAACCCATTAATCTTCTGATATGACTGGATTTCTGGTCAATATAACCTAGGTCCTCAAATAATGATTTCTAAACAGTGGATAGAGGTGGCCCAGTTCCCCAGACATGCAGAGATAGATTCAAACAATGCAATAAGATTTTCTCCAATCCTCACAATTGAACAAAGTTTTCTCTCAAGACTGAAATTGGACTAGACCCATAATTGAATAGAAACTAAGCAATCTTCAGAAGTGAGTCAGAAGATGGAGTCAGTGTGAAAACACCCACAATTAACCACTTGCTGCCCTAATCTCCTTATTTCACTCAGTGGCAATGAAATATGTGTTTTAATTAAACTCATGAAGATTGAGAAATTGAATACTTACATTGAGACAAGTAGCAAAATTTTTAAACCCAAGGATTAATATGAGTTGTCATTTAATGTGTTAATTATCCATTCTAGCTTTGTTCATTTTCAGATTTGATGAATATATCATTTATCTAAGTTGTTGACAAAAAATGTTAAACAGTTCAGGACCAAGCACAGATCCTTAAGGCCAAAGTAAATTGAGTGGCCCAAGATCTCATGGCCATTGTTCATTAAGGGTGCAGTTTAAAATCAGATCTTCTATCTCCAAAGTGAGTATTCTTTCAACCATCCTATGTTGAGAAAGCCCCATAAAAGTTATAAGGTAAATGGAAGGAAGGAAAAAAACTAGAACAAAAAGTAATTAAATGCCTACTGTGTGCAAGACACTATGTATGCTAAACGCTTAAAAAATAGGATCTCATTAAGGGTAAAGAAAGTAAATACCCTTGAATTTTGCAAAAGCTTCTCTGTTTCCTATTTAAGTATTCAATATGGTCTTATTTACTCATACTCAAGAAATGTTCATATATTAAGAGTCTTGAGCTTTCTTTTAACTAAACACCTGTATCCTTTTCATTTGAACTGTTGTCTAGACACATTTCTCAATCATGTCTTTGTCATGTATTAACAAAAATAAATAGTGTACAGAATGAGGGAAGTAAGAGTCTATGGTACTTGGTCTTCATCAGAGTGGCTAACTTCAGACATTTAATTTTAGGAAGGAAGTGACACACTGGAGCAGAGGAAGATACCAAGGATGGCTGCTCTGGAAGAAGAAAGTCACTAGCTAAGAATCTGAGCTAGTATAAAATGATCATTATTCAGCCTATTCAGTAGGTGTGGTACAAAGAATTGCCACAGCCCAAATAAAATTTGCAGCTTCTAATATATATCAGCTCTTTAAGGAACTTCAGGAGCAAGTGAGAAAACATCCAGGTAAGATTTATATCTTGCATGTCCACTCACATAGTGGACTCCCAGGCCCTATTTTTGATGGGAATTCAAAGGCAGAAAGCCTTTTAACTATGTTAGCCAGTACGCCTTTATTTCAGGAGGCCCAGGAATCCCATTCTAAATACCATCAGGCTGCTCGAGCTTTGCGTTTACAATTTGGGATTACAAAAGAGGAAGCTAGGAACATAGTAAAAAGTTGTATAGCTTGCCTTCCTTTCCACGCTCCTACATTGCCTCCAGGGAAAAACCCTCATGGTTTGAGACCTAATGAAATCTGGCAAATGGATGTGACCCATTATAAATCTTTTGGTCGTCTATCTTTTATCCATGTTGTGGTAGACACCTTTTCAGGATTCACTTTTGCCATACCAGCATCAAAAGAGACAGCCTGAGTGGTCACTGAATTCCTCACGCAAGCATTTGCCATTATGGGTGTGCCACAAGTAATAAAAACAGACAATGGTCCTGCATACACCTCCAAACATTTTGCACACTTTTGTGCACAGTATAAGATTTTGCACACCACTGGTATACCCTTTAATCCTCAAGGACAGGCAATAGTAGAGAGGAGAAACAGAGACATTAAGACGCTGCTCCAAAAACAAAAGAAAGGGGGAGCCACAGGTAACCCTAGAGAACTACTAAATCTAGCACTGGCTCCGGCAGACAGATTTTATAACCCACCAGAAGGGCAGTGTCCAGTGCGAACAGCTCCACTATCTTTAGATAATCTCCAGGTGATGTGGAGAGACCCAGAAAGTGGTGAATGGAAGGGACCAGATAGGCTAACTGCTTGGGGAAGAGGGTTTGCTTATATCTCTACAGGTGGAGAAGGAATCAGATGGGTGCCAACGAGCCATATTCGCCTTGTCCATCGCAGAGAGACGGAGCAGACCCTTGAAACAAAGGAGAAGACCCAAGAAACATCGGGTGGTTCTGTTGCTGATTGTGCTCATCATTGAAAGAGTGTGACAGTTATGGCGTTTGACTCATGGACATAGAAAATCATTGGATTTCAAAACCCTCAGAAATCATTGGATTCTCTGAGACATTAGATTGTTGTAGGACTTTAAATCCCTCAGGAATCATCGGATTCTTTGAGACATAAGACTTGAATGCCCTCAGGAATCATTGGATTTTCTGAGAAATGATAAGACTGTTACAAGACTTCAAAATCTGCTGGAATCATTGGATTCCCTAAGACATAAAAAGACTTTTGCTGGACTTCAAAAACTTGGGGGGATCATTGGATTCCCTGATATGTGAAGCAATGGACAATAGATTGGTTTTGGACTATCTCTTGGCTGCTGAAGAAGGTGCATGTGTGACTGCTGTTTACATACTCTCCTTCTAGGACTTCTGGCAATCTTACAACACAATGTTGATTTATATTGTTTGTTATACCGTTACTTGGGTGTATAATTCATGTTTGTTACACCACATCAAGCCTGCACTGACTGTGGGGAAAGTCATCACTAATAGCCTCTGTGTTGTTGCTATGTGCTTGTTGCCATGCTGATGGGTTTGTGCATAATAAGACCCTTCAGCCCAGAAACCTGCTAGCAATCCCCACTTCCCTTTGGTGCTTTTCATCTCCCTTCCTGAGAAGTCAGGGGGGTCGTGATCACCTCCTTTTTGGTACTTTCACCTCCTTTCCTGAGAAGTCAGGGAAGGTGTGATCACCTCCCCTTGGGGGCTCTAACCTCCCTGAGGAGGCAGGGATGGCATGATCACCTGTGTTCTAAAACAAAAGAAAGCGGGAGATGTAATGGGCTGAGGCTTGAGTTGATGCACTGAGGTCCCAAGCACATGAGGCTAAATAGTAATTGGACCATACTCTATTAATATATAAGCTTAGAGAAAGAATGGCCCTGCCCACTCTTTGTGCAAGTCCTGATGTGTTGTATAGGAAATGACGATTTTGGTGGGTGGAGGCAGGGGAGTGGAAACAGCTCCAGTCTTGAGAGTGTTCTCTTGTGTCCCTCCAAATTAGGAGAAGGCATCAGGGGACTACAAAGACCACTATAAAAACAGCTTAACAGAATACATGAATATAGTTCTCATGTTCCTTGTCCTATATTCTTAATTGATCTGTGTGTAATATTCAAAATGTACTGTATTTCATTTTTAGGCTTTTCAATGAGGTGATGACATTTGCAGACATTAATGTACTATGTGTACATATGCCAGGTCTAGGAGGTACTTGATACTTATTGAATGGAATCTATTCATATGCATGTTGTTACCTACTTAGAATCTATTAGAGTGGCTTTTTTAAATCTAGGAATGCATTTTGTAATGAGGAATGGCATTTGTCCAGAATTTACAGGCAGTAATACTCTGGGAAAGAATTATGATCAAGTTGACATCGTCTCCAAAATTTTATTTAAAAAGAAAGTATTTATTATTCTATATTCCCAGACCAAAAGAGTTGTTCATTTTACATAGATTTTTCTCTAAGGGATTTTGCTTTCTTGCCAGGAAATAATAAATTGAATAAGGTTTATTATAAGCCAAAACAATCTTTTTTTCCTTATGCTTGAATACCACCATTGACAGGAATCTTACAACATCATTAAGTCTCACATTTCTTTTCCAGATAGTGCTAATTTTTAAGAATTTCAGCCTTATAGTGAACCATTATCCCTTCCTCTATAATTTATACCTACTGGAACCTAGCTCTGTTTCCATTAATCAATCAGCAAGTGTTTATTACACAACTACACTGTGCTAAGGCTTTGTGCAAAGAATGAAATAATCTCTACTCATAATGAACTTGATGTTCTAAAGGAGAAGACAAGTACATACAAAAATATATTGCATAAAGCTAATAAACATAAATATGTAAAAAGCGTTAAATAAAAGGTAACTTGACAGGGAGGACATTAGCAATTGGAAGAATGAACAATGTTTTCATAAGGAAGATGCTAAGACACTTTAGGTGCATCTTCAAAGAAGAAAGGGCATGAGGTAAAGGTAAGAAGGGAGTGAATTCCAGGCATAAGGGACAGCTAATGCAAAGGCTCAGAGATGGGAAATTAACTTTTATATATGAAAAACAAATAGGAGGCTAATATGGCTAGATCACAGAGTTTGGGAGGCAAAAGGCATAAAAAACAGATCTAACACTTCTTCACAGAATAGCCTTTCAAATAGTCTAAAGAGATTTGTAGAAAGATGTGGACAGGAACTATATGGGTGAAAATAATAATATTAATTATTATTATTCTACCTTATATTTTCATAGCACTTTTTTTCAAAAGGCTTTTTGCTCTCATGAAATTTTGAGTTCCATCAAGAGGGAAAGGACCTCTACCAAAAAGATGATAGATTCATAAAGCAGCAAAATGAGATTTATTGTAGGTTTTTAAATGATTGTGCAGGTAGAACAGTTACTGGAACATTCTCACCATTGAAAAAATCTATATTTTTTCAGAGAGTATAAAGGCCCTCAGTCCTAGGATTAATGAGTTTACTGGTTCACCTGAAATACAAACAGAATATAATTTAGAATTCATTTTCAGGGAGGAACAAGCTATGTATTTTTCATCAGAAATAAGCTGCCTGAATTGCCAGCCATGGTTATGGAAAGCTGAAGCCAATTAATAATAATTTAGTGAAGGTGAGCCTAAGGATATTGTTCTAAGAAACTTGGAACCAGGTAGTTTTCACTAGTAAGACAGATTTCAGGGCATCCAAACCACTTGAGACATTAGTCTTCCAGAGAATAGAAGGAATGACTTCTTTGTGTATTTTATTTTATTTCTTTTTTTTGTTCTGAAGATTCATAGATAATTCAGTGAGTTTTCTTAAAGTATTTTTAAAAGGTAAGAATTTAGTCCTCCAAAAAAACAATGCTTGAGCTTAAATATCCCTCTTTATTTATGACTCACAAAGTATATTCTCACTAAAATAATTCTTTGCACAAGACTCTATTAAAACATGCAGAAGGAGAATGACTGAAGGGATAATGACATGTCCAGACTCCAGACCCAAACAATGTCTCCATTGGATTAGAGAAGTGGAGATGTCTTCAAATCATAGATTTGGAAGAGAATTCAGAGACCATCAAACCCAAATCCCTTCCTTTTCAGGGAAGCAGAGATATCCCTCAGAGCCCAGCTGTCCTGATAACCCAGGACTCTTTCCAGCTGCACACCGACTGCCAAACTCGAGGCTTCATTCAGATTTAGAGATGGATAGGGGAATGAGGAGGGCACTGGACAGGCACTTGCTTCGTCAAGCAAACAAGCAATCAGCAAGTATTACTTTAAGTGCCTGTGGGCTAGGCACACGGAATGAAAAGAATTGGATTCAGTTCCTCCCTCTGCCATTCCTTAGACAAATCATTCCATTTCTTTGGGTTTCCATTTCCTCATCTGTAAAAATCTGGAATATTTGACCCTTTCTAGCTCTAATCTGTGATTTTTACATTTTACCAAGTAAGTCACTTGTCTATTGTCACACAGCTAATAAGTAGCAAAAGTGATTTTTTTGTGCCAAATTCAAAGGATTCCAGTCCATATAGAATGACCCTGTTGATTAGCTCTGACCCTGTGAGATTGCTATCCAATATCCATTCTCCATAAGAAAGAATAGATTCCACCAAAAAGCATAACTATGGAGAGCACATGAGAAACAGGGGTGACAGTGCCAATGTGACCATCTGGGGATTTAATTTTAGAAAGGGAATGGAAATTAACTGGAAGACGGTGTTTGCTCAGTGAATATCTTAGAGCAAAGAGAAAGGGAAACCACATTTCTTTATATATAAATGCAAACTAGTATCAACAAGTGACTTGGAAAACTACTCCTGACCTACAAAGCTTGGCTTTGGACATGTATCCTTTCTTTGCTCTCTTCTCCCTTTGTATCCTTATGCACTTTTTTCCCTTTACAAACCACTGGTGCATTGAGGTGGGATCTTGCCATTTTCATTGTTTTGATTTCATTCTTCTTTACAATATACAAGAGTGAAATTATAGAAAAAACTGGGAAAACCCTTCTTGGAGAAAAGGTCCTAGTATTTGTCACAGGGCAACACTCTCAGAAGGGTAGTTTCTAAGAGCCCACCCAGTCCTGCCTCACAATTCCATGACCTGTCACCAGAGATAAGTTGAGAAACAGATATAGTATTTGGAACCCTGACTCAGGGTCAGATCTGCAAGATTAAATGTAATACATTCTTAAGATTCAATTTAATCCTTTTCTGTAGTGAAACCAAATATACTTAATGCATTGTATGGAATAAGAAATAAGCCAGGTTTCCTACCGTCTGTAATTCAGCAAAGAGACTAATCACAGAGTTTTATGCTTCTCAAATTTCCCAAAGAAAGGCGAGCTTAGAAAAATTTTGAACTCAGCGGCAGCACAGTTTGGTGGGCTGGTTTTGGTCAGTCAAACATAAAGCATCTGCATGCATCAATTACTGTGGTTACAAATAAAGTTTAAAAATAATGCCTGTTCTCAAGGAGCTTACAGTCTAATGAGATAACTTGCAAACAATTACATGCAAATAAGGTCTATGCAAGATAAATTGGAGGTAATACCAGAAGGTATACTTCCAGAAGGAAGGCATGAAAATTTTGAATTCAAAGTTTTCTGCCACAAAATAGTCTTTGTGACTCCTAGGCAATTCAACTTTAACACTCTAAGCAGCTCTCCAAAACTATGTTGCAGAACACTGGTATAGGTAAAGGAAATTTCCTGACCTGGAATTCCCCATAACTATGAAGTCATGAAAGAAAGAAGGAAAGGAGAAAGGAAAGAAGTCCTGGGAGCTCACAATCAAATTTCACTAACAATATTAATATACTGAGCCTATGAAGTCTAGCCTTCCATCAGTATCTGCAATTATTCTACAGCAGGGAAGTGGGTCCTGCTTTAAAGAGTGCTATAATAACTTGATAATTTCTGTTCTAACAACTTTGGAAAAATACGATAAAAACTCTCATATCTATGATGCTTCAAAGTTTGCAAAACACTTTCCTCCCAAAAGCCCATTAGAATGTAAATTCCTTGAGGGGAGAAATTACTTCTGTCATGTTTTTGTTTCCTAGAACCTAACACAATGCTTGACTAAGACATAATGGATAATCAGTTTTTATTTGTTGTATTAATTAGTGAACAACTTTATGGGGTTGCTAGTCTATGTTTTATCTCCTTTCCTAGGAAAAGAAAATGAGGTAGAAAAAATACATTAAGAGCTTAATATAGGCCTTCTGACACCATCTCTAGTACTGTTTTCCAGCTATCAGTCAACTTGCCTAGTGTATACTAGACATTATGGTAAGCATTGGGGGTAGGTGGGGGAGGCTTATCAGAAATTATGGTCTTGTGATGGAGAGAGCTATCTGTGTACAGAGAGAGAACTACTGAGACTTAGTGTGGATCACAAAATAGTTTTTCCCCCACTTTTTTGTTTGCTCGCATTTTGTTTTCTTTCTCATTTTTTCCCTTTTGATCTGATTTTTTTGTGCAGCATGATAATTGTGGAAATATGTATAGAAGGGGCCAGCTAGGTGGTGCAGTGGATAGAGCACCAGCCCTGAAGTCAGGAGGACCCGAGTTCAAATCTGGTCTCAGACACTGGCTAGCTGTGTGACCCTGGGCAAGTCACTTAACCCCAATTGCCTCAGGGAAAAAAAAAAATATATATATATATAGAAGAATTGCAAATGTTTAACATATATTGAATTACTTGATGACTAGGGTAGGGGGGAAGAAAAGGAGAAAAAAATTGGAACACAAGTTTTTGCAAGGGTGAATGTTGAAAACTATCTATGCATTTGTTTTCAAAATAAGAAAGATTTATTTTTAAAATGCAGTTGTATCTCCTACCCAAACCTTGATTAGAGTAAGTGCATGTTTGTAACTGATGCCTTAGACCAAACTTCTTTAACTGTGGGTTGTGACCCTATATGGGGTTATGTAACTGAATTCAAGGGGTCATGAAAATAAGATTTATCATCAGTAATGTTTGATTTGTATATCTATTTTATATACCTGTATATCTGGAATCACATAAAAATTTCTCAGGTAAAAAGAAATCATGAGTGGAAAACGTTTAAGAAGTCCTGCCTTGGATAACTTAGCACAACAATAATAATTTACCATTCCAAATGGAATATTTCTATGCATCCACTCAAGTAAGGGTTTGATTTCTATTTAGAGTAATAATCACACATATGGGATAAAAAAAATCAACTCTTTTACATTAAATAGGAGAAACAAAGGGATTGGAATGAATAAATCACAGACAAAACATAATAATTTTCTTGCTTCAATGATCAGTTTCTTCTGCTACTGTTCCTCTGATGGGATGCTGTTTGGTGAGCCTGGTGTCAAACTATTCCCATCAACCTGGCACAGATAACTGTGAAGCACATCCAGAGAGGTTTAAGAGACTTGAGACCATATCATACAAGAATCACTTGAAAGAATTGTAGATATGATTAAAGAAGAAAAGATTTAGGAGGGTCATAATAACGGTCTTTAAATATTTAAAACCCTGCTATGTGGAAAAGGAATTAATCTTGTGGGAGATGTAAGAGGATTGATTAGATCT
Organism: Antechinus flavipes; assembly: GCF_016432865.1. Lineage (NCBI taxonomy): Eukaryota > Metazoa > Chordata > Mammalia > Dasyuromorphia > Dasyuridae > Antechinus > Antechinus flavipes. Next base: position 507,766,671 of record NC_067398.1, read on the forward strand.
GACCCCAAATGTCGAACTAGAAGCAGTGGGCAAATAAGAGAACAAGAGAGAGAAAGACAGAGACAGAAAGGGAGACAGAAAGAGAAAGAGAGAGAGACAGAGACAGAGAGACAGAGACAGAGAGACAGAGACAGAGACAGACAGAGACAGAGACAGAGAGACAGAGAGAGAGAGAGAGAGAGAGAGAGAGAGAGAGAGAAGAGAGAGAGAGAGAGAAACAGAGAGAGAGAGAGAGAGAGAGAGAGAGAGAGAGAGAGAGAGAGAGAGAGAGATTGAGATTCTGGCTCCATGTAAGGATACGTCCAACAATTAGAGCTGTCTAAAAGGCAAGTGGGCTCCCTTGAGAGTTCTTAGATGTTCTCCTTATTGGAAGATTTCAGGTTGGATGTTGACTTGTCAGTTCTATTGTAAGAGGATTTTTTTTCAAATAAGTGTCAGACTAAATGGCCTCTGCAGTATTTTCTAACTCTAAGATTCTTTGATTCTGATTTCACATGACAACTCATTCAATACTTAAAGATAGCTCACATGGCTCACCCAACTCTTTTCTTCTCCAGGTTACATATCATGATTTCCTTCAACCAGTTTTCTATGAGAACTAGTCCTTTCATCATACTGGGGCCTTACAACTTGTCATGTCTTTCCTAAAATGTAATGTTTAGAACTGAATTTTCCAGATGGAATCTAAGCAGAGAAAACCGTCATGGCTAAGGCTGACTTTTTTTCTGGGCTTTATATCATTTGGTATAGCCTAATGTTGTAGTAGTACTCATTTCTGAAAAAACAAATCAAATACCATTTCCTCCACAAAACCTTTCATAGTTTCAACAGCCAGATATAATCTTGCCCTCTTCTAATTTCTTGGATTATATTGTTTACCCTTCTCCAATGCAGTTATCTGATTCAATTTTGAACTCTGTATATGTCATATTCTACACACACACAAACACACACACACACACATCAGATTGAAAGCTCCTTAGGTCATAGATAGATTCCTATCCATCCCTATCTTCCAATGTCCTGCAAAAAATCCAGCATTATAGTAAACACTTAATAGGAATTTGTTGAATTGAAATGAAAAATTGAAGAGTTGAGAGATAATTTAGTTCTACCTTATAAAAATGTATGGGGTTTTTGTCTTTCTGTATTTGAACAATGTAATTTATAGAAAGGGGAAAAATACAGACAACTGAAAAAAGATATGAGAGAAAATAGCCTCATAAAACAGTATTAAGAGTACCTGAAGAAAATTAATCCATCATTGAAAAAATACTTGATAAAGAGGTTCATTTCTAGCCATAAGAAAAGGCACTGATTTATTAGCAGTTAATATATGACTATAGTTCAGATATCAATGTTTATAGCTGGGAAATCCTCACACCTCCTTTTTGATGAATATGAAAAAATTTGTATATTGCCTATTTTTATTATATTTGACTGAAATGTGAAATTTGGTCTCTTACTCTTAGAGAGAGGAAAGTCATAAAAAGAGACTCTAGTTTAAGGTGGGAGTAAGTCAGTGACTAAAAAAACAAGGAATGTCTAACAAAGAAACATGATAAGAGACAGAAACAGAGCTGGGAATTTCTGTTGCTGCTTGAAAGGAGCCAAGCCCATTGAGGAGGGACAGATTAAAAAGAAAGAGAGAAGGATAAACAGAAGAAAATAAGATGGAGGGAAATGTACAATAATCATAATTATGAATGTGAATGAGATTAGCTCACCCCTAAAATGGAAATGAGTAACAGATTGTATTAGAAACTATAATCTAAGATGTATTTTCCAGAGACATAAGTGAAGAACAAAGTCAGGATTAAAATAAAGGGCTAGATCTAAATCTATTATGTGTTAGCTGAAAAAAGGGCAAGAGTATCAACTATAATCTCAAAGCAAAAACAAAAATTAACCTAATTAAAAGAGATAATCAGAAAAACTACATTTTGCTAAAAGGCACTACAAACAATGAAATAATATCAACAAAAATTACAGCAAGAATCTATGATAAAGGCCTCGTTTCTCAAATGTATAGGGAAGTGAGTCAAATTTATAAAAATTAGCAGCCCTTCCTCAATTGATAAATGGTCATTAATAAATATAAACAAGCAATTTTCATAAAAAGAATCAAAGCTATATATAGTTATTTAAACATGTTCTAAATCACTATTGATTGGAAAATACAAATTAAAACAACTGAGATACCACCTCACACCTATTAGTAATAATAAATGCTGGATGGGATGAAGGAAAATGATACATTAATAAACTATTGGGGGGGTAGTGAACTGGTTGAACAATTCTAGAGAACACTTTGGAATTATACCCAAAACTATATATGTAGTTTTATGTATATCCTTTGACCAAGCAATGACACCATTAGTTCAAAGAAAAAGAACCTACATATACAAAAATATTTATGGGAGCTATTTTTGTGCTGGCAAAGAATTGTAAATTAAGAGGATATAACCAGTTGGGGAATATCTGAACAAGTTATGGCATATGGTTATGACAAAGTACTATTGTGCTATAAGAAATGGTGAAGGAACAGGTTTCAGAAAGAACATAGTAAAACCTATATGAATTGATGCAAGGTGAAGGGAGAAGAACCAGGACATCATTGTGTACAATATTGTAATGATGATTAACTGTGAAAGACTTAACTGATCTGATCAATACTAAGATAGTTCTAAAGGATTCCTGATGAAAAAATTCCATCTACCTGCAGAGAGAGAATTGATGAACTTTAAGTGAAAACTGAAGTATAATTCTCTTGCTTTCTTTATTTTTCTTGCTTTTTAAAAAAATATGGCTAATATGAAAATGTCTTGCATGATGTCACATGTATAAGTGATATAATTTTACTTATGATAGAGGGATGGAAGAGAGAGAAAAAATTTGGAATTCAAAAAAATTTTAATGTAAAAATAAATTATATATATATATATGCATCCATAGTATGTTCTACCCATAGCTGTGAGAGATATATGGTCTGTTTGATGTTAACATAAAATGGGTTTGCAGGAGAACAATGTACAACAGTAATAGCAACATTATGCAATGATCAACTATTAATGACTCAGCTCTTCTCAGCAATAAAATAATCCAAGACAATTCCAAAGGACTAATGATGCAAGATACTATTCACAACCAGAAAAAAAAGAATTAATGGAATCTGAATGCATATTTTTTTCATGGATTTTTTCTTTTGGTTTATTTTTTCTTCCCAACATGACTAATATGGAAATGTGTTTTACATGCTTGTGGTCTTACGAGGAGAAGGTAAGGAAGGGAAGGTAGAAAATTTGAAACTGCAATTTTTTTAAATGAATGATAAAAATTGTTTTTACAGGTAATTAGAAAAACTAAAGTACAATTAAAAATTTCGAAATATATAATGGGTTTGTATTTGTTATTTTTCAACAAATTAATAAATACTTTTCTTTTTTTAAGAGCCTAGTCCAGAAGAGACTGAATGTACAGACAGTCACATAAATCAATGAAGCTAAGAGCTGAGAGCTTTCATTTCCTCATCCTGAGTTGACTGGGAGAAGATACGTTTGTATCCACTGATGGGAGATGAACTGATTGAAGGAAAAGTTTTGCCAGTGGAATATGAATGTTTTTCATTGTTGCTGCTGGAAGCTGATTAGAGGATAAATGAATCTTCTGATGCTGAAAAGCATCACTGGGGAAAGAATGGGCTTATGAGCCTTTCTCTTTTCTGCCACTTATGACTTGTGAGAGGAAAATTATTCAAAGGCCAGACAAATATGCAGACCTGGATGGGTCTGCTAAAAGATCTTAATAGAGAGAGTAGGCAACTTCTCAGATGCTTGGCTTGGCTCACAATGAGCAAACCAGGCTAAAATCTTCACTCTTCTAAATAAACTTGAAGTATCCTCACTAACTATGCTTATTAAATACCCTTCTCTTAGTATGGCTAAAATAACGTATCCTTTTAAAACTCACTTAGTCACTCTTCAGTTCATGGTTCCTGACAAGCCAAAGAACTTAATTGAAACTAGTAAAACTTCATTTCTCCAGGTGCATTATTTCATAGCAGAGAAGTACACCAGGATACATAATGATATACAAAGTAAATAGAAAGCTGCACTCCTGACTCATCTCCATAGGACTTTCTCTACTATGTCATAGAAATTTCTCCAACTTGGAAGCTCACCCCATCTCTGTACCACTTCTTGCACTGCAAGTATGCGTCAGTTCTGTGGCTTCTCCATCTGATTTACTGGTTCCTTTAACACTTCATTTTTAAGGAAGAGATCCAGAACAACCAAATTTTCATTCTTCTCCAGAGTATCTACCTGATTATTATCTTTCCCCCTAATCCATTCATTTTTCTCTCAGTTTTTTCTTCTTCTCTTAACACTATACAAACAAAACAAAACCACTCCAGGCCTTATGTTTTTCTTAATAAATTCCCTCTACCATGGCTATGTCTGGATACCTTTATTTCCCCACCCCCTACTTTTCAGTTCCTTCTTATGTTGTCTTCTCCATTAGACTGTAAGCTTATTGAGGGCAGGGACTGTCTTTTTGCTTGTATTTGTACCTCATTTAACACAGTGACTGACAATTAATAAGTGTTCAATAAAAGCTTCTTGACTTTGCTTGACTAAGCTGAATAATTCCTTAGATCCAATGAACATTTTAAATGGAACAGTCAACATAAAAAGGCCCCATCTAGCAAATGACTTTTAGTAAAGACCCTAAGGAAACCAGGTGATCAACACCTATAGTCCAGAGATGACGTACCCTATGTACTAAGTCTCCTCATTCCTGTCCATCACCCCTCACCCAGGTTTCTGTAAGTTTATGTCTACTCAAAAAAAAAAAATTATGTCTACTCAATTCCATGGATACTGTGATATATATTTGTGGGAGAGTCTAACCACACTTATGAGAGAGCTATTACATTATGATAATTTGTATTCTATTCAATAAATACTTCATAGTTAAGAGTTAGGTGTTTTTGTCTTGGCTGATTTATTTAAACAAAAAAAAAAAATGTCAGGACTCATAAATATGAATGTTAGATACAAATTTCTCCTTTACTAAGGTTGCCCCTAGGAATTTGATAATGCATTTATCACTCTTCTCTGGGGTGGGGATGAGGGTGAACTTGGAATTCCAGCAAGTTCTAACTTCTAACATGAGAGAAAGAGAGGAGAAGGGGGGGAGGGGGAAAGAGGGGAGAGAGAGAGAGAGAGAGAGAGAGAGAGAGAGAGAGAGAGAGAGAGAGAGAGAAACTATTGTCATATCTGAGAAACATAAAAAACACAGAGACAATATAACAATGACAACTGATCTATAAATAGATAAGAAAATGCTTAAATGACATCATTTCCATATACATTTTTAGGCATGAGTGGGAGAAGGTAGGAGTTGAGATGTCTTGGTGAAGTAAAGAAAGAACACTGAACTTGGAGTTCTAACACAAAGGGTTCTAATTCTACCATTTATTAGGATCATTTAGTGCAATCATTTACAAGTCACTTAAATTCTCTGAGCCTCAATTTCCTATTCTGTAAAAGAGGGACAATGGTATTTGTACTAACCACCTCCTAAGATAGTTGTGAGGAAAATATTTTGTAAAGTCCTATTGTTAACAGCAAAAAGATCTGTCTACTACTTACAAGTGTATCTCTCTGTGAATGAGGCACTTTAAGATTGACTTGAGTCCTCTAACTGTATGAAAAAACAAATATGGAAAGTATGAAATTCCAGTAAGCATTTCTTAAGACACTTTAATGATGAAGAAATACTATTATTCCCCAGGTGGTGCTAATGGTCCATAATGATGTCTGAGTAACTCATCTGCTATAATGGAAATAGATTTCTGAGGTGAAAGGCAAATCAAAGTCAAATAAAAAGAATAAAGCTAAATGCTTAACGTGGAACTGAACCCAAGCTAAATGAGAAGATAACAGAAGAATCTCTAGCTTCCTTCAGTGATAACATGGCCTAAACAAAAAACTCCTCAAAATTCTAAAGAACTAAAGGATATGCTTTATGAACTACTTACTATTGGAGTTCTTTAAAAGATTGTATAGATGGACCTCTGGCTAAAAAAAAAAAAAACAACAACAATGTAAAAGATGATAAAGAAGCCCATTTCTATCACACACACTCCAACAAAGATCTAGAAAAAGAATTAGATCATGTAACAATCAATATCTTTAAAGAGAAACAACAGTAAAAATTTTATCTGACCCAAGACTGTACAAAGACACACAGACATCAGCAGATATTGGAAGACTGATATCATCAGAAAAATCAACATAAGCTCAGGTAAATAGAAGCTTGCTGGTTGGTTAATTGGAATATTCTAAGGAACCAGAAGTCCACAGTACTCCACACAGGGATTTTCAAAAGGTGACTGGAAATCATAGTACTCTGAACCCAGATACACAATAAGTAAAGGAAGTCAAAGAAAAAAGCCCAGAAAACAAAGATCAGAAGAAGAAAAAAAAAAAAGGGGGGGGGGGAGGGGGAATAACCATTCTCATGTAAGACTGCCAGAAAGGAAGTAGCCAGGCCCTAGATTAAAGTTTTCCGCTGGAGTTATGAATAAACAGAAAATACTGAATACAATGAAAAAAATTGTGGGAGTCAAGACTCATAAAAGGTAAGCCTAAAAGAGACCACGGCCACAGAACACCACAGAACAAAAAACATCTTAATCTCAAGTGCTACAAAGTAACTAACTAGAAGAAATGAATTGTAAAGTAAGATCAACAGAGGAAACAGAGAAAAAAAGATGGAAAATTCTACTCAAGAATTTACTTATTCAAGCAATGGGATCTCTGAAAACTAGAGTGAAGCAAACAGAAATTATTGATTTCAGGAGACAATAAGAAATATAAGAACAAAATTTTTAAAATGAAAAAAAATTGAGAAAATTAAGATATCTACTATACATAACTGACCTGGAAAACAGTTGAAGAGAGCTAATTTGAGAATTATTAGACTCCCTGAAATCCATGCTCAAACAAAAATCTAAACATCATATTTCAAGAATAGAAATGGTCTAGCTCTATTAGAATCAGAGGGTGAAGTGAAAATAGAAAAATTCATTCATAACCTACTGAAAGAAACTCCAGATTGAAAACTTACAGAAATGTCATAGCCAAAATCCAGAGCTGCTAGGTTAAAAAAAAAAAAAATCATTGCAAATAGCCAGAAAAAAAAAAAAAACAAGTATTAAGAAAACAATCACATAAGATTTGGCAGCAACTACTTAAAAGCAGAGAAAATTTTTGGAATATAATTTTCCAAATAGCAAACAGTAAAAGCTTAAAATCAAGAATACTTTAACTTGAACATGGTGTATATAATTCTATGAGGGGGCAAGGACAAACCTGTAATAATATAAAGAATTTTTTTCTGATGAAAAGATCAGAACCGGAGTACATTTTGAAATACAAAAATAGAAGTCAAAGAAAAACTTTAAAGGAAGATGCATTTGAGCAATTAGAAAGAACTAAATGATGTTGAGGTATTTATATTCAAATGGGGTAAGAAGAAACAAACATCCCTTTAGAATTCCAATGTCTTCAAGGGTTATGGAAGGAGTTAAATAAAGTAAACACAAGGTTGAGGTGTTTTTATTATGGTTTTATGATACTAAGAGGAGAAAGAAAAGTGAAAGCAAATGAAATCACTAGGAAAGAAATAAGGAAGAAAAGTAACAAGCAAACATTTAAGTTACAACTTAAAGAGAGACATTGTGCTAAGTCTTTACAAGTATTATCTCATTTGCTCATCACAACCATCTCTAAGGTAGATGCTATTATTATTCCCATTTTACAGATAAGAAGATTGGAGCAAATAAAGATTTTAGTGACTGGCCCAACTAGTAAATATCTGAAACCCAATTTGAATTAAAATGTTCCTGATTTCAGGCATACTGTCTATCCACCATTAAGATTTCTCATTATTGAGTTCATAAAAAAGAAGATAGAAATATGGAGTAAAGGATAGAAGCAATCAGGTTTTTTGTGACTCTCACTCTTACTTGAACCAGACTAAATAGGATTAATAATACACAGAGAAACACATATAGAAAGTTTGGCATTGAAATGCATAAGACTCAATGAAAAACAATGAATATGAGAATTTAAGAATCAGGGTAGAGTCAGGAAGGGAATAATCACAAGTAAAACAAGTTTCATCTTTAGAGGGTGGAACAAAATGAAGAATTTAAGAAAAGAAAGAAAATCCAAGAACAAGATCAGATTCTGGGGAAAGGAAAGAGGAAGGGCACTAAGTGGAATAGAAGGTAATCGCAAGTGTGCTTCAGAGAAAGAGCACTGAAGTTAGTTTCAGGGACCAGAGTTTGTCCTAATTTTGTTATTTATGACATGGGATGGGCAATCAACTAACTATTGATTCCAGTTTCCTTGTCTATAAAATGAGGATTTTATACTAGATGATCTATAAGTTTTCTTCTGTCTTTAAACTTAATTCTATGAATTACAACTCGCTGGTTTGCATTCTTTTTCTTTACCCTTGTCTTCTTTATAAAAAGAAGGACAAAGATGCAAAGAGAGGGGAAAATATAAATTGATATGATGAGGGAAATACATAATAACAAATATAACTATGACTTTGAATGGATGGGAAAGGGTAACAGAATAGATTAGAAAATAAAATAATACAATATGTTATTCACAAAAAAATACTTGAAACATAAAGACTCACAAAGTTAAAATGAGAAGCTAGAATAAAATTTGTTATGTTTTAGGAAAGTGCAAAAAAAAAGGTAAAAGTACTAAACATGATCTCAAAATGGCAACATTAGAAATAAATAGGAAAACTAAGTTATGCTTAAAAATAGAATAGACTTGGGGCAGTTAGGTGATGCAATGGATAGAGCACCAGCCCCAAACTCAGGAGGACCTGAGTTCAAATGTAATTTCAGACACTTAATACTTCCTAGCTGTGTGATCTTGGGCAAGTCACTTAACCCCAAGTGCCTCAGCAAAAATAAATAAATAAATAATGAAGATAATACAGACAATGAAATAATACCAATAGCTAACATATAAACACCAAATTAGATATGAGTAGGTACTTATAGGAAAATTTAAATTATAGAAGACAAATTAAGAAAAAGTTAGAGCTCTGAATAGAAACTTTAAAAAGTTATATATGATAGATCTGTAGTGGTTACTAAATAGGCATAGAAAAAAATATAAATATTTTTCAACTGAGCATGGCACTATGACAAAAATAGACAATGTGCTAAGGCATAAAAACTCTCATATAGAAATGTAGAAAAGCAAAAATTCAAAACATATCCTTTATTAAAAGCTATGCAATAGATATTATAATCAATAAAGACTTTTGAAGAAAGAATTCAAACTTAAATGGAAACTAAATTTAGTCCCCAAAAATGAAACCATTAAAGAACAAATTTTAGAAAAAATAAATTTTCTCATTAAAGAAAGTAACAATAATGTACCAATATTTTTTGAAAATTGGTTTATACTCAAAGCAATACTTATATATACTATTAAATTAAATTAAATTAAAAATTATATTATTAAAATATGTAATATATAAATTATATTATTAAAAATATATGCTAAAAGAAACTCTTGGAAAAAATTGGAAAAGGATCCTGTTAAACTCTCTCTATAAAAAAAATTTATTGTTACATAAACCATGGAGAAACATAATAGAGGAAGCAAACTATAAACCTATCTTTCTAATGAATATGAATGTAAAAATACCAAATAAAATATTAGAAAAAATCTATAAAACATATATAATAATCATATACACTGTTACTAGATTGGAGTTATGCTAGAAATACAGGATTTGTTTAACTATTAGAAAAACATAAACATAATAAGCAACATTAATAACAAACAATCAAAATCACAAAATTACAAAAATAAATGCAGCAAAACTTCTGACAAAACACAGCATCTTTTTATGCCAAAAGCATTATAAAGATATAAATAAATAGATCTTTCCTTAACATGATAAATAGTATTTATCTAAAACCAAAAAGCAGAGTTCCCTGAAATGAAGAATGTAGAAGTCTTATTAAAGTATAAAGCAAAGAAGTCCACTATCATCACTATTATTTGATATAGTTCTAGAAATTCTAGTTATTTCAATAATTTAAGAAAAAGAAACAAGAAATAAATACAATGCAAATAAGATAGAAAATACCTTTTATAATATGATGTTATACTTCATCCTAAAGAATTGACTTAAAAAGATTGAGACAAGAACCAGCTGGATTTAAAATAAATCCACAAATATCATCAGTCTTTAATTCTATTGCCAAGAGAACCTAACAGGGAAGAATATACTTTTTAAAATTATGGACAGGAAAAGAGTTCTTTACCAAACAAATGATAAAAAAAAAAAAAAAAGAGAGAGAGATCAGAGATAAAATAGACAATTTCAATTATGTAAAATGGAACTGAACTTAATTAAACTTTACCTAAAGTTGAATTGAACAAAATTACCTAAATTTGTACACTAAATTTAAAATCAGGAGACCACCAGTAAGTCACTTAACCTCTCTGAAGTTTAACCTCTATAAAATTATGTAATTATTTCACTTAGTTTTCTCATCTATAAAATGAGAGTACTGGAGTAGACAAGTTCTATGCGTGCTCTATCACTGGTTTGTTTTTGTTTTGTTTTGTTTGTTTGAAGTTGCAATTGTTCATTGCATTGATCAGAGTTCTCACATTTTTCAGTGTTATTTTTCTTTACAGCATTATAGCCATTGTATTAGTTGTTCTGGTTCTGCTAATTTTATTCTGCCATCAATCCAATTAAATCTTCCTAGGTTTTTCTAACTCTATCCCTTTCATCTTTTCATATGCAACAGTTATATTCCATTACTTTCCTATATCATAATTTGTTTAATCACTTCCCAATTGAAGGGAACCCCTTAATTTCCAGTTCTTTACTACAAGAGAAAAAGTCCATTTCAAATTTATAGTCTTCAGAATTAAGACTATTAATGCAGAAAGTTGTAAGCCTAAAAGTTTCGTAGAAATGTTAACATAATTTCTCTATAATGTTTATTTTTAAAAAACTTAAACTTTTCTACATAATCTTGTAGTAGCAAAATAAAATTATCCATATGATTGGTGTTGATGCTTTCAATTTCTCAATTATTTTCCCAGTTTGAAAATTTGAGTAAATTTGTTGGCTCCATCATTTATTTTTTCTTACATATGTAGCAGTATTTTCTCCTTTTATAGTTCAAGTAGAAGACATTTCTTTCTCAGATAAAGTGTCATCAAATTCTTGATGCCCAGGAAAGATAGATAGTCACATATTTCAAGGTTATTAGCAATAGCTGCTTAAGGTACTTATTGCTTTCCAGTATTGCTACATGCATACCCCAACTATATAATCTGAATAGTTCTTGAATATGGAATTGAAATAAAAAGATACATGTCCAAACAGCACCATCTCCTTCAGCTAGCTACAAATGTTTTATAAATTGTTATAGATTTAAAATATATAACATCAAAGGGGAACCATCATTAAACATGATTGAGCAGCATCTAGCTTGATTGAGAGGAAGGGGAAATTTCTGTAAATGAGTCACTTTTGTGCTATAGATTCAATCCCTAAATTCCAGGTTTAGGCTAAGAATAAGCTTCATAAGAGTGTGCAACTCCCTAATTTTATAGAGAATAATACTGTCCTATTAAAGTGATTTGTCCAGTCAATATGAAGTAAACACTAAAGCCCAAATTTTATCTGATGTGTTCTGACTCCAGAGGGCTATTAGGTAGTGCAGTAGATAGAGAGCCAGGTCTGGAGTCAGGAAGACTCATCTAGTTGAGTTCAAATCTGGCTCCATTTACTTACTAGCTGTGTGATACTGGGCAAGTCACTTAACCCTGGTTGCCTCAGTTTCCTCATGTATAAAATATGCTGGAGAAGGAAATGGAAAACCACTTTATTATCTTTGTCAAGCACCAAAAAGGGCATGAAGAGTAGGACACAATTGGAAAATGACTGAACAACAAGAAAGAAAAAACCTATCTACAAGACCCACTTGTTCTATTTCACCCTGTAGCTGTGGACATAAGAAATAAAGTCATAGAGCTGAATAGGACTTTAGAGTTAATCTAAACCAACTTTTCTCCTCTCCTATTTTAGAGACAAGGAAACAGAAATCCAGAGAAAAGTTATCCATGTAATAATATTTTTTATATATTACCTTAGGTTTGCAAAATGATTTATATACATTCCATGTGTTAATGTATAAAATACACATATGTACACAAATACAGCTTTACCACTATATGATCTGCAACTCTCTTTCACAATTAGCAATAATAACTGACATTTCCACAATGTTTTATCTACATTATTTCCTTGCCAACTCATGGATCATCATGATAAAATGGGAAACGCACAGGATTTAGAGTCGGGGGTCCTATAATTGAATCCTGTTCTGATACTTCCCTTGTATAAAAGTGATTACCCTGATCCCTACTGCATGAAAGTCAGGCATGCTATATATCACCTCTCCCCTAGGCTTCTCTGGTACCCTCAAGAGGGTTTGGGAATGCCTAGTCTCTGTCATTGGCTCAAGCCACCATATATGGTATTCCTCTCAATTTAGGGAGTTCCTGCCCTAGTTCCATTTAACCAATTAACAGTCACAAAGCAATATTTTAGAAATATAACAAACATACATTCCCATCTCAATACTGGAAGGGGCATAATCCCCCTTTCTATCACCCCTGAGATTAAAGGAGAATTAAGTTCACAGTTTGACTCAATTAATATAGCAAAAGTCCAAGTTAATATCCCCTTCCAAGGACTTTCATCCTTGTACCCAGCTTCTTGAGGCTGCTCTAGCAGCAATATTTGATCTAGAATCCTGCATCCACTGTCTAGAATTTAAAAACTCCAAGTCTAATTCTCAGAGCCATAGACCCTAAAGAGGGAGGGAGATAGTCCCTCCCACTCCCCCCCCCCCCCATGCTGTCAGTGAACAGGACCGTCATCCTGCTGAACACTGCCAGAAAATGAGACATCATCCCAGTCTGGTGGTTTTAAAGACAGACTATTCTAGCTACACAGCCAAAGGAAAGAGGCTACTTCTACCCACTTAATAGGAGAATATAAAATATTTTCTCCCAGAAATAGGTCTCTGAATCTCCCACTCTGATGCCTCCATATTAGGTGGTCTGGGTAGACCAAAGTCATGCTACCCCAGAAAAAGAATTTAACCTCTCTGGGCCTCAAGTTTCTTCTGTAAATTGAAGAAAGTATATTTGATGACTTCCAAGATGTCTTTCAGCTCTAAATCTATCATCCTTTAAGGCCATGAAATAGGTACTATGGTGTAACCCACGGCTTAATATTTATTTATATGAGACTTTCATTATTATTGGAGATTGATTACTCAATATTCCTTGCCTACATGAGGAGTGGAATTGGTGAAAACTTAAGAGAAAAAAGACAGATCCTAGTTTCAAGCTTTGGAAAGGATGATATGTGGTTCTAGATTCTCTTCAGGTCCTTGAAGAGAAAGAAAGATTCTTATAAGAAGCTAATATGAAGCTAATATGTAGAATAGCCAATACCTCACCATGTTACAGTAGAGATCTGGGAGAATTTCCTCTTGGATGAGAGCTATCTTATTCAAAACAAGAGGTCTTATTTACTCTGAGCATAGTCTAGTATATTCTAATCTGTATACCTTATCTGATTTCTGTTTGCTATCAGCTTGAATAAGTAACTTATTTGCTATTCATTACATGTGTTCTTTCAGGAACTGAAATTTAAAGGGAAAGGAGTCAAACATTAGAAACCTATTTTGGGGCACACCTTTCCCAATAAAGAAAGGGATCAGCAATGGAATAGGTTACAAAGGACAAAAATAGTCAATAACTGTAATAATCTAGTGTTTGACAAACCCAAAGACCCCAGTTTTTGGGATAAGAATTCACTGTTTGACAAAAACTGCTGGGAAAATTGGAAATTAGTATGGCAAAAACTAGGCATTGACCCACACTTAACACTGCACACCAAGATAAGGTCAAAATGGGTTCATTATCTAGGTATAAAGAATGAGATTATAAATAAATTAGAAGAACATAGGATAGTTTACCTCTCAGACCTGTGGAGAAGAAGGAATTTATGACCAAGAAGAACTACAGATCATTATTGATCACAAAATATAAAATTTTGATTATATCAAATTGAAAAGTTTTTGTACAAACAAAACTAATGCAGACAAGATTAGAAAGGAAGCAATAAACTGGAAAACATTTTTACAGTCAAAGGTTCTGATAAAGGCCTCATTTCCAAAATATATAGAGAATTGACTCTAATTTATAAGAAAATCAAGCCATTCTCCAATTGATAAATGGTCAAAGAATATGAACAGACAATTCTCAGACGAAGAAATTGAACTATTTCTAGCCATATGAAAAGATGCACCAAGTCATTGTTAATTAGAGAAATGCAAATTAAGACAACTCTGAGATACCAGTACACACCTGTCAGATTGGTTAGAATTGTAATGGGCTGAAACTGAGTTGATGCACTGAGGTCTGAGCACTTAAGGCTAATTACCAATTGGACAATATTAGCATATACATGGAGAAAGAATGACCCTACCCACTTCCCTGTGCAGGTTTGATCTGTTTGGTGTATAGAGAGATTGAGGCAGGATTTAGAGGGTGAAGTGAGAAAGCCAGAGTCACTCCTGGTGGATTCATGTGGTGATTCCTGTCACTTTGTATCGCCATTCTATGCACGTCCACAAAGAATAAAGATCAAGGACTTCTGCTGATTGTGACTCCAGCTGATTCTAAAGTATCCAGGGCACTAATGCGGTCATCACATAGAATGACAGGGAAAAATAATGCGGAATGTTGGAGGGGATGTGGAAAAACTGGGACACTGATACATTGTTGGTGGAATTATGAACACATCCAGACATTCTGGAGAGCGATTTGGACCTATGCTCAAAAAGTTATCACACTGCGCATACCCTTTGATCCAGCAGTGTTACTACTGGGCTTATATCTCAAAAAGATCATAAAGAAGAGAAAGGGACCTGTATATGCAAGAATGTTTTTGGCAGCCCTGTTTGTAGTGGCCAGAAACTAGAAAATGAAAGGATGTCCATCAATTGGAGAATGGCTGAATAAATTGTGGTATATGAATGTTATGGAATATTATTACTCGGTAAGAAATGATCAACAGGATGATTTCAGAAAGGCCTGGAGAGACTTACATTAACTGATGCTGAGTGAAATGAGCAGGACCAGAAGATCATTATTTACTTCAACAACAATAATATATGATGATCAATTCTGATGGACATGGCCCTCTTCAACAATGAGATGAACCAAATCAGTTCCAATAGCGCAATAATGAACTGAACCAGCTACACCCAGCAAAAGAACTCTGGGAAACGAGTGTGAACCACTATATAGAATTCCCAAACCCTCTATTTTTGTCCACCTGCATTTTTGATTTCCTTCAAAGTCCGATTCTTTTTGTGCAACAAAAAAACTGTTTGGACATGTATACATATATTGTATTTAACATATACTTTAACATATTTAACATGTATTGGTCTACCTGACATCTGGGGGAGGGGATGGGAGAAGGAGGGGAAAAATTGGAACAAAAGGTTTTGCAAATGTCAATGCTGAAAAATTACACATGCATATATCTTGTAAATAAAAAGCTATAAATAAAGGGATCAGTAATAGGAAAAATAAAGTAGGGCTAGTAATCATTGATCTTAGATAAAGTCTAACTTAAAGATTCAATCAAGAGAGAAATCTATATTATATAGCAGTAATTATTATTGTTTTAGATGCATGTCTACATACAGGTAAATGCATATGCATATATATGTCTGAATATATGTGGGTATAAATATGTATGTAGTCTATAAATGTGTGTAAATAAACATATGTGATTGTGCTTAATTGTAGCCTGCCTGGGGAGGTGAGAGGGGATGAAAAGGGAAAAAAGAATAAAACAAAAAGTGCTCATCAGAGAACAAGAGAATAATCTAGTAGGAAGCAAAGGAAAGATGGAAACTCATGAATATAATTTCTTCTATTATTATATAAACTTTCTTGAAATGGAAATTTAGTGCTATATATTTTGAATCCTCCCTGATGATCTGCTGGGCACATGACAATGTTTGGTTCTTCTTTTATATTTAGTTCAACAAATTAAAAAAAAAAAAACTTCAAGAAAAATAAAGTGAGAAGAAAGAAAAATGAAAGAAAGGGATCAAGAGCTCATCTTGAATCTAAAAATTATTTCCCCTATATTAACAATAGCAAGTAGGCCAAATAAATATAATTCTAGCCTAGTATTTTTTTTTCCTGAGGACTATAGAGTGACTAACCTTCAAGTCTCCATCTTCTACTTCCATTACTGAGAGAATCAAAGTTTGCCTTAGAGATGCATATTTATGCTTCTTTGTTGACGGAACCATGAATCCACAAAAAAACTTACTGGGCAACACACACACCCTTAATTGTCATTATTATCACCATCATTATTAACCTCATTTTACAAATGAAGCAACTCAGAAAGATCAAATTACTTGTCCATGGTCCTATAACTAGTAAGTGTCAGAAGTTGGATCTGATCTTGGACTTCCTGATCCCAAGTCCAGCATTTTCTCCTTAAATACACTATGCTGCCTCTCTAGTGCTCAGGTATTCTGTGCTTTCTTTAATAGCTGTAGTTATTATTTTCAAGGTATACTGCTTTCAGAAAGAAACCTAGAAAAGAAAACATGCCACGAGACTCTTGACCAATTTATAGGATTTGGAATTGGAAAGGATGATAAAAATCATTTAGGACAAGTTCCTCATTTTTAATTGAGGAAACTGAAGCCTGGAGAAGTTGTGTAATTTGTCCAAGATGACATAGATATTAAAAAATAGAACTAGTATTCAAACCCAGACCACAAATCCAGAGTTCTTTTCATGAGTTTCTAAGACAAACTTTGTGTTTTTCAGTGAAATATGAAGTAACACCTTTTCCATCTCCAAGTCAGGGTTTCACAAAGTGAGAAAGAATCTGTAAGGATCTCTAGTAATGGTTTGGAACTCTGCTAAACATGAGTGGTCAAGGTCAAGTGTGGCAAAGTTAAGACAGAAAAGAGCAGGTACTAGAAAAACACATGGAGTAATAGAAGCTGAAAGAAAGAAACTGGAACAGCTGGCAAATTTAGGGGTAAGCAGATAGAAAGAATAAGATACAAAAAATTAGTAAAAATAAAGAAGCAATGAGTTAATATGTAAAAGAAGAAGAAACCTCAATATTTACCATGAAAGTAGGTTGTGGAACCCAAATATTGCCAAAGGAGAAAGTGACAGTAGTGACAGTAGACATTTGAGGAACTTTTTTAATATGGCCAAAATATTATTTCTATGTATTGGCCAAGATACAGTATTAATTTGCCATGCCAATGTAGGGAATCCCTGACATAGATCACCTGCCCAGCTGCTTCAGAATTCTTGTTCTAATCTTTATGGCAAGAAACCCAGCTCACTACTTGGGTTATAGCCCAGTGCAATGAGACGGGTTGTAATCTGATCTCAGCTATGTTCTTTCTGTCCTCTGATCTCTTCCCAAAGGCCACAGGTGGTTATGGTCCACATGCTTTGGACAAAACTAAGCTTTTACCAGGGGAATCAAACCACAACTGAATTGCATGCAGTTTTGGATGCCAAACTTTATGAGGGATATTGAAAAGCTGGCTCGGGTCCTCTTACTTGGACAAGTAAGATGAGGAAGGAACTTGAAACAGTAATCTATAAGGAATTTTTGGAGGAAATAGAAATGCTTAACCTGGAGAAAAGTTTGCAGGTGATGGTGTGGAGAGAACATGATAGCAGAGAGCAGAACATGGGGGAAAAAAAGAAAGTTTCATTAACAACTAAAATTGTGCAAAAATAAAATGAATTGCCTTCACTGTAGGTATTCATTCAGGGGTGAGATCTTAGAATATTAGAACTAGAATTACTGGAATATTGAAAACAAAACTCCTAGAGTTCAATGACATGACTTCTTAAGTTTCTTCCTGCTCTGGATTTCTATAAATTAGCAGAAATAATACCATCCAATGTACATTGATTATAAAATTCCTTTTAATTTTAAATAATATTTTATTTTCCCCATTATATGTAAAACCTTACATGAACTGAAACAAAATGAAATGACCAAAACCAAGAGAACATTGTATATGATAATAGCAATATTATATGATGAAGTGTGAATGATTCAGCCATTCACAACAATACAATGATCCAAGACAATCCCAAAAGACTCATGATGAAAAATACTTTCTGTAGAGAACAAATGAATATTGTCTGAATATAAGCTGAAACATCTATTTATCTATGTATCTATCTACCTTTCCTTCTTTTTTTATTCCTTCCTTCCTTTCTTCTTGCTACTCTAATCATATAATCATGGATTTATAGCTGAAGGGACTTCAAAGTTCTGCTCATTTCATTTTGTTTCAGTTGATGCAAGTTTTTCCAAATTTTTCTGAAATCATCCTGCTTTTCATTTCTTTGGGTTTCCCTCCCCGCACAATGTAGTGGGATTAATCCAGGGGTCCTCAAACTTTTTAAATAGGGGGCCGGTTCACTGTCCCTCAGACTGTTGGAGGGCCGGACTATAGTAAAAACAAAAACTTTGTTTTGTGGGCCTTTAAATAAAGAAACTCCATAGCCCTGGGTGAGGGGGATAATCATCCTCAGCTGCCGCATCTGGCCCACGGGTCATAGTTTGAGGACCCCTGGTAAGTGATTTGCCCCATATAACTAATAAATGTTAAGTATTTGAGTCCAGATTTGAACTCAGGTCTTCCTGACTCCAGAGCCAGTGATCTATCCACTGTGCCATCTAGTTCCCCTGGTCATTTCTTGTAGCACAATAATATCCCACAAAAATCATATATCATAACTTGTTCAGCCATTTCCAGTTGATGGGCACATTCTCAATTTCCAATTTTTAGCTACTATCAAAAATATTAAACTTACCTTTCACTGGAAGTTCAAAGAAGTATTCCTGAGTCTACATACTTCCAAAAGTGGTAGCCAGGAAGCACAGAAGATAGACCATTGTTCAAATCTGGCCTGAGACATTTACCAGCTGTTACCTGAGCAAACCACTCAACTTTAGGCTACCTTCATTTCCTCAATTATAAAATGAGGATGATAATAATACCTTCCTTCCAGAGTTGTTGTGAAGATGAGATAAAATTTGTAACTAGAATGCCTAGCATTCTAGATGCAGCTTAATAAATGCTCATTCTTCCTATTCCTTCACACTGTTAACCCAGCATTCATTCCTTAGTTGTCTAGGTTCTGTTTTATCATCTATTAATTCTTACAGCTTCTATGATGTTGGAAGAAGTCGTCCAAATGTACCTACAATGTCTTTCCTAATATTTTTTTCTAGGTTTCTAATTATTACCTCAGCACTTAGAGAGTATATTTTGCATTACAATCTTGCTTTAGGCCATCCAAAATTATTTCCGTGTTCTAGTATGTGTTTGGTTCTCAGTAATTGTGACATGCTATTTTTAATGTTTCTTCTACTTGTTTCATCCTGCAGGTCTGTCCTATTTAGCGCCTCTTAAAAAAAATAAGGGGAGAGGGGAGGTAGTAACACTAGAGAGTTTAAATCATTTAGCTATGGCAGGAATTTAAAAATACTCTTTAGAGAGTCTGGCAGAATTCAAAAGGAGCCCAGATTAATGGTAGGTAAGGAGACTTGATATCCAGAATACTGAATTCTATTCCTTGTTCTGATAGTGACAGCTAATAGAACATCCCTTAAAAGCCAGTTTCTCTCATTCTCTTAAAAAATTCATCTCCTTTTCATGTTTTCTGAAACCTAAATGAAAGTGACAGGCATGTTAGAGTGCCTACTGTAATGCTCTATGATTTTAAGTCCTTGAAAACAGAAATCTTCATCTGCCAAAAATATCAACTCATACCTTTCTTGTCTTGCAGATGAAGGACATTAATCCATTTATTCACTTAAGAAATATTTAGAGGGGGGCAGTACTCCTGAATCAGCAACAGTGCTGGAGATTCTGGACCTCTCATTCCAGAAACACCAAAGAAGACTTGGAAAGTCAGCAGAAAAGATCTCTGGAATGAGGATGGGAGCTCAGTATGCAATCCCAGCCCCAGCCCCGAACCCAGCTGGGGCCCCAATGTCAGTGAGGCAGGACCTCTGATTCAATAATAGTTCTGGAGGTTTCTGGACCTCTAGACCTGGAGACAGCAAGGAGATCCTGGAAGGTTAGTGAAGAGAGTCTGAACAATAGGATGGGAGGCCAGGAGGCAGCCCCAGCCCAGGCCATGACAGCCATCTCCAGCCCCAGTCCTGGCCCCAGAGCCAGCAAAGCTGGACTCCATTGCTTTAGCACACAAATGGTACAGCTATAGTGGGGCAGAGGCACTCCCAACAGTTCCAGGGCATAAAAGAGTGCTTCTGGTCAATTCCCAAGAAGTTACTCTGAAAATAGCTGCACAAAACCCCTGGATCTTGGGACAGTGCACCCTCCACCCTGGAAACAGAGCCCTACTTTAACAAAGAGTTAAAAGCTGAATAACAGGCAAAATGAGCAGACAACAGGAAACGTTGCTGACCATAGAAAATTACTATGGTGACAAGAAAGATCAAAACACACACTCAGAAGATGATGATAAAGTCAAAGCTCTTACATCCAAAGCCTCCAACAAAAATAAGAATCAGGGTCAGGCCATAGAAGAGCTCAAAAGGGATTTTGAAAACCAAGCAAGAGAGAGGAAAAATTAGGGAAAGAATTGAGAGTGAAGAAGAATGCCTTAAAAAAGCAAAAATGGACAAGTGGGAAAAGCTACAAAGGAGCTCACTGAGAAAAATAATTCCTTGAAAAATAGAATTGAATAAATGGAAGCTAATGACTATAAGAAATTAAGATACAATAAAGCAAAACCAAAACAGTGAAAAAATAAGATAACCGTAAACTATCTCATTGGAAAAACAGCTAACCTGGAAAATAGATCTAGGAGAGAGAATTTAAAAATCATTGGTCTACCTGAAAGTCATGATTTTTAAAAAGAGCCTGGACATCACCTTTTAAGAAATTATCAAGGAAAACTGTCCTGATATTTTAGAATCAGGGGGTAAAATAGAAATTGAAAGAATTCATCTGTGGATTCTTTCCTCCTGGAAGTGATCCCAAAATGAAAACTTCTAAGAATATTATAATCAAATTTCAGAACTCCCAGGTCAAGAAGAAAATATTGCAAGCAACCAGAAAGAAACAATTCAAGTATGATTAGGATAACACAAGATTTAGCAGTTTCTACATTAAAGGATAAGAAAAGGCTTGGAATATGATATTCTGGAGAAAATGAACTAGAATTAAAACCAAGAATCACTTACCCAGCAAAATTGATTATAATTCTTCAGAGAAAAAGATGTCATTCAATGAAATAGAGAATTTTCAAGCATTCATGATGAAAAGACCAGAGCTTAATAGAAAGTCTGATTTTCAGATACTGGACTCTGGAGAAGCATTAGGAGGTAATCAGGAAAGTAATATCATAAGGGACTTAAGGTTTATCTGAGGATGATACTTGTAACTCATTAGAACCTTCTCATTATTTTGGAAGTTAGAAATACCATGTATAGACAGAGGACACAGGTGTGATTTGAACAGGAAAGAGCAATATCTTTTTTTAAAATGATGAAATTAAGGGGTGAGAGAGGGATATATTAGGAGAAAGGGAAAAGGAGAAATGAAATGCTGTAAATTACTTGCCATAAAAAAGCGGCAAGAAAAAGCTTTTACAATGCAGGAGAAGAGGGGGAGAAAGGGTGAATGTGTACTTCAATTAGAATTGACTCAAATAACATACATACTCAATATGGGTATAGAAATCTATTTCTCCTGTAGGAAAATAGGAGGGGAATGGGATATAGGAAGGAGGAAAGGTGATAAAAGAGAGGGCAGTTGAGGAAGGGAGTGGCCAGTAGCAAAACACTTGAGGAGGAACAGGGTAAAAAGAAAGATTAAATGGGGAGAAATACAGTAAACAATAGCAACTATAAAAAGAATTTTAAAGCAAATCTCTCTGATAAAACCTCATTTCTCAAACAGAGAGGAACTAAGTCAAATTTATAAAAATAAATAAATAAACAAACAAGTGAATGAGTGGATAGATTAATAAATAAATGAATGAATGAATAAATAAATAATCAAATAAATAAGTCAATAAGAGCTGTGTCCTTACTATTAGGCATGAATAGCAAAAGAGCTGCCAAAAAAAATATATATAAAGATTTTTTTTTCTAGAAGGCACGTAAAAGATGAATCAGTATGATACTGTTATTTACCCTATTTTACAGATGAGGAAACTGAGGCAGACAGAGGTTAAGTGGCTTGTCTAAGGTCACATAATTTGTGTTTGATAATGAATTTAAACTTAGGCCTTCAAATTCAAGTTCCAGCACTTTATCTACTGTATTAGCTAGCTGCCTCTCCAAATATCTTCCTTTCTCTTGAGTCCTCAGAAAACTTAATCCATCAATCCTCAATAGCTTTCACTTCATTTCTCTCCTCTCTTTTGTGGCTAAACACCTTGAAAAGGCCATTCAAAGTTGGTATTTCCCATTTCTACATTCACTCTCTGAAATCTGGCTTCCAATTTCATCATTTAACTGAAACTGCTCTCTCTAAAGATTACCACTTATTTCTTAATAACTTAACTGAGAAAAGGTTTCTCAATTTCATACTAGTTGATCTCACTGAAACCCTTGACACTTTCAATCACACTCTTCTCCATGATGCAGATTCTCTTGCCTTCTGTCTCTCCTCTTATCTGTTTGACTTTCCATTCATTCTCCTTTCCTGGTTCTTCATCCAAGTTATACCCACTAGTATTGTCCCTTAAGACTCTTGTCTTAGACCCTCTTTTCTTCTCCCTCTCAATTACTACTTTGATTGTGATCTCATCAGCTTACATAGATACAATTATCACCTCTATAATATGTTGATGATCTCTCTAATACAATGATGATTCTCAGATCCACTTGCCCATCCTTAACCTCTCTCTTGACCTCTAGTTTCTAATATCTCCAACTGGCTTTTAGATTCTCTTGCAATTAGATGTCCAAAAGACACATTCCCTAAAACTCTTTCCCCCTCTTCCTAACTTTCCTATTTCTATCAAGAATGCCACTATTCTCTCTGTCACCCAAAACTCAAAAGCTAAGTGTAAGGCTCAATTGTTTTCTTTCACTCTCCTCCCTGCCCCTATCATATCCAATCAGTTGTCAGGCCCTATCATTTACAATCTTGTCATATCCAATCAATTGTCAAATGCTTTGTAACATCTGTCAAATAAGCCCCTTTCTCTCCTCTGACATTGTTGGTCTTTTTTTTTTTTTCATTGTTGGTCTTTAATATTCTTGGACTGCTGAAATAGACAACTGAATGGTCTAGCTGCCAAAAGTCTCTTCACAGTCCATTTCTCAACATCTTTCAGACTGATCTTCCTAAAACATAAGTTTGAACATATCATCCTTCTACTTAATAAACTTCAGTGACTCCTGATCATCTCCAGGAACAAATATAAAATCATCTATTTGGCATTTAAAAACTTTTCACAATTTAGCACCCTTCTATATTTCTAGGCTTTTTACACTTTACTTCCAAAATATAGTCTTTGATTCAATGACTCTTATCTTTTTGCTGTTATTTATACAAAAAACTCTATCTCTGCACTTTGGGCATTTTTTACTAACTGTCTTCCCATATCTGGAATATTCTCCATTCTCATTTCTGCCTCCTAACTTCCCTGGTTTCCGTCAAGTCTCAACTAAAATCTTATCTTCTACAGGAAAGTTTCCTTTTTTCATTTAATAGTGATGTCTTCCTATGTTCAATATTCCCTGTGGAATATTGTATACATATGTATAAATGCATAAACCATATACATATATACATAGTTTGTTTCCACATAATTGTTTGCACTGGCCTGTGAACTCCTTGAGAATAAAAAGGTTTTGTCTGTTTGGGTTTTTTGTTGTTGTTGTTGCTTTTCTTTGAATCTCCAAACCTCAGCACCATCCTCAGAGTGGGCACTTAATAGATCTTTGCTGGATGATAGATGTCAATAGCCAATCTAGTCCAACTATAAGTGTCAATAAGAAGACATTAAAGATTTTTGAGTAGAGGAGTAACATATTCAGAATGTTTTTAGAAATGTCAATTTAGAAGCTGTGTTGTAAGAAGACTGGGGAGGGAAGAAAGTACAAGCAGGAGACCATTCAAAACTAATCCTGGAGAGAAATGATAGTCCTAGACTAGTGGAAAGGGCATGTGAGTGGAGAGAAGAAAAGGGAAGTAAGAAATGTTATATCTAGATTTTGTTATGGGCCAGAACTTGAAACAAGGTGCTAAGTCACTGGAATTGATAAATCATGCTTATGTACTTAGTTAACACTTTTAGAGTTCACACCTTTAAGAGAATTCACATGTTAGTTCACACCTTTAGAAGAGTTCACACATTAGAGTTCACACCTTTAAAAGAGTTCACTCATTCATTCACACATTAGAGTTCACACCTTTAAGAGAATTCACAGTTTACACCTTTAAGAGAGTTCACACATTAGAGTTCACACATTAGTTCATACATTAGAGTTCACACCCTTTAAGAGAGTTCACACATTAGTTCACACATTAGAGTTCATACATTAGTTCATACATTAGAGTTCACACATTAGTTCATACATTAGAGTTCACATCTTTAAGAGAGTTCACACATTAGTTCACATATTAGAGTTCACCCTTTAGGGGCATATATAAGCTAGAAGTCTCAACTAGAATTGACTTTGGGAGATTCACAAGTCATAGAAGCCCACAAGCCCACTCTCTCAGAAGTAGAGTCAAATTCATTCCATCTTCCATCTTTGTGCTGGCTGGAGATTCGGAGGAAGAGAGGCTGGAGCTGGAAGAAGCAAAGGACTAGCAGCAAGAGTTCTCAGAACCAAGGAGAGAGATAGGCCTCTAAGAAAACTAACCGGGCTATTTTGAAGGAGATAATAAAGGATTTGGACTTTAATACCTGGCTGTATTTGGGGTTATTATACTGAACTGAAACTAAGGCTGCCTCCAGAAGCTCCCCAAGAAAACTGCTCCCAGTGAACTTTATATTTTAGAGAACAGAATATTATATTACCCGCAGGATGGTGGGTACCAGTCTAGTTACTGGGGAGGCAGTGGTGGATGCCTTGCCTTACTTCTATCAGGGTTACGGAGCTCCTGGTGTGCGGGAGGCTGCTGCTGCCTTGGTAGAGGAAGAAACACGTAGGTACTGGCCTACCAAGAACTATCTGAGCTACCTACTGGCCCCGGATTACTCAGCCTTTGAGACTGACATTATGAGAAATGAATTTGAAAGATTGGCTGCCCAACAACCAATTGAATTGCTTAACATGAAACGATATGAACTTCCACCTCCCTCTTCTGGGCAGAAGAATGATATCACTGCATAGCAGGAATGTGTGAACAATTCCAAGGCCCAATTGGAGCATCAGGCAGTTCACATTGAAAACCTTAAGTTGATGTCACAACATGGTTGCAATGCCTGGAAAGTATATAATGAATATCTAGTTCATATGATTGAACAAACCCAGAAGGAACTACAGAAATTAAGAAAACATATTCAGGATTTGAACTGGCAGAGGAAGAACATGCAACTCACTGCTGGATCTAAATTATGAGAAATGGAGTCAACTTGGGTCTCACTCATCAGTAAAAATTATGAGATTGAACGGACTATTGTACAGCTAGAAAATGAAATCTTCCAAATCAAGCAACAGCATGGAGAGGCAAAGAAAGAAAACATCCAACAGGATTTCTGAAAAATTGGAGTGTAGGGGAAGGGAGAGAAAGGGCATCTTAGAAATTATTAAGGCATCAGGAAGTTGAATGATTCTCAGATCATGGTAAGAACCTGTTAAGAGAGTGGTAATAACCTGAATAGCCTCTGAATGCTTTAAGAATATGATAGAAACTTAGAAACTGTACAGAATATGTGAATTAATAGTTCTTTGTATTATATTTAATTCTATTTGTATATTTCTTTGACAAAGAAATTTTTACCTTAAAAAAAGAATATTGCAAGACTTGATAAATATTAGATTTAAATGTCAAATGAAAACTAAGAATCATGATTACATATATAATTATGTTAATTAGTATGATGACATGATTATTATTCATTACAAATATTGATTTACCTGCCTTAAATCTCTTCACAGCCCATCCACCATCACCTGTAAGACTGATCTTCCTAAAACATAGGTCTGAACATGTCATTGCTCTATTTAATAAAGCAGGACATAGGACAAAAGGAACATTTGAAAGATAAATAGATTTGTGAGAAATATGATTACTGTTTGGAACATATTGAATTTGAGTTGTAAACAGGCTATCCAGGTAGAGATGTCTTAGTACATAGCTATTAATACAGCACCTAAGTTCATTTCTAATTAATCTGACGGTTGGAACTAGATATAGATTTGAGAGCCACCAGTAAAAAGGTGTTAGTTGAAGATGGAGTAAATGTTATCAAGGGGATAAAGAGACAAAGGTCAAGAATAGACCACTGAGGTTCTCACTAGCACTATATGTGCAGCTGAACAAAATGGGGAAATTGAGTATATTTGGGAGATTAGAACTCAAAGAGGGTAAACCACATTTAACTGGCTAAAAAAAAAGAAATCCTATCTTCCTATCTGTCAAAGTGATTCTTTGTATGGTGCTCTGTTTCTGACTTCACCAGGGGCCAATCATTGACCGCAAAGCCCTCAGGATAGAAGCAAGGAGAATAGAGATTAAAATAATGCTGCTTTATTTCTAAATCTAATCCAGCCTTCTAGAAGAGCCTACAGGGGGGTTAAACAGTTGGCATTTACAGAGGGATATAAATTCCATGATCTACCAAAAAAAAAATTTCTCCTGAATTCCCTCTTCTTACAGTCCTCTTCAGTTAACTAATTAGTAAGAAGAAATAATGTCTTAGTAGCTATTTTTTTTTCCATTTTAGGCTTATTTTCCAGTTTTACTAGCTATGGTTTATTGCTGTTCAGTACACAGGGCCCAAGGCATTGGACAGAGCTGGTTTTTTTTCCAATAAATTATTCTTTATGGCTCAAATCTGAACTATTAAAGAAATAAATTCATAATAACTAGGTTGACAAAATCTGCAGCTGAACAGTGCAATAGTAATCATCTGTATCTGCATTGCAGGATCCTCTTAGCTTGGGAGAACAAGTTCCCAGATATACGTGACTGAAAACCTGTGGCATTGAAAATGCCATTGACCTTATAACTCAGGAGAGATTCTGAGTGGGAATGCCCAAGGCAAAATTTTGTTTTAACACTCCCACCCCACCCACATCTCCTCAATCAATGTCACTCTCCTTTTTCTTTCACTTTCTCTCCTTCCCTAAATCAGCAAAAACAACCCATTCCTGCTCAGCATTACTAGGAATTTAATTGATGATTAAAATATTATGTGACAAAGACAATTTCAACCACAAACCCTCCCCTCAAAGAGGGATTTGAACTCTTATAGACAACATGTTTTAGGACTCCAAAGAGTGAAACTAGAATGATAAAAATGGCAGATGGTGAGATTAAAATTCTAGGATTCCCTTTGTGCTTTCCCCTAGGATCATACCAGCCTTCTGTGCCTACTCAAAAAGTCAGCCCTGGTGTCACTGCAAATCCTTAATAAGTTCTTAATAGTTGTCTATTACTTCCTAATGTTAAGGACTAGAGGTTATCTCTTTAGAAGAATGGGAACACTTTAGATGCCTGAAAAAGTCACTGACCTTGTGGACAGAACACCGGACTTAATCAAAAGATCTGAGTTTGAATTCTACCTCAAGTCTTTATAAACTCTATAACAATGAGTAAATCACTTCACTTTAGGTTCTTCATCTGTAAAATGGGGATGATAACAGGATCTACTTTAGAGGATTGTATCAAGGATATATGATATTATATGTAAAGCCCTATATCATTATATAAATCACTATTGAAATGTTAGCTATGAAACCATTAATTTACCCTTGGGGCAGCTAAGTGTGGCAAGCACTGGACTTGGAATCAAGTAGACTCACCATCCTGAGTTCAAATCTGGCCTCAGGCATTTACTAACAGGCAAATCACTTGACCCTGTTTGCCTCAGTTTCCTCATCTGTAAAATAAGCTGGAGAAAGAAACGACCAAAAAAATCACTTCCAAATGGGATTGCAAAGAAGCAGACACTACTAAACAGCAACATAAACACATATATACATATTCTCCGATGAAAATATTATTCTAGCCTTCCCATAGCTCAAGCCAGATTGCACTAGCAAACTCCCAGAACCCACTTTGCCATAAAAATATTGACACATTATCTATTTCCTGAATGTATTACAGAGATAACTAACTGAATTTACCAGAGAGCAACAGAAAATTTATACATGAAGAGTTAGAAATTTAGTCTCCTGGATATTGGTATGGGCTACATTAGCATAATGAGTTGGAGACCACTTGCTGCTTTTCCTCACATACAGACTGACTTGTAATCTGTACTCTACCTCAGCAGAATACCAACTGACCAGCTTCAAAATTATCTACAATCTCCTGCTTCTAGGAGACCAAATTAAATACTTTGCAATGATAAATGCCACCTTCTCCAGAGGCTGAAAAATTTTCCCAGATACTTTCACTAATTATCAACATTCCTCATGACTGTATAATATTCTTTGACTTTTCAGCATAGTATCAGAGTGTGATAATTTGCTGCTGACTCATGACCCTTAATGTTAAACACTTTCAGCAGAAAAAGAATGTCAGAGACTTTGAAACTTTCCAAAAATGCCAATTTTCAAGATGTTTAATAGAGGTTTTAAACTTCTATTAAAACTCTAAAAGAATCTTAAGCATTAATAGCTTAAAATCAAAATAAGATTTTTGTTGCTGCTGTTGAAGTTTCCAACTGTTCTTGAGCCCCTTTGGGATTTTCTTGGCAAAGACATGGGAATAGTTTGCCATTTTCTTCTACGAGTCATTTTACAGATGAGGAAACTAAGATTAACAGGGTTAAGTGTCTTGCTCAGAGACACACAGTAAGCATTTGAAGTCAGATTTGAACTCACAAAGATGAGCCTTCCTGTTTCCAAGCTCAGCACCCTATCCATTGTGCCACCTAGCTGCCCAATAAGACTTTTAAAACAACTGTACATCTCACACATTAAGAGACAGTGTTCCAAAAAGGATTATCATATTTTCTAAATGTTTCTTGGCTTATTGAACTCTGACCTCAATTCACATTTTAATTCTTTATGGGCTTTGGGAAAGCCATTAGAGTTTATTGAATTGGGAGTGATGGGTGAGGTGAAATATGTGATATGATCAGATTTGCACTTAAACATCAAATCGACAGGTGAGTCAAATTGGAGAGGGGAAAAAATTTGAAGTTAGTAGATAAACCAAAAGACTATTGGAATAATTTAAGTGTGAGATGAGGAAGACCTGCCCCTTACATACAGTAGGATGCTTTCAGTTTCTCTGGGGAGGGAGGGATGGGAAAGGATCTTATAACAAGAAATGTTCCCAATGTAGAAATGGGAGGACTTGACAACTGATTAGATATGGGATGGAGAGGAGTAGCACCTAAGTTGTGAGCCAGGAGAGTAGGAAAATGGTGGTACCTTGAACAATAAATAATAGGGAAGTTACCAAAAAAAAAAAAAAAAAAGATTTGGAGAGAAAGAAATAATGATTTCTATTTGAGACATATTGAGTTTAAGATGTCTCCTGGACATTCAGTACAAGATGTCCAAAAGGTAATTGAAGATAAGGGACTGAATTTAGGGCAAGTTAATAGGCATGATTTGGAAGAAGAACCAGCAAAAAAGTGTTCAGACAAATAAGGAATGAGCCAGCATAGAAAAATGTCATGAAAACCTAGAGAAAAGAGAATGCCAAAAGAAGAGAATAATCAACAGTGTCAGAAGCTGCAAAGAGGGTAAGATGAATGGGAACTGAGAAAAAAATAAGATTTGGCAAACAAGAGATCATTGGTTACTTTGGAAACAGAAGTTTCACTTGAATGAGAAAAAAAAAAAACAGACTACACAGAGTAAAGAAGGGAGAGAGAGGGAAGGGATACAGGCAAGGATAGACAGCCTTCCTTAAGAAAAAAGAGGAGGTATAGGATGATAAGAAGCAAAGCCGAGATGATCGAATAAGGACAGTAATGCAGTCAGACTCTCCCAATATTCCCAAACAGCTTTAAAATAATGTCTCAAACTCAGTTTTGAAATGACAAAGAAAAGAGAAGATCTGTTTGAGACTTTTCATTTCCCTAGCCTAAGAAAATTTAGGAGTTTAGCAGGAGAAGTCTGTGACTCTGTTGTGATGGTAGCTTGGAGCACACATAATGGCAGCAGGAGTTGTGAACTTTGGAAGCAAGCGCAAAAGCAGCAGCAGCTTCAGAAGTTCTCAATACAGAAATAGTAAGGGGATCTGACAACTAGTCAGAAAGATCTACAGAGGGTCCTATGCTGGCAATGGATATAGCTGGCTCTTATTGATACTTCTATTCCTCAATTCCTAGAATCTCAATTTTAGGAAAAGAAATGAGAGTGATACAAGAAAGTTATGAAAAGAAAATTAACATATCCAGAAAAAGAACTGGTGGAGCCTGAATGCAAATTTAAAATCTTTTTTTCTTTATTTTTCTTGAAGTTGGTTTTTTTTTGGGGGGGGGGGAGGAAGGGCATTATGTTTTCTTTCACAGTATGACTTTCT
Organism: Antechinus flavipes; assembly: GCF_016432865.1. Lineage (NCBI taxonomy): Eukaryota > Metazoa > Chordata > Mammalia > Dasyuromorphia > Dasyuridae > Antechinus > Antechinus flavipes. The sequence continues at coordinate 507,797,572 of NC_067398.1, forward strand.
TGGGGAAAAAAAGTAAATTAAAACAATTCTGAGGTTTCACCTCACACTCTTGGAAACTGATAAGGATGACAATACAGAAGTCATTGTTGGGAAGGGTTCTTGAAGATAGACACACTATCATTCTCTTGGTGAACCTATGTTATATACACATTTGGAATTATGTAAGCAAAGTGGCTAGCTAAATTGTCTCTACTTTAAAGTTAATGGGTTTCTCTCTGGGCTTATAATCCAAGATAACATAAAATAGATACAAGGGTCTAATATATGTCAAAATATGTCTTCATGGTGGTAAAATATATATACAAACCAAATATATCCATCAATTTGGAAATGACTGGAAAAATGTGGCAATACTATTATCCAATTAGATATAACTAGGAGGAATCAAAAGAAATGTGGAAAGTTTTGTGTGAACTGAGGAAGTGAAGTAATCAGAACCAAAAATAAATAAACAATGACTATTCATATGTAAATGAAAGGATCATTAAATAGAAAGTAAACTCTGAGTGAATGAATGAACAAATGCAAATGCATTTATTCATCACTTTCTTTATTAAATACTAAGTGCTAAAAATACAAATATTAAAGTAAGGAGTTTCCATTGCAATAGGGAAAACAGCATAAATAAGGAATAATGGCCAAGAATGGATATTTTGGTCTAAGAAAGCACGGGGGTTACTATTTATAAACAGTGATGGTAAGAAACAAGCAGTTGATTTCAAAAACAATGGCAGATCTAATTTGATTACAGTTCCTAGAACAAGAGATAGATGGATGGGAGGGAGCAGAGGAAAGAATGCTAATTGTACCGCAGCAGGACAAAAAAAAATTAGCAAACTTGGTAAAGAAGTATAGTCTTAAGCAGTTCAGAATATAGGTGGTTTAGATCCTCCCCAGGATGATCTCTGGAGGTCCCATTTGTGGTAATACCCTCAGGAAAGAAATGGTAGCCAAAATAAAGAAATATGGTCCCAAAGAGTTCAGAGCTGAATAACTGGAAAAACACCAAAGGTCCCCAGAACAGAATAAAGCATCCTTTGTCCTTCACAGCAAAAAGGTGGGGAACTTCTAGGACAGACTTGTACGAATAATATCAGCTTCAATCACAGAATCAAGCATTTCTTTTTAATTGTTATTTTTCATTTTGAAGAAGAACTCGGTATAGGAAGGAACTATTTGGTTTTTTCCCAGAACTTACTTATATAAAGTCAAAATGCCTCAATAAAAGATGTTCTGCTTGTTTGTCTGGAGAAGGCAACAAGGAGACAGTACAAAAAGAAAGCATTAGAATAAGAATTAAAAGACCTAGGTTCAAGGCTTGCTCAGATATTTGAAGCCTCAGTTTACTGACTTGTACAATGAGGGTGCTGGCTACATTGATCTTTGAAGTTGCACTGAACCCTAATATTGTGATCCTATGAAGAATCCTGACATGCTGCATATGCAATTTGGAGAAATATGCATTGGAGATATTTCGCTATAGGAAACCAGCTACTCTTTACTTGATCTTCTTCCTTGTTTTACATCTTTGCCCCTCCTTAGCTAATTTAACTTCTAATGTAAAAGCAGATGACAAGAAAAATGTCATGAACCTACTTGCTCCTAAAATCAGTATTGAAAAAAAAGGATTGGTGTCCCCATTTTGCAGTAGCCTCTCCATCCCTACTGCCTAAAAGCACTTTCACATATATCAAAGGAAACAGGTATTATTTTTTTCCCTTCCAAGGTAGACAGAATGACATAGTGTAAAAAGCAATGGTTTTGCAGTTAGTGAATTTGACAGCTTTTCTACTTATATAACCCTGAGCAAATCACTTCATCTCTCTCGATTTATTTTCTCATCTATATAATGAGGGATTGAACAAGATAATGTCTGAGGTCCATTCCAGCTCAGCTCAAAATCCTATTATCTATTTTATTCTTTAAGTATAGTTATTTTTAAACATTCTTTTAAAAAAATTAGTTTTAAATTCCCTCCCTTTCCCTCATTCACTGATTGAAAAGGTAGAGCAATTATAGACACTATTTTATTAATTTCTAAAATTAATTTTGATTAGTTTTTTTAAAAATTAAAGGTCTCAGTACAATCAGTCTTAGAACCTTGGTTAGAATCCAAATGTCTTAAGACTCAAAGCTTACAGCTTTCCTTTTGAAGGCTACAATTTCTCTAGACGTTTTTTATTTAATGAACATCTTTTGATATGGCAAATGTGCAGATTTCTGTGGAATATTTTTATTTGGGTTTTTTTCTTGGTTCTTCGTTCTGAAATTCTCCCTTTGACTGAGATGTATGTAACAGACTCCATGAGTCTATAACAGTATGTATGTAACTGTATATATGTAATAGGCTCCATGAGTCTGTAACAGTATGTAACAGACTTTCCATGAGATTTTTGAAAAAACAAATAGGTCTAGAGAGGCTAAATAATTTCTGGTCAAGGTTACATGACTGCTCTGAGGCACAACTGGGATATCTGTCCTTGTGACTAATCATCATCAAAAGCATTCATTAAATCTCTTGGGTGCACAGCTCCATGATGGAGACCTATACAAATGGGCAGCTTTGTGTGATGACTGAATCCAGTGAATGGCAAAAGCCACTTCCCCAAAAAGCAAAGGGAAAAGCAAAAGACAAAGGAGAAAGGTTAAGAATAAAGGACACTATTAAAACCACTGTCCATATTTGTGTCCCAGTTTACCAGATTCATTTTTAATCAACTAATATGGATATTCCAAAAGAAGGTAAAATTGTCTTTGAGGAATAATTTTTCTTCTGCATAGAAAGATTTTTTTTTAAAACAAAAATTTTTTTTATTAAATTTAGACCATAAGATATATCCTGCTTAAGCCTTAGCTTCCATGGCCATATGTTTCAGTGCTGAAATAAGCCTTATTGATCATGTAAGCTAAACCTCTTATTTTACAGATGAAGAAATTAAACCCAGAAAGATCAAAGGATCATAGACCTAGAGTCATAAGCAGGGATGTCCTAATAGATGTTTAACATTCAACTCTCCTCAGATTGGGGGAGAGGGAGGGCCAGTGGGGAATGTATATACCACATATTTATAAATTTAATCTGCATTATTAATTCTCTCTGTGTCTTTCTTAAATTTGGACAATCACACACACACACACACACACACACACACAAATAAACAAAGTCCAGATTTGTAATTTTTGCTGATTTCTGAGGTATAAAAGCTCACACTGAAAATGTAACAATTAGATCTCATGAACTAGTACAAGCTGATTCTAGCACATGCTGGACAGGAAGGGATCTAGGCCCTTCATCTAGTCCAAATATATCATTTAACAGATGAGGAAATTGAAGCCTAGAAGGGTGAATTGTTAAGCCTGTGTCAAATAAGTAGCAAATAAAAAGGTCCATGAATGATAGGAAGAGCCTTGAATTAGTAATGAAATAGTCTGGTTAAGCATATAGTTACTAGGAAGGCAATTACAATCATCTCCTAATGAAGCACCCTCCTGTTCACATTTCCTCTTCTGTTTCTGCTGACCTTCAGCAGTGTCTCCAGGGGAGCTCCAGACTGACTTCAGCAATTATCTGAGAAGATGGAAAAGCTGCTTCCAAGTGGGATGCTCATAATAGATCCTTTGTTGCAGATACACAGTTATAACAACAACAATAACCAAGAAACAATTTTTTTAAGTTATTGGATTTCTGGGATCTATTTTCAGCATCTCTAGTGGAATTGTTCTAATGAGAAAATGGACTCCCTGTACTTTGAAGCTCTCCTGCTAATTTGAAGTTAGTCATGATGAAATCCATCCTGGTTCTCTTATAATCACTTCAGAGTATGCCCTATGTTTAAGTAATTCCTGATGAGAAAAAAAGAAGTTGAACTTTTCCCCCCAGATCTGGAAATAAAATGAAGTAAGATTACCTCTTTTGAGTATTTGGAGTTTGGGATTTGGATTTGAACTTGAAATCAGAAAGTCTGTACTCATAGGTCAGAGGATTTAACTGGAATTGACCTTGTTGATCACTTCCAGTATGCATTGATTAAGGGAAAGGACACTAGACTTGGAGTTTAAAGACCTGAGTTCAAATTCCAGATCTGTTATTTACTACTCATCTTTACCTATTTCTCATTTACCAGACAAGGAAACTGAAGCTTAATGTCACCCAGCCAGTAAGTGGAGGATCCAGAACTTCTGGATCCCAGCCTAGCACTTTGGCATAAACCTGCCACTTGACTTAGATACTTGTATGCACCAAGAATCTCATCAAAGTATGTATTTTGCCCATTAATGCAAACAGAAATCTCTCTCTCTGTTTTTCCATTCTGTGGAACTCTTCTCTGTGTCCATATATCCTCCATTAGAGAAGCAAGTTAGCCTGCTAGAAGTCTTCATCTGTTTCTTTTAAAGTTCCAAATTTCAAAAAAATAAAATAAAATAAAATTCCAAACTTTAGTGAAACACTCAGCTTAACTTTTTCCTTGACTGGCCCACCCCCTTTTCTCCTCATACAAGTCCTTGAAGATATTTTTAATACTATTCCTTACAATTGTTAAGAGGTTAGATTAAAATTCTGCCGGTGACATTTAATAGCTAAGTGATTATGGGTAGGTCATTTAACCTCACTGTGTCTCAGTTCCCTCAATAGTAAGATGGAAATAACACTAACAGTATCTACCTGACAGGATTGTTGTGAGGATCATATGAGACAGTGTATGTAAGGGAAGTGAGTAAGTGCCATTTAAATGCCAATTACTATGAAAATGATCATTGATAAAAGACTTCTACCTATTTCAATTTTCTATGCATTTTAATATTGTCTTTCAGTCCAACTATGGTCCAAGATAATAGTGATTTTCTATGATTCACAGTCATATGGCATCATTGGGAGGATAATGGAGTTGAAGGGCGAACTTTGGGAACACTGAGCATGCTCAGTTTAATTGAAATCACTCAGGTTTCCCAGCTGTGATTCAGCCCCATCTCTCCTTCTTACTAAATTCTAGGCCGAATTCACTGTCCATTTGCAGCATTTCTCTACCTGCTAACCAAAAAGAAAACCCAGCCTTCTGCTGATCTTACGTTCAAACAAGGAGGCCTTTCAGTAACCATATATACTTAAAGTATCGTCAAGCTAAACATTAGAGTCCTCATTTCAGCTAATCAGTATCATTTTCTTAGGGTTAAAGCTCAGCTGCGTGATACAGTAAATGTATCTCTGAGCTTGGAATCAGGAAAACCAAAGTTCAGATCCAGCCTCAGACACTTACTAACTGTGTGATGCTGGGCAAGTCACTTAACCCTATTTCTTTAGTCTTTTTTGGCTGCAAAAAGAGCTGGCAAAGGAAAAGTCAAACCAGTCCAGTATATCTGCCAAGAAAACCCCAAATAGGGTTAAATGTGGTTTAAAATTGGGTAGTTATTTGGGTCTCAACCAGATTTAGGTGGAATTCTTTTCTCCATTACAAATCAAACTCACTTTCAATTTGTGGATTATCCCAATTTATTTGTAAGGAATGTGGGGAGGGAATGTATATTTGAGTAGAAAATTTTCAGGAATGATATATACAAAGTATAAGCATGAATAAAAATTGTGTATTTGAACAAGGGAGAAAAATAATTAAATTCAAATCAACAAAAAATTATAAAGTACCTATTATGTGCATGGCATCATATTAGACACTAGGGAAAGGGTAATTTCATTTGGATAAAAAACATAACAGTTACAGCTCTATTCACACTCTAAAGAATACAAAAATTATGAAAAGCCAGGAATTACTCTTTGGTTTGAATTAGCAACACCACTACAACCTGAGGGCAATTAGATTTAACATTTGGACTTTCATGCTCTGGTTCAGGCAAGTGACAATCAGCAAACTCCAGGTTTCAGAAGAAGCCTTACTTCTAATTGGGGAGTGCTTTAAGGAGCTAGTGTGCATATGGAAACAGAAGACACTGATGGACCCAGAAATTGATTCTGCAGGACAGTTGCTACTTTCATCTTTACTGAACTGCAGATCTCTGGAATCAGGCTGCTTGTCAGCTGTGAGCAGGAGAGTGGGAAGTTTTCATTGGCTTAATTAGATATGTCCCCCGTTTTAAAAAGAGACAAAAAGAAAGATGAGTTCAGGAACATCAAGCTACTCTTCAGTGGTTATACAACACAGCTTAAAGAGAAGTCCATCAGGTAAGAATCAAATACAGTTTATTTCAAAGTTGGCTCCACAGAGGAGGGTTCTGGGAAGATGGTGGAGTACGTTGGTTAATTTCCCCCAAATAGAACAAATCTGTGCCTCAGGGTGAACACAGACTGGTAAAACAAACAAACAAAAAAAATCCTAAAGAACACAGCAGGGGTCTTCCTGATAAAACCTGAGAAGATCTAAACAAAGATCCCAGACTGAAGATTAAGCAGTTTGAAGTGCAAACACCTCAGGCTAGCTCCTCAGAAAGAACAAATGAGGACCCCTAGGGCGAGCTGAAGCCTCAGCAAAAACCACAGAGATTTTCACTTTTTGTACTGTTTGTCAAGTCGGGGTTTGAGTCCTGAAGATCAGGGAATCCTGAAGATTGGGAACACCAGACCCAGCTGCCCTGCTGAGACGGTCCTGAGTGAAAAGGATCCAGCATATAGGTAAGTGCCAAATCAGCTGATAAGGGATGCTGCTGACTGTGGGCACCTGCTGGAGGGTGGTGCTCTTGGTTTGGGGTTCCTGGTCAGAGGGGAGAGCTGAAGAGAAGCTTGAAGTACCATCCTCCCACCCCTCAATTAGAAGTGCTTACACAAATACCTCTTATTTTTTTTTAAAAAATGAACTGGCAAAGAAGAAAGAACCCCATCATTGCAACATATTATGGAAACAAGGAAGACAGATTCATCTTCAAAGGACACTTTAGTAAATTTTTTTTAAAAAATTAAAACATTCCTAGCCCAAAAAGTAATGTGAAACTGTTCTCTGATCAGAGAGAATTTATAGAACTCAAAAAAAAAAGTTTAAAAATCAAATGAGAGACATTGAGGAAAAACTAAAAAGAAAAATAAAAATTATCCAAGAAAAACAAGAAGCTTATGAAAAAAAAGTTAACCAAATATGTAGTCATTCATTAATTAATCTCCTTAATAGGTTTTCCTTCCTCTTTTGTTTCCAATTAAGTTCAGAATAGAACCAGGAATCTCAGCTCTGAAGTTTTCTCATTTTCTCACGCAGCTTACAGGTCAAAGATCCCACAATAACAAGCCTTAATCATCTATGTGTATAAAAACTGATCTCTCTGTCAATAAGCAGTTTTGTCAGACACTGTGCTAGGCAATAGGGATAGCAATACAAAAAAATGAAAATGCCCTAGTCTCAAAAAGCTTACAGTGAAAAGCATTTTCCTCAATACAACTCTGTGAGGTAGATGGCACAGAGTTGCCTAGGAATCCATGAACTCACAGATTGTGGCTGGATGGGGGGAAGGGCACTCTACCCTTGGGTCTCCAAATCTCTCCACACCTAAGAGAGTTGACCCTGCACGTCAAAACCAGTTAACTGAGGAAGACTGAGGAAGAGGATCACTTCTTTGATATATCCATGGAGATCTAGCACTGCAGATATTTTACCATATAGAAAATGACTGAGACTTACGGCCTCTGTCTCTTTCTTCTTCTTTCATCTCCCTCCCTCTTCTTCTTTTTCTTTTATTGTTCTCTCTTCTCTCTCAAATAGCTTCTAATGAGGCTAGCAAAGCTCCATAAAGTCAACCAATGCCATATTCTTAACGAAATTGTAAAAAAAAAATCATATGTGAATTGATTGATACACCACAATACTCTGAAGCCATCATTACATCAATCATTTCTCTGTCTTCAAAAAGGACCTCTCATTATATTCATCTGAGGGCTAGTTCTCTCATAAATCTTCCTAAAACTAAGAAACTATGTTTCCTCACAAGATGATTTCATCCTTTCCCCTTATACAGATAGTTTCTTTCTGTCCCCTTTTCATCAATCAGATTGTTCACATATGAAAAAGGCAGTATCTTACATATACTCTAAAGACTTTTAGAATGGTGTTTTGCCTGGGATAGTTTTACAGCAATAAGCTACTGTCATGTGAAGCCATGTTTATTCTTTGTTAGTGCCATGAGGATTACTTATGTATTATTGTTTCTATTTTATAGCTGAAAAACTTGAGACTCAGAAACTTATCTATCAAGGTCATGCAGCAAGTAAAAAGCCAAGCCATAATTCATACTTGAGTGATCTGACTCCAAGGTTAATAGTGCTCTTTCCTCCATATCACCCACTCTTTCTTACAATTCCTACAGTATCACTCGCTAGCTACATGTAGCCTTCTCTAATTGCAAACAATTGTTCTAGTAGGAGGAAATACTCTATTGAGTGCTAAGCTTGCAAACTAAATATAGAAAATATTGAATTCCATCTAGTTATCAGAGTCAGGGTTGGAAGCTCTGTCTTTGATTTAGAACAGTTGAGTAGAACAGTGTGAGAATTTCAGAAGGCTATGTGGAGATATCCAAAATCTCCTTGCGGTAGGAACTCTTTCAGTGTTAATTATCTTTATTATGATTGCTTCCCTATCCTACAATCTCTCGGTGAATCTCTCTGGATATACTTAATTGACTATTCACAGGGGAATTCCATTCTTCACCATTACTAGATTTCCCAGACCCCAGAGTCACATAGCTGGTAAGTGGCAGAACAGTTTCAATAACTTCTAACATTAAGGAAAATGTGAACTTTGTTTAATGAAATCCCTTGGCTCCTACTGAAGAAATTTCAGATATCAGCAAAGTGGTGAAAAACTGGGGCAGAGGAGACAAAGCCAATATAATAGAGTAGTAGGAAGTACAGTAAGCTCTCTTCTTCCCTCACAAAAACAAAAAAGTAAAATAATTATTCCTAACAGATTTATAATTTATTAATATATAAAGAAGATAGACTTTATTCTAAAATGGAGAAATAATACTTTTTGAACCCTATTATCATTAAAGGTCATGGAAGGAATATAATTAGATAGAGAGCATGAGAATGGTTCTATTATGTCTTAAAATCTTTTTTTTTAAAAAGCAGAAGATAGGGAAAGAGGAATATATTATGGTTAGGAGTTTTTATTGAAAAAAATAAAATCTAATTTAAAAACTAAACTGGGACAAGGGAACCTCTTGAAATCATTTTTATTTTATTTTATTTTTTTACTGAGGCATTTGGGGTTAAGTGACTTGCCCAGGGTCACACAGCTAGGACGTGTTAAGTGTCTGAGATCAGATTAGAACTCAGGTCCTCCTGACTTCAGAGCTGGTACTCTATCTACTGCACCACTGCACCCCACCTCTTGAAATCATATTACTCAAAAAGTGACTTTGGAAAGCTGAGTGACACAAGAAATAGAACAGCAAACCTTGAGTCCGAACAAACCTGATTTTAAATTTCACTTCAAATACTAGCTGTGGGAATCTGGGTGGATCTCTTAACTTCTTGTTTGTCTCAGTTCCCTCATTTATAAAATAAGAGTAACAGTACTGACCTCCCAGGGTTAGTGTGAAGATCAAATGAGATAATAATTATAAAGTGCTCAGTACTGGCACATAGGTAGCATTTATATACAGTTTACTATTATCATTATCATTATTATGGAAAAGGCAAAATAATTTAGCCTCTAGTGGGGAGAAAGCATGAAAGGGATGGGAGAAGATAATCAGTCCCAAAAAGAAAATAATTAACCTTAGGATAAAATAAGCCAGGAGTTGGGATTTCTAGGCACATAAAATCATGTCACCTCTCATCAAGCTTTTTCTAGGAACTAAGATGTTCTCTGTCCTAATATTGGTCTTGGAAATTCCTTTCCCTTTCTCATGTTTTCCCTTTTCTGTTCAAACACAGGTATGGTTATGGCACAGGTCTGACCTCTTTGTCTAACTTCTACTCTTTCATCTGAGTCAACTCCAAAATGAATTTACTGTCTTAACATTACCAATAGTTAATAATATATTTTTATACCCTCACCTCTTTTTTTTACATTCCAAAATTCATCCCTATACTTTATTATTTCTGCCTCCAGTGATGAATTTGATGACAGCCAAGTGCATTGTTGAGACACATTCTCCTCCCTAATAGACATGTTGCTGGGTATTTTCAGTTTCAGTGTATTTCACTAAACCATCAGTGTAATCTCCCCTCCCTCAATTTGCCTCCATATTCTGCCAGCATCTTGTCAACATACCATTAGAGTGACAAAGGCTAACAGTCTGGGATTTGTTAAATAAGCTGTTTCTCCTCCTCAATTCCCCAAGAGACACATTCCCAGAGTTACTTTTTCTGCCTTATTTCTCCATTGATTATAGTCATATATAATAATATTTCTTGGTGTGCTTTAACTTTCTTTTATTTAGCTAAGACTAACAGAGCAAAGGTACTCAGAAATAGAAACAACTGTGTGCTGGTTTCTCCAAAGCTACCATATCGTTTTCCCTGTACCTCATGTAGACTCTGTGGTACCCAGCACCCACTCCATAGCATTTGGTAAGTCATTGAGTCACCTGTTTTATTTAAAGCAGTATAGCTATTAATACTCCAACCCACTTTCCCAACTTAGCATCCTTTTTCCCCCAGAGCCCAATCACAGTGATGGGTTTAGATACTTGCCTGTAGATAAGGAATTTCCCCTTGATCTGAAACCCTCAAGGTGAGGATTGTTTTTATTTATTTTGCTTATGGCCTACTAGGCCTTCCAGAACTGCCTAAATCGTGCTTTTCTTAGGGAGAATTTTCAATTGTAGTATAGAATTTTCTTTGACCTTTGAGCTCTACTGAACATTGCCTATTGCCCAAGAATGTGGGTTGGAGAAAGAGGAAAGCTTGCCATTGAAGCAATGAATATAACACTTTTTCAAATGTTAGAGAATTGTATGAATGCTAGCTATTATTATTTTAATTAATTATCTTTTTAAAGAATGTTACCTTCTTCCTTTTCTCTGAATTCTATATCAGTATAGTCCACATTGAGGAAAAAGAAACCTGCGTAAGCCTGCTATTGTCCCCTAAACATGGGTTTGCATATAACTTTAAAACACAAATTCCCTAGAACTGACCTTTCCACACTGCTCGTTTTGACCACACTGCTGTATGGTCTTTCAGATCTACTGTACATCAACCTCTGCAAGGCAAGCTGTGGAAACTTCCAAGATCAGCTACTGAATTGAGGGAATCAGAAGATCAGAGAGGCAGAACTAAAAAGAACCACAGAAACCACTTAAATCAATTCACTCATTTTATGGAGGAGGAAATTGTAGCCCATATCACAAAAATAATAAGAGTCAAGAGTGGAATATGAACCCAAGTCTTCCAACTCCTTCTCTTTTTACTGGATCATATCACTTACCCCACCTCCACAGCCACCATTTCTTCCATCCACCTGATTTCTACCTTACTCCTAACTTCAAAAAACTACATTTACCATGTCAAGAAATGGTGAAAAGTATGTCAAGAGTTGGTGAAAAGTACCATCAACCTTTGGGATTTCCCTGATCACAAAATCCAGATTTTTCTCTTGGCTAAAAATTGTTTTAAAATGCAAGGCATACCTTTAGTTTTAAATAACAACAACAATAATAATAATATTTAAATCTAAAATTTTTCTTAAATTCCCAATAATAGTTACAAAGTTTGCTTTATGCTATGTAGCTTTTTCATCCTTGTTCAATTTGGGAAAGAGTTTTTCTGATATGTGATGTGCAGTGCTCTAACTGTACCTTTGTATCTTTCTCTGATACTCATTTTTCAGATTTTTCACTTAATTATCTCTATAACCTTGAGCAAGTCACTCAGCTCCTGTTTGTTTCAGTTTCCACATGGGTAAGAAGAAGATTATATGAATGCCAACTTTCCAGGACTGTTGTGAAGATCAAGTGAGATAATAAATGTAAAGTATAACCTAAGTCACACAATTTCATGGGGCATCACTTTTCTCATCTGGGTTATCATGAAGAAAGCAATGTACAAACTTTTAAATACAAATAGAAGACTTCCGGTTAAGATGGCGGAGAGGAGGCTCACAGCTGCATAAGCTCCATGCTTTCTCTCACTATCCATTTCATTACAAGCCTCTGAATCAATGCTTGACTGAAAAAAACCCACAAATAGTTACCAAGAGAAGCCATCCTTGAGATCCGCCTAGAAAGGTCTGTCTTTACTGGAGGGCTGGGACGGTTTTAGATCGGGCGCAGGCGGCGGGCAGCGGCAGTGAGAGCACGGGAGCAGAGCTGAGAGGGGGTGGGGAGTGATCGTAGCCGTCTCTGCGGGGAGAGCTTCGCTACAGGTTTGGATACTTTGCTCCGGCAGCAAGTCAACAGCCCAGCAGAGAAGCTAAAAACACCGGGGCTGAAGAATACAACCGCAAACAGCTGGAGTCTCTCAGGACCTGGCCGCCCCCCCCTTCCCCCCCTCAGTGACTCAGCACGCTTTGGGATCTCAGAGCGCAGGCGCAGCACAGTCCTGCTAGTGCCTCACTGCTGCCCCCTGCAGTCTGTAGAGGAAGCTCGATAACACACCCAGCCCCCCCCCCCCCCAAAGAAAGACTCCAGTTTTTTCTGTTTTTCTTTGGTAGTTTGTCTCTGATTAATAGACAGAATGAGCAAGAAGCTGAAGAGGACTTTAACCCTTGACAGCTTCTATACAGATAGAGAGCAGACTCTAAATCCTGAGGAGACTAAAAACAGGCAGTCCCCAGGTGAATCCCCAAAGGAGGAGATCGTCTGTTCCTCAGCACAGATGAACCTCATAGAAGTGATTAAAAAGGCTCTCACAAGGGAGCTAGAAGAAAAATGGGAAAAGAGCCTGGAGAAGTCAGTTAAAGAGAGAGTGGATAAAGAAGTAAAATCCTTGAAAAATAGGATTAGTGAACTGGAAACAGAAAACAGCTCTCTAAAAAACAAAATTGGCGAAATGGAAAAAAATTCCACAGAACAAAAGAACTCAATTGGACAATTAGAAAAAGATATTAAAAAAGTGAGTGAAGAGAATACTTCACTGAAAATCAGAATTGAACAAATGGAATTGAATGACTCGAGGAACAAGAAGAATCAGTCAAGCAAATCCAAAAAAATCAAACAATGGAGAAAAATGTGAAATACCTTCTGGGGAAGACAACAGACCTGGAAAACAGATCCAGGAGAGACAATCTGAGAATCATTGGACTCCCAGAAAAACATGATGAAAAAAAGAGCCTGGACACTGTCTTCCAGGAAATTATCAAAGAGAACTGCCCAGAAGTCATAGGAACAGAGGAAAAAATAAACATTGAAAGGATTCATCGATCACCCACTGAAAGGGATCCTAAAATCAAAACACCAAGGAATATAGTGGCCAAATACCAGAACCCTCAGATGAAAGAAAAAATATTGCAAGCGGCTAGAAAAACCCAATTCAAGTATCAAGGAGCCACAATAAGGATCACCCAGGATCTGGCAGCATCCACATTAAAAGATCGAAGGGCCTGGAATATGATATTCCGAAAGGCTAAGGAACTTGGTATGCAACCAAAAATAACTTACCCAGCGAGAATGAGCATCTTTTTCCAGGGAAGAAGATGGACATTCAACGAAGTAAGCGAATTTCATCTATTTCTGATGAAAAAACCAGAACTTAACAAAAAGTTTGATCTACAAATATAGAACTCAAGAGAAATCTAAAAAGGTAAAGATTAATCTTGGGAACTATATTTTGACTATATAGATGTATAAAGAATACATGTATACCTTGTTCTAGAAATTGATGTGGAAAGGACATTGTACCAGAAAAAGGGTAAAGTGGGGGTAGTACATCTCATGAAGAGGCATAGGAAACCTATTATATCTGAGAGAAAGAATGGAGGGGGATGAATATAGTGGGTATCTTACTGCCTTCAGAATTGGCTTTAAGTGAAAAATCTTAAGACATATTCAATCTATGGTGAAACTTCTCCCATCTCATTGAAAAGTGAGAAGGGAAAAGTGGAAAGGGAAGGAATAAGCTAAGCGGAAGGGAATACGGGAACTGGGAGGGAAAGGGATAAGATAGGGGGAGGAACTCTAAGGCGGGGGGAGGGATACTAAAAAGGGAGGGCTGTGAGAAGCAAGGGGTGCTCACAAGCTTAATACTTGGAAGGGGGGGAAAGGGGAAAGAAGGGAGGAAAGCATAAACCGGGGTTAACAAGATGGCAAGTAATACAGAATTGGTCATTCTAACCATAAACGTGAACGGGGTAAACTCCCCCATAAAGAGGAAGCGGTTAGAAGAATGGATTAAAAGCCAGAATCCTACAATATGTTGTTTACAGGAAACACACCTGAAGCGGGGAGATACATGCAGGTTAAAGGTAAAAGGTTGGAGCAAAATCTACTATGCTTCAGGTGAAGTCAAAAAAGCAGGGGTAGCCATCCTGATCTCAGATCAAGCTAAAGCAAAAATTGACCTAATTAAAAGAGATAAGGAAGGACACTATATCTTGCTAAAGGGTAGCATGGATAATGAAGCACTATCTATATTAAACATATATGCACCAAGTGGGGTAGCATCTAAATTCTTAAAAGAGAAACTAAGAGAGCTGCAAGAAGAAATAGACAGTAAAACTATAATAGTGGGAGATCTTAACCTTGCACTCTCAGAATTAGATAAATCAAACCACAAAATAAATAAGAAAGAAGTCAAAGAGGTAAATAGAATACTAGAAAAGTTAGATATGATAGATCTCTGGAGAAAATGTAATGGAGACAGAAAGGAATACACTTTCTTTTCAGCAGTTCATGGAACCTATACAAAAATTGACCATATATTAGGACATAAAAATCTCAAACTCAAATGTAGTAAGGCAGAAATAGTAAAGGCATCCTTTTCAGACCACGATGCAATGAAAATTACATTCAACAAAAAAGCAGGGGAAGTAGACCAAAAAATAATTGGAAACTAAATAATCTCATACTAAAGAATGATTGGGTGAAACAGCAAATCATAGACATAATTAATAACTTCACCCAAGAAAACGATAATAATGAGACATCATACCAAAATGTATGGGATGCAGCCAAAGCGGTAATAAGGGGAAATTTCATATCTCTAGAGGCCTATTTGTATAAAATAGAGAAAGAGAAGGTCAATGAATTGGGTTTGCAATTAAAAATGCTAGAAAAGGAACAAATTAAAAACCCCCAGTCAAACACTAAACTTGAAATTCTAAAAGTAAAAGGTGAGATCAATAAAATTGAAAGTAAAAAAACTATTGAATTAATTAATAAAACTAAGAGTTGGTTCTATGAAAAAACCAACAAAATAGACAAACCCTTAGTAAATCTGATTAAAAAAAGGAAAGAGGAAAATCAAATTGTTAGTCTTAAAAATGAAAAGGGAGAACTCACCACTAACGAAGAGGAAATTAGAGCAATAATTAGGAGTTACTTTGCCCAACTTTATGCCAATAAATTCGACAACTTAAATGAAATAGAAAAATACCTCCAAAAATACAGCTTGCCCAAACTAACAGAGGAAGAAGTAAATATCCTAAACAGTCCCATCTCAGAAAAAGAAATAGAACAAACTATCAATCAACTCCCTAAGAAAAAATCCCCAGGACCAGATGGATTTACTTGTGAATTCTACCAAACATTTAAAGAACAATTAACTCCAATGTTATATAAACTATTTGAAAAAATAGGGATTGAAGGAGTCCTACCAAACTCCTTTTATGACACAGATATGGTACTGATACCTAAACCAGGTAGGCTGAAAACAGAGAAAGAAAATTATAGACCAATCTCCCTAATGAATATTGATGCTAAAATCTTAAATAAAATATTAGCAAAAAGATTACAGAAAATTGTCACCAGGATAATACACTATGACCAAGTAGGATTTATACCAGGAATGCAGGGCTGGTTCAATATTAGGAAAACTATTAGCATAATTGACTATATCAATAACCAAACAAACAAAAACCACATGATCATCTCAATAGATGCAGAAAAAGCATTTGATAAAATCCAACATCCATTCCTAATAAAAACACTTGAGAGCATAGGAATAAATGGACTTTTCCTTAAAATAGTCAGGAGCATATATTTAAAACCATCAGTAAGCATCATATGCAATGGGGAAAAACTGGAACCTTTCCCAGTAAGATCTGGAGTGAAGCAAGGTTGCCCACTATCACCATTATTATTTAATATCGTATTAGAAACACTAGCCTCGGCAATAAGAGTCGAGAAAGATATAAAAGGAATTAGAGTAGGCAATGAGGAAACCAAACTATCACTCTTTGCAGATGATATGATGGTATACCTAGAGAACCCCAGAGATTCTACCAAAAAGCTATTGTAAATAATTCATAATTTTAGCAAAGTAGCTGGCTACAAAATAAATCCCCATAAATCCTCACCATTTTTATACATCACCAACAAAACCCAACAGCAAGAGATACAAAGAGAAATTCCATTCAGAATAACTGTTGATACCATAAAATATTTGGGAATCTATCTACCAAAGGAAAGTCAGGAATTATATGAGCAAAATTATAAAAAAGTCTCCACACAAATAAAGTCAGACTTAAATAATTGGAAAAATATTAAGTGCTCTTGGATCGGCCGAGCGAACATAATAAAGATGACAATACTCCCTAAACTAATCTATTTATTTAGTGCTATACCAATCAGACTTCCAAGAAAATATTTTATTGATCTAGAAAAAATAACAACAAAATTCATATGGAACAATAAAAAGTCGAGAATCTCAAGGGAATTAATGAAAAAAAAATCAAATGAAGGTGGCCTAGCTGTACCTGATCTAAAATTATATTATAAAGCAGCAGTCACCAAAACCATTTGGTATTGGCTAAGAAATAGATTAGTGGATCAGTGGAAAAGGCTAGGTTCACAAGACAGAATAGTCAATTATAGCAATCTAGTGTTTGACAAACCCAAAGCCCCTAACTTCTGGGAAAAGAATTCATTATTTGATAAAAACTGCTGGGATAATTGGAAATTAGTATGGCAGAAATTAGGCATGGACCCACACTTAACACCATATACCAAGATAAGATCAAAATGGGTCTATGACCTAGGCATAAAGAACGAGATTATAAATAAATTAGAGGAACATAGAATAGTTTATCTCTCAGACTTGTGGAGGAGAAAGAAATTTGTGACCAAAGATGAACTAGAGACCATTACTGATCACAGAATAGAAAATTTCGATTACATCAAATTAAAAAGCCTTTGTACAAATAAAACTAATGCAAACAAGATTAGAAGGGAAGCAACAAACTGGGAAAACATTTTCACAGTTAAAGGTTCTGATAAAGGCCTCATTTCCAAAATATATGGAGAACTGACTCAAATTTATAAGAAATCAAGCCATTCTCCAATTGATAAATGGTCAAAGGATATGAACAGACAATTTTCAGAGGATGAGATTGAAACTATTACCACTCATATGAAAGAGTGTTCCAAATCATTATTGATCAGAGAAATGCAAATTAAGACAACTCTGAGATACCACTACACACCTGTCAGATTGGCTAAGATGACAGGAAAAAATAATGATGAATGTTGGAGGGGATGCGGGAAAACTGGGACACTAATGCATTGTTGGTGGAGTTGTGAACGAATCCAACCATTCTGGAGAGCAATCTGGAATTATGCCCAAAAAATTATCAAATTGTGCATACCCTTTGATCCAGCAGTGTTTCTATTGGGCTTATATCCCAAAGAAATACTAAAGAAGGGAAAGGGACCTGTATGTGCCAAAATGTTTGTAGCAGCCCTGTTTGTAGTGGCTAGAAACTGGAAAATGAATGGATGCCCATCAATTGGAGAATGGCTGGGTAAATTGTGGTATATGAATGTTATGGAATATTATTGTTCTGTAAGAAATGACCAGCAGGATGAATACAGAGAGGACTGGCGAGACTTACATGAACTGTTGCTAAGTGAAATGAGCAGAACCAGGAGATCATTATACACTTCGACAACGATATTGTATGAGGACATATTTTGATGGAAGTGGATTTCTTTGACAAAGAGACCTGAGTTTCAATTGATAAATGACGGACAAAAGCAGCTACACCCAAAGAAAGAACACTGGGAAACGAATGTAAACTATCTGCATTTTTGTTTTTCTTCCCGGATTATTTATACCTTCTGAATCCAATTCTCCCTACGCAACAAGAGAACTGTTCGGTTCTGCAAACATATATTGTATCTAGGATATACTGCAACATATCCAACATATAAAGGACTGCTTGCCATCTAGGGGAGGGGGTGGAGGGAGGGAGGGGAAAAAAAATCGGAACAGAAACGAGTGTCAATATAATGTAATTATTAAATAAAAAATTTTAAAAAAAATAAAAAATAAAAATAAAAAAATACAAATAGAAATATGAATTATTGTTATAATAGTAATTGATGTTCTCATGAGTATGTTACATTAGTTCTGACATCATCTGATTGATAGTATATGAAGGAAATCTGGGGGGTTTTGTTTTTTTTAATAATAATAACTTTTTATTTTTCATCTCCTTCCCTTTTTTGCAGGGTGTAGAAGATCTGTGAGCTTAAAACTCTGCTTACAATACTAAACCTGGTTGATATAGTTTTTTTTAATTTTGCTGAATTATTTTTTTTCTCTTTGTACCAGGTTTAGAAAATAGCTTTCCAACATGTAACCTATAAGGGAATGAAGGAATGGGCACACATCATATCAACATTTACCCTTCTCTAACTATTCCCAGTTCATATCCTTATTAATTTTCTACCTGGATATTAAGGCAATCAAAATATCCACTGATATTCTCTTGTAAATCAATAGAAATTTCTTATTACTTAATCAGCTCTTTAGTTCATACCTTAGTTTTTAAGTAAATTAGAGAAAGTTCTTTCCCCATGTTTTCTCTCTTTTCTCTTTCTCTGTCCCTTTTCCCAAACCTCCTAGCCTCATAAACTCAAATTAATAGCAGTTTTTGCTGATCTATTTTGCTAGATAAAAAATTTATTCATAGTATATCAAATAACGTAAAGATATGTTTAAATTTCTATAAATGTATTATAAGGGAGAAGATAATAGTGAGTTACCTCTAACTATAACTGCAATTGTCTTCATAAACATTGGAATAATAATCTCATCACTAGCTCTCTAAAACTGATAATCAATTTCTTAAGATTTTTTTCTGGATATCTTCAGGACTTTCTCTTTAAAATAAAGAGGTAAAATAATGTACTTTTTTTTTGATAAAGGACTTGCAGTCAGGAGAGTTAAATCCTGTTTCTGATACTTAGGACCTGTGTGACCTTGGACAATTCATTTGTCTTTCTGATCCTTACTTTCCTCTTACAAAATTAAATTAGGGACTGGATTAAATGGCTTCAAAGGTTCCTTTCGGTTCTAAAGCTATAATCTTCTTCATATCACATTTTCACATGGTAAAATTTTAAAAGTTCTCTTAAAATGTCTCCAGTCTCAAGAGCAATTTGGAACTATGCTCAAAAAGTTATCAAACTGTGCATACCCTTTGATCAGCAGTGTTACTGGGCTTATATCCCAAAGAGATCATAAAGAAGGGAAAGGGACCTGTATGGGCAAGAATGTTTGTGGCAGCCCTCTTTGTAGTAGCCAGAAACTGGAAACTGAGTAGATGCCCATCAGTTGGAGAATGGCTGCATAAATTGTGGTATATGAATATTGTGGAATATTATTATTCAGTAAGAAATTACCAACAGTATGATTTCAGAAAGGCCTGGAGAGACTTACACGAACTGATGCTATGTGAAACGAGCAGGGCCAGGAGATCATTATATACTTCAACAACAATACTATATGATAATCAATTCTGATGGACCCGGCCATCCTCAGCAATGAGATGAACCAAATCAGTTCCAATGGAGCAGTAATGAACTGAACCAGCTACGCCCAGCAAAAGAACTCTGGGAGATGACTAAGAACCATTACGTTGAATTCCCAATCCCTATATTTTTGCCTGCCTGCATTTTGGATTTCCTTCACAGGCTAATTGTACAGTATTTCAGAGTCCGATTCTTTTTGTACAGCAAAATAACAGTTTGGTCATATATACTTAATGTGTATCTAATTTATACTTTAATATATTTAACATCTACTGGTCATCCTGCCATCTAGGGGAGGAGGTGGGGGAAAGGAGGGGGAAAATTGGATCAAAAGGATTGATAATTACCAATGCTGTAAAATTACCCATACACATAACTTGTAAATAAAAAGCTATGAAAAAAAATAAAACTTTAAAGCTTAAAAAAAAGTCTCCAGTCTTACTTTGTCAAGAAAGAAATTCTCTTAATCCTTGTTTTCTGTGTTTTTCTAACACTTTTCAACACTGATAATTAATTCTCTTTAGTAATTAAACCATAACTTTAATCTTTTTCTCTTAAAGATACAGTAAAACATATGCCCAAAATGCTAAAAACTGTGTCTATCCTTTGATCCAGCAATACCACTACTGGGTATGTGTCCAAAAGAGATCATAAAAGAGGGGAAAGGACCTACATATGCTAAAAATGTTTGTAGCAGCCCTTTTTATGGTGGCAAAGAATTGAAAAGTAAACATATATCATCAGCTGGGCTATAAACTATGATGTATAAGTGTAATGAAATATTACTATAAGAAAAGAAGAGCAGGAGGATTTCATAAAAATTGTGGAAAAACTTACATGACTGATGCTGAGTGAAATGAGCAGAACCAGGAAAATATTATATACAGTAATAACAACATTTTGCAATGATCAATTTTTGATATATTTAGATATTTAGATATATTCTATCTAGTTTTACATAACAATCTGAGCCATCAGCTTCTTCATCCATTTGGTATTTTCTATGTAGATGGCTAGGCCAAACTATTTGAATGATTATGGATATCATTTAAGACGTTCTACAGTACTTTAGAGTTTGCTGCAATCTTCATAAAGTCATGTGGAGATGAAAAAATAAGTCTTCTGGTCAGGAGTTATTGGTTTTTCTTAAATACATTTTTCCCCTCCCAATAACATCCTTGGTTTTTTCAAATGTTTGATATCCTTACCTCTTTCAAATATCTTAAAATTACATCTCTCAAAATCATGTCATCTACAGCATGGTTTCGTCTAGGGATACAATTGGGCATCTAGGTGGCACAGTGAATATAGTGCTGGGTCTAGAGTCAGGATTATTTGGATTCAAATCAGACTTTAGACACGAGTTATGTACCCCTAGACAAGATGCTTAACTCTGTTTGTCTCAATTTACTCATCTATAAAAGGAATTATAGAAGGAAATAGCAATCCACTCAAGTATTTGGGTCACAAAGAGTTAGAAATAACTATCCAACAACAAACTCTGGCTTTTCTTCTTGTATTTTTCTTTAGTGTAATTTCTGCTTCTTCTTATGAAACACTAGAACCTGTGATACTGAAGTCCAGATTTAGTGGCTTATCTGTCATTATTACAGATAATAGCTTATTCTTTTTTAAATAATATTTTATTTTCCTAGTTGTAACTAAAACCAATTTTTACAATTCATTTTTCAAAATCTTGAATTCCAGTGTTACAGATATCTTGAAAGATATTTCCATTTTTCATCTCTCTGTTTTTCTCCTTTATGTTGCTTAGTATCTATTTTGTGAGGATGTAGCTTGAGTCTCTTTTGGGCATTCTATAATCTTGGTTTTTTTCCTCCACTGTTTCTCATTTCTTTTATGTGACAATATTTCTCATAATCTTAGGATCACAAGACTACAGATTTAGAGCTAGAAAAGATCTTAGATGTCATTGAATCCAATTATCTCATTTTACAGAACAGAAAACTGAGACCTGGAAATGTAAGATAACTTGCCAAAATTCACACAAATAATAAATGGCAAAGTTGGGATTTGAAGACAAGTCCTTTGATTCCAAGTCCTGTGCCTTCAACTCTACCACATTTCAATTTACCTCCTCCTTCCATTAATTTTATTAATAAGTTTACATTACAAACCAATGTTAACATTGTCTCATTAAAAAAACATTTGATTACATGAGGGAAGTAGAGTAGACTCTTTCTAGGCTTTTTTTTTTATCAAATTTGTATAAATTAAACTTCCTTCAGAAATAATGATAGTCTACACTGATGTCTTTCCTCGTCTCTATTTCCTCTCTCCATTTTTGTACATCAGAAGTTTATATAAATCAGTGAAGTTGAAAATACCTTAATTGTAATATTTGTTACTATTATTTTTCTTTTAATTTAGTTTGATCTAAGTCATTTGATCTAAGTCAAGTGTCTGACTCTACATATAGTGCTATTTAGAAATTACTCCCACATTGATAACCAGAAATTTCCTATTCTTTATAACATAAGAATTTAATGTTTTATGAGGTTATTTAATGTTTTCCATACTCAGTACTTTTTTATTTCCTTTTCAAAGAAATATTCATGATATTTGATTCTATGAATAAATGAGTCTACAAGTGTTTGACTAATTTCTTACTCTTGAACTTTAACATATATTTTTTTCACCTTTTCATTGTTTACCTTTGCAATGAACTCACCAAATAGTGAAGCATAGGATAATTTAATATGAAAAGTAATAATAGACTTTCACAAAAATTTCTGTATCTATCTATCCTCAGCAATAGATGTTGATGCATGTAATTATTTTCATAATGGTCTTTTAACAAATTCTTATCATGAGTGCTACAAGGGGAGATGAATAAATTTCCCATGAAATGTTGTCTCTGTTTTGGGACACATGAAAAAAAAAAAAAAAAAACAATGTGAGCTATCTTCAACATAGCTGCAACTTCCTTTCATTTTCTGGTTGTATTTATAGAAAGAATTTCAATATTGATTTGATTCATTTCCTATAGTGGAGTTTCCACTCTCACTGGATAAAAATCTCACATTTGAAATCCTAAGAGAAGTGGATATTTATAGATGATCTAAAAACTAAAGGATTTTTAGTTCTCTCTGTCCTCTTTTCTATCATTCTTCCAGTCACTGCCCAATCAGAAAATGGAAAAATGGGCCAAGGATCATTCTGTATTTTTCTTAATTTTCTATGGCTAAGCAATTCATCACCAACAATTCATCTGTTAGTTGAATGTTAGTGAAAAGTGACTGAATAACAACTAAATTACTACCTACTAATCTCTAGAACCTGTTCACACTTAATTGAAATGATTCTCAGAAAGTAAATTTGGTCTAATGCCAACATCACACTTCAGGTGTTTCTAGCATGATAGAACCTACCTGGATTTGAACCCTGATTAGAATAACTTTCAAGGACCCAGGGTTAGCATGCCATAATGAAATAACAGACTATAACTTCATAGAAGACAAAGCTAGGAGCTAAAATTCCAAATATGTTCCACAACAAAAATCAAATGGATTTTAATAGGATATTTGGGGAAAAATAGCACAAAAGAATCACTTAGGTGACATGAGTTGTCCTTTATTTTACATGTGGAGATGGCATTACCAATCCATGACCTGGGCATGAGTTTTGAATTATTTTTCTAGAAGGAGTAATATAGTTGTGCAGATGGACAAATGAATGAAGAAATAGAATTTTTAAACAATTTACTGTATGTCACACACTGAGCTAAGCATTAAGACTTCAAATTTTAAAGAGCTAGACATCTCTCTTGCAGTAGGTCTCTCTTGCAAGCAATGAAATGTATTTTCAAGCTGATTTGGGGTTTGGGGTTTGTTTCTTTGTATTTGCACAGTATCTAAAAAAAAAAACTTGCAAGGCAATGTATCTCATTTTGGGGCTAAAGTCTAGTCTGTGACCAAAGGAAAAAAATGAAAGTAACTGTCCACACAGAGTCCTTGCTTTATACTTAATCAATCGATCTGGCTCACCAAACAAAATGAAGCCCAGCTCCATTTATCACCGATCTTACTGTGTCCCTGCCTTTTGGGAATCTATGGATTTCTGCTATGAAGGGCCACTCACCACTCCATGAATCAGAATTTCATTGAAAATCATGCCAAAGGCTCCCATAAGCAAGGTGCATAATATTTCAACTCAAATCTGAGAGAGGAAGGAAGTGAATATAACTAAAAATTAATGAATTTGATGCAATCTCAGCAGCAGCAGCAGCATCGGTAATGAATTGCTGAGTTCCATAATCAAATCACAGCTGTGTTTCATATTTAAAGTCTTGTGCAGGATTATGTTTTCAGAAGAGAAAAATAAGAAATCTCCATTTTTTTCTTGCCTTCCTGTTTAAATTCTAACTCCAGTTGAACACAGTATAAACAAGACTGCAGTACCACCCTCTCTTTGCTGCAACACATAGAAACTGCCATTGCTTTGATTGGTTGTTCACCAGAGGCTGTTCTCTACTCTACTCCCCCCTTCCCAATCTCTTTGTTTACAGATAACTGCAGCTACCAGTACCTTCTCATGTTCAGATGTGTATTCTAAAGGAATATTTTTCCATTTTTATTCTCAAAATTCAATCTTTGTGGTTAGAAGAAAATGTAGAAAATTAGGTTCATGCACAAGGCAGACACACTCCATCCCAAATGAGATGTTCTTAAGCACATTTTGGAACATTTGGCCAACATTCCAAAACCATTTCCACTTGATGAATAGCAAGACATCTTACATAAGGGTTTGAACAGCAGTTATTTGCCAGGGAAATGATGTTCTGAAAAGAAACGTCACAATGATCCCCTCTGCTGAGGAGGAGGGATGAAGCTTAGTCATGGATGATTAGTTGTGGAGCTCCCAGGGGAAGTATATAGACTATGTCATCACTGCTGAGGCTTTTTATGTACACTCTGTATCTTGGCCCCTAAGCATCACCAAGCAAAACTCCTAGACCATAAAAGATCCCTGGGGGAAACTCAGAAATGTTTCATAGCTTCTTCAGAGGTACAATAGTCAGAACCACACACAAGAACATGGGGGATGTGGGAAGGAAAGCATAGACCTTCACAGACAAGCTAGACAAACTTCTTGGAGCCTTAGTTGACTATTTATTTCCCCCTTTTCCCACACTGAGAACCTTAAAGAGATAAGTTGATCTGATACAAGTCAATATACCAGCCTGGAATATAATACTAATTTGTTGTAAATACCTGCTATTTCTCTAAACCAGATGACTAGAAGGAGCTAGGTACCACCATGGATAGAGCCCTGGACCTGGAATCAGGCTAGATTTCAATTCAAACCTAATCAGAAACATTTACTAGTTGTGTCATTTAACTTCTAACTACTCCATATGCAAATTGGGGCTAATAAAAACACCATCTCCCAGAATTTTTGTGAGGATAAAATGAGATATCTTTAAAATTCTTTAAAAACATTAAAGCTCTAAATAAATCCTAGCTATTTTTTATTATTATGTTATTAATGTCCCTGGACTTCATCTCTAGAATTGGAACCGAGTTGTGTTCCATTGTCCTTGAATCTATTTGCTATCAATAAGTTTGTGTTTTATGTTTAGAGTCCTGACATGATGTGGTCATGTGGCTAGAATGCTGGAATTAGAATAAGGAAGACATGAGTTCATATGCCATCTCTGACATTAGTTTAACCATGAAGAGATGCTGCTAGCCCCTATCTGATAGACAGAGAGCTGGATATAGAATCAAGAAGATTTGAGTTCAAAACCAACCTCACTCATTTAATTGCTGAATAATGCTGGGCAAGTCACTTAAATTTAGTGTAAATTTTCTCTCCTGTAAAATGAGTATAATAACAACTATCTTCCAGGATTGTTGTGAGAATTCAATGAAATAATATTTGTAGAGTACTTAATACAAGGCATGATACATGGTAGGAATTTAATAAATACTTATTCTTTCCCCCATCCCATATTTATTGTTGTTATTTTTACAATGCTGTTTATGAAATCACCATGCCATTATGTTGGGTTTTTACAACCAAAAAGCCAGATCAGGTTTTTGTAAGTCCTTGACTACACTGTATAAAGAAGACTGTAAAAGTTCCTTTCATACTCCCTACTCTTCATTAACACTACATCAAAAGTTTAGGTAATTTAAAAAGGAATTTGCTATGGAGAATTATGGAAGAACATATATAGTAAGATATAACAGCTGAAAAAGATAATAGTTTTTAAGTGTTCTTTTAGTCTACTTTTTCCAGTTACAAGGCATTTGCCTGTACTCTATTTCCTTCTGTTCTAACTTTCTTGTTCTTTGTTTCAAGTCTGATATTATTAATTTGGTACTAATTCCAATACCAAGAAATTGGCTAGCCAGGGCCACTTGCCATGGCCCTCTAAAATCTGTTTTTAGTTAAAAAAAAAAAAAAAAAAACTTTGGAAAGAGGCACAAATAAATGAGACAATTTGTTACTAATGGGTTAAATTAAACTAACACTTTCAGAAAACCAAAAATGTATATGCATTTATCTTTTTCATCCTTTGTGCTTGGGAATGTATGTTTGTTATTGGCTGTTGATTTCAAAAGAGAGAAAGTATATAATTTAAAACTATTTGCATCTCTAGCTTCCAATATAGCATGCAAGATCCTGAAGTCTTAGCAAAATGTCCTTTGCTTCTATAAGAAGCCTCTTTTATCTCTATCATCTTATCACCATGGTTATCTGTCCATGGTCAAGAAGTCCTTTCTTGCCCTTGCTTCCCAAGTTCCTATTGATAAAAAAAAAAAACCTCTTTTTAAAAAATAATACTTATAAATCATAATCACATATTTCAATATTTCTACAGGACCATAATAATACTAGTAAGTATTCCCTACATTGGTGCAGATCACAGTCTTCTATGTCTTATTCTGTAAAAGTGTTGTCCACATTTTCCCATTATAGGACATATACCTCTAAAGAACCTTCACCACAAAGGGCTACCATATTCTTACAAATGTTTTAGAACAAGAGATACTCTCTCACTGGGGAAAACTTCCTGCCCCAGTAAACCATGAATATGAAATCTGTAGCTGTCTCTGAGTACAAAAGGTTTTAAAGAGATAATAATAATAACCAATATTTACAGAGAACTTACTAAGTGCTTGAATAGTACAGTTATCATCTCAATTGATTCTCCCAACAATCATGAAAAGTTGGGTTTTATTTTTATCCTTGTTTTTCAAATAAGGAAACTGAGGCAAACATGGTAACTTGCCTAGACTGCTGAGAAAATGCAATAGCTAGCCTTTAAGAGAGATGGAGAGATAAGGAAAATATAGTACTGGGGTCCAGGCAAGGCTGAAGAAACAGAGTCTTTCTCAAGACATGTGGGAAACAGATGTCAGAACCAGGGAAGAAAGAGAAAGGGAAATGGGAGCTGTGTCTTTGGTAAAAAGCAACTACAGAAATCTTAATGATGTCTAGATCATGTTGCTAGTGAAGGCATGGTAAAAGTGACAATAGGTTTTCTTCTTAAAGGGCTTTCCAAAAACAGATGAAGAAGGAATCCTACCAAATTCATTTTATGACAAGATATAGTTCTAATACCTAAACCAGGAAGGGCCAAAACAGAGAAAAAAAATTTATAGACCAATGTAAGGTCCGAGTTAGCTCCCTGGAGGCCTCAGAATCAGCCAGAGTCAGGATAAACAAAAATCCTTGATCTTTAGGGGGAGAAGTGAAGGAAATGGACAAAACTGCCACAAACTCTCCACCAACCTCCCTTCTCATTGTCCTCCAAAGTGAGTCTGGCTTGGCTCACTCCACCCTGTAATCCCTCCTTACAATTCTCTTTACCCCAAGCATTGAGTTAGCATTAACTCTGAGAAGAGAAATTCCAAATATGTTAATAAAGTTATTGTCCAATAGGTAATTAGCCTTAAGTGCTCGGTTGTCTGATTCTAGTGCACCTATTCACAGTTTCAGCCCTTTACATCTCCTGCTTTCTTTTGTTTTAGAGCACAGGTGGTCATGGCATCCCTGACTTCTATTCAAGTAAGAACCCCAAAAAGGAGGTGATAGCGCCCTCCCTGATTTCTCAAGAAGAGAGATGAAAAGCACCAAAGGGAAGTGGGGAGTCAAGCCAGATATTGTTAGCGGGTTTCCAGGCTAAAGGGTCTTACTAGAAATAGGTATACACAAACCCATCAGCATGGGAGGTATTACACAAGCATATAGCAATTAAGCACAGGCTATTAGTGATGACTTTCCCCACAGCCAGTGCAGGCTCAATGTGGTGTAACACACATGAATTGTACATGCCCTCTGGCGATATTGCCATTAATCTGTCCTTTGTCTTCCTCTTTTTCCTCACACTTTCTCATCTGGCTGTTCTTAAAACTTTTCTTTTTTCTATAACTTGTGGGATTCTTTAAGGCCAATTGTATTATGTTGTGCATATAGAATGTTTCTTTGGAAATTGAATCAGGACCATTATCATTATAATATTTGCATAGTTGATCTCCTACTAGTTTCCAATTCTGCCTCTATTCCTTCTTCCTTGAAGAACCAAGGGGACATAAATTCTAATATATCCATGAGTCCATCAATCTACTCCCAAGTCACAATTAAACCCTGTCTTTTTATCAGTCTGAGTATGCTTCCTGTAGATCTCCTTTGGGGTGGGGTTGGGGGTGGGAGCAGGGGGTGGGAGAGAATCTTTTCCTAATATCTGCCCTATTTCAGCTAGAAAATGAGAGTTACTAGTTTAGCTCTTAACAAAGTAAGTTCCCTGTTTGTCTATTAAAATACTCACCCTGGGTACTTCTTCAGCGAAATTAGGGTCCTTGGTTCACACATTGGACACCAAAATGTAAGGTTTGAGTTAGCTCCCTGGAGGCTGCGGAATCAGCCAGAGTCAGGATAAGCAAAAGTCCTTGGTCTTTAGAGAGAAAAGTGAAGGAGATCAACAAAACTGCCATACACTCTCCACCAACCTCCCTTCTCATTGTCCTCCAAAGTGAGTTTGGCTCGGCTCACTCCACCCCCTAATCCCTTCTTACAATTCTCTTCACCCCAAGCATTGAGTTAGCATTAACTTTGAGAAAAGAAATTCCAAACATGCTAATAGAGTTATTGTCCAATAAGTAATTAGCCTTAAGTGCTTGGTTGTCTGATTCAAATGTGTTAGGATTCTTACAAGGTGCTAAGTCAGTTGTCTAATTTTAGCATGGTATTTAACAGTTCTCTAGTTCAGAGTTCATACCTTTCCCACCTTTAGAGTTCACACCTTTAAGGGCTCACACCTCTAAAAGAGCATATAAAAGGACAAGCACTAAGGACTTCCAGAGATTTATAAGTCAGAAACCCCCAAGCCTACTCCCTGGGAGGAGGAATCAGATTCATTCCATATTCCATCTTTCTGCTGGCTGGAGGCTTTGGATTTGGAGAGAGCTAGAGGCTGAAGCTGGAAGAGACAAAGGACTAGCAATAGGAGCTCTTGGAACCAAGGAGAGAGATAAGCCTCTAAGAAAGCTAACTGGGCTATTTTGGAAGAGACAATAAAGGAGCTGTACTTTAACAGCTGGCTGCATTTGAGGTGATTATTACTCTCAACTGAAACTAAGGCTGCCTCCAGAAGCCCCCCAAGGAACCTGCTCCCAGAGAACAATACACTTTAGAGAAGAAAACATTACATAAGTGTACCTATTCAGAGTTTCAGCCCTTTACAGACCAATTTCCCAAATGAATTCATGCAAAAATCTTAAATACAATATTAGCAAAGGTCAGCTAGATGGCTCAGTGAGATAGAGTACCAGCCCTGAAGTTAGGAGGACCTGAATTCAAATCTGACCTTAGATATTTAACACTTCCTAGCTGTGTGACCCTGGGCAAATCACTTAACCCCAAATGCCGCAGGAGAAAAAAAAATATATATATATATATATACATACATACATACATACACACATTAACAAAGAGATTACAGTGACTTATCAGGATAATACACTATGACCAAATGGGTCTTACCAGGAATGTAGCACTGATTCATTATAAGGAAAACTATCAGTATAATTGATCATTACCAATAATAAAACTAACAAAAATCATATGATTGTCTAAATAGGTGCAGAAAAATCATTTGACAAAATACAATGTCTATTCTCAATAGAACCACTAGAAAGAACAAGGAACAAATGGCGTTTTCCTAAAAATATTAAATAGAAGGCAGCTAGATTTTGCAGGATGCAGCACTATTCTTGAAGTTAGAAGAGCCTGAGTTCAAATCCAGTCTCAAACACACAACACTCACTAGCTTTGTGACTCTGGACAAGTCACATAATCCCAATTGCTTTGCCAAAAAAAGAGTAAATATGATAAGTAGAATCTACCTAAATTCGGGTAGCTAATTTAGGTAGCTAAATTTAGCTAGCATGGTGTTATATATGAGAAACAATTAACAATTGTAATACAGTTGTAGTGCATAATATAAATACATTAATCACCAACATTTATATATGTTACCAACAAAGCCCAGCAACAAAAAATAAAAAGAGGAATTCCATTAAAATAACTGTAGACAATAAAAAATATTTGACAGTCTATCCATCAAGATGAAGCCAGGTACTATGTGAGCACAATTACAAAACACTTTCTATACAAATAAAGTGAGATCTAAATAACTAGAAAAATATCAGTTGCTCATGGACCGGCTGAGCTAATATAATAACAATGACAATTCTACCTAAATTAATTTATTTATTAAATGCCAGACCAATCAAACTGTTAAAAAAAATTACAGAGCTAGAAAAATAATAAAATTCATCTGAAAGAACCAAAGGTCAGGAATACCAAGGGAATTAATGAAAAAATTGCAAAGGAACATGGCCTAGTCATACCAGACCTAAAGCTATATTATAAAGTAGTGGCCATCATGATACTGGCTAAGAAATAGAATAGTGGATCAGTAGAATAGGTTTAGAATAATAGTCAATGACTATAGTAATCTAATATTTGATAAATCCAAAGATTCCAGTTTCTAGGATAAGAACTCACTCCTTGACAAAAATTGCTGGGAAAAATAAATAGCATGTCGGAATAGACATCATCCAACATCTAACACCATATACTAAGATAAGGTCAAAATGGGTTCATAATTTAAACATAAATGGTGATACTATAAACAAATTAGTAGAGCAAGGGATAGTCTACCTGTCAGATCAGTGGAGAAGGGAGAAATTTGTGGTCAAACGAGAACCAGAAAACATTAAGAAATGCAAAGTGTATAACTATAATTATATTAAATTAAAAAGATTTTTCACAAACAAAGCCAATGCAGCCAAGATTAGAAGGGAAGCAGAAAGCTGAAGAAGGGCGGGGGGAGGAATTTTATAACCAGTATTTCTGATAAAGACCTCACTTCTAAAATACATAGAGAACTGACTCAAATTTATAAGAATACACATCATTCCTCAATTGAAAAATTGATATGATATGATATGAAATTGATATATGAAAGAATATGAATAGACAATTTTCAGATAAAGAAATTAAAGCCATCTATAGTCATATAAAAAAATGACCTAAATCACTATTGATTAAAGAAATGGAAATTAAAACAATTCTGTGGTACTAACTCACGCCTTTCAGATTGACTAAGATGACAAGAAAAAATAATCATAAATGTTGGAGAGGATATGGGAAAACTGGAACATTAATATATTTTTGGTGGAGTTATGAAATGATCCAACTATTCTGGAAAGCAATTTGGAACTATAAACAAAGGGGTATCAAGCAGCATATCCTTTAATCTAGCAGTCTCACTATTGGATCTGTATCCCCAAAAAAAAGGGAAAAGGACCATGTCCATGGGCAAAAATATTTGTAGTAGCTCTTTTTGTAATGGTAAGGAATCAGAAAATGTATGAATAAGTTATGACATATGAAGGTAATGGAATATTGTTGCTCTATAAGAAATGAGGAACAGGATGATTTCAGAAAAGCTTGGAAAGATTTACATGAACTGATGCTGAGTGAAGTGAGCAGGACCAGGAGAACATTGTACACATTATGTGATGATCAACTATAATGGATTTGGCTCTTCTCAACAATGTGGTGAATTAAAACAATGTCATTAGACTTGGGATAGAAAATGCCAGTCAAAACCAGAGAGAGAACCATGGAAACTGAATGTAGATCAAAGTATAGTATTTTTACCTTTTTGTTTGTTTTTCTCGTTTTTTTTTTCCTTTTTGGCTGATTTTTCTTGCACAACATGAGAAATATGGAAATATATTTAAAAGAATAGCACATATTTAACTTACATCAGATTGCTTGCAGTCTTGGGGAGGGGAGGAAGAGAGGAAGAGAAATTTGAAACACAAAGTTTTACAGAAAATGAATGTTGAAAAACATCTTTACATGTCCCATTTCTATTCATATGAAAAAATTCTCAAAATCACTTTTGATTAAAGAAATGCAAATTAAGATAACTCTGAGCCACCACCTCACACTTCTCATATTGGCTAAGATAAAAGGAAAAAAATAATGATAAATGTTTGGAGGGGATATAGGAAGACCAATGCATTATTGGTGGAGTTGTGAAATGATCCAACCATTCTAAAGAGCAATTTGGAATTAGGCCCAAAGAGCTATTATACTGTGCGTACCCTTTGATCCGGCAGTGTCTCTACTAGACCTATCTCTCAAAGAGATTATAAAAGGGGAAAAGACCCACATGTGCAAAAATATTTGTAGCAGCCCTTTTTGTAATGGCAAGAAACTGGAAACTGAATAGATGCCCATCAATTGGAGAATGGATGAATAAGCATGTTATGTGAATGTTATGGAATATTATTATTCCACAAGAAACATTCAACTGGCTGATTTCAGAAAGACCTGGAGAGATTTATATGAACTGATGTTAAGTGAAGTGAATAAAACCAAGAGAACATTGTACACAGCAAAAAGAAGATTATGTGACAACCAACTGTGAAGGACTTGGCTCTTTTCAACAATAAGTGATTCAGGCCAATTCCAATAGATTTGTGATGTAGAGAGTCTTCTGCATCCAGAGAAAGGACTATGGCAATTGAATTTCAATCACAACATAGAATTTCACCTTCTTTGCTGTTGTTTGCTAGCTTGCTTATTTCTTTCTCATATTTTCCTCTTTGGATTTGATTTTTCTTGTGCAGCCTGATAAATGTGGAAATATATTTAGAAGCATTGCACATGTTTGATTTATATTAGATTACTTGTTGTTTAGGGGAGGGGCAGGGAGGAGGGAAGGAGAAAAATTTGGAACACAAGGTTTTGCAATAGTGAATGTTGAAAACATTTCATGTATTTTGAAAAAATAAAAAGCTATTAGTTTTCTTTGAAAAAAAAAAAGGAGCTTTCCATTCAGCTTTAATTCCTTTCCTCAGAAGTTACCTTTGAAGTTCTTATAGAGGTATCTAGGGTTAATCAAAATCTGTAGCAAGAGTTCCAACTACCTCCCATGAGTAACTGAGCTAACCCAGTTTGCACGGGGAGATATGGTGAAACTAATTGTAAACTGGTTAAATTCTTTTCCCATTATGCAAACAGGCAAAGAGAACAGAGCAGAACTGTATTTGTACCCAAGAGCCTAGGGGGAAGCTTTCCAGTTTAATGCTGCGAGTGTTCATTGCTTAATGTATTTTCCTATTATTTACCCTTTTTTCATTCTGAAGCCTAATTCCTGCCCTGGAATTCACACTTTAGAAGTACCCTCAAACCCTGGAGTCCCTCCACTGATTCAATGGCTCCTCCCAAAACTTGAATCTAGGAAGGCCACCCAGGCTAAATTTGTCTTCCCAGATTATACTCTGGATTTTCTCTACCAAGCCCCTGTTTGATATCTTTTCCCTTTCTTTTTCCCCTATATCTATTTGTACTTGGATTGCTAATAACTTAGTCCAGTTGTTTTCAGTTGGTTATGACTGTTCATGATCCCATTGAGTTTTTTCCTTCTACCACTTATTCCTTCTACCACTCATTTTACAGTTGAAGAAACTAAGACAAACAACGACTATCCCAGGGTCACAGAGATAGTAAGTGTTCAAAATCAGATTTGAATTCAGAAAGATGAGTCTTCCTGACTTCAAATGTGGCACTATGTCTACTGGGCCATCTAGCTGCCAGTCTGGCACATAGCAAATATTTAAGAAATCTTGTTGACTGACTGATCTTTTCACCAATATGATATATATCATGAAATTAATATCAAGTCAAGTAGAAGTGATTCATAAAAGGAAAGGGAGAGTTTAAAATATAAATCTTAACAGATAATGAGTTAAAACAGATTTTAAGAACCTAGAAGTAGAGAGAGAGTACCATATATCCAAGGTGCAGTATTATAAGAGATCTTGCCTGTTTTCTCACCTGGAATCCTAGAGACCTTCCACTGGGTCTTTTTTTTACATTTTATGGATATCAGAACATTAGAGTTATTGATCCATTTCCTCTCATTATCCCTGATTCACCATCTTTTCCCATCCTACTCTGGTATTTCATCATGGAATGGAGTTGACCCTGGATTCTTAAAGGCTAAGGTAGAAAAATATAAGTTCTGGCAAGCTTCATTAAAGGCATCAAGGATGGGCCAAGGAAGAGAAGGACCTACAATTGTAGAGGAACAAGAAGTACAATAATGAACTCCCCACCAAAATCTTTCCCAAAAAGGTCTAGAAAATTCATGAGACCAAATTCTCGTGGAGAAATTCAAGAAAAAAGTTACAATAGGTCATTTCCCCAGCCTGGATCAAGATAAGGAGACACTCAGAATCTAAAGACACTGAGGATGGAGTCTGGTCAGGAGTGGCTGTGCAACAAAAAAAGAGACTAGATACCTAGGCAAGAAACCAGTTCCATATAGGGATACCGCAGATAAATCAAATACATTATGGGATACCATAATAGAAAAGTTGCCAATCAACAGTTTTGTCACTTGCTACTCAGATCTAGAATCAGGTTGAACTAAAAATGAAACCTGTGCCCAGAGGTAGCATACTAGGATAAAGAGTAGTGGCAGGCTCTTGGTGACATACTGAAGGATGAACCAATTCAGAAGCAAATCTCAGGAAAAAAGCAGGGTGTCAGTTCCAGCTTCTGACCCAGTCTCAAGAGAGATAACAGGAATCATGAAACAGAGAGCAGCCCGCAATTTTGTTGCTCTGAACCATGGCTAAGCTTTTTAGCTGCCTGAGAATAACTGAGTCCAGCAGCAGTCTATTACTGTTCAGAATGGAATTTATAGAGATAAGACCACAACCTGCATTAAGATTTTGCTGTGTCTCAGAACACTTTGGAAGTTCTGAAAGCTTGCAGTCCCTAGACTGAGCTGTATCTGACATCCTGGAACAACACAACACTTAATACCCAAAAAAATACCCTTCAGAAACCCAGCCATAATCCTAATACTGTCAGAAGTCAGGGAATAAGCTTGAAGAATGAGAAAACAGAAAAAGAATCCCAGCATAAAAAATGTATCATATAAGTAGGGATGCTCAAGACATAACACAGAATATTACTCAAAAACATCTACAAGTAAAACTTCAAATAAAAACACAACTTAGACATAAATCCAACTCAAATTCCTGAAAGATATGAAGCAAGAGTTTAAAAAGAGAGAGAGTGAGTGAAAAAGTGTTCTTTATTAATGAAATAAGATAGCTAGAAGAGGGAAATGGGAAAGATATGAAGTTTATAGATGAAAGAATTGAAAAGGGAATTAACATTTTGGTACAAAATTCTTTGAAAATTAGAATGGAACAAACAGAGGCCATCATACAATAAGAAATAATAAAACAATGTTAAAAGCAGGGAAAACAGGGGAAAGTATAAGATGACTCATAGGAAAAGCAACTAGCCTAGAAAACAGATTGAGTAGAAATAAAATTTAAGAGTCATTGGTTTGCCTGAAGGTCATGAATAAAGAAATTAAAATGTTAAAACTCCTCACATCTCTTAGAACCAGAGGACAAAATGGAAACAAAGAAACTCCACTAATCACTTTGTGAAACTAATTCCAAGAATATTAAAGCCAAAATCCAGAACTTCCATTTTAAGAAAAATACTATAAACTGTCAAAAATAAAGATTTCATATAATGAAGAAGATTATATGGATGGATGGATGTGGCAGCCACCCTCTAAAAGAAGTGAAGAGCTTGGAATAAGACATTCCAGAAGGCATAGAGTATAGATTTACAACTAAGGAAAACTTACCTAACAAAACTGAGGATAATTCTATAAGGGAGAAAATGAAAACTTTTGTGAAATAAAGAACTTTTAAGTATTGCTGATGAAAAGATCAGAGCTATATAGAATCTTTGAAATATAAATGCAAATCAAAAGAAACTTATAAAGATTAAGAAGAATGAGCAATTATAAAGAACTAAATAAGGATAAATTGTTTACATTCTAATATGGAAAGATGATGTATATGTCCCTTCTGAACCCTATTATTATCAGAGGTCATAGAGGGAATATGATTAGACAAGATCTGGAAGTAGTCCTGTTAATGTATTAATAATATTAAAAGAAAAGTGGAAGGTGAGGAGAAAAGGAGTATACTATGGAGGCAAGAGAGGAAAGAAAGATTAGGAAAAATTGTCTCACATAATCAATGAATACAAATAGATATCTATTAAATATGAAAATATGTTTAGAAGAATTGTACATGTTTAACCTACATTGGACTGTGC
The DNA here is from genome assembly GCF_016432865.1 of Antechinus flavipes. Classification (NCBI taxonomy): domain Eukaryota; kingdom Metazoa; phylum Chordata; class Mammalia; order Dasyuromorphia; family Dasyuridae; genus Antechinus; species Antechinus flavipes. Next base: position 507,834,136 of record NC_067398.1, read on the forward strand.
AGGGAAAGGGGGAGGTAGAAAGGAAGGAGAAAAATTTGGAACACAAGGTTTTGCAAGGGTTAATGTTGAAAACTATCTTTGCATGTATTTTGAAAAATAAAAAATCTATTATAAAAAAATTGAAAATAGACATCTAAATAAACAAGGTTGGAACAAAAGGAATAGAGTGAGAAGTGACTGACACAAATCTCATTCTCTTCTATAGTAGTCAAATGAAGTAAGAATACACATAAACACAGAGATTTGGGTGCAGAAATACATCTCACTTGGTAGGGAAATTAAAGGGAAAAGGAAAGAAGAAAGAAGGGGGAATTGGAGAAAGGTCAGATTGAGGGAAGTATTAGTCCCAAGAAAACCAAACTCTAAGTAACTATAAAAATATTTAGAGCTTCTTTTTTGAAGTAGCAAAAGGATGGAAACCTGAGAGTGCCAAAAAATTGGGAAATGGCTAAACAGATAATGATATATGAATCTAATAGGATATTATTGTGAAGTAAGAAATTATAAATGAGATGGTTTCACAAAATCTAGAAAGATTTGTATGAACTAATGAGGAAATTAAACAGAACCAAGAGAACAATTCATACAGTAACAACATAGTAAAGACGTACAACTTTGAAAGTGAGAGAAAAGAAAGGGAAAAAAAGCAGGTTTATGCTGAAAAAAAAAAAATATATAAGTTAAAAAAAGAAGAATGGTCCAAGTAAACAACTGGGTCTACTTTTACTGGTTTAACAGGTTTAACTAAGAAAGGAAAGGTCCTTCATCAATAAGTGGACCACTTAGGGATTATTATTCTTATTATTTTGGGGGCTATGACAATCCATAACATAAAGGAAAATGCAATATGGCTTCAAACCTTTAAGATCCCTATCTGCTTTTAAAGTGACACTAACAGAATGACCAAGAAAGCATTTTTTGAAGTCGATTTTATTGTATGCTCAAAGGTAACAGAAAACATTATATTATGAGATATCTAGTCATCCTGGTTTTTAGAACTAAAAATAAGTAGCTACAAAAAGACCACTATGCAAATAATCATAGCATATGCACAAATATTAGCTGTTGACTGTGAAAGGAAAGAAAGTTCTATAAAGTACTTAAAAAGAATTTCTAAATTAAATCAGCATACATTTTAATATTCAGTTAATTCACAATATAGGTGAGAAAAAGTGAGGATGGTAAAAATGTATGGAAAAATATGGTTCAGAGAATAGGAATGAGAGAAACCCAAAGCACAATAGATTATACAGAAGTAACATATCTCCATATATATAATATATATGTATTTTATATCTTTACATATAAAGAAAATATAGTTTTTTTAGGAAAAATATTATTAGACAATAGATATGTTGTATACCAAACATCACAAAAATGAAAAATATATATTAATAGATGGGGAAAGATACTTCTTATTGATGTTGAGGATTATCCATAAAATATCTATGTATATTCACATCATTAACTTGTCAAAAGAACAGAATTTTTTTTAAAAAATGAGAAAGAAATATAGTATGGAATTGAAACAACTCAATCTTGAATCATTTATATAAGAATTTGAAAATGAGAAATGGACAGCATTGAGCTTAATAATTTTATGTTGTTTAACCAATGAAAGTTGAAAGGAAGAAAAAAATAAAAATAAAAGAGCTCAAAAAGCCCAAACATTTGATTCATTTGTTAATCAGAGAAAATGGTGGCCAAAAGCAACACTAGTTGAAAATATAAATTTATTTGTAAAGCTTATGAAGAAAGAAGGCAGATAATTATTAGCAGTATTATCTTATAAAGAAGAGAGAAACACTAGAGTATAAAATCTAAAGAAAGTTTTACAAATGATACACATAAGTGAATTCCTCCTAAAGACACTTTAAGATTAAAAATGGAAAGTGGATACCAATAAATAAACAACTAATCAGCTCATATTTATAATGTTTTAAAATTTACAAAAAACATTCAACAATATCAATTATTATTGCACAGTAATCCTATGAGGTAATTAATGCAAGGGTTATTAAGATTTATTTTACCATATAGGAAACTAAGGCTCAGAAATGATAAAGTGACTTGTCCCTTTTCCAGCAATTAGTCAGTGTCAGAGATGATATTTGAACTCAGGTCTCATTTCAAGTCTAACACTCTTCAACTAAATCACACTTTCCTGTCTGCTTTCTCAGGCTAATTGAATATTTCCTATTTTAGTGTTTTATACCTTGGCACCACTCTCAACCAATTTGAATGTCTCTATGCTTTACTTCCTATAGAGAATGCTCATCCTTTTACCCTTTGTCTATCTTTTTGCTTGCTCTCCTAACACAGATTCTACAAGCAGAATATTGGCCAGTACCACCCTAAATTTTAAGAATCACCTCCCTAATCTGTACCATTCAAGTTCCAGGTCTTATACCTTGGACTAATAAGAAGACCCTCCTGAATTTGTGCATCCATGATCTTCAGAACAGACTAAAATGAAGATAAAACATCTCTGGAATTACAATGGAAGTCGATTGGGAAAAGAAGATTCAAATTACCAAGAAAAAGATCCATTTTCACATAAATTTTCAGGACTACCTCTCAGGCTAAAAGCAAGTACAGCTGCAGAAATGAGATAATAAATATAAAAGCATTTAAAGCTTCACGAAAGATGAGTACCATATAAGTCAGGAAACTCTCTTGCTGCTGCTGTTGGTAAATCCTCCATCACAACAACAAAGCTTACTATTTACTTTTGCTTTTTCTTAGAATGCCCTCTGCACTCTTGTCTTATAGGAAAAAACAACAAGCACAACTTAAATCCTGTTCTGTGTTTATAGCACTTGCTTTGAATCTGTGGAAATATCTAGAAAATAGCACACCCTTGGGAGAAAACTAGCAAATACCAGAAAACGGTCAGATTAGTTTTGATAATATAGTTTTTTTTTTTTTCCTAGTGTTGTGACTAGAGAAGGAAAGGACATTCCTCTTGTGGCAGTGAGCTCAATATTCCAGCTTTGATAACATGTGGAGGAACAGTCCTCTCCAAAGAATTATCAGAAAGCCACATATCCTGGCAAATTTTATCTTTGGGGAGAAATTTTGCTTCTCTGTAACAGTAATGAACTCAAACACAAGGCATAATATATTTCTTTAATACTATCAAATAGATAAATCATTTTGCTCGCAGGTATGAGGAACTAGTTTCCCAAGTTAACCTTCCCCAAAACAAAGAATTAAAGAGGGCAAAGATTGAAAAAAGAGCTACTCATATTGCTTCTAGGCTGCTAAAAATGACTCATTTCAGCCAGATGTCACTATTTGGAAAGAAGTACTGCATGTCTGAAATGGAACTGAGGCTAACATTATTTTGGTTCTGTTCTTACTTCAGTGGGAATCCTGGATGGAACTACCAAGAATAACATACCAGAATTTCATATTTAAAATAATTTTAAATTAAATTAAAATTAAAAATAATTTAAAATAAATATCTCTCTTACCCAGTTTCAGTATGAGCACAGATAATGTTGAATCTGTGACTTTGAATATTTATAGCTAAAATCCCCCTTAATGGTAGGTTTTCCCAGTTCATTATAATTCAAGTTCTTATCTATTGACTATTTCTTATTTATCCTTCATATAGCCTGCCTGTTACATAGTTATTTTGTACATATATTTCTTTGTTTTCCTAATTCAATCAACAAATATTTATTACATGTTTACTTATGTGCCAGACACTATACTAGATGCTAGGGATACAAATAAATTTTTTCTGTTTAGAGCATTTAAAGTATAGGAAAAAATGATCTTTCTTTAATATTAGAAAAGTATTTACATGAAGTCAATAAGCAGCATTATATGAAATGGAGAAATACTAGAGGCCTTCCTGATAAGATCAATGGCAATGCAAGGATGTCCACTATTAACAAACACTATTATTTAATATAGTTCTATACATTCTAGCTATTGAAAGGACAATGTGAGGACCAAATCCCCTTCCTTTTAGAGAGAAAAAAGCCTTGCTCCTGATTATAAACAATCATCTCTTGTATTTGATTTACTTTCAGAATCCATGATTCTGGTGGCTGAGTTTATGGTTGGTCTTCTGGAGCTACCTGGTCTCTATTGCTCACAGTGACTCAAAGGCTTATAGATGGCTTTTCTATGAGGATGGGTAGACTGCCCATGGTAGGGCTTCACACAGAGCTCAAGAATAGTTTGGACAACAATCAAAAAACAGTTAAAACAGAGTTCCTCCTAAATTCTCCTAACAAGCAAGAGATCTGAAGTTTCTCCAGAGCCCAGTCTTTCTCATAGAACTGATTCATTAAGATATTTGATCTTACTGTCTTCAGAGTGGGGTCAGCTTGCTTTTTAAAGATCCAAGAGGTATGACTGATTCTCAAGTCAATCAATCACTGGAATGTTGTCTTCACCAGGATCCTATGTCTTACAATATTATGGAATTATTTAGGAAACTACACTTTCATTGGGTTATTTTGAAAAACTTTTCAATTTACTCAGGCACTGTACCAATCTACTTCCTAGACACAAACTTTTAGATCACGAGCCATTTTATGGTCAGGACTGCTTATTTGAACCCCTTGATTCAAGAGTTTCCTTTTTCTAATCTCCCTTCCACCCAATTAACAAAATTGTCTTCCTAAAGTATGGGTCTGGCCAGGCTAGTCCTATAAAAAAAAGTTTCATGGCTTCCTATTACCTTTAAGTCACAGTACAAACTTTTTACCTGGTATTTAAAGCCCTTCTTAGTCTGGCTCAGCCTGCCTTTTCAATATTATTTCATTTTATGCTTCTTCATTCATTCTAGATTCCAGATATATTGGATTAATTGTAGTTCCCTGAGCTTAGCATGCCTTCTCCCTCCTCCTCAATTTTGCTGGCTCATATCAATGTAATTCATTACTTCCTCACGTTCACTTCTTAGAATCCTTAGGTCTTTTCCAGGTTTATTTCAGGTGCCACTTCCTACCATCTCTCACCAATTTATAGTCATTTGCTTATTTGTGTAAATATTGTTACTATCCTAGTAGAATTTAATCTTCCTTAAGGTAGAAATTATTTTTGTTTTGTCTTTATGTCTCCAATGCCTAGCTCAGACTCTTAGAAGTAGCAAGCACTTGGCAAGTGCTTGTTGAATTGAACAGAGTTATATTTGGTTTATCTCTATTTATTGTAAGTGTGACTAGTTTATTACTGTCTAACTAATTATTTCTGATTCAAAGGTCTCACAAATTCTAAAGTTTTACCTAACAAACTGCTAGTCTGCATTAGTGGAAGGACTTCCCATTCTGGGAGATCTCCACATTCATGAAATCACAAATTCAAACATCAGTCCCCAAATATAGATAGGAGATGAATCAAGAAAAAAAATTAACACAGGATAAGTTATAGAAATGTCTATCACTTGAAGTTAGAGGTAAGAGTAAGATTTAGAATTTGAGAACATAGGAGTACAGATTTTAAATTGAAAAGAATTTCAGGGGTCACTTAATCCAATTCCTTCAGTGAGGAAACTGTAGTCTCCCCCAAAAAAGTTAAATAACTTATCTAAGGGATCACACTGGGAGTAAATGGCATAACTAAAATTAAACTCGGGTATCTGAGTTCAAATCCAATAGAATTGGACCAATCTAAGTTGCTCTTCAGAACTGATACAGTGACCATTTGAATAAAGTTGGATTTTATTTATGTTTTGTTAGTATGAAAGAACAAACTTCCAAGGTTTCTTTTCCCTGGAAAATCTAAGCTTTTGCCCTACTTTTATTCTGGATGAAACAATAACAGGCATGATACTGTAGAATGAGTTCTGCTTTTGGAGTTAAAAGATCTGCCTTGAAATCTTGAATTTATTATTTACTATCTACTTATCCTTGGAATAATCACTTAAACATCTCTGGGCCTCTATCTCATCAATAAAGTGAGGGTAATTTAGAAGAAGATTGCTAGCTCTAAACCTAAGATCTTTTAATCTACATAGTAGGAGATGAAAAGAGCCTCACCTATATTTTAAAACTTGATTTTCCCTCCCTCTTAGTTTTTAGGTAAGACTTTTAATTGCTAAATAAGTAAAATGCCCCTGTGATGTTGAGAAGACAGACAAGTACCAACTTGAGAATGATCTTGCCAGAAAAAAAAAAAAAAGACATAGCTTTTTGAATTGAGTAAGCAAAATGGAAAAAAGGAAAATTTCTCTAACAACTGAAATCAGTGATCTCTAAAGCTGATTTTATATCTGTGAAATTGTAGTCAAAGAAGATTTATAGCCTGGCTAATCATTATTCTGACTGAGATAAGAACTACTCACTTTCTTAATGGTACCAGTGATACCTAGAGATTTCAGTCTCCTTAACTCTTTCTTCTGGTCTCTATGTTTTCTCTGACCTGCCAATTCAGACAAGAATAGTCTCATTCTTCTGGAGTATGATGGGTGACAGGATAGATGATGCTATTAATATAATATGCTATTTCTAAGGGTTTGAGCTAGGCATTGGAGATATAAAGACAAAACAAAAATATAATTTCTACCTTAAGGAAAATTAAATTCTACTAGGATAGTGACAACATTTACACAAAAAAGCAAATACCTATAAATTGAGATGGCTCAAACAAAGTTCTTGGTAGGAAATGCCACCTGCAATAAACCTTGAAAAGAGCTAATGGCATTGAGGGAAAGGGTGGAACTTCTGTCTAATGGGTTAGATCTGGTTCTTGACTGAATTTCTATAGGATGAGAATGTTATTCCACACAAGTCTATCCATATCTCTTTGTTCCTCTTTTTCCATGTGCATGTATCTCTTTAGGAGTAGCATTTTATTGTAATGGTTAGAAAGCTGGCCTCAGAGGATGATGTTCATTGATGTTATTGTTTAGCTGTTTCAATTGTGAGGGACTCTTCATGGTCCCATTTTGGCATTTTCCTGGCAAAGATCCTGAGTAGTTTCTCATTTCCTTCTCCAGTTCATTTTACAGATGAGGAACTGAGGCAAACAGTGTTAAATGACTTGTCCAGGGTCACAGAACTAGTATCTGAAATTAGATTTGAACTCAGAAAGATGAGTCTTCCTGATTCCAAGTACATCTAGATTCAAGTTTCCCTTATGATATTCATTGGCTATATGACCCTGGGTCAGTCATTTAATCTCTCACTGCTTTATACAGTTCTCTAAGCAATCAGGCAAGGCTACAATCATTTATTAAGCTCTTACTATGTACCAGGCACTGAGCTAAATTCTGTGTGTACAAATACAAGCAAAAAAACAAAACAAACAAACAAACAAATAAAAAAGATAGTTCCTGCCCTTAAGCTTATATTCTCATGAAGGAAGACAACTTATAAAAAGGAACCTTCTCCCCTATCCCACCCCCCAAAAAAACCAGAAAGCAAGGTTCCTTAAAGGTGAAATTAGGTAAGGTATCTACATGAGACCATGATATTAAAACCACATTGGGAAGAAATGAAGGTTGTCCAGTCTGAGTCCCTTCACAAACTGGAGATGCTAGAAGGAATTCACCAATGGAAGAATATCAAAGAGAAATTCCAGAATTAGACAGCAGTTAAGGAATAATGACAAGTCCAGAATATCAGGAAAAGAGCCACAAGGGGAATAAAATGGGGCCACAAAATGGAAGCCCCAGAAGGAATTCCTCAAGGGGAAAAGGAAATTGTCTAAGAATGTGAAGTGTAAATGAGGAAGCAAACAGTTTTAGAAAAAGAAGTTTTTGGGAAAACATTTTTTACAGTCTAAGGTTCTAATAAAGGCCTCATTTCAAAAATATATAGAGAATTGACTCTAATTTATAAGAAATCAAGCCATTCTCCAATTGATAAATGGTCAAAGGACATGAACAGACAATTCTCAGACGAAGAAATTAAAACTATTTATAGCCATATGAAAATATGCTCCAAGTCATTATTAATCAGAGAAATGCAAATTAAGACAACTCTGAGATACCACTACACACCTGTCAGATTGGCTAGAATGACAGGGAAAGATAATGCAGAATGTTGGAGGGGATGTGGGAAAACAGGGACACTGATACATTGTTGGTGGAATTGTGAACACATCCAGCCATTCTGGAGAGTAATTTGGAACTACGCTCAAAAAGTTATCAAGCTGTGCAGACCCTTTGATCCAGCAGTGTTTCTACTGGACTTATACCCCAAAGAGATACTAAAGAAGGGAAAGGACCTGTATGTGCCAAAATGTTTGTGGCAGCCCTGTTTATAGTGGCTAGAAGCTGGAAAATGAATGGATGCCCATCAATTGGAGAATGGCTGAGTAAATTGTGGTATATGAACATTATGGAATATTATTGTTCTGTAAGAAATGACCAGCAGAGCAGCTACACCCAAAGAAAGAACACTGGGAAACGAATGTGAACTATCTGCATTTTTGTTTTTCTTCCCGGGTTATTTATACCTTCTGAATCCAATTCTCCCTATGCAACAAGAGAACTGTTCGGCTCTGCAAACATATATTGTATCTAGGATATACTGCAACATATCCAACATATAAAGGACTCCTTGCCATCTAGGGGAGGGGGTGGAGGGAGGGAGGGAAAAAAAATCGGAACAGAAACGAGTGTCAATATAAAGTAATTATTAAATAAAAATTAAAAAAAAAAAAAAAGAAATGACCAGCAGGATGAATACAAAGAGGACTGATGAGACTTACATGAACTGATGCTAAGTGAAATGAGCAGAACAAGATCATTATATACCTCAACAATGATGCTGGATGAGGATGTATTCTGATGGAAATGGATCTCTTCGATAAAGAGAGTTAATTCAGTTTCAATTGATCAAGAATGGACAGAAGCAGCTACAACCAAAGAAAGAACACTGGGAAATGAATATAAACTGCTTGCATTTTTGCTTTTCTTCCTGGGTTATTTATACCTTCTAAATCCAATTCTCCCTGTGCAACAAAAGAATTGTTCGGCTCTGCACACATATATTGTATCTAGGATATACTGTAACCTATTTAACATAAAGGACTGCTTGCCATCTGGGGGAGGGGGTGGAGGGAGGGAGGAGAAAAATCGGAACAGAAGCTAGTACAAGGAATAATGCTGTAAAAAATTACCCTGGCATGGGTTCTGTCGATAAAAAGTTATTAAAAAGAAAAAAAAAAGAAGTTTTTCTTACCAGAGAGTTCTCTGAACCTTCATATTTGCTTCCCCTGCCCCTACAACACCCTCTATCTATTTATTTTACAAAGTTGTGCTTCTTTGCAGTCATATGTAGTCTTCTGTGTTTGAAAATCACTCTCTCCTAATCTGCAGCTTTTATAATCTTTATTATTTATAGGTTGTCTTTCCTGATCATTCTAGTTATGATCTTTCCTTGAAATTACACAATATTTATTTATCTTTGTATGCAGGATGATAAATTTAGAGCTGAAAGGAACCTTAAAGATCATTTAGCCCAATCTCTTCATTTTTACAACTGAGATTAAGTGACTTAGCCAAGCTAATATAGGTATTAAATGGAAGATCTGGGACTTGAACCCATATCTTTTCATTCCAGATCTATTGTTCATCCCACTGTACTATGCTGCCTTTTGTTCTACTTTTTGGTATAATGGTTCACAAACTTTTTGGTCTTTGGTCCTTTAAACTCTTAAAAATTAATGAAGTCCCCAAAGAGCTTTTGTTTTTATGAGTTAAAACTAACCACATTTACCATATTAGAAGTTTAAATGGGTGGATTTTTTAAATATTAATTTATTTATAATAACACAAATCCATTATATATTAACATAAATAATATTTTTATGAAAAGTGACTTAAAACAAAAAAATTAAGAGATAACAATGTTTAATATATATACATACACACACATATATATTTCTAATTATCTTTATTATTTTACTTTTAGTAGAGACAGCTAGATTCATATATCTGTTTCTAAGTTCAATCTGTTGCAATCTGTAGTTCTGGTTGAAATATATGAAGAAAATAAGGTTTCACACAGAATATAATTGGAACTAGGAGAAACATTTTAATAAGCAAATTATGTTGTTGTTGTTGTTGTTGTTGTTAAAATAGCTTTGATTTCAGAGATTCCCTGAAAGAATCTCATGGATCCTCAGTGAAGAAGTTAGGGATGGCTGCCTTAGGAGAAATGTAAGCTCTTTAAGGTCAGGGACTGTTTCATTTTTCTTACTGTATCACTAATGCCTAGCAAAATGCCTTGCATGCTTTAAACAAGTTACATACATACACGCACATACACATACACATACATTCCCACTCACACACTAGAGTTTACAAACTCCTCTATGATATACTTCTTGATTTTTAATAGCTGCCCAATATCAGTCAATCGTTACTTACTGTCCCAATATCAAGCAGGTATCGCTATGATATCAATACTTAACAATGAACATCATTTAGCTTTTACAATGGATATTTATTGAGAAAATATTCAAAGAACCCAAATTTAAAAATCTCTGAAAATGAAAGCTCACTCTCATCATCCACTTCAGAATTCAGAAGGAATGGGTTCAAACTAAAGGTAGTTGCTAAGAACATTTCTCCAATCAAGTTCACTTTTTGACAAAAGTGGATTCAATATAGCTGATGAATGAATTGCTCTTTTGCTCGTGGGCTGGGACAAACAGAAAATTCCTAAGAACTGATTTCTCATTGGACTGGATTGCCATCTAAGTCTGCTATGGACTCTAGTTCTTGAACCTCCAGTGGTTCTTTCAAGTTTTTGAAGCTCACAAGGTCATAATCCATACCTTTCCACATCTGATATCTATTCCCCTAAGATCAGGAGAGAAACAAAAAAACAATATCATGCATTCAGAGGCACATGGTAGCTGGGTAGGCAGATAAGAGAACCAACACTGCTTCCTCGTTCCCTACCTGGATGCTTACAGTAATTCTTCCTTCTTACTTGAAAGTTACCAGGGAAGAGAGAACTTTCATTTGTTCTTGCCTTTTGGACAGCACATCCAATTCTAACATTACATCTAATTTAAAAGTTTATTATCACCATTCATTAAGCTGGAATTTGCATGAAAAGAACTATATAATGAGTGTGAAATGTTTAGAGTTGCCTAGAGCAGTGACAGATTAAGTGATTTAGCCATAGCCAATATATGTCAGAATCCAAGTCATCCTCCTCTGAGGTCAGCTTTCTAACCATTACAACAAACTGCCTCTCATAAAGAGGTACATGCATGCAGAAAATGAATAAATGAAGAGACATGAATAGTTGGTAGAATGTAATAGGAATGAGTTAAAAGATTATTATGCTTGGGCAAATTAGCATCAGGGTCTCTCCATTATGTATTTTCCATGCATATCTTTAAACAGGTTCCTAATCCTCAATGTGGATATGCAACAAGCAGAAATCACTACACTTTCTTCAAGGACTAAGCCCTCATTGATCAGTCCCATTGCAAAATGTTGCAAAATGTTGCAAAATTGCAACATGTTTATTGAATTTCATTGAACTGATTATTGTGGTGTTCTCTTCTTTAATATCTCCGGGAAGTTTTCTGGAGGCAGCCTTAGTTTCAGTTAAAACTAATAATCACCTCAAATGCAGTCAGGTATTAAAAGTTCAGATCTTTTATTGCTTCCTCCAAAATAGCCCGGTTAGTTTTCTTAGAGACCTATCTCTCTGCTTGGTTCCAAGAGCTCCCTCCAAATGTCTCCAAATCCAAAGTTTGTCCTTCAGCCTCCAGCCAGTACAAAGGTAGAAAATGGAATGAATCTCTTGTCTCCTTGCCTGGGGCTGGGCAGCTTTCTGAAGAGCCTTTCAGACCAGCCTTAGTCTCAGTGGGGGAAGTGCAGACGCCCAGCCACCCCAGTGGTGTGAGATGAAGTGAATGAATCTGGCTGCGCCTCTGAGAGTGGGCTTCTTCTGAACTGACCTCCGCTCCCCTCTCAATCTTTTCAACTGAACTCTGCTGACTGAGCTCAGCTGTTTTTATGCTATCTCAAAGGTTGACTCCTCTTCCAAGAGTGGGATTGTGGGATCCAAGAGTGGGATTATGGGTTTCCTCCCAGAGTGCTCTCTGGCCCTAAGAGCTTCTTGCTTATATGAACTCTCTAAAGGTGTGAACACAAACATTGTTTCTATCAGTTCCACTTAGTACCTTGTTTCTTCTGTCCCATAATATCTCTTTGTAAGATCAGATCAATCATACTGAACCATGCTAAATTAGATAATTATTGTCTCTATCAACTTTAATGAGTTAACACTTTGTAAGGATCCCAACAGACTATAATAAATGAAGTATACTTATATTATTGTATTTTCAGAATTGTTTCCTGTGGTAAAGTTATATACAGATGAACAGATCTTTTTTCACTCTAAATTCAATTTTTTTATAATTTATGTGTCTCTTAATTTATCTCCTCTGTTCCATAAGCCAAAAGCTCTTCTTTTTATTGGAGAAAGCTTCTCCAACCCTTTTTAAAGAATGGATGGAACTGGGTAATGGTGAATTTGAAAAGTTAAGGAACATAGTACAGGTTTTGCTACAGGCAAAGACTATCTAGGAAATAACTAATATAAGAATTCCTAGGAAAAGATTTGGAAAGTTTCCATGATGGTATGGAAAATAAGACTTTTTAATTCCTTGCCTATACCCATGAAAGGATTCAATAGGTCTTGCTGAACATAAAGAGGAAGGTTATTAGGGCAGATCTCAGCACAGCTCTTTTATATATGAGAATTTTTAACATTTAACAATGTTAATAACAAAATATCCTAAAGTCAAAATGTGCAAAACCCACAATGATCCAAGCAAAGGAATAGAGTTCATAAGCATTTTTTTTCCTTGTGAAACAATGTGAATCAGAAATTAAAAAATAAAAAATCCCTAACAGGGAAAAATGACATATCTAGGAAATTGCAATACATAACTTTGTAGCATGATTACTGTCTCCAGTGCCTGCATTTTCAAATTCAATTCCTGTAGAGAGTTAATTATGCATGTTGTATATTGAGTTTTTCTCTGCTTGCTAATCATGGCTGAGATTTTTCCATGCAAGTGGAATAAAAAGCCACTGCGGTATGTAAGTTACAATACTGAGTACCATGAAATAGTTTGTGCCTGTCAATTTCCACTTCTTTTAGTCTGAATAATTGTTATTGATCATCTCCATTCTGTGTAAATAACTGCATCAAAAAAGAAGGGAAACGTAGATGTGCTGAGAGTTCAGAAGAAAAAAAAATGCCACACACTTATAAGATGGTACCTATGTTCTGTTGCTATGGGAACAGGACTGCAAGAGAGGATTGTATCCTATAACGCAAGACAGAAGCTGAGTGAATCCATAAAGAATTGCTTTTCTGTAGAAAAATATTTAAAATTATTTTGAAACCATCACATTTGGTTGATGTTTCTTGAAGCAAAATACAAATCTCGAATAGTTCTTGATGTGTGTGGATCATGGATCGTGACAATTGCATGGCTCCTTGATATTGCAGAACCGTGCAGTGAGATGTGGTGAACCAGATACATTTCCTAATGAGTCAGAAATGGTGTTTTTTTCCTATTTATTTGTAGACCTTTGTTTGATGTTGGATGATTGCAGCTTATAGTTCCCTCCAAGGGAAAACTGGTATTTAGCTCAATTGTTTGAATAGAGTATTAACCTAAAAAATGCTTGAACATTACATGCTTGATTGTATCTGTCACAAAAGAATATGCATTTTTAGAAAGAGTACTTTCTCCAGAATTGTTTTCTGCTTTACATATAATCTAGCTACACATTTGTACTTTGTAGAAACATTTACCTATATGATTTGTCATTATCTCATTATGATAGAGCTGGCAACTTATTAATGGAGCGGAATACTAACTTATCATGCAAAGAACCTGGGTAATAATCCCGACTTTATTCTTAATTGTTCAGTCTTGGGAAGGTCACTTAAATGTTCTAGATTCCATTAGGGAGTGGGGTGATAAAGGAGAGGTATTTAAAAGCCTTCATGTTGTATCTCCTTTCTATATTTGTAGCCTGATTTCATGTATCTCCTCCAAATTGCTTTATATGCCATCTAAATTAGCCTGCTTGAAATTCATTACAAATGACATTCCATCTTCTACTTTCCTATTCAGTACAAACTATACTCCATGCTTAGAAAACTCTTTCCTCATGTCTACTGTTTGGAATCCCTAGTTTCCTTTTAGACTCATCTTAAGCATCTACTCTTACATGAAGCCTTGCCAACTGGTGGTGCTCTCCTCCACTTCCCAGAATTATTCTGTATATTTTGTGTATACTTATCTATGTATATGTTTCTTCAAACAATCAATAAAGATTTATTAAGTGCTACTACTTACTAGGTACTATCCTAAGCTCTGGAGATACAAAAAAAAGCAAAAGACAATCCCTGCCTTTAAAGCTTATACTCTAATATATGTAATGTATTGGAGAAGATAATATGCAACTAGATATGTACAAAACTTATTACATTCAGGATAATTAAGAAATAATTGAAAGACAAAAGGCACTGGAGTTAAGAGAAGTTGGAAAAGATTTCCTGTAGAAACTGGAATTTTATTTGGGACTTAAAGAAAACCATGGAGGTCAGTAGTCTAGAGTGAAGGAGGAATAATATTCCAAATATTTATTAAGTACTTACTATGTGTAAGCACCATAGCTGAAAGAATAAAGAATGAAATAATCCCTATTTTAAAGTTTTCATTCTTAGAATATAAGTTCTTTAGAAGCAGAGACTTATATTTTTCTATTTGTATCCTCAGCCCTCTACAATAGTAGGAGCTTATTAAATATTTGTTGAATTTAATTTTCTCCTTTATAAAATAAAAAACATAGTATCTGCCCAATCTGCTTCACCTGGGTTTTTATAATGTTGAAATGAATTTGCACAAGTACAAATGCTTTAGAGAAAAAAAAATTTGCAACATTGTTTGATGATATTATCATCATTTTTCTGTCATCTCTGCCTCCCAACAACACCGCATAGTCATATCAATGAGCTGCAGATCTAGCTAATCCAATTCTTTATTATTATTATTATTGAAGCTTTTTATTTTCAAAACATATGCATAGATAATTTCAACATTCCCCCTTGTAAAACCTGTGTTCCAAATTTTTCCTTCCTCCCCCCTCACCTCCTCCCCGATATGGCAAGCAATCCAATATATGTCTAAAAATGTACAATTCTTCTATCCATATTTCTACAATTATCTTGCTTCACAAGAAAAATCAAATCAAAAAATGAAAAAATGAAAAAGAAAACAGAATGGAAGCAAACAATAGCAAAAAGAGTGAAAATACTATGTTGTAAACCACACTCAGTTCCCATAGTCCTCTATCTGAGTGTAGATGGCTCTTTTCATCACAAGACCATTAAAACTGGCCTGAATCATTTCATTGTTGGAAAGAGCCACATCCATCAGAATTGATCATCATATAATTTTGCTGTTGCTGTAGCCAATGATCTGGTTCTGCTCACTTCACAGCATCAGTTCATATAAGTCTCTTCAGGCCTTTCTGAAATCTTCCTGCTCTTCATTTCTTACAGAACAATAATATTCCATAACACTCACATACCATAATGTGTTCTGCCATTCTCCAACTGATGGACATCCACTCAGTTTCTAGTTTCTGTCCACTACAAAAAGGGCTGCCACAAACATTTTTGCACATGTGGGTCCTTTTCCCTCCTTTAAGATCTCTTTGGGATATAAGCTCAATAGAAACACTTCTAGATCAAAGGGAATGCACAGTTTGATAGCCTTTTGAACATAGTAGCCAATCCAATTCTATGTAAAAAGACATCATTTGAATTTCTTACTCTTTTTGCTGAGAAGTTGCCCCTACAAAATATAACTCTGACTTTTTGTTTCCTGTGTCATTTAGTAACATAGTGACCATTTCGTTTTGACTACAACTGATGTCTTGGCAATTTATTTGGATTCCTGTTTCCTATTTGTTGCAAAAAAAATTCCAGTACTCAGATAAGCCTTTGCTTCTTACTGTCAAGGAGATTTATTTAATGTTTTTATATTTTATTGATCCTTTTTTGGTTTTTATACCATAGTCATTTCCTGACTTCCTTCTTCCCTCAAACACAAGCAAAAGTGAGCCTCTGAAGCCTCCTTTGCAAAAAAAAAAAAAAAATTAGTCAGATAGTCAGACAGTCAGACAAACAGAGATAGATAGATAGATGGAGGTATAGATAAAAATAAAACAAAACTAACTGACACAACAACTGCATCTGGCAATATATGTCACACTTCATCTCTATAATTCCTAATATTCAGTTCTCTGCTAAAAGAAGGAAAACATATTTTAACATTATTCTAGGACATTCAATTAAATTTCAAAATTCATAGGACATCATTCAAATACAGCCTCAGACACTTAACACTTCTAAGTTGTGTGACTCTGGACTAGTCACTTAACCCTGTTTGCCTTGCAAAAACAACTTTGTTCAATGTGTTTTCTTGATCTGTGCTTCTAGTCCATCATCTCTTGGTCAGAGATAGAAAATCTTTCCTCTGGAGTTGTGGTTGTATCATATTGCATTGACCAGAGTTCCCAAATCTTTCAAAGTTGCTTTTCTTTCCACTGTTTTAGTCATTATATGCATAATTTCTTCTAGTATAGCTCACTTCATTTGCATTAGTTCATACAAGTTTTTCCAGTTTCCTCTGAACCCTTTCCCTTTCATCATTTTATAGTATAATAATATTCTATTATATCCATAGATTATAATTTGTTATTATTCTCCAATTGATAAGTTCCACTCTTTAATTTCTAGGGTTTTGCTAGAAAAAAAAGCACTTCTATGAATATTTTTATATTCATTGGTCCTTTTCTACTTTCTTTGATTTCACTGGGGCATAAACCGAGTAGTTACACTTGAATCAACTGGTATTCTGCTGCCTTGGAAAGTATTCAACTTTTAGTGACTAGAGATATAGTTCCCTATGGTTTCTCAGAATGGCTAAACCAATGAATAGTTCCACCTATGGATTAGTGTGCTTTTCCTCCCAATAGCCATTTTCCTTTTTTGTCATCTTTGTTAACCTGATGTATGTGAAGTTTGCAAAGAAATATCAGTGTTTTTCTCATTTGGATTTCTCTTATTACTAATGGTTTGGAATACTTTTCTTATGATTACTGTTAGCTTGTCTTTTTTCCTTTGAAAGTTGGCTCTTTACATTCTTTGACCACTTATCTGTAGGGGAATGACTCTTGTTCCTAATATATAAGTATTACAAAAGTATTGGTTTAGGTTAGACTATTAAAATTTAAATGCTGGAGATCTTATTTGAGTCAGTTTTCTATATATCCTGGATAGCAGGCTTTTATTAGAAAATCTTATTACAAACATTTTTCTCAGTTAACCATTTCCTTTCTAATTTTAACTGCACTGATTCTATTTGTGCAAAAGCTTCTCAATTTTATAGAATCAAAATTGACCATCTCTTAAGATCTTCTCTATGCCTTCTTTGGTCACGAACTCTTCCCCTATCTGTTGTTGTGTTCTTCTACTCTGCTACTCTAATTTATTTGTGATGTGAATTATTAAATCTAGGTCATGTTTCTACTCTAAAGCTGGCATTTTAAGATATTTGTTTAAACTCAATTTCTGCCAGATTGCTTTCTAGTTTTTCCTCAGTTTTTATTGAATAATAAGTGGCAATATTTAGAGCCCTTAAGCTTATCAAGCAATATATTGCCATATTTACTTATCTTCTAGGCTTAATCTGTTCCAATTATCTATTTTGCTAATTTTTAAAAACCAGAACCAAATATTTTTGATGATTACTGCTTTGAGATTCACTACTGCAAACCCCCTGAACCCACTTTTCTATTTCATTTCTTTTGAGATCCTTGACTTTTTGTTCCTTCAGATGAAATTTGGTATAAGTTTTTATAGTGCCATAAGTAACCTTTTAGCAATTTGATAGACATGGCATTAAATAGTTTGACTATTTAATTAAGCAGTCATGTCATTTTTATTATATTGGCATAGCCCAATCATGAACAATTAATGTCTCTCAAATACTTAATTTTGTCTTATTTCTGCAAAGAATGTTTTGTATTTGCTTCTATATGTGTTGGTATGTGGGTTCTCAAATATTATACATATTGTATTTTTCGTGAAATTTCTCCTCCTATCTTTTCTTTCTGAGTTCTACTGGTAACATACACAAAGCCTGATGAGTTGTATGGATTTGTTTTATAAAATTCTACATTGCTAGTGTTATTATTTTAATTCATTTTAATTTAACCTCCACAGTTCTCTAAATAGATCATCATATTATCCACAAAAAGTGACCATTTTGTTTCCAACTTCTATATTTATCTCAAGTTTTTTGTCATTATTATAGCCAGCCGTGTGGCAGTAGCATTTAGCACACAACCATGAGATTCCTGGGGAAGATATTCTTGAGAGATTATGACCTCTCTAGTTCCAGGTGGATCTTCCACCTACAACAGAGAGAGAGTAATTAACTTGCTTTACTTGCCCACTAAAGTGCTCTAGACTCCAAATTTACTTGCTATTTTTTGCTTCAGTGGAAGCCCTCATCTTCTCTTGAGAAGATGTCAAGTGAATAGGAGGAAAGAAATGTAGTAAATTAATTCAAATTAAATCATGAATGGGTAAAAATTCTATAATTCTTCTAGAAGAATATGTTTTTGGATAGAGAAGAAACATGAATGAGATCTTTTTCCAGATTTCTTAATTATTAAAATAAATTTATTTTTATTTTTTTTGCTTTTATATATAGTTCCCAAACCTAACAGCCATTCTTTCTAGAAAAAATAAAAAAGAGGAAAGTGGAGGTAATAGTTCAATAAAATTTACAAGGACATCGAATATCATACATTCTGTAATGTCCTCCATCTACCTTTGCACACATATCTCTTCTTATATCTTCTTATATCTTATATCTCTTCTTATATCTTCCTCCCATAATATAAACTCCTTGAGCTCAGGAACCATATCCTTTTTGCCTTTGTACCCCTACTGCCTACACTGAATAAATGTTTGCTGAATTAAGTCAAATTGAATTAACTAGGGTAGCTAAACTCAGAAAAGCCTTTTACCTAGTTGCTACCAGATTATCAATTCATTCTCTCAAAGTCTATCCACTAAATTGTGGAGGAGTTGCAGGCTGTACAGAAGAAACACTCACATTATGCATAGTATTGAAGAAAATACTATGAAGAGTATTCTCTTCATACTTAATGTATGAAGTACATTAAGGTACTTAATGTATAATAATATTACATATGATAAATTAATGAAAAACATTTATTAACTGATTACTATGTGCCAGACACTGCACCAAGCATTGAGAATAAGAAAACAAAAAGTGAGGCAGAGTGAATACATGAAGGAAAGTAAAAGGCAGGAAAGGGAGTAACAGAACTGAAGATTTGGTGTATGAGGAAAGTCATCAAGCATGGGAGGTGACCTTGGGATTTTGAAAGTTATATGTGCCAGCAGGGAACAATCTTTGGCAGGTTCTACAAAGCTGAAGCATTCTCCAAAGATGATCCCAGTGATATTCTGTGTGTCTGCTATCTCTGACCCACCCTGGCTAAACTGGGAATGGCTTATCACCATGTTGGCCACTGAGTGATGAATTGTTTAACCACATCAACTCAAAACAATTATCAGCTAAGATACCATTTTTCCTCTCTGTCAATGGAGAAAGAATCCATTCAGACAAAATCACTTATTATTAACTTTTGAAGTATCTCTACATTAAATATGTGCTGATTTGAGTTGAGTCTTAGGTCTTATGTCCCAAATCTGGAAGAGAAAAAGCAAAACATGATTTTTTAAGGCATTCAGGGTTAAATGACTTACCCAGTAACACATAACTAGTAAATGTTTGAGATTAGATTTAATGTCGGTCCTCCTGATTCTAAGGCACCTGCTCTATCTACCACACCATCTAACTACCCCCCATTCCTATCTTCTTAATTAAACAATGCCTAAAAAGGGATTGAGAATGCCAAATTAAAGGGCAAGCTTGGCTGATATTTATGTTACATTTATGATATTATGTAATATATAATGTTTATAATACATATGATATAATATTAATTATAAAGACTAGGAATTTGAAATTATTATGATGATAACTGATCACAACAATGAGGAACATCATAAAATTTGCTTTGCCACTATGTGGCCTAGGTATTGAGTTCACATCTTACAATCATGTGAACATTGTTCTTTCTACAATCACCTTGATTGAAAATTTCTCTAAATCAGGAGTTCTTAACCAATTCTTTATCAGTTCTTAACCATGAATAGCTTTCAGGGGGTCCATGAACTTGAATGGGAAAATAATTATATCTTTTATTTTCAATAACATGCAAATGAAACTTAACATTTCTTTTAGTTGTGAATGTGGGCGATAAAATGTTTTTTGAAAGGTGTCTTTAGAATACCAAAGTGGTCCATGACACAAAAAAAGGTTAAAAACCTCCTATTTTAAGAAAGTCAGACATACTTTATTCCTATGTGCTATAATCAAATACTCTTTTGTCTGTTGCTCATATTTTAAATTACAGCTTAGACATAGCACAGCTATTAGATTTATCTAGACAGAACAAGCTTCCAACTTGCCCATGAGTCAGAATAGTTTCATCATTTTAGAGTCCCACCATAAAGAACAAAGCATAAACTCAATATGCATTTCTCATTTCATAAAATCAAACACTTAGGAATAGTTCTATTAAAAAAAATGTGAGCTTAAAATGTATTTTTTCCCTTCAAAAGTATGTTGATCTAAAAAACCCCAAATGATTGTTTTTTATGAATGTCCTTCCATGAGAAGCAGAAACCAGGAGTCTATTTTAGGAATAAACAATCATGTGGCTCTTGGAAAAATTCTATGTATTCAAGGCTCCCCCTTTTGGAAAAACAACAAAGAACAAGTTTATGTGCAGTTCTGTTTGTGTAGCTGCTGACTAATCACTCAATCCACAAGCATTTATTAAATGCCTACTCTGTGTCAGGTACTGTGCTAGATGCTATGAATTTATATTTTTAAAAATAGAAAATATATTAAAATAGACTATAAGAAGTATCAGTTGCACAAAAAGAAAAAAGAAAAATCCCTATTCTCAAAAAGCTTAAATACTCTCAGAACAGACAATACAATTAAATATGTATGTGTTTATATATGTGCATTATATATGTAATGTGACTATATACAAAATAAATTCAAAATAAATCATGAATACAAGATAATTGGGAAGAAAGCAATTAAGAAGATTTGAAAAAACTGCATAAAGAAGGTAGTGTTTGAGTTGCATCTCAAAAGAAGAGAGGATTGAAAGCTTGAGGGTATGGTAGGGTCAAATGAAGGGATTTTTTGTTGTTTATTTCTTTAAGATGGGGAAAACATAGGTATGTTTATATTTAGTGATTAATAAATTATTGATATAAAATTTCACTGGTGTGTGTTCAGGTTTAGCAACTAAGGAAATAATTGTAAAACAACATTGATATAAAATCCCAGGATAATACTGGAGATTGTCACAATGGAAGACAGAGTTGTCCATCTTTTTGCTCCCTTTTTGCTACTAAATAGGAGCAGGACAGAATTCTTTCCTCTTTTTTCCTATGTTCTCCCACAAGGATGTTTTACAGTACAACTTTTTCTCCAGAGATCACCTTCTGCTTCCTATTTCATTTCCCTCTGGAGATTTAATCAACCATATCTGAATTGTAACAATTATCTCCCTATGATATAAAGTATATAAAAGCCTTTTGCAAAGCTTAAAGTGCTACATAAATGCAGCTATCATTATTATTTTATTAATTATTGTTGCTGTTATTGGCATAGAGAAAATGCAATGGTCTCAGGTCTATGTTTCCTTTCATCATTTTGTGCTGTGTACATCAGGAAAAAAGTTATTCATGCTACCAAAATAAATTGGAGCCCCCATTTAGGAAATTATCTAGCATGCTGTCAGGTTTGGCTCTTTAATGTTTAGGGTCAGGATACAAGAAACATTTAGGTAAAAGAAAACAGCAAAGTATATTACAGTATCCATACTGGACAGGTATAGGGAGGGAAAGTTGGAAGGAAATCAGTCCTTTGAGGGAAAACTTCCCTCAATTCTTGAAGAGGTTACATTCAGTTACACTCTGATATCTTTAGTTAAGTCCTGTTTTGATTGTAATGCATATTGACATACTTCAATCTCTCCTCTGCCATAGTTCAGCCCTCCTTTCAAATTCTCCTTTGCATTTTCTTCTTACAATTTCCCCTTTTTAGTTTTACCTTTTTATTGTTGCTCCTTTGCTGTTGATTGTCATTAAGTCCCATGGAAGCCTGAGACTCCATCTGACCACTGTTGATATTGCTACTTGGCTCTTGCAATCCCTGTTCATTCCATTCAGTCTAGCTATCTCTCATAAATTGTTTGTGTACTTCTAAAATACCCTGGGCATGACTAAAGTATACCTTTAAGCTCAAAGATTATAGTTGTCTAGGATTTTTCTTAGAGCTGTGAAGAAATGCATGCCATTTTGTACTACAAATGTTAGGATATCAGTCAGTTCTCAAACCCCTATTGCACCAGAGTCATGAACCTAGTGTTGGAAAGTACATTAGAGACCACTTAAGGTAACCCAGTCCTAAACCCCATTTACACCATGCAAACAAATACTCATTTGGCAAAGACTGATGTAAAAAAAAAAAATGGTGTATATTTTATTTGTCCCAGTTTGTTAACTAATCCAATGTTAAAAAAAAAAAAAAAAAAAACCTACTAAACAGAAATTTAGCTAATGCTGGGGGAAATAGTAATTAACACATGTAAATAAGATATTTCCTTTGGCTGAAGAAACAAAAACCCTAATTATACACTTATCTGAATGATGAGATTTTTCAATAATTGTGGTAAAATTCATAAAATTGTGTTTACCCAATTATTAGATACATGAAACAATCTTCAAAATTCTAAATAAATTACCAATTTCATATTAAAATGTCTTTCTTATATTTGTTTATTAAAGAAAAGCAGGGAAAGGGTTTGGCTTCATTATACACCAAGGTGGAAAAGCCAGTTTTAAATCTTATTTTTTAAACTGTATTATACATTACATATACATTAATACATATAAATATATTTAGATATTTAGATAAATGAGATTTTATTATATATGCACATATAAATAGGAGTGTCCTTTTGGGTGATGTCTATAATGGAGGGCTGCTGCTGCTGTTACCATAGCAACAGGATTCTAACATCATTGCAGTCACACTGCTTAGCATGGAGGACAGCAGCTGCATTATTATTCTGGCCTCATATGTGTTTGTCTGATTAAAAATGTCCTCCAACATGTTTCTGAAATATCAACTTTAGTCTCAGTAAATCTGAGTTCCTTCATTCCTACTTCTCTCTGTATTCTTCCTACCACTTGCATATTGGATGGTAAAAAAGACAACTGAGGTCAATTAATTCACCCATGGAAAGAAGAGTGATTTTTCATGAACATCTAGTTCAATGATAAAGATTAACCTAAAGAACTAGAGTAAAATAAAAATTCCCCACCCCTTATCTCATTTTCAGCAAGCTTTATCAAAATACTCTTCTTTTCTTTTCTTATGTAGTGAGATTCTGAACTCACTCTTCCAGAGTGAAATTTACTACTTCTGTCCCTTAACCATATAATAATGGGACAGCTAGATGGCACAATGGATAGAATACCACCCCTGGAGTCAGGAGGATCTGAGTCCAAATCTGACCTCAGATACTTAATTCTTCCTAAGTGTGTGACCCCGAGTCAGTCACTTTAACCCAATTGCCTTGTAAAACCAAAAAAAAAAAACAAAAAAAAAAAAAAAAACAGAACAATAATCTAATGGTATTCTTTAGAAACAATAGATGATTTCTCTTATGATAGGAGCTTCAGCTCCCATATTAGAATGCTCCTCCCACTACTAGTTGTCCAAGGCTGGTGACCTTGTTCCCTTTATCCATTAGCATCAATTGACTTTTACAAAAAGATATTCAGGGGGAGCAGAGCCAAGATGGCAAAGAGTACATATGTCTCTATCTGACATCCTCTGAGCTTCCCTCAGATCAACAATAGATTAAAGCCAAAGTTTTGGAGGGGCAGAACGCACAAATATTTGGAGTTCAACAAATATCCAGAAGAAGATACTTTGGAAGAATTTCAGAAAAGGTCTGTTTCAATTGGGCAGGGGGAGATGCTGCCAAACTCAGACTGCAGTGCAGGGAGCCCAGGCAAGGAGCTGGGATGGAGATCCAGGGAGCTGTGGCATCAGTGCACTGGGGAATCTACTGTGGAGACTCTTAGGCACTCTGTGCTGGTTACAGTAGATTTGCTATGAGACACCCAAAGCAAATACAAAAAACAAACTGGGAGCCTCTGAACTCCAAAACCCCAGGAAAAAAACAGTTCTTGGCCATGCTTACCCAGCACCAGAAGTCAACACTGGCCCCAGGGCAAACTAAAGTGGCTGTCATTGCTTTATCCTAAAAGCAGACCTCAACCCTTAAAAAAAAAATGAAGAAAAATGCAAAAAGAATTCTGACCATAGACAGTTTTTATGGAGAAAGAGAAGAACAGACCTCAAACCCTGAAGATCCTAAGGGCAAACTAGCTCCAGATGAAGCCCCAAAGATGATATGAGTTGGTCCCCATTTCACAAAGTTCTCTTGGGAGAATTCAAAAAGAATCTTAGAGAATTAGAAGAAAAATGGAGAAAGGAAATGAGATCTTTGCAAGAAGATATAGAAAAAGAAAAACAGAAATTATCTGAAGAAAACTCCTTACAAAATAGATATGAAAAAGAAACCAATTCATTGTAAAACGGAATTTATCAAATGAAAACAAACAAAACAATTCAATTGGCCAAATTCAAAAGGAGTATAAAAAGGTAACTGAAGAAAATAATACACTAAAAATTAGAATTGAACAAATGAAAGTGAATGACTCAATGAGACTTCAAGAATCAATCAAACAAAACCAAAAAAAAAAAAAAATGAAATAAATAGGGGAAAATGTAAAATACCTCATTGGAGAAACAACTGACCTGGAAAATAGATCTAGGAAATATAATCTAAGAATTATTGGACTTCCTGAAAACCATGATGAAAAAAAAAGAGCCTAGGCATTATCTTTTAGGAAATCATCAAGGAAAATTGCTCTGATGTATTAAAACCAGAGGGTAAAATAGCCATTGAAAGAATTCACCAATCACTTCCTGAAAGAGGCCCCAAAAATGAAAACTCCAAAGAACATGATAGCTAAATTTCAGAATTATCAAATCAAGGAAAAAATTTTGCAAGCAGCCAGAAGGAAACAATTCAAACATCAAGGAGACACAATCAGGATTACCCAGAACCTAGCAGCTTTCATTTTAAAAGATCTAAGGGCATGGAATCTGATATTGGCATGGAATCTGATATTCTGAAAGAAAAAGGAACTTGGATTGCAGCCAAGAATCAACTATCCAGAAAAACTGAGCATCATCTTTTAGGGGAAAAGATGGGCATTTAATGAAACAGGTAAATTTTATCTATTTCTGATGAAAAGACCAGAGCTGAGTAGAAAATTTGATCTTTAAAGACAGAATTCAAGGGAAGCATAAAAAAGCAAAAAGTAAAGAAAAAATAACTCTCTTTTAAAAGTTAAAAAGCTTATATTCCTATATGGGAGATTCTTGAGATCTGTATCTCTACTATGGATATATTTAAAGAGTGCAGGTATATTTGATTTTATTGTGATGATTTAAAAAAAATAAACTAGAGAAAGAAAGGTGATTCTACTGGAAAAAGAGGAAAATGGCTTAAAATGGGGTAAATTACATCTCATGAGAAGGCAAAAAAGATCTACTGTAATTGAGGGAAAGAGAGGAGGGGCTTGAGCATTGTCCGAATCTTACTCTCATCAGATTTGACTCAAAGATAGAATATCAGACACATTTAGCTTCACAGAGAAGCTTGTCTCGCCTTATAGGGAAGAAGAAGGGGAAGAGAGAAAGAAACAGGATAGGCTATCAGAAGGGAGAACAGAAGTAGAAGGAGAAAGCTATAAGAAAGGAAAGGGAACTGCAAAAGGGAAGAGCTGTTTGAAGGAGGCAATGATCAGTTAAAAAATACTGGGGAGGAGGGAAAAGGGGAAAGGAAAAAGAAAAGTATAGCTGGAGATACACAAGGTGACAGAAAATACAGAGTTAGTAATTTTATCTATGAATGTGAATGGGATGAACTCTCCCATAAAATGAAAGTGGATAGCAGACTGGATTAAGAGCCACAATCCTACAATTTGTTGTTTATAAGAAACTCATTTAAAGCAGTAATACATTTAGAGTAAAGGTAAAAGACTGGAGGTGCTTCAGCTTCATGCTTCAGCTGAGGTAAAAAAAAAAATCAGGAGTAACAATTCTGATCTCAGATCAAACAAAAGCAAAAATAGATCTAATTAAAAGAGATAAGGAAAAAACTACATCCTACTTAAAGGTACCATAGATAATGAAATAGTATCAATACTAAACATATATGCACCAAGTGATATAGCATTCAAATTCTTAGAGGAGAAGTTAAAAGATCTTCAAGAAGAATTAGTCAGCAAAACTATACTAGTCGGGGATGTCAACTTTATTTTCTTAGAACTAGATAAATCAAATCACAAAATAAAGAAGGAAGAAATAAAGGAGGTAAAAAGAATCCTAGAAAAGTTATGAATGATAGACCTTTGGAAAAAATTGAATTGAGTACCTTTTTCTCAGCAATACGTGGAACCTATACAAAAATTGACCATGCATTAGGACATAAAAGCCTCAAAATCAAATGCAGAAAGGTAGAACTAGAAATGGATTTTTTTCAGATCATGATGCAATAAAAATTACATGCAATAAAAGACCAAGCAAAAATAGACCAAAAAGAAATTGGAAACTAAATAATCTAATCCTAAAGAATAAATGAGTGAAACAACAAATTATAGACACAATCAATAATTTCATCCAAGAGAATGACAATAATGAAACAACATACCAAAATTTATGGGATGCAGTCAAAGTGGTTATTAGGAGAAATTTTATATCTTTAGATGCTTACTTGCATAAAATAGAGAAAGAGAAAGTCAATGAATTGAGCATGAAACTAAAAACACTAGGGATAAAACAAATTAAAAACCTATAATTAAATACCAAATTTGAAATTCTGAAAATAAAAGGGGAGATTAATAAAATTGAAAGTAAGAAAACTATTGAATTAATAAATAAAACTAAGTTGGTTTTATGAAAAAGCCAAAAAAATAGATAAAACTTTAATTTGATTTAAAAAAGGAAAAAAGAAAGTCAAATTGTTAGTATCAAAAATGAAAAGGATAAACTTTCCACCAATGATGAAGAAATTGGAACAATAATTACTAATAACTATACATTAATAAATTTGATAATCTAAGTAAAATGGAGGAATACTTACAAAAAATATAAATTGCCCAGATTAACAGAAGAGAAAATGAATTACTCAAATGGTCCTACTTCAGAAAAAGAAATAGAACAAGCTATTAATCAGCTCCAAAAGAAAAAATGTCCAGGGTCAAATGTATTTACATATGAATTCTACCAAACATTTAAAGAACAATTAATTACAATACTATGCAAACTATTTGAAAAAATAGAAAAAGGAGTCCTACCAAATTCCTTTTATGACACAGATATGGTGCTTATACCTAACCCAAGGAGGGTGAGAACGGAGAAAGAAAATTATAGATTAATTTCCCTAGTTTATGTTGATGCAAATATCTTAAATAAAATATTAGTAAAGAGATTACAGAAAAGTCATCCCCAGGATAATATACCATGACCAAATAGGAGTTATACCAAGAATGCAGAGCTGGTTCAATATCAGAAAAAACTATTAACATAATTGACTATATCAATAACCAAACAAAAATTATATGATTATCTCAATAGATGCAGAAAAAGCATTTGATAAAATCTAACACCTACTCCTATTAAAAACACTATAGAGATAGGAAAAATGGAGTTTTCCTTAAAATAATCAATAGCACCTATCAGTATCATATGTAATAGAGACAAACTAGAACCATTCCCAATAAGATCAGGGGTGAAACAAGGTTGCCCACTATCACCATTACTATTGAATATTGTGTTAGAAATGTTAGCTTTGGCAATAAGAGAAAAAAAAGAGATTAAAGGAATTAGAGTAGGTAATGAGAAACCTAAATTATCACTCTTTGCAAATGATATGATGATATACTTAGAAAACCTTGGAGAATTGAATTAAAAAACTATTAGAAGCAATCCACAACTTTAGCAAAGTTACAGGATACAAAATAAATCCACCTAAATCATCAACATTTTTATATATTACCAACAAAATCCAACAACAAGAGATACAAAAAGAATTCCATTTAAAATAACTCTCAATAATATAAAATATTTGGGAATCTATCTGCCAAGGCAAAGTCAGGAACTATGTGAAAACAATTACAAAACACTTCCCACACAAATAAAGTCAGATCTAATCAATTGGAAAAATATCAAGTGCTCATTCGTAGGCCAAATGAATATAATAAAAATGATAACATTACCTAAATTAACCTACTTATTTACTGCCATACCAAACAAACTCCCAAGAAATTATTTTACAGATCTAGAAAAAATAATAATATAGTTCATCTGGAAGAAGAAAAGGTCTAAAATTTCAAAGTAATTAATAAAAAAAAAATGCAAGTGAAAGTGACCTAGCCATGTCAGATTTAAATCAGATTTAAAGCAGCAGTCATCAAAACCATTTGGTACTAGCTAAGAAATAGAGTAGTCGATCAGTGTTATAAGTTAGGTTCACAGGACAAAATAGTCAATGACTATGGTAATCTCGTGTTTGACAAACCCAAAGACCCCAATTTTTGGTATAAGAACTCACTATTTGACAAAAGCATCTGGGAAAACTGGAAAGTAGTATGGCAGAAACTAGCATTGACCCACACCTAATATCGTATACTAAGATAAGGCCAAATGGGTTCATGATTTAGACATAAAGAGTGAAATTATAAGCAAATTAGAAGAACAAAAAATAGGTTACCTCTCAGAACTGTGGAGAGGGAAGGAATTTGTGGCCAAAGAAGAACTGGAATTCATAATTGAACACCAGATAGATAATTTTGATTATATTAAGTTAAAAAGTTTTTGTACAAACAAAACTAATGCAGACAAGATCAGAAAGGAAGCAATAAATTGGGGAAACATTTTTACATTAAAAGGTTTTAATAAAGGCCTCATTTATAAAATATATAGAGAATTTATTAAAATTTATAAGAATTCAAGGCATTCTCCAATTGATAAATGGTCAAGTTTTCAGATGAAGAAATTGAAACCATTTCTAGTTGTATGAAAAGGTGCTCGAAATCACTATTGATCAGAGAAATGCAAATTAAGACAACTCTGAAGTGCCATTACACACCTTTCAGATTGGCTAAAATGACAGGAAAAGATAGTGATGAATGTTGAAGGGGAAGTGGGAAAACTGGGACACTAATACATTGTTGGTAGAACTGTGAACAGAAAGTTCTGGTCAGTCATTTTGGAGACCAGTTTGGAACTATGCTCAAAAAGTTATCAGACTGCACATACCCTTTGATCCAGCAGTGTTTCTACTGGGCTTATACCCCAAAGAGATACTAAAGAAGGGAAAGGGACCCACATGTGCTAAAATGTTTGTAGCAGCCCTTTTCATAGTGGCAAGAAACTGGAAACTGAATGGATGCCCATCAGTTGGAGAATAGCTGAATAAGTTATGGTATATGAATGTTATGGAATATTATTGTTCTATAAGAAATGATCAGGAGGATGATTTTAGAAAGGCTGGAGAGACTTTTATGAACTGATGCTGAGTGAAATGAGCAGAACTAGGAGATCATTGTACACAGCAACAACAATATTATGCAATGATCAATTCTGATGAATGTTAACTTTTTCCAACAACGAGATGACTGATGCTAGTTCCAATGATCTTGTGATGAAGAAAGTCATCTACACCCAAAAAGAAAGGACTGGAAACTGAACGTGTATCACAACATAAAATTCTCATTCTTTTTTTTATTGTTCACTTGCATTTTGCTTTTTTACTCATTTATTTTGTTTTATTTATCTGATTTTTCTTGTGTAGCATAGAGAATTATATAAATATGTTTATATATATATTGGATTTAACATATATTTCAACATGTTTAACATATTAAAAAAGAGTTGAGTAAAGTTAATTGAATAACCTAAAAAAAAAAGTGAATCTTCATCCCTTGAGCATCAGCAGGCTCAGGGACAGGCAGTGAATAAATAATGTGACAACAAAAAGTTGGAAGCCAGGAAACCTCAATAACAGCTAATGTATTTCCCTTCCTACTTTATCCAAAGATTTGAATTTGAGTATCAAAATACTTTCTTTCAGCTTCTGTTTAAGGCTGCACTTCTACATTCTCTGAGGTCATGCAAATTTGAAGACTGGAAGCACATACCCTGAGTAACTGTGTAATGTATTTGCTTTTTTTAATTTTTTTGCCTATCATTATGATTAAAGGACTGTATAAGATTATGCTATTCTTATGTGAATAGACTCAATTGAAATGACACAAGTGTAGGAAGAGTGGATAGAGATTTTCAGTGAATAGGAGCACAGTGAGCCAAGAATCTGATTGGATAAATCTACATACCCTAACCCCTTATACTAATAGACTAGTACTGCCACCAGTAAAAGGAATAGAGCCAGAGGAAAGAGACAGAGAAGACTTGGATGTAGCTCAAAGTGACCTCTGGTCTTTGGCAAAGTACATAATCATTGAGTATGAGTATATTTTGTCTATATTACTGAACAGGATCAGGCAACTGGCCAGCAGTACCTTCTGGTGGTTAAAGACTCTGAAAATGTTAGCAACTAGAAGGAAAGATAGAGATCATTAAGTTCAATAACTTCATCTTACAAATGATGTTAATCAAGCAATCCATAGTGCCAAAGAATACAGGGAGAAGCTACAGGAAGTTTTTTATTCTTTCTTAATGGTCAGAAGGCAAATAGGAAACAATCTTACAAATATGAAGAGTGGGAGAAGACAGGAAGCCTATCACATATGTTGTGCATTGCAACTATTCAGGGTGGAAAGGCATATATCAGTAAAATAATACTGGTATTGTTAGCAACAGGAAGACCATGATTTTTAAAAACATGGTATCCATTCAGACATGCAAGTTGGGAATTTCAATATTTGCAATTGTTGCAGGTTACAATTTAGAAGTCAGAGAGTCAAGTAATTGAGGGCAACAGAGGACACAGGAGCCTAGCTCAAGAACAAACAAGAATGAAAGAATCTGGGGATTCTGAAGACTCAACTGGTTTCAGAAGTCATGAAGAGTATGAATCTAGACTTTCCATAATCATTCATCCCTTCAACAAGCATTTATTAATCACTTACAATCTCCCAACACTTTGCTTAGCAATTGGGACACAGAGACAAAAATGGAATATCTCTGCCCTCAAAAAACTTATGTGCTATTCAAGGAAACAAAATTACAAATATACATAAATATAAGATACATGCAAAGTAAATACAAAGTAATTTCAGATCATCCTAGCAATTGAAGGAACCAGGAAAAGCCTTACATATGTCCTGAGCTTTGAAGGCTCAGAGATAGGAGATAAAACATTTTGTTATCAGGAACAATAATTGGGTCAATGTGGCTAAAATATAATGAGGCATGTCAAAGACTCCAACAAGAGGGTAATTTTTAAGGTGAATGTTCTCTGAAATTCTCCAATATACCCTCTATATGCCAAGGCAGGATGTAGCTTCAAGAGTACAGGTGGACCTAACAGATACTTGTCGATATCGGGATCTATGACAGGGTAGAGAAAAAGAGGTAAAAGTGTGATTTCTGAATTAGGAAAAACTGATTAAGAGAGTTGCAGCTGCGTTTAGGCTCTATTATATCCTTAATGTACTATACACAATAGAAAAACAAATTTCTGCTCTTTTTAATACTGGAAATAATATGGCCCTAACCAGAATTGTGGCAAAAGGAAAGGCCAATATGATCAAGACAGAACATGTCTTAGGCTAAGCTAAGACCAGGAGTCAATACTTGTGGTACAGGTGGAGGAAAGGACAGGACTAGAAATTTCTTACTTAGAGAGGGACTAACTACCAAGTGTCAAAGGATCATACGTAATTTAGAGATGTTAGCTGTGGACACAGGAGACTGAAAAATAAATGGTCATAAATGTAAGGCAGTGCTTGGAATAAAAGCACAGCCAGCACCAGGATCAAAATCAGAGGAAAACCGGAACAACAAAAGTCATAGCAGTGGTCAGCTTCAGAGTCTGATATGGGGATAACACAGAGAGTTTATAGACCACAGAGTTTCCAGTTTGTTACATTTAGCTTTCTTCAGTTATGTGCATATTTTCATTGTTGTTGGCTTGTAGATGCTGGCCCACTTTCCAATTTCCTCTAAATTAGCTACAGCCAGATAGCTCCTGCTGCTGCCCACATTACTCTCCAGAAACAGCAGATGCCAGGCAGAACTGACTCCAAAGTTTCCACAAAATTCAAGTTGGTTTGAATATGAAGCTCACTAACATGCCTGCCTACATGGTTTCCAAATGTGGACCAATGATTTGAATGGCTAATGAAAAAGAAAAAAAATTAGGATGGGACTAATAATTCAGCATCTAATAACTAATCTAACACATTCATATGATCCAGAATGGTTTGCATCATAGGAAAAAGGCCACCTACTCAATTGAATTTTTCTTTTTTTAATTTGCCTGTAACAGAGCAGTATAGGAGATTTTATACCTTACATAGTAAAACATAAGAAAAGAACCAAACATCTGAGAGATTATTTCTCACTCTGCAACTGTCAGGATGACATTTCTCAAACTTCAATAAATCTTTTCCAAAGATGTGGCTTCAAAAGATATAGACTCTCTAGAGTTTTCAGAACTTAAAACTGGTGAGTTCTCCATGAGGTTAAATAAAAACTCATTTTTGAAGACTTCATACCAGATACTCAGTTTCTCTCTTGTTGAGCTTGTATAGAGGGAAGATGTGTCAATAAATAATGTCATCTGAATGCCAGACAAAGAAATTTATTTTTGTTCTATTGGTGCTTGTAAATGAATCAATCAGATAAAAGGGTTGAAGAGTAATACTATATGCATATTTTTTAAAAATATACTTATATAGAAATTCATGTAACTAAATATGAAGAGAGGTATGGTGGTAAGGATTTAGACAAGGATGGAAAAAAACAAAAAACTGTTCTTTAAAGTCTATAAAGAATCTTTGCTTCTACTTTCTCACATGATTCTTATAGTAACCCTGTATGAAGTAGGAAGGTAGTACAGAGGTTATTAAACCCTTTTTATAGATGAGGAACTGAGGCTTAGAAAAAAGAAGTGATTTGCTCATAGTCACATAATTAGTAAATAGCAGAGTCAATATTTTTACTCAAGTCTTCTGATTTCAGATTGAGATTCAGATTCAGATTCTACTACACTATGATTCCCTTAACACATAGATTGTTAGATCATATAAAATATAAAAGCTAAGAACCTAAAACTTAGAATTCTCGGTACTGGAAAAAAATCTTAGAGCATAAAACAAAATATTAACACCCCCTCCAAAGAACCTTAGAAATCATCTAGAACAAGAGTTCTTAACCTTAAGCCATAGGTCCCTTTTGCCAAAGAGAAAATTAACATTATTGTGGTTTATCTTCTTGTTGTTGTTCAGTCACATCCAACTCTTTGTGACAATATTTGGGGTTTTCTCTGCAAAGATACTGGAGCAGTTTGACATTTTCTTTACCAGATCATTTTACAGATAAGGGCACTGAGGCAAACAGTGTTAAGTCACTTGCCCCGTGTCATACAACTAGTAAAATTCTGAGGTCAGATTTGAACTCATGAATATGAACCTTCCTGATTCCAGAGCTCTCTGCACTCTGCCATCTATAGTTGCCCACTGTGGCTTATTACCTGCATTCATAATTGAAATGAATGCTAAATTTTAATTAGAAATTGGTGAAAATAAAAATATAATTCCCCTCTTCTCAAGTTCATGGACTTCATGAAACCTAACCACATATTTAAGGATCTATGCATCCCAGAGTAAGAACCCCTAATCTAGTCTGATCCTCATTTTACAAATGAGGAAGGATCTAGCCTCTTCAAAGCTGATTATTATTTCTTTTCAACAATATTGGTACCTCTTTTAAGGTCAAGATGGAAAAAACATTTTATCAACAAAAATTTTTGAAAGCTGCATATTATACCATTTAGTACTCTGAAATTTTCCACTTCTAAAAGCAATCAATATATTTATATCATAGAATGAGAAGGAATAAGGAGGGGGATTCCACTAAATTTGTCAATATAAAAATTCTTAGAAGGACCTAGCTCTTTCCCATGTATTTCAACAATGATCTAAAAAAGGCATTCAATTAAATGATGACTAAGATAGTAAAAGAATAAAATCATTAAGCACTTTTATCCAACCCAGTACTGCATATATTCTGTAAGAAGCCTTTCTTGTTATGCTCAGCTGCTAGAATCTTCCCCTCTGAAATTACCTTCACTCTATTCTGAATATATATTGTATGTATCCAGTTGTTTACATGTTGTGTTACACATTTGAATGTGCGTTCCATGATAGATGGGCTATTTTTGTCTTTCTTTGTGTTTTTTGCACTTAGCACGGTGCATGACACTTTGTAACCACCTAATTAATGCTTGTTGACAATAATGATGAGGAGAAGGATGATGAGGATGATGAGGATGATGAGGATGATGATGATGATAAAAAATATACCTGGAAGCCACAAGTGGAGCACGGGAAAAGAGACATCCTGCCAAGAAAACTAGCATGGCTTCAGGTGAGCAGGCTGTAAACCACAGCAGGGAAGGCAAGGAGACAGAAGTCCTCGGCAGGATTCAGACTGGAGACAGTCAACCACAGAGCTTGGATCAGGGACACTGAAGCCTTATCGTGCCAATATTTACCCTATACTGCAGCCAAACTGGACTAATTGTTTTCCAAAGGCATTTTTTGCACCTTTGTGACTTTGCTCATTCTATTCCCTTCACCTGAAATGCCCTCTCTTTCCAGCTTCATTTGCCAAAATCCTATCTATCTCACAAGTCCCAGGTTAAATAACACTTCTGTGACCACTCTAGAATGTGTATCTCTCTCTTCTAAATTGTAGAGGATTTAGCTTGTGCTTTTCTTATCACCTTTCTCACAAATCCCTTTGCTTTTTAATATTTGAGTCCATGATTCATCCCTCCTATTGGACTTTAGAGCAGGGATCATATCTTATTTAAAAGACATATTGATTGGTTGTTATTTTTTATGCTCTAAAAAGACCAAAATGGCCTCACTATGTTGAAGTAAAGGTACAGGGTGTCTGACTGTAGCCAATCAGAATGATATGGGCTCAGAAAGTTCTATCACAAGTCAGGCACAAATAGTCCATGTGAACATCTGAAGTGGAGATGTCTCTAAATTATGCATCTCACATGTCTTTTTGAGCCACTACAATTCTGCTTTGCTCACAGAGCATATCTATCTCTTTGATACAAACACACCATGCTGGACTATCCTGTGCCTGTGTCTCCCTTGCTTCATAATCAATTCTAAAGTTCTTCAGAGAGACCTTGTGAATGTCCTTGTATCACTTCTTCTGACCTCTGTGTGAATGCTTGTCTCATGAGTTCTCCATAAAAAAAATAGTCTTTTAAGCAAATATACACTTGGCATTCAAACAGTTCAGCCAGCTCACTGGAATTGCACTTTCTATAGTGCGGTTTGAGCACTCGGGAATTCTGTTTGAGAAAGGACCTTAGTATACTGTAGCTTATCTTGCCAAGTGATCTTCAGAATCTTCAGAATGCCTCAACTTTCCCTCTATTTTAGTCTTGTCTCATAGCCCTTTTAAGTTAAATAATTTGCCACAAGTGCAATAACTGACCTTGATACTGTGTTCATCCTCATTGAAAGCATCTGACAACATTGCTGAAAACATCATGCTAAAAAGCAACAGAGCAAGCACACAGCCCTACTTCACTCCATTAGTGACTAGAAAAGCACACTGGACTTGAGAGTAGGAACCATATACTATTAAAAAGACAGAACAACGTAGAATAAAGAACTCTAGTTTGGGAGTCAGAAACCCTAAGTTCAAGTCCTAGCTCTAATACTTATTGGTTGTGTGACCCTGCATTGGGAACTTAAACGCTCTGAACCTCAATTATGATCATCTAAAAATTGGAATGATAATACACTATTTGCCTCAATTTCAATATAGAGGCAACTAGTAATATAATAGATAGCCGATTGGATTTGGAATCGGACAAATACTAGAGTGGATTCCCATTTCCTTGTCTATCTCATTTTATAGTGAAGAAATTGAGGCAGAGAGTTAAATGACTTGTCCAGGTGAAGAGGTGAGAGAATTGAGGGTAAGAGATTCATGTGGCAAATCTGCTTCGAAAGAATTCACAAATCCACAAACCTGAAGTCTGTGGCAAAAGGGGATTTATTTGTACTAAGAAGACAGCTTTCTTAGTGGGCAAAGTCCTGTTAGGACAATTGCAAAGATGGGTTACACTGAGAAGAAAATATCTTCATCAGTGGGCCTTCCTGATTAAGAGTTTGACAAAGTTGGGGGGGGGGGGATGGAGGAGTTCAGAGTCACCTTTTATTAGCCTTCTGAGGTTTGGGACTTCAATTCAATTCAAAATTGAATGAGATTATTTAACTGGGAGTTTGAGCCATTCGATAGAGGACCTTGACTATGCCCCAGGCTGAGATTTCAAATTGGATAAGATTACTTATGATGAATGGGGGTGGCCCCTCCCAGAGGCCAGGAGAGTTTGAGACTAAGGAATTCCCTTCCCCCCCCCCCCGCAAGGGATACATCAGGCCCCCCAAAAAAAGTTAAAGGGGAACATAATTTATACCACAGGTACACAGTTTCTAAGGGGCTGAGGTTGCATTTGAATTCAAATCTTCCTGATTCCAGATCCAGTTCTCTATTCATATTCACTATTCCACCTATCTATTTTTATCAATATAAATATAAGCTATTCATCTATGTTCCCCAGAGTCTTTCACAAGGCTTTGTTCAATAGATGTTTCTTAAATAAATGGGCAAGTGTCATTAGCCCATCCTCTTTCCAATACTAATTTGTACCTTGGGAATGATATAGCCAATACCCAATTAAGGTTGATCCAGCAGAGATCCAGAAGCAGCATTTACAACCTATTTCCTTAGTTACAGTTTTGTCACTTCCAAAATCAGTACATCTTCCCTTAGAATGCCAGCAATACAGCCATGAAGGGCTTCAAAGATACCAGATGGGTTGAAGAACAATATTTTCCAGTTACCTGTAAGTGTTAAACCAGCTTAATTTTGAAACATGTCAGAACTTGAAATTAAATTTTACTAGTTTCACCATGCACTTCATCTCATATATCCCTGATGATCACACAAATATAAAATCAATCTTGTCCTGCAATTAGAGGAGACTTCTTGCCTCTCTTCATTAGTTTCTTTTTTGTTTGTTTCACTCAAGCCCAATGGTGTCTCCTCACTTCTGAACTGATCACCATACTCTCTACTTCTGGTGCTTCTTCATGCTGGTGTTCTGACTCTGCTTCACAGACACATCATATATATCTTTGCCTCTGTTTAAGTCCAGCACCCCTCCACAATTCACCAAACAATTAGTAAGCACTTGCTATGTACAAAATCCTTAGTGATGTTCTAGAGGTATTGGTCTCAAAGAATTTGCAATCTAATTGGGGCAGGGAAGGAAATGTACAAAAAATAAAAGTTTGATATAAGGAAGATTAAAACAAGAACAGCACAATGAAGATATCCAGGCAAATTGTTGTTATGAGAAATTTAAGAAAAGAGAAATCATTTAGGGAGAAGATAGAGAGGGAAGTCAAGTAAAGCTTCATAGAAGTCATAGCACTAAAATTGGACTTTGAAGAAAAAGAGGGATGGAAACAAAGAAACAGCATGGAAACTCAGATATGGGAGACAACATGAACAAAGGCAAAGACAGAGGAGAATGTAAAAAAAGAATGGGAAACAGTATAATCCAGTTTAGCTTGAACATAAGAGTATTGATTACAAGATAAGACTGTAAAGGAATTTTGGAGTAGATTTGGAGAAGGGTCTCAAGTGCTGTGACCCAAATCTTGTGCTTTATTTTGTAGGCAATGGAGAACTATTGAAGAGTTTTTAATAAAGGAATGACAAGATCAGAACTGTAGCATATTGCTCAGATAACAATGTGAAAGATTAAACAGAGACAACTTAAGACTAGAATATGGAAGAACAATTTCATTATAATGAAAAGAAATGAAAGCTTGATCTATGATATTTGCAACAGAAGTGGAGAGGAGGAAGGGGGCAAATATGAAAGATGTGAAAAGATATAAAGGTAGGACTTTGTAACTGATTAAATCCAGGTAGAAGAAAAAGGGAAAAGTTAATGGTCATTCTAAAATACCATAAGGCTATAGAAATTAGGAGGAGGGTCATATCTTGAGGAAAAGATGAAGTGGATTTGTGTGATATATTGAATGTAAGTTCCTGCCATCTGGATAGAGCTTTCTAGCAGGCATTTGGAAAGGAAGTTAAAGATATGGATATATCGTTATTGAACAAAGCTCTATGCAAGGCCTTGGAGTAGTTGTTGGTGGGAACACAAATGAATGACTTAATACTTATATTTGCTAAAGGCAGCTAGTTGGAACAATAGAGAACTGGGTCTGGAGACAGGAAGACCTGAGTTCAATTCTGGTCTTGGACACTAATTATATGTCCCTGGACAAATCACTTAACACTATTTGCCTCAGTTTCCTCATCTGGAAAAATGAGCTGGACGAGGAAATGGCAAACTTGGCAAACATATGACAAATATAGTATCTTTGCCAAGAAAACCCTAATTGAAGTTATGGGAAAAGATGAGATCATCAAAAGAGAGAATATTGAGAGAAAAGAAGTAAGAAGCCAGTGTTAGAGAGGTATGCCTTCACATTTAAAGATTGAAGAAAGGTGAGGAGCCAGAAAAAGTGACCAAAAAAAGGAACAGCTAGAAGTCAAATGAAAATCATGAGAAACAATCACAGAACCAAAAACAATATCTCTTAGATATTTTCTAAAAGAGAAAATATCATCAGTGAAAGTAGAGGTGGCCCACAGTGTCAAATATCACAAGAGAGAGAAGGTATAAAAAGGTAAAGGGAAGAGAAGCTATAAAAACAATCCACTTAAATGAAGTGATTAGTAACCTTGAAGAGAAAGCATTAGTAGAATGATGGGAATAGAAGCCCATTTACCATGGCTTGGATTAAATTTGTGGCAAAAAAAAAAAAAAATGGAAGCAGTGAGTAGGACTATTCTTTCTATAAGTTTGATATCAAAGGAGAGGACAGGTATAAGGAAATAGCCATGGTCTAGAACATGGCTTGTTATGTTATAGGCAACATAATCTTGAATCTCAGTATCACAGTTTCATCCTTAAAATCTCAAACTGATTGCAGACTTTCTTTAAGTATCTTTGCACCTGTTATTTTTATTCCTCTCCCCTATATTTACTGAAAATACCCCTCTCCCCTATCTGGGTTTCCCCAGTTATTTAAGTTTTTAGGAGATATGCCATAGCAACAGCAACAGCAACAGCAGTCCTATTATAATGCTTTATTGCAACATGGAAGTTACCCTGGTCAAACAATATTCAAAGTAAAAAACCAAGTGGATGAAGAGCCATTCTTACCTAGATAATGGAATAAAATTAGATAATCAATCAGTAAGTTCATCTACCGGTATATACATCTTGAACAGGCATTGTTGATGTATAAGTTGTATCCAGAATAAAATAAGAGAAAGAGAGTAGGCTAAATTTCATTTAAGAACTTTAAAAGTAGTTTTACTGGAAACCGAGTGGATGTCCATCAGTTGGGGAATAGTTGAATAAGTTATGGTACATTAATTTTATGGAATATTATTTTTCTGTAAGAAATAATCAGCATGAAAAAATGCACAAATCTATTCAATATATTAAAGAAATCAGAACTCTTCTCAGGAGGCCCTCTCTACAGCCCTTGAAGGATGATGATAATATCAACAAACAGGATTCAAAGTCCAGATCTTCATCCCTTAGGATATTGGCATTCTCCTCTACATTCCACTCATCATCTGATCAAGATAAAGCTGCCAGAAAATTCTGATAAGGAGAGATTTGTTACAGACTAGTAGAAAACTTTTAAATGTGTAGAGAAAGAATATACTATGTAAGTAGATACAAGTTATTCTAGTTTTAAAGGTAGCAGAATTGTTAAAAGGCTGATTTTGAAAAAGCTAAAAGGCAAATTAAAAACAGCTAAGGGAGTTGCTATTTTGCCTTTCCAAGGGTTTAACAAACAGTAGGTGTTTAATGTTTGCTGAATGAATGAGCTTCCACTATAAAAGATGGTTGAGTAGCTCAAAAGAAGTTTTCCATGAACAGATAATCAGAAGAGAGGTTGCTTTAGGATGGTCATTCCAGAAAGTTGTGTTGTTTCAGCAAATTTGAAAAGTTTCTGTTCTTGAAATAAATAAGAGTAAAAAGGCTGGAAGAATAGGATCAGATGA
Organism: Antechinus flavipes; assembly: GCF_016432865.1. Classification (NCBI taxonomy): domain Eukaryota; kingdom Metazoa; phylum Chordata; class Mammalia; order Dasyuromorphia; family Dasyuridae; genus Antechinus; species Antechinus flavipes. The sequence goes on from NC_067398.1 coordinate 507,874,831, forward strand.
AGTCAAGACACTATTACTCTTGATAACTTAGGATGTAGCAAAATTACATTAATATAATATTTAAATACTGGAATTTAATGAACTAAGAGAAGGCCAAAAGCAGAGTTATCCATTAGCATAATTGTGACTGACCCATAAGGCAATGAAAAGGAACACAATGTGTATAAATAGACTATACCATAAGAAGAAACATAGCATCTGTTCTGTAAACTTAAAATCAAGGTATTTTAGAGCTGAATGAGCATTTAAGGATAATCTAAGCCTATTCACTTAATATTTTTTAAAAAGAGGGAGCTAAGGAACAGAAAGGCTATGATTTATCCAACTAGTTTATGTTACAGTCAGGTCTAGAAATCAGGTCTTCATATTTCCTCAGAATTCCTTTAACTACATCATATTGCTTTCTGTTTAGGGTTTATTGGTGGTTTTTTCCTTTGTTCCACTGATCATGATTTAGTTCATCTATTTGTTACATAAGTGAATTAACTAATTTATGCTTTGATAGAAATAAGCTAGTCTGTTATCAAGGATAACTTGTTCTCCAGATGTGGTGTTCATATATTAGTCATCAAGGACATTTATGAGTGGAAAAAAAGGTGGAAATAACAAAGAAGAAAATAACAAATAGTCAACTGAAGAGGCACCCTGAATTCTAAGATTTTGTTTTTTTTTAAATCAAAGAAAGTTCACCAGCATACTAGGTAGCTTTTCTATAGAGGATTTCTATAAAGCTATCCATAAGATTCACAAAGAATGAATAGATAATAATAGACTATGGCCTTTATAGGTAGAGGTGATAATCACAGGAATGAGATGAGAGGTCTACAGAAGTAACATATCAAAATATGTTTTGTTGTTTATCTTTTTAAAGACACAATTGTTTAAAAAATGACAGTGAGAAGCAAGAATGATGTATTAGGGAAGGAAAATGATCAACAAAAATGAAAACAAACCACACTAAATATATATTCACACATATTTACAAGCATAGGTATGCTTGTGTATGTGTATGTATGTGTGTATTCACAAATATTGGTATTATTTTCCTAGGGTTTTATTTCTTTTATCCTAAATCTGTCAATACTCAAATTAAACAACTTATCATCTGTTCTGTTATTCAGAAAAAAAGCCCTAATACCTATTGTTTTATCATTCAGTTGTTTTTCAGTCATATCTGACTCCTTGTGACTTCATTTGAAATTTTTTTGGCAGAGATACTGGAGTGGTTAGCCATTTCCTTCTCCAGATCATTTTATAGATGAAGAACTAAGCAAACAGGCTTAAGTGACTTGCCTAGGGTCACACATCTATTAAGTATTTGAGGTCAGATTTAAATTCATAAAGATAAGTTTTCCTGACTCTATATCCGTCTCTATCCACTATAACACCTAGCTGCCCTTTTGTTAGATGGGTAGATGATACAGTGGATAGACTGTTGGTTCTTGAGTCAGGAAGACTTATCTCCCCACGTTAAAATCTGGCCTCAGCTACAAGGAGGTCAGCATGTAAATATGTGTGTAATATATGTATGTGTACACATATGTATATATATGTGTGTGTGTGTGTGTGTGTGTGTGTGTGTGTGCATATATATTTGTATATATAAAGTAAATATCGGGTAGTTTTGAGAGGAGGAGAGCAGGAAAGGCTTCACGGCAAAGATAGGCTTTGAGTTGAAAATGACAAGGAATTTAAGAAGCAAAGATGGAGAGTACAGTAGAAGCTCCAGGAGAATAACCTCTGCAAAGTTATAGGGGCAAGAAACAGAATATTGATGAAACAAATAAAATGAATATGCTGAATAGTCATCCTTTTTTTTCTTTCTAGGCTCATAGGGAAGGGATTGGTAAGGGTTATCAGAAATAGTCAAACAAGCCACAATTTAAAGTGCCAAAAATAGAAGATATGATAGCACAGATGTGAAAAAGGGAAACAGTGCTATCAATGCATATCCTATGGTCCAAAATGAAAAAATGAGAATCTTTAGAGCGAAACAGTTACTGCCATTTTTTGTTCAATGAGTACTTCCTTATACTTGACTTTGCAGCAATTTTGCGCCAGTTTCCATATTAGCATGTGCTTGTTCCAAGCTAAATGAATTCCTCTTAATTCCTCTTTCCTTTCTGACCCTTCCTAGTCTTTGAACTCAACCCAGAGCCCTTTGGGAGGCATTAGAAACCCATGACTTTGGATAGTACTTTTGACTTTAGATGGCTCATTTTGCTTGGTTCTCTTAGTGTCTGGGATCTTTTGTTCCGAATCCTGGCTTATTTTTCTCCTTTTATTTCTATGCTCCCCTGGTTATATAGGCATATAAGTACAGACTGCGATATTCCTATAACTATTTGAGAGTCAGTTTGTTAATTTGTTTTTGTTCAGTCATACTTGACTCTTTGTGATCCCATTTGAAGTTTTCTTGGCAAAGATACTGGAGTAGTTTGTCATTTTCTTCTCCAACTTATTTACAGATGAGGAAACTGAGCCAAATAGGGTGAAGTGACTTGTCCAGGATCACATAGCTGGCAAGTGTCTTTACACAAATATATATGCATATATATGTGCAAATTATATATACATCATATGTGAATACATTTGCAAGTCACCTGTATTTTATATATATAGATATGGTCTTCCTGGAAAATTATGAGTAAGAGCGCACATCATGGAAAATTCCCAAGAACGATTCAATCTTTTAAGTGGGACAACTAGCTAGTCACATCCAATTCCCATTAGCCATGCTGACATCACATATGCTTTGTGTATTTTACATATCACACCATTGATTTATTGAGTTTCCAGAACACTAAAACTACCAGATCTCTTTCAGACAAACTGTAGTCTTTTCATATCTACTCCCTCCCATCACCTTATACTTGTGAAGTTGATTCTTTAAGTAATTGTAAGATTTTTAGCATTATTTCATCATATTAAATTCTGCCCATCCTTCTAGGTGACTAAAATCACTCTAAATCATTTCATCTTTCAATATGTTATTTATTTCTCCCACTTTGTGTCTCTACATATAAATTTGTTGAGCATAACATTTATGTTTTTAATCTAAATCATGGATAAAACTGCTAAATTACACAATCCTCAAGGGCACTCCACTGGACATAAAATGACATCAAACCATTAATAATTGTCAATTGAGTGCTACCATTAAATCAGTTATGAATCTAACTATACTATACCCTAACCCACATTTCCCCCACTCTTTCACAAGAATAGAATGAGGGAGTTTGTCAAACGCTTTACTAAAATTTAAGGGAAGTTTAACTATAGCATTCTCCTGATCTACCTTTTAAAATAACTCTGTGGTGACAAGAAATTACATTAGCCTGGCAGAATCTAACCTTAATGAAGCCAAGTTGGTTCTTTGCATTCATTTTTTCCTCTTCATAGACATCTCTTTAATAATATATTCTAGAATTTTACTAAGGATTGAAGTTGAATTCACTAAACTCACATTTTCAGACTCTGTTCTCATCCTTTAAAAAAAAAAAAATGGGTTGATATCAGCCCTTTTCCAAGCCTATAGACCCTCTTCAGTTGATGATTTTTTAAAGTTCCATCATCATATCTGCAGATTCTTTCAGTACCAGGATTGTAATTCTTTTGGGTCTAGTGATTTGAGTTCATCAAGGGCAGGTAGAATGTAATGAGCCAGAACTCTGAAACCAGGATTGTTATAAGATGTTAACTAAGTGGAATTGATAAGATAATGGTTATCTAGTTTAGCATGGTGATTAATAGTTCCCCAGTTCCCTATGATTGATTTAATCTTACAACAAATAATGGTTCCCTAGTAATATAATGATTGGTTTATACTCAGTTTACTGAATATAAACTGGGACAAACTCAGCCAGAAACAGACTCAGAAGGGCTTGGAGACAGAGCCAGAGAAGACAGAGGGCTGGAGGCTAGAACACAAGCCCTCAGACTGAGACAGACTTCAAAACAGAGATCATTGTGGTGGTCCTCCTGCCTCCCCCACAAAAACCAAGACTCGGAAGGACCTCCAGAAAGCTAGCCCACGCCCCAGGCAAGGAGATAATAAAGAATTTGGACTTTATCCCTGGCTATTCTCATGGTGATTACTCTGCTGAAATGAAGGCTGGTCCAGAGACCTCCAGAAAACCAACCAGAATATTACGGTAGAAATTTTCTTATCATATTTTATTTTAGGTCTTCATTGCTTATTAGACAGTTTTGTTCTGTGCTTTCTGTCCAAAGATCATCCCATTAACAACAAAAAGAAGCAAACTTAGTTGATTAGTCCTGTCTTTTCTCTGTTAACTATTATCATCAAACTTTCGGATGTATAGTGTATGGAGTGTTCAGAAAGGACTAGTATATCTCATGTGAGGGCTTGCTGAGCTATTTTCAGGTCTGTTTATCCACATTTGGTGTTCTCTTGCCATCCAACTCGTACTTATGGCTCCAACTGCAGTATGCATAGCAGCCACACTGGTAAAACTATCTTGTAGACAGGCTAAAACAGGCTGAGGATAACTGACAGGTTTCCATCCCATAGAGGACTTAAGTCTATCCCAAGCACACAAGAACTTCTGCTGGTGGATGGGCAGATGAGATCAATTTGTTCCAAGGCCATGAAAGAGGCTGAAGCAGGCCCTGTGGAGTGTTTAAAGTTTGGTCAAAAATCAAAGTCTCCAAGGTAATCCACTGTATCCCCAACCATCACTGGTCTTCTTAACTTTTTTCTTGTCACTGGAATTTGATGAATCTGGAAGAAAGAGTTAGGCTGATGATTGTGCAATTGTGCCTCACTTAAATCCAATTCACACACAAGTCAAGATATCATCCTATGGTGTTATTGATCCTCTTGGAAAATTAATGATGAACAAAAACATCATAACACTCTATTTGAACCAGCCCTTTGTTCATATTCTTTTCCCCAATTAATCTTAATTATTTTCCCCTTTCCTTAGTTTTCCTTGCTATCCACAGCTCATTCTGAGGTTTATTGTTTCTGACACACTTCCTAAGATTCTGTGCATATTTTTTCTATTTATCTTCCATTATCTGCTTTTTTTTCTGTCTTACATACTTATAAAACCTAAAGGACTGATAAGCTCCCTGAGCATCTAGGTAAATCTCTTTAAATAATTCTTCCTTCTCTTCCTCACTAGATTTCCTCTTCCTACTTTAAGTTTCATTTTTGAATACCTAAGACTCCCTGGCTGACTTCTAAGAAAATTTAAGCTTAGCTTTTCTGTGACCTCTTTAACATATTTATGTTATCCCAAAATATATTTCATGCCAAATTATTTTCAGCTTTCCTTTCCTTTTTTACCACTAATTCTAGGCAAAATGGATAAAATGATTAAACTGGAATTAGAAAGGCTTCAGTTCAAAATTTGCCTCTGATATTTTCTAATTGTGTAACCTGGACAATTCACTTCCAGAGTCAGTCTCCTCCACTGTAAAATAATGGAGGGAGGGATATAATTTAGTAGCCTCTAAGGTACTTCTATCTCTGAATATTTGAATCTATAATCCTATGGCTACTTCCCACCCAGACTCTATTCTCTAGCCAAAATGGTTTACCCACAATCCCCTAAAAAATATCCCAAACATTATCCTATATCCTTGCTCTTGTTCATGACACATGTTTCTCTATTCCAGTTCAAATCCAGGCTCATGTCAAGGTCCACCTCCTTCAGAAGGATTTTTCTGACTAGTCAAGTGCACAGATATTTCTTTCCTCTGAATTTCTATGAAATTTCATTTTATATTATTCATTTAGCACTTAATTACATACTACTTTACAATGTTGTCTTTTTTTAACTTGTATATGCTTTATCTATCCAAGTTTATATTATGTAGTGGTAGGTAGTATATTAAACTTAGAGTCAGAAAAACATTAACTGTGTTAATATCTCATTTCTGATATTTACTGACAATAAAATTAATCTCTCTTGGTCTCAGTTTCCTCATTTGAAAATGTAATAATACTTGTAGTATCTATCTCAAGGAGTTGTTATAAGGCTCAGAGGAAATAATATATGCAAAATTCTTTCCAAATAATAAAACTCTGAGCAGATACACTTGAACAACTGACACTTAAGGCTAATTACTTATTGGACAATACTTTATTAGCATATGCTTGGAAAGTGGCCCACCCCACTATCCTGTGCTGGCTTGATCTGTTGGTGTATACAGAGAATTGTGGGAGGGACTAAAAGGTGTAGTAAGACAAGCCAGAGTTACTTTTTGGGGGGAGAAGAAGAGAAAGAAGGTGTGGAGATTGCTGTGTCCATTTCCTTCAATTCTACCTTTAAAACCAAGAATAAAGACTAAGGACTTTTATTTATCCTGACTCCAGCTGATTCTAAGGCATCCAGGGTGCTAACTGGGCCTTCACAAAATTCTATGTAAATGTCATCATTATTTTTATAACTTTGTAGTCAGTGACCATGATATCTACTTCCTTATATCTCCCTTTATGCCATGCAAATAATAGGTGTTCAAATATTTGTTGAATATATTATAAATGATCTGATCAAAAAAATACAAGAGTGATGTGCTTTAGTGTTCCAATTAGGACAAAAAAAAAAAAAAACAGACAAATAAAGGGGAGCACACATTTTGTTTCAGGATGGCAAAGTCACCAACCCCATATAAAAGCATACACAGCATCTTGAAAGCAATGACTATTTTTGCTTTTCTTTGTATCCTCAGCATTGTAAAGTGCCTAGTATATAGGAAGTATTTAATAAATGCTTATAGATTTGACTTACAATTTCTGCCACAACCATGATTCACCTAGCAAAGGTGAGAGGTGATCGAATTTGTCTTGATGCTATATTATGATTACCTACAATCACAAGAAGAGAGGAAATTTTAAAAAGGAGAGGAAATCCAAGAACATAAAGCATTTTTCAGAAAGACATCAAATATGAAATTCTCTTCTCTTGTCTTCTGCATTTCCATCTTCATCTATGTTTATAAATCCAGGATTTTTCCCCCTCTAATCCCACTCATTTCCCAATTTTTATGCCCTTAGAAGACCCATAGTGTTCAATGCGAGGATCCTTTCTTGGAAAAGTGAAGCAATCAGGAAAAGAAGGGTTAAGTGTTATCTAGAGATCATCTTCAAAAAAAAGAGTTTGGATTTTAAAAGTTGAGAATTGCTGACCTATTTGCAAGGAAATATGCTATTCTATGTGTAGTTCATAAAGTTTTCACAGAAACCTGAAATGATCTTACCTTGAGTTACCAAATGGACGTAGGAAATAAATTTACAAATGACAAATGAACATTTTAGAAAGTACTTGGTTCTTATGATTGATTGGTGGTTTAGATAACAACCCCTACCCCCGAATGTGAAATATAATCAAATATTAATAATTTAATCAAATGCCAAAACTTGGTAGTGTTGCAAGCATAATTTTTTCACATAAAAATTTTTTTCCCTCATGTACCCAATGATAAATATTAACATATGCCTTCCTCTTACCTTGGAACCAACTGAATGAAGAATATTACAAAACTGATTGCACAGTATGTGTAGAGTCCATCTGAAAGAGAGAAAAACACTTTGAACTTGAAAAGAACTAAATTAGCTCCAAATGCTCTCCTTGATCTGTCCCTGGGAGTTTTGTCCTGGAACAATAGCATTAAGAGTCTAAATCAATCCTCATGAAGAGACTTCAGATTTTGGCAATGACAGATGAAGGGGAAACAGTTCTGCAGCTTAGAGATAACAGCTGGCAGGATTAAACATGTTCAAAGACCAAGGTACAGGACATTTATAGAATCAAATTCTACCCTGACTTTTCTTCTATTGAACAAACAACAACAATGCTGAATGAAATAATTGCCATTTCATCAGAGAATCATCTCATGTTAATGCCAGATGGAACTTAAGAGATTCCAGAGAAGTAGAGGCATTTTAGCATCTAAAACATAAAATTGTTACAGTTATCAATAAAGGAAACCAGTGCTTTTTAGGTCCAAATTATATACAGGATAGGCCAGGTCATTTTTAATTAATCAAGGAGTTTGAATGAAATGAACTGAAGCAACATACAGCATTGCCATTTTAATTAAGGTGATCTGTCCTAGAAAAGGAAAGGGTGGTGTAGAATATTGACCATTGATATTACCAGGGATGAGATGATACATCAGATATCTCAAATGGTAGAAATCTGTATCTATCTTATATATAAATCAACTTTTGTACACCATCTTCATTAGAAAGCTTCTTGAAAGCAGGATTTGTGCTTTTGCCTTTCTTTGTAATCCCAGTGCTTAGCTAGTGCTTGTTGGCACATAGGAAGAAGTTAATAAATGCTTGTTGATTGAGCATAGAGCTGATAAATCTGAAGAAAACATACAGCTATTCTGGAGAACACAAGCCAAAAAGTGATCCATTTGTACTGACTATAGCTATTTACTAAATTTACTGACATGTCTGCTTAGTTTATGAAGTCTGCTCTAACTTGGACCATCTAGACATCCATTCAATAATCTAGTACCATTTATTTGGTTTTTATATATTTGTTACCACTATCAATTGAGCAGTAAGAACAAGAAAGCCACTATTGTTGCCAAATCCCTAACAAAAATATCAGCTTCTCTTATCTTGAATCTACTTAGCATATATAAAAAACAAGGAGACTTCAAGCTTCTGGGCTGAGCTTCCTAAAACTGTGCTTTACACAGTTGCTTCAGGGTTGAACATTTTGACAAGAAGGAGAATAAGTGAGCCATGATAGCATAGTACAGCTTTAGGGAGTCTGGTAACCAGGGGGCTTTCCTTGTTTGTCTACTTTTATGCTTTCTCATTATGTATGTATGCCTGGGAAAAAGTGTTATGCATTGGATTTACCATAATCTGTCTAAGATTTTTATACCAAAAATATGCCAAAAGTTTAGACCCTGTAGTAAGAACTACACCTTAGACAATGTCTTCCAAGGCCTTCCCTAGTCTCCCTTGCACAAAAAGTCCTTTAAGAATTTGCTAAAAATGTTTTTGTGTCAGTGTTTAAAATTTATAGAAATAAAAATAGTCAATGATTTAGCACAGTGTAGTGGAAATCCTGCCTTTGCAAGAGATTGAGTTTAAATATTGTTGCTACTTGGTTCTCAAAGAGTACTATTACTTCAAGGAGGAGATGCCATGATGTGCACGTGAATTGGATTTAAAAGAGGGAGAGCTGTGCCAGATCATCTGCCTCACTTTCCCCTCCACAGCCATCTAGGTCCAATGGTAAGATATCCCGATAATTAGAGATGGCCCTGGGTGCAACAGGGGACCTTGGCCTTTTTAAGCTAAGGCCTCAGTCAAACTGAGACTTACAGCATGATGCTGCAGGAAAGGTAATGGATTTGAAATCAAAGGACTTGGGTTGAAATCTCCCTTCTGCTTCTTACCAACTGTTTGGAATTAGGTAAGTCATTGTCCAGAGCTCATTTTCTTCATCTGTAAAATAAGAGGGCTGGATCAGATTACAACCAGGGTTCCTTCTACCTCTAAATTAGGGCCTGTTTTCTCACAAATAAAATGAGATTGAATCAGATAATTTCTAAGATCTGTTTCAAGGCTGTGATTGACTAAATACTATCCAAATGAGTCCATTCCCTTCTTAATAGAAACATTTTAACTAAAAAGAGATTTTTATCACATCCCAGAGTCATTCTATGGAATTTAGGCATATGTTTTATTTATTCACCCATGTCGCAGTTTTACTCACTGTTTTTGTTTTGTTTTTAATACTGGAGAGAAATGGAGCAAGATAAAAAAACGATCTGCTATCTATCTGGCCTAAAGATGAAAAGATGAAGAGAAAACACTACCATCTTGTGGTCACAGACTTAGATAACACTTTAAAAATACTTTTCCAGATCCAGATCTCAAATGTCCGTAGTGTTCCTTTGATGTCTCTCTGTGGCCAAATCCCAAAACAATTGTCTACATCACCAGAAAGGTAAAGACATCTTTTTATCTGATAATGGATCACAAAGTGATATCTAAAACCCAAACCATTATAATAATCCTTCTTACAACCATAATACAGAGAGGAAACATGAAATAGATAAATAAATGGAGAGAAAGAGAGATAGATAGATAGATAGACAGATGATGGAATAGATAGATAGATGATGGGGGATGGATGGATGGATAGAGAGGTGAGAAGTAAACGAATATCCTAGTGACTTCCCTCTTCAAGCCATCTTTCCCATTCAACTTTTAAATTAATAATCCTAAAGTATAGATCTGATTGTATGACTCCCATGATCAGAAAACTTCAGTGACTGCCCATGTCTTTAGAATAAGATACACATTCCTCTATTTGACAGTTATAGCCTTTCAAAATCTATCTTTAATTTGTCTTTCTAGACTGATTACACTACCCTATACCCCACACATCTCCTGCTTTATATCTTTCACTTCTGTCCCCCATGCCTGGAATGCCTCACGTTAGCCTCTTGACACCTCTAACTTCCTTCAAGGCTCACCTCAACTTCTTCCTCAAAGAGCCACTTTGAAAAAAATTCTCCTAATTCCTCCATTATCACCTCCTTTCCTTTAATTTTTTTAATATTTGGAAATTACTTATCTATAAATTGTTTAGTTGTTTTCAATTGATCCTATTTGGCATTTTCTTGGCAAAGATATTGGACTGGTTTGTCATTTACATATCTGAAGCTGGATTTGAACTCAGGAAGATGAATTTTCCTGATTCCAAGCCCAGAATTCTTTCCATTGTGTTATTCAGCTGCCCCATCTGTAAATGTGGAAAAACATAAGCTTCTTGAAAGTTGAGACTGTCTCACTTCAGTATCTGTACCTCCAAAACTTAGTAGTTCTTGAATAAATGCTTGGTGACTAATAAGTCAAAGATTGATAGACAAATGACAATTAGTACAATTTAGAACTGAATTCATCTCAAAGAGTAGTTATTATTAGGTGGACAACAAATTAGAAGGAGATCATAGTGCAAATTCCAGTAATCTGCTTAATATTTTTATCAATGATCAAAACAATAGATGGCATACTTGACAAATGTTCAAATGACTCAAAGCTGGGAGGGTAATTTCCATGACAGTTACAAAAATATTTCCATAAGCTAGAACAATATGTTAACGCTAATACAATGAAATCTAATCGGAATAAGTATAAAACTTTATACTTAGATTAGCAAAATAACTTTATAAATGCTAAATGGATAGATAACAATTCTGAAAAAGATTGGGGAATTTTAGTAGACTGCTAGCTCAATTTGAATTAACATCATAACATTTCAAACCAAAAATTTTACATGAACTTTTATTCTTTTTTTATAACTTTTTATTGACAGAACATATGCCTGGATAATTTTTTTTTACAACATTATCCCTTGCACCTACTTCTGTTCCGACTTTTCTCTTCCCTCTCTCCATCCCCTCCCCTAGATGGCAAGCAGTCTTATACATGTTAAATATGTCACAATATATCCTAGATACAATATATGTGTGCAGATCTGTACAGTTCTCTTGTTGCACAGGAAGAATTGGATTCAGAAGGTAAAAATAAGCTGGGAAGAAAAACAAAAATGCAAACAGTTTACACTCATTTCCCAGTGTTCATTCCTTCTCTAGCTGTAGTTGCTTCTGTCCATCATTGATCAATTGGAACTGAGTTAGATCTTCTCTTTGTCGAAGATATTCACTTCCATCAGAATACATCCTCATACAGAAAAAAAGAAAGAAAGAAAAAAAGAAAGAAAGAAAGAAAGAAAGAAAGAAAGAAAGAAAGAAAGAAAGAAAGAAAGAAAGAAAGAAAGAAAGAAAGAAAGAAGGAAGGAAGGAAGGAAGGGAGAGAGGGAGGGAAGAAGGAGGTAGGGAGAGAGGAAAGGAGGGAAGGAGGAAAGGAAGGAAAGAAGGAAGGAAGGAAAGAAGGAAGGAAGGAAAGAAGGAAGGAAGGAAGAAGGAAGGAAGGAAGGAAGGAAGGAAGGAAGGAAGGAAGGAAGGAAGAAAAAAGATTCAAGATGGAGTTTCTTAGTGAAATCTAAAGTTGCTAGTTGGACTTTGATGTACAGAAGGAAATATATATCATATCTAGCGAGATCATAATTTTTTCTACTCCAAATTCACATCTATCTCACACATGTGGTATTTGCTATGCCAGGATCCCTGTATAGATTGGTGAATTAACATGTACATAGTATCTATAAACTGATCAACATATTTACTCATTTTTTCTAATGCATTTAGTTCTTTTAAGATAAGCATAATGGATAATGGGGTGATAATTGGGGCCATCAGATCAATTGAATTCTCCCTGTACAGCTGATAGAATTATACATGGGTAATAAAGAAAATGAATTAATAAAGTTTTGTCCCTTTTAGACATTGAATGTTGCATTCACAACTTGTAAAAGATATGAAATTCTGAATGGTTCATACTTTGGGTAACCTATTTGAAAATTACAAATGTGAGATTAGCACATTAATGTCTAGAAAGGTGTTTGCCCCTTTTAGATTTGATGTGCCAACAGCTGTGTTACTTCTTTAGAAAGTATTAAGATACTTATTAATCTGATGGAATTATAGTGGCTAAAGAATTAACTGGTCCCTAATGACCCTAAAAATAAGCATGAGCAAGCACTAAGAAGGCAATTATCCTGGGCAACTTAAAAGAGATAGATATGAATGAATAAAACAGCACATGAAAGATTGTTCTTTGTCCTTTTCCTTGCATCTTCCTTGAAAAGTAGCAAGATTGGGAGGACATTCCACTTTACTTTGCTATCTGTCATGCCTCCTCCTAATGGTATCTTACAAGGAAGGAACTTACCCAATATTAGGACAAAGTGATATCTAAAAGCCAAACCATTATAATAATGATTTTATATAATAAGGAGAAGATTCCGTGAGCCCAGAGAGCTAGCATGGTACAATAAAAAGGAACTTGCATTGGAGTCATAGGACTTGGGTTCAAATTCAATTTCTACTATTTACTATATGCCCTTTAACCTCTCTATGTCTGAATTGCCTCATTTACAGAATGATCATTTGATCTTTATAGTGGGAATTGAGAAAGGAATAAGCATTCATATAGTACCTATCATGTGTCAGAAACTATACTAAGCAATTTACATTTATCTCTAATCTTTACAGCAAACCTGTGAGAGAGGTGCTGTCACTTCCATTTTATTGTTGAGGAACTGAAGTTAAGTGACTTGCCCACAGTCACATAGCTAGTATCTAAGAGCAAATTTTAAATTCAGATCTTACTGACTCTACTGAGAATTCTATTCACTATTCCCACCTGGTCCTTTCTAGCTCTAACTCAGGATGCTATAATCCCTGTGGAATAACCTGCCCAAGTTAGATACTGTACCCGGGAGGGGGCGGAGCAGTATGACAGAAAAAATATATATATAACAGAAAAAATAATAGAGTACCATAATGCCTAACATGTAAGTTGTTTTGTTCATCTGTGTACCTTATATGTGCCTCTGTATTACTATATTCTATATGTGTGCCCATTCCTATCACTGATGCTATTTGGATTTGGAAGGTTTATACCTGGATGCTCCAAGTTTATGGGGGAAATATTTTGTTACTATTCTTTTTATGCTATGAAATTTCAATAAATATCTTTGCTTTGAGCTAATTATACTACCTGTCTGACTATTAAAAGTGAAAGTACTGGTGGGGGTTTATAAGCTACAGTTTTAGGAAAGATCATACAGAGTACCTTTAACATGAGATATTTCTTCTCAGACAATTTAACCTTCAAGGTGAGCAGAACCAGAACATTACTTACAGAAACAGCAAGTTTATATAATGATCAACTATGACAGACTTAACTTTCTCAGCAATACAATGATTCAAGATAATTTCAATAGACTTGGGATAGAAAATGCTATCCATATCCAGAAAGAGAACTATGGAGACTAAATAAGGATTGAAGCATACAGTTTTTACCTTTTTTGTTTTTTTGTTTGTTTTCTTCTTTCTCATTTTTTTCCTTTTGATCTGATTTTTCTTTCACAACATGATTAATATATAAATATATTTAACCTATATCAGATTGCTTGTTGTCTTGAGGAAAGGGGGGTGCAGTAAGGGAAGGAGGGAGAAAAAAAGAACTCAAAATCTTACAAAAATGAATGTTGAAAAAAATTTTGCATGTAATTGGAAAAATAAAATGCTATTCAGAAACTTTTTAAAAGGCACCTTGCGGGGGCTGTGCAAAAATATAGTGTGTATTTTATTTTTCTATGACTTGGTCAAACCACATGTGGAATGTTGCATTCAATTCTAAGTAAGATATTTTTGAATAAGGACACTGACAAGCTGGAGACTACCTAAAGGAGGGGCCTTGAGATTTGGTGAGGATCAAGCAAAGGAATATTTCACTTAAAGGGGATTTTTATACATGCATTGGTTTAATTAGATACCTTAGAGATCTCTTGCAACTCTAAGATTCTATAATTTTCTTAGGATCCATTGATGTCATAAAATGGATCCACAACATACCCTTTGATCCAACAGGGTCTCTATTGGATCTATTTCCCAAAAAGATCATTAAAAAGGGAAAAGAACCTACATATGCAAAAATGTTTATAGGAGCCCTTCTTGTAGTGACAAGGAACTGAAAACTGAGCAGATGTCCATCAATTGAGGGATGTCTGAATAAGTTATGGTATATGAATGTAATAGACTATTTATTGTTCTATAAGAAACAATCAGCAGTCTGATTTCAGGAAGACCTGGAGAAACTTACATGAGTTTCTAAGTAAAATGAGTAGAACCAAGAGAACACTGTACACATGGCAACAATATTATGTGATGATCAACATGATAAACTTGGGTCTTTTCAACAATAAGGTGATTCAAGGCAATTCCAATAGATTTGTGATGGAAAGAGCCATCTATATCCAGAGAGACTATGAAGACTGAATGTGGTTCACAGAAGAGTATTTTCACTTTTGTTGTTGTTATTATTGTTTGTGTGCTTGTTTTTTTTTTTTCTTTTCCATTTTTTCCCCTTTTGATCTGATTTTTCTTACGCAGCCATGACATATGTGGAAATATGTGACGACCACGCTAGCACCCCAGATATCTCAGAATCAGTCCGAGTCAGGATAAGCAAAAGTCCTTAGTCTTTATTCTTTGTCTTAGACGCAGGATTGAACAGGATGGAAGCAGAATCTCTGCAATCACCTTCTTCCTCATCTACAGTCAAAGAGTGACTCTGGCTAGTCTTACTCTACCCCCTAGTCCCTCCTACAATCCTCTGTATACACCAATCATTGAGCCAGCACAGGATAGTGGGAAGGACCATTTTCCAAACATATGCCCATAGAGTATTGTCCAATCGGTAGTTAGCCTCAAGTGCTCAGCAGTCCTGACCTCAGTGCATCAACTCAATAGTTTCAGACCTTTACAGAAATATGTTTAAAAGAACTGCATATGTTTAATCTATATTGGATTACTTGCTGTCTAGGGGAGGGGGAAGGAGATGGAAGGGGAGAAAAATTTGGAACACAAGGTTTTGCAAGGGTGTAGATTAAAAACTAACTTTGCTTGTATTTTGAAAAATAAAAAGCTTATTATTACTAAAATAAAATTGCAGATATATCAAAAACTAAAATAAAATAAAATAAATAAAATGGGTCTATAAGCTGCAGAAATCCTATGACTGAGGTAAGAGTCCATTGGACAAATGCTGTCTTATCCTTTCCACATGATTCTGACCAAAAAATAGAGATATCCTCCTTTCCCTACCCCAGACATTGTTTCCCAGCAACAATGCCTGAAGTGTTTTCTCTCCCTCTTATGACCATTCCCCAAGGAAGAACATAATTATCTCTCTATCTTTAGACTCAGACAGATTCTGATTACCCACAAAGTCCCTTCCATAGTAACAAGAAGTGTTTATATCAGTGCTCTTCCTTTTTTAAAAAAAAAATTATGGAGGAAGTTCCATTAATTCATCCACTTTATTGAAAGAATAATGATTCACAGACTTTGCAATTAGTGGATTTTCTTTTGTCTGACATGGTAACAAAAGAGAAAGACAATATTTAGAATCTAAGTTGGTAGCATCATTCATTGCTGATCCTCATTTCAATTTGGAATTTTACGACTTGTATTTTTGTATGTAAATGTATATAAATGTTGAGTAATATAAAATTCTGCAGATCAATATGGCAAAGTGAATAAATTTGTAGGAAGAAAAGAATCACAACTTTTGATTTTGCTTACATACATAAGAAGCATCCTATAAAATATAAGTAGTATTTATGCATTCTACAATTCTTGTTTCTCACTAATTAGCTTTCTACAGCTAAATGGCAAAGCAGATAAAGCATTAGACTGAAGGCAGGAAGACCTGAGTTCAAATCCAGTCTCAGAAAAAAAAAAGTAGCTGTATGACCCTCGGCAAAACACTTAACTTTTATTTCTTTCAGTTTCCTCAACTATAAAATAAGGCTAATGATAGTTCCCAGGTTTCTAAGGATCAAGTAAGATATTTGTAAAGCACTTAGCATAGTGCCTAGCACAGAGTAGGTAATTAAGAAATGCCTGTTTTCTTTCCTTCTGATTTAGGATTCTAGTTTTAGAGCTAAAAGGAACCTCAGGGGTCATATAGGCCTTCTACTTCATTTTATATATTAAAATAAAAATGTAGTTTTGCCTAAATGACTTGTCATATCACACCAATAATGTATTGTATATTAATTACTTGGATCAAAATAAAAAATTAAAATTATTTCCTTGTTCAATAAACTTTAAACTTTTTACATTTAAAAAAAACTTTTAAAATGCAACATATCTTTGTGCTGCAATCATTTATTTTACATAATTTAACATTGAATTCACAAGTATTTGACAAATATTCTTTAATTCTTCATCATGAAATGAATCTTATTGAAAACTAATTATAATTATTCATTTGTATTACATATAATATGATTATTAATTAATTTCTATATTACTTTATATAGTCCATGCTTTCCAAGTCTAATTTTGATTATAGCCCATCAGTTTTCAGTAAGGTTTAAATCAGGCAAATTCTCAAGCCTTAATAAAAATGTTTACTTTCATATCTTGAAAAACTTAGCCATTTGTGACATGTGACATGATACAAAGATTGCTATATTCCATTTCCAATTGGTAATTCTGGAAAATTCTAGTTCTCAATATATCAATACATTTATTTGGATTTATTATTCCTTCAATGGAAGCAAGATTTCCAATCTCATTGGAAGTTAAAAAAGGAAATATCTAAAACATTTTTATGGTTCTTTTACAAACTGATCACCAGGATTTCTGACAATGGTTTTGTTATATATTTGAATGAAAAAGTAAATTTTATTAATAAATTTTTCCCATATTCAGTATTTGAGTTTGTATTGGCTTACCCTTGACAAGAACTTTTTCTTCTTAGCAATGCTTAGCAGCTGTATTTTAATCAGTCTTCTCACTTTTCTTCTAACTTTAAGAACAACACATTGTAGAGGAATCAATATCAATATCTCCAACTGTCAGTCTCCCTGAAGGACTTTGTTTTCTTAGGATTAACTAAGCTGTAACATAGCATTAGTTTGTTAGTTCTTCATGTTATTTTCTATTTTCAACCTCACTTTGCTTTGTCCTTTCAGTGTGACTGATCCTGTTTCATTGTGTGCTTGAATTATCCTTGAAACACTTGATTTCTCCATACCAATATCTGCTGTGATATCTCTAACAGCTATTAAAGTATGATCTTTAAAGGCTCCAACTTTTGATACGAATAGACAATTTTCATATGAAGAAATTAAAGCCTTTTCTAATCATATGAAAAGGTACTCTAAATCACTACTAATCAGAGAAATGCAAATTAAGACAATTCTAAGGTACCACTACACAACTCTCAGATTGGCTAAGATGACAGGAAAAAATAATGACAAATGTTGGAAGGGATGTAGGAAAATTGGGATACTAATATATTGTTGGTGGAGTTGTGAATTGATTCAACCATTCTGGAGAGCAATTTGGAACTATGCCCAAAGGGGTATCAAACAGTGGATCCAGTAGAGTTTCTACTGGGCTTATATACCAAAGAGATCTTAAAGGAAGGAAAGGGACCCACATGTGCGAAAATGTTTGTGGCAGACCTTTTTGTAGTGGCAAGAAACTGGAAATTGAATGGCTGTCCATCAGTTGGAGAATGGCTGAATAAGTTATGGTATATGAATGTTGTGGAATATTATTATTCTATAATAAGCGACCAGCAGGATGATTTCAGAGAGGCCTGGAGAGACTTACATTAACTGATGTTGAGTGAAATGAGCAGAACTAGGAGATCATTGTACATGACAACAAGAAGATTATACAATGATCAATTCTGACAGACATGGCTCTTTTCAAAAGTGAGATAATTCAGTCCGCTTCCAATAGACTTGTGATGGAAAGAGCCATCTACATCCAGAAAGAGGATTATGGGGATTGAATGTGCATCACAATATAGTAGTTTCACTTTTTGTTGCTGTTGCTTGCTTGCTTTTTTTTTTTCTCATTTTTTTTTCCTTTTTGATCTGATTTTTCTTGTGCAGCATGATAAATGTGGAGATATGTTTAGAAGAATTGTACATGTTTAACATATATTGGATTACCTACTGTCTACAGAAAGAGAGTGGAGAGAAGGAAGGGAAAAAATTTGCAGCACAAGGTTTTGCAAGGATGAATGTTGGAAACTATCTTTGCTTGTATTTTGAAAATAAAAAGCTATTGTTAGAAAAAGAAAAAAGGCCCAAGTAATCCAGGTCCCACTCCTTGTTCTTCTGATTTCATTTTCCACCATATTCCTTCCTCTCCTCCACTTCATTCTGCTTTTCAGTTTTCTTTTATATGTTGTCTTTCCACATTCAAATAAAAGTTCTTATGCGCAGGGAATATTTTTCTCATTGATTATTTTTGCATTCCCAGAACTTAACCTAATGTTTGATATATAAAACACTTAATAAATACTTGCTGACTGTATTTTGAAATGAATAGTATATAAGTTAAGTTAAAAATTTCCAGGAATTCATTTCATTGTATCCCTCCTTTTATATATATATATATAGTTTATATAACTAATTTTAACACAGAAATATCTTTGTTCCTAAATGGCTTAAGGAAGCCAGAAAATAGGTTCATTCTACATGTAGTATATAATGTTAAATTTGCATGCCGGATTCACTTTCTATGTTTTATTTTTTCTTGTGGTTCTTGTAAAGAGAACATTTTTCTTTTTTAAAGAGCTTTACTTCTTCCATTAGAAAGGCAAGGTGTTATAGAATTCTAGATTTGGAGTTAGGAAGCCTCAGTTCAAATCCTCTCTTTGCTATTTATTGGCTATATGAATTTGAGCATTCTTATTCAACCTCTCTGGGGCTTGGGAAATTCTTTACAACTAAAAATAACTGGCTTACTATCTGTATTAGAGGAAGGAATTACACTTTTACTGCAATCACGGGTCCTTAATTTATTTCTCCCATTAAAATTTCCCAGGGCCTTGCAGTTATATCAATGGAGTATAAGTACTTACTACTTCTTTTTTTATTTCTTTAAATTTTTAACATTTTATTTTCCCCCAATTACATATAAAACAATTTTGACATATGTTTTTAAAACTATCCTTCCTCTCCCCTATTCTCTCCCTTACTCTCTCCCTACCCTCCCCCACCATTGAGAAGGCATTTGTGAAGTTATGCAGAACATTTCCGCAAAAGTTATGTTGCTAAAGAAAACATAGATCTTCCCCTCTCCAAAAAAAACCTTCAAGAAAAAAATAACAAATAAAAAGTATGATTCAATCTTTATTCAGATACAATCAGTTCTTTCTCTAGGTATGGATAGCATTTTTCATCATATGTCTTTAAGAGTAGTCTTGAATCATTATATTGCTAATAATAGTTATGTCATTCACAGCTGATCATCTCTCAATATTGCTATTGCTTTGTACACAGTACATTTCATTTTGCATGAGATCATGGAAATCTTTCCAAGTTTTTCTTGAAGCATCCTACTCATTTCTTATAGAACAGCATCATATTCACATGCCATAAATTATTCAATCATTCCTCAATTGATGGGTATCCCCTCCATTGCCAATTCTTTGGCCTGAGAAAAGAGCTGCTAAAGAGGTCCTTTTTCTTTTTAAAAAAAATCTCTTTTGGGATACATGTCTAGTAGTGGTAGTAGTGGTATTGTTAGGTCAAAGGGTATGCATGATTTTATAGCCCTTTGATATAGTTTAAAAATTGCTTTACAAAATAGTTGAATCAGTTCACAATTACACCAATAATGCATTAATGTCTCATTTTTTCCACATTCATGCCAACATTTGCCATTTTCCTTTTATGGTCTATTAGCCAATTTAATAAGTCTTCAGTAATACCTCAGAACTATCTATATTTGTATTTCTCTAATCAATAGTGAGTGAGGGTATTTTTTTCACAAGGTTATAAATAGTTTTGATTATTTCATCTGAAAATTGTTTTTAATTTTTGATCAATCATTAGTTGGGGAATGGCTCTTATTTTTTACAAATTTGACTCAGTTCCCTATACATTTGAGACTGAAACCTTCAACAGAGAAACTTGCTTTAAAACTTTTTTTTATAATTATTATTGCTATCCCCCTTTATTCTATTCTTTCTTTTCTTTCACCCTGTCCCTTCTCAAAAGTGTTTTGCTTCTTTCTCCTCACTTCTCTATATGCCCTCTCCTCTGTCACTCAACCCCTTGTACCTATCCTCCTTGTCCTCCTACTTTCTTGCAGGGTAGAGCTTGCTACTTCTACAAAGAAAAAATGAAGCCTTTCAGTATGGGACTAGCAATACACTATTGGTGTGTGGTTTGAAAGGGGTCTAATTAAGTTCACTGAGCACCATCAATAAAGATTACAAGATAATACATTTTTTTCTTCCATAACAACCCATAAGGTTTTCCACAAGAGTATAAAGGGACACTGACTTGATTATAAAAATAAAAGTAAATATTTACTTTTGAAAGAAAGAAAGAAAGAAAGAAAGAAAGAAAGAAAGAAAGAAAGAAAGAAAGAAAGAAAGAAAGAAAGAAAGAAAGAAAGAAAGAAAGAAAGAAAGAAAAGACAAAGGATGGTCCACTGCCCTGGTTCTCACAGTTCCAGCTCTCTTATGCTCCCTAAGTACAGTGTGTTTTCAAGATGCTCTCTTAGAGAAGGAGGCCTGGGTATAAGAGAAAGTCTTTCAGTGGTAAAGGAAGTAGATATTCCACGAGATCAGTGTAAGCTGACCTGATCTTCTTAAAAGTAAATAGGAAACTGGATCTTACTGTAACTAGTAAAGTTGAATCCTCCCTTAAGGTGCCACTGCATAGTCTTCCTCCCCTGTGTCACAAGTGAGGGAGATGTTTAAGATTTCTTCTGTTTCAAAAATCATAGAATTTCCTTTTTCCCATTTTAGTTCAAAATATTGCTGTTGCCCAAAAGTGCTTTTCATTCCACTGTTAATAACCTTATGATCAGCTTTGCCTGAGTAACTGATCCTGCAGTAGGTCCTTTAGCTATTTTTTAGTCAAATATTATTTTGTCTCTTAATCTTTGTGCCTCAAAATTTTGATTATTAAATTGTCTTGATTTTTTGTATTGATTATTTCATTGATTTCATTCATTTGGCTTTGCTTTTTTTTTTTAAACTTCCTTTTTCCAGAATCCATGTCCCAATTTAGCTGCAGAAGCAGCATAATGTAGTGAAAAAGAGTACTATAATTGGTACCAGGAGAAATCTAGATTCAAATCTTGCCTCTAACACTTACTAGCTGGGATATCATACTTACAGAACAGGGTTCATAATGCCTTCTGTGTCTCTCACAGAGTAATTATTTGTGAGTAATTAATTTATATAAGTGAGATAATGTTTTGTAAAACTAAAAATAAGTAAATGTTAGTTGCTATTAATTGGACTGCACACCGAAACAATTTTACTACCAGCTAGCATAATGGATAGAATATAGAAACTGGAATCTGGAAGACCTGAGTTCAAAACTGGTGTCAAATACTAACATTGTAACACTTTACCTCAGTTTCCTCATCTGTAAAATGACCTGAAGTAGGAAATGGCAAACCACTATAGTATCTTTGCAAAGAAAATCCCAAATAGGGTCATGAAGAGTCAGACACAAAGCTAGATACTTAAATCACCAAATGGACTCTTATTTTATTTTCTCCATTTCATCTTTCATTTTTCCTCCTTTTCATTGTTCTTCTCCTATCCTCTACTCTTTCTTATTGCTGTTCTTTCTTATCACCTTAGATATCTCCTTTCTTCCTGGTCTGCTAATTTCTTATTTGTATCTGCTGTTTCAGAGGCTGTCATATGCACCAAGGGAGGATCAACAAAACAAAGATATTTACTAAAAATTGTGTTCATGACAGGATGTTTTTAATGATTGTGCTGTGATTTGTAAAATTAAATTTATTTTCTATGTCTCCAGTCTGTTGTTATCTTTTTGAAATGATATTAAATGAGAAACTCATGAGTTAATCAATAAACTGGGTGCTTTATGACTATATTCCAGCATTGGCAATATGCCACTTTGATGTAAATTCTTGCAGCTGTTCAAATATAGTTTTAGTCTAACCCACAAGCAATAACATGCACAATGTGATTTATGGGGCACTAGTAAGATCATAGAATGATAGATCTAGGATTGAAACCTCAGAAGTTATCTCATCTATCCCTCTCATTTTACAAATGAACAAACTGAGATTCAAAAAGCTTAAGTGATGACTTATTCAAGATTCAAACTCAGATCTTTTTTCCATAGCACCATACAGATTCCTCACCTGAAAATATCTCCCATACCCCAATAACCAGAATACTTGAATTTATGCCACTTAAGATTCACTTATAGAGATTACATTTACCTTCATATTTCCCATCAAATGTGAGGTGCAAAGTCAGGAAGTAGCAAAGAGAACAAGTCTCTGAAACTTTTAATTTCTTCCTGCTCCTGAATACAAAATGAGTATTTTATGTGGCAGGGATCATAGAGAGTAGGCAAGAGAATGTAGAAATGGGAGAAAAAAGAAAGATAGGAGGCCTAATGGAATGTGGTACAAATCACATGTCACCTATTTCTGCCAAACAGATTCCAGTAGATTCTGTTACTCTAAATTCTCAAATGGAAAAACTCCCAAAGTGATAACAGACTCCTAGAAAGACAAGTTTCAAAGAGTCCCTATTCTCCAAGAGACAATAATAATAACAAGCATTTATATATGCTCAAAGTTTACAAATACTTTATGAATATTCTTCAAAAAGCTGAAAGAGTGAAAGAAACCACCAGTTGAAAATGTGTGGCAAATCAAAGGCAGAGACACAAACAAATACATTTGGGGCTCAAGATGGACTTGGTATCTATAGTAAGAGAAAAGAAGTGCTTGCTTCAGCAGCACACATACTAAAATTGGGACAATACAGAAAAGATTAGCATGGCTCCTGCATAAGGATGACATGCAAATCAGTGAAGCATTCCTTATTTTTTCAAGCATCTCAAGGAAATTAACGGAAAAAATGTAAAGGAAACTGGCCTTTCAATACTAGATTTCAGACTATATTATAAAGTGTAATCATCTAACTTGTCTGGTACTGGCCAAGAAACAGAGTGCTACATCAGTGGAACACAAGACACAATAGTAAATGACCAGAGTAACTTTGTCTTTGATAAACCCCAAGATCCCAACCTCTGGGATAAGAACTCACGATTTGACAAAAACTGCTGGGAAAACAGGAGAACAATATGGCAAAAACTAGATACATGCAACTTACACAGCTTACACAGTTTATCAAGATAAGGTCAAAATGATTTAGAACTGATTTAGACATAGAGGGTGGTACCATAAGCAAATTAGAAGAGCAATAAACAGTTTCCTGCCAGATATATGAAGAAGGGAAGACTTTATGACTGAACAAGAGATAGGAAGCATTATAAAATGTAAAATAAATAATTTTGATTATATTAAATTAAAAGGATTTGCACAAATAAAACCAATGCAACTGAGATTAACACAAAAGCATAAAGCTGGGAAACAATTCAGCAAGTGTCTCTGATAAGGCCTCATGTCTCAAATACATAGAGAAATGAATCAAATTCATAAAAATGCAAGCCATTTATCAACTGTTAAATGGTCAAAAGATATGAACAGATATTTTTCAGAAGAAGAATAAAAGCTATCTATAATCATAAGAAATTCTCTAAATCATTTTTGTTTAGAGAAATGCAAATTAAAACAACTCCCAGATTTCATCTTATACCTGGAGAGATAGACTAAAATTATAGAAAAGAAAAATCATCAATATTGGAGAACTGGTGGGAAAATCAGAACACTAAAACACTATTGGTGGGGTTTTGAACTGATCCAACCATTCTGGAATTCGATGTGGAACTATGTGCCCAAAGGACAAACAAACTATGCATACCCTTTGATCCAGCAAAACCATTTTAGATCTGTATCTCAAAAAAAAAAAATCATAAAAAAAGGTTAAGGACATATGTGCACAAAAATATGTACATAGCTCTTTTTGTAGTGGCAAAAAATATGAAATTGAGGAAATAGCCATCAGTTAGGGAATGACTAACTAGCTATAGTATATGAATGTAATGGAATAATGTTATGCTCTAAGAAACATGAACAGGCTGATTTCAGAAAAATCTGGAAAGACTTAGATGAATCAATACAAAGTGAAATAAGCAGAACCTAGAGAATATTGTATACAACATTGCGGGATGATTAACTATAAATGACTTATCTCTTCTCAGCAAAACAATTATCCAAGCCAATTACAAGAGACTCGTAATGGAAAGCGTTCTCCACATCCAGAGGAAGAACTTATCAAAACATATTTATTTTCACTTTCTTTAATTTTTTTCATTTTTTTTTCCTTTTGGTCTATTTCTTCTTTGATAATATGATTAATACAAATATATGTTTTACACAATTGCACATATATAACCTATATAAGATTGCTCACCATTTTAGGAAGGAAGAAGAAGGTAGGAGGAAAAATTGAAACTCAAAATTTTATTAAAATGAATATTAAATATTGCCTTTACATATAACTGGAAAAAACAAAATACTATTTAATTTTTTAATTTTAAAAAAGAGAAAAAAAACTGTTTTTAGTTTAATTATAACTTCTAAACCATTTTAGTGTAGGGATCTATTGAAAGTTTATAAATGGATCATTAGAAACATTTTAAAGAATGGCAGAAAAATCATAAACTAATAAGAGAGCTGAAATGGACCTCAAAGACTTTTTATTGATGAGGATGTCCACTATTTCTTTACAGAGAAAGAACAGCATAGCATATTGGTCACATACTTACTATTTACTTATATGCTATTCTGTTTTGTTTGTTCTTTAGGATACATTGTCATACTACCATGGCATTTTAGATAAAATGTCAGTCTTGGCAAATTCACTGTAATAATTGGAAATGGGATAAGAGATTACATTAACCAAGTTTTGTTTATAAGACTGAAATATGTTGTAGAAAGAATGAAGGATTTGGCATTAGATTTGAGTCTGATTGCCAACATTATCCTGGCTTTTTTATTTATAACCCATGTGACTTTGGGCAAGATCTCAAGACTTCTGTTTCCTCATCTGTACAATGAGGGAATTGTAGTGAATAATTTCTAAGAACCTTTCCAGGTCTAAATCTGTGCTCCTATCATTTGTTTTGTTCTGCTATTTTGTTTCAGATTTTAAAACAATCAGTAAGTTGTTATCTAGGAAATATTTTTACTTCAAATTATTCTCTAAAACATTTTAAATAAATGAGTAGGAGTTTAATAGACTTTACTGTTATTTAGAGTCAGGGAAGGAAGAAAGAGAGGAAGGGAAAGAAAGGAGGAAAGGAAAAGGAGAGAAGAGGAACTTTAAAAAGAGGAGGAAGAAAGGAGGGAAGAGGAAACTCAAAGAAAGGAAGAGAAAGATCAGGGAGGTAAAGAAAGAGTTAGGAAGGAAGTAGAGAAAGAGAGAGTCGAGGGGGGGGAAGGAAGGAGAGAGAAAGTGGGAAAAAGAGGGGCAGAACAGAGAGAAAGAGGAAGGAGAGAGGAAGGATAGAAATGGAGAAAAGAGAGAGTGTTAGTAGAAACATCTCCAGCAATATCTTTTACATATTTTTAATGTTTAAACAGAGAAGCATACAAATGCTACTTCTACATGACAGACACTTCTGCCTTTAAGTTCATCAGTAAGATTAGGATTCTCACTGGGCTCAGTGAGATTCCAAATTCTCGGATTCCAAAAGAAATAGAGCAAAAAGAAACTAGGTATGCAAATAGGAGATCTAACACAAAGATTCAGGTAGTCCTATTTTCCACCAGATGGCAGTAGAGAACAAAGCACAGCCCCTTCCTCTCCCTTTCTCCCCGAGAAGCAGAGGTTTGAATACTCCAAAATCTCTTACAATCAAAGGTTACCCGGATGATTTCAGTCTGAAAGGTTATATGACGCCCCAGGCATATTTTTGCCTTTCTATTTCTGGCACATTCCTGGATTTCAGCTACATAGTTGCTGACACACTGGCATTTAAAATGAGAAAAATTCTCTGGCGGTTTCCTAGTAGCAGGGCAGATGAAGTGCTACTGTAACAAGTCAAAGCCCTCCTCGTAATGGCAGCTTGTGTTTATTCAGAAACCACAGGACAAACATGAACCATTTAGCCTAAGATTCTCTTTCTCACTATGTATCATTAAAATATATATACACTGTAGGCAATTTTGCTTTATTCTGTATTGTTAACTGTTTCTATCTGTAATATATCTGTATATATAATTCTGTAATATAATTCTAATAGCAACAGAATTGCTGTTTCATTTTACAATATTCAAGTTATACCAGGCTGCTCTGTTCAAGTGGAAGCCTTGGGGAAAACTGTTTTCTCAGTAAGAAATAATAGTAAAAAAGAATTTTATCACACACACACACACACACACACACACACACTTTGTTATTTATAATATTTTGTCATCTGAAATACATTTAGGGATTTTAAGAAATCAAATAGCATTTCTTCATAATCATAATTCCTTGCTTTTAAGTGATACTTTTAGTTACAAATTGCACTTACTTCAGTATACTGTTTTTGTGTCATACAACTCTTATGAAGTAGGTAATATTCTAGTAACCATTTTATAAACTGGAAAACAGAGCGAGAAAGGTTCAATAATTTTCCCCAAAGTCACACAGTTTAGTAGAATAAGATGTTATAAGAATTAAATTATGAATAACCCCTTTCCCAGCTCAAACTTTCCTATTGAGTCATACTGAAGAAGGAACCCCAAAACTCTAAAAATCCTTGAAGTAGAAAATTTCCTTCAACTCTGCCTCAGTGAGGTTTCCTGTCCAAGGAAAAGCAAACAAGACAATTTCATTGTGTTATCTACCAAAGGAATTCCAATCCTATAGAACTGAAGAAACTCATTGAATTACAGTTCAAGCTGAAACCCAGTGATGAGCCAACTTGGGACTCCACCCACGAGTTCCCTTCAGCTTTTAGCTATAAAAGAGCCAAACTAAAATCCGCTCTTTGCAGAGGTTCCAAACATGCCATGCTATGCTATGCCACAGTAGGCTATTCCATGCCAAGGAGCCTCTGTCCACTGGAATATTCTTTTCCAGTGTCATCCTCTTTTTAGCCTCACTTATTTCCCTAACGAGACTTTATGCCTCTCTGCCAGGATTTCTAACCTTACTTCCCAATCCCTATAATAAACCTCTTTTATCAATCCAGGTTTTTGGATCTGTAAATTCCTTTACAAAAAATGTCTGCACCACCAGATGGGGATTCCCCAAAACTCCCTACCCTTTGCTCCGAATTCCAAGGGGTTGCAGGGTAGCTAAATCTCTCCATTTGGTTCGCTGAACTCCAAACCTGCCACTAGACCTTATCATTTAACTCCCTGACCACCAGAAACCCTAATCTCATTTTGGCTCCCTAAATCTAGACCTTATCAATACTTACTTACTTGACATCTCCATGATTTCAGCTGTAAGGGTATTCCCTCCATTGATATAGGTCAGAATTCCATGTACTAGAAGGTTTTTGTGAGTTATGGCTTAAAAAATCCATTGTCTAATAGACATAACCCATTTATGGTTAACCTTTTCAAATTTAGCTGTACTGGACCTTAGACAGTAGGCTTACAGCATCCCATATCCAGATCTCTCTTTGGTCACACCCAGAGAGGACAGAAATATTTGGTGGGAAGGAGAGAATAACCAATTGGAAAGATCATTCCCAAATTCCCAAATTCTTTGATTCTGCTCCTGAGTCTCAAGGGAATTATGGATAGAAGAAGCAGGAAGAAAGGAGGCCAAACTGAGTGATTTCTGTGATTACTGAGCCAGGGCTCATTAACACAAATAACATTTTATGGAAATACCTGTCCCTGCCATGAGTGTGGCAGAGTGACTCCCATATGCTGAGTTCCCAATGAGAGATTCCACTCAGTACAAGAGGGCTTGGCTCAGATCCAAGCATTCTAACCATGAATTCTCTCTGTCTCTCCCCCCAAGTCCTCTTGGACTCTCTGTATGTGTTTGTGTGTGTATGTGTGTTTGGTGGAGGAGAAGGTTCCTAGCATCTGACATATTTCATACCTTTGGTGGTGAAAGAACAAGAATCTTTATAGCAGGGAAGGGCCTGACCTAGTTTGCTCTTGCCCAGCATAATCTTTGAGAATCTAGAATCATCTCCATATCAAAATAAAACATTGGATTCCAATATAAATCCTTTCTGACTCACTAAAACAATAAATAAATAAATTGGGAGGGAAAAGAAGCTAGGAAGTCTAATAAATGGCTAAATATGATAAAAAAAAATAAATATTCCTTTCCCAATAACTACCCCTCTTTCAAAAGTAAGGTTCCATTATAACCTTAGATTCTAGATAAGTTCTGGGATGACCTTGGAATTTAGATCTTCTCTAGAATAGCAGTTCTCAATTTTTTTTGGTCTCAGGAGTCCTTTATACTCTTAAAAATGGAAGACCCCCCCAAAAAAACTTTTGTTTATGTGGATTATAACTATTAACATTTACTATTTTAGAAGTGACAAATGATAAATTTTAATTACATATTTATTAATTTTAAAATTTATTGCACATTAACACAAATAACAATTTTATAAGAAACACTTGTGTTTTTCATTTGAGATTTCTTTTTTTCTTGTTAGGCAATTGGGGTTAAATGATTTGGCTAGGGACACTAATACATTGTTGTTGGAATTGTGACTACATCCAGCCATTCTGGAGAGCAATTTGGAACTATGCTCAAAAAGTTATCAAACTGTGCATAGCCTTTGATCCAGCAGTGTTACTACTGGGCTTAGATTCCAAAGAGATTTTAAAGAAGGGAAAGGGACCTGTGTGTGCAAGAATGTTTGTGGCAGCCCTTTTTGTAATGGCTAGAAACTGGGAACTGAGTGGATGCCCATCAATTGGAGAATGGCTGAATAAATTGTGGTATATGAATATTATGGAATATTATTGTTCTGTAAGAAATGACCAGCAGAATGATTTCAGAAAGACCTGGAGAAACTTACATGAACCGATGCTAAGTAAAATGAGCAGGACCAGGAGATCATTATATACTTCAACAACAATACTATATGATGATCAATTCTGAGGGACGTGGACCTCTTCAACAGTGAGATGAACCAAATCCGTTCCAATAGAGCAGTAATGAATTGAACCAGCTACACCCAGTGAAAGAACCCTGGGAGATGACCAAGAACCAATACATAGAATTCCCAATCCCTCTATTTTTGTCCGCCTGCATTTTTGATTTCCTTCACAGGCTAATTGTACACTATTTCAAAGTCCGATTCTTTTTGTACAGCAAAATAACTGTTTGGACATGTATACATATACTGTATTTAACTTTTACTTCAACATATTTAACATGTATTGGTCAACCTGCCATCTAGAGGAGGGAGTGGGGAGGAGGGGAAAAGTTGGAACAAAAGATTTTGCAAAATTGTCAATGCTGAAAAATTACCCATGCATATATCTTGTAAATAAAAAGCTATAATAAAAAAAAAAAACCAGCTAATTATTAAGTGTCTGAGGTTGAATTTGAACTCAGCTTCTCCCAACTCCAGGGCAGGTCCTCTAACCAGTGCACTATCTAGTTGTCCAATACCAATATTTTTCAAAACAAAAGAAATCTAGAGAAAAGAATGGCACTGCTTTATATATGCTTGCAAATCTCTTTAATGTCTTTCTTAATTAAAAAAGTTGGATTATTATCATGTCTTTGCTCCATTCAATCTTTTGAGATATGTTCTTTTGATTGAAGTATATGAAGAAAAACTGGCCTCATAAATATGTAGCAGGAAAAGGGAGGAATGCTTTAACAGGCAATAATAAGGGTAATAATGGTATTACTACAAAATTAATTTTGAACTCACAAGATCCCCTGAAAGAATTTTGGAGATTCTCTGTGATTTAAGAACTTCTACTCTAGAATATTCCTAGGTCCATAAGAGGACCAGAATTCAAATCCTACTTCTTTCACCTATGTGACTTTTTGAACAAGTCACTTGTTTCATCTAGGACAGTTTCATTATTTATAAAATGGGAGAGGGGGGAGAGAGAGAGAGAGAGAGAGAGAGAGAGAGAGAGAGAGAGAGAGAGAGGGTGGTGAGAGGGCAGTAGATTAAATGAACTCTAATATCCCCTTTAGGCCTAAAAAATTTTCAGGAAAAATTTTATTTCATAAAGTGAGATATACTTTCATTGTATATAGTCTAGAATATTTCTCAAGCAAGATTAAAAAGGAAGTACAAAGCTAGAATAAAGCTGGGAGGTACAAAGTTGGGACAAAGCAGAAATAGCCAGAGTTTCTGATAAATGTCTCATTTCTAAAATATATAGAAGAATGACTCAAATTTATAAGGATACAAATATTTTCTAATTGATAAATGGCCAAAAGATAAACAGACAATTTTCAGAATAAGAATTTAAAGCCATCTATAGTCATATGAAAAAATGCTCTAAATCACTATTGATTAAAGAAATGCATATTAAAACAAGTCACACTTCTCAGACTAGCTAAGATGACAGGGAAAGGTAATGATAAATGTTGGAGGGGATGTGGGAAAACTGAGACACTAATGCATTGTTGATGGAGTTGTAAAATGGCCAATCATTCTGGAGAACAATCTGGAACTATGCCCAAAGGGCTATCAAACTGTACTCTTTTATCCACCAGTACTACTACTGAGTCTATATCCCAAGGAAATCATAGAGGAAAGGAAAAGACACACATATACAAAAATGTTTATAGCAGATCTTTTTTTGCTAACAAGGAATTGGAAAATGAGGGGATACCCATCAATTGGGGATGACTAAATAAGCTGTGGTATATGAAGGTAATGGGATATTATTATTCTATAAAAAATGATAAATAAGCTGATTTTAGAAAGACCTGGAAAGATTTACACAAATGGATGTTGAGGAAAACAAACACAGAAATGCATTGTACACAATAATGTCAAGAAGATGGAGAGATCAAGTATGAAAGATTTGATTCTTCTCAGTCTTCAGGATTCCAGATCCAATAGACTTTGGACAGAAAATACCATCTATATCCAGAAAAAGAACTATAGTGATTAAATGTAAATCAATATGTGCTATGTTCACTTCTTTTTTCTGTTTTTTTTTTTCCTCTCCCATAGTTTTTCCCTTTTGTTCTGATTTTTCTCTGCCAACATGATTCATATCATATCATATCATATCAACACAACTGGAATAGAGTATTTGAAATAAATTAATTCATTTTTTAAAAAATAGAATATTTCTCCATTTGGCTCCAGTTTAAATACTCTATTCCAGTTGTGGTTATTTGTTTAAGTACCTCAAACACTATAAGCCCATTCTTGTTTTTCTACATTTTCTTTGTTCCCATTGTTTTCTTCAAGAGAAGTACCTTCTCTTTCTTTACAGTATAGAAATACGATTCATTCTCTTTTTTTTTTTAACATAAAGCTTTTTATTTTCAAAACATATACATAAATAGTTTTCAACATTCATGTTTGCAAAATGTTTCAATTTTTTTTCTCCCTTCTTTCTCCCCATCCCCTCCCCTATCTGGCAAGTAATCCAAGATATGTTAAACATGCGTAGTTCTTCTATACATATTTCCACAATTATCATGCCACAAAAGAAAAAACAGATCAAAAAGGGAAAAAAATGCAAACAAACAACAACAACTAAAGTGAAAATACTATCTTATGATCCATACTCAGTCCTCACAGTCCTCTCTCTGGGTGAAGATGGCTTTCTCTATCACAAGATCATTGGAACTGACCTGAATCACCTCGTTATTGAAAAGAGCCATAACCATCAGAATTGATCAAAACATAATCTTGTTGTTTCTGTGTACAATATTCTCTTGGTTCTACTCACTTCACTTAGTATCAGTTTATATAAGTCTTTCCAGGCCTTTCTGAAATCATGCTGCTGGTTGTTTCTTATAAAACAATAATATTCCATAACATTCATATACCATAACGTATTCAGCTATTCTCCAACTGATGGGTGTCCATTCAGCTTCCAGTTCCTTGCTACTACAAAAAGGGCTGCTACAAACATTTTTTGCACATGTGGATCTTATTTATGATCTCTTTGTGACACAGGTCCAGTAGAGACACTGCTGTATCAAAGGGTATGCACATTTTGATAGCCTTTTGGGGCTCTCCAGAATGGTTGGATCAATACATCTAATTTTTTAGGACCCAGTTCAAGTCCCACTCTCTCCAAAGAGTCTTTTGTGACTACTCTAATACTTCTTCCATGTATAGTCCCTTAAAAATGGTGCAGAGAAATCTTAGAAATACTCCAGGA
The DNA here is from genome assembly GCF_016432865.1 of Antechinus flavipes. Classification (NCBI taxonomy): domain Eukaryota; kingdom Metazoa; phylum Chordata; class Mammalia; order Dasyuromorphia; family Dasyuridae; genus Antechinus; species Antechinus flavipes. Next base: position 507,907,723 of record NC_067398.1, read on the forward strand.
AATGATATCAGAAACTTGGCATAGACCTACATCTGATATCCCAAACCAAAATAAGATCAAAATGGCTACATGATTTAGGTGTGATACTATAAGCAAATTAAGAGAGCAAGAGATAGTTTACCTATCAAATTTTTGGAGAAAGGAGGAATTTGTGGCCAAAGAAGAACTAGAGAACAAAATGCAAAACGGATAACTTTGATTACATTAAATTTAAAAAGTTTTGCACAAACAAAACCAATACAGCCAAGATTAGAAAGGAAGCAGAAAGCTGGGAAACAATTTTTACAGCCAATGTTTCTGATAAAGGCCTCATTTCTAAAATATATAGAGAATTGACTCAAATTTATAAGAATTCAAGTCATTTCCCAATTGATAAATAGTCAAAGGATAATATAGAAAATTGACTCATTTACAAGAATTCAAGTCCTTTTCCAATTGATAAATAGTCAAAGGATATGGACAGAAGTTCTCAGATAATGAAATTAAAGCCTTCTAAAGTCATATGAAAAAATGGTCTAAATCACTTTTGATTAGAGAAATGTAAATTAAAACAACTCTGGGGTACTATCTCATACATATCAGATTAGCTAAGATGATAGGAAAAATAATGATAAATGTTGGAGGGGATGTGGAAAAACTGGAACAATATGTTGTTAGTAGAGTTATTAACTGATCCAATAATTGTGGAGATCTATCTGGTACTATGCCCAAAGGGCTATCAAATCTTTGATCCATCAGTACCACTACTGGGTCTATATCCCAAAGAGATACTAAAAAAGAGAAAAAGACCCATCTGTGTAAAAATGTTTGTAGCAGCTATTTTTGTAATGACAAGGAACTGGAAATTGAACGGATGCCCATCAATTGGGGAATGGCTGAATAAGTTATAGCATATGAAAATATGGAATATTATTGTTCTATAAAAAATGATGAACTGACGGATTTTAGAAAAACCTGAAAAGATTTACATGAACTAATAAGGAATGAAACAAGCAAAACCAAAAAAAAATTTATACAGCAACAGCAAGATTGTGTGATGATCAACTATGATAGACTTGGTTCTTCTTAATGATTCAGTGATCCAAGGCAACCCCAATAAACTTTGAATGGAAAATATCATCTGCATCCAGAGAGAAAACTATGGAGATTGAATGCAAATCAATATATGCTATGGTCATGGTTTTTTTTCCTCTTGTGACTTTTCCAATTTGTTCTAATTTTTCTTTTCCAATATGATTCATATAGAAATATGTAAAAAATGAATATATATTTATAACCAAAACAAGTTATTTTACATGTGACTGGGAAAAATAAAAATAATTTTAAAAAGAAACATTCCGAACTCCAATTCGTAAGAAAGTGGACATTTCTCTCTGAAGGCTAAAGAAAGAATGTTCTTTTGTACAAATGTTAATACATAGAGAACCAAAGCAAACAATTTGCTAGTTACTGCTTGTCAATGCTTGTATATGTTATATGTGTAATTAAACTATAATAAAACTGGTTGGACTAGAAGGTCTGCAAGATTCCTTTCAACTATAAAAAGTTCTCATCACCTCACCATCAGGAGAAAAAAAAAAAAAAAAGGATTGTGTATCTCACTTAGAAAATTAATTTCTAAAATTTTCTGCAATGAAAATTTATGTATATTGAATCCAATTTTCCTTATAAAATTGAATATATGCACATACATCTCTCTATATGTGTGTATACATATGTGTGTGTGTGTATATTGCTTTGTTAAGGTAATACATTACAAAAACATGTTATCAAATACAGCAAAATAAAAAATTGCATAGAATAATAGAATTCCATCACATTCATGTACCACAGTTGGTTCAGCCATTCCCCAGTTGATGAGCATTTCTTCAATTTTTAATTCTTTGTCACTACAAAAAGGGATGCTACAAACATGTGAGTCTTTTCTCTCTTTTTAAGCTGGGATATAGACCAATAGAGACACTGCTGAATCAGAGTGTGCATAATTTTATAGCACTTTAGGCATAGTTCCAAATTGCTTCCTAGAATGGTTGGATCAGTTCACAATTCCACTAACAATGCATTAGTGTTTCAGTATTTCCACATCCTCTCCAATATTTATCATTATCTTTTCCTGTCATCTTAAGCAATCTAAGAGGTTTGAGGTGATACTCAGATGGTTTAATTTGCATTTCTCTAATCAATAGTAATTTAGAGCATTTTTATATGACTAAAAATGCCTTTAATTTCCTCATCTAAAAATTGTTTATATCCTTTGACCACTTATCAATTGGGAAATGACTTGTATTCTTTGACTCAGTTCTTCATATATTTTAGAAATAAGACCTTTATCAGAAATACTGGCTATGAAAAATTTTTGCCAGCTTTCTGTTTCCCTTCTAATTGAAACTTTTAACAAAGATTCAAGTGACTTGTCCAGGGCCACATGTATCTGGAACAATACAATATTTTAACTTGGATCTTTGTGATTCCAGGCCCAGTATTCCATCCCCTGTGTCATTCCATCCTCTGTATCTGCCTCTGCAACAATGTAGATCACTCAAAAAATGAAGCTACAGAACTAAGTTGTTCAAGCTTTGAAGCCAAACTGACTCAATTAGGTAAAAAGGGTTCTCTTCCTTTATTTAATGAAGTCAGTTTGTTTGGCTTCAAATCTCAAACAACTAATTTTTGTAGCTTCATTTTAAATATGAATCTATCAATAAGCACTTATTAAACTGTATTATCATTTGCCAAGCTCTGTGCTAAGAGTCAAGATACAAATGTGGTGATCTTCTTCTTTTAAAATAAGTAGACTAGTTCTCTCTGGGGGAGAGAGCAGGTTTCTCGGGAAAGGTTTTCTTGGAGGCAGCCTTAGTATCAGTTCAGATCAATAATTACCCCAAATGCAGCCAGCTGGTAAAAATACAAACGTTTATTTTCTCCTTCCAAAGTAGCCTGGTTAGTTGAGGCCTCTCTCTCTGCTTGGTTCCAAGAGCTCCCTCCGAATATCTCCAAATCCAAAGGTTTTGTCCTTCAGCCTCTGCCTCTGCTTTCTTCAGCCTCCAGAGCCAGCACCAAGTTGAATCTGTCTTGCCTCTGAGAGAGCCTTCTCAATCTTCAGCTCAATTCGCGACTCATAGCTTCTTCCTCTCAAAACTCTTCTTCCACCACCAGCCAGTCAAGTGGAAAATATTCTGCCTTGCCTCGGAGAGAGGGCTTCTGGCGTTATTCCGCTGAAATCTGTCCAAGAGCCTCTGTCTGTTTCTTTTATACGAGAGAGAAGAATTGTGGGATAGAGAGAGAGGAATTATGGGTTTCTTCCCAGAGTGCTCTCTGGCTCTAAGCGCTTCAAGGGAGGTGTGAATTCACAAAGTTACAAAGTTTACTTTGTGAATCTGGCATTCTTGTGAACTCCAATGAATAAAGGTGTAAACACAAGCATTGTATCAATTAGTTCTACTTAGCACCTTGTTTCAGGTTCTGGCCCAAAACATCTTCTTGTAAGATCAGATCAATAATCTATCAACTCTAATGAGTTAGCAGTACTAACTAACATACAAAGAAAAGAAGAAAACCAAACTATGTAACATTTATTTCACTCTTTCACATTAAACATATTATAACTAGTTGTATTGCTACATTTTACACAGATAAGTCTAAAAAGACATATGAAGAGCCTGAAATCCATTCATCATTATGTAAGCAGAAAGGTATAATATCCAGAGTAGGCATGGCCTAAATACATAAATATTATGTAAAATTAATAATTCATGTTCCTTTACCAAGTCGCTCCAGCCATCTATACAATCTTGTTACAAATGACCCCATTTCATATATTCTACCTCAGCTGATCCTCATAACAACTCTTAGAATAAATAGCATAAGCATTCTCATCACTAGTTCGTTTAGGGCCAGGTAGGACCAGCTGACTGCTAATAATTCCTTCCAAATTCAACTGATTCTCTTCCTTGCATAACAACTTGTTTGTATTTTCATGCTCAACCCATACCTTTCCAGCTTGTAGGATCTAACTCCCGCCCCTCCTTACAAAATTATAGAAACACTTGCTGGTTGATAAATTTGATGAGAATGATGAGGACTGGTTGGGATAATAGAAACCAGGCTCTACTCAGGAGTCACTGCATCCCTGACCATCCTCTGCAGTATTGTTTTCATAGCTCCAAAAACTTGGGCCAAGAGAAGTAGACAATACCTTCCTCCTCAATTCCACCTCCAAAACTTTCCTACCATCACTCAGAAACCTTTAGAGCTATTTTGAACTTTAATCCATTCACCATTGTCAATCCAGATCTCAGCTGTCATTATCAACCAACCCCTAGGTTATTTTCTTTCTTTTCTCAAAGAGCTTAACACTTTTTTTTCACAAATAACTCAAATCAACTTCTAGCTTCATTCTTACAGACTACAACATAGATGTAAATGTCTTCTATCAATATCTTGGATTCCCAATTTATCATCCTCCTAAGCTCCTATGATCTCTGTCATCTATTTCTCTTGGCTATACACAGGAATGAATGGTCATGCCCTTGACTCTTCCATGTCCCTGATCCAAAACCATGAAATTCCTTTCTCTGACCACATCTTCCTGCTAATCCTCATTTCTCCTTTGAGTTCACCCCTCCTCATTTTGTGTTTTGTCTACACTGTGACCTTTAACTCCTTCACCACTCTAGTTTTCTCACACTCTCACTGCTCAACCATTTATGTTGTTTTATAATTTCAGCTGAAATACAGCTATTGTTTTCATCTTTCTCAATTGACTCTATCATGCTCTCCAAAATCTGTCATCTGTTTCAAGTTTTCTCAATAATATAGCAGAAACTGGACACTGACCAATACCTAACACCCTATACCAAGATAAGTCAAAATGGGTTCATTATTTAGACATGAAGTGATACTATAAGCAAATTAGAAGAACAAAGGATAATCTACCTTTTAGATCTATAAAGAAGGAAGGAATATGTGACCAAAGAAGAAGTAGAGTACATTATGAAATGCAAAATGGATACTTTTAATTATGTTAAGTTAAAGAGTTTTTGTACAAACAAAACCAATGCAGACAAAATTAGAAGAGAAGCAGAAAACTAGAGGGAAATTTTTTTTATATCCAAGGCTTCTGATAAAGGCCTCATTTCTGAAATATATAGAGAATTGATTCAAATTTATAAGAATGCAAGCCATTCTCCAATTGATAAATGGTCTGTAATGCTGGAGAAACTGAGCAAGACAGAGATTAGAGACCAATTTAATAGTTTATTAAATGGAGAGATATACTGGAACCAAATGGATCTATGATTGGTCCCAGGGCTGAAGGAGACTATTGTCTCAAAGAATCCAGCCCTGAGTATTGGAACAGCAAGATTTTTATAGGATAACAAGAACAATGACATAATCGGGGAGGTATCTGGATGGGGATATCCTAATGGGGGGAGGCACCTAGGATAACATAATGGAGGGAGGTAATGGAGAAGTTACTGATATTCTAATGATGTCTAAAATGGATAAACCTTTATCCTGTCGAACATTAAGAAGGAATGATTATAGCCTAAAGATATAAAAACTTTATCTCATCAAACAAACCTGAAGCAGAGTAACTAAATAGGATAATTGGAGAAACTGGGTCAGGACATTAAAAGGGAACTGTGGCACAACAGGTTAAAAGATATGAACAAACAATTTTCAAATGAAATTAAAAGTATTTCTAGTCATATTAAAAAAAAAGGTTCTAAATCACTATTGATCAGAGAAATGTAAATTAAGACGACTCTGAGGTACCACTAAACACCTCTCAGGTTGGCTAAAATAAGAGGAAAAAAATAATGATAAATGATGGAGGGGATATGGGAAAACTGGGACACTGATACATTGCTGGTGGAACTGTGAACTCATTTAGACATTCTGGAGAGCAATCTGAAACTATATCCAAAGGACTATCAAACTGTGCATACTCTTTGATCCAGCAGTGTCTCTACTGGCCCTGAATCACAAAGAGATCATAAAAAAGTGAAAAAGATCTACAAGAACAAAAATGTTTGTGGCAGCCCTTTTTGTAGTGGCAAGGAATTATAAACTGAATGGATACCCATCAGTTGGAGAATGGCTAAATAAGTATAGTATTGAGGCATATTGTTTTTACTTTTTTTGTTTTTCTTTTTTTTTTCTTTTATAACATGACTATTATGGAAATGTTTTCTATGCCTGCACATGTATAACCTATATTGAACTGCTTGCATTCTCAATGTGGGAGGGAGAAAGGAGTAAATGAGACTAGGTGAAGGTTTCTCAAAAAGTCTATGAAATGGAGTAGGTCACATCCTAAGCCTAAGTTTTAGGAAGTCAGATGATCCCTATTCTCAGAGAGCTGTAGGTCAGAAAAGATCAAACCTCGCGTCTAAGCTTCAAGACATTATCATCCATAAGAAGTAAACAGTATTGCTAACCATTGATCCTTTTCAGTCCATCCAATGAACCCAAGTCTTTTGCTATATAACCTATTCAGCATTTCCCGCTAGGGCAGGCACAGATGGGAACTGAAAGGCTCTATGTCTGCTCAGATGGTGTGCTTGGATCTGTCCTGGAAGGATTGAATAAATGCTTCCTATTTGTATCTGAAAATGCCTCTTGAGTAATCATTTTAGGTAAGGAGTCTAGCATCCATCCCACACAGGAGGAAGGGAAAGGAATCTAGAACTCAAAGTTTTAAAAATAAAGTTAAAAATTCTTTTCATATATGATTGGGAAAAAAATAAAATATTAAATTAAAAGCTTTTTCATTTAACTTATCCATCTTCTCAAATTGTCACTTTTACATATTGCTTATTTCCCAGACAAACTCCTAGATAGAATTGTCTATATTTCTTGCCTCCATTTTCTAATCTCCTACTCCTCAATCCTTTGAAATCTTGATTGTGAATCCACTCCTCAGGAAGGACTGAATTACTAACAATGTTTTAACTGCTAAAGAAAATTACTTTATTTTTTAGTCCTCATTCTTCTCAATCTTTTGACACTACTGACTAACTCCCTTCTTTCTGGACACTTTCTTCTCTCCTGTTTTCTATGACACTGCTCACAAATCATCTTTCACTTCTGTACTTTGTCATCATAATTGTTCTGTGCTCAGTGTGAGCATTGCCCTGTAATAATTATAAATGTCTAGATATGAAGTTAAGGTTAAACCAAAAGAGAAAAAGTACTACCACATTTGGAATGTGGGTGCTGCCAGCCAGGACCAGTCACAACTTTTCTTATATCAAGCAATTCCTACTCCCTAGTCATTCCCCAGGACTCCCCTCTCAGCTAAGAGCTATCACTTTATAAATATGACAGAAGTGAGTGTGAAGGGAGAATGAATGAGGTCTTGTGACCAGGTAGTCTGGATATATCCAAGTCAGCAAAATGATGACTGGGATTTATTTTTACCTAAGGGACAGAAGGAAAACCCTAAATTCCATTTAGTTCTGCCTTTTAAGATGTTAATTCAAAATCAGCTAATCAAAATCATAAGATTCTCTCTGGCTCCAGAGCAAGGCACTTTTGGAACATGGATTAAACTTTGGTCCTTTCTGCATCTCCCCCCCCACCCCTACCCCCTTACAAAAACTGAACACTCCTGTAGCCTGTTTGCAATTCCAACATCCATGATCAAAAGATGTTCAAATAGGTCAGATTTTTATCTGTAGAGAGTAGGCAACTCTTTACAAAAGTACAACTTTTGAAAGCAAATAAACAGCTTTTAAGAACAGAAAACTCTGGATTATAAATCATTTCAAACAAACCGATAGGTATCAGGGAAAAGAGAAAGTGGTTTCTAACCTGTTCTCTGCCAGGAGAAAGTTCACCAAGAAGCTAACACTCCCTTACCCCCTGGGCACAACTGACCTGTTTGCCTCAGTAGACAAAAGCATTTGCCACCTAAGCATTCTGCTCTCCACCTCTATATCTGTTTCTCGGCTAACACCCACAGCCTTATTTTAAAATCCCTGTATATTCCCAAGAGTAGGTGATTTCAAAAAACGTGGAAATATAAACTTATGCTGAGTAAAGTGAGGAGAACCAGGGGAACATTGTATATAATAACAATAACATTGTGCAATGATCAACTATGACAGACTTAGCTTTTCTCAGCAATACAATGATCCAAGACAATTCCAAAAGACTCATGATGGAAAATGCTATCCATATCCAGGGAAAGAATTATGGAGTCTGAATACAGATCAAAGCATTCTATTTTCACTTTCTGGAGAGTTTTTCTTTTTTTTTTCTTTGTCATGTTTTCCCCCTTTTGTTCCAATTCTTCTTTTATAACATAACTAATGTAGAAATATGTTTAACATGATTGCAAATGTATAATTTATATCAGATTACTTGCTGTCTTGGGGAAAGGGAAAGGAGGAAAAGAAAAATTGGAACTCAAAATCTTATTAAGAATGAATATTGAAAACTATCTTTACATGTAATTGGAAAAAATAAAATACTATTTACAAACAAAACAAAACAAACAAACAAAAACCATGAACCATGAACCATGAGATTCTTTGTCTTTTAGAAAAGAAAATGACAGCATTCTCTTCAAACTTCATCTCCCTAGAACCTATGTAGCCAGGTTCCATATTGAAAGCCTGCTATTCCCTTAGGCTCTGTGTGATCTCATTGTCTGTCAGTGGTTCAATTATTTCCCTTTTTATGCAGATGATTTTCAAATCTATATATCTTGCTTTAAATTCTTTCCTAAGGAGTTTAGATCCAGCCCCATCTTGTCTGCCACCTATTGAATATCTTCACTTCAACATGACCAAAAGAGAACTCATTTTTACTAAAGCTGCTGTTGAGGTGTGAGAAATGAGGGTGAGAGATCCCCAGACCGGTGCCACAGGTTCTTGCAAAAGAATTCACAATCCTGAATGCAGGCGAAGTTTGTGGCAAAAAAAAAAAAAGGGGGGGGGAGAGGAAGAGGTGTTATTACACTGAGAAGAAGCTATTTCCCAGTGGGCCAAATCCTAAAAAGATTTTTAGCAAAGGTTTGGGGTTCAGCCTTTGATTATATTGGGTTTTTGTGACCCGAGGCTAGGGAGCAATCTCCAAGTGAATTTGAGGGACTAATTTTCAGTTCTATAATGGGTGATGATTACACCCCAGGCCACGCTTTCCAATTGAATTATAGGTGGGGATCTCCATGGGAGTTTCCCCTAGGAAAAGGGTGGGGCCCCTCTCAGAGGCCAGAAGGGGTTGAGATTTTAGGGTTTCTGTAACCCAGGTCCATCCCCTCACACAGGATCAGGAGGACACAGTTGACATCACTGCCTCTGCTATGAACTTGATTTTTATTAATGGCACCATGTTTTCAGTCTTACAAATACTCTCAACAGTCTCTCTCTTTCTCTGTGTCTCTCTGTCTCTCCCTCTGGCTCTCTGTTTCTCTCTCAAATATCTTCTGTGGCTCACTTATCTTTAGAATAAAATACAAAATTCTTGCCAACCATCTGGTACCTACCTCCCTTTCCAGTATTACTTCTTATTATTCATCTTCATATGCTTTCTTTTCTAGTCAAACTGGCCTGGTAGTTTATGTAATGTGATTCTGACATATTAACATGCTAACCTCAGCAACTTGCCAAGATGATGTATTTGGAAAACATGAAGAGCACTAAGGAGAATCTTGATGGCACCTAAGATAAGAGCCTTATAAAGATTGAAGCACACATGGACATTAAGTAACTGGTTCCACTAGGCCTACTGTGGAACTTTTTAGCATCTTCAAAAGGGGCTAAATAGACTACAGCCTTATCTTTACAGTGATTGTATTTGAAGGAGTTAGGTAACTCCTTCACTCACAGTATCCAATGAGACAGTATGCTTGTAAAGGAAAAAAAGAAGCCCTTTTCCCCCTCTGAATGATATTCTCAAGAAAGAGGACATCTTTGCCTGTTTGTTCATTTTTTTTTTCTAAGTGCAAAGTGCTCAGGCAGCTAGGTGGCACAGTGGATAGAGCACCAACTCTTTTTTTTTTATAATAATTTTTTATTGACAGAATCCATGCCAGGGTAATTTTTTTACAACATTATCCCTTGCACTTGTTTCTGTTCCGATTTTTCCCCTCCCTCCCTCCATCCCCTCCCCTAGATGGCAAGCAGTCCTATATATGTTAGATAAGTTGCAGTATATCCTAGATACAATATATGTTTGCAGAACTGAACAGTTCTCTTGTTGCACAGAGAGAATTGGATTCAGAAGGTAAAGATAACCCGGGAAGAAAAACAAAAATGCAGATAGTTCGCATTCGTTTCCCAGTGTTCTTTCTTTGGGTGTAACTGCTTCTGTCCATCATTTATCAATTGAAGCTCAGTTAGGTCTCTTTGTCAAAGAAATCCACTTCCATCAGAATACATCCTCATACAATATCATTGTCAAAGTATATAATGATCTCCTGGTTCTGCTCATTTCACTTAGCATCAGTTCATGTAAGTTTTGCCAAGCCCCTCTGTATTCATCCTGCTTGTCATTTCTTACAGAACAATAATATTCCATAACATTCATATACCACAATTTACCCAGCCATTCTCCAATTGATGGGCATCCATTCAATTTCCAGTTTCTAGCCACTACAAACAGGGCTGCCACAAACATTTTGGCACATACAGGTTTCTTTCCCTTCTTTAGTATTTCTTTGGGATATAAGCCCAGAAGTAACACTGCTGGATCAAAGGATATGCACAGTTTGATGACTTTTTGGGCATAATTCCAGATCGCTCTCCAGAATGGCTGGATTCGTTCACAACTCCACCAACAATGCATCAGTGTCCCAGTTTTCTCGCATCCCCTCCAACATTCATCATTATTTTTTCCTGTCATCTTAGCCAACCTGACAGATGTGTAGTGGTATCTCAGAGTTGTCTTAATTTGCATTTCTCTGATCAATGTGATTTGGAACACTCTTTCATATGAGTGGTAATTGTTTCAATTTCATCATCTGAAAATTATCTGTTCATATCCTTTGACCATTTCTCAATTGGAGAATGGCTTGATTTCTTATAAATTTGAGTCAGTTCTCTATATATTTTGGAAATGAGGCCTTTATCAGAACCTTTAACTGTGAAGATGTTTTCCCAGTTTGTTGCTTCCCTTCTAATCTTGTCTGCATTAGTTTTGTTTGTACAAAGGCTTTTTAATTTGATATAATCAAAATTTTCTATTTTGTGATCAGTAATGGTCTCTAGTTCATCTTTGGTCACAAATTTCTTTCTCCTCCACAAGTCTGAGAGATAAACTATCCTATGTTCCTCTAATTTATTTATAATCTCGTTCTTTATGCCTAGGTCATGGACCCATTTTGATCTTATCTTGGTATATGGTGTTAAGTGTGGGTCTATGCCTAATTTCTGCCATACTAATTTCCAGTTATCCCAGCAGTTTTTATCAAATAATGAATTCTTATCCCAAAAGTTAGGATCTTTGGGTTTGTCAAACACTAGATTGCTATAGTTGACTATTCTGTCTTGTGAACCTAACCTATTCCACTGATCCACTAATCTATTTCTTAGCCAATACCAAATGGTTTTGGTGACTGCTGCTTTATAATATAATTTTAGATCGGATACAGCTAGGCCACCTTCATTTGATTTTTTTTTCATTAATTCCCTTGAGATTCTCGACTTTTTATTGTTCCATATGAATTTTGTTGTTATTTTTTCTAGATGAGCACCAACTCTTAAGTCAGGAGGACCTGAGTTCAAATCCACCTTCCTGGCAGTGTGACTCTGAGCAAGTCACTTAACCCCAATTGTCTCAGGGGAAAAAAAAAGAAAAGAAAAGAAAATCTAAGTGCCAGAGTAGAATCCTAATCTAAGTTATGGAAATTCAGGAGTCAGAATCCTGATCAGGTTTTGTGATCAGCACAGCATGGATACCCATAAAATCAAACAGTGAAGCGCAATCTTTGAGAGTAACTTTTAGGAACCAGCCTGAAGACTCTGCCATCTCTGGACATAAACTTGGTGGGGCCAACACTACGTGGGAATCCCCAGCTAAGTTCTGAGCCTAATAAATACTGAAACTGAATATATAGAGACTGAAGTGGTATTATGCCCACAAGGTATTGAGGGAAAATGTTTGTACTTGGTTCTTATTATGTTTATGAAAATAAAAAATTAAAAGTTACTCAATATTAAGTAATTAAATGAATCTGAGCATGATAATCACTGGCTCCCTAGTGTGAAAAACAATAAAGTTATGTTTATCATAATATATATATAATTATTATAACAGTCTATGTTTATTATAGCAGAGGAAAACCAGAAGACTGGAACCAGAAGTGTATGGCTCAAATTGGTGAATGGTCACCAGTTAATATAAAAAATTAAAAAAAAAAAAGCTGGAGAAACTCTAGGAGAAAAGCAAAAGGTTATTATATGTTCTCAAGAAAATTCCTCCCATCGAGCAGGCAATCCAAAGAAGGAGGCATCTTTTAGGACAGGTTTGACACTTTAAATAGTCCCTTATACAAATACCCCTTCCATCACTGACCATCATTCTCATTGGCTGAGGATCTTACATTCTAAATGTGGGAACTACCCAAGAAATTGAACTTGACCAGTAAGTACATAGTTGCCCATATTTGATCAAAATTGGGAGAAAATGATGTCATGGTGAAGTGGATTGTGGTCCCTTTAAGAAACTGTATTTCTTATTGATTTGTGATTCCTTTCAGATTGATCTGTGATTCCTTTCAGATTTCCAGCCTCTCCTGGCTGAGACATATCAGTCCAAGAAGCCAGAGCCTTTGATTCACAAATCCTGGTCAAAAGCACCCCTTTAAAAAAAACACCCCTAGGTTCTGATCTACTTCAATTGTTCCAGCTCCCATTCTAATGATCTGCTCAGGTTTCCCAGTCCCCACCAAGACAACCAATATAATGAGCTTCCTCATCACTAAGATCTTTGCAGATGGGACCTGGGTGGCTTACTCAGCTACCTAGACTTTGTGCCCACTGAGAACTGCATTCTCAGAGCAATACTCCATTTTCCATAGATCTGCCCAGTGGAATAATATTCTTTTCCAGTGCCATCCTCTCTTTATCCTCACCTATTTCCCTAAACAGACTTTATATTTCCAATCCCCATAATAAATCTCTTTTATCAATCTAGGTTTTCAGGTCTGTAAATTCCTTTACAGAGAATCTCTGCACCGCCAGAAGGGAGTCCCCAAAACTCCCTACCCTTGCACCGAATTCCAAGGGATTGCCGGGGAGCCAGACCTCTCCATTTGGTTCTCTGAATCCCTATCTTGCCACTAGACTTAATCATTTAACTCCCTGATCACCAGAAACCCTAATTTCACTTTGATTCCTAAATCTAAACCTCATCATTGAGAGGATAGCAGGAAGGGGACTTAAGTATGCCCTTGAGTCAATGCTCAAAGATCTTCAGTCTTCTCCAACTCTAAAGTAGATGAAGCCTTACTCAATTTTCACAACTGTCTTGAGAGATCTCATCTCATCTTATTCCGAAGTAGTCCAGAAGAGGGGAGCAGAAGAGCTCCTGAAACCAGTTGAAACTAGATAAAACTAGACAAAACTAGCTGTGAAGTTAAAAAAAAATCTGAAAGTGGGGCAAAGATTATAGCTTAATTTGTAATGTCAGAGAAACTGAGTCAAGATAGAGATTAGAGAGTTATAATATTTTATTTGAAAGGGAGAGATTTACTGGGACCAAATAGTTTGGTCCCAGGGTTAAATGAGACTACTGTCTCCAAGAATCCAGCCAACAATGTGAGTTCTCAATGACATATATATATATACACATACACATGTCTCAGCTACAGGGGTCGACAGAGGCAGGAGTCAGAGTGCTGAGAACAGGAACAGGACTATGGATCAGGTTCTAACAGGATGGGCAGAGGCACAGGACATTCTGAGATGGGGAGAAGCATTTTGATAAGTAAGGAAGAGCTGGGGGTCATGATATCTAAGATCATCATGATTAGGAGGAAGGGGTGATTTTGCAGGATTGACCAGAACAATTAGGAACTGAGGCAAAACAATTCAGGGAAACCAAGGCAGGACAATTTAGGGAAACTAAGTCAGGACAATAAAAGAGAACTGTGGCACAACAAGCTAAAGTGCATGTGCTTAATTGGTTTGTTAATATTAACTTTTCCTTCTCAGGAGGAGGTAAGGCTCATTTTAATGGTCGTACAATATATGTAGTGGGAGGGGGGTTATATTAAGAGGTATATGTTGTAGAAAGATCAGGAAAGAGTGTTAACTTCATTTCCCCAGCCACTGGAGCTGGGGGAAGGACTTTGTGACTGAGAGAAGTGATAAAAGGCTACTCTCTTGCTTCTGCACAGTGAAAGCTCATTTTGAATTTCACACACCCTTCCTGCAGGAAGGTATTGAACGAGATGAGGTGAGATCTCTCAAGACAGTTGTGAAAATTGAGTAAGGCTTCACCTACTTCAGAGTGGACTAGGCCTGAAGGTCTTTGAGCACTGACTCAAGGGCATACTTAAGTCCCTTTCCTGCTATATTCCCATGACATCATTTTTCTCCCTATTTCGATCAAATATGGGCAACTATATACTTATTGGTTAAGTTCAATTTCTTGGGTAGTTCCCAAGTTTAAAATGTAACAGCCTCAGCCAATGAGGATGAGGTCAGTGGTGGGAGGGGTATTTGTGTTAGGTATTCAAGTGTTAACTCTGCCCCCCAGAAGGTGCTCCTCCCTTCGATTGCCTGCTCGATGGGTGGGACGCCTGATCTTGAGAGAACATGTAATAAACTTTGCTTTGCTTCTAGAGATCTCTCCAGCTTTTTTTTTTTTTTAATTAAATGGTGACCCCTCACCATTTCTGAGCCACACAATATTAAAAGTTTAAATTGCTTCACTCATTTACTGTGCCCTTATTTGGGGCTCAGAATTTTGTTTCCAACACTAGCAACTCAGGGGGTGGGAGGGACATAATCACTGGAGGCTCCAACATAGGAAAGAGATACCTATAAACCCTTCCTGTACCCTAGCATCCCAAGAGAAGAGATGTAACCTCCTTGGCTCTAGAAGGCATAGCTAGAGCACCCTTAATATTGTTGAATATATTATATCTTCCATCTTCGTGCCTGGGCACAAACAGATACTCATGTAAAAAAGAATTTATTTGGTTTCCACAGTATGAAAATTAAATTGGAGAAGTAAAACTTAAATTAGAAAACTGAATCCCACAGGGACATCCAAGAATAAGCAGGTGGTCACCTCACCCAAAAGAATATAAGAATGTAAGCTCCTTGTGGACAGGGACTGGGTTTTATAATTCTTGGTAACCTGAAATTTGAAAAGAATCTTTTTATTCTTTGCCCCTATCTTCCCCTTCTAGAACGGAAGTTCCTTGGAGGGCAGTGACTGGATTGAGTGGGAAACACCCTACTCTGTTAAACATTTTGATAGCCTCAGACTTCCTTTTTTTTTTTTTTTTTTTTTTTTTTAGAAAATGTGCTTTAGAATCCCCAGCCAAAGGAAAAAACAGCCAGGGAGTTGGGGAGAGGAGCTTGCTTTGGGGAGTAAAAAGGGAATAAACTGTGTGTGCGTGTGTGTGTGTGTGTGTGTGTGTGTGTGTGTGTGTCTATAAAAAACTATATTTTGTGTGTCAGAGATGGCACACCCTTTCTCATAAAAAAGAAATAAACTTTTTCCTTCACTCATACTTCTGACTGTTTTAGTAGCTCGCCATTATCCCACACATTCTTGCACTGCTTCCTCACTTCTACCTCATGGAATCTCTAGCTTCTTTCAAGGCACAATTCAGATACATAACACTTTTCCTAATCATTCTTCACTCTCCCAGCCTCCACTCTCTCTCCTTGAAATTATTTCATTTTATTTTATGGGTTTGGGGATTCTTTGGTTGTTTTTATTAAGTTATTTTCAGTTGTGTCTGACTCTTTGCAACCCCATTTACCGTTTTCTTGGCAAAGATCCCGGAGTGGTTTACCATTTCCTTCTGAGGAAACTGAGGCAAACAGGATTAAATGACTTGCCCTAGGTCACACAGTAAGTGTCTGACGCCAAATTTGAACTCAGGAAGATATGTCCTCCTGACTTCAGGTCGGCACTGTTTGCACTATGCCACCTAGCTGCCTTATTAACATCTGTAGACTTTGTAATTATTTTGTATATAGTTGTATTCCAGCCTCCACCCCTATTCCACCCTTACCCCACACCCTGGATAAATTCTGTGAGAGCAGAGAATATTTAGTTCTTTCTTTATCTTCCCAAGGCCTAACAGAGTGCTTTGAACATATTAAGTACTTTTTGTACTACTTTTCTATTTTTCTTTTATCTTATTCTGTTTTTTTTTTTAAAATAAAATAAATGTGAAAAATAAAAATAGATATTTGGAGGTAAAAAAAAAAAGAGCAGTAAATGTTTTATAAATGTTTATAGGATTAAATTAAAACAAATTCTCTTCAGCTATATCACATGAATAAATCAGTAGAAAGCAGAACTCAATGTTTTTTGGGTCTGAAGAGACACAGATTTGCAGCAGCATTAAGAAGCATTACATTTTTTTTTTTTTTTAACAAATCCAGTTCTGCAACCATTCAAGTAGCTACACCTACATTCTCTCAAAGAAATAGAATTCTTATCCTGAAAGTGACCTTCATAAACCTATCTTAATAAATCCTTTTGTTGAGTAGACCAGTGTTAGCCAATAATGGATTAATGAAAATACAAATTTCTCATTTCTATTCCTGTTCTCCTAGTGATGAATGATTTCACCCAAACCACAGCTTCCTTGTAGTTGCTTCCTTATTTGCAAAAAGGAGTTAGCTATGTATAGTACATCTATTTTCCTTCCACCCTCACTCCTATTTTTCAGATGAAGAAATGGAAATCTAGAGCCTGATGGGGTTCTAGTGGCAGTGAAAGTGGTGAAAATCCCCTTTTGATGGGAGGCGCAGGTCCTTCTTGAAAAAGTTCACGAACCCAAAGAGTTTTAGATGGCAAAAATGGAAGTTTATTGTTGGATGAGAAGTCAGCTTTTGCTAGAAGACTGACTTTCTAGTGGCAAAGTCCTATTAGGGAAATAACAAAAGATTTTTTTGCTGAGAAGAGGGTCTCTCCACAGCGGGAAGAAGTCCTAACAGGCTTTGGACATTTTGCAAAAAATGAGAGAGCAGAAATCTATTTTATGAGCAGATCTTAGCAGGGGACTGGTGGGCAGTTTAAACTGATCAGATCAGGATCTCTGAAATTACCTTGAAGCTTTTTCAGCCTGAATTTGAATGGAGATTGGGCTATCAATGGAGGTGATTTGCCTTAGAAATGGCGGAGTGGGATGACGTATTTGGGGAAATATGCTTCCTAGGAGGGCCTGAGACTCAAATCTCCCTTCTTTAAGATCAAAGGCTACACAATTTTAGAGTGTTAATTTTACAGATCAAAAGGGAACACAGCTTCACACCCCCTTCAAGCTAAGACTAGGTTTTTGTGATTTTCAGACCTATGTTTTTTCTACTCTCCTCTATTGCTTGCTATCCTGTTTCTAAAGCAGAATGATCTAATTTGGCTGTATAAAGAATTGCTAGATAAAATAACTCACCATTTAAGTCGGCCTTATGGGTAGGCTTTTTTTTAATGATATCAGTTTATAGGCAATAAACTACAGTATTTTTTTCCAATTTAAAATCATCTCTGTCTTCGAGGGGCTTACATTCTATTGGGAGGAATCAATACATACACAATAATTAAATATAATTACATACTATTAAATACATAATTTCCAAGAAATAGCACTAGCAACTTAGGGGATATGGATGGCCTTCTTTTTGGACATGGTACTCCAGGTGAACTTTAAAAAAGAGGTAAAAAGGAAGGGCATTCTAGACATGGGAGACAGATTGTTCAAAGACACAGACAACAAATAATACGACATATTGTAATGCTGGAGAAACTGAGGCAAGATAGAGATTAGAGAGTATTTAATATTTTATTAAAAGGAAGAGATATAGGGACCAAATGCATCCATGGTTTGGTCCCAGGGCTGAATGAGACTATCACCTCCAAGAATCCAGCAAACAATGTGAATTCTCAATGATCTATATACATGTGGCTCAGATTCAGGGGGTAGACTGAGGCAGGGGCGGAGTCAAGGTACTGAGAGCAGGAATTTGGGACTAACAATCTGGCTCTGACAGGGTGAGGGAGGCAGGGGGGTATCTGACCATTGGGATTACAGAGTGGGGAGAGGCCAATATTCTGATGATGCCTAAGAAGGTCTTTCTCCTTATTTGGATCATCATGATTAGGAGGGAGGGGTGGTTGAGCAGAACAATTAAAGAAACAGAGTCAGGACAATAAAAGAGAACAAATCATTGAATTACCTTCCTCTAGAAGGTCTTAGCACCATAATTTTGACCAATCCTATGCAAAGAAAGAAAGCAAAATAAAACTAGAAAAATGCAAAGACTTATGGCAAGGACAAGTCTATCCCTGATAACCCCAGAGTTATTACTATAAAAACAGCATTCCTCATTTAGGGAAGCACACCGGCCTCCCTGTTGCAGAAATAGCAAGTCCTCTGCTGTTGGGGAGCATCTCAGCCAGAGAATCCAATTTGAGGTGGACAGTTCACTGTGAGTTAGGTCTGTGGTCATTTGTGCATTTAACTCAGCCTCTGCTTATACAGGGAATAGCAGTGCTCAAGACAGTCCTGCTGCCCATCCTAAGAGGACACCCCAAGTCTCCAAAAGGGGAAAAAGTGGGGCCTGGAGTAGCTCCACTGTCCCTTCTCAATAGAACAGGAGCTGCTATTAGGAAACAGATTTCTGAGCAGATTATGCAGTTAGACCAAGGTAGGCAACCCTGAACTATAGAGGCCTGATATCAAAATGCTGAAATACTAATTAAGGAACTGGGGTTAACAGGAGTAAAGAAACAGATCAGAGACTGCCAGTCCCAGGACAAGTGTCTGATTTCTGGTGGTTTCTAAAAAAATAATCTCAAAAACTGAGTCTGCCAGGGCAGTTCCAGCAGAATAAAGGTTTTCAAAGTTAAAACATAACCGGCAAATTATAGTCCAGTAAATTTTAAGCAAGGAGTAAAAACGAAAAGGACTTTAAATGATTCCAACTCAGTCTGAACTAATAGGGGACAGGGTAGAAATGCCTAAGAAAAATACACCAGTTTTCCCAATTTCCTAACCAGTTTCAACCAGTTTATTCCTCCTTTTTTTTTTTTTTTTCACGGAAAGGAATTATCAAATGATCATTCTACATATAAATCCCAAGAGTGAATCAAAATTCCTATACATAACAGATTAGTACATTAAGTTTCCTAAAAATCCCTCAAACATTCAGTAATAGTTACAGTTTTAACAAATAAATTTTACAATTTGAACAAACCTTAAACACAGTAATACAGTTAAAATTTTAACAATAATTCAATCACTTTCCCATTCCCCTATATCAGTGCAATTTACATCAGGAGCAGTGAGCTCTCAAAAACTGCTTCCTGGTGAGGATGATCCTATAATGCTCAGTCCAGGGAGAGGATGGGTGTGGCCATGCTGCCTGCTATCAAAGCTTCAGATGGGCCAATCCGTGTCTCAGAAGCAAGTCAATACCTGTAATTTGACCAAAATCTAGAACAAAAAACACAAATCTAACATGTAAAGATTAGAACAGACTAATAAAAAATGTAAAGAGGCCAGTATGAATTGGCCAGCAGCTTCCCAATAGATAAAATAGCAGTTAGGCTTTTGTCCTCTCATTATTTAAAAACCTTTAAAAACCCGAATATCCATAGACACAAATATTCAGTAACAGATAAATGACTAGGGTAAATACTCATTTGCCAAATATTCAAGATATAATGATTACATATAACCAGGTTGGAAACAGCAAGGTATAACATATAATCAGATTGGAAATAGCTAAGTATGACATAATTGAATTGCATTAACAGTTTCTTATTGACCATTGTTTTCATAGAAATTAGTTACAGGAGGAAAAAATGCAGCGACACCCATAACATAAGCAGTTAAAACTTAACTTTCAGCAAAACAGGATAAAATAACTTTAATTCATTTTTACTCCAGTTAATTGTCCCACTAACTGTCAGAGGGTGGAGCTTTAAAACTCCCAAATAGTATTAACTATAAACCCAAGGAACTTTACTTCCAATAACAAATTCCATTAGCTGAAGTTTCAGATAGATCCTAAACAGATATTTACCATAACCTTATATTTATAATAGTAAGAATTTGTCTCAATATGTTCACTTCTTTCATATCTAAGTAGATGTTTCCATAAATGAACATTATACATACAAATCAGTTTGCTTTTAAAAAATACCCAATACATAGATAAATATCCCAAATTACACATTGTTCATAACAGAAACATTTTCAAAAGGACAAAAAAATATATTATTTTCAGAGGCTCTTTAAATGACCTAAGGATGACCCAATACAATCAATTAAAACTTAGAATATCCTAATATCACATAAAAGAATCCAAGAGGTTCTTAAAACTATTAAACTTTTAGAAATACCATAACCTCATATTGACAACAGTAATAAATTTGTTTCAGTAAGTTCAAAGTTATCTTTCATATTTAACAGAAACATTTTCTTTTATTTTATTTAATAATAACTTTGTATTGACAGAATCCATGCCAGGGTAATTTTTTACAACATTATCCCTTGCACTCGCTTATGTTTCGTTTTTTCCCCTCCCTCCCTCCACCCCCCCCCCAAGATGGCAAGCAGTCCTATATATGTTAAATATGTTGCAGTATATCCTAGATATAATACATATTCGCTGAACCAAACAGTTCTCCTAACAGAAACATTTTCAAAAGAACAAGGAAAAACTATTATTTTCAGAAGCCCTTTAAATGATGGGCATAACCTCAGGATACAATCAATTAAACTTATACAGAATACCCAATTCTACAGAAAAGAATCTGAAAGATTCTTAAAAATGTCCTTTAAACTTTTAGAACAAGCCCTACCAAATTATACATTAGTCAATTAACTTAAAAGTGGGCCTATCTCTTGAAATCTTTTGCCAAAGTCACACCTCAACCAAAGCCACACCTCGGCAGAAAGAAACTCCACTTAGTGGAGTTAGAAGGGGGAAATTCCACCTCCAAAGAGGCAGGGGGAGGGAAAGTGAGCTAACCTTCACTCCAGGCTAAGGAGGTGCTCCATAGCTGAAGTAGCAGAGAGCAGTTGGAGGGGGTGGGTGAGTAGGGGCAGTGAATTTAATCTTCATCTTTGAAGACAAAAGCTCTCTGCCCATCCAACCTTTAAATTAGCAGAATGTAGTGGGGTGGGGGTGGGGATGAGGATTCCACATGGTCACCCTCCCAATGGACTTTTCGTAAGCTTCAATTTTGGCCAGAGTTGGAGCCTTTAGAAAAGTCTGACCTGTCTACCTAATTAGAGACACACGACCCCTTTCAGGTAAGTTAACAGAACTTCACTCCAACAAGTTCTTAAGATCATACATTCAAAGATAACTAAATCGAGCCTGCATAGGCAACAGTAAAATTATTTTCCACAATTTAAAACTGCCCAAAAGAATACTCAGAACAAATCTGGCATGCAAAGGCAACAATAAAATTATTTCCCACAATTTCCTAAAATTCCTAATCAAATGTCTTCTTGAGCCTGAATTTCAATCAGATAAGGTTTTATTACCCTTTACTCTAGCAGGTTCTGAAATCCTGCTTCAAGGAAAAACCATCTGCCTTTTTGTTCCTTTTACTCACAAATTAGTAAAAGAGATTAAAAAGTTTAAAATCACAAGCAAATTTTATGCTAAGTACAGTTGCAACACTGAAATAATCAATTCCCCAAATTTCTTAATTTAGCAGAGCTCTGAACCAACAGGACAGACAAACAAGTCACACAGAACACACAGACATTGACTGGCAGTCAAAAACATTTAGAAACCAATAGTATCAAAAGGTACTCAGGTACCCAAAGGGTACTTCAGAACCAGGTAGTACCAAAAGGTACTTAGGTACCCAAAAGATACTTCAGAATCAGATAATGCCACATAACATCCTACTGGCATTTCCCAGAGTTGTATGGCTCTTCAGCCCAACTTTTTCTGGGAATCAGATTTGCTAGCAATCAGACCAGACAGAAAACTTACCCTGCAGAGGTTTCAGACCAGATTCTCCCATGGCCAAATGGAGGTGTCCACCATCAGCCATCAGGCACAGTTGTGGCTGGAAACTGCTCTTTCCTAGAGGTTCTGGAAAAAAATCCAGGGGGCCGACCTCTCCAGAGCAATGAACCCAGATCCCCAGCTACCCATGGGCCCCAAGGCAGAGACCCAAGGTTCTCATCTCTAATCATGCTCATCTTCTAACATCCCGGTGGGAAGCCTCTAAAATGTAATGCCAGAGAAACTGAAGCAAAATTGAGATTAGAGAGAATTAAATAATTTATTTTAAAGGGAGAGATTTACTGGGACCAAATGGATCCATGGTTTGATCTCAGGGCTGAATGAGACTATCGTCTCCAAGAATCCAGCAACGATGTGAGTTCTCAATGACATATATACACGTGGCTCAGACTCAGGGGGTAAACTGAGGCAGGGGCAGAGTCAGGGTGTGAGAGCAGGAACAGGATCCTGATAATCTAGTTCTGACAGGGTGAGGGGAGGCATGGGGGATATCTGATAATTGGGATTACAGAGTGAGGAGAGGCACTCAACATTCTGATGATGTCTAAGATAGAAGGTCTTTCTCCTTATTTGGATCATCATGATTAGGAGGGTGTGATTGAGCAGAACAATTGGGGAAAACGAGGCAGGACTGGGTCAGGATAATTAGGGAAAATGAGTCAGGACAATAAGAGAGAACAATGGCATAACAATATGAGGAATGACAAGCAGGCTAATTGGCTGATTTTGTTTGTTTTTTAAAATTAAAATCTTGCTTCTCTCCTACCTTTTAAAATTTTTGTTTTAGAATTGGTCTTTTCCCCCCCATCTTATCTTTTACAAATTACAAAATATTTTCATAATGTTTCCTTTGATCTCTACAAAAACTCATGAAGTACCAAGTGGTTTTCTAATGGTATCCCCAGTCAAGGAAAACTTGCTGAGCATGGAGCTCATGATGACACAGACAAGCCTTCTCCCAGTGGCTTGGGGGTGACCCAGTTATAGGATTAAGGGAGAAAATAATGGGGGGCATACCTTGACAAGGTGGGTATCAAGCCAGGGGAGGCCAGACTTTACCTGTACGGGTCACCAAATATTGAGGTTGGGAAAGGGACCCCAAAAGTGTTAAGAAAGAGGAAACTCCTTTATCCAGCTTTCTATTATTAACATGCTAATTCTATGGCCCAGGGAAACTGAGGCAGAACAATTCAGGGAAACTGAGGAAGGGAAACTAAGGTATTACAATCCAAGGACCAGCCTTGCTATATTAAAAAAAAAATTCATCATTAGAGAATTGATCACTGGGTGATTAATTTTTTGGTCAGCTACTTATTAAATCATTTACTAAAGGCTAGAAATGATTCAGTCTACACAAGTAGGGGAAATACTAATGAAATCATGGAGCTCCAAAGTCAGAGATCCTGAGGCCAAGTTCAAAGTAGAATCTGAGAGACAAGATTCAGAATATCAAACAGCAGATGTAAAAATCTAGATCTGTAGTGTCTGATTGGACAAGATTCAGTTGTACACTCAAGAGAAATCAAAATTGTTAATATGAGCATACTGAAGACCAGAAAACACTGCCAGCTTTGGAGGCTTTGAGTCAAAAACTCTTATTATTGAAGTGGTCAGTGGAAGTGCAGAGAGTTGTGGGAACCCCTTTCTGGTGCAGAGGTCCTTTTGTAAAGGAATTTACGAACCCAGAAAGCTAGGCTGGCAAAAAGAGGTTTATTATTGGCATTGGGAAGTCAGCCTTTGCTGTGCATGACTAGAAAGACTGAATTCCTTGATAACAAGGTCCCAATAGAGGGGTATAAAGTTTCTAGTGGAGGAGCCCTGGCAGAGAGAGTTTTTAGCAGAGAAATCTTGTAGCAGAGAAAGGGAATAAGGTCTTGTTAGGGAAATAGAGATAAAGATAAAGAGGGAATAATGCTGAAAGAGGATATCATTTCAGCAGGCAGAGGGTTGCAGCTTATGCCAAGGAAAGAGAGAGGTTCCATGGCATGGCATAGCAGGTTCTCTGCAAGGAGTGAGCCCCACGTTGCCTCTTTTTATAATTGAAACCTTGGCTAGAAGCTGGGGGCAGTTCTTGATGGGGGCTGGGAACAATTTGAGCTGGAATCAGAATAGAAAATCTTGGAATTGAATGAGTGTCTCTGGGCTAATTTCCAACTCAATAGCGTTAGAAGTGGGCCTGGACTCAATTGGTGCTACCGAGGTAACAGAATGAAACCATTTTAGCAAGGAGAATCTCTCTTTCAAGGAACTTCTCAAGTGCTTTACCTCATGGCTCACCCCCAAAGTCAGAGAAAGAGAGTTATGGGGTTCCCTCCGCTATTATGACTCTGTTATTGTTTGATTTTTCCCTTTTCAATTCTTATACATAAATTTGTTTACTCCTTGGCTTAGGGAATGAAGACATTATTCTTCAGTCAATAAATAAACAAATAAATACTAAGCTCCTATTCTGTACCAGGCTAAATGTTAGGGATTCATTAAAAAAAAAAAAAAGATAATTTCTGCCCTTGAGGAGCTCACATTCTGATTGGGGACACACAAACTGCTATGTACAGACAAGTTATATACCAGGTAGAGCAGAGAATCATTCATTCATATATTCTCCATCTACTTTATGTGAAAGACTGTACCATGCATTACGATATAGGGTCCATTGTTGAGGGGAAAGCATTAACTAAGCACTGAAAATGTGCTAAATGTTTTACTCATAGAGAAGTAAGTAAAAGAGAAAAAGAAGACTTGGACCCTGTCCTCAAAGAGTTTAAAATCTAGCAAAGAAATCAAATCCCAGAAGTAAAATAGAACATGTCCCCAAGTGCAAAAGTACAGTCTGCAACGCTGCAAATGTGGAAAGAGCTATGTCCAGCCTTGCCCTGTGCATTGATGTTGCCACATCAGCAGAGGTTATAATAATATGCTGCATTGTGATTTTTCTTTCTTTCTTTTTTTAAAAATTACAATGTGGGTGTGTATGCAATGTGAGTGAATTCTGCTCACAAAAGCATGAGCTCAGCCAAGTCTCGAGGTTGTTTAGTAAAGTAGGTTAGATAGAAAGGATAGTAGGAGCAAGATGGGCTATTTGAAAACCAGTGTCTTTTAAATAAAATAGAAAGCTATAGGCCAGAGCATTTGTGAATGCTTAAAATAAATAAATAAATAAAATTTTAAAACCTTGATTCTTTTTCCAAGGCTCCCAATAATATCTTTCAGCATGTCATTTTATTTAGGGTCCCTTTTCAATGACTTGCTTTTTTTCTTTAAAAATTTGCTATAATAGTAGAATATTTAGGTGCTCTGAACTTAATTTTGAACGCAGGCAAACTGAGAGGTAAAGATTGGGGTGGAGCAAGGGAAGGGAGGAGATCTAAGCATTAGCTCAAGGGCAGTGTGGGAGCTGAATTGCCTATGACTAAATTCTGGTTCATTTTGGTCTGTTTATACAGGTCTGCTTGTAGCTAAAAACTGGACATCGTTGGCAGACTGACTTCTTTTGACTAAATCATAGACCCCAAGTTAGAAACCAACCCTTCTAACTCTAATTCTCACCTTCATTTCATACATGAGGGAAGTGAGGCTTTGAAAGACAAACTTGTTAAAAAATCAACAGCTACTTAAGATACAGGTGGGAGATGAAATGCAAAGATTTTTAACTCCAAATCTGGGTTTCCTTCTATCCTATTCGACAATGGGCTTGATTATGAAGTCAGTCTATAGAGAACATAGTCTAGAATTAATTCTTTGGCTAGAAAAAGTAAAAAAAAAAAAGAAAAGAAAAGAAATTAATATCTAAAGGCAGCTAGGTGGTACCAGTGAAATAAAATAAAATTAATAATGTATAAATTTATAAAATGATAAAAATTAATAACTTGGATTGAACAAGCATATAAGTGAGTGCCTAAGAACAAGGAACTGTACTAGCTGGTGGGACTACAAAGTCATAAGGAGAAATAGACCCTGCTGCCATTCTGGCAATTAAAGCCATTTCTAGTCATATGAAAAAGTAATTAGAGAAATGCAAATTAGGACACCTCTGAGGTACTACCTCACACTTCTAAGCTTGGTTAAGATGACAGGAAAAGATAATGATTAATGTTGGAAAGAATGTGGGAAATCTGGGACATTCATACATTATTGGTGGAGTTGTGAACTGATCCAACCATTCTGGAGAGCATTTTGGAGCTATGCCCAAAGGGTTATCAAACTGTGCAAAACCTTTGATCCAGCAGTGTTTCTACTGGGTTTATATTCCCAAAGATATCATAAAAAGTGGAAAAAACCCACATGTGCCAAACTGTGGCATTCCTTTTTGTGGTGGCAAGGAATTGGAAACTGAGTGAATGCCCATCAATTGGAGAATGACTGAATAAGTCATGGTACATGAATGTTATGGAATATTATTATTTTATAAGAAATGATCAGCAAGCTGATTTCAGAAAGGGCTGGAGAGCCTTATATGAACTGATGCTAGGTGAAATGGGTAGAACCAAGAAAGCTATGGGGCCTGAATGTGGATCACAATATAATATTTTCACATTTTTTGTTGTTTGCTTGCTTGGTTTTTTTTTTTTTTTTCTCATTTTTACTCCTTTTGATCTGATTTTTCTTGTGCAGTATGATAAATGTGAACATATGTTTAGAATAATTGCACATGTTTGATCTATATTGAATTACTTGCTGTCTAGAAGGGTGGGGGAAAGGGAGGCAGAAAGATTTGGAACACAAGGTTTTGCAAGGGTGAATATTAAAAATTATCTTTGCATGTATTTTGAAAAATAAAAAGCCATCATAGAAAACAATTTATATTCTACTTTACCAAACCATAGGAAAGAAGTAAAGTGACTTGCCCAGGGTCATACAGCTAGCCAGTGTCTAAGGTTAAATTTTTCTGACTTCCAGTCCAGTGTTCTATTTACTATATGAACTAACTGCCTCCAGGTATTAAAAGTTAAGTAATTTGAGTTCTGAAAATGACCAATGTTTTCATAATCCAGTGCTTAGCGCAGTGCCTAGAATAAATGTTTAGTGGCTGGTCATTGAATGCATTGTTTAAAAATGTTATGATTTAAATGTTAAAATTGGCAATGTGTGAAGAATTCTGGGAAAATCCATCTAAATTGCAGAAAAGTAAATTGAGATTATAGAAATATGATAGGCCCAATGCTGCTGAGACAGACCTGTTGATATCAAAAGCATAATTGGTATCCTGCTTTAGAGGGATTAACTTGGTAAGCTTATAGGAGAGGTCCTTTTGTTTGGAATTTATAAAAGCATCTCCCTATGAAGAGTGTGGATTCATCCCTTGGCTCTTCCCCGAGATTAAGCATCCTACTCTGTACCAAGCATTGTGCTGTAGTAGATGGTTATGAATGTAGTAGATGGTTATGAATGTCCAGTGGGATAGTTTCTGGTCTTAGCTTAGAGAGGCAATGGCGTCTTAGCCTAAAACGTGGTAATTGCCGGAGACACATTATCGGAGAGAAGGGCTCCAGAAGCAATTGGGGGAGGGGGAGAGGAGGAGGGGCTGAAGTTTGAGTAGTGGCAAGAACCGAAAGCCACCATATGAAGACAAAGAAATCTAGACTGCATTCTGCTGCCTAGAACACAGTTATGTGTGTTCTGCTTTAGATGCGAGTCAAATCCACAGGGTGGCAGTGCGGACCTGGGGAATTCCAGCTCTCTGCCTAGAAAGGAGCCTCCACAAAATAAAAAAATGAAGTTATTACGCTGACAAACCCAAATTTGTTTCCTTTCCAAGGAAAGTACAAACCCTAGGATAGATGGAGGAATTTAGGACACTGAAAAGTAGAACTCACTAAAGAGGAAAAAGAATTCTGTTCATTGTTTATAACAGCGTCATTTATAAGCTACTGTGAGACTTTTATTTGTTTTACAAAATTATTTATGGCTATTATGAATCTTTCTATATGTTTTGGGCTTTTTACATTTTCTGGGGGCATGGAATAAATGCTGTCTTGTACTCAATATAGCCAAGCAGATAGATAGCAATATAAATAGAGAGATGGATATAAATCTCTATCCAGATAGGAAACATGCATTGTTATCTTGGGTGCTTTGTATGGGACCTGCCAAACCCTTTTATGCATAGTAGAGGCACAGATATGAGGCATATTTGGAAATTTTCCCAGAGTAACATCTGGGTGAATTACCCAATGACAAACTTGAAAGAACAAAAATAAAAGTTATCAGGGACCTGTATGATAGTAATATAAGATGATTTAATTATAAGCCAAGAATAAGAGATAAGTCTATAGCCAGAGTGCTTCAAGGGTATCCTTGAGATGTCAAGGAAAAGTGAAGGCCTTCAGCATGTTGGTTAGACTCTCTGTGGCAAACAGAAAGAAGGTTGCTAGCCATGAATATGTTGTGATCTGCCCTGCTGGAAGGAGAACCTAAATTGATGAGAGCATATATTCATTTGAGAATTTAAGAATAAATTCTAGAGGTACAAAATTTACCAAAGAGTTATAAGTATGAACTAAACCCAGATCATGTATAACTAGAGCTTACCAACACTCAGCAACAGATTTACATTGCCTTAGCTAAGGACTGGCTTTCCTTGACTTTACTGTATAAATTTCAACCTTTCTAGCTATAGAACCATGGGTAAGTCATTTAACCTTTCTGAGCTGCATATTCTATTCCACTGAGATTTCGTTGCCAGGCTTTAGCCCAAGTTTATCTTCTGCCTGATTTCCTTCCTTTTAGCTATCTCTTGGAAACTTTAGCTCCCTTTACGGTTTAGTTTAAGTACCAGTTCTGTCAGGAATCCTTCACTGATTCCCTCTGTTCTTAGGATCTGTCCCTTAACCTCTGAAATAATTTTGTATTTATTTTGTATATATCTTCTATTTACTTATATGTGAGCATATTGCAATCCTTCAGGAGAATGTAAGCTTCTTGAAGGTAGGAGCCTTCTTGTTTTTGTATTTGTATCAGCAACACAAAGCCTGGGTACGCAATAAAGGTTTCTTGACTGATTGAGTCTCAGTTTCTGCTTCTATAAAAATGGGCATAATATTTGTAGCACCCATTTAGTAGGATTATTGTGATAAAAACACTATGAATGCTCAAATACTGCATAAATGTGAGTTATTATTTTGGAAATGCCAATTTTTCAAAAGAAAAAAGAAAGATTTAGAACCATTTTATAATAAAGAAGATCTATAGAAATATAAATTAAATATATTTTTTAAATATCTTCCAATATGTTTAACATGAGTGTACATGTATAGCCTGTATTGGATTGTTTGCTGTTTTGGGGAGAAGGATAAGAAAGGAAAGGAGGAAGAAAAATTTGGAACTTAAAATCTTACAAAAGTAAATGTTAAAAACTATCTTTACATGTAATTAGAAACAAATACTATTAAGTAGAAAAAAAAACTATTCCAACTGTATTATAGGTATGTATGTACATAAAAGCTGTGCAAACTTAATCAGTATTCAGGATATACCAAACAGTACCATAGACAAGAAATTAAGAGTTGACATCCCAAAGGCTAACAAATAAGGATTCAGATTCTGTCTGACATTTAAAATATTGCTCTCATTCAAGGCATCCTACATTGGATATTGCAACAAACATTCTTCACTTACAAATTAAGTTTATCTTTGCATGCATCCAGAGAGAAATAAAAATCTGAATCACATTAACAATAGCAAACATTAAAATACTGAAGGATGAACTTCATGTGCCAGAGACTGCTTGTCTAATCATTTCTTTTCTCTGCAGTGACAGAATATACCAAAATGGCCTCCTCTTGATATAGACCAAAAATTTTCTTCATGCAGCTATGTCTTGCTTTTAATTCCAGCAAAATGGATTCCAAAGTAAAATTTCTATGATACAATACTGTTTTTACTTATTAAATTCCATTACAAAATATAGAATACATTTTTTCCCTTTTTGATCTGATTTTTCTTGTGCAGCAAAATAATTATATAAATAGGTATACATATATTGGATTTAACATATATTTTTAGCATGTTTAACATATATAGGATTACTTGCTATCTAGGGAAGGGAGTGGGAGGAAGGGGGAAAAATTTGGAACATAAGGTTTTGCAAGAGTCAATGTTAAAAAATTATCAATGCATATGTTTTGAAAATAAAAAGCTTTAATTAAAAAAAAACTAAGACAATGAAAAACAAAAACAAAATATGGAGATAATAATGGTACCATTTACATAATATCTACTATGTGCCACTGTCCTAAAAACTTTAAAAAATATTAACACAGTAACCCAGCAAAATAGGTGCTGTTATTATCACCCCCATTTTACAGATGAGAAAACTAAGGCAAACAGATATGAAATGACTCCAGGGGCACACAGCTTTTAAGTGCAGGGGTTATATTTGAACTCAGGTCTTCCTGATTCCTTGTTCTCTATCTATTATGCCATCTATATATTATATGGTATCTTTAAGGGGAAAGTAAGAAATTATAGACTGAATTGAGGGAAGAATTTAAGATAGTAACTGAGCCCAGGATCAGAAATTTTTTTTCTTCCTTCTCTAGATCATGCTTAGGAATTTCCTGACTCCACAAATGAAACTCTTGGAATTTGAATGCCCCTCTTCTTTTTGCTGGTCTATTTACCAAGTCAAGTAAGTATGTACACTTCGCTTTCACTATTATAGAACAGAAAGTTCTCTAGTTTAAAAGTACTTTAAAAAGAAGGCATAAAGTTCAACTAAAATAAAAGCATTTATATTACCAAATAAAATTAATTCAAATTAAACTAGAACATATATTATCAATCCAAGTGTAAAATTCCACAAAGCTACTTTGGCTAAAGTGATTGGTAGCTTCATATGTCCCCAAACAAGGTTCTGTTATTGAAATCTTTCAAGACTTTCAGCATTTATGTGACTAGTGACCAGAGCTAGCTGTGTGGGTGGAAATGACCTATTCTAACAGGTCAAAGGGAAAACAAGGCACCTCTTATCTTAGCAGTTTCACAGAAGCTGAAGGGATTAGGTTTAGGAGTTTGAGCCATCTTGTGACCTACTTCTAAGTTGTTCTTAAAAGAAGAAATAACCTTCAAGTGGAACCAAAACTGGGTAGGTTTGATACATAACATGCCATATTAGGATTTCTAAATCATTTATCTACTTTATCAGAAAAACAAAAACTTGTGAACAATGTTTGGGTTACCTTTTCCCTTACCCTCAAGTTATTTACACACACACACACACACACACATATATATGTGTGTGTGTGTGTGTGTGTGTGTGTGTGTGTTTACAATACACATGCATATACATACATATATATATACATATATGTGTATATATATTACTAAATAATCTCTCTTGTGAACTAACAAAACTCTTAGTAAATCTCATACTGGACTGTAATATTATGTTTTGTATTATAATTATAATACGTGTCATAATTATGTTATAATTATATGGCATATTTATAATAAATTTCTTAGGCTCTCTATTTGTCTGGGAGCTCTGGAACTATACCCTATTCTTTTTGGGTCCAATACTTCCTAGCCTATTACACTCATGAACTGATACACATCAAAATAAGCAGGGCTACAGGAAAGTCCAAGATCAGAAATTTCTGACACTGAGAATTATTAAAAATTAAAATTAATGCTGCACAGGAAATGGTCATAGGATCATAGATTAAAAATTGAAAAGGAACTTAGAGATGATGCAATTTATTTCCTTAGTTTTCCAGTGGAGGCCCAGCTAAGTTGTCTTGTTCAAGGTCACAAAACAACTAAGCGTTAGGCCTGGGATTTGCACACAAAACCCTAGATTTCAAATATAGTGCTTTCCACTATGTCATCCTAAAGTATAAATTTTGGAAAGTCTGACTAAACCCAGAACTTTAGTTAAAGAAAACATTTAATATTTCACCAACAATCTTAGAGAAAACACTTGATAGAAAGGAAGAATTGCTTCTAAAAAATTAGTCCTAAAGGAAGAATTGCTTCTAAAAAATTAGTCCTAAATGTTACAACTAAGAATCTTTTCCTCATTCCTAAGAAAGCCAGAATGATGTTTTTGATGAGAAAAAGAGCAGTAACAAATTACTGATATGTCAGCTTATTCCATTCTGAGCTTTAAAGAGTCAAACTTGGAACCTGATTTAATATAATATTGGCTCACATGTTTCAATTCTTGTTTACTTTGGTTGCCTTGTGCTAAAAATGATAATTCTAACACCATACTACTTCGCAAATGTGTTTTGTATTTCTGGGAAATGCTATGGAAATAAGAAGTTTATTAAAGTCACTTTGTGACCACAACGAAAGCATATTATGTTTAGGCCAGATAAATATTTACAAATAAATGCCGCCTGCTATACCAGATTGTTTCAATAAGAATAAACAGATGCTATTCCTACTGTTCTTCTTGAGTTTTCAACATTTTAGGATGGCATACAACTGGCTATGGCTGTGACTGAAGATCTGAAACCCCTAAATCAAGATTAAAATTTCTTGAAAGCACAGCCCTTTATAAAATGTGCTTGTTTTATGATCCCCTTTCTGGCCTTAACACAGAATCTAACATATATAATAAATACTTATTGACTGACTAAACATTTTACTTGAGAAAGGGGTAGATAGTGAGGTCATTTCACTTTCCTTCCATTAATATTATTAGCACAAATCAGGTTATAAGTCTGGTAAATATTGTTACCTTTCTCATTCACCTTTTTAATAATCTTATATTCATTGCTTCTTTAGGACTCTTAAACTACACAACTTGATTCTTGATCTGCAGATATTTTGAATGACCAGAGATAATGTAATTTCTCTAATTAATGATGCCATACAATGACATCTTGTGCTAGCTATTGCCTTTCTCAAAGTCAGCTATTAAACAAAACACATCTTGATCATCTTGTGCTTTAGCATTTACCACTCTCCTAAAGTCAGTTCTTGTGAAGGAAAGGAATGTATTTTCTCCTCTTTGCTTCACTTTGCTATCCTTATATCTCTTTGAGGGGAAAAGAATGACTTCCTTCATTCTCTATCAATCCTATATTTTTCAGACCTCAGGGTAATGAATTTGGTGATTTAAATCATTCAGGAGTTTCTGAAAATAGTACTCTTAGAAAACAAAAAGAATCAGGCTGTGTCTTCCATGAGGGTTCCGGAAAGCTATCAGCAGAACAAACTAGGCCTTCTAAATAATGAAAACTTTTTTATTGTTTCCTGAAATCCATTAAAAATTTGGGGGGGGGGGGTTCTGATAAAGGCCTCATTTCTTATATAGAGAATTGACTCAAATTTATAAGAATTCAAGTCATTCTCCAATTGATAAATGGTCAAAGGATATGAACAGACAATTTTCAGATGAAGAAAGAAACTATTTCTAGTCATATGAAAAAGTGCTCTAAATCATTATTGATCAGAGAAATGCAAACTAAAACAACTCTGAGATACCACTACACACCTCTCAGATTGGCTAAAATGACAGGAAAAGATAATAAAGAGTGGGAAAACTGGGACACTGATGCATTATTGGTGGAGTTGTGAATGGATCCAACCAACCATTCTGAAGAGCAATTTGGAACTATGCCCAAAGGGTTATCAAACTGTGCATACCCTTTGATCCAGCAGTATTTCTACTGGGCTTGTATCCCAAAGAGATCTTAAAGGAGGGAAAAGGACCCATATGTGCAAAAATATTTGTGGCAGCCCTTTTTGTAGTGGCAAAAAAATGGAAACTGAATGGATGCCCATCAATTGGAGAATGGCTAAATAAATCATGTTATATGAATGTTATGGAATATTATTGTTCTGTAAGAAACGACCAGTGGGATGATTTCAGAGAGGCTTGGAGAAACTTACATAATTGATGCTAAGTGAAGTGAGCAGAACCAGGAAATCATTATACAAGGCAACAAGATTATATGATGATCAATACTGATAGAAGTGGTTCTCTTCAACAATGAGATGATTCAAACTAGTTCCAATTATTTAGTGACAAGAGAGAGGACAGTGGAAACTGAGTGTGGTTCAGAGCATTTTCACTCTTTTTGTTGTTGCTTGCTTGCATTTTATTTTGCTTCTCTTTTTAAAATTTTAATGGTTTGATTTGATTTTTCTTGTGTGGCATGATAATTGTATAAATATATATGCATATATTGGATTTAACATATCTTTCTACCATGTTTAACATATATATTGGACCACTTGCCATCTAGGGGAGGGTGTGGAGGAAGGTAGGAAAAATTGGAACACAAGGTTTTGCAAAGGCTAATGTTGAAGAATTGTCCATGCATATGTTTTGAAAAATAAAAAGCTTTAATAAAGAAAAAAAAATTTTTGAAGCTATAGAAAGTTCTGTGTTCTTAGCTAATAGTTTAACTTTGACAAGATAAATAAACTACAGATAGAAGCTAAGACATAGTTTTTATATTATCAAGATGCAACAGGGAGTATTGATATTCAATTTTATAATAGAATATACTAATGTATCATTATACAGCATATGAATATTTATTAGCAATTAGCCAGGCATTGTGATCTTGTGCTAATCACCTAATATGTCTAATATCTAACCCTATTTACTTCAAAGTTCGCTTAGAAATTCTCTTTCTTTCTCATCCTCACCTATATAGTGTCATATTTCCCTATTTGGCCTAAAAATAATACCATCATCATCAACAAACATGTATTCCTACTCTATATATGCTCTTGGCTTTACAATTACTCTTCTCATCTCAAAAAAGTAATAAAGGAAGAGGTACATTTCTAAATAGAACTTGTTACACTGTTCTAAAGACTAAAATATATATCAAATCCAATATGTGTAAATATTTATACAATTCTCTTATTGCACAAGAAAAATCAGATCAAATAGGAAAGAAAATGAGTAAGAAAACAAAATGCAAGTGGATTGTTATGTATTTTGACTCCTCATTGATGTTCTGCTGGATATGACAATTTTTTTTTAAATTTTCCTTTTCAGTCTTTTTTGTTTTTTCTTATTTTGTATTTCTCAATAAAAAAAAGAGTATTAAGTTCTCTGAAGACAGGGATTGTTTCCATTTTTTCCCAGGTGTTTGACTTCCATTGAGTTTTTTAAAATACAGAAGTGAGATTTATGGTTACTTCAAAGCATAATGAAATTTTTTTTTTTAAGATTAAAAAAGGGTTATAAGTGTTTTGAAACGCACTAGCTGGAATTTTCATTTAATTTATAAGATTTCAGGAAATTACACATTCCTCTTCTGTTAAACTGAAGCGCTACAAGGAAAGCTCTTCTATGGGTCTCTCCAGGAGATTCTATAGAGAGGGAAAAGTGCTGCCCCTTCCCTTACAATGCCCTATCACTTTGCACCGCCCATCTTCCATGACCTTGACCCCCACACCTCACTGGACATCTCGCGCTTCCGCTGCAGTGCCCCCGCCCGCGGCGCTCGTCCTTCCGCGCCATCGGGAGCGACTACAGAGACGCGCCTAGACCCTTCGGTTCGGTGATCGGAGATAGGTGTCGAGAGCGCGCACGCTGTGCGTTCCGGGCTCGTGCCTGCGGACCTCGGACTCAGCTGGGGGAAGCCGAAGAGTCTGGTCCGCCATGTTCCTCTCCTCGTCACTCCGGGTGGGGACCGCCGGTCTCGTCGCCCACTGGGTAAGGAGGCTCGGAATGGATTCTTGTACAGCCGCTGCTCGCCCTCTACCCTCTCTTCAGTTTGGGCGCTGGAGCCTCCCGGGCGCTGGGCGGGCCTGCAAGCTCGGCAAGGACACCGCGGCCTTGCTTTGCTCCCGGGGATGGCCGCGGCCATGGGTGTTGGGGGAGCGCCGGTTGCAGACGGGCGGCCTTTAACTCAGGCAGTCGCGGAGGCACCCTAGCTTCCATACGGTTAGGGAGCACTACGAGGCAGGAGCTGCTTCTCTAATCCTGTTTTTCTGGGCTTCATCTTACATTGACAACTAAACGTGTCCCTGAAAGTCCATCCCAGGGGCATTCAGCTCACGCTTGCCCAGTACTCGCTCGTCCCCATAGGGGGCATCCTAGCCGTGCATTTCCTTGTACTGCACAGCTTGGATGACCTTGTGTCCTATTTCTGGAAAATACTTGTGGGACTAATTGCAGGGGGAAGGAGGAGGTCCACTTTAATACTTGTGGGACTGATTGGGAGTCCACTTTATCTTGCAGAAGATTTGGTGAGAACCCTAAATCACAGATATGAGGATAACTAGAGGTTGTATCTTGTGGAGAATTTTTTGACTTAAAACAGATCTTGTGAGATACTGGAATCTTCAATTGTTACCTGGCACTTTGCAAATGCCACAGAATCAGGAAAATACCAATTCTATTTTTTCATATCCTTAGCAGGCCAGGATTAACTATATATTAGCTATTTATTAGGAATAAGGGAACAATCGCTTGTTCCTTGAATGTGATTTGTGGTGTTCTGTTTTTGAAGGATTATCTGGAAGATAGACATGTTGGACTACTTATATCAGAGCCAGTGGTTAGAAGTTAACAGTAAGATAGATTTAATTTCAGCATAAGGAATAATAATTTAAGCTTTCTGAAACTGGAATAGGCTATTTCTTGATAGATAATGAGTTTTCTGTCCCTGGAAGTATTTATATTCCATGATTTGTCAGTAATGATGTAGAAAAGAATTCATGAGTCATTTTGAACTAGGTGATCTCTAATGTTTTATGTAATTTAAGATACCCCTAACCAGAATGAACCTGTGTTTCCTTCAAACACTAAACATTGTAATAATAATGCATTATAGGAAAAAGTGTTAACTTGCTGAGGGAAGGACAATATTTTGTAAAAGAAACCTTTGAATCACTAATCTGTTAGTTATTTGAGGGACTCAGTATGTGGGCAAAAGAGAACCCATTTATGTAATTCCAGTGGTTCCTAAACAAAACAAAATTGAGTTATGGAATTGGAGTGGGTGGATGTTTGTTAGGAACTGCAAACTGGCTTAAAAAACAGAAAACAAAGAATAGGATAAAGAAACTTATGAATGAAGAAATGTTAGAATGTCTAGGAATCAGTTCTGGGAGCACTTTTGACATTTTATAAAAAGCTCTTGGAGGTTTAAGCTGGAAATATGAAATCTCCATATTTGTAGCTGATACTGAGAGTTTCCAGTTAGAGAAATGATGCATAGCTTATGGGACCACAACAGAATTACCTCATACAGCTGTGTGAATGGGCAGCAAAGTAGCATATGAGCTTAAATAAAGAGGAGGACAGAATAATAAGTCTAGGGGAGAAAATAAGAATCATGCTCATAGATATTGGATTCAAAGCTACAATTTGCATCCTTGGCAAAGGAATTGTAAATCATAACCAGTTCCTTAATGATGCCATCCATATTAACTGCGGCTTTCATGTATTTGTTTGACAAATTTTTTTTACATTAAAAAATTATTTTAGATTATACATATGCATTTATTTTTAACATTAAGATAAGAGTCATGTTGAGAGAGAAAATCGGAACAAAAGGGAAAAACCATGAGAAAAAAAGGTGAATATAGTATACTTCAATTTGCATACAGTCTCTGTAGTTCTTGTTTCACTTCAGCATCAATCTTTCCAGGCTTTTCTAAAGTCAACCTGTTCATCATTTCTTAAAGAAAGGATCTTAAAGATCCATTACTTTCATATACTGTAATAGTCAACCATTCCCAACCACTCATTTTGCAATTCTTTGCCACCATAAAAAAAAACTGTTCCAAATATTTTTGCACTTGTGGGTGGGTCCTTTTCCCTCTTTTATGATTTCTTTGGGATACAGACCCAATAGTGAGTGGTGCTACTAATCAAACACAGTTTTATAGCTTTTAGGACACAGTTCCGAACTGCTCTTCAAAATAGTTGGATCAGTTCACAATTCCAACAGTGCATTAGTTTGACAAACACTTTTTTAAAAATTGTATTAATTTTTTTAGCTTTTTATTTTCAAAATACATGCATAGTTCTGAACATCCATCCATGCAAAACCTTGTGTTCCAGATTTTTTTCTCCCTTCTCTCCCCCTTAGACAGAAAGTAATCCAATATATGTTAAACAAATGCAGTTCTTCTGTACATATTACTATAGTTACCACGCTTCACAAAAAAAAAAATCAAGTCAAAAAAAGAATAAGAAAGAAAACAAAAAGCAAGCAAACGACAACTAAAAAGGTGAAAATATTATGTTGTGATCCACATTCAGTTCCCATAATCTTTTCTCTGGATGCAGATAACTCTCTATCACAAGTCCATTGCAACTGGCCTGAATCCCCTCACTGTTGAAAAGAGCCATTTACAAACATTTTAAAAGCATCCACTATCTACAAGGAAAGTACTGTATTAGATGCCAGGAATATAAATAGAGAATCAGTAATACCTTGCCCTAAAAGAGCTTACATTCTGAAGGGGTACCTTAGGAAGGCAATAAATATATGTAAATATATAAAGTAGCTTCAAGAACAGTGCATTTTTAAAAGTAGGGGAAGGGGGCTCATACTCAAGGCTTTGTGTAGGAGGTGGCACCTAAAGTGAGCTTTAAAAGAATCCAGGGACTATCTTAAGACATAAGTGAAACATTCAAGACATGAGAGATTACATGTGCAAGGTATGGAGAGAATGTTATGTCACTAGCT
Organism: Antechinus flavipes; assembly: GCF_016432865.1. Classification (NCBI taxonomy): domain Eukaryota; kingdom Metazoa; phylum Chordata; class Mammalia; order Dasyuromorphia; family Dasyuridae; genus Antechinus; species Antechinus flavipes. The sequence goes on from NC_067398.1 coordinate 507,946,532, forward strand.
GGCCAGTTTTGACTGAAATAGAATTTGTGAAGGTAAATAAATTTAAAAGTGGAGTTGGGTGAGAGATTGTGGCGGTCTTTAAATGTTAAACTGAGGATTTTCCATTCCATTGAAGTTTTTTGTTTATTTTTTGGTAGATGGTTTAACATGGTCAGATTTGTGTTTTAGAAATTTTAATTTGATGATTTTGTGGTTTGGGTGGGGATAAGGAACCATTGAGTAATCCAGATGAGAGTCATCCTGAATTAGCAAGATAGTTCTGTGAATAGAGGGGTGAGGATATGGTTAAGCCATATGGAGGTGATATCAAAGTTTGGGATGTAACTGCTTCTTGAAAGTTTAAGGAAGCGGAAGCGTTCAGAATGACTCCAGGTTTTGAAACTGAGTGGCTGAAGGATTGGTCTTATGATAGAAAAAAAAATGGAGAAGTTTGAAGGACAGAGAGGTTTCGGGAGAAAATTAATTTCATTTTTGGATATGTTGAGTTTGCAACACATGTGGGACATAAAGATGGAGATATCTTGCAAGTAATTGATAATACAGGACTAGAGTTTAAGGGAGAGATTAAGACTGATATAGAGATCTAAGAGGTTTCTACATAGAGATGATTATTAAACAAAAACTGAATATTACCTAATGAAATCATCAAAAGAGAAAATGTAGAGGAAAAGAGAAGAGAGCCCATACTTTATGGTAGTAGGAGACAAGTCTAACAGAGGAGATTGAGGAGCTTCAAGGCATGTAGGTAATAAAAGGATTGATAAGGATCAAGAGACTGTCCAGGAGTAGGAAGAGTTTGTTAAAGATAACTGAGAAAAGGGTTTTAGATTTAGTAGTTGAGATTTTTTTGGGTAATATTGGAGGGAGCGTTTTGGTTGTTTCAGAAGTCAGACCACAAGGTATTGAGAAGTGAATTAGAGAAAAGTATGGGGGGTGGGAGGAGGGAAGGGAGGAGGTTAGGAAAGGAAGAAGCAATGTAGCACAATAGTTTGTTGTACTAGCAGGATCAAGTGTTGGAGATTTCTGTATGCTTCTAATATTCAGGCTAGTTTTCTGGAGGATCTCGGGACCAGCCTTGATCTTAGTGGAGGAGTATAGGAGGCAGGAGAGCCACCAGGAGGATGATCAAAAATAGAATGTCTCATTTCCAGTCCTTATATGTGTAGAAGGTGGAGGATTGTGGAGTAGTGAGGATGAGAAAAGGATAGAGGTGGACATAGCAGGAGTTAGGATGAAAGGGCAAGAAATTTATAGAATTGCTAATAAGTAATGATAGGATTGGTCAACCATAGGATGAAGACTAGGAAAGGGGAGAGAAGGGAAATTAGAACAGGGATGATGGACAGGGAGCAGTGGAAGAACTAGAGGTCACAGTGAGGTTGAAAGTTAGGTGTAGGAAATGTGATGCAGAAGGAGATATTGCACCCTATGGGTTCAGGAAACGCATCTCTTCTTTTATAAAAGATGTATCTGAGGTTCACAGATCATGTAGTTATTGGTAGGTTTTGTGGTATAATGAGAAGAGGTTTATTTTTGGATTTAGGATCTGATTTTAAATTCTTGATTTGCTATTACTTATATTTTATCAACTTGCAGCAGATTTTGAGCAGGAAATAGCTTTATCAGATTTGTACTTTAGGAATACAACAGATAGGTGAATGAAGATGAATTGGAAAGGTAGCATAATGCAGTAGAGTGTCAGACTTGAAGTCTGGACAAGTCTTTTAATCCTTGAACTTCAGTTTCCTCATCTATAAAAATGGAGATAATAGCACCTACCTCAGGATTATTTTGAGAATCGAATGAGAATATGTCATGTGCTTTGTAAACCTTAGAGGCAATATTAGCATACTATTTTTATTATTATTAGAAATTCTCCTTCTCAGTCTCCTTTGCAGCATATTCTTCGAAGTCCTGTTTCCTAACCAAGGGTGTCTAAGTATCTGTCTCAGATCCTTTCCTCTGTATTACTACTTTTCTTGGTGATGTAATCAATTCTTATATATTCACTTAAGCCTTTATATGGCATTGAATCTCAGACCTACTTAGCTAATCCTGATTTCTCTCCTTACCTTTATTCTCACATCTCCAATTGCCTATTAATTTTCTCTGACTGTTTTATAGACAGACATCAGATTCAGTAGATGTCATCCCTGGCTCCTTAGTACTCTTAACTTTCATATCCAAATCTTATTGTTTCTACTTCTGTTATATTTCTCATATGGTTCCTTCTCTTCTGTGCCACTGCTACCATTCTGGTACTGGTTGTCCTCATCTTACATCAGGACTACAGAAATAGCCCACTGGTTAGTTTCCCTCCCTCAAATCTCTTCCCATTCCAGTTCATGTTACACTTCACTGTCAAATTGATCATCTTAAAACAAAAGTATGACCAGATCACTACTTATTCAATAAATTTCAATCATTTGTCACCTTGAGCATCAAATATAAAATCAGGACTGACCTTCAGAATCCTTCCTACCTTTCCAACTTTCTTGTTTTTTATTCAAATATAGCACTTCATTTCCTCACTTAGGACTTTTCAGCATTATTCCCCAAACCTGGAATTCTTTCTCTCTCCACTCTCATATACTAGCTTCCCTGACTTCATTTTCCAGCTAATCCCACCTTCTACAAAGTCTTTTTTTCTGATCTCCCTTAATGCTAGTGCTTAATTTTTCCCTCTGTGATTATCTCCAGATAGATGGATAGATTGATACACATATATCTCATCTATATATGTATATCTTGCTTGTACATTATTGTTATTCCCCCATTAAAACTAAGTTCTTTGAGAGCTGTATCTGTATTACCTTCATATTCCCAGTGCACATAGTAGGTGCTTGGTAAATGTTTATTGACTTTATTCAAGAAAGATGGTGGTGTGATCAACAGAAATAGAGAAATATCAGAAAAGGGTAGGTTTTGAGGGAAAAATAATGAGATTGAACATATTTTATCATGTCAAGTTTAGGATCTCTTCATGACCCAAAAAAAAAAAAAAACCCTTGTTAGTTTTTCTCCCTAAGTATAGAAGTACCTCAAAGAATAAGCTCTCATCTTAGACTAATATTGCTTACCTTAATTACATATTTTCTAGAACTAAGCATCTGAATGTGCTTGAAACAGACCAATTACTCATAAATGTTGAAAACCAATCAAGGTAATAACTGAAAAAGGTGGTACCATTTGGTGGCACCAAAGGTTGAGTGCTATACCTAGTTACTTTAAACAGTTTTATGTTTTTGTGGCAATCTTATAGGAGCTGTTTGGGGGTGGAGTGGGGGAGGGAGCGTAGATTTTCTATTTCATATAATGGTGAAAAGATGAGATTTTATGAATGAGTTATTTAAGGGAATGCAGTTTTGATATTCTCATGATTAGGGCTCAGGACTGGAATGTATAGGAGTTCTTTGTAAACACTTAGTATTTTTCTAACCTGATCAGTCTTGAATTTTATAATTTTTTAATCCTTGTTGATTTTTAAGTGTTTAAAAACCTTTCCCATTAAAATTCTATAGTGGTTCTGGATTCTAAAAAGATTTTGCAAGTTTGGGCAGATCCCACTAAATTGAAAAGGTTTCTGGTATGGTCCCATTAAAAACTAGCCTGGCTAAATTGAAAATACTAATCACAAAACAGATTGGCCATCAGGTGATAATTTATTTATCCCTTTATGGAAAGATCTTGTATTGGTGGAAGGAGTTCATACTTGGATGAAATCACAGGTCTTTTTTTGTAGGATTTTAAAAAAATAAATTGTAATGAAAATATAGTTAAACTACCATTAAAAATTGAAAACTAAGAATTTTCTATATAAAATATAAATGTTGTGACACTTGAAGGCATGGTGTTTATTGCTAAGAATTGGATGAAAAAGCAGTGTAGATCAAGAAGGTAAAAATAATACCTATACAACTGCTATTTCTACTTTTACTTTGTGTGCCTCTGTATAGTAAATTCCCAAAGTATTATTATTATTATATTAACGGCTATAGTAATAATTAATAATTGTTAATGGTCAATCTAGAAGACAATCATTAAAAGAGTGCATCAGATATTTTTTTTGGTTCTATTTAACATTTATCAGATTCGAATATAGCACATTTACCAAATTTGTAGATGACACAAAGCTAGGATGAAAGGATTAACAAGATCTTGACTTTCTAGATAGACCATTGGGCTGCAGATGAGATTTAATGTTATGTTTATATTTTGGTTAGAAAAAAAATTAGCTCTCCAAAAGTAAACTGGGAGAGGATAGCTATTATTTCATCTGATTATTTCATCTGGGGGATTTGGTGGAGTGCAAGTTCAGTACTAGTCAACAGTAATAGTGGAAAGAATGCTGGATTTGGAGTTAGAGAATTGGAATTCAATCAACTAGGTCATTTGCTTTCTACCTCTGTGACTGTTCAAGTCACTTAATCTTTACAAGTTTCATTTTCTCATTTGTAAAAAAAAATTGGAAACTGATGTTAAAGGTGTTTTCTAAGTTAAATCTATAATCCTAAATATGGAGTTAGTGAGAGGAACAACAGCAGTGTATAGATAGTTTCTTTAAGCAAGATAGCAGAAAAATAGTAACTCATAATGGTTTTTATTTTTAAAATATAAAATTTTTTATTTTATCATTTCTCTTAGTTTTGCTGTGAGGGAATATCAATCCTGAGAGAGAATAGTATATTCTTTAAAAAATATCTTGCTCCAAACTGTCCTGTACAGGATTCTAAAATTTTCTTTATTCCTTTTGAAGCAGCCTAATTGTTAAGAGTGGATAAGCTGGAATTGGAACCTATGTTATTACTTCTGTTTTTTCTCAGGACATGTTCTTACTAGGAAAATTATTTGGATTTTCTGTAAACATTTATACTTCTCTCATTTGGACCTTATTGAGTAAATTGTAAACATTTCATAGTTCAGTAGAAAAAACTTTATATACACTTGGAATCAACCCAGTTAGACTAAGCTTTTTTCTCCACCAAATGCCTACTACTTACTTCTAATTAGTATTAGAATCTTTTTTTTTTTTTTTTACCCACATGAGATGGAACTGAGACTGTCCATCAAACAATTCCATTCAAATACTTAAGATCTCAGTTTTCCCTTTACTTAGGATGCTTAAAATAAATTATTTCTTGCTAATCTAAAGTGGTTTTGACAATAAATGTGGTAACAGTGAACTGCTTTAGATGCTGAATGTAAATTTATAAGCAGCATTAGAAAGGCAGTTTGTGCCCATTTAAGTTTTATGAATTGAAAGGTACTGATTTTTGTCAGTTTTGTTTTAGTGTAGCATATTAGAAGGCTATGATTATTCCAATAAACTTCAAATGGAAAATGCCAGTTACATCCAGAGAGAGAACTATGAGCTAGAATGTGGATCAAAGCATAGTATTTTTTGAGGTTTTTTTCTTGTATTTTTCTTTCCTCGCACAATATGACAAATATGGAAATATGTTTAAAAGGCACTTATTTAACCTATATCAAATTGCTTCATGTCTTGGGGAAGGGCTAGGTAAGGAAAGGAGGGAGAAGAATTTAGAACACAAAGTATAAATGTTGAAACTGCCTTTATATATATATTTGGGGGAAAAAGAAAAAGAAAAAAAGGTTATAATAGTGTAATATCATTTTTTTAAAAAAAAATCAGGCAATGGCTGTTTACAATATGCTTAAAACATTTTTTTTTATTCCAGATGTGAACACCAAAAAACAAAAATGTTCTTTTTCACATACAAAGTAGATCAGATGAAAGTTATACATGAAAATAGAGTCTGTTGGTACACTGCATCTTTTCATAAGTATAAGGGCTGTAACTTAGTGTTGTCAGAATCAAATAATTTTAAGCATTGTTTTTCATTATTGTTAAAAATTTCCCTTTGGCTTTAACAGTGGAATTTGTTTGCTAATTTGCAAGCTTATTAAGAAGTTAATTTCTATTGTTTGGTAGTTTCATGTCCAACTCTTCATGACCCCATTTTGGATTTCTTGACAAAAGTATTGAAGTGACTTTGCCCATTTCCTTCTCTAGCTTGTTTTACAGATAAGGGAACTGAGGGAAACAGTTAAGGGACTTGTACAGGTCATACAGCTACTAAGTATCTGAAGCAAGTTTTGAAATCAGGTCTGCTGACTCCAAGTCTGGAGCTGTATCCACTGTGCCATCTAACTGCCCAATGATTAAAATTTTCTAAAGAAAGCTGATGTCATTCTTGGTAAGCTTAATTCTGTTCATCTGTGTCAAATTGATAGGATGTAAATCCAATGAACAAACCATATAACTCCAGAGCCAGTCCTTTACTGCAAATGATGGATTCTATTTAATATATATTCTTGATGGTGTGCATTAATGGAACAGCAGCATCAAATATAAATAGTAATTTTATGTACTCTCCCCTGTCAGGAATAGTATACTATTCAGGGAAGGCTCACTTATTCTTGGCTATCTATTAGAGAAACAGGAAGTATACTTTACTACTTCACTGGATCTGTAATCTCAATCAATAAATAAGTGGTGGGGGTGAAAAAGACAGTCCCTACCATAGAAAAGCTCACAGTCTAATGGGAAGATCTCATTATTTCATGTGGACCTACACATGTGGTAACATTAGAGAACTTAATAAGGAAGGAGCTGTTATCCAGTAGATTGTCTTAGCCAGAAGAATTTAAGATCCTTGCAGTTGTAAAACATCCTACACAAAAATGTGCGAATTCAGGAAAATTTCAATGGTCTGTTCTTTCTGTAAATTTGAAAAAATTGTGTTAGAATGTATCTAAAATAACAAGCCTAAGTTTAAAAAACTTTTTGCATTTGTCAGTTTAATTCAATCTCACAAAACATCTACTAAGTCACTACTATATAAGCAAGGAATTGTGCTTAGATAGCAGAGATACACAATCAAAAATAAAAAGTTCCTTTAGGGGCAGAGGCAGGAGCAGGGACAGGGTAAAACTATGTATTTATACAAGAAAGCAAATACAAAGTAACATTTTTGAAAGCCCATACTAATAGCTGGGATTATCAGAAAAGGCCTCGCATGTAAAAAGTGACTTGAACTGGGCCTTTAAGAGAGCCTGGGATTCCAAAAGACAAAGAGGTGAGAAGGAAGAGTATTCCACAATAGGAGACATATCTATGTACATATGTACATAAAGCAAAGGCCAGGTGGTAGGGAATGAAAAATTGTGTCCTGAAAACAGGTTTAAGTAGATTGTAAAGTATATAAAGATCAAATAAATAGAAAGGAACCACTATAGCTTTTTGAACAGGAAAAATTTTTTTCTAAATCCTTGTAATTGTTTGAATTTTTTTTCTTAGATCTGATCTTCAATTTCATTGGTATGAAAGGACTTTTTAGTGTATCCAGGAAAATCCCTGGATAAGTGCAGAAAATGTTTTGCAGATCCCTTACTCACTGAAAGGATGTGATTTTAGCCAAGATTACAAAGCTAAACTTGTCAAAGGGAGGACCCCATGTCTTCCTGACTACAGCTGACTTGCTATTGCAATGTTGCCTTTTTGGTTTGAATTTTTTTTCTAATTTTTATTATTTTCATCTCAACTTGTAAAAAACACAGAAAACAATATTTGTTTTCTTTAATATTTCTTGCTTTATGGGCTCTTTTGGGAAGTCCCTTTCTTGGTTAAAGTTTTCAACTTTCTGTTCAAAGCTGTGTCTTTTTTTTAGTGCTTAGCACAGTACCCAGCATTGATCTTTTCTTTTGTTTCATTTGTGACTAACTCTTCATGATCCATATAGAGTTTTCTTGGCAAAGATACTGAAGTAGTTTGCTGGTTTTTTTCTCTAGCTCATTTTTACAAATGAGGAAATGAGGCAAACAGTTTTGGTAAAAGGAGTCGCTCAGAGCCATACAACCTCTAAGGTCAAATTTGAGCACAATAATATAAGTCTTTCAGACTTGGGTCCTGGCACACTATCCACTGCACAATCAGCTGCCCCTGTGCATGGATAGGATTTCACTAAGTGTTTGTTGAACAAATTGATTCGTATATAAAGAGTCAGGTGGTAGTCCTACTGCAGGTAGTATTCGCGTTTACAATGAGATTTTTAATAGTATGGAGATTTTTTTTTTTAGCTATTCATTATGCTTTCATCTCCATACTCTACACTATCATTTTGTTTGACTTTATAAAGGTCCAGATTCTGTTAATGACAAGTTTGGTAGGATGAGAAAGAAAACACAGAAATTGGTGTGTGTGTGTGTGTGTGTGTGTGTGTGTGTGTGTGTGTGTGTGTGTGTGTGTGAGAGAGAGAGAGAGATCCAAAGACTGTTAAGACAAGTTAATACTAAAGAGATATAATCTGTCTTGTAAATCAGTATCTTCCCTTGTATCCTTTAGTCTTTTCAATTATCCTATGTTCATCTAAATACCAACCTACACCCTATTTCTTAGCTGAAAGTTTTTGGACCTAAGGAAAATCCTTTTTTTTTTTTTTCTTGATGATTGTTAATATTTGGATCCTCTCTACTTCTTTTTATCATCCTTGAGTTGCACAATCCTTGTCTGGTTGAAACCTGTGTCTGTTGCTATTAAAATTCATTGAATTTGAATTTACACAATACAACCTTTATGTGGCTCTATCTGTAAAGTTGAAGTTTGCTCATTAGTCTTTGTAGGTTACTGCAATTAAGAATCTTTGTTGCTAGGAGGCTTTTACTTCTCCCCAGCTGTAGAAATAACAATAGCCTCACTTCTTGGGCCCCAAGGGAACAAAGTAGAGGATAATCTATCTGATAGCTTCCAAAACAAATCATGATTTCAAACATCAATTAATGCCTTAGCTAATTTATAGGTACTTTTAGAAAAAGTTTAGAAAACCTTAGTTAATTGATTTTAAGGGCACCATAGTTGACACTGGCAAAATAATATCTATTTTATTATGGAATAGAGGCAATGACCTAAGCTTCATTATTTAATTGGGAGAAAATGGCCTTTAAATTGATAAGGAAAGTTACAAGTCCATTGACACTCTACAGGACAAGTTGTATTGGAAAAAGACTAGCAATTTCATTGTCTGATAAATGAGGAATTAAGACTAGATCATTGCTAAGGTATGAATTCAGCAGCCAATTTAAAATTATATGATTATACTGTTTCTAATCTGGTTCTGGGAAGAGTGTAAAATTGTGCCTAAGGCATGTAATTTACTAAACCTAATTTTATTTGCAGGGAAGGCAGATGAGATGCTTACACAAAACAGCTGTGCAAAATGGAGCTGGAGGAGCCTTATTTGTGGTAAGTTATTTCCTAGATTATTTCTTTTTTTAAAAAAAAATAATATTTCCCCAAATACATGCAAAGATAGTTTTCAACATTCACCTTTGCAAAATCTTGTGTTCCAAATTTTTCTTCCCTCTCTCCCACTTTCTTTCCTATCCAAGACAGCAAAGCAATCCTATATAAGTTAAACATGTACAATTCTTCTAAATGTATTTCCATATTTATCATGCTGCACAAGAAAAATCAGATCAAAAGTGGGAAAAAAACCAAAATAAAATAAAAAAAAAACCAAGCAAGCAAACAACAACAAAAGGTGAAAAACAACTGTTTTGATCTATTCAGTCTCTATAGTTCCCTCTCTGGATGCAAGATGGCACTTTCCATCACAAGTCTATTAGAATTGCCTTTAAACATCTAGTTGTGGAAAAAAAGCCAAGTCCGTCACAGTTGATTGTCACATAATCTTGTTACAGTATACAATGTTCTTCTTGGTTCTGCTCACTTACTTTGCATCAGTTCTTGTAAGTCTTTCCAGGCTTTTCTGAAATCAGCCTGTTCATCATTTCTTCTAGAACAATATTCTATTTCATTAATATATCATAATTTATTCAGACATTCTCCGACTAATGGGCATCCATTCAATTTCCAGTTCTTTGCCAGTACAAAAAGAGTTGTTATTTATTTTTTGCACATGTGAGTCCTTTGTCCTTTTTTAAGATTTCTTTGGGATAGAAGATCTGGTAGATTCATTGCTAGATCATAGGATATGCAGAGTTCCAGATTGCTCTCCAGAATGGATGGAGCATTTAGCAACTACACCAACAATATATTAGTGTCCAATTTTCTCACATCTCCCCCAACATTTATCATTATCTTTTCCCTTGACTGCTAAATGGCTCAGTAGATAGAGCACTGGCCCTGGAGTCAGTAGGACCTGAGTTCAAATGTGGTCTCAGATACTTAACAGTTCCTAGCTGTTGGGCAAATAACTTAATTCCAATTGCCTCACACACACACAAAAAAGTAAATATTTGAAAACTTGGGTCAGACTCATAGCTTTTATTGATCCGAGGTTTTTAGATACTCAGTGCATTGGTTTACACTGATAATTTATCCTTATTGGATTGGATGACTTTCTAAGACTTCTGGCTGTAGTTTACATTAACATTGGATTTGGTTCCCAAGGATAGACATGCTTTATTAATAAAGAGGTCTTTTGTCTTTCCATCATATTTGGGGCCCCTCTTCAAAATATTCCTGTTTATTATGCAAATTATTTTGCATTGATAAATTAGAAAGGAGCAAGGGCTTTAAATATCCATAAACCTATATATATATATATATACACGTGTGAATGAATATAAAACATACCACTGACCAATTACTTGAATTTGTAGGTCTCAATAGGGGTTGAAATTTTGAGGTCTCTTTTCCCAATATACATCATCAATTCAATTAAAAACATATAAACATATAGATTCAGATCCCTTCTGACTTTTCTCACTAACATTAATCACTCAGATACAAGAATAGAAAGGAAAAATCTAGCAACTCAGCTGAACATCATATGAAATAATAATTTCAAGTTAGAATTTAGTTCAGATATGCTCTAGACAAGGAATAGAATTATCAAGAGAATAAGTAATGAGTGATCTGTAGGGGAAAAGATTTTGGCATGGGATTGTCATACTGAAATAGTAACCATGTAACTTACATTAAAAAATATCAGTATACTTAAATATCTAAAGTTGTCAGACAAATTAAGATGACGAATATTAAGCTACTTGGACATCAGTTTCCTCATCTGTAAAATGAGCCAGTTGTCTAGAATATTTGTGAAGTCCCTTCTAGCTCTGTCTATTGCTACTGACATACATGCTATAGTCAGCCAGTTATTAGGTCATTGTGGTACATGGTGAAAAGAACTCTGTGGAATCCGGACAATTGTGTTACAATCCTGACTTTACTCTGTATCTCCCGGTTCAGAAAATGAGGTTAAACTAAACATGTCTGACATATCATCTGGCGCTTAACATTTTATGATTCAATGGTCAACGTCAGTATTCTGTTTGTAATTGCATCACAAAAGGGGGGAAAGAGTTGATTTTTTTTTTTAATGGTGGGAGAATAGAATAGCTTTCCATGACATTTACTTTTTTTTTTGTTTGTGTATTTATTTTAGTTAAAACTTTTTATTTTCAAAATATATACATGGATAATTTTCAACATTCACCCTTACAAAACCCTGGGTTCTATTTTTTTTCCTTTTTTTCTTTCTACTTCCTCCCCTGGTTGGCAAGTGATCCAATATATATTAAACATATGCAATTCCTTTATATATATTTCCACATACTATGCATGCTGCACAAGAAAAATCAAACCACAAAAGGGGGAAAAAATGAGAAAGAAAACAAAATGCAAGCAAACAACAAAAGTGTGAAAATACTATGTTATAATCTACATTCAGTTACCAATGCTCTCTCTCTGGGTGCAGATGGTTTTTTTTTTTTTTTTTTTCATCACAATACCATTGGAACTGGTCTGAATCATCTCATTGTTGAGGAGCGCCAATAACATTTTTGAAAAACTAAGAATCTATTCCAAAAAATCCCTAGGTTTCCTCATTCATTATAAAATTCTACCATCTATGAATTAATCTAAATGTTTTTTGAACCTTATCACTTTGCATAATTTCATAAATTTATTCATCACTATTTTAAATTAATGTAGCAGGTACTAATTTATGTCTCAAATGCTATTTTTACCCATCAAGGATACAAAGGTTGTTGATGCTCATATACAGGAAAATTTTATATTAGTACTAGATGTGCTTTATAATTCAAACATTTTGAAGGCCCTATTTTTTCTTCATAATCTAGCTTCTTAAATTGTGTGCCATGACCTCATATCTTAATAAATCTTATTATTAATAAATGTTTGATTTGCAAACCTATTTTATATACCTATGTACCTGGGATCATGTAAAAATTTCTTGGGTAAAAAGAGAGTGTGGAGAAAGTGTAAATAAATTTTGTTCTATAAGATAGTTTTATTTGTTTAACCTAAGATGAAGTCTCAAAATTTTAAGGGAATATTCATATTGGTTCTGAAATTTGATAGAAATAAAACCCATGCTTACTTATCTTATCCATGTTATTTGTAATTTAATAGATTGATAAAATCATATTTTTTCCATATTTCTAGAATGGATCCTAATTTTTCCATCAGTCTTAAGGAATCCCTTACATCCTAATTAAATCCCAATTTGCCATTGTTACTGCTGTACAAACTAATGGAAATATACTAAAACTAGGAGATTAGCTGTCATGTTCAACTATAGTTAACTGTATTGTGTTCAAAAATATTAATTCAACAAATATTTGTTGAATATAGAGTTGTACTTGATATTCTGTGTGTTGGAGAAAAGGGAAAATTATTACAGACATGATTCTTGCCTTCATGCCACTTAGTTTAGTAAGAAAATAAGAATTTTGTGAAATAAGAAAGAAGTTAAGTAATGATTGGAGTGTTCTGTGGATTTAAATAAATGTCTAATTTAAGGATAGTAATGATCTTTTTGAAAGTTCCACTTAGCTATTTTAATGTGGCGATGACCCGGGGTTCTCAAAGGTAATGCTAGTGGAGCATATGGTCTGACATGTTCTGCATGCGTGCTTTGAGTTTTATTGTCCAAAGAATAAAACTACCTTAGTTTAGAAAGGCTCATAAGTAGAAGCTTGGTCACTTAAGTGATTGGCACTTTTAAAATTTTTGGCCATGGCAATTCATTTGTTAAGGTAAGAAGCATTTGAGTTGGTGAATTTTGGATTTTGGAAAAACCCAGCTTAGTTGGTGTGTAAGAGCTGATTTTTAAAACATTGTTGCTTCAACAAGGACTTTTAAAGTTATCAAACTGTTCATACCCTTTGATCCAGCAGTGTTACTACTGGGCTTATATTCCAAATAGATCTTAAAGAAGGGAAAGGGACCTGTATATGCAAAAATGTTTGTGGCAGCCCTTTTTGTAGTGGCCAGAAACTGGAAACTGAGTGTTTGCCTATCAATTGGAGAATGGCTGAACAAATTGTGGCATATGAATTTTATGGATATTACTATTCTGTAAGAAATGACCAGCAGGATGATTTCAGAAAGGCCTGGAGAGACTTAGATGAACTGATGTTGAGTGAGATGAGCAGAACCAGGAGATCATTATATACTTCAACAACAATACTACTATATGATGATCAATTCTGATGGATATGACCTTCTTCAAAAATGAGATGAAACAAAACAGCTCCAATAGAACAGTAATGAATAGAACCAGCTACACCCAGTGAAAGAACTCAGGGAAATGAGTATGAGCCACTACATAGAATTCTCAATCCCTCTATTTTTGTCTGCCTGCATTTTTGATTTCCTTCACAGGTTAATTGTACACTATTTCAAAGTCCAATTCTTTTTGTGCAGCAAAATAACTGTATGGACATGTATGTATGTATGCATGTGTGTGTGTGTATATATATATATATGTATGTATATATACACACACACACACACACATAGTATTTTAACATATACTTTAACATATTTAACATGTATTGGTCTACACCTGCCATCTAGGGGAGAGGGTAGAGGGAAGAAGGGGAAAAATTGGAACAAAGGGTTTTGCAACTGTCAATGCTGAAAAGTTACACATGCATGTGTCTTGTAAATAAAAAGCTATAATTTAAAAAAAAAAGACTTTTAAAAACCATGAAATACTCTTGGGAAAATTACATTTTAAGCAATTCATTTTAAATTATTTTTTTCCTCTTTCTATAGCACAGAGATACTCCTGAAAATAACCCAGATACTCCATTTGATTTCACACCAGAAAACTACAAGGTATGAATAAATAACATGATGTTTAAGATAGAAAACATTGACTCATTTGTATATGACAGGTGTTTGGGTTCTTTTTTTTTATATATAGAGGATAGAAGCAATTGTAAAGAATTACCCAGAGGGACATAAAGCAGCAGCTGTGCTTCCAGTACTGGACTTAGCCCAAAGGCAGAATGGATGGTTGCCCATTTCTGCCATGAACAAGGTATCTAATATGATTTTATTGTTTTTATTTTATAATGGGATTTAAGTACTAGCTTTTATAAAAAATTCTTATGTGATGTAAAAGTATCAGATTGTAGAAATTGAAATTTCTTTTATAATTTAGGTATTATAGATATAAATTATAATATAGATATGTTAGATACAATTTAGAGGTTTAGACAATTTTATTTGTATTTATACTGGTGTCATATAAAATGTCAGGAGCCTTGAAAGATGCAGTTTTTTGCCCTGATAGGAAGGGAACAGTGAAAAGTTATATAATGTAGTGAAAAGATTATAATATCAACCAAGGTTCCACAGTGGATACTAGATAGAGGGTTAGGTCAAGAATCAGGTACATTCATCTGTCTGCATTCAAGTCCAGCCTCAGATACTAACTAGTTATGTGACTTTGGGCAAGGCACTTTAATCCTATTTGCCTTAGTTCTTCATCTGTAAAATGAGCTTGAGAAGGAAATAGCAAACTCTTCCATCTTTGCCAAGGAAACCCTAAATGGCGTCATAAAGACTTGGACACAACTAAATAGCAGCAGTAATGACTGGACCCAATAAGATAAAAGTAAATTTAAAAATTCTGTCTGACAATATCAAAGAAAATGTGGAAATATTGTCCTATTTTGAATCAAGGTTTCCAATTGTACTACTTCATAATTAGTGATTTTAATTTGATAATTAAACTGGACATATATAAACTTGAAGGTAGACATGAAAAAAAAAAACACTACTGGAGAAAAGGAGCATTTTTTTTTTCCTACAGAAAAAAATAAGTCACAACATTTGAAAGCACATTTTAATAATAGGTCCAAAAGAGCTACAAATTCAGAAGATTCATGCTTTTTTTTTTTTTCCTTTGGATTGCTTAATTCCATAACAAATTTTCACACACTTTTAATTCTAACTCTGACCATAGTGCTTACTTCTGGATCAGATGTACATATGCACAAGATTTATCAAAACTGTCTTATCCTATATTGCTCAGTCAGAAAAGATAATGGAAAGTTCATCATTTTCACCTCAAAGTGTTTTGATTGCCTCCACCATCACAATAGAGTATAGAATGCTTGGAACTGAATCATAAAATTTCATAGATTAGATAATATTAGAGCACTTAATTTATTTATTTTTTTTTTAATTTTTTATTTAATAATTACATTATATTGACACTCATTTCTGTTCCGATTTTTTTCCCCTCCCTCCCTCCACCCCCTCCCCTAGATGGCAAGCAGTCCTTTATATGTTGGATATGTTGCAGTATATCCTAGATACAATATATGTTGCAGAACCGAACAGTTCTCTTGTTGCGTAGGGAGAATTGGATTCAGAAGGTATAAATAATCCGGGAAGAAAAACAAAAATGCAGATAGTTCACATTCGTTCCCCAGTGTTCTTTCTTTGGGTGTAGCTGCTTTTGTCCATCATTTATCAATTGAAACTCAGGTCTCTTTGTCAAAGAAATCCACTTCCATCAAAATATGTCCTCATACAATATCGTTGTCGAAGTGTATAATGATCTCCTGGTTCTGCTCATTTCACTTAGCATCAGTTCATGTAGGTCTCTCCAAGCCTCTCTGTATTCATCCTGCTGGTCATTTCTTACAGAACAATAATATCCATAACATTCATATACCACAATTTACCCAGCCATTCTCCAATTGATGGGCATCCATTCATTTTCCAGTTTCTAGCCACTACAAACAGGGCTAGAGCACTTAATTTAAAAAAAAAGCTGTAGTAGTTTTTGAGATGATTAAACTCGTTAAAAAGCCTATCTCATTTTGTACAAGATACAGATGTTTTTGATTATAGTGAGAAGTACAAAGTGATAAGTGAGAAGTACAAAACAAATAAAAGGTTATATTTTTAAAACTAAATGAAGGTAAATGGTAAGCATATTCTTGGATTCAAAGTAAATTTAGAATGAAAATTTTAGGTAGTAAAGAGATGATGGATGTCTCTCCTCATATCTATGATTTGTGGTTATTTCTTCTCATAAAGAATTATTAGGCTCCATTGAAAAAGTTGCTAATTTTTATTAATGATATATAGCAATTGCTTGGTAATAACCTTGAGGTAGATACTATAAGTTATTGTTTACATTTTATAAATAAGGAAATTCAGAAAAATAAATTATCCAAAGTTGGATAGCATTAAAAAAGCAAATGAGGATTGAAAACCAGGTGTTCTGACCTTACATTCAGAATTATTCACTATGCTGTGTTTAAATGGAGCAATTAAAAAAAACCAACACTAAGAACTGCTTACATCTACATAGGGGGAAAAAATCATCTACATAAATATAAGCAAGATACAGAATAAATGAGAGATACTCTTAGAGAAAATACAGTGTAGAGGAGTTTTGGGGGGCTAGTCAGGAAAGCCTTCCTGTAGACTGAT
This sequence comes from Antechinus flavipes, assembly GCF_016432865.1. Lineage (NCBI taxonomy): Eukaryota > Metazoa > Chordata > Mammalia > Dasyuromorphia > Dasyuridae > Antechinus > Antechinus flavipes. Next base: position 507,963,282 of record NC_067398.1, read on the forward strand.
CTTTGAGTTGAGTCTTGAAGGAAGCCAGAGAATGTAAGAGGCCATTTCATTCTAGATAAAGAAAATCACAAGTACAGAAATAGGATGTGGAGTGTATAAAGAACAGCAAGTATAACTATATTGTGGAATGGTAAGGAGGGAAGTAATTTGTAGAAGGAACCGAGTTATGAGAAGCTTTAATTAAAGAGACAAACAAAGGAGTTTAAATTTGATATAACTAATAGGGAGCCACTCCATTTTGAACCAATGGGTCGGCATGATCAGATCTGTATTTTAGAAAAATCTGTTTGGCAGCTGTGAATGATAATTCATTGTGGAGAGAGGGGAGGGACTTGAGTCAGTGAGACTTATTGGGTTTATTGTGGAAGTCTGAAGGTGATAGCTGTATGAGTAGAGAAAAGAGACAGGTAGAAATTTGATAACTGATTGGATATGTGAGGTTAATGAGAGTGATATAAAGATAATGCCAAGGTTGCAAACTTGAATAAATGATGATGGTATTAACAGAAACAGTAGAGGTTTAGAAATAGAGGTTTTGGAAAAAAAATAAGTTCTGTTTTGGATATGTTGATTTTTGAGATCTTAGACTGCATAAATATAATTGCACCAATAGGGGCTGATAAAATTAAGTGACTTGAATGTATATAGAAAAAAAGAGGGCCTAAGGTAGATTTGGAGGACATTTACAGTGGATGTGACATAAATAATGATTTAATGAATGAAACTGAGGAGGGGTCAGATAGGTAGGAAGAATAACCAGAAGAGAATATCTGTAGAGATAGAAGTGGCCAATAGCTAGCACTTTAAGGATAGCCATAAGTGGTGAGGCCAAATTTGAACTCAATTGTTACTGACTTCAGCTTCACTGCTTTATCCATTGTACTATCTGGCGACTGTCAAATGCTGTAGAGAAGTCAAGGACAATGCATAAAAGTTAAGAGTAAACAATGATTTAAAAATTGAGAAAAGAAATTGAATTTTGAAAACATTTGATAAATGTATTCTAGTCAATAACAATTGATGTGATCAGTTTTTTTTCCTCATTGGTCAATATCAGGCATAACTTGTCCTTTGAGAATTTTTTGATTTCTACAAAACAAAGCTAATTTTAAAATCAAGAACTTTGGACATACCCTCAAAGCATTAATTTATGATCAGTCAATTTTTGCTAATTTTTCTTAAACTATTCTTATGTTTTAGGTTGCTGAAGTTTTACAAGTACCTCCAATGAGAGTATATGAAGTAGCAACCTTTTATACAATGTATAATCGAAAGCCAGTTGGAAAGTATCATATTCAAGTCTGCACCACTACACCTTGTATGCTTCGAGATTCTGACAGCATACTGGAGGCCATTCAGAAAAAGCTTGGTATGAAACAGATTTTTTTTTTTTTTTGCTTAAAAAAAAGAAATATTAGTTTTGGAGGGATTTGACAAAGACCCAGATTTCTTATTTCATATACAATTTAATTTGAAGGTATAAAAACATACATTATATTTTGCAAATAAAGTATAGAAATTGAAACTAAAACCCAAGAATACAGACATAGGAACACTAGAGTATTCTACCATATCCATATTTCCACTAAGTTACCTTCTTAATATGCTTATTTTCTTTTATCTTAGCCTTATTTTTGTCCTTTTCTCAGCCTCAAAACTTTTCTCCTTCTAAACATTTCGGAAATCACTACTTTATCATGTTCTGTATAACAATATCGAAAGAATCATTGAACAAATGAAATATGTATTTCAACAGGCACTGGCATTCTTCACTAAGAAAAGTCTTAAATGTTATTGGCAAGGAGACAGGCTTTATAAAGTGACCATTACATAAATTCATTTGTAACTTATAAATTTGTTTTCCTAGTTCTTCCTCTTACCTGTCTGGTTCCAGAATCTCATGCACTAAATCATAATCCATATGACATCCACAAGTGTCCCCCAAATCTCTGTTCTAGGTTCTCCTATGGAGCAGAAACTGATGGTCAGAAAAATTCTTTCTTAACACTATATCTAATTGTTTGGCAAATCTTGATTTTACTTCTTCCATATCCATTCCTTCTCTGCTAAAGCTGCCAATATCTCACCCTAATTGTTTTTCTTAAGTTATTCACAAAACTGCAAAAAAAAAAAAAAGCCTTATAATTACACAGACCATACCATTCCCCTAATTAAAAACCATCTTAGATTTCATTTAAAACATTCCAGATAATCTAGATATCTTTCAAACTAATTTTCCCTATGTTATTTTCCTTTATGCACTTTGCAAGTGATTCGCATTTTTTGGATTTGTGTATATACACTGGTCATTCCTTTTGCTCATATTGGTTCCCTGTTCTCCTTCCCTCCTCTTCCCTCCCTCCCCCTCCCCAGTTAGGAAGTATTTGAGAGGTTATAATATCCCAGTGAAAAGAATTCAGTACCTTTTATATAGCTCCAATTATTTATTTATTTATTTTCCCTTCCCTCAAGCCTAAATTCACCTGTTAGTCTTCATCCAAATGTTCTAAATTCATTATTTCTCTACTTTTGTGTCTAAATGTCCTTATATTTGTATTTTCTTAACCACATGATTCAATAGCCACCTTCCTTCTAAATCTCCCCTTATCCTGCTCTTTTAAAATAAATTATACTTAATCCTATTGCAATCTTGGTTCTTATCCCGTCAAATTTCAGTGATGCTTAAGAAGTCAAATTCAACTCCTTGAATATATAGCTCACTTCATTAGACATACTTGTTATAAGTTTTTAAATCTACATATGAGGCCATCAGCATTATTACTACTGACTTTTATTAATTTTTTTTCTCTGTTAATATTCGTTTCTGTTCCTATTCACATATTTTAGTTCCTACCTCTATATCTAGCTTAGTAAATATATAATGGCTTTTTTCTCCTTTTGCCTTTCTTTTTATTTAATAACCTTTTTTAAATGATATCTGCAAGACTCTAGGCACATACATTCTTACCAGACCTTGTTCATCACACCTATTGCTGGCCATAGAGCAGTTAATCAGCACTTCTTTTTCCCAATATGCTTCTCTTTGGAAGCTTTTGCACAGTAATGAAAACATCTCTAGTAATGAGTATTTCAATTTCTTACCCAGGACTTCTTCATCTTTGGTAATGCTTTTTAGGTTCCTCCTGGTAGAATTATTTTGTGCTTTCATAAATACCAGAAATGAATAATAGTCATCCAGTTTGACACATCTTGGGATCTTCTCTATTTGATTCTGATCACGTCATAAAAGGACATAGGATTTTTCTGTTGTTGTTAAATTGACAAATAGCTGTCTTATTATTCCTGAGCAGGGAGTAGCCAGCCCACCACTACTTATCTCTTTTTTCTCTGACCCCTAAATTTATATGGTCATTTAACTGTAGATTCATATCATCATTCCTTGGAGGATAAGATATTGTTTCCTTTTCAAAAGTTTTAGGTCTCTCCCCTTTAGGAAGGTTTTATCTTTCTAAAGCTCCAAATGTCCATTGGTCCTTCTTCCCTTTCTTCTTTGTGTCATATTCTTTTACTCTCTATCTTCAAATTCCTTTTTTTCTTAATGGAGCTATTAAAAAAAAATCATTTTCCTTGATAATCTACAGAATAAAGAGAGGTGTTCTTTGAGTCCTTATCTTTCCAGGAGAAACATCAGTCTGTACTTTCAACCTAGGTCACTATTATGGCCACAGCAAAAAAAAACACTACACATTATGTGCAGAAACTTCTCTTTGCTTTCATTCTTTTTTGGAAATTGGGTCCTCAACCTTCTATTTATCTTGGACTTATTCTAGACTCTTGGCAAAGTCTCCAGAAGAATTCTTTTCACATAACTCCTTTTCATGTCATGTCTTACTGATGTATCCAGTTCTCCTCTTCCTCTACTTTTTTAGCTTTTCAAATTTTTCCTTCTGCCCTGTTGACTTGGAACTTTCTTGAATCTCCCCAAATTTCCAATTCCCAAATTCATTCTTCAGCTATAACAATTGTCTGCTGATCCTTTTAGCACCTTTTCTCTCCTATTGTTCTTCTACTGAAATCCTTTTCTTTCCTTCAAGATCCAGTTCAGGCACCTCCTTCATAAACTTTACCTGATCTTCATTACTCCCACCCTGCAGCTTAAATTTTCTTAGTGCTTATATATATCATATTCATTTCTATTGCTTTCTTTAGCTACAACATTAAAAATAAGCTCCTTGAATATAGTGATTGGAGTTTTTCACCTTTCTTGCCTCAATGTTGCAGCAACATAGTACCTTATGTATGGTAGGTGCTTAATAAAAGTTGTCTGACTTTAATTGAATTAAGTAATTTCCTCAGATGAAACAGCTAGACCAGAACCCAGATATCCTAATTGTCAGTTACTCAGATTTTCAATTAAATATCTCATTCATAGTTATGTACTAAAAATCTGGGACCTTCCTTCCCTTCCCTTCCCCACACTAAATTGAAAAAGTAAACTGGTAAAGAAAAATTTGAGAACTTTGTAAACAGTAGACATAATTATATAAATTACTTTTTAAAAAATGTTGACATGAGAAGCTATTTAAGTTTTACTTAACCATTTCTTTCTAAGAATTATGTTCTGAAATGTACTGTGCTAAATATTTAAAACTGGTCAAATCCCAGAAAGTAGATTTATATGTTAAAATGTGATTTTGGTAATGATCATTTCTTTTTTTTAGGTATTAAGGTTGGAGAAACAACACCTGACAAGCTTTTCACACTAATAGAAGTGGAATGTTTAGGTGCCTGTGTAAATGCACCAATGGTTCAAATAAATGATAATTATTATGTAAGTATTTCACTTTCATTAAGTTTAGAATTATGTGTTAGTATCTTAAAATGATTTCAAATAAATGGAGTTTTGATTTCCTGTGTTTTCCCTCATTTTATCTAGTCAGGTTATTTCTTCCTCTTCTGAGTTCATCTTTAAGATATATAATCATATTAGTAACTTTTAGTAGAATCAATTTTTTGAGTGAATTTCTTCTTACCTATGCAAACACTTGAAATATTTAAAGATGGGGCAGCTAGATAGTACAGTGGATAGAGCACTGGCTCTAAAGTACCTGTGTTCAAATCCGGCCTCTGACACTTAAATCTTCCCACCTGTGTGACCCTGGGCAAGTCATTTAACCCCAATTGCCTCAGCAAAAAGAAAAATTTAAAGATGTCATTTGTGAATTACTGGTTTCACATTCTTAGCATGTGTTAGTTCACATTAATAAGTGTTTGTTTCTGTTGGGAACATTAGTATTTCACTTATTGGACAAAATTAGCAAAATGACTTAGGATTTAGTCTTATGCCATACTGTGTTATAAAGTTGCATTTTTCTTACAAAATTTTTGTTTTCATGTGAGGATTAAGCTTATTAAAATAGATTTCCCAAAGCAAGTCTGTCATGGAATAATTTACCCAAAAAAAATTGTCTCAGCTTTTTTCTTTACAACATAATTGCTATCTAGTGATCATAACTCCTTTTTAAAGACGTATCTTGATAGTACTTATTTCTTGTTTTGTGGTTAAGATATGTCTTTCTGATACAGGTTATTGTCAAATTCTCATTTGATACTTTAATACATCACTTCAAGAGTGCAAGACTATGTGATCTCTCACTATTAATGGAAATTTCATATTCATAATATTGGTGATTTTGCAAACTACAAAGTACTATGTAAATACTAGTTTGCTAATTGGTTAACTAGAATCCTCAAATTAAATAGGAACCCATTGGAGTTGTAGAATGGGAAGGGTAGGTGATATGATCAGACTACACTTCTGAAAAATAACTTTGGGAACTGAATGGAAGATGAATTGGAGTTAGGGTAGACTTGAGACAGGGAAATAAATTAGTTGCCTTTGTGATCCTGTGTATATTAAGCATTTAAATATATTTTGAGGATTTCATGGTTTACTAGATTGTCAAAGAGGTCCATGACACACAAAAATTTTTAGAACCCCATGGATTTGGGGGAAGAAAATTTTGACATTTAAAGTTTTAAGATTCCTATGGAACATCCACAGTTCAAGATGCCCAAAAGGCATTTAGTGATATGGAACTAATTCCTCAAGTAAGACTAGGACTAGAACACTAAGTTATGGAAGTTGTGAGTGGAGGGATCATAGCATCATAGATTTAATGCAATCCTGGACCTTAAAGCCATCTAGCAAGACCCTGTTTTTTCCCCCTCTCCCATTTAGATTATGTTCCATATATTATATGTTGGATTTTATTGTATTTGAATTATTTGAAAAATGACAACAAATGTCAGTTTTAATTACATTCTATTCTCTTATTCATTCGTGATTTTAGTTTTAGTTGATATGTTACTTAAAGTCTTGTAAACATGGTGAATGACATGGAGTATATAACAACATCTATTGTTTTAGTTACTGTGATGGTTATTTTTGTTATCATTAGGTAAGAATTCTTGAAAATAATGTAATTCGTAAATCATTCAGTAACAGAATTAATTGAAAGTTGTTTATGGACAAACATGTTAAGTATTAGCAAGGCTCACAAGACTTTCTTATATGAGAAAAGGGTATGTGTCACTATGTGATTATTATGTGACTAATAATTTAGGGGTAAGGAATAGTTGCCAGGTGCTTCAACCTATCTGTTGGAATACTTGCATTCTAGATGTTCATATAGTTTCTATCCCTACAACCACCGTACAGTTGTAGAAGAGAAAGAAGCCGGCTCAAAGTGTTCTCTTGACTCTACCTCCAGTTATTTCTCATACACCATGCTGCATATCCCCTCCTGTACACCAGAGGTAGTAAGTGGAAGTGTTCTCTTCAAAAGAAAATAGCTTTTACTGTTACCTGTTTAGAAAAAATATTTATTAAAAATGGTTATGTAGTATGTAGTAATCACATGTTCAGCTGTCAAATAATTTAAAAATTTTTCTATTTTTGTTCATAGGAAGATTTGACACCTAAGGATATTGAAGAGATACTTGATGAGCTCAAAGCTGGCAATGTTCCAAAACCTGGACCAAGGTATGTTTTTATTTACATAATGCAAATTTAAATGTTTGCATATTTTTAAAGGAGATATTTGTTCCTTCAATTTGCAGGTGTTGGAAAGGACTGTAAAAATCATTTAATCTTTTTCCCTGAAGCAAGAATCTTTACTGCAACTAGTATTACTATTTGATTGTGTCTCCTTGAAAACAGTGATAGACTCACTCTCATAATGTTACCATTTTGATCCAAAATATGCTTATTTTCTGTCTTCTAGTTTTTGTTTGACTTTAGAAACAAATGCAAAATATCTACACAGCTTACTTCTGCATGGTAGCACTTCAAACATTATCTTTCCCTTAAGTTTTCCAGTCTTTTTCCTGGGCAAGTACCTCTTGATTTTTCCTCATGTAGCAGGATTATCACAGCTTTCAGCAGCAGCACTTCATTTTTCTGTGGGTATTTAGATTATGACAATACTTCACATATGGCCTAAGATTCATAACTTATGAACTCTACTTTGCTCAGCAAATCTGTTATGATGATATCCCTTGAACTGGATACATTATCTTCCTATAATCTTTCAGTTACTATTTTTATCAGCTACTTCAAACTATTAGTTCATGCTAAACTTGCAATCAACTAGAATTCTCAAGTATTTTCAAGTAATCTACAGGATTAAGTCAATCAATTAGAATTCTCAAGTATTTTCAAGTAATCTACAGGATTAAGTCAGTCTTCTATTTTGTACTTCGGTTGGTTTTTAAATGAAAGTCATAAAAATCCATTTTTTTAAAGTCTGTGCATTAAAGCCTTTTCCTAGATCTTTTTGACTTCACAATCTGCTATGTTATCTTAGCTTTTTCTTAGAATTTTTGATGTGTTTTTAAAAGTCTTGTAAACATGGTGAATGACAAGGAGTATACTAACAACATGCCCCCATGGTATGTTCCTAGAGAATCTTGTCATTGGATTGACAATATTCATCAATGGATTCTTTAAGTTTTACAGTTTAAAGAACTATTTATAAGCCCACTAAATTATGTAGTCTACATTTATCTTGTCCAAAAGCGTATCATGAGACCACTAAATTCCTTGTTAACAATCAAGATATACCCTGTATCTCTCATATTTAGTAATGCCACCATGTGATATGTTCTTAGGAAAGAAGTCACTCACAGAAAGCAGTATACATTCATTAATTGCTCACAAACCACTTTTCAATATCAGGGTTTAATTTTTTTAACATTTTATTTTTTGCTATTATATGTAAAGACAATTTTAAATAATTTTTTAACAAAAATTTTAGTTTAAAATTTTTTTCCCTCTCCCCCTTTTGTAAAAGGTAAGCAATTTTGATTTAGGTTATATATGTGCAATTGTGTGAAACATTTCTATATTTGTCATGTTATGAAAGAAGATCTACAGGAGAACCATGAAAAAAAATGAAAATAGTATGCTTTGATCTGTATTCAGACTCCCATTAGGTTAGTCATGGTTGATTATCACATACTGTTGCTCTTATTGTGGTACAATGGTCTCTGGTTCTGCTCATTTCAGTTTGTCTTGGAAGACAGTTTTTCTGAAATATCCCTGCTCATATTTTTTAAAAAATTAATATCTTCATTGCCAAGGGTCAGCGATATTAGTACTAGTCTATGTTTATTCTTGGACCTATATATATTTTTAAACAGAGGCACTATTTTACCTATTTCTGGTCTTTTTGCACTTTTCCTCCTCTTCATTTCCCAAAATTAAATCTTTCCATAGGATCATATCTAAATTCAATACTTTGTAATGTCATCTGAATCTGGAGACTTTGCAATGTGCTCTCAGTTCTGTTTCTTAATCCTTGTTGGCTTTATTTCCTTTTTTAACTTTTAAAACTATTTAATGAAAAGTTCCCTTTTTATCTGTTAGTATTATATTGTCTAGCTCAAACTTAGGCCTAACCCATTTCCTTTTCTAACTATTAAGAAGAGAACTTTAAACTTGAACTTTGAGATTGTGATATTTTTACATCTTAATTCCTTTTTGACTCTAGTTTTGATGATAAAACTCTTATAAATTTGCCCTACATTTATATTTATTCTTGAGGATGAATATCACTTATTTCATTTTTTGCAGATGTTAAACATAATCTCAGATTTCTCTTTGTTCAGGCACATTTGTCCCATTTAACATATTGTTTAGTAACATAGCTTTCTCTAATGAACTCTATTTTTGAAGTTTAATTGGAATATCTAAATTAAGACTATCTCAGCATCTGTCCAGAATTTTTAAACCTTATAAAACTGAGGCATCTTTTCAGTTCCTTTAAAATAATGTTTTAGAAGTTAAACTGTACAATGGATGATCAAGTTTTTTTCCAAAGACATGATAAAATTCACTTCCCTTTCTAATCCTTCACAGAGATATGGGAGACTTAGACTGTCAGTTTGTTGGTATATTGGTATTTTGAACTGCTTGTTGTTTAAACAAAAATAGTAAAATTCAATTTTTTAAAAAAAGGTTTTTGCTGTCTTTTTAAAAAACATTAGTTATTTCCGAATTTCCTTAGAGTATATCCCATTTATGATTGACAGTATATGCAAAGGACCTTTTCATATTTCTTTATCATGATAATAACATGAAGGTAAATGAAATCCAGATACAAAAATCTTCAAACTTCAATTTCTACTAAATCTTTTTTCAGTATTAAATAGCAAATTAAATAAGCTTCAGTGACAACTTTTCTGTCTACATTGCTGCTGAAAGTTTGTTTTTAAAAAATCATTGATTATCAAGAAATAAGTGAATACAAACGAAGTTTGGTGAGAACTTGTTCTTTTAGTTTAGGACTACCTTTAACATAACATTTGCAAATCTTTGGGTTTCTATTATGGATGGAAAACTGCCACTCTCTTGTGGTCATTGGGAAGGCAGTGTCTTAAAAGATCAAAAAGCACTTACTGCCTCTCAAGAAAAAAGAGGTAGATTAAGATCTTGGACAAGTTCCCTTTATTTATAAAATGAGAATGTTGGACTAGATGACCTAAAAAAAATCTCTTGTCCCAAATTTGTTTTATTTATAAATAAACTCACAATAGAAATATAAAAGTATCACTTCCGTTTTGTTTTAGGTAAATATGTTTACATGAAATCAAATATTTGAGCCCCTGTATTATAAAGAGTACTTTGCTAAATTGATTCTGAGATTGGTTGTATTTTAAATGAGTACTGAGTAGTAAAAACATCAATGTGCTCACTATAGTTTGAAGTTTTATTATAAGATTAGACATCGGTTAGGAAGTAGAGTTTTAAAACATTTAATTTTTTCACTAAATCTAATAGTTACATGATTTGACTATCTTGTTTTGTGAGGTAAGAAAAGGAAAAGAAAAGGATTATAGAACCAGAACTAAGACCATCAGTAAGTTTAGCATTCCAGTCTGCTTTGATTACCAATATTTGATCCTATGCACATCAGCTTTTATAATTTTTTAGATTAAAAATAAGATTGGTGATACTACATTAATATTAAAGGATCAACAATCAGGGGACTTGAAAATTTCCTGGTCCAAATTGAGAGCTTGAATATGTTAAAGTTAATATCAAGTGGGATTAATTAATCTAATCTAAAGTTATTATCAGTGGAAAATCAAATTCCTTTACTTAAAGAAAAAAGTAGACAAATAGATGGCATTTTAAAATATACATTAGGGAAATAATTTCATGCAACACTTAATATGGGAAAATCCTAGCATAAATTGAAGAAAGCAAGACAGCACGTCATTTCATTTTTATATCTCTTTGGAACGTCATTTTCGTTTCTGCTGCATAATAGATTCAGGTTCATATCCTTGGTTTCGACATTTTTTTATTAACAAACTGCACCAAGAAACTGATAAGTGAGACAGTTTCCCTGAACGTTTTCAGAATGAAGGCAAGGTAAAATATCAGTAAGAGAATAGGAGAGATGAAAACAGATGTGGAGTTGGAATCTGTTAATGGGATATAGGATACATTGTTCAAACGTGCAGATGATTTTAGGGATAGGAAAGTTGAAAACAGAATAAGCAAAGGTTGTCTATTCCAACATTATTTTTATTCATAGATCTTTATTAAAATAAGTTCCTTGAGAGCACAGATTATTTCATTCTTTGTATTTGTATCCTCAGAACCTAACCCCTTAGTAGAAGATAAATCAAATAATTGATTGCTTCTTCAGAATCTGTTGTGTCCTTCATTTTTACTTCTGTGCTACTCACTTTGCTTGCTCCAGTAGCTATACTCTTCATCCAAAGGATATTTTTAGATAATCCTAACACCAACATATCCTCTTATCAAAAAGTGTAAATTACAAGTATGCTTTGACTTTCCTCCCCATGACCCAGAAGCATTGTTTTCAAGCAACCCAGAAAATACTCTCAAAATCATAAAGAACCCAGTATTTCTATTTCTAAATATAGTCACTGTAAAGAGAATTATATGCAATACTGTCTAGGCAGATAGGTTAAAACGATGTTGAAAGTAATTGCCATGCCTCAAGCCTTTTTGCCCCAAATATGATTTCCTTGGCAGAATGGACAGACGAGAAGAATTTATCCAATAGCTGTGAATGCAGCTGAAACAGTGGTACCCATAGAGTGCTGGAACTTGGTCAAAAATCGAAGGTGCCAAAATTACCCACTGCATCCCAGGCAGTGGCCAGTCTCTCTGACTTTTGTTTTGCCACTAGACATCCATGACTCTAGAAGAGAGGCTGATGACTCTGCAACTCTGCCTTATTTAAATCCAGTTCATGTGCAAGTCAAGACTTATCACCCAATGATGTCATCAGTGGTCAAATAAGGACAGATAACATGTAATACTTCCCATTGTTTTGTAAAAGTCTCAATTTAAATGAAATTCCAAAATAAACATCCCAAAGTCATGGATTTAGAATTAAAAGGAACTTTGGAGGTGAACAAGTACAATTCCCTTGTCATATAGATGAAGACCTAAGGCATAGTGAAGTTAAATTTTTAGTTCAAGGTTATTACTGTATTTTCAGGAGTCAAAAAAAAATGACAGTTTTATTTAAATCAAGCCAGTTATAGATTGGAAGATGAGGCAACCCATAATTTCACTTGGAAATGACTAAACAGTAAAAATTATTTTATTTGAGCTTTTGAAGTTGAAAAAAGTTAATTCCCTACTTGTCTTTCTGTTCATAGTTTAGCTGAGGCTTTTTAGAGTTTTTAGGGTTATTAGTAAAATCTTAAATGTTTCTTTTGTTTTTTCCCTTCAAGGAGTGGACGTTTCTCTTGTGAACCAGCTGGTGGTCTTACATCTTTGACTGAGCCACCCAAAGGACCTGGTTTTGGTGTGCAATCAGGCCTCTAAGTAATTTGTATGAATTTGTGTAAAAACCCTAAACAAACCTGTGAAAATATTTCTCAGTACATTTAAAATAAATTAAAACTAACCTCCCCACCTACGGAAATTTAATATTGTATATTCTGGTTTGTGTTTACATTGGTGTTGACATAGCCTTTAACTGTTGTAAATACCATATTAAAAAACACAAAATATCCTCTTTAAACCTTTTGGGTACTTTGGCTAACAACATATTATTACATGTTTTGTAGGTACAGATATTTTTTCCAACCATACTCATTTCAGCAACATAGTTCTCATCACAATTAAGTATGATTCTTGTCACATTTCGGTTTTTAAAATTGTATTTTGATATTCCATTGTAATGTTTTCTAAATCATAAATATCAGATTAATGATGATGATAGCTTACATTTATATAGCACTGTGCCAAGGACGTCTATATGTTCACATAGGTATAGCACTGTATTTTCCTAACGGTGATTTTCTCCAGGAATGCTTTAGGTAGTGGGATAAAGAAATTATCTTGTTTTCAGAGTCATTATTTTAAAAGGGAACACTTCTATCATCTACAGATGCATTAGTGTTGTCTTTGGCTACTTTGATTTGGATTACTAACAAGTCAAATCTTTTTAGTTGTATATGCAAGTCAACAAAACAAAAATATATTTTGTGTTCAAGTTAAAAAAAAAAAACCATTCTATTTATAATCATTTTACTGAGTTGAAAAAGTTATTAGTGGCTTTTATGGAATACGTAAGCAAAGATCTATTACATTTACTTAGTGGTTCATCAAAATCACTTTTCTTTAAAGACTAACTGAATTTTTTACTAGCAAACATCAATGACCCCAAATCATAACTATATTCTCTTAATCCATTCCTGAATGAAATTTACAAATATTACTTTAAAAATACTCTGATCTGTAATAAAGCCTTCTATAATATCCTTTATACTTTATCTGTAAAATTCTGAAGGCATAACTGGATAGTTTTTTTTTTAATTAGTAATATCTATTTAATGCTCAATATACAGAAATGTTAAATATTTTTAAATTTAAAAAGTAAAAGACCTGTAGCAAGGACCTTGAAAGAAAGTGATACAGTCCTTATCTTAGGTATTAGTTTCTAATTAATGTATTATGGGAGTGGAATGGAAGAAAGCATTTTAAAGTAAATGTTACAATGCCTTAATGCTCTAAAGATCTATAATTTTGTCTTTCACCAATGAAGATTGCAAATAACTTTCTATAATGTAGTAGATGGTTTTCTGGAGTTACTCTACAGTTTGCCTTTGAACATCCCTGAATTAAGTGAGACTGGTCTACAGATATGTGACACCCATAAGGCCCATATTGAAAGCTTTTCTAGTTTGATAGAATTTAACCTGAGTTTATTCTTTTCTGACATAATCTTCAGAAATCTAGCATATTAACTCCATGATAAGGCATCACAAGATTTTAGTTGAGAAAACATGCTAAAGATGTTAATTTATGTAATGATAATTTTGCTTCAAATTAAAGTTTTAGATAACTCAAACTTTGTGCAAAATGCCTGCTTACAGTTATGTTCAGAGTACAAACTCTGCTTCATATCTACAAAAACTCTCAATTTGCATTTTATCAGAGCATATGTATCACTTGAATTTTACATTTTTATAATGCCAGAGCCATTCACATTTCTTTTATGCAGTCTATTTTGTATATAATTATTTAAAATTTAAGCTCTTTTGTAGACAAGAACTGCTTTCTTATGGTCCTTGAAGTCTCAATGCCCAGCATCATAGTTTCTCTCAATGAGCTTTCATGGAGGCATTTTCTGATATGAGTAAATTCAATTAACAATCTATACTCTTTTCAAGACAACATGAAAGCATTGTAAGAAATCACATTTCTAAACTGCTGAGCTAGTAATGAGAACTGTTCCCCAGTGAGTTCATAGCAAATTAGTCTAGGTAAGAAAGATGCTGAGAAACCAGTAGGGAGTCATCCCGCACTTCCTGCCCTTAAATCTTTTACTTGTTTCAGTGGGAGAGTTAAAGGGCAATTTACTGCTTAACAGCAAATTGATTAGCCCTTTAAAGAGTTCAGCTATTTTCTTGTCTTCCTTAAGTACATTCTAGTGCTTGCCATGGACAATGATCATTATGAAGATAAGAACCAAAAAAAAGCATCTTGTCAAAAAAGATTTATTGTATGATTATTACAAGGTTCACAAAGTTTTAAATTCTACACAATTTTCATTGTATGAAATTTCTTGTGCCTAGATTAACATTAACTATTCCAAGGATGCAAAAATAATTACTACATAGAATTCGTCCTTATGTAATATATTCTATGATATTATTTCAACTATTTTTGTTAAATCCATTTAATAACAAATTGCTAATGTACTTTAAGGTTTGTAGATCCCTTAGCAATCTAAAGCAGGTATCCTCATTTTATAGATGAAGGAACCAAGACTTACAGAAGTTACATGAAATCCATAAGGATACAGACTAAATGTCAGAGACAGGATATTAAAGTCATTATTAGAATCTTGGGTCCTTCTGATTCCAACTCAGACTTCACATCCTGCTTTATTGCAGAGGAGTAACACCACAGTTCTTTTTATCAATTAAATCACAGGCCAAGTTTCTAATCTTGTATTTGTTCGTGGTTGTGTTTTTTATGGCATTTAAACCAAAAGAAAAGGGCACAAACTTGTTAAAACTACATCGTACATATCACGGTATAAGCCTTAAATTCACTTTCCCATTAAGAATAACTATACATTCAATAAAATGTCTTGAAAATTCAATTACAAATGATGAAAATATGCAATAGAGCAGGGATTTGGTATATTAGGTTTCTAATTACTCAGTACATTAATTTTTAGCACACACAATGAATTTTTTTTTAAATGACTTTTCTCTGATCCAGAAGAAGCTTCAAAGAAAGGCAGTGCTGTCTGTCATCAACTACTGCTTTTTTTAACTATACTTTCTATTATCTAGGCCAGGTTTTAATTTCTGTGTAATTACTAAATTGCTTGGTTTATAACCCCATTTTCACAATGAAAAAAAAAAAAGTTCAGAGACTAAAAGGTAGTTTCCATTGCTTCTATTTGTTAAGGTCATGATTAGTTTTAATGCAAACCTCAACTAACAGATTCTCACCTTATCTGTCCAAGTTCTACACTGGAATCCATTTAATGAAATATGTATCGTAATGCCTAGGGCTATAGTTGTCTTAAAACATTGTATAGTGAATTGCCCCTGGATGGTGAGTCAAGAGCTGGGCCACTTATATTTATGTGCTTGTGTGACTCTTGGCTCTGAGTGAGCCTCTAAAATAGGACTAATAGAACCTACTTTACAGGGTTATTTTATAAAATAAGAATATATTGTAAAGAACTTTGTAAACCTTAAAGCACTATGGAATAACAGCATTAATAAATCCATAGTTATTTCTTCAACTTCACTTTCCATCTCAATGTATCTAAATACTTTTTTAAACTGGAAATATGAATAAGTTAAATTTATCTTTTTGGTTAATAAAATTATTTTGTGTATGTGTGTACACGCATCTATTTTAACACAGCCTAAACCAGCAGCAAAAAGATGGGAGATTCAGTCTATCAACTAAAATGCACAACCTTAATTTCTATTTTTAGTTCACATATTGACAATTTTACAGCTTAACTAAAAAAACTATCATTAAATTTTGTATAGTGCACTTCTTGCACTATAAATAGTTACAATGATAATTAAAAGTTATTAACAAATATGCACGGTATTATCTCCCTTTGATCTTGATTTTTAATCCGATTCATTAAGTATTTATTATGCCGTTACAGGCAGTGCAAGACAAACTTACATCCTGAAGATACTAAAAAAAACAAACTCAAAACAAATCCAGCCCCTCCCCTCAAGGAGTTTATATTCTATTGAGAGGATGTAGACTGTACAAGGATAAGTAAATAACAAAGTTGTAAATGATAGCACCTCATCCTTGATGCTTTGAGCAGCATAAACTCTATCCTGGTTCAAAGCTACTCAAACTCCAAATTGCTAAGTGCTAGAAACCAGAGTGGAAAATTATATGGATTTCTTTTTATCTTTGTGTTCCTTCGGTAAGTCATACATCCTGCAGTTTGGACTGGCATGAGACAGACATAGGAAAATGAAAATAGTTCTAAAAAACAGTACTTCCATTATCAAGCATATTGTAATAAAGCTCTTAGATACACAAATCCGATTATTCTCATCCTCATCAGTTTGACACTTTGTTATGTTCACTGGGAATACTAAGCATAAATTAGGGTCTTTGTCCTTACGTGTTTATTTGGTTGGAAACAAGTTTTCCCTAATTTTAAAAACGAAACCAAAACAAACCATTTCGAGGTTAGCATAGGGTAAATACCATGAGAGGTACTACAATAAATACTATTATTGGTAAGAACTCACAGACGCGGTCAAACTAAAAAGTTTTAACATCAGATTAAATGTTTTAAAACCACAATTTAAAAATTACTAGTTATAAAACAAATCGATATGTTATCTTCGCTAGAATAAATTTTTCTCGAAACAAATCTGAACAAGGCACCTATCTAGGTTTCAAAGAACTCATAGAGTGCATGTAAATATTCCCTCCCCAATCATTAACCAAAGGTCACTAGAGGGATTCCGGTCTTCTAGGCCCAGTTAATCATCTAACTCCTCCATCCAACTATACAGTGGCAGGAGTTCCAGGTCTCTTCACCTCCCATTGGCCAAGGTACGACGCAGGCGCATTACCGAATTACAACGGAGCACAGCCCACAGTTCCCATTCTTTAAGAGCTATAGCAGCCTCCTCCGCCTCTCGGCGCTAGCCAGAGCCAATTCATTCGGCTGTTGTACTCAGCGCACGCGCATTGCCGAGTGTGGAAATACTCACTGCGCAATCGGACCCCACCTTACCCCTCCTGCCTCAGCCTGTGAAGCCGGCCAACCAAAGGCCGATAATTTAATAGTGGAGGAAACCCGCACCTTAGCCAGTCATTTAGCAATTTTCCCGGAGTTCGAGCACGCAACAACACCCCCACCACAAATATAACATACATGTATACCCCATAAGGAAGCTTGCCGCCGCTGCCGCTGCCACTTCCAGAAGTTTCCAATCGCAGCATCAGCCACAGTCGCCACGAAAAGCTAGAATGGAGGCAGTTGGCGCCGCAGCGTCAGCGGCGCCTGCGCTAAAACCTCCCTCCCTTTGATCGCCCCCTCCCACCTTGAGTCGAATGACAGGGGGAGGTAGGGGTAGTCAGGAGGGAGAGAGGGAGGGGTGAGGAAAGGCGGGGGATACTTTAGGGTGGATGGGGGAGGCACCATTAGCTCCATAAGCACAAAGAGAAAAGTTAATGCCCCAATTCCCGGCCAGGGTTCTACGTTTAATATAATCCCGATTTCCTCTCCTACTCCCTACCCCCTACCCCGCACCGTAGCGTTCGTTTCACGTTATTAGTGCAAATTTAGGGGAAGGGGATAAGAGGGTAGTAAAGGGGGAGGAAGGGAGTGGGGGCGGGGCAGTCGGGAGGCGGGGTTGTCACGCCGCGTGTCCCGTGCCTGCTGGTGAGTCACGTGCCAGAGCTACAACCAATCGCAGAACCGGGTTGATCCTGGGAGCGAGGAGGCTGTGGTGAGGGACGGGCAAGACAGGAGATGTTTTCAAACCCGACCCCGGCAGTGGTGTTGGTGACGGTTGTGGCGAAGACGGCAACCAGGACAGCGGCTACACTGAGTCTACAGCTACGAGGTTAAATCCTTGGACACGGAACAAGAACCGGAATAAGGGTGGGTGAAGGGAGGGGGGGCGTGGCGGGGACTGAGGAGCTGAGTAGGAAGGAGGAGCTCGACTGCGAGCTATTTCCCGGGCGCCCGAGAGGAGACCCCGCAATCCTGCTTCGCCGCTCGTCCCCCCCTTCTCCTACACAAGGTAAGGGACGCGCCCCCTTTTCCTCACCCACTTTTCCCAGCCGCGGCAGTGGGTCCATCCTACCCCTGAGCTGAGCGCGTCCTCCCCGGTGCGGGGATGGGGCCGAACTGAGGCGGTGGTGGGCAGGGCAGTGACAGGCAGACCGTTACCAGTCCTCTTGCCCCCGACAACACCCTGGCTCGCCTCGCCTTGATCTCCCTTTTCCCGACGCCCTCTACTCGCCACTAGCAGCGAAGGCTGAGCTGCCTGCCGGTGTGTGAAGCCGCCTGAGTACCAGTGGTTGTCACTGTGCCGGCATGAGGGGTGGGGGGCGGTGCTGGGAGGGTCCTGGACAGTGGGTGGGGAAGTGGACGGGGCAGGGGGCGGGGGGAGAGGGGCTGCGGAGTGATGGCTGCTAGGTTGGGAGGGATTTCCTCCCCTCTCCCTGTTCTCTCTCGGGAGGTTTCCCGGTGCTGCTGCCTTCCGTAATATGGCGGGGGCTGGGGAGGGAGGGAGCAAGCGTGCTCGCGCGCGCGCCTCCGCTTATGAATGTGCGCGCGCGCTGAGTGAGTGTATGTCTATGTGTTTCTGTGGCTCCAAGAGGGCGCCGCCTGTGGGTGCCAAGGCGTGAAGGGTGGCGCCCGGGCGCGCGCGCGCTCCCGCCGGTGTTTGTAGACAGCTTTGCGGGAGGCGGAGGGGGGAGGGTAGTGGAGGCATCAGCTTGTCAGTTCACCTGGTGCAGCTTCCGAAAGGAGGTGGCAGAGAGGGGGAGGGGAAAGAGAGAATTCCGGGAGTTGTGAGGAGAGGCCATGAATGAAGAAAGAAGAGGAAATTACTGCTTTTTGCTTGGGTTTTTCGAGAGAAAAGGAAACCTCGGCTCAACAGCCACTTGTTTTTAAGTGCCGGATACGTATATGGTATTGTGCAATCAGTCCTTTTCAGTTGCTTTCCTTTTGTCCATTTGAGCAGTGATCTTGAACTATCGCTGCCTGTCACGTTCTTAAATCTCATTTTGAGGGATAATGTTGTGTGACTCATCCTAGAGGATCTCAAAGCGTTCTGCCGATCAAGACCGATGGACCGAGAAGCTACAGAAGCGCAGCTGACAGCTGGTTTACCAACAACACTGCGCAACTGTTTAAGACGGAAGTTGTGTATTACAGCCCCTTGAAATCATAAGGAAAATGTTTAAGCTGTGTAACTGGAATTGTAATTTAGCCAAGACATTGTAGTTAAATTGAGAACTCCAGTGTAATGTAACTAAGGCTTTTTAGTAGTTACAGGAACTCAGGGATTTTGTATCTCAATTACTCCGTGCAGTTTTCTGGATATTTTCAGTTTTAAATAGCCCTGTTTAAAAAAAAAAAAAAAAGGAAGAAGAGGGAAATCTGGGAAATAATTTTAATAAGTTGTGAACTGAGTTGACAAATATTCGGATACATTTTTAAGCATATAGGTCAGTGTAGGAGATCTTCCAGTTTCTTGAATCATCATGCAAAGGCTTTCCTAGAGATTAGCTCAGCACTGGCAGAACATATGCTTTCTTGGCGCCAACTAGCTTAAAAACAAAATGAGATAGGAAAGAGGGTGTAGTAGTTCTGTTCCTAAGTCGTTTTTTAATGCTCTTAAAGCTTTAAAATATTAACTGGAGATTTTAAAAAAATCTATACAAATAAAGATTTTACGTTTGACACAAGCATTAATTGGACTTCTAAAACTGTACAATTCCTATTCAGGGGCTTATCTTGAGAACAGATCAGATGTAAATATGGCTTTAAGAAGAACATATGGTCTTCCTAGAAGAGAAATTAGAACAAGAAATAACATACCTTTAAAACACACCCTAGCCCATCATAAATTGTCTTTTGGATGGTCCTGGATAGAAGTAGCGAAGTTATTAAAGGAGAGGGATAAGTATTGTGTGAAGTAAGAAAAAAGAATTTATAGAACCATTGTTGCCTCTATATAATATTATCTAGAACATAGTGTAAACTATAAGAGAGTGAGATGAAGAAATAAAAAAATTCACATGAAGCTTCCTCTTACAGTAAATTCATTATAAAAGAAGAAAAAAGCTTATATTTGATTTTGAAGTAGGTGAGATTTTAAGGAAGGAATTTTGATCTCTTTAACAAAGATGATTCTACTGCTTTAATTTTCTAAAAACTAATGAAAAAAAGTTACTTTTATTGTTCTAAAGCAGGTGTGATAGGTGATAGCTGGTGGAAGTTTTGGGGGAACATTTTATTTTTAGGACTTTTTTTTACTTTGAGGGATGTAAAGAAAGATAATTATGAAAAAGAGGCTTTAAAAAAAAAAGATCTAATGCCTTTTTTATTTATACCATCTCAGAATCATTTCTGGAATTCTTAAAAAGCCCCCATCCTCAAATTCTTACTCCTAATAAAGAAAAATATTAGCAAAAATACCAGTTACCTGCATTTGATAGTGCTCAGCTTTTTTGCCCTGAGGAGGGAGTTATATTTCATTATCTGTTCTTCAGAATCTTAGTTTTTCAGGTACTCAATGTAACTTCCTGTTAGTTATCTTTCCATTTTCATTGTTGTAGTTATTGTGTGTATTTTTCTTTTGGTCCTACTTTTTTCATTTTTTTGTTAGCATATATAACTTTTTTACATGTTTCATTGAGTTTGCCTTTGTATGCTTCCACTGAAGCTTTTTTTGACTGAATATACAACATTCTGTTAAATTGACATAACACTTTTTTAAACTTACATTTTAAAATATGTAAACTAATATTTAGGAACTTTTTGAATTATTGCCTTTTGAGGGTTTTTTCCTGCCAGATGGAGTATATATAGCTCGTGTAATGAGCTTGGCCTTTCTCATAATAGTCAGTCAGAAACCAACTCCAATTCTGCTACTTAGTACTTTTAGTACTTAGTACTTAGACAAGTCATTTAATCTCGTCTGCATTTATTTTCTCATTTCTAAAATGAGGGGGGTTAGGCTATATGCTTTCAATCTTCTGAATAAGAATTTCTCTGTGGAAAACTTTGGGGGTGGGAGGAAGCAGAGGGATAGGTCCAGAATTGTGATTTTATTAGAGAAAGGGGTTTTCATACTACATAATCCTGGCAAATAATTTTTTGTAATATGTAGTCTGAGTTGACTTGAGTATTGAGAGTTTTTTAGTCAGTAGTCACCCTGCTAGTTTGCATAAAAGGCAGGATTTGGATGCATGTTTCCTTGACTCCAGTGCCAGTACTCTGTTTTCTGCTCCATGTTATCTTAAAGTAAAGCCCTGGCCTAAGGTGAGATTAGAATCCTTTCTTTGGAAAAATGTGTTAATATTTTCTACAAACTGTTAATATATTCTACAAACATTATGCTGTGGATCTGCTGTTACAGTTCTTGCTTTTGACTGAACATAGATTATAATTGACAAAAGATTTGTTCATAGCTTGGGTACAATCTTAGTAAAGCTTCTTATGTATATTTTAAATTCCATGTTGCAAAGAATACACCTTGACTTCAGGAAATAGTTAATTCATCTTAGATTCAAATGAACATTCAATCAAAGTCCATCCTATCCCATCCCCCAGACAAAAAAAAGCATAACAAAAAAAATGCTAAACATGTTTGGTTTTTATTTTATTATGGATCTTTTTTTTTTTTTTTTTTTTTAAATGAGAATACTTGGAAGAGCTTGAGGTACTTTGTGGATTTCTTGGCAGCATTCTTTTTTTTTTTTAATTTAATTTTATTTCATTTACAAAACATATGCATGGGTAATTTTTTTAACATTGACTCTTGCAAAACCTTCTATTCCAAATTTTCCCCTCCCCCCCAGATGACAGATAGTCCAATACAGGTTAAATATGTTAAATACAATATATGTATGCATATTTATACAGTTATCTATCTTGCTGCACAAGAAAAATCCGATCTAGAAAGAAAGAAAAAAAATCTGAGAAGGAAAACAAAAATGCAAGCAAACAATAAAAGAAAGAATGAAAATGCTATGTTGTGGTCCACACTCAGTTCCCATAGCCCTTTCTCTAGGTATAGATGGCTTTCTTCATTACTGGACAATTGGAACTGATTTGAATCCTCTCATTGTTGAAGAGAGCCATGTCCATCAGAATCGATCATCATATAGTCTTGTTGTTGCCATGTATAATGATCTCCTGGTTCTGCTCATTTCAGTCAACATCAATTCATGTAAGTCTCTCCAGGCCTCTCTGAAATCATTCTGTTGGTCAGTGAGGGCTACAAAGAGGGCTGCCACTAACATTTTGGCATATATAGGTGAGGTGCCTTTCCCTTCTTTAGTATCTCTTTGGGGTATAAGCCCAGTAGAAACACTGCTGGATCAAAGGGTATGCACAGATTTTTTGGCCATGATTCCAGATTGCTCTCGAGAATGGTTGAATCTGTTCACAATTCCACCTACAATGTATCAGTGTCCCAGTTTTCTGACATCCCCTCTAACACTGTCACTATCTTTTCCTGTCATGTTAGCCAATCTGAGAGGTGTGTAGTGGTATCTGAGTTGTCTTAGTTTGTATTTCTCTGAACAATAGTGATTTGGAACACCTTTTCATAATACTCGAAATAGTTTCAATTTCTTCATATGAAAATTGTCTGTTCATATCCTTTGACCATTTAGCATCTTGACAGCATTCTTAAAGTAGTCAGGTGAGCTACATATTTAATGGAATTTGAAAGGTACTTTTTTGTAAAGTCCCTTTCTTCTTCTTCTTCTTCTTCTTCTTCTTCTTCTTCTTCTTCTTCTCCTTCTCCTTCTCCTTCTCCTTCTCCTTCTCCTTCTCCTTCTCCTTCTCCTTCTCCTTCTCCTTCCCTTCTCCTTCTCCTTCTCCTTCTCCTTCTCCTTCTCCTTCTCCTTCTCCTTCTCCTTCTCCTTCTTCTCCTTCTTTTTTTGGCTTGGGAAGGAATTTTAAATATTGTAATTTACCACTCATTTCTGAAAGCACTCAGGTGGGGCAATAGAGTGAGATTTTATTTATGGTCTCTAGGTTAAGCAGTTATGGAGATGAGAAACATTGAGTGATGATGAATAGGACTAACGTTTTAATAGCTGAAGCCATTGCCATTCTCAGTTTTGAAATGTTCACTATGGATGCATCCACGGAAATGCTTCTACATCCTTCTGAAATCCTTGAATTAATTTGGTTTTAAGCTTCTTAAGTCCAGGAACTGTATTTATTTGTATTTTTATATTTTGTAACCCCAAAGCCATCTCTTTCTCCCTCTCTATCACACTACCCCAGACAGTTTTGTGAATTGATTATTCCACCTTTTTTTTGGAGGGGGGGAAGGATAATTAAGTGGGATCATTAAATTAGAATGCCCATAGTAAAGGCTACCAGAAGTAAAAGGAAAATTTATGTAATTTTTGATAAGCTGCCAATATGAAGATAACTATTTGGAATTTTCCTTAACTTTTCCTTTTCCCTTAACATTCTTATCTAGTAAGTTGATAAGTGTTATCCAGTCTTCTTCAAAGTTTCTTCATTCACACAATCTCTGCCCTATTTCAGGTTATCATCTTCTCTCCCCGAGCCCATTGAAGTAGTCTTCCAATTGGTCTCCCCTCCTTGTCCTCCCATCTAGCATCCATAATACCACCAAACTGGTATTCCCAAAACACAGGCTTAACTACATTATCTCTAGAAAAATTATGAAATCCTGAGCTTGATGTTTAGAGCCCACCCCAATGTGGTTGCCTCCTACTTTTCCAGGCTTAATTCATATTTGTCTTTCATAAGGACTCCACTGCAGTTAAATTTGTTCTGCTGGATTTTCTGATTACATGACATTCTATCTTCTGCTTCTGGGCCTTTTCCCAAGTGGCTTTATGTCTGAAATACACTGCCCTCTCAGCTTTGCCTTACAGAATGTCTAACATCTAAGCACAAATCAGATGCTCCTTTCTACATAAGGTCTTTCCTAATTCTTTAGTTAATATTACTTGATATCTCTTGAAATTTCTCTGAACCACTTTGTATTTACTTATCTATGTACATTTTGTATCTCTCCAAGTAAAATATAAACTATATCAGAGAAGAAACTAGTTTTGGTTTTGCTTTTTATCCTCGGCATTTGGCACAGTAACTTGTGTATTCTAAGTGTTTGATAAATGTTCAGTTTTGAACTGATTTTCATAACATAACAAAAATTGTTCATTTCAGGATTAATGTTATAAATGTTAGTATTTCAAGAGACCAGTCTATGAACTATCAGTAGTTCTGAGAACATTCTTTGAAACAAATTATTTTTTTAAAATAGATGCATTGTCCAAAGGCTGTTGAAAAGGATTATTTAGGAGCAATCAAAATAACTGTAGTGGAGTGGTGCTGCAAATAAGAAGTTTGAGGAGAAGGTGACAGGTAAGGAAAAATCAAAATTTAAATTAGGATTTTCATCTCAACGTTTTTGAAAATCTCAAAAATTATATCCAAACACAGATGTCTTTCAAACTGAGAAGATAGAAGAAAGGGAGGGAATAAACCTTTATTAAGCACTTATTATGTGCCAGATACTGCATATATCATAACAATCCTCTGAGATAGATACTATCATTATTTACTTTTTACAAAAGTTGAGCATACTAAAACCTAAGAAATTAAGTGAGCCTAGTTAAGTGTCTAAAGCCTTTGTTCCTGATTCTAGGCCCAGTGTTCTCTTCACTGCACAATTTAGCTATTTCTGAGGTAGAAGAACTAAAGTTCATAGGATCTTAAATTTAGAATTGTAAAAGGGATCCTAAAAGTTATCTAGTCCAACCCTTCTGTTTTACAAGTGAAGTGACTGAAGTTTACAAAGGATACAGTGATTTGCAAAAGTCTGCTAGTAAATGGCAAAGTTGGGATTAGAACCTAGGTGCTATCCCCATATATACTGGGTTTTCTTAATTGTACTAAATTGTTTCTCTTATCAAGTTGTGTGCTATTAAGAATCTCTTTGTTTTTAAAAGCTCTGTAAGACCACATTGAAAATATTTGTGTATGCCTTTTGAGAAATCCTTTAGCATTTTGGTCAAGAGTGATTCAGGCAGTGAGGAGTTTCATAATATCTGGTTGTCAGTTTTTATTTGTACCAGAAGTTTGGGTTGATGATATGAGGGGGTGGGGTGGAGAAAGGGAGCAGAATGGGATGTGTGTGTGTGTGTGTGTGTGTGTGTGTGTGTATGTGTGTGTGTGTGTGTGTGTGTGTATTTAGAGCATACCTGCAGTTTTTTATACATATATTTGTTTTTCCCTCCTATTTGGATCTTGTTTCTGGTTACTGTTTGACTTTGGAAAAAAGAGAACCTTAGGTGGCTTCCTCCATTTTCTGAGAATAGTTGCTAATTGATAAAATATAACCCTAAATTAAGTAATGAGGCTAAAACCTTCCCAGGAGTAGCAGGATGGAGCACGCATACATATTAATACTTATGTAACATTCATTATTTCATCTTTCTTTCCAAAACAAATGTATATACAATTTACTTTATAATCCACAAATTACCTTCCTGATAAGAATTTGAATTAGTAGGCTATAGAAGTATGTTTTAAGAATGTTCTTAAATTTACATGATTTATTAATAGTAAGAGCTTACATTGGGCTATTTTTCTCTTTGCAAAGTTCATTTTAAACAAGTCTTGTTTTATAGATGAGGAAATCAATTCAGAGAAGTTGTGACTTGCCCAGGGTCCTGTGGGGCTTAAATCCAGGTCTTTTGACTCTAACCTTAGTGTTCCTTCTTCTATAACTTATTATCTCTCAAATAACAGTTATTCCTTTCTTCTATGTCATCTTACTTTGTAAAACTATAAGCACTTTGAATCCTTATAAAAATCTTCCTCAGAAATTGTGGCTAATATTAACAGTTTTGGAGAGAAGCTGGCTGAAGTATTTTTCATATTCATGTGATTGAGGATAATTCATTTATATAAAATATAATATACAATAAATGTTTATGGATTTGTAAATATCTGGAGTACTTTTCTACCAGCTTGATGAGGTAGGTAGTATAAATATTATAATCCTTATTTTACAGATGAGGGAACTGAGACACAGAGAGATTCAATGATTTGATGTTTGACTACTATGGAACTAATAAGTATTTATGTTTGAATTTGAACCAGATGCCAATCTGATTCCAAATCCAGAGTTCTTTTACTTTTTTATACAAGTTAAATGTCAAGAAATTGAACCATTCTGTCTCTCTATTTACTCATCTGTAGGTACTTACTACCTACCTCAATTAGTTGTTAGAAAAGCATTGAAAATATATTTATAAATAGTTATTGTATATTATATTTCTTGTAAATGGAATGAAAATATTCTGGTTAAATAGTTAACAATTTTCTTTCAAGTAACTGGAAATGAAAGAATAATAGTCACAATAAAAAGGCATTGTTTTTTATTTTTAATTAAGATTATTCCAATCCACTGATTTTTTTTCCCTGAAGCAATCAATCTTATAGTATGATTCTTCTATCATCAGAAATTCATTATTACTGTTACTTAGGTTTCTTTTGGTAATTAATACTTGTAAATGCTAATACCAGGCTACAGCTGAACACAATCCTTTCTGTTTGCTTTCACACATTTGAAAGTAAACAGAACTGGTTTTCTGCAAAACTGAAGTCTCTGGCTTCCTCTACTCACTTTCCTTGACTTTTGTCCTTTCTCTAGTGGTGGATATTCCACATCTGAAGGTGAGAGCTTTTCTTGGGCCTTATAAAATATTATCTTATATTTTTCATTGTATGATCCCACATCTCTTCTTCCTTTAGCCAGATTCCTGGAAAAAGCTCTCTGCTGTGTGCTGCCTCCACTTCCTCTCTTCTGCTTTACTTCTCAACTATTTGCATTCTGGTTTCTCACCTCACCTCAACTGAAATCTTTCCCTCCAAAGTTATCAGTGATCTCATAATTACCAAATCTGATTGCTTTTTCTCAGTCCTAATTCATTTTGCCTTCCAGGCACCATTTGCTACTGTCCATATACTCTTCTCTTGCTAGATGTTTTTTCTAGGATTCTATGACAATATTCTTTCTTGGTTCTCCTTCTGCCTGTCCTTCTCATTGTCCTTTGCTGGATCACTATACCTATTTCCCACCACCTGTGTACCACTCAAAGAGTGGGAGCCCTTCTTTCCTTTGTTTCACTATATTCTGACACTTCATGACCTTTAATTATTATCTCTGGCCATGTTACTCAGGTTTATAACCTCAGAGTCATCTTCAATTCTTCACTCTTTCTCATTCATCTTTCTTATTCAGACAGTTACCAAATCTTGCTGTGTAACATTCTGTGGAACTACATTCCCAATTCCCATTTCCCCTGGATGGATAGGTCCCCAGAGAATGGCTGCTTCTCCCTTGAGAATTCTTAGGGTATTTGGAGATTGAAGGGATGGTTTTCTAATTATACAGAAGCAAATCCTCACCAGTATGCTTCTCTTTTTGATTAGTAACTGATATCAATTAGCTAACCAGTCTTAATTAGCTTTTTAAAGAAATATTTTATTAGGTAATTAATAAATGTTTAATTGACTGAGAATAGTGTAGTAAGAAAGAACTGTTGCTGTTATTCATCTTCTCAAAAGTTTGTAAAAACCAGTTCTCTCAAGAATATATAGAGTCCAGGGAAAATTGAGCATTAGATTAGCGTACATATGGTAAAAAGAGTTAAGTCATAGTTCCTGGAAATCCTTTTGCTAGAGTCCTTGAGATATTCCTGTTAGTCATGAAGTAGCTTCCTGTTGGGCTACTTGTTGAGTCCTGAAGTTTTAGGATAGTTATAAAATATTTAGTTTGTCCTCTTCCAATGTAGACACTACCTCCAGTTGCCACTATTCCTAGGGAGGCCATCAAAATGCTAATGAGAAGTCCAGATTATCTGATCCTTTAAAATTCACAAAGTTGTCCTGGAAGGCAGGTTCACAACCTGTCCAGGCAGGTTGGAGAGCTATGACATTCTTTCTTTCACCTCATGTCACAATGACATTCCCCTTTCTTTCAAGTAATTCTTTCTCAGGAACTTGACTAGAACTGCTCTTCACTCTAAATTGTTAGACATGCATTGTATTATTAGTTTTACTTAGCTGTTTTGTTCAGTTGCAAGAGGTCTCTCACTCAGTGGGAATATTCTCTAAGTGTGTTTAATATAAAAACAAAGCACAGAAATAAAACTGAAAGGAACAAAAAAAAAATTGTTAGACATGAAAATTAAATTGAGTTCCAAATTGACTTATAATTTATTAAAAAACCTACTGAACACACATTAGTGTAATGCTTTTGATTTGAGTTGAAATATTTTTTTCACTGATAAAGGTACCAGGGTATAGAATCTTGTTAAAGTGGAGTGGAATGCTTGACTCAACCACCTCTTAGCTTTTATAGCTATTTCTATAACCTATATATCTCCCCTTCTTTTTACCCAAATGACTCTGCTTTAGACTTTTATAATAGCCTCCTACTTGTTCACCTTTTCTCAAGTCTCTTTCTTCTCCAGTCTATCTTCCATATAGTTGCCAAAGTCATATTCCTAAAACTGATGTCCAATGTCATTTATGCTGGTTAGCAAACTCTGATAGTTCCCTCTTATTTCTAGGATCAAATCATACTCTGCTGGTTGGCAGTTAAAGCCCATAATAACCAGGTTTTATTATATATTTTTTGGCTTTATTATGCATTACTTCTCTTCTTTTACTTTGACATCTAAACAAACTAGTCTTGTTATTAATCAAATAGCTCACTTTGTCTTCTGTCTTTGCATAGGCTGCCCAAGGTGCTATACATTCCTTTAATTCTTTACCTCTTCTACCTTTTTAAATTCCTAGTTTGTTTCAAAGCCCAGGTCAGGTGTTATCGTCTGCATGAGACCCTTTTTAAAAATCCTCTAATATCTTTTATTTTATATGTGTGTGTGTATGTGTATATAACACAATAACACACACACTGCTTCCTCTATGTAATAATATAAAATTTTTGAAGTCAGGGACTGTTTTATTTTTATCTTAGTATCTGCAGTCCCTAATTCAATAAAATCATATTATCTCTGGACTGTCCTGGTCTCTTTCCACTAGATATTTTTCCTACTCCCCCTGGGAAGGACAAATTGGCAAGGCTACTAAAAATCTATTTCTGCAGATACTGGGGAATATAAGAGAACTTTTAATGTATCACAATTTTTCCCCCAGTCACCAAGTTTTGGAACCAGCTATTTAAAATAAATATAACTTCTTCCTTTTGAGCTTTCTCTTGGCTGCCTGCCTTTATTTTTTTCTGTCTGGACATGTTGGAGCCCCTCCCTCTGTTCTGAGAGTCTTAGATGCTTGTACTTAAGAGTCCTTCTGCTCTGACTTGTTAATACCTTGAGCATGTGTCTTCCCATACCTCCCCTTCACCTTGGTAACAGTACGATTTCTTTTTATGCAGGCTAGTTATTCGAGTTGGGTGGATAATCCATAATCTCAGGGCAAGTTCCTCAAATTCTAGTTTTCTTTCATTTAGCTCTCTATGTGGAAGCAGATATCAGCTGATTGGGAGGTCAGGAGAACATGGAAGGAAGTGGAGGGATCCTTGTTTATGGCTAACCATATGTTTATGGCTATTGGAATAAAGTTCAGACTATTCTACAGCTTTTAATGTGGCTAATTAACCACCTTCATCTTCCCTAGACACTCTTCCTTTCCTTGGCTACCAGGACATTTCTCCTTCCTAGTTTTTATCCTACCTTTCTGATTGATCTGTCCTGTATCATTATTTGTCTCCCATCCCCTTTATATGAGTTTCCTCAAAGTGCTCAGTCTGTAGTCCTTTTTTAAAAATTATTTTTAATATACATTGCTTTATGAATCATGTAAGGAAAGAAAAATCAAAACAAAAGGGAAAAATCATGGGAGAGAAAAAAAAAAAACACAGAAAAAAGAAGTGAACATAGCATGTGTTGATTTACATTTAATCTCTATAGTTCTTTTTCCGGATGCAGATGACATTTTCTATCCAAAGTCTATTGGGATTGCCTTGGATTACTGAACCATTGAGAAGAACCAAGTCTTTCATAGTTGATTATTGTACATTCTTGCTGTTATTGTGTACAATGTATTCCTGGTTCTGCTTGTTTTGCTCAATATCTGTTCGTGCAAATCTTTCCAGGACTTCTTTCACATTTTGTTTTTCATCTTTTAATGCTGTAGATTACTTAGACTTTAGCTGTTTTCCAAACTTAATGTGCTGTTTGCTGCCTCTACTCCTGCAAGTGGGT
The DNA here is from genome assembly GCF_016432865.1 of Antechinus flavipes. Classification (NCBI taxonomy): domain Eukaryota; kingdom Metazoa; phylum Chordata; class Mammalia; order Dasyuromorphia; family Dasyuridae; genus Antechinus; species Antechinus flavipes. The sequence continues at coordinate 507,993,796 of NC_067398.1, forward strand.
TCCATATCTGCATATATCCAATCCTTAACTCTGTCCTGAGTGCCATTTTCACATCTCCAGTTGCCTGTGAGATGTGATCTCTACTTGGATGAACTATAGGCATCTGAAACTCATCACATGCAAAATGGAATTCATAAAGTTTCTTCCTACTCTTACTCTTCTCTATGTTCTCCCTAGTTCTATAGAAGGAAGGCACTTAGGTTTGTAACCTAGAAGTCATTCTGAGCTTTTTAGCTCTCAGTCTCCTTTCATAGTCAAATTTTGATTCTGTATTTTCAGTATATGCCACGATGACATTAAGCCAAACTCTCGACTATGGCAGTAACCTCCTAATCTCATGAAATCAAGTCTTTCCCCATAAAGCGACCAAATTTAGTGGCTCTTCATTATCTTTAGGATAATATAAAAATCAACTACTTAGCATTCAAAACCCTTCAAAATCTGAAACCAGATTAAAACTTTTTTTGATTGTTTTCATTTAGTTTTTCTTTCCTGTCCAACCCCCTAGGAAAAATAAAAGTGAAAATGTTTTCAACAACATGGAAGTCAAGCAAAACAAAATTCTACCTTAATCATGGTCTCATTCAGCAACTTGAGTTTATGAACTTCTCTGTTGGAAAGTATTTAGCATTCCTCATCATTGGGCCATTGGACTCTTAGTTGGTCATTGTGTACATTAAATGAGTAAATTTGTAAAGTGCTTAGCATAGTACCTCGTAAATAGTAGTGGCTTATTCCCTTCCTTGCCTCTCATTGATTAGAATTCAAAGTTGACTTTAAAATGTATAAGTTGTTTTCCTAGTTTTGCTAACTTTATTCCGCAACAGTTTGAGTCTTCCTAGATTTCACTGAACCTGTCCCTTTCCTCATTTCTTATAGCACAGTCTTGTTCAATTTTACTCTCATACCATAATTTCATGATCATCCTTTTAATTTCTAGTTCTTTATTACTACAAAAAGAGATTTTTTTGAGGGGGAGGGGAGAATGAAGGTCGGTGTGATATTAGCCTAGTAATTTATCTCTGTATAAATAGTTTTGGAGGCATATTTCTAAATGGCTTCCTGTGGTGTTCTCTTCTTTTGTATAATATATGATGGTTCTCTGGGAGAGCAGGTTTCTTGGGGAGGTTTTCTGGAGGCACCTTAGTTTCAGTACAGATCAATAATCACCTCAAATACAGCCAGGAGTTAAAATCCAATCTTTTATTGTCTCTTCTAAAATAGCCCAGTTAGTTTTCTTAGAGGTCTATCTCTTCCTTGGTTCCAAGAGTTCTTGCAGCTTGTCTTTTAGCTCTTTCAGCTTCTGCCTCTAGCTCAACTCCAGTTCCTGGCTTCTTGATCTCCTCCACTGACTTCTCACTTCTCAATCTCTTCAAGTCTCTTCACTGACTTGTGGCTCTCAATATCTCCAACTGACCCTTGCTGAGACTGAGAACTTCTTATATATGATCTTTTAAAGGTGTGAACCCAAAGGTTGACTTCTCTTCTGAGAAAATGGGATTGTGGGAGGTATAAACTCTCATACTGAATCCTGAAATCTCCCAACTTGTGAACTCTAATGTGTGAGCTAATGTGTAAACTCTCTTAAAGATGTGAGCTCTAATGTGTGAACCAATTACATAAGCATTGTTTCTATCAATTCCATTGAGTTAACACTAGGATTCTAACAGCTTCCCAGAATGGCAAACCAATTAATTTCTTCACCATCCATTCATTAATATAATGTACAAGAGTACAATGTCTAGCCTCCTTCCTGGGTGATCACACATTAGCCAAACCTTCTCCCTCATATATTCTATACTGTATCCCAAATAAGCCTAACTTCCTATTACTGTGTCTGGAATGCCCTCCCCTTTCTTGCAGTCTTTAATTCACATAGCTCAAGTGCTGTCCTTTAAAAGATCTTTCATTATGTCTCCCAGGAAATGGTCTCCATCCCCTTGACAATGTATTTATTTTATACTAGTCGTCTATTTACTAAATTGTCAATAGGTTGTATTCTCCCCACCCTCCCAACTCATCAAAATTAAGCTCCCTATGGGCATGTCTCACTTTTTTTGTATCCTCTTTGCCTAGCCCAGTTGCTGATTTGTAGATGCTTAATAAATGCTGATTGATTGCTATGAGCTATCCCTCATATCTGAAATTTGCTCCTTCCTTATTCCAGACTTTTATCTAGAAGCTCACTTCTTTTAATTATTTTCCTTCTTCATCACTACACAAAAAGAATATTAGTAATAGCAGCAGTGCACATTTATGTAATACCTACTATGTGCCAAAAACTGTGCTTAAGTGATATACAAATATTATATGGTTTGATCCTCACAACCCTTAATCCCTAACCTGAGGAAACTGAGGTAAAACAAGTTAAGTGACTAACCCAGGATTACACAGCTAATAATAATCTGAATCTATATTTGAACTAAAAACATGGATTTGAACTCATTAACATGGATTATAACACTACTTAGCTATATGATCCTGTCATTTTGTTCCCTCATAATGCTCTGTGCTAAGTAATTCCTTATGACTCTTGAATTATAGAGATTGTGCCAGTCTATTTTGGTAGAGGGAGATCCCTTAACCTGGGAGTTTTATATATACCAATAAAATCACAGATTGTTTTTATCTCTATTCCTCTCTTTATTGTGATGATATAGTTTTATTTGATCATATCCTCAACCTTAATAGTTGTACTCACATAGTTTCCTTTACTCAAAGCATAAATAAAGGAAATATTGGTGAAAATTCTTTAATCAGCAAGTTCCTCGATTAGAAAAGGAATAAAGAAATTTCATTGTCTTTCAAATGAGACTATGTTTAATTACAGAGAATACTTCAATTGTTTAAGAATAATTTTCAAGAATAATCTCCTATAAATATCTCATATTAACTATTTCTGCCTCAGACTACATTCTTTCAGTCATTCAGGTTTGCAATCTTGGAGTTATCTTTGATTTTTTATTCTCCCTAATCTCCACATATCCAATCAATTGCTGTCTTTTGTTGTTGTTTTTGCTCAGGCAATTGGGGTTAAGTGACTTGTCCCAGGGTCACACAGCTAGGAAGTATTAAGTATCTGAGAACAAATTTGAACTCAGGTCCTTTTGACTTCAGGGCTGGTGCTCTATCCACTACACCAACTAGCTGCCCCCTTTTGTTGTTTTTTACTGCTGGATATTTCTTGAATTTGATTCCTCTGCTGTCACAGCCACTACTTTAGGTTAAGACTTCATTACCTCTTGTCTATACTGCCTTGAATTTCTTCTCATTCTAATGCATCCCCCAAACTGCTGTCAAAGTAATTGTCCTGAAGCATAATTTGACCATTTGACTCTCCAACTCAATGCACTCCAGTGGTTCACTTTCTCTTCTGTATTCAAATATAAATTCTTTTGGCTTTTAGAGCTCTTAAAAATCAAATTCCAATCTGTGGGTTTTTGTTTTTTTGGGGGGAGGGGGGATTTGGACTTAAGTGACTTGCCCAGGGTCACACAGTAAATGTTTGGGTTTACATTTGAATTCAGGTCCAGCAGTACTATTCAACTTTCTGTTCTTGACCCAGGACACTCCATCTCTCATCCTGTGTCTTCTCACTGGTCAATCTGACAGCCTTGGAAATGAATTTTCTCCTTATTTGAACCTTATAAAATTCCCTTCTTCCTTTCAAGATTTAATTCAAGCACCATCCTCTGTGGAAAACCTTTCCATACCTCTTCTCATTTCTTTGCTTACTCTATCTAATTGCCTTGTATTTATTTTATTTTTATGTATATTTATATTTTATTTTTTTCTCCAATAAAATATAAGCTTCTTAAGATCAGTATTGTTTAATTTTTTTGGCTTTTGATCCCTAAGCCTAATCCAAAGTAAGTGATTGATAAATGTTTATTGATTGATATATTTTATCCCTTTTTTTCCTTTCAATAGTATTTTAATTTTCCAAATATATGTAAAGATAATTTTCATCATTCTTTTTTTAAGACTTTTATTCCAAACTTTTCCCCCTTTTTCTTTTCTCTCTCCCTTCCCCAAGACAGCAAGCAATTTGATAGAGGGTAAACATTCAGTCCTTTTCAATATATTTCCATATTTGTCCTGTTGTGCAAGAAAAATCAGGGCAAAAAAAAGAAAAAAACAAAACAAGAGAAAGTAAAAACAACAAACAAAGTGAAAATGCTATGTTTCAATCCACATTCAGTTTCCATAGTTCTCTCTCTGGATGCAGATGGCACTTTCCCATCACAACTCTATGGAATTGTCTTGAATCACTGCATTGTTGAGAAGTCAAGCCCATTACAGTTGATCATCACATAATCTTGTTACTGTGTACCAGTGTTCTGCTTACTTCCCTCAGCGTCAGTTCATATAAGTCTTTCCAGACTTTTTTGAATTCAGCCTGCTTATTTTTCTTTTTAAAATTTTTTTTAAATAATAGCTTTATTTTCAAAATACATGGAAAGATAGTTTTTAACATTGATCCTTGCAAAATGCGTTGTGTTCCAAATTTTTCTCCCTTCCCCTTACCACTTGCCCTTAGATATTAAGTAATCCAATATAGGTTAAACATGTGCAGTTCTTCTAAACATATTTCCATATTTATCATAACTGCACAAGAAAAACCAGATCAAAAAGGGTAAAAAATGAGAGAAAAACAAGCAAGCAAAAATAAGCAACAAAAAAGGTGAAAATACTATGTTATAAATGTTGCAGAGGATTTGGAAAAACTGGGACAATAAAACATTGTTGGTAGACTTGTGAACTGATTCAACCATTCTGGAGAGCAATTTGGAACTATGCCCAAAGGGCTATCAAACTCTGCATACCTTTTGATCTATCAGTGCCTCCACTGAACCTTTTTCACAAGGAGATCATAAAAAGAGGAAAAGACCTACATGTGCAAAAATGTTTGTGGCAACCCTTTTTTGTGGTGGCAAGGAACTGGAAACTTGAGTGGATGCCCATCAGTTGGAGAATGGCTGAATAAGTTATGGTACAGCAATGTTATGGAATATTATTGTTCTATAAGAAACGATGAGCAGGATGATTTTGGAAAGTCTTGGAAAACCTTATGTGAACTGATGCTAAGTGAAGTAAGCCGAACCAAGAGAACACTGTACATATTGGCAACTGCAAGATTATATGATGATCAATTCTGATGGACATGGCTCTTTTTAACAATGATACAATTCAGGGCAGTTCCAGTTGTTCGGTGATAAAGAGAGCCATCTATACCCAGAGAGAGAACTGTGTGGGAACTGAGTGTGTTTCACAACATAGCATTTTCACTTTTTTTCTGGTTATTTGCTTGCATTTTATTTTATTTCTCATTTTTTCCTTTTGATCTGATTGATCTTCTGCAACATACTAATTGTGGAAATATTTATAGAGGAATTGCATGTTTAACTTACATTGGATTACTTGTGGTCTAGGGGAATGGCTGGGGAAAAGGATGGAAAAAACTTGGGATACAAGGTTTTGCAGGGGTGAATATTGAAAATTTTCTGTGCATATGTTTTGAAAACAAAACAAAAACTTTAGTAATAAAAAATATCTAAGAAATCACACATGAAGTTATGCAAAACATTTTTTTAAATTTTTATTTAATAATTACTTTATATTGACAGAATCCATGCCAGGGTAATTTTTTTTACAACATTATCCCTTGCACTCGTTTCTGTTCTGATTTTTTTCCCCCTCCCTCCCTCTACCCCCTCCCCTAGATGGCAAGCAGTCCTTTATATGTTGGATATGTTGCAGTATATCCTAGATACAATATACGTTTGCAGAACCGAACAGTTTTCTTGTTATGCAAAACATTTCTATAAAAGTCAAGTTGTGAAAGAAACATATGTCGCCCATCCTAATGAAAATAAAAACCTTCAAGAAAAATTAAGATAAGATATATATATATATAGTCCTTTATAGTAGTTATGGTATAGTAGTTACTACTAAGAATAGCCAAGTCATTTATAGCTATTCATCCCAGAATATTGCTGTTATTTGGTATACAGTATATTTCATTTTGCTTGAGTTCATGGAGGATGACTAGGTGGTGGTGGTGGTTCTTTTTCTAAGAGTATCCTGCTCATCATTTCCCATAGAACAATAATACTCCATTATAAACACGTACTACAGTTTTTTGAGCTATTCCCCAATTGATGGGCATTACTCAATTTCCTTTTTTTTTTCCTTGAGAAGAGAGCTGCTATGAATATTTTTTGTACATTTAGGTCAATTTCCTTTTTTTAAATCTCTGTTGAATTTATGCCTAGTAGTGATGTTGTTGGGTCAAAGGATGTGCATGAATTTATGGACTTTGGGGCATAGATCATATCTTTTGATCATTTATCAATTGGGGTATGGCTCTTATTTTTTATAAATTTGACTCAGTTTCCTCTGTTTGAGAAATGAAACTTTATCAGAGAAACTTACTTCAAACGTCTTTTTTACAATTACTATTGCTAACTGTATTTCCCCCCATTTGTTTTCTCACCTTTCACCCTGTCCCTTCTCAAAAGTATTTTGGTGTTGCCCATTCCTCCCCTTTCCCATACCTCATTCCCCTTATATTTTTCTGCAGGGTAAGCTAGATTTCTATTCCCATATTGAGTATGTAATTTCTTCTTTGAGCCAGTTCTGATGAGAGTAAGGTTTCACTCACTTTCCCTCTTCTCTGCCTCTTCCTTGCCACTGTAAAAGTTGTTTCTTGTCTCTTTTTTTATGACAGATAATTTGCACCATCCCACTTCTCCCTTTCCCTTTCTCCCAGTACATTTCTTTCTCACCCCTTAATTTCAGCATTTAAAAAAAGATAGCTGGATAGCTTTTAAAAGAAAATATTAAAAGGAAAAACAAAACTGAAAAATAAAAAGAACCCTTCATTATTTCTCCCTTCCCTTTCCTGATAAAAATGAATCAAATCAATGACATTTGTTGTTATAACAGTCTTACTCATTTTAAGTCACATTTATGAAAGTTATATTTATGTTTTATAGGTAAACATTTTATTGCATTAGAGGGAATTCCTAGCCAGGCCTATAATCTGTGGAAAATAAGAAGGTAAAGACAATTGGTTTTTTTCATCTTCCAGACTGATATAGCTATATGTTAGAAAATTTTATGAGTCACATATGTTAAAATCAGGATCTTCTTGTATTTAATAAACAGAAATTCAAATAGACCACCAATAATTATCAAGTAAAAAAATTCATTTTCCTGGTAATAAGTATTTAAAATGGTACTCTGAAAATAAAAGACTGTGTATTATAAAATTTTTGAGACATCCTGATCCCTGTTTTTTTTTAATCTTGTAAAGATAAGAAATTGTCCTATCTGAACTTTGCATAGATTACGAGTTATTAATTTGGAGGAAAAAATAAGATTCTTCAAGTGAACTTTCCATGACAAGCTTCTTAAATTAATAGTTACGAGAGATGAATTCTTTTTTTTTTTTTTTTTTTTTTTACGAGAGATGAATTCTTTTAACAAACAGGTAAAATTACCACAGTACCAGTTAACCATTATTTGAATGAGGTACCATAGTACATTTGAAAGAGTGCTGAATTTGGAGTCCAAAAGTCAAATCCCAGCTCTGCTACTTACAATGTGACTTTAAGAATTTTCAGTTCTCTGGATTTAACTTCTTAATATGTAAAATGAAGAGGTTAGACTAGATGACCTATAAGTTTCCTCCATGTTCTAGATCAATAGTTCTGTGACCACATGAATCCAATTGAGTATCAATAGAACTTAGAAGAAAGAATTGTAGCTCTAATAATTCTTGTTTTATGGAATAGTTTTTTTTTTGAACAATAAGCAATATAAAAAGTGGGAATATTAGGACCTCAAGAATCAGAAATCGCTGCAACTGGCTTCCTTGAAGTCCATCCCTTCTTTTGGAATCTATTCCTGTACAATCACTTTTCCCCCACTCAGATGCTAGTGCTTTTCCTATGAAATTACTTCTTATTTATCCATTGATATATGTTTGAGTGTGTGTATAGACATATACACATTTTATGTTTCTAATTGCTCAGACCAAAAAATAATTATGCAAAAGAAACAATGCAAAGGACATCAGCAGAGAGATGTATAACCAAAAAAAGAAGTGGGTATGCATAAGTACTCAAGTGCAAACAATAGAATGCTCATATTTTCCATTGTTATCATATATACTAATGAAAAGATTTAGATCCAGATATCTAAATTTAGAGATTTGTCCCTAAAATATTAAGTAAACTTCTGGAGAGGATTTCTGAAAGAGCAACATGGTGAGGAGTCACATAGGATGAAGAGACATAGTTGGGTTACAGCCTGTGCTTTTGAAGAGAACATTCACATTGATGGACTTTGTTTTTTTAATTATTATTATAACTTTTTATTGACAATACATATTCATGGGTAATTTTTTACAACATTATCCCTTGCACTCACTTCTGTTCCAATTTTTCCCTTCCTTTCCTCCATCCCCTCCTAAGATGGCAGGGAGTCTTACACATGTTAAATATGTTATAGTATATCCTAGATACAATGTATGTGTACAGAACCAAACAGTTCTCTTGTTGCACAGGAAGAATTGGATTCAGGAAGTAAAAATAACCTAGGAAGAAAAACAAAAATGAAAACAGTTTACACTCATTTCTCAGTGTTCTTTCTTTGGGTGTAGCTGCTTCTGTCCATCATTGATAAATTGAAATTGAGTTAGAGCTTCTCTTTGTCGAAAATATCCACTTGATGGACTTACTTTCATTTCAGTACTAAAGTAAATCTGAAGTGATGGTAGTAGTGAAGATGTGCCATGGGAATATGTCTTTAGTTCTTTATATATGACATGAATGATGAGGTATAGATAACCTCTAAGAGATGGATATTTCTTTTGTGCATTGTGCAAACCTAGAAGTGATACAGACAACAGAATGAAGATCCAGAAAGATCCAGGTTAGAGTTCTGATTCAAATCTAATACAATAAAATTAAGTTTTACAAAATACCAATAAAATTTTTAAAAGACAAAACAGATCATAGTATCATGGATCTCTAGAAATTTTTCCATGGATAACTGTGATTCTCAGGTTAAGAATGCCCAGGTTAGCTGAGCTGGGCCAGACGACTTGAACTTATTTAACTAGATCCAAAGGTGGTAATTAATGTTAATGTCAATTTGAATAGAGTCCCTATTGGAATGTGTTATGGATTTTTCCTTGATTCTGTTGTGGGTCATGACTTGTATAAAAGCATAGATTATATGCTTGTCACATTTGAAGATGATAAAGATCTGGCAGGGACAATTAACACATTAATTAAGAGTCAGTATCCCAAATTATCTCAACAAGTTAGAAATATGGCCAGTTTCACTAAGATGATAACCTGGCTACTACTCTACCCATATGTATTTTCATCTTTATTAGAATTTAAGTTTCTTACAAGGATCAATTTTGAATTTTGTTTTTGTATCCCTAGTGCATTACATTGTGCTTAGTACATAGTCCTTAATAAATGCTTTTACATTTATTAAATGGTTTTCTGGTTAAAAAAAAAAAAAACCTAAAGAAATATAAAATTAGGAGAATGAATAGAACAATATTTTTTACGTGCAAAAAGATCTGGAAGTTTTCATAGATTTCAAGCTCAGTATTAGTCAATCGATTTCTCCCTCTTTCTCTTCCTGCTGATTTCATTGGTAATATACAGAAATGCTGATGATTGTGTGGATTTATAGGTGTTCTGCAGGTTTGCTAAAGTTGATAATTTTTTCAATTTTTTAGATGATGGTATAGGATTCTGTAAATCATCATAATCATCTGCAAAAAATCTTCATTTTTTTCCTCTTTGCCTTTTCTTATTCCTTCAATTTCTTTTTCTTATTGCTTCAAATAGCATTTCTAGCATTATAGTAATGATTGCTAATGGACATTTTTCTTTGCCCTAATTTTATTGGAAAAATCTCCAGCTTATCTCCATTGCATATAATGCTGGCTCTTGCATTTAGATAGATAATACTCATTAAAGTAAGGAAAAACTCTTTATTCCTATGCTTTATTTTTTGTTTTTTAAAAACAGGAATAGGTATTGTATCTTTTCAGAATCTTTTTCAACATTGATTGCTATGATCTTATTATTTTTTGGTTTTGTTATTAATATTTCCATTATGTGTACAGTTTTGCTAATACCAGCCCTGAATTCCTGGCATAAATTCAGCCTGGTAATAGTATTTAATCTTTAATGATGCTGATATTTTATTTTCTTGCCAAAGGTTTACTTAAACTTTTTTGCATCAGTATTCATAAGAGATATTGGCCTGTAGTTTGTTTTGGTTTTTCCCTTCTCTGTTTTGACTCTCCCTGATTTGAGTATCAAAATCCTATTTGTATCATAAAAGGAATTTGTCAGGACTTCTTTTGTTATTTTTTCTAACAGTTTATCTATTACTAGAATTAATTGTTCTTTAAATATTTGTTAGAATTTGCTTGTGAATCTATCTGGTCTCGGGATTTTTTATTTTGGGAGTTCACTTATGTCTTTTTCAATTTCTTTTTTTTAAGAGAGAATTATTTAAGTGGGTGTTTGTATTCTGTTAAACTGGGCATTTTATAATTTTATAAATATTACTCTCTTTCATTTAGATTGTCAGTTTAATTGGCACATAGGTTGGCAAATTTACTCCCAAAGATGTATTTTTTCTTCCTTCTTTATTGATTGAATTATCCTTTTTTCATTTTTGGTATTGGCAATTTGGTTTTCTTCTTCTTTTTTTTTTCTCTTTTAAATTGAATTAGCCCATGGCTTATCTATAATCCCTTGGCTCCTCTTTCCTCTAATAACTTACAGTTTTATTTATTCACTTTGTTTTTGCTTTCAGTTTTGTTAATCTTTTGTTTTCAGGATTGGTGTTTAATTGGGGTTTTTACTTTATTGATTTTCCTAGTTTTTAAGTAACATGCCCCATTTAGTTGATCTGTTCTTTCTCTCTTATTGATGAAATTGTTTAGAGATACATAATTTCCTTAAGTACTGCTTTGGCTACATCCCTACAATTTTTGTAGGTTGCCTCTTTTGTTACCAATATCTTTAATGAAGTAGTTTTTATTATTTGTTCTTTGATGTATCCTTCTTTAGGATTAAATTATATAGTCACCATTTAATTTTTAATCTTTGTATTATAATTTTTAAAACAATGCATTTAATATTTCTACTTCTACATTTGTTTGCAAGATTTTATGTCCTAAATATATGGTTAATTTTTGTGAAGGTGCCATGCATATTTGAGAAACAAATATGCTCCTTATTCAGTATTCTTGAGAGACATATTATACTTAACTTTTCTAAAACTCTATTCAGGCCCTTTATTTTATTTTTGGTTAAATTTTTCCAGATCTGACAGGGGATAAATTGAGCTTACCCTTTATTATAGTTATATAGTCTATTGCTCCCTATCACTTATTTAACTTTTCCTTTAAGTATTTAAACACATTCTTATGATATAAGAACATAATATTTTGATTTTAAAAATTTTCAATATAGAATCCTCTAATATATTTTTATTTTATCATAAGGGCTGGTATTTCTAAAACCATGTTAAATAAAAGTGGTAAGAATATGTAGGGCCTTACTTATTCTTAGTGGAAATGCTTCTAATGTTTCTACATTTCATATTTTGTATGTTTTCCTCAACATACCTAAAACAACATTGACTCTAAATGTTGTTTTAGGTATGTTGAGGAAAACTTTTTTCTCAACTATTCCATTTAGGGATTTTTTTGCCATGGGATTTCATTAAAAAAAAACTTTAAAAATATATTTGTCTACATATCTTATAATGTTAATAGTTTGAGTTTGATATTCGAATGATATGTATTTAGGTAGAAATAGGGGCACAGGATCGCTAGGCCTGGAAACCGAAAGTCTTAAGTTCAAATCCGTCACAGACATACACTAGCAAGTCACTTAACCTCTGTCTGCTTCTATTTCCTCAACACCCCTCCCAAGTGAGATAATAATTATAAAGTGCTTAGTACAGTGCCTGGCACTTAGTAAGCTCTATATAAATACTATTATTGTAATTTTTATTAGGTGAAGGAGAAAAGTAACTTAAATTTTCAGCAAAAAGGACAAGATTAAACAATGGTATCTTAATGTAACTGAATTTTTAAGTACAATTTCTATAAGAAGGAAAACAAATCTGGAAACTTTATGAAGTAATAAAAAATGAAAAAACAGAACTAGAAAAGTGATATAATTTCAGTTATATGAGGAAAAAGTAAATGGGAATAAAAAAGACAAGCATTGGTAGGGACTTACAGAAAATAGCTAAAATAGCATTACTACTTTTAAAATTAAAACTAATAAATATAAATAGCTACTAAGCAAGATTAGTTGTGATGATTTTCAGTTTTACATTTCTAGTGAAACGTAAAAAGAAAAAAAATTCTATCAATTTCTTTGTATTATTTTGGTTTTACTTCATAATTGTATTCATAGTATTTTGCTTTTCCTTTTTAGATATTTCTATACTGATTTGACCAGTGCTAAGCAAACTAAGGATTTAAGTCTGGTCACAACCAACTGACATTTACTACTGTGACTCTGCTTTTAGGTAATTAATTTTATTTGTCATTTTTTTGTGTATTTTCCAGATCATCCTAATATTTGTTGAGATAAGAATAAAAGTGTGAAGATTTCCAAATAACCAAACAAAAAATATTTCTAATTGTATTACTAGTTGAAATTGTGCATTTATGCCTTGTTCTCATCTGGTGCTGCTAAAAAACTGTTGGTTAAAAATTAGGAGCATAAAGGTGGCTTATGAATAGAATTGTTGGAGAATTCTGTTTAGTTAGAAATAACTCATCTTGATTACCTCCATCCCTGATTAGTCATTCTGAAAAAAGTAAAAATAAAAGCTCAAAGCCTGTTAATGTTCACTGCTATATTACATTGCAGACTCATTTATTGTATTTTATCCTATTTCTAAGCTCCACACTGAGGATTTCTGGAGTTTGGGGGCTTACTAACAGTTATAGATTAAAGTCCAAATTAAGCCTGCTTAACAACATATTAATTGAAGGGTAAGTCTAATGTTTCCGCCTCTGTTTTATCTAGTGAGACCTTTGATTTATTTCTAGTTTTTCAAATTGTAGAGCCCAGACTTGTCTATACTCAGATGAAAGAACAATCCATCAATCAATAAGTATTAACAGTATGTTCTAAACATTCTTCTGAGCCCAAGGGATAGAAAGAAAAAAAAAAAGGAAAAAACCAGTTCCTGCCATCATGGAGCTTATATTCTCAAGAGAGAAACAACTTATATACAAATCTAAAAATACAAAATAATTACAGAGTAGATGGTACTAGCAGCTGGGAGAAACTCCTGCAGGAAGTAGGAGCCCTTGAACTGAGTCTTATAGGAAGCCAGGGTCCCTATGACTCTTTAAGTGAATAAAGATAATACAAGAAAGAGGGACACCAGGGCAAAATGCACTGAGAAAAGAGAGAAAGATTGTGTGATAGAAACAGCAAGTAGACATGGAGAGGAATTTGTGTAAGAATACTGCAAATATGTTTAGGAAAAAGCCATATTGTACAGAGCTTTTAAATGTCAAATAGGCTATTTGATTTGAACTCCCTCATTTCCTTTTCTCTTCATCTCAGAATTTTTTGGCATCATCTTCCACTTGCCCCTCTTTTCCCTCAATCTCTGATAAGGAGGTGACTCCTCTTGCCAGTACCAATTCCTGTACACGTACCCATGTTCCTATCTCCTTCTTTTTCTAGCAGATTACAAGATCAATCAACACCTTTCTCTAATCTGAGTTTTGCTCCCATTCCTATTGCCTTGTACTACTCCTACCCCTCTGACCACTCTTTAGTCTCTTTGGTCAATTCATCATCCAGGACACATTCTATAATAGTGAATGTTTTCTAGACTTTCTACACTTCTCTCTTTCCACTCTTTTGGTAATTTCATCAGCTCTAATGAATTTAATTTTCATCTTATGCCAGTGATTGCCAGACTGTTATTCCATTACCCCTCAATCTCCCTGATCATTTATAACTGATCAGTTGTCAAATTATAGTATTTATACCTTCATAGATTTCTTTCATTTGACCCCTTCTCTCTACTCATAGAACTACCTCATTAATTATGGCCACCACCACCACTGGCTTAGAAAATCACAACAGCCTCCTTATTTGTCTTCAAGTATCCACCCTATTGGAACCTGTCCTTCACACCACTATCAAACTGTTTTTTCTTTAAGCCCAGATCCAACCATGTCATTCACTTACTCAATAAACTCCTGTAGCTTCTTGTTCCCTATAGTATGAAATATAAAGTCATTTGTTTAATAACTTCAAAAGCTCTTTACAGCCATGCCTAACCTGTCTTTCCAGCCTCTTTGTACATTATTTTCATTCCTGTCTTCTTCTTTCTAACAAGACTGGCATTTTCTCGTTAATTTCATATACAATACAGAACACCCACCCATTGCTTTGCTTTTTTTGCACTGACGTTTCCCCCTGCTTTTTATCTTTACCTCATGGAATCTCTCTTATTTAAGGTGCAACTTGAGCATCATCTTTTATATAAAACCTTTTCTGTTTTTTTCAGATAATGGGAACTCTATTCAAATTATGTTGAATTTAAAACTATTTATTATTATTATTGTATTTATTCTGCATATAATTATGTATTCCTTTATTGTTCCCCAGTTGACTACAACTCCTTTCAAGTAGATATTACTTCATTTGTTATATATATTTCTCTAGTACTCAGTATAGTGGCTGGCACTTGTTGATTGAAGCCAAACAAAAATTTACATTTGACCCTAGAGGTAATAGAAATCTATCAGAATTTGATTATTAGGTGACATGACATGACATTCTCAGACTTTTGAGAAAATGAGTTTTGCAGTTCTGCGGAGAGTTGATGGGAATATGGGGAGACTTGAGGCAGAGAATATAATTAGAAGATTTGGTAATATTTCAGCTGAAAAATGATAAGGGACTGAATTAGAATGGTGACTTGAATGGAGCTAAAATGTCAAATGTGAAAGATGAGAGAAAGAAATTCCAAGTTGTTGTTGTTGTTGTTGTTGTTGTCTTTTTTTGGTGAGGCAATTGTGTGCCCAGGGTCACACGGCTAGGAAGCATTAAGCATCTGAGGCCACATTTGAACTCAGGTCCTCCTGACTTCAGGGCTGGTGCTTTATCCATTGCACCATCTTGCTGCCCCTTATTCTAAGATTTTTACATCTAAATGGATATGTGGGATAAGTGAAAGAGAGGACTCAAGTATAACACTAAAGTTATAAAGCTAGATAATTGAAGTATGGCTATGCCCTCAATAGTAATAGGGAAGTTTAAAAGTGGAGTGTTTGTGGTGAAAGATAATAACTTCCTTCTTACTTTATCTCAAACTTAATATGTCTAAAACAGAAAATATCCTTGGATGATGTAGGGTTCACTAGTGGTGTTTTTGGTTACCAATTCACCTTGCCTCCGATTGTGTTTGTCTTCTTATTTTCTTGGGTGGTGATCTTGTTTCTTTATATTCCTTCCCTTCTTCTGAATCTTTTCTTAGTCCTCACTG
This sequence comes from Antechinus flavipes, assembly GCF_016432865.1. NCBI lineage: Eukaryota > Metazoa > Chordata > Mammalia > Dasyuromorphia > Dasyuridae > Antechinus > Antechinus flavipes. Next base: position 508,009,384 of record NC_067398.1, read on the forward strand.
TAACCTCTAGTCACTCTACTTTTCCCTAATTCATCACTCCTGGGCCTTATTTTGCCCCCTTTACAATTTTGATCCCATTATATTTAATCAGTTTCAATTATAATATTGGTCTCTTCAGTTCTTTGCCTTATTGCCAAACCCCAATCCTAAATGACAGCTACAATCTGTCTTCTCCACACTTGCTTGAATTCTGCTGTACAAAAAAAAAAAAAAAAAAAAAAAAAAGAATTCTGCTGTACAGCCATGGTGGAAATCATAGGACTATATAGACTAGATTCACCACAAATAAATTACCTGATTTCACCTGAACTCCATTAGTATATAGCAGTTCTTATCCTTCCCCGATTGTTTCTCAGTGTTTCTCAGTTGCCCCAAAATCTCTCTTTTTGGTATTCTCTTCTCTATTTGTTCTCTGACCCCATGTTACCAAGAAACTACATGTCAAGAAATTTCTTCCCTTTTAAGCATTTCATATCTTATTCATGCCTTTCTTGCCCCTTTAGTCCTTATCCTTAACAGTACTAAACCAATTCACTGTGCTCCTAGTTCCATTTCCTTATGTATTTTTTTTTTTTTTTGCTAAGGGATTTGGCCACCCAGTGACTTGCCCAGGGTCACACAGCCAGGAAGTCTTAAGTGTCTGAGGTCAGATTTGAATTCAGGTTCTCCTGACCAGGATTGGTGCTCTATCCATTACAGCAACGAGCTGTCCCTTCTTCTGTCTTTTAAGAGCTTGTTCTTTCAATAAGGCTGAATCTTCTCCTAATTTTCAGACTCTATCTGTTGTAACCATTGCTACTTACAAACATATCTGGATCTTTCCTTTCCTTCAAAAACTATCTAAATAATCTTCCTAAAATATGAGTGTGTTTTGTATTTTTCCCAGTGCTGTGTACTACTCAAGAATCTTTAGTGTCTCCTATTGCCTTTTAAGAGAAAATTCACATTCTTAAGCATGGCATTTAAGGTCATTTTCAATTGGGTTTTTACTTTACCTTTTCATATTTATAGCTCATTACTCACCTTCACATACTGAGGTCTATCCAAATTGACCTACTTGCTTTCACAAACTCAGCATGCCATTCCATTCTGCTTGAAACTATTCCCTCCTCACATCTGCCTCTTAGAATAACCTAACTTCCCTCAAGCCAGATTAGCTACCTTCTGTGGGACGCCTTTTTTGATTTCCCTGTTATTGTTCTCTCCCTCTTTAGTTATTAACTTAGGTTTCTTGAGGTCAATACTGTTTTTCAATTTTCCTTATTATCTCTAACACCTAAAACAGTATTTTGACATACAGCAGATAATAAATGTTTGTTTGGGTTGGTTTGGATCAGTCCTAACTATTTGTTTTTCTTTGTCTCCAAGGCTCCTATGGGCCCTACTTTTGTGCCTCAATTTGTTATTCCTTTGATCCTCGTTATATTTATGCTTGCATTTCTAGACTTAGTAAAACTCCTGTATTTATGCCCCTACTGCTCTGATTTGTTCTTCCTATCCAGACCCCTAAGATGAGATTCCATGTAGCATCACATTTGGACATTTATCATTAGTTACTTATATGATATTTTGAATTGCAGAAATAGTTAAATTATTTTTCAAAAAGTTCTAATGAAATTAGAATGTCTAGTCTACAGACATTTTTTGATGTATCATATTTTAAAAGACTACACTTTTGCCTTTAAAATATAATTTTAAAAAACATATAATAGAGTCTCTAAGACCTTTTCCAACTCTTAATTTTTGTTGTTATAGTGATTTATGTTAAATGTGTGAAAATATGATATACAGTTGATATGACTATTTAAATGTTTAATTCCCAAGTATTGGAAACCTTGTTGAATGCCAGTAGGATGCTAGAGACTGATCAAGATACTTATCAATTAAATTCTTAATTCTTAAGTATGATTGTACTTATATGTTAGGCATAGGAATGTTTCTTTGGGAATAAATCTGAAATTCTTAAAGAAGTCTTAGAAAAATTATTATAAGTAAAATATTTACTTTCTTTTAAAAAGATTCCTTTTTAAAAAAAAATCACTATATACATGCCTCCTAAGAGAATCCTCCTTTTTAACAAAGTATAGTTGAGCAAAACAAATGAACATGCTGGCTTTATCTGACAGCTATATCTCCTTTTCCATGAATAGGTTCCCATAAAGAGGTGACCCTCTTTGTACTTTAGATAAGTGATACTTTAGAAACACTGTTCTAGAGCAGGGGTACACATACTCTGGCATTATCACATCTGGCCAGCTGCCTGTTTGTGTGCTTCATGAACTAAGTTATAAAAATACAATTTTAAATTTAAAAAATACAACTTTTTTTTAAAATGTAAAAACTATTCTTACCTCAGACCTCACAAAAACAGATGGACCACATTTGGTCTAAAAGCAATAGTTTGCCCACCCCTGCTCTAGAGCCCTGATTAGTTATCATATTAATCATAGTTCTGATAGCTTTTAAAATTATTTTCCTTTATATTATTTTGATCAGTATGTAAGTTTTCTTGGTTTTGCTTGGCTTTTTCTGCATCAATTCATATAATTCTCAGGTTTCTTAGAATTCATTTTTATCATTTTCTAACAACATTTATATATATCAGTACTTATATTCCTATACCATTTTTTTAATTACTCCCTAATCCCTGTGAACATCTACTTTGTTTCTAGTTTTTTGCTCCTACAAAAAGTACTGCTATAAATAATTTTTAGAAACATCTTCCCCTTTTTGCAATATGTGCAAACTGGTAGCACTTGGTTGAATGGTATCCTGATTCACTTTTCTAAAATAGTTCCAGAAATTAAAAAGCAACAACTATATTGTCATTTCTAAAACATACAATGTATTAAATTTAACAATTTCACTGGCAAACAACAAATTCGGCAAGTGATAAGGAGAAAATATCTAATAAAGAAAATTTGAATAATACAGGACTATTCTGAACCTGCCAGAGACCACAGGAAGGAATAGATTACTGTGTTCCAAAAAAACACAAAGAAACTCAAAATGCCATCTAAGGCAACATACCTTGTAAATCTAAGCCTAACTATTCTTAGAAGAGATTAATGTTCAATAAAAAAAAAAGAGATGTTTTAAGTATTTCCACAAAGAAAACCAAACTTGAACAAATTATTTGCCTATCAAACACTCCAGATAACTAATAAAAAGGAAAGATAAATAGATATAGTAAACAATGAGGGAGAAACAATATGAACTAAACCTAACAGCATTCTATCTAATATTAAAAAATCAATGTTTTTTGGGGGATTAAATGGCAGGATGAGAGACCATATAAAAGAAGAGAAAAGAAGAAAAAGATAAATGAGGATAATTAAAGAAAAGTAACTCCTGTAGAAGCTTTACAGAGGAATAGGTGAGAAAGCAAAGAAAGGGATTGAAATGGTGGAAAGAAAGGGAGAAATCTTATTTCAGTAATGGGAAGGGATTCCCCTAACAAATGCTCCCATAGAAGAAAGAAAATCTATAAGTGAACTTAGGGACCTTACTGTGTTTATAATCTGCAGATATTTGGTGCTTAGCAAGACCATGTATCTTAGTTCAGGAGAAGGAAAATCAGAGCTACTGAAGGCACCTGACACCTAGAAAGTAGGAGGACATAGAATCAAATAGGAGGGGCAGCTAGGTGGCGTAGTAGTTAGAGCACCATCTCTGAACTCCAAATTTGGTCTCAGACATTTAACACTTCCTAACTGTGTGACCCTAGACAAAGTCACTTAACCCCAATTGCCTCCGCAGAAAAATGCAAAAAAAAAAAAAAAAAAATCAAATAGGAGATTTTATGGCAGTTAAGGGGTAGGATAAGGAGGAAATGATCATAGGGAAGCCCGAATAGTGATGAATTATTTTTCTTGTTGTTGTTTGTTTGCTTGTTTTTCCCCCCCTTTTGATCTGATCTTTCTTGTGCAACATGATGAATATGGAAATATATTTAGAAGAGTTAGATGTGTTTAACCTTTATCAGATTGCTTGCTGTCTCGAGGGAGAGAAGGGAAGAGAGAGAAAAATTTGGAACAAGATTTTGCAAAGATGAATATTAAAAACTATCTTTGCATGTATTTGGAAAAATAAAATACTATTAAGAAAAAGAAACTTTAAAAACCTCTCAATTTCTTCCATTCATCTTCCCTAACTATCACTTCTTGTCTCTCTTGTCTTTTGTGTCTAGATTTGAGAATACTGTCTATAATCGCTGTCTCTATTTTTTTTCTTCTCAGTGTTTTCCTAATTCTCTGGAGTTCTGCTTTCAAAAATCAGCACTGATGAGTGAGATAGTGACTCAGTTAAGCATAAAAAGATTGCCTTGTGAGGGTACAATTGAAGTTATGTAACAAATTTGTAATGGACTCAGCACAATTTTTTGATTTTCACTTTGTTTAACAGCATGTGAGTAGAAGTGAAAGCAGCAGATTCAAGGCTGAAACTTGGCAGGGCAAGATAAGGAGTAGTCACAGTATTCAAAGGAAGAAAATTATGGAGAATTGAACTGATTCATAAGATAAAGTGAGGGAAGGAGGAAGAAGGGAAGGGCTATACATTTATTAAAACATGTACTGTGTGCCAGGGATTGTGCCAAGCGCTTTATAAATATTATTTCTTTTGTTCTTCACAACAACTTTGGGAATTGCGTGCTGTAGTCCTCATTTTACATTGAAAACTGAGACAGAAAAAGGTTAAGTGAGTTGTCCACAGTCACACAACTAATAGCTGACTGAGGTCAGGTTTAAATTCATATTTTCCTGATTCCTGGCCCATTGTTCTCCACTATGAACCCTACTTGCCTTAAATAAGAGAGAGTGTTGCTAGTGAAAAGAGAAAAGTGCCTTAGAAAGAAATGAGGAGAAGGATTTGAAGTTGCAGTGAAAATGAAAAACAGGGTTTAGAGTTAAATATATATATATAATATAAATATAAAAAAAAAGGTTACTTGTAGGTAAAGGAATTTTTCAAAATTCATGAATGTGGAAGTGGAACACTAATAGGTCATAGTGATATCAAGTATATAAATATTTTTATGTGTAGATGAGTTGGGATCAGGAAGTAAGTTATGTGAAATGAGTAAGTTGAGGAACCGTGAAATTAAGGTGTATCAGAGAATATATGTTGAAGTATACTCATCTGAGGACAGGAGTTGCAGAGGAGAAAAAGACTGAGCCAGCTACAGAATGAAGGAAATTGTCCTGTAGATTAGTAGACAACAAACAACAGCTAAAAGAATTTTTATTGGTTGATAATTATGGATTGAATGAACCTCAAAGGAGATAAGGTTACTACTAAGTGATGGTGATAGAGGGAGAAAATGGAAGTGGCATTGGAGAGCAAGAAAAATTGTAACTCCTTCTATCACAAGAAATGAATGGAAGAGAATGAGTAAAAATGCAACCAGTGAGGCAGTGTAGACAGGAAAGCTGTGTCATTAGGAGGAAGAATATAGGTTTTAGTAAGCACAAAATGTAAGGAACAAGAAATGAAAAGGTTTAAGATCAAATAGGTATTTCAGAGACTGCAGTCAAAGGGCTGGGTAACTTTAGAATAGGAAGTTATGGGGAAGGGAGATGAGAATAAAGGGGTCTTCAATGGAGGGCAGACAATAAGGTCTGTATAGTGGCATCTATAAACTAATTGCTATCTAAATTAAATTGGCCTTTTTTATTGATTGAAAAACAGCTTTTTTTTTTTAAATTAAAGCTTTTTATATACAAAGCATATGCATGAGTAATTTTTCCAACATTGACCCTTGCATAACCTTTTGTTCCAAATTTTCTCCTCCTTTCCCCCAACTCCTTCCCTAGCTGGCAGGTAGTCCAATACATGTCAAATATGTTGAAATACATGTTAGATCCAATATATGTATACTTATTTATACAGTTATCTTGTTGCACAAGAAAGATCAGATCAAGAAGGAAGAAAAAGAAAAACTGAAAAAGAAAACAAAATACAAGCAAATAACAGAGAGAATGAGAATGCTATGTTGTGATCCACACTCTGTTTCCATGGTTCTTTCTCTGGATGTAGACGGCTCTCTTCATCACTGCACAAGTGGAACTGGTTTGAATCATCTCAGTGTTAAAGAGAGCCACGTCCATCAGAATTGATCATCAAATAGTCTTGTTGCTATGTATACTTATCTGCTGGTTCTGCTTATTTCACTTAGCATCAATTCATGTAGGTCTCTCCAAGCCTCTCTGAAATCATCCTAATGGTCGTTTCTTACAGAACAATAGTATTCTATAGCATTCATATACCATAATTTATTCAGCCATTCTCCAGTTAATGGGCATCCATTTCCAGAAAACAGCTCTTATAAATTTGAATAAGTTCCTATATATCTTTGACATGAAATATTTACCTGAGAAATTTGCTTCTCCCTTTATTTTCCCCCTCCCCCCCACTGTAACTGTTTCCTTTCAAATTTTAATTGCAATCACATTTGTTTGTGCAAAAACTTTTTGATTTTGTGTATGTCCTTCCATCCTGTTCTCTTATACTTTTTCATGTCTTTGTTGCCCACCCCTCCCTTAATATGGAAGAGGGTTTAGAAAAAGTGTGTGCTAGATATCAATTCTCTAGGTATTTAGTTCTCTATATTTTTTACTCATTCTCTTCCACTCATTGATTGTGGTAGAAGGAATTAAAAATTTTCCTTGCTTCCCAATGCCACTTCCAGTTTCTTCCTCTATTTACCACCATTACTTACTAGTAACCTTACCTCTTGAAGTTCACTCAATCCATACTTATCAACCAATTGATGTAAACAACTTCAGTTCCTCTTTCACCATCCCTCTACTTCTCTTCCCTCCCCTTTTCTCTCTTCTCCTCTCATTTCTTCTCTTTTCTAGGAAGTGATTAGTCATAAACAAAATAAACAAGTTCAGAAGGGAGGAATTCTGAAGGGAATTTAAGAAAGAAAGAGTAAGACTTTATTAATGATGAAATTTTTGCATTTGGGGAATGCTACATTTAAATTATTTAAATAATTTACATGTGGAACCTTTGTCCAAATGAATTTTCCCCACTCTTAAGTCATATCAACTGGAATTTCTTTAGAATGTGGTATATTTTATTGTACTCCTATATAAGATAAATATTTATTAAAATTACATTTTCAACATTAAAAAAGATGATACAAACATTCCCTGAGAATGGATGCCCATCAGTTGGAATGGCTGAATAAGTTACATTGTATGAATGAAATGGAATATTTTTTTTTCTTTTTTAAATAACTTTTTATTGACAGAACTCATGCCAGAGTAATTTTTTACAACATTATCCTTTGCACTCACTTCTGTTCCGATTTTTCCCCTCCCTTCTTCTACCCCCTCCTCCAGATGGCAAACAGTCCTATATATGTTAAATATGTAGCAGTATATCCTAGATACAATATATGTGTGCAGAACCGAACAGTTCTATTGTTGCACAGGGAGAATTGGATTCAGAAAGTAGAAATAACCCGGGAAGAAAAACAAAAATGCAAACAGTTTACATTCATTTCCCAATGTTCTTTCTTTGGGTGTAGCTGCTTCTGTCCATCCTTGATCAATTGAAACTGAGTTAGGTTTCTTTGTCAAAGAAATCCACTTCCATCAGAATACATCCTCATACAGTATTGTTGTTGAAGTACATAATGATCTCCTGTTTCTGCTCATTTCACTTAGCATCAGTTCATGTAAGTCTCTCCAAACCTCTCTGTATTCATCCTGCTGGTCATTTCTTACAGAACAGGAATATTATTTTTCTATAACAAATGATGAGCAGGCTGATTTCAGAAGAGCCTGGAAAAACTTAATATGAAATGATGCCGAGTTAAAGTAAGCAGAACCATAACATATTGTTATGTATACAATAACAAAAGATAAGAGTCAAATAAGATAGAATGCCTTAGAATGACTTTTTGTTATGTTTTGATGATTTTTAAAGAATCAAAACAAAGAAGGATGAAATGAGAAGAGAAAAGGGGAGAGAAAGGAACGGAAAGGAAAGGAAGTTTAAGGAGGTAATCAGTGGGTTCATTTTAATTTCATTCTAAGAGATCTGCACAATTAGTTGGCTTTCAAGAATTCTTGAATATGATATACAGTCTCTGTTTAAAGTCATGACAGTAAAGTAGTCCGGTGATTTTAAAATTCTCTCCTTGATCCCTTTTCTATATCACTTATTTTTGATATGATATAACCCACATTTTTTCTATTTTTTTCAATCTTTTGACTTTGTTCTAATTTTTTTTTTTTTTTTTGTATTCTTACAGTTTTTAAATTCTGTTTTCTGTTGGATAAGGGTGTTTATGTTGGTTCTTCTACCTCTTCCTCCTCCACCTTTTTTCCCTTTTCCTTTTCTTCCTCTTTCTTCTAATCCTCCTTTTCCTCCCACAGTCCTCTTTATTTTACAGATGAGGACCTGAGACAAGGTTAAGTTTCTTGCCCAGGGTCAGACAAATGAGCTTGGATTTGAATTCATGAAGATGAGTCTTCCTGAGTCTAGGCCCAACATATTATCTATTTAGCTGAATGTATATCTGTATATTTAGCTGTTTGTATATCTCATTTCTTTTCCAGTTCTCTCCCTTAAAACTGTCATTGCATTTAGAATGCCGTTTTTTAAACTGATCTCACTTTTTTCCCTAAGGATTCTAATTGATTTTTATGGACAAGATATATTTTTCTTTGAGGCTTTGCTTGTAGTTATTTTGGAATCATTCTTCTAGGTTTCAGAGTAAGCCATCTAACCTTATAATAATAGTTCTTTATATTTTTCTATTTAGTCATTTTTCCAGCAACCCAAATTGAAGGATTAGTTGAGAGCTCTAGAGGCTCAGTCTATGATCAAATTTCAGAATGGCTACCATGATCATTTATGTAAGTGTTCCATTGTGTCATGTAGTTTTTATTTCTTAAAATATTCCTTGATGCAAAAATTATTTGCTTATCAATTTACATTTGCTAGCTAATTTCCGCTACATATAATCTTGGAATAATATATAGTTGCTAACATGGCACTTTCTCTAGTTCTGTGTTCAAATCATTATGCATATCTATTTTTATTATTAAATAGATCTGGCTTGAGCAAAATTTATATAATAGGTAGATTTGACTATGGCACTAATGCCTAATTTTTTGAGTTCATCATTCATTTTTTAATTGTTGAGAACCTCATTTCTATCCATTTTTCTCAATGACTTCTTTGCCATCCCATGCCTACTTTGGGGACCTATCTTTGCATCCCTCTAGATTCTAAAAAAGTAATCCAATCTAACTTATATGTTCTACACACACGTTATTTGTCCTTTCTATTTGTACTGACTTTTGCTCTTTGTTAAATATTCCATATTAGTGTCAATGTGTGCTTTTATATTAGGTTACTGCCATAATACTCTAAATAGGAATTATAATATTTTCATTCAGTTAAAAAGTATAAGTTTCTAGATTCGTTTAAGGAAGAAATGATGAAAAATTTAAGGGGTTTGGCAAGCAGATCAAGGAGATGCTTTTGCAACTTTTCCAATGATACTATGTACATAATTTCTGTATAGGGCTGCTCCTACAATTACATATTTTAATGAAATATTTGATAACAATGGACAGCATAAGTTTTTGTTCTTCCATACTCATAAAAATGGAAATTTTTTTTTTGCAATTTTATACTGATTTCAAATATATCTTCAGATTTCCCTACTACCATTTTATTTGAGAACAATTTAATATTTACAAATTTTCTTTTTTGCTCATTTAAACTTTAGGTACCATTAATATCCTATTGTATTTAACCTATATAACATCCCTCAATCTGAATAATGACTGTGCAAATCACTTAATTTTTCTGAGTCTTTGTATTTTCTCATCTGTAAAATGGATGTAAAGCACCTACCTTAAAGGGTTGTAAATATATAGAGAGTGCTTTGGAAAGAATTTCTTTTTGATAAAAACTACTGGCAAAATTGGAAAAGTCTAGTAGAAACTAAGTCTTAGATTAACATCTTAAACCATATTTGTAATAAATTGAAAATGCTTATTTTATTTTCAAAATGCTATATTACATTTTTTAAATAGAAGAGAAGCAAGTCATATACCTTTTATAGCTGTGCGTAGTACATGTATTCTTATCTAAACAAAAAAATTATTTGGTCAAAGGATATGAGCAATTTTCAGATGAAGAAATTAAAGCTATAATCATATGAAAAAATGCTCTAATACACTATTGGCTAAAGATAAGCAAATTAAAACAAATCTGAGGTACTACTTTATACCTCTCACATTGGCTAAGATGGCAAGAAAGGATAAATGCTGAGGGGATATGGGCAAACTAGAACACTAATGCATTGTTAGTGGAACTGTGAATGGATCCAATCATTCTGGGGAGCAATTTGTATCTACGCCTAAAGAGCTATAAAATTGTGCATACCTTTTGATGCAGCAGTGTCTCTACTGGGTCTATATACTAAAGAAATCATAAAAAGGGAAAAGGACCCACATGTGCAAAAATGTACAAAAAAGCAGCCCTTTTTGTAGTGGCAAGATACTGGAAACTGAGTGGATGCCCATTAGTTGGAATGGCTGAATAAGTTACAGTGTATGAATGAAACGGACTATTATTTTTCTATAACAAATGACGAGCAAACTGATTTCAGAAAAACCTGGAAAAAACTTAACATGAAGTAATGCCAAGTTAAAGTAAGCAGAACCAGGAAAACATTGTATACAATAACGAGATTATGTGATGAGCAACATTATAGACTTAGCTTTTCTCAGCAGTCATTGATTCCAGGCAACTTCAATAGACTTGGAATGGAAAATGCCATCTCCATCCAGAGAGAGAACTATGAAAACTGAATGTGAATTGAAGCATACTATTTTCATCTTTTTTTTTTGATTTGCTTTTTCTTTATTATGGTTTTTCTTTCACAACATGACTAATATGGAAATATCTTTAAAATGATTGTACATATATAACTTAAGATTGTTTTCTGTCTTGAGGATGGGGAATGTAAGGGAGGGAGGAAGACAAAAAATCAGAACTCAAAATCTTAGAAAAATGAATGTCAAAAACTATCTTTATGTGTAATTGAAAAATTAAGTATTATTAAATTTTTGAAAATTAAAATTTTAAAAACTGTCATATCTAAGGTAAGAATGACAAAATGGAGGGAATTTGTTTTTGAATCAGATTTTTTTGGATAAGGGCTTAATAGTCAGTTTTTAATTACACACACACACTTATACACATTATACATATATTTATATATATGTACACACATATATATGTAAGTATATGTAAAGACCAAAAGCAATTTCCTGACAGATAATGCACCAAAAGATATATACAAATATTTTTCTAAAGAACTAAAAACTATTAACAACTATTTGAAAGAATATTCCAAGTCACTAAGGATAAGAGAAATGCAAATCAAAACAGCTTTGCGCTTTTACCTCACACCCTAAAAAGTGACAAGATGACAAAAGATTGGAATAATGTCACAGGAGTTATGGGAAGATAGGCATATTGCATTATTAGTGGAACTATGCGTCAGTACAACCTTTTTGGAAAGCAGTTGAGAAATAAATAGATGAATTGACTAAAATGTCTATATCCTTTACCAAAGATTACACTATTAGGTTTATATCCCAAGAAGGTCATTGACAGAGAAAAAGTTTCTATATAGACCACAGTGTTTATAGCCACACTTTTTGTGATAGTAAAGAACTAGAAATAAAGAAACCTATCATTTGGGAATGGCTAAACGAATTGTGGTGCATTAATGTATTACTAAGCTATAAAAATAATAAATATGATGACTACGAAGAATACTAAAATAATATTATGTAGCATTATATAAGTAGAACCAAAAAAACAATATTCACAATGACTGTGTTGTAAATGGAAACATCAGCAACAAATCTCAAAATCAGATGTTGCAAATTTAGAAAGAACAAGTATAATCCAAAAGAAGAGATATGAGAAGACATCTTAATCATCTTCTTTGCCCAAGTGAAAGGTCCATGGATAGGGAACACTGGATGCATTTTCAGACTCTTTTGATGTGTTAATTAGTTTTACTAATTTCTTCTCCCCTTCTTTTCCTTATTTTTTTTTAATATATTTTGATATATGAAGTGACTTTCTGAGAAGGGAAAAGGGAAGAGTACTGGGAGCAATTTTGGTGATTTAAAAAACAAAACTCAATATATATTTTTTTTAAAGAAAACAATATAGCAATTCATTTCTTGATGAGGAGGAAGAGGTCTGAACTTTGGCTATGTGGTATATGAGACTAAAGTATAATGGACATGATGAAGATAAAAGTAGTTGGAATTTTTATTAATCCTATTTATGCATACAAGAAATTAGAGAAACAGCCATATGGTTTTTTAATTGTAAATTCACAATTAACAAATTACATCCTTTATCTATTATCCAATGATCTTAAAATACAAAGACCAGAGAAAACAACTATGAATTTCTATTGCATAATGTGTTCTTTTTTAAATAACTTGTTTAAACTTAGTTTGTAACTGATTGATATTTTGACCCTTTTCTCACCTTCTCTTCTTTCCTTTTAAGCAGCTTTTAAAGCACTTAATGTGTGTTCTTTTTCTAGTGCTTAATAAATGGTTATAGGCTGTAAATCACTATCCACCAGCCACCTTCCCCAAGTAAAAATCTCTCTTCTAATAACTAGTGAAACGCTCCATTTCCTAACTGTGCCATTGTCCTGCCTTATACCACATGTGTGATATGTTCTGCCCTCTCACTTCAGAATTTTAGTTTCCCTGGCTTCCATCAAGGCTCTCGTTAAATTTCCTCTGTAGGAAGCCTCTCACATCTATACTCTCACTGTTAGTGCCTTCCTCTTGAAAGTACCTTCCCTTTACACTGTACGTATCTTATATTTATGTATTCAGGGAAACACTATTTTTCCCATTAATACAAATGCAAAAATGGAGTTTTACCTTTTTTTGTATTCTTATTTCTTAGCCCAGTGCCTGCCACATAGTAGTAAGCACTTAATAAATGCTTTGATTTACTGATTATGATTGGTGGCCTACTTCAGAATTCATAGAGCTTTCAGATCACTTCATTTCTGTATCAGTTGATACAAATCTTTCTATATTTCTCTGAATCTTTTATATTCATCTCCTAGTGGTACAACAAAATTTCATTTTGATATTTGTTCATATCATGATTTGTTTAGCCATTACCCAATTGATGGGCACCTATTTTGTCTCCAGTCCTTTTCAGCAACACATATTACTGGAAATATTCTTAGATAAATCCTTTCTGTCTCTCACTTTTGGGGGTATATACCCATTAGTAGAACTCTTAAGCCAACAAAGACTGCAAAAAGTACAGTGACATTTTGTTATAATACAAGTTGTTTTCTAGCATGGTTAAACCAAATTCACAACTACTTCAGTAGTGCACAAATGTGTTTGCCTTTGCATTATCCATCTGAGAAGTTCTATTTTCTTCTTTTGTCATCTTAGTCATTTTGATCAGTGAAGTCGAAGACCAGAGTTGTTATTTTGATTTCTTTTAGTATTAAATGGTACACTTTTTCATAGTGTTGTTGATAGCTTACTTTTCTTTCTTGGAGAACCAGAAAAGCCTGTTCATGTCCTTTGATCACTTAACTATTGAGGAATGATTCTTCATATATATTTGTATCATTGATTTATATATCTTAAATTTCTCTTTATCAGGGAAATCTTTGTGAAGTTTTTCAAAATTGTTTCCCTCTTAATTCTAATTGCATTTATTTTTCTTGTTCAGAAGTTTTAATTTTATGTAATCAAAATTGTTTCATCTTATATTTTATTCTCATCTTCGTCCCTTAGGTAAAAATTTCATTTCTTTTGTCATAGTTGTAAATTGCAAATCCTTATATTTTTTTACTTTATCTTATTTGATTGTATTTGCTTTTTTTCCCCCCTTCTAGTCAGTTCCTTTTACATAGAATAAGATGATGAAAATTAGACATTAAGGTTAATATTATTCAATTGTAATTGAGATGTTATAACCTTACCCCTTTGTCATTCCTCTCGTCACATAATTCAGATCTGAAGTTGCTGGGTCTTGCCCTTTGTTACATGAACTTCATTTGGTTTTCACTTTCCTCTTCTTTATCATATTATATGTTTCTCTTAAAAATCTTGATATCTCCATTACATGTAAATAAATATGTGTGCATTCAACTTATTATTCAACTAATTTTCTCCTGATTCTGTAAGTACAATTCATATCTGCCTCACTGTTAGTATAGTATGATTCTGCTGCAGTCCTATTGTGCGAAATGTTAAGTTCCTTTTTCCTCATTTTTTTCTCTAATGAATTCCTTTATTCCTCTTTTTTCTTTACTTTGTTGAAGGAGAGCATCATAAAACTCTGTTAAGTACATCAGTTTATGTTAGTTTCTTCTCTTTTTCTTTATTTCTTTTTTTTCCCTGAGGCTATTGGGTTAAGTAAGTTGCTCAGAGTCACACATCTAGTAAGTACTAAGTGTATGAGGTTAAATTTGAACTCAGGTCCTACTGACTTCAGGACCGGTGTTCTATCTATAGCACCATCTCACTGCCCTTTCTACTCTTGTAAGTTTTCAAGGGACAGAGAGTTCTTTCTCCTTCTTGAACTGTAAACACTTGATTATCATTTAGTCCTTTCACAATCCTTAAAGATAGATTCCTTTCTAGATTTTTCTCATCTCCCTTGTTAGAGTTTTAAAAATTCTGCAAAATTATGGTTTTCTCAAAATGAACACTTAAATAACTTCTCTCTCTTATTTTTTTTTACATTGGTCCACTTTGTTACCTGTAAGTTATATTCATTTTTGTATAAGTTATTTCTGTAAAACTTTTTCTTTTGCCTTTTGCTTTTCATCTTAAAATATTGTCTTTTTTTAATGTAATTGCTGCCAAATCTTGTGTGATCATGTATGTGGTTCCTTGGTACTTGCTATCTTTATTCCTAGATGCTTGCAATGTTTTGTTTTGTTTTGTTTTTTGTTGTTGTTGTTTTTGTTTTGTTTTGTTTTAACATGAAGTTTGGGTTTTGATATTCCTTGAAGTTTTTCTCTGATTTAGTAATTTCATCAGCTTTTAGGAGTTCAATTATTGTCTTTATACAGATCACATATACATACATGATATGTATATGTGTTTCCAGTCTTAATTCTCTTCTAAATCTTCATCATTCATCTCCAACTGCTTAATAGCTGTTGAACTGTATATCCTGTGGGCTTCTCAAGCTTAACATGTTCCAGCAGTGAAGTTATTAATCTTTCACTAACACTCCTTTCTTCCCCCCAACCATCCCTCTTTCAAACTTCCATATTTCTGTCAAGAGCATCCACCTCTTGCTTGGCATTCAGGGCAGCACCTTGGTGTTATTGACTTCTAGCTCTTCCTCACTTAATCAGTCAAGAACTGCCAAATCTTTTCACTTCTGCTACTTCAATATCTATTATGCTCAACCAGGGAATATTCAGCATGGAAAAGAAAAGATTTAGGGGAAATGTGATAATTACCTCAAGTATTTTGAGAGCTTTCATTTGGTAGAGAGATTAGGCCTGTTGTCATTGGCTACTGAGAATGTAAGTTTCAAAGAGGCAAATTTAGTTTTGACATAATGGAAAATTCCCTAATAATTATAAGCATGTATGTGAAATGAGTTTCCTTGGGAATGGTAGTGGGATCCCCATTATTGAATATCTTCAAGCAGAGTTCGGATGACTACTTATTGGATGTGTTGAAGAAGGGCTTTTCCCCCAGATATAAATTAGACAAAAGAGTCATTTCTGTCTTTTCCAGTTCTAAAATTCTGTCAGTATATGACTACGATAGAATCCAACTTAATGAAAAATATTAGAAACTTATGTGGCAAACAATGTGCTGAGCTCTGGAGATACAAATGCAAAATAAAAGCAAGAGAGATCCTGACCTCTAGGAGCTTCTAGGGAAAAACAGCACCAAAGGGAATTGTTTCCACAAAGGATGTTATAATTAGGAAAGTCACAGGAATGTTGACTAAAACCATGGAGAAACCAATTAGCAAATCCTTTCCAGGAGCAATGGTAGTGGTGTTGATTTAGTATTCTCAGAGCGACAGTGAAAAGATGGGAAACATGGTTTTGGGTCTGTTGCAAATTATATAAAGTTTGCTATTTGAGTTGTAGTGTATAATTCATCAATAAAGCCAGTGTGGACCCAATAAGTCTTAGAGGAACAGAAGCAGAGTGAATGACAAGGATATGGCTTGAGCAAGCATTCAGAATGCTCAAATGAATCACATTCCCTGGTGCCTACAGAACATGTGGTCTCAGATCCACTGTGGGTTACTTTTGAGATTTTAGTGGAGAAGCAGTCAGCATTCACTAAATGTTTATATGTCAAGAGTTGTGCTGAGTGCTGGAATACAAAGCCAAGAATGAAATAGTACATGTCTTCTGGGGAGTTATATTATCTGTTGGGTGGAGACAACCTCTGTCTTTAGAAATATACAAAATAGATCCAAGACAATTTTGGGGGAATGGCATTAGTATTTACTATTCAGAACTAGCAGAAACATCAGGAAAAACTACATGTCGAAGACTATCCTTGAGCTTATTTTGAAGAAAACCTAGTGATTCTGAGAAACAGAAATAAGGAGTCCATTTTAGACACAGGGGACAGCCAGTATAAAACTTGGAAGAACTTAGTGAGAAATGAGATAGTGAAAAGACCAAGCTGGCAGAATTCGTGTTTGGCGGGGATAGGTATGGGTCTGATATGGCCTTTTCAAATGACTATGGAGGAAAAAATATTTTAAACATAAAAACAACTTTTAAGTGGATTTCATTGGATATCAATCCCAATAGCCCTAATTTATCCCCTCCTTTACAGACACATGATGAGAAGACTGATACAGGACTCAGCTAGCTGAACAGCTATAAAATGCCCAAATCTGGGTCCACAAAACCAATTCAGAGTGAAAATTCTGACAGTGACGGCAACATGGTAGAAAAACCATCTGGAAGAAAGGTAAAAATCATTCTACTTAAAATGGATCAATCATTTGGGATCAGAGTAGAGCATATGGCCATTTTAGTATTTTTAAAGCATAACCAACAATAAAATAAAATAAAGTAGTTTTAGAGATAGTAATTAAGATATGAGAATAAGAACAGTGAAGTTTTAATCATGTTGATGGAATATGTAGATTACATTAATAAGTTCATAAATAATTTAAAATTTCAGGAATGGAGAATATATGAATAAATAGAATCCATAGATAAGCCAAAATTTCACTTTTCTCTCACATAACTATCAGTCCTGCTATAAAGTTGCAAAATTTGTCGGGAGTTAATTTTACCTCGTTTCTCTTTCTTTCTTCCTTTTCTGGGGAATTAGCCATCCTTTTAAAGAACTTGCATCAGTAGTAGGCAGCAAGTATTATCCCATTGTCTCAGAAATAATGATAAACTAGCATTTATAGATAGCTTTAAGTTTTGCAGCATAATTTACAAATATTTTACTTTATCCTCACAATGACCCTAGAAGATAGGTACCCTGTACCTCTATTCACCTTCTATTTTCTAGAAGCAAGTTTTATTTTCAAGGATTTTGTTTGTATTAAAGTCTGTACTTAAGAGTTCTGAAGTAAAGCTACCTTAGTCACCATTAGTTTTATTGTTCATGAAATTACTTGAGTCAGACTTGCTAAGAGTATACCTAACTTCAGACTGTTACTCTCACCTGCCCAATACCAAAATTTCCCCTTTAGTGCTAAATAGGTGAGTAATACAATACAAAGTAACTGACTATTTGGGATCCATCCTCCCATTGTAAGTGGAAATTTGGAAGAGTAGTCCAGGACATTTTCTATATATATTTACTTTACACCACAGTGTAGTGTGTGAGTAACAAAGTATATGCTTTTAACAATAAGTATTGGAGAAGAAGAACTATTTGGGACTGTAATAGTGATAGAAAACTTAGGATCAGTGGATTTTAAGATTTTCTCTAGAAAGGAACCTTGTTTATCTAATCTAATCCACTCATTTTACAGATGAGGAAATAACCCTAAGGAAGTTAAATGACAAATGTAATGTCATAACATAGCTGGGAATTTGTCCTAAAACTTAGGACTGTGAGTTCAGTTCTCTTTCTATCACATCATGCTTTAAAGAGGTCATGATTTGTAAATTGAACTTGAAAGATAGATACAATTTTGATGCTTAGAAAGGAGGTTATCCTTGGTTAGATTAGAGATCACCCAGCAGCATGGTGTCATTAGACTCAGAAGATATGGATTAAATTCCTATAGCTGACATTCATTAACTAGGAGATCATGGACAAACCAGTTAATCACTGTAAAGTGGAAAAAAACTAGTACATAAATACATGCTTCACAGATTTGTGGTGAGGAAGTGCTTTATTAATGTGAAACATTGTGATAAGAAAACAGATTGTGTATTAAGAGAAAGTCATTAGAATTGAGGTGGTGAATAGGGAATTAGATTTAGGAATCAACAAAAACAAAAGTAAAAAACAAAGTAAAGGATTATAAACAACATAAAGAGACCATCTGAAAACATACAGCATGAATTTATAATATGACAGATTGACCCAGTTCCTTGATTCTCTCTAGCAATATTTTATGATCTAGGAATAGGCATAAAGAATATAAATTGAGTATTGGTTGAGTATTGTTATATCAAAGGTCAAAGATTGAAGAAGTCTTTGGTAGTAAGCTACCATTGAAATAACTGACCATGGAAATCTTAGGGTAAGGGAATTAGGAGGTATTTAAAAAAAAAAAAAATATATATATATATATATATATATATACACACACACACACATACATACATACACATATATACACACATATGTGTGTGTGTATATATATATATATATATAAAATGTATGTATATATATGTAACCTTGGTGAGGCAAAGTATAAGTTCAATATGTATAGGGAAATGGGAGTGGTTTTAAACATAAGATGATTGCAATTGAAAAGAGGGAACATACAGTCTTATGATTTTGCAGGTTGATTAATACCTTATTGAACACTACATCCAGGTCTTGACCGTATGGGTAGTGTGGGAATCATAGGTATTTGCTTCATGGAGAATGACAGCTATGAAATCAGTATGTCATGTGACTCGCAGCAGAAATGAAATTACCAAAGAGATGGAGTGAAAAGGAAAATAAGCCATATGTTTAAAAATATTCAGGAAAGTAAAAATGAGCCCTGGAAGACAGAACTAAAGCAATGAGCTTTTCTGATAAGTGGTATAAATCATAACTTCTTAAAACTGTGGATTGTGACTTCATATGAGGTTACTTGACTGAATGTGGGGGACGGGTCTTGAAAAATTTGGCAGCACTAAAAGGTATCAAATATCCTGTCAAGACTTAATTCTTTATTTAAAAATAAACAAGCACATACATCTCAGTATGCAGATTTGATTTTGTCTTTAATAAATGGTAAAATTATATATATACCAAAGAACTGTCTTAAAATAAATTTCTTAGTAATAAATGTTTAATTTGTATACCTGTTTTATATTCTTATATACCTAGAGTCACATAAAAATTTCTCAGACAGAAACAGCTCTTCATGAGTAGAAAAAGTTTAAGAAACTTCAGTGTAAACAGATGGCCACAGCTGATAATCCTCTTTTCAATCAGAAACTAATGCATTTCAAAGGTTTAGTACAGAAAGCACTTATTACTTGAAAGGCATATTTAATGCTGGCAATACCTACATCCTTTCAGGGTTTTAACTTTATAATGGGAAAGACAAGAAAACAACACTGAGAAGAGTAAAGAGCACAAAGGTTCTGGCAAAGTGCTGTGAGAAATTTGAGGATGATTAGATTGCTTTCACCTGGACAAAGGGAGAAGGAAGTTAGGGAAGATTTCTTGGAGGAGATAAAATCTGAATTGGATCTTGAATGAAGTGAAGAACTTCAAAAAAGGCAGGGGGAAATCCATTCCTGATATGAGTAATGGCTTGAACAAAGGCAAGAAGACACGAAAGGATAAAATAACAACTGGTGATGGTAAAGTAGTCCAATATTAACTATTGGAGTTAATAGTTCATTTTTAGTGATTATTAAACAAAGGAGCCACTCAAGAGTTTTTGAGTAGAGAACTTATATGATCACAGCAGTGTATGGAGAACATGACTTAGATAGTTTTGCAAGATAGCCTGGAGACATGACACACTAGTTTAGGCAAGAGTGAATAAGTCATTTGCAAGAATTGAGAAATTATAAGAAAGGGCAGGAATAGAGGGGGTTGAAGAGTTTGTAAGTTTGAAATATGTTGAATTTTAGATAGCTACTTGACATCCAACATGAATCTGTACTAAAGATTTAGTAATTGCACAGTATCATGCTAGATATTCTAGATAGTATCATGCACGAAAACAGAATAATGAAAAGGTTGTGGTCTCTACATTTAAGGAATTTACAAATATAGTTTGACTTCTACCTCTTCTTGATTTTATATTTATTCCTTTTCTGTCCTCACAGTACGCTCTTCTTTCTTTCCCCTTCAGGGCTAATATTCTCCAAGATTTTTTCTTCCCACCTCTTCCTTGGCAGCCATTTTGAATTTCATGTCTTTAGAGCTGAATTCTAACATGTTAGAGTTTTCAGGATCCTTAAAGGTAGTCTGATGTAACCCTTTCATTTTACTAGCTCATGAATCCTGAATTTATAGTTACTACTCTACCCCTTCCTCCACCTCCAGTTTCATATTTTTATCTATTTGGATATCTGTATGGTACTTCATATTCAGCATATTAAAATCTTATCTTATTATCTTCTCTCCTAAAATCTGGTTTACCTCCTGATTTTTTCTTAATAGCCCTACTGAAAAGCTTGGACTAATATTGATTTCTTCCATCTTGCTTACCCAGTATGTCCATTTAATTGCTAAATCTTAAAGATTTTCTTCCATAATCTTTTGTTTCATTCCCTGCTCTTCTTTCTACTCAGCAAATATTTATTCAATACTTACTGTTGTGGTAAGTGAAATACAAAGTTTAAATAAGTCATGCTCCCTGCCTTCTTCAACATATTATAGTAAACATGACATGCCTACTTTTTATATATTATAGTTATTTGCATATGAGATAGAAAACTAGTATAATGTGATTTCTGAGAGAAGTATCCTACTTACTGGTGGAGAAGTATTACCTACTTACAATAGGAGGTAGCATATCAGTTGGAGTCCAAAAAATGGGTAAGAATACATTAGATAGAGAGTGATGGAGGGAAGAGCTCTCCAGCCATAGAAACAACATGAACAAAAGGCACAAAAAGAGAAAAATGAAGTAGAAAAATTATATGTTCCATGCTCCCTACTATACCCTGAGATCAAGATCTTAGAAATATCTCATTACCTCTCAAGTAGACTTTTTCAATATAGCCTTCTAAGCATTGTCATTTTAGAGTCCACTCCTTGTATCCTCCAAATTAGTTCTACACACTGCTCCTGCTAGATTAATCTTATACAGCAAAACTACAAGGGTGTGAATGAAGGGAGTAGAGATGGGGGGAAATTAATTCTTAACATGAATGATTTCTTGAGCAAAGTCAAGAAGACGAGAGAGAGCCAGGATAACAACATGGGGGTGAACAACTACCATAATCACAAATCTTCAGTAGTTTTCTATTGCCTGCCAAATTAAATATAAACTCCTGGCATCAGAAGTCTTCTCCAATATAGTCCTATCATGTTTTTACAACCTATTCTCTCGTCTTTCCCTTAAATGTATTGAATTCTGCTACTAAATTAGGCAGAATTTGAAAAAAATAAAACTGTAATCTGTGGCCTTCTTTTCCAGCTCTGTTTAATGAAACAGTATGGGGTATTTCCTCTACCATGAATGCTGCTTCTGCCAGTTCTGCCTGTTGAAATTTTAATTTCAACATTTTTTTATTATAGCTTTTTATTTACAAGATATATGCATAGGTAATTTTTCAGCATTGACATTTGCAAAACCTTTTGTTCCAACTTTTCCCCTCCTTCCCCCCCATCTTTTCCCCCAGATGGCAGGTTGACCAATGCATGTTAAATATGTTAAAGTATAAGTTAAATACCATATATGTATACATGTCCAAACAATTCATGAAACCATTCCTGATCTTATGCTTAGCCCCCAAACAAAGAGTAGTTTCCGTTTTTTCTTAAAATTAAGAAAAATGAATGCAGGGAAGTATAATAATGAAATGACTTCATAGAGTAGAGTGGTAGGTGTTCAAGGTATGAACTGGGGGTATTATGTAGGTGGGACTGAGTTAGATTAGAACTAGAATTGTAGAGAAAGTGTTATGTGGGTAATAATAATGAAAGAAGAATATGTAAAGGTAGGATAGGAGCATCAGATGAAAGAAAAGGGAGAAGTAGTTAGATAGAATTAAATGTCTTAAAAGAGCTCTGACTATAGAAAGCTTTTATGGAAACAGGAAAGATCAGAATACAAACCTAGAAGAATTTTTTGCAAAGGCAAAATGACTACAAGTAAAGCTTCAAAGGGGGATATGAATTGATTTCCAAGTCAAAAGGCTCTCTTAGAAGAGTTCAAAAAGAATTAGGCATGGACCCACACTTAATACCATATACCAAGATAAGATCAAAATGGGTCCATGACCTAGGCATAAAGAACGAGATTATAAATAAATTAGAGGAACATAGGATAGTTTATCTCTCAGACTTGTGGAGGAGAAATAAATTTGTGACCAAAGATGAACTAGAGACCATTACTGATCACAAAATAGAAAATTTTGATTATATCAAATTAAAAAGCCTTTGTACAAACAAAACTAATGCAAACAAGATTAGAAGGGAAGCCACAAACTGGGAAAACATCTTCACAGTTAAAGGTTCTGATAAAGGCCTCATTTCTAAAATATATAGAGAACTGACTCAAATTTATAAAAAATCAAGCCATTCTCCAATTGATAAATGGTCAAAGGATATGAACAGACTATTTTCAGATGATGAAATTGAAACTATTACCACTCATATGAAAGAGTGTTCCAAATCACTGTTGATCAGAGAAATGCAAATTAAGACAACTCTGAGATAACACTACACACCTGTCAGATTAGCTAAGATGACAGGAAAAAATAATGATGAATGTTGGAGGAGATGCGGGAAAACTGGGACACTGATGCATTGTTGGTGGAGTTGTGAACAAATCCAGCCATTCTGGAGAGCAATCTGGAATTATGCCCCAAAAGTTATCAAACTGTGCATACCCTTTGATCCAGCAGTATTACTTCTGGGCTTATATCCCAAAGAAATACTAAAGAAGGGAAAGGGACCTGTATGTGCCAAAATGTTTGTGGCAGCCCTGTTTGTAGTGGCTAGAAACTGGAAATTGAATGGATGCCCATCAATTGGAGAATGGCTGGGTAAATTGTGGTATATGAATGTTATGGAATATTATTGTTCTGTAAGAAATGACCAGCAGGATGAATACAGAGAGGCTTGGAGAGACTTACATGAACTGATGCTAAGTGAAATGAGCAGAACCAGGAGATCATTATATACTTCAACAACGATATTGTATGAGGATGTATTCTGATGGAAGTGGATTTCTTTGACAAAGAGACCTAACTGAGCTTCAATTGATAAATGATGGACAGAAGCAGCTACATCCAAAGAAAGAATACTGAGAAACGAATGTGAACTATTTGTATTTTTGTTTTTCTTCCCAGGTTATTTTTACCTTCTGAATCCAATTCTCCCTGTGCAACAAGAGAACTGTTCGGTTCTGCAAACATATATTGTATCTAGAATATACTGTAACATATCTAACATATATAGGACTGCTTGCCATCTAGGGGAGGGGAAAAATCGGAACAGAAGCGAGTGCAAGGGATAATGTTGTAAAAAAAATTACCCTGGCATGGATTCTGTCAATAAAAAGTTATTATAAAATAAAATATATAATAAAAAAAAAGAAGAGTTCAAAAAGGACTTTAAAAAAGAGACATAGGAAAAAAATGGTGGGAAGAATTATGAAAGTTGGCGGTGGGAGGAAGCCAACAGTTTGGAAAAGGAAGCATAAAAATTGACTAAAGAAAAGAACTTCTTAAAAAAATAAATTTGGTGAAATGGAAAAAAAAATCCACTGAACAAAACAACTCCTTTAAAAGTACAATTGGCCAAAGGTTAAAAAGTTAACTGAAGAAGATCATTAGCTGAAAATTAGAATTGGACAAATGGAAATGAATGACTAATGAGACATCAAGAATCAGTCAAATAAAACCAAAAATATTGAAAAAAAAAAAAAAGTAAAATACCTCATTGGAAAAACAACTGACCTCGAAAATAATTGCAAAAGAGATAATCTAAAAGTTATTGTACTATCTGAATGTCATGATGAAAAAATAAGACCCTGGACAACATCTTTCAAGAAATCATCAAGGAAAACTGCCCTGATACCCTAGAACCAGAGGGTAAAATAGTTGTTGAAAGAAACCTTCTGAAATCACCTCCTGAGACTCCCCCAAATGAAAACTCCAAGGAATATTGTAGCTAAATTCCAGAATTATCCAATCAAAAAAAATACTGCAAGCAGCCAGAAAGAAACAATTCAAATACTGAGGAGCTACAATCAGGATTTTCCAGGACCTACAATTACCACATTAAAGGATCAGAGGGCCTGGAATATGGTAATCCAGAAGTCAAAGAAGCTTGGACTACAATCAAGAATCAACTACCTAGCAAAATTAAACACTATCTTATTGAAAGAGGGGATTTTCAAAGTTTAAAAGAACAATATTTAACTCTCCTTGGAGAATCAACACCACAGATAGCTATGGAAGCAGCAGCCCCTTGAATACAGCAATTGTGACAAAACTAAGCTGTAGCTTCAGTTTTTCTTGAACTTAGGAAGTAAAAGTTTCCCTGCCCTCTCAGAGAGCCAGTTCAACTTGGTTAAAACAGATGTTATTCCTAATATATCCCATCCCTTGGGGTTGCTAAAATTTTCTAAGTGACCTTCCATCAGTAAAATAATTTTAAAACAGGTCTGGTGGTTGTACTAAATACAAATAATGAAAATAACAACACATTTTAGAACAATGGGAAAGTAATGTCAGGAACAATTCACAAAAATCTTCTTAGAATAAAACAGTCATGTCACTCAGAAGCAACAATATAGGAAGATTTTCAGAAACATTCATTTCACTGAATGAGTGACCAAATCTCGATTATTGTCTCTAGGCCCCAATATCTAGTTCATATGAATTAGAATAATTAAGAAATCATAATCATCTTGCATGGAACCTGTCCCAGAGCTTTAGTCTATCCCAAAATGTAAAGATCAGTTTAGGTAGTGAGCATTTATTGGGTATTCAGGCACTATCCTAAATTAGGATTATAAATGTATGCAGGGACAAGGGACAAGACAGTCCCTGCCCTCAAGGGGTACATACTTCTTGGGAGATAATATGAAGGGGAACTGGAGAACAAAGAGCATCAGGGAAAATGTACCTGTGTGGGGACAAAACTGCTTGAAAGAAGATAGAGAAGTCCAGAAAATGAATTGAACCTGAAGTGAGCTTACTTCCTCTTGGCTATTACCATGTTACTACCTTTTATGCTTCCTATCTCTACTTTGGACTATAGGTCTATGCATGCCCCTTATGGGACAGAGGCTGCATGGTGATTAATAGTTCTTTAGTTCAGTATGATTGATTTAATCTTACAACAAGTAGTGGTTTCCTAGTGATATAATGATTGTCTTATACTCAGTATACTGCATATAAACTGGGACAAACTTAGCCAGAGACAAACTCGCAAGGGGACTAAAACAGACTGGGGGAAGACAGTGGCTGGAGGCTGGAGGACTAGCTCCCAGACTGAGACAGATATCAAGACTGAGACCATCATGGTGGTCCTATGCCTCCCCCATAGAAATCAAGATACATTCCGGAGAACCTTCAGAAAGCTAGCCCATGCCCCAGGCAACAAGACAAGATTTTGAAGGAGATAATAAAGAATTTAGACATTAACACCTGACTATTCTTATGGTGATTACTCTGCTGAAACAAAGGCTGGTTTGGAGACCTCCAGAAAACCAACCAGAACATTACAAGCGTAATTGATGATTAAACTGTCTCATGTCTCAGTTCTTGCCCTTGAGCCAGCCACCCCTCCAAAATAGCAAATTTTAGTGGCTGTGTTAATGTGACAGAAATGGCACTGGTCTGGAACTCCTGGAGAAATCCCTCTAAAAGAGAATTTTTAGAGGTGGACTCTTCCTCTACTCAGGACAGATAAAAATCATGGGCTTGACAAGACCTCCAGTACAACAGTGTTTCTCTGAGTTGTTTAGGGTACTCTTGGGAACAAAAACCTTAATATCTGGGCAGAGATGATAAAATAAGAAGGACTAGAAAGAGTAAATTGGGACTCTTTTCAACAGTAATTGCTCCTGATTAGGAGTATCTTCTTGAATTTACATTGGAATGAAGAGCCTTGCTTCTACACCACTGTTTTATCAAAGACATATATATTCTAGGAAATAAGACATCTAGCCCTGATAATCTTGGATATTATAATGAAGTTATTGTCTTTAGTCCATTCTAGCATTCCATGATACCTGTTGTTTGGGGATGATATGAACTATGGAAAACTCAGCCTATTGGCAAAGATCCCAGTCTTAGATCTTAGAAGTAAAATGAATACCCTGATCCTCATGCAAGGAAGACCTTGAAAATATAGCTAACATTTATAGAGGGCTTATTATGTGTCAGGCATATACAAAGCATTTTATAGTTATTATCTCATTTAATCTTCACATTAACTCTGAAAGGTAGGTGCTATTATTTATCTCCATTTTACAGAGAAACCTGAGACAAACATAGGTTGAGTGATTTGCTAGGGTCAACAAATAGTAAACATTTGGAACCAGATTTGAACTTTTCTTTCTTATTCAGTGCTCTCTACTGTGCCACTTACCTTATTCAATAAGGAATAATATGTTTTTTAAAGGCAATAATGGTGACCTATCATGATGCCATTATCATCAATGCAAAATAAAACTAACATTGCTATTTCAGTCTTTGAATTAGGTGTAAACTGCATTGAGGGCAAGATTCTTGCCTTTTAATGGAGGAAAGGGGCCAATATAATCAATTTTCCAATCAGGACAGGTCAAGAACCATGTGGGAACATAACATACTAATCTTTTGAAGATAGAAGGTATGATTAGCAAGGAAGAATGCCATTGAACAGAAGTAGCTGTGTGTTACTTCAGTGAGGGGACTGCAGTACAGCTTTATGTCTGCATTGTTGATGGCCCCAATCACTAGTCTTTGCCGTTTTTATTAAAGCATTGAACTGATTATTCAGTTGAGTAAAGGGCATATGATATCGTACAAACAACTGTATTGCATCAACAGAATTCCTCCATTGTTCTTGTACCCTAAGTAGTCTTTAGTTATCTAATTTCATTCTTTATAAGCTTCAGGCTACTCATCAAAACCAATAATCATTGCCCAGAAGTCAGTATAAATAAAATCTTCTCTTACCCATTCCTCAAGGCTCTGTCATTGTAGTTTGGCCTTTTAGGAAGACTTGCCCAGAATCTCCATCCTGTGGAGAATCCCCAGTTACTGATGCTTTCAAGTAGTAGGTTACCTTTGACACCCATCTGAAATGAAATGTGTAGAAAGATACCTTTCTTCCAAGCAGATCTGACATACAAGCTTAATTTCACCTCCATTTTTGCAATAATCTTTTCATATATGTAATTTGGGTATATTAATTTTAGTTATAGATAATATAAAATGATGTTCCTTGAGAGCAGAGTCCTTATTGAGAATAAATGCATTAATGTGGGAAAACTGAGACACTAATATGTTGTTGGTGGAATTGTGAACGGATCCAACCATTCTGGAGAGCAATCTGGAATTATGCTCAAAAAGTTATCAAACTGTGCATACCCTTTGACCCAGCAGTGTTTCTACTGGGCTTATATCACAAAGAGATGTTAAAGGAGAGAAAGGGACCCACATATGCAAAAATGTTTGTGGCAGCCCTTTTTGTAGTGGCAAGAAATTGGAAACTGTGTAGATGCCCATCAGTTGGAGAATGGTTGAATAAGTTATGGTATATAAATGTTATGGAATATTACTGTTCTATAAGATATGAACAGCAGGATGATTTCAGAGAGGCCTGGAGAGACATGAACTGATGCTAAGTGAAATGAGCAGAATCAGATCATTGTACATGGAAATAACAAGATTATACGATGATCAATTCTGATGGATCCACGTGGGTTCTCTTCAACAATGAGATGATTCAGATCAGTTCCAATGATCTTGTGATGAAGAGAGCCAGCAAGAGAACTGTGGGAACTGAATGTGGTTCACAAGATAGCATTTTCACTCTTTTTGTGGTTGTTTGCTTACATTTTTTTTCTCATTTTTTTTCCTGGTTTGATTTGATTTTTCTTGTGCAGCAAGATAATTCTATAAATATTTATGCTTATTTTGGATTTAATATATGTTTCTACCATGTTTAACATAAAAAAAAAAGAATAAAGTTCCTTTGAGAGAGAGAGAGAGAGAGAGAGAGAGAGAAAGAGGGAGAGAATGTTTCATTAAAAAAAGATTTGTTCTGACTATGTTAGGTTTTTTTGTTTGTTTGCTACCATTTTGACAAAGTTCAAAGGAACAGCACTCTTATTTAGATTGTGAATATGTATATTTGAAATGAACTGTATATTTAAGGTAAACACAGCTGTGTTTGTTTCAAGAAAGCTAATTATTTGTAGACTGCTTTGATAAATTTAATGCAAAGAAGCCAGGATAGTATTCCAGTTCACATTAGGCCTCACATAGTTGAGATTTAATTCTAACCTCTCTTTGTCTTTAAAATAACAAGAAAATGGAATCAATGAGAAAATGTAAATATAATTATTTATAAATTATTTATATTAGCATAGGAGTCATCATATTTTTCATTTATATAGCACTTCAAGGTAGTAAAATACTTTATATCCATCATCTTATTTGACCTCACTGTGAAAAACCTCTTGTTTTCAGATAAGTAAATAGATGCTCAGAAAGGGGAAGTGATTTACAGTCTAGGGGCAGCTAACTGGTGCATCAGACACTTAACACTTACTGTGTGACCCTAGGCAAGTCACTTAACCCCAATTGCCTCAACATCAAAAAAAAAGATTTATAATCTAGTATTTGAGATAAGCTCTACCTGAAGTTTTCTGAATTCCAAAGGGTATGATCTACTATATGTTCTGTGAGTCAGCAAGCATTTATTAAGTGTTTACTATGTACAAAGAGTTGACAGAGACAAAGATATGACAGTCCCTGCCTTTAAGGAGCTTATATTCTATTGGGGAAAATAACACAAATCCATATAAGTTTATACAAAATATTTACAAAGTAAATAGTAGGTGATTTCAAAGATAAGGTACTAGTAACTGGGACGATCAGGAAAAGTCTCATCCAGGAAGTGGCACTGGACTGAATCTTGAAGGGAGACCAATATTCTAAAAAAAGTAAGGTGAGAAAGGGAATAACCTGAGTAAAGGGACAGTCAAGAGAAGGTATGGCATTTTTGACTCATCTGAAGAGTGCTTGACAAAGAGAAGTAATATAAATAAGCCTAGAAATGTAGGCTGGAAGCAAGTTGCAAAATGTCATAAATGCCATGGGAATTTGTATTTTGTCTGAGAACAGTCTACAATTTTTTGATTGTTCCTATTAAAAAAAATATCCCAAATGTATATATTTATAAGTCATGTACATACATGTATACTAATAATCACATATATCACAAAACACTGAAAATTTAATATTTTAAAAGATGAAACAATATTTGATAAATATTACTTGGAGTAGAAGAAGAAAATGTAATAAGAACCATGATACAGGTCATAGTCGATCAATAAGAGTATCCTAGTTCTGCACAACTCACTTTGTCTGACAAAAATGAAAAGTAAGGAAGAGAAAAAGTTCTTATTCACCAGTCATTATCCTGGAACATATATAGTCTGCCTTCAAATGAAAATTCAGTCTTGATGTAATTAGGGGGACAACTGGGTATACTGAAAAGAAAAGAAATATTTCCAACAGCAACTGGGTACCTCAGTAATGATTAGGTTATAATTGTCCTGAGACTTTAAATTTTCTTCTCTGAGAGGAAGAAGGAAAAAGGGGACTGAATAGGAGAGGATTGAAGATTTAGACATCCCCATAATTGCTTCTTGCAGGGAAAGAAAGATGCCATTCATCTTCCCGTCATTTTAATTGATTGTACACACAATCCTCAGGAGTCAGATCATGGTCCCCAATGGACCACAGACCCCCACTTTCAAGACCACTATCCTAGAGACAAGAGAGAGCCATTGGAGCTTCTTGAACAAGGGAGTACAGAGTTATGCTTTAGGAATATTAGTTTGACAGATATGTGAGGATGGATTGGAGAGGAAAGAGAGAGACCCTGATTGGGAGATCAAGTAGGTTCTGCAGTAATCCAGGTGAGAGGTGATAAAAGACTGAATTAGGTGTTAGAATTGGCAATTGATTGTTTGTATGGGGTGAGAAATGAGGAATTAATAAACTCAAAAGTCGTCAACTGAGATGCCTAGGAAGGATAATAGTGCCCTTGACAGAAATTGGGAACATTGGAAGAGGCATAACTTTTGGGAAAAGGCGTGCAGCACAGGGAGCAGGGAAGTGACAATGAATAGAGTTCTGTCTGTCTATATTCTTTGTTAACTCATTAGTTTCCATTGATATTTAAGTTATCTTTATGCATATACCTCCCAAATTACATACGCATGAATTTGTGTGTGCATATATACACACACACATATCTCCTGAGCTCTAATTGTATATCTCCAACTGCCTATTACAATATTTAAAATTAGGTGCCCCATTGACATCTCAAACTAACAACTAAAATTATCTTCATTATCTTTCTCCCTCCTCTCTTCTCTCCCCTCTACAATATCTCTTGGCTGTGTTCCCTTCTTACTCTTTTTACAACCACCCTAGTTCAGGCATTTAATCATCTCTTGCCTGGTCTTTGACAAAAAGATTTCTCAGTGGCCTCTCTAATTCAGGTCTTTGCTCCGTAGCAAAGATCTTTTGTGATCTTTTCTTCACAAAGTTGCCAAAGTGATTTTCCTAAAACAGGTCTGAACATATCATTTCCCTTGTTAATTAAGTCCAATGAATGGCTCTCTATTATTTCTGGAATCAAATAAAATAACTAATGTTTAGCACTTTGCAGCCTTTGCAGCCTAATCCCAACCTGCCTTTTCAACCTTATTAAAGTGTTATTTCACTTTACTCACTCTAGGGTCAGGTCCAATTGGCCCTCTTATAGGTTCTCACATATAGTACTCCCATTTCCTTTTTGCCTTTATGCTGTCTGTCTCTCATGCCTAGAATGTATTCCCTTATTTCTTAGTATATCCTTGGTTTCTTTCAAGACCCAGTTTAAATGTCACCTTCTACATACTTTTCCTGATACCCTTCAATTTCTAGTGCTCTCTTCTCCCTATGGTCAGGAAGGCCCGGGTTCAAATCTAATTTCAGAATTTATTAACTGTATGATCATGGGCAAGTCATTTGTCTCAATTTCTTCATCTGTGAAATGGAGATTATAATAGCACCTACCTCCCAGGATAGCTGTGAGATATTAAGTGAAATGATATTTGTAAAATGCTTACTTAACACAGTCCCTGGCACTTAGTAAGTACTCAATAAATGCTTATTTCCCTTCTTCATAAGTAAGCTCTTTGAGGATAAAGATTGTTTACTTTTGTCTTTGTATTTTCAGTTTCTAGGACCATTCTGGGTACATTATTGCTGTTTAATAAATGCTTATTGATGAATTAATTGTTTGTGATATTAGTAAGATATAAAAGTCCAGTTGGTAGTTGGTGACATGAGCTTAGAGCTTCTTAGTGTCCAGGGTGCAGTGGTATTGATCTAAATTTCATCTGCATAAAGATGATAATTGAACCTATGAGAAAACTATAGGAAAACTGTTTCAAAGGCACACCTTCAGCTGTGTCTCCCATGCATGTGTAAAAAGTATTCTAGTTTTGTGAAAACTCAGTGAACCTCACATTGTTCTCATCTGACAAGGCTTAAAACAAGAGAAAAGATAAAAAGGGCCCATGAGCAGGGCTTTAAGTGATATTTACAGCTAGGGATGAGACAGGAATGATGATCCGGCAAAAGATATACAGAAGCAGCAGCCAGACAGGAGGAAGATATAGAGGTCAGTGTCATAAAGACACAGAGAGAATACTGCAGAGAGGTCAAGAAGGATAAGAAAGAAGGGCTATTCGATTTGGTAATAGTTCATTGGTAATATAGGAGAAGACAGTTGAGTAATGAGGTCAAAAGCTAAATTGTAAGAGAAAATAAAAAGTAGAGCCTTAGATAGGCTGCTTTTTGGTCATGTGAATTATGCAAATTTGTAAATAATATAATTATTTATATTGGCCTAGAATGTGACTCCCCCCCCATTTAAATATGTTTAAATTTTATTTAAATTACATTCTATTTGATATATATACATAAGTTGTTTTTATTAGAAATATAACAAAGTATATATAAGATTGTTTTATTATTCTGAATTTATTATCTTATTGCTGTTGTTATTAATATTCTGAACATTTAAATATTAAATATAATGTTGAAGAGTTAAGCATTCTTTAATAAGAATAAGTCACATTGAATATTTATCACAACAAGGATTAGTTCTCTTCCCTTTCCCCTTTCCCACCTTACTTATTTGCAGTGCAGTGACAAAATAAAAATATCTTTCTGCTCTACCTTCCACATTAGAAATAAATACATCCCTCAGGCAAAATATCCACCTAAATTGAACCACCTTTTCCCTTCTCAATTGTTTGCACTTTTTCTGTAATTAAGAGGTTATGGCTGATAATTAAATGTTTTTACAACAGATTCCACTGTAGTAACTATAAACAAATCAATGATTTAATTACCAAAAAACAATTTATCCTTGTTTAAATTTGTCAATAAGAACCTGGCAGTAAGATTTGTTTTAGACAAACTTTTTATATTAAAAACTTTGTGAATAGGTAAAGAAACATAATATAAGAAGAAAGACAGTGAGGACTCAAGAATAATGCCAAGGTTATGAACCTAGTTGACTGGAAGGATGATTCTCTAAACAGAAAGAAGGGATTTTGGAAGCAGGCTGGATTTTGAGAGAAACATAATGAAGTCATTTTTGAACATGTTGAATTTGAGATATATATGATTTTTAGTTTAAAATATCCAATAGATAATTGGAAGTAAATAACTAGAGCTTGTGAGCAAAGTAGGGATGACTGTATAACTTTGGAAGTCATTTGTATAGAGAAATTAATTAAGTTTAAGAAGATGGAAGTTGCCAAATTGGGGCAACAATAAGTAGGTCAGAGAATGTGAAGAGAAGTAATAGGAAATGAGTCTAGAAAGGTAGCTAGAGCCAGATTATGAAGCCTTTAAATGCCAAGCTGCTGTGTTTGTATTTTACCATAGAGACAGTAGGGATTCACTAACATTCTTTAGCAGAATAATACAGTCAGACCTGTGCTTTGGGAAGATTTCCTTTTTAGTAGTGTGGAAGATGGATTGGAGTAGTGAAAGAGTAGAAAGAGGGAGAGCAAGTTCAGAACTATCGTAATAATCAAGAAAAGAGATAATGAAGACATGAACCAGGGTAGAGGCCTTGTTAGTGGAGAGAAGTTTGGACTAGGTACAGGTATATTGGGAATTGGGAATTTTATTTTGAACATGTTGAATTTGATATATCTGCAAGAAAATTTTTCTTGGTCCTGCTAGCTTCCAGAGATTTCCCCCTTAAGGGAAACCGTCTACTCCATCTATTCTGTATCTTGTATGTACCTATTTCTATACATTCTGTCTCTCCCATCAGAATGAAAGCTTCTTGAGAGGAGGTATTCTTTTTTTTCCCTTTCTTTGTGTCCCTAGCACTTAACACATGGCCTGGACCTTAGTAAATATTTAATTAATTAATGCTTGTTGATTGATTACAAGTTGAGAATTAGTGAAAGAACTCAGGAGGATAAACAGAACTTGTGGATTTCTAAAAAATTGGAGGTTTTCATTCAAAGGCTGGATCCTGAATGTATTGTAGAGATTTTTATTCAGGTATAGATTGAACTAAGTGATCCCTGAGATCCTATTCAA
The DNA here is from genome assembly GCF_016432865.1 of Antechinus flavipes. Lineage (NCBI taxonomy): Eukaryota > Metazoa > Chordata > Mammalia > Dasyuromorphia > Dasyuridae > Antechinus > Antechinus flavipes. The sequence goes on from NC_067398.1 coordinate 508,043,618, forward strand.
GTGTGAGATTCAATAAAATACCACAAAAAAAATCCAATCAGTGCTGCAGGCTGCATATGATGTCTTGTTGAGCATGTTTGTAGGAAGGTATTTTTATTTGGATTGCACTAGTCAGTAAACTATTAAGTGCTAGGTTGTGCTTTAAACACTGGTCAGACACTGTGCTAAGTGCTGGAGATACAAAAAGAAGCAAAAGCTCCTTGACCTCAAGGACTTCACAATCCAATGGACTAGATTGCCTTTGTTATCTTTCTTATCTCTGAGATTCTATAATTGTGTGAAGTTCCCTTAGATTTGCAGTAGAATATAATTCAAGCTACTTTAGTTAAATGTTTTTGTTTATCCACTCCCAATCTAACCTATATTATTCTGTGATCTCATCAGTGTTTGTACAACTCCCAACAATCCATATTCCAAACTCCAAGCCTATTCATTACTTGTGGCTTTGTTAATATGATCCCATAAGTTCACCCCAGGAGGACTATTTGGGGAAAGAGTTCTTCACTTTCTTTTGAATACCCCTTCACGCTTCATGTCAGTTCTGTCTTTTTCACTTATGGATTTCCTTGACAGCATCTTTCTTATTGGTGGTGTCAGTCAAATAGCATCAAATACCTTCTGGCCACAAAGTAACTTAGAAAACCACAAATTAACATTATCTGTGTTGTATTATGTTTGTATGTTGTTAAACATTTGCTAATTGCAATTCAACCTGGTTCAGCTGCTCTAGGGAATTTTGGATTCCCTAAGCGAATCCCTTGCTTATAATGTTTTAAACTGCAGTGTATCTAATCCCATTGCCCTTTGCATATTCTCAGAGATGATAACATTCCATAACTCAGGTAGTCTTACTACAGAAACACAAAATTTTGGGGTTTTTTATCCCAAACTAATACTATTCCTTCAGAGATTTATTCTAATGCAGTAGTTTTGTCTGAAACATAAATATTTTTCTGTAGAGCAAAAATACAACTTATTTCTACCATTCCTTTCTCAACCAGTTATTTGTATATGCAGTGTTCAATTTTTCATTGTCAAATTTACACCAGTTATGGGAATCTGTGCAATTAAACTAGATGAGTAATATGAAAAAAAGTAGCAAGATGTTCAAGCTGGAGAAGGGAAGACTTAAAGAAGACATAATAAATATCTTTCAAGTATTTGAAAGACCCTTAGAGGGATTGTACTTATTTAGCTTGGTTCCAAAAATCAGAATTGTTTGCAAAGGGTAGAAATTATAAAAGTATCTTGTTTTAATGACATGAAAAATCTTAAGAACCCTGGAAAAAATGGAATGGGCTGCCTTGAAAAATAATTGATTGCTCTTCATTTGAGAGTTTCAAGAGAATACCAGATATGATTATTTGCTGATTTTTACTATTCAGTTTTTTTTTGTTTTTTTTTTTTTTGTGCAAAAGTCTCTCTTTTAGCAATTTGGAACTATGTCCAAAGGGCTATCAAATTGTGTATGCCCTTTTATCCAGCAGTGTCTCTACTGGGTCTGTATTCCAAAGAAATAATAAAAAAGGGGAAAAGACCCATATATGCAAAAATGTGATGGAATATTATTCTATAAGAAATGATTAGCAGACTGATTTCAGAAAGGCCTTGAGAGACTTGCATGAACTGATACTAAGTGAATTGAGTAGAATCAAGAGAACATTGTACCCAGCAATAATAAGATTATGTGATGATTACCTGTGATGGACTTGACTCTTTTCAACAATGAGGTGATTCAAGAAATATAAATATATATAAAATACATTTCCACCTTAGCCATGTCCAAAAGAGGGGAAAAAAAAAAGAATAAAATTTGCTTTAGTCTGTACTCTGAATCCATCAATTCTATTTCTGACATGGAGAACATATTTCTTTTTTTTGGGAAGGGGGGCAATTGGGTTCCACAATTGGGTATATAATTGTGCCCAGGGTCACACAGCCAGGAAGTGTTAAGTGTCTGATATCAAATTTGAATTCAGGTCCTCCTGAATTCTAGGCTGGTGCTCTATCCACTGCGCCACCTAGCTGCCCCATGGAAAACATTTCATCATGAGTTCTTTGGAATTGTTGGTCATTATATTAATCAAAGTTACCAAGTTTTTCAGAGTTTATTATATTTACAGTAGTGTTGTTACTGTGCAGATTGTTCTCCTGTTCTCCATACAAAGCAGATATCCCTAGCTTTATCTGAGCAATGTGACACTTGGATGTTAGTAAATTTTGGATCATAACCACCATTATTACTTCTAGTAGGGCACTTTAGCATTCAGGTATTATTATTTTAAGTAGAGATAATGCCTCTTCCTATTCCAGGGCAGCTCATTAGGTTTGAAAATTCTTATAGCTGGATTCAGAGTAAGTAGTTACCAATTTTATAGGGTTTTAAGTATGTTTGTGTTTTGCCTAGAAATAACGCCATGAGACAAATGGTACAAGTATCCCATTTTATAGGTGGAGGAAACAATAAAAATATATATTTAGTGCTATACAGTATTAAAAATAATAATAACTAGCATTTATATAGTGCCTACTATGTGCCAGATACCATACTATGTGCTTTACACAGAACTGTGTGTAAATCGCTTTATTTGATTTTTTTAAAACCCTGTAAAAATAATTATTATTCCCATTTTACAAATGAGGAAAACTGAGGGTATAGCAGTGACAGAATTGAAACCAGTTCTTCAACTGTACCATTTTGCATTTAGGTTTTGTGACACTTCCTTAACTATGTGGCAGGGAACCTTGACTGTGGTCATTCCACTTCATACTTTTCCCTTCTTTCAAACTGGCTTCAAACTCATCATATAATTATTAAGTACCAAATATGTGCTGGGCACTAGTTTGGGGTTTCCTTTATTTAAGAGTCTTTGATTATTTATATTTAGATCAATTGTGTACCAATTTCCAATGTTTATGCTTGTTCTTCCCCCCACCCTCCTATAGATTGGTTAAATATTGCATATACAGAAATCTATGTGATATGTTTCAATGCCTATATAATTGTATACCAGAATTACTGATTGAGTCTTAATTTTCCCCAGACTCATATCTTAGTTATTTAAGCTATTTTACTTCTATTTACATTGCCTTTTTAAAATTATCATTGTACCAGCACTGATATAACATTGTTCAAATTTATATATATTTTTTTCCAAATAGAGTAAAGAAAAGATTTCATCCTACAGCAAAACTCCAAAAGTCGATAGGAATGATGTGGGGAAAGAGATGAAAGAGAAATCATCTATGAAGCGTAAACTTCCATTTACCATTAGTCCGTCAAGAAATGAAGATCGAGATTCAGACACAGGTAGAATATTTTTTGAAATTTTCTTTTTCTGATGAACTTTGATCATTTTGTTATCATAATTCTTTCTTTAACCTGTAGCTCTTTTCTCCCCATCCCTGTTCTATACTCATATTTTCCCAATAAAATGGGAATTTAATTTAATAGAAGAGTAGTTATGTATCAGTATTTCATAGTGTTAAACTGGTTATTTCTGGCTAAAGTGATAATTTTCTTATCATCTAAAAATGATTTCAGTCAAAATTATATGCAGTACTTACTAGGAATTTTTGTATATTTCAAATATTTACTTACTTTCCCAGAATGTAATGTTTTATATATAGATATGTATGTGTGTGTGTGTGTGTATTACACACACACACACACATATACACATATATACACACACATACACATACACATATATATACACACACACACATACACACATATACACACATATGTATGTATATTTTTATGGATCTCACTATTTTTGAAATTTTCTTTTCTGATAAAGCAACCTTGATCATTTTGTTATCATAATTTTTTCTTTAACCTATAGCTCTTTTCTCCCCATCCCTTTTCCGTACTCATGTTTTCCCAATAAAATGATTTGGGGTTGTATCTCTGTTTCCTTTATTTAAGAGTCTCTGATTATTGATATTTAGATCAATTACTACAATTGAGGTAGTAAATTGACAAGAGAATTTAATGATTTTTAAAGACTTCACTGAGAAATAGTTGTTCAGAATCTGTTAATATATTTTTGAAGCTCCAAACTAAAAAATTTTAGGGATTTTAGATCTGGAACAGATTAAACCATGGAGGCTCATTGTGGACAGTGTATCCATTCCCATTTCTAAGGCGCTTTATGCCTGACAAATTGCAATAAATTGCATGTATTTGGTGATAATATTTATTCCTAAATATGATTCAGAATGTATCAGAAATTAAGAAATCATTTAATACACTCCTAAAATTGTTGTTAAGATCACTGAACTAATTATTTACAAACTTACTGGACTTAAGACTGGGCAATACCTTAAAGACAAATAAATCCCTCTCCTCGTTTCATAAAGTAGGAAATTGAGGCCCAGTGAGATTAAATAATTTACTCAAGATTACATAATTTAACATAAGATTGAATAGCAGGCCAGTATTCTAGCATATTCTTACCTGATACTTTGTCTTATCCAAGTTACTTTATCCCTTAGTGTAAATTATTAGTGAGAGTTTTTCTTTGGAATGTTTTCACTTCATTAAAAGAAATAATCTTATTATGTACCTTCATGCACAAATGTTTATGTATTGCTTTATGTCATTCCAGTTGTATTTTGATCTTTAAATTTGTGATGGTGATGGTCTATGGAAATTTGAAATCCTCTTTACCAATATTTCATTATCTGTTTAGAAAATATTTTACATAGTTTTAGCATGTTCTCCTTTTATATTTCTATTATTTTGTTATTTAGATTATTATTTTCTTTATTTTTAAAGAACTTTATTTTGGAGATTTATAGTTATCACAGATTAGAAGAAATAAAAAACTTTGCTGGAAATATCCCCTTAAATGCTTAAATAAAATTTTGTATGGCAGAGTTTTTCTATTTTATATTAAAAATGATTATGTGTTTGTCTTATCAAGGATTGTGAAGTTTATCTTTAATGTAAATATTAAGAGTAAAATATTGAGACTTACAGCATTTCTCTTGTTTATAATATTTAACTCCAAATGCTCCTCTTTGAATCTAAAAAGGCAGTGTTAGAGAAATTAGGAAAATCCCTAGCATTTAATGCCCATCATTGGAGAACCTCTGATGAAGTTACATGCATGTTTATAGTGGTTATAATATTTGAGAAAGTACCTAGAGGCAATGCCAGCAAGCACTCCTTCAAAGACCCTCCTCTTTAATTCCTTCAGGCTCATTTTCTTTTTCTAACTATGGTCAAGCATTTCTTTTGGATTTTAAGTATTTTTTGAAGCTTAAAAAACTCCTAACCTTTTAAAAAATTGTTTGTATTGAGTGCTAGCCATATAGATAATAATATGCTAAGTTCTCTATATGTGAAGAATAAAGACCCCATCCTTGAGTTATAGTTCAACAAACTTTTATTAAGGTTTTTTCTTTTCTATATAAAGATACTGTGCTGAATGTTGTGCATACAAAGTTAGGGGAAAAAATATACAGTACTCTCAAGGACCTTATGATCTAGTAGGGGAAACACAACATGTACACACATGTAAATGTGATAAAATATAAGGGTGTATTAGGGCAAATAAAAATTCCACAGTGCCGTAAAATTTTTGAGTAAGGAGAAATAACTTTCAGCAAAGGTTCAGGGATATTTTCATAGAGGAGATGGCACTGAGTTAGGCTTTCAAGGAAGAGAAGAATTCCAATAGACATTGATAAGGAAGGAATTCTTTACTGTCACAATAGATGGTTTGTACACAAATGTATGGAGGTCTAAAAGTGCAGGATTATAGTAAACATCTGGTAGCCCCTTTTAACTACAGCTTAGAGACTATGAAGAGTATGATTATAAAATAAAGGTTGAAAACTAGGTTGGGGTCAGTATGTAGATGTCCCCTTATAGCAAGCTGAGTTTATGTTTTATCCTACAGGAAAGTTTTTGAACTTCAAAGGAATTTCTTTAATCAATCTTCTAAAAAACAGTAGGTAACAGTTACATTTTTTGGTAAGTAAAACATGTTTTGCTTACATGTAATAAAGACTAAAAATATTGATTATAGCTACTAAAAAGTAAAGATATAATCAGTTGAAATTTATTTTCATTTAAGAACTTTAATATTTGATAATGAAATGTTAGTGACTTTGGGCTTTAAAAAAGCTTCCAACAGAATACAAACTCTGAAAAGACTTGGAGTTTATAAACAGTTTCTTGAATAAAGACCTCACATTTAAAATATATAGAAAACTTTGTCAAATTTATAAGAATATTACTCATTGCCCAATTGATAAATGATGAAAGGATATGAATAGGCAGTTTTTAAAGGAAGAAATCAAAGCTACATATAGTGATATAAAAATGCTTATAATTATTATTGATTAGAGAAATGCAAATTAAAACAACTTTGAGATATGATTTCACACTTATCAATTGACTAAAATAATAGAAGGAGAAAATGACAAATGTTAGAAGGGATATAGAAAAATTGGGATGATAACAACACTGTTAGTAGAATTGTAAACTGATCCACCCATTTTGAGGAGCTATCTGAATTGTTCCCAGAGAGTTATAAAACTATATATTCAAGTGTTCAGGTTAAAAAGAAGAGAATTTAATATGTTCTACAATATTAATAGCAACTTTTTTTATGGTGGCAAAGAATTGGAAATTGAGATGATGCCCATCATTGGGGAATGGCTAAAGATGTTGTATATATGATTGCAATGGAATACTACTGTGCTTTAAGAAATGATGAGTAAATTGATTTTGGGAAAACAGGAAAAAACTTACATGAAATTATGAAGAAAGAAAAGAGCAGAAGAGAAAGTTGTATATAATAACAGCAGTATTGTTCAAAGGATAAATATAAATGATTTAGCTATTATGAGTTATATGAATATTCAAATAAGCTACAGAGAGCCTATGAAGAAAATGTGATCCATTTCCAGAGAAAGAACTGATATATGGAACTATGTCTTATGTAGTTACATATCTATATGGGCCAAATGTTGGCTTCTCTAGTACAGGTTTGGGCAGCATGGAGGGAGAGAAATGGTTTAGAAATGTTAGAAAAAAATTAATAAATGAAGGAGAGAGAGACAGAAAGACATATATATATATATAGGGGCTATGGTTCCAGCAGCAGAATGATACTGTTTTAGAAGAATACAGAGAGAATTATCAGCAGACTATTCAATAGGTGATGAATTCTTTTTTTTTTATTTTAATAACTTTTTATTTACAAGTTATATACATGGTAATTTTACAGCATTGACAATTGCCAAACCTTTTGTTCCAATTTTTCCTCTCCTTCCTCCCACCCCCTCCGCTAGATGGCAGAATAACCAATACATGTTAAATATATTAGAGTACAAATTAAATACAAAATTAGTATACATGTCGAAACCATTATTTTGCTGTACAAAAAGAATCAGACTCTGAAATATTGTACAGTTAGCCTGTGAAGGAAATCAAAAATGCAGGTGGGCAAAAATAGAGGGATTGGGAATTCGATGTAATGGTTCTTAATCATTTCCCAGAGTTCTTTCGCTGGGTGTAGCTGGTGCAGTTTATTACTGCTCCATTAGAACTGATTTGGTTCATCCTATTGTTGAAGAAATCCACTTCCATCAGAATTGATCATCATATAGTATTGTTGTTGAAATATATAATGATCTCCTGGTCCTGCTCATTTCATTCAGCATCAGTTCGTGTAAGTCTCTCCAGGTCTCTCTGAAATCATCCTCTTGGTCATTTCTTACAGAACAATGATATTCCATATTATTCATATACCACAATTTATTCAGCCATTCTCCAATTGATAGGTATCTACTCAGTTTCCAGTTTCTAGCCACTAAAAACAGACCTGCCACAAATATTCTTGCACATACAGGTCCCTTTCCCTTCTTTATGATCTCTTTGGGATATAAGCCCAGTAGTAACACTGCTGGGTCAAAGGGTATGTACAATTTGATAATTTTTTGAGCATAGTTCCAAATTGCTCTCCAGAATGGCTGGGTGTATTCACAATTCCACCAACAATGTATCAGTGTCCATGTTTTCCCACATCCCCTCCAACATTCCGCATTATCTTTCCCTGTCATTCTAGCCAATCTGACAAGTGTGTAGTGGTATCTCAGAGTCGTCTTAATTTGCATTTCTCTGATTAATAATGACTTGGAGCATCTTTTCATATGGCTAGATATAATTAGGTGATGAATTCTTTAATCAAGACAAGATACAAAGTAATCCTCAATCCCATAAAACTCCTTTTTGCTTCTGTAGTTACAAGTTACCAGAGAAGGGGGCAAAGAGTGCTAAGAATCACACAATTTTTCGAGTATTTATTATGATGCATATGAGCAAGAAAGATTAATCTGAACATAATTCCAGCTTATGTGCCAATTTCTTTTGCAAAGGATAAAAAGAGTGGGGTGGCTAGGTGGAGCAGTGGCTAGAACACCAGCCCTGAAGTCAGGAGGACCTGAGTTCAAATCTGGCCTTAGACACTTAGCAGTTCCTAGCTGTGTGACCTTGGGCAAGTCACTTAACTTCAATTGCCTCAGCCAAAAAAAAAAAATAAGCAAAGGATAAAAAGGTAGAGAAATTCTATGAAGAGTTCATTAAGGCCTTGAAAATTAAATGAACATATATTTAGTATTCAAGAATGGCAGAAAAACTATTTTGGAAATCTGATTCAGGATCAAAAATGAAAGAGACCAAAAATATATATTATATGGAAACCTGGTGTTATCAATCATCAAAATTGTAAATACAAAATAACATCACAAAAATTGAAATTGACTATATCTTGATAGGGTACAACTGGTTTTAGGCATGAGAGTTATTTCTAAATCATGTCTCAAATAATTAGCTTGTTAGAGCAAAGGGCAAAATCAATATCAGTTAGAAGAAAAATATATGAGGCCAGCACAACTAAAACTGCCTTAGCCTGATATTTAGGGGGGAAATGTCCCCAGATGGAAAGTGAATAAAAAAATTGAAGCAAGTTTCCAAAAGCCTTAGTCCAGTTAATCCAGATCACCTTGAAAACATTCAGAGATAAAACAAATGAAAAATGCAGTTAGTCTGTTGGCATTTTTCTAAGTTATTTTCTCCATCTATGACAGTGGAGCCATCACATTGGGACTATTAACATGCCCCAGTCCCAATCTTGCTGCACAAGGAAATAGAAATGTCATTAAAGAAAATAAAGATGAGAAGAATAGTTCAACTAAACTCCAGTAAGCATACATAAAGGTTTCTTCTGAAAGCAATGCAACTTGAGGGTACCAAGAACCTTGCTTCTCAAAGTATATGAAAGAGATGAAGATAACTGGACAACTGGAAAAAAAATCACAGAAATATTATTGCATAAAAAGGGTAATCAAAACTACTTTGCTATTACTGCAAAATCTTTGTAGATAATTCATACATATCACATTAACATTCTTAAAAATAGAAAGAAATATTAGAAATAAAAATATTAGAAAGATATATTAGTGTTCACAAATGATATTCTGTAGCAGACTACAATTTTAAATGTTCATTTGTAGATTACATTGTGTTTAGTTTAGTTTTGGAACAGGTAACAAAGCGTCTAAATTATTCAAAGTACAGCCTAACAGTTTATAGAGGAAAATGAAATGGGTGAAGGAAAAAAAAAAAAAACCTATTGTCTAGACTATGATATACACTTAGATAGATAATTTATTGACCTGGCCGTTAATACAAATAATGGAGATTTACAATAAGCTGGATGTAGAATTGAGCAGGAAAGTCACAGAGCAGATTCACTGCAGATAGGGTGATGGACTTGGAATCAGGAATACTCATTGATTCAAATCTGGCCTCAGATACTCATTATGTGATTCCAAGCAAGTTAGTTACCTATATTTTAAAATGATCAAGAAAAGGAAATGGCAAACTATTTTAGTATTTCTGCCAAGAAAACCTCAGACGGGTCATAAAAGGTCAGACACAACTGAAAAACAATTGAACAACAAAGGTAGAATGACTCTTGTTATATGAAAAATTACACAGCATTCTCAACAATTTCAAGTTTCTTTCTGAAACAGTGGTGCACATCTTTTTAACAACAGAAGGATATGTGAATGATGGAATAATATGCTTTTCAAATAATAAAAATTGCAGGTCATTCAAAGTGTAGTGGATAGATGTAATGGAATGTATAAATAGGCTGTGACCATGAATCATTTGCTTAGAAATGGTGTAAAAGATATCTTTAAAAGAGATGCATATGTAATAAAACTGAAAAATAATAAATAATAATGGGTCTCTAATGCTATTCTCTTACCCTTGTAATATTAAAACACTTAGAGGAAGATCCTTTGTATATTGTATGAGTCTCTCTGAATTGTATGTAGGAGGATAATGAACAAGAATCACATAGGATGATAAGGTTTGAATGAATGCCAGTTTGCATTGTACAGACATCAATGAAGTCTGTTAAAAAGTAATATTTTTTCTTCCTATTGCTACAACTGTATGATTAAGCAGTAATATTTTTCCTCCTATTGCTACAGTTATATGATAAAGAGAATGATAAAAGGCAAGAAGGTTTAGAAATGCCCCTTAAGTACTAATAATTATATGTTGGTACCTAATTTTCTCATATTTACCCAAGAATCCATTTGCATATCTTAGTCATTTTTACCATTAATTTCATTACTCATTGCTATTATCTCACAAGAAGGATAATTACTACTCTGTTGGACCTGATGTTTCAAAGAACATTTTTTTATGTATAAATAAGTGTCCAGAATCAAAACATCACTTATAGACCTCTTTAAATCAATTAAATTAAGTGAAATTCTCATGTCCTTTCTTTCAACTTGTTGGTGATTTTTTTAATTAGAAAAAAAAAAAAACCAATAAAACATTTTTTCCAGATCAAGAAATATTTCTAAAAATAATTTGAACTTTAATATTAAGTGTAATTTTTGTTACTATTTTGCTAATTAAAATTCAATAAGAGAGTTGTTAATAAAATAGAAAAATCTCACAGCAGGAAATGAATAAGCAAATTTAATTAATTTACATTGGAGACAATATGAATTGTATTCCAGGGCATAATGCCCTATGATACAGATTGGTAGTCCTAGGTATTAAGAGAGGAGGGATCCTAAATACTAAGAACGGAGAAAGTTCAGGAATCAGCAGTGAGAAGCTCAGACTGTAGCCAGAGAGCTAGTTCTCAGCAAAAAGCATCTAGTCTAGCATGCAGAGAAATTAGCAAAGCAGGAATCCCAGACCTTATAGGAGATTATACAATTCTTCCACTATGAACCAACAGAGCTTTGCATTTTGCTGGAAGGGCCTGAATCTAGCAGCTGTTTACTTTTGTAGAGACCCAAATCTAGGCCAGGAACTTGCCCTGGTCTTCAAATAACCCCAAGTGCCTAAGCAAAAAACAAAAAAAAAAAAGACAGTCATGAATTGGTAGAACCATTTGGAAAACAATTTGGAATCATGATTTTTTTTTTAGCGACTATAATGTTTTATATGCTTTGATTCAGAAATTTAACAGAGACTTATATAGTCCAAGGAGATCTAAAACAGAATGTTTTCATTGATGATAGAATATTTATAGCAATTTTTTTAATGTTACAAAAAACTGGAAACAAAATAGCTGCTCACAGCTTGGGGAAACCTAAAAAAACTGTGATATTTCACAGGCATATTATTGGTATATTATTACCTTACAAGAAACTAAGAATATGAAGAATTTATTGAAAACTATGAACTGATGCAGAGAGAATTCATTAAAATCCTGAAAACAATACACAGTAATACAACAATATAAATGGAAAGAAGAACAGCCAAAAATGCCACTGCATAATCATAATGACCAAGCTTGACTCTAGTGGATGAGAAAATGCACTTCCCTCATTTCTTTGTAAGAATAGGAATATGATACAGATGATGTCACAAACTCAATTGATGTCAATTTTGTTGAACTGATTTTTTCTTCCCTTATTTCTTTTTTATACTTTGTAACAAGCACAAAAGGCCTACAGATTATTGGGTGAGTCTCCCATGCTGAAATATTGAGAGTTCATGGACAAGAATCACACAGGATAGATAGGCATGGGCAGATTGTGATCTCTATTAGAAGAAATGGATATTTTTTAAGTTAAGACATTGGATGTTTTCCATACCCATAATGCTTTCTCCCACTATTTCACTTCTCCCTTCTGAAATCTCAGATTTCTTTCCAGACTCGGCTCAAGCATAGATTTTGCACAGTGCCTTTCTTGGGGACCTCAGTACCAGTGCTTTCTCCTCCAAGGTTGTCTGTTATTTACTTTATATTCTAAATAGCAGCTAGCATTTCTATAGTGCTTTAAGTTTTGAAAACTATTCTACAAATGTTTTCTTTTATCCTTATTACACTTTAGGAGGATGTTATTATTAACCCTCCTTGACAGATGAGGAAACTGAGTCCTCTAGAGATTGTTACTTGCCTAAAGGTAACCCAGCATGTTAAGTAACTGAAGCCAAATTTAAGACAGGTTTTCCTGGTCCTGTCTAATACACTATCTAGCTACTATCGAATTACCTCTGCCTTTTATATGAGAGGCATTTTGGTGCAGTGAATAGATTCAAGTTAACAAGCATTTATCAAGTACCTGCTATATTTTAGGGACTGTGCTGGGTATTTAGAATACAAAGAGAAGCAAACAACAGTTCCTACATTCAGGGCAGCTAGGTGGTACAGTGGGTATAATCCTGGTCATGGAGTCAGGATACCTGAGCTGGATTATTATGATGAGGAAATAAATATATAAATAAGATGCATTCATAACTATGTACAATTTATGTATGTGATAAATTGAAGATAATAACAGAGGGAAAAAATTAGCTTTAAGAAAAGCCGGGAAAGGCTACTTTCAGAAGGTTAGGTTCTAGCTGAGATTTGAAGAAGTAAGGGAAGACAGGAGGTATAAACAAGGAGAACATTCCAGTCTTGGAAAACAGCCTGTGAAGATGCACTAAGCAGGGAGATGGAGCATCTTGTGCAAGGAACAGCAAGGAAGCCAGAATCACTGGATTGAAGCATATCTGGAGAGAGATATAATAATAATATAAGTGTAAAATAGTTTACATTTACCCATCACTTAATGTGTGTCAGGAATGGTGCTAAGTAATTTATAGTTATTAACTCTTTTGATCTTCACAACCATCCTGGGAGACAGATCCTGTTAGTATCCCTTTTTTACAGGTGAGGAAACAAAGACAAGTGCAATAACTCATCCTGGATCACATAACAATAAGTATCTGAGGCTGGATTTAAGTGATGAGCACCTCCACTAGGATGGAGCTAGTGTCAAAAGAGAAAAGGGGGCATATATAGGAGAGATAGAATTGACAGAAATTGGAAAGTGATTGGATATGAGTGGGATAAGAGAGTGAAAAGTGCAGGGCTATTGCCTAAATTGACAATTGGTGTGTCTATTTCCTCTCCTCTCTCTGTTTCTGCAATCTTGCTTCTGATCTAATAAGATCAGAATTCAATGAAAATTGGTGATTCCCTGGCCAATAACAAGGAAGTTGGGAAGAGGAGAAGTTTTGTTAAGGTGGGGAAGATAATGAGTTCAATTTTGAACATGGCTGGTGATTCAGGACTGGAGATCTGGAAAAAGAGTGGAGATGGATCAATAGATTTGAGAATGATCTGTTTAGTAATAATAACTGAATCCATGGGATTTGTTGAGATTCCTATACAAAATATTGTAGAGGGAAAAGAGACAGAGCTAGATGAGGACACTGTCACAGGTTGTAGACAGAGAGGATGATGATTGAGAAAAGGAGTTCATTAGATTTGACAATCAAGAGATCATTGGTTTAAATTGATGAAATCTGAGTTTAGACTGCAGAAGGTTTAGAAGAGAGTGAAAAAGGAAATGTAGACACTAATTAGAGGCAACTTTCTCAAGGAACTGAATCACACACAAAAAAATTAGGATATAGGCTGATAGTGGAAATTCAAGTACAGGTTTTTTTGAGGATGAGGGAGACATGAGAGTGTGGGGAAGCAGCCAAAAGAGAGGAAGAGAATAAATTAATGAATTAATTTAATAATATTTAATTTAGTAATAATTTAATAAATTAATGAAAAAGAAGTTGAAAAATGAAAAGAGGAGGCAGTGCCACCAGGGTATATGATGTATTTTGATGTTGAAAACAAGCAGAACGGCTGATGGAAAGTGGAGAGTTAGATGGAATGTTTAGAGCCCTCTAAAAAAGGAAAGCTTTAGGAAGAATAGTACTACCCCCTCCAATCTCCCATTCACAGGAGAGAGGTGACTAAGTGCTGGGTAGCAAAAACTGAGTTGGTGTGATGCAATTTCAGGTGATCATCATATTCTGAATGGGTCATGATGTTGAAGTAGAAAAACCAAGCAGAGTTGCTGATGGAAAATGCAAAGTAGGATGATAGAAATGTCAGTTTGCTGGAAAAGATGAATGGGATGGGGTGGCATTGGAGATATGTATAGATAGATAGATAGATATACGCATTTTTCTATATATATATCTCACTACATATAGAGGGGTTTGTGTTGGCAAAGAGAAGGGTTGTCCTTTCATGTGAGTCAGGGAATAAAAGAAGAGATAATAGGAAAAGATTTCTGAATGATGTGAGGAGGAGGGAAGAAGAAGATCTCAGTAAATGGCCTCAGTTTTTTCAGTGAAATGTGAAGCAAGATTCTATCAGCTGAGATGGGGGGGCAAGGGGTACTATGGGAAATTTGAGTGGGATGGTGAATCATTTAGGAAGATATAAAAGAATTGCCTTGCTACAATGAAAATACAATTGAGATTGTGAAACATAAATTTGTAGTGGATTCAGTTAGCATGGTTTGTTCAGTAGCACATGAATAGGAGAAGATGGGAATAATCCAAAACAGGGACTTGGCAAAGCATAATAGGAGAAGGAAGAAGCAACTGCAAAATATGGGAGCAAGCAACTGCAAAGTATAGGATTTTGTGGAGTTGAATTGGTTCACCAAGTTTGATATAGGAAAGGGCAAAGAATATATAGACAGTACTTCAGTGATAGTCTAAGTAAGAAGAACTGAGAAGAGACAGAGGAACTGGAGCTCATAGTAAGAACAGGATTAAAGAAAGTGTAAAGCAAAGGGAATAGTAAAATGACAACAGATTATAATTAGATAAAGGAATTTCAGAGTTTGTGAAGGTGAAAATGGAACTCCTGTAGATGATGCCTTATCAAAAGCATGACTGTTTCTGTCTCGTTGAAGTGGTAGGTCATGAGAAATGAATTTAACTGCTCCTGCACTGTTGTATAGCCAAACTAAACTTCTTTCTATTCATGTAAGATTATCTATCTTCCATCTTTGTGCTTTTGTACTAGTTATTCCCCAAGACTGGAATGTACTCTCTCCTTACCTTTGCCTTTTAGAATCTCTCTTTTCATTCAGGAACCATTTTACATAAGCTTTTTTGGATTTCTCCTTTATCCTCAATTGCTAGAGTCCTCCTTTTGAAACTTTATAGTATGTAAGTCTTTGTATATATCTGCATTAATTTTATACTCATACTGCATATTTTTCTATGTATATGTCTTTGCATTAGAATGTAAGCTCATTGCAAGTAGGAACTGTTTCATTCTTAATATTACAGTTTTTGTACATACTTTGTAATAATTCCTGGTACATAATCGCCATTTAATAGATGCTTATTGTTTGAAGATTTAAGGAAGGAATGATTAAGGGAATAATCTGGAGAAGATAGGAAGGGAAAGGATCAAAAGCATATGTAGAGGTATGGGTAAACAGTAAATATTTTAACACCTTCTATATGATCTAAGAAGTCTTGATAATATAAAATCTCAAAATACCTTGGAAAAGGAGAGTGCTAAAAGTTATAACAGAATATGCCAACGACAAACTTATCTCAGTTCATAATTTTATTGGATTCTACTTAGTCATAATTTCCAGTTTGTGTTGCTTCATGTATTCTTCCTCCAAGGATCCAGTCACTACCTAAAAGTTACCAAAAGTTTTAGTGGATCTTTTGGAAGATAAAAATAAATTAAACAGGGATATCAGCATTGAGAGAGAGATAAGCAATACCAACAAGTTAACCAACAAAAGCTATTTAATATTTCAGCATGAATTTTCAAAGCTTATAAAATTTGTATTCTATTAACATAAAGAAACTTAAAAACTTAGATTTAGAGGTAGAAGCTACATCGTCTAATTCCCTTGTTTTATTATTTTATTTTATTTTTTGAGGCAATTGTGGCTAAATGACTTGCCCAGGGTCACACAATCAGGAAGTGTTAAGTGTCTGAGGTCACATTTGAACTCAGGTCCTTCTAACTTCAGGGTTGGTGCTCTTATCCTCTACACCAACTAGCTGTCCCTTTTATTATTTTCAAAACTGGAAGTTTTACAGGAAAATGATATCCAAAGATACTAAATGAATCACCAGTAATTAAAAATACCATCTTAAAAGTATTTTGTGCTTTTCAAAGTAATTAAATATTTATCTAATTTGGCCAAATATTGAATTTTTAAAGTAATTCCTTTTGTTTTTTATTGTAAAAACTTTGTTTTGCAGATATAGAGTAAAATCTTACTCATCAGCCACTTAATGTTGCCTGTTTTAGAGGATTAACCTTAGTTTTGCCAAGTATGTAATCATAAAATTCAAGAATTTCAAGATATACATATACACCTTTCATTCTGCTCTGCAATAATTATAATTATTTTTAAGTTTTTCTTATATTGAGCCAAAATCCTTCTCCCTGAAACTCTTACTCATTGATTTTATTTCTGTCCTTTGAAAATAGTCCCTTCAAGTACTTGAAAATTGCTACTGTGTTGAAGAAAGCTGGTAAATACAACTTTGCTTCTGCAGACTAAAGATTCCTAGTCTCTTCACAGTTTTTTCACCAGCTAGAATGAATATAATATTCCAGGTTGATTACATAACAGAACTATTTTCCTTTGATAGAGCTGTTTAATATAACCTAAGATGCCACAAGCTTTTTTGGCTACTAAATCACACTTCTAAATGATATTAAGCCTTAAAATTTCTGGGTCTTTTTCACAGTGGCTGGTTTCTATCTATCTTCCCATTATTGTAACTATGCAGCTAATTTTTAAAAAACAAACTTCATATTTATAAAATTTCATTTTGTTCACTCAGTCTCATTGTTCTGTTTTGCTAACATACTTTTGAATCCTGATTCCATCATCCATTATGTTAGCTAGACTTCCTAACTAATCCTTCAAGTTTGTGTCTTCTTCAAATATTTGAAGTGTAGGCCATTTCTCCTTTATTTCAAGTTATTAACAAAAATGAAGAACAGAGTAGTACCATGAATGCTGTGTCATTGTGGCACTCAATTAGAAACTTTCTTGGGTGATATAAATGCATTAATCACAACCTTTCCATCTAGCCACTCTGACTTGTAGAAACTTTGTATATGATGTCTGGCTCCTTCTGAAACTCCTTAAAAAACTTAGCTTGATAAGAATATGTGAATCACAATTCTTTGATCTAGTCAGTTTCACATCCAAAAACTTGACATGTGGTATTTCATAGTGTTGGAATTAATTCATGATATATCTGTGATAACTCATGCTACTTTACTAAATTGAACATTTGTACTGGGGTTGTAACATTTACTGACACTTTGTAGGTTTAAGTTTGCAAAGTGTTAAAATCTATTATTTCTTCAACTATAATTCGCCTCTATTTCAGAATGTTGATTTTTTTTTAAAGGCTTTATGATTTAAGTAGCTAAATTTTTCATTGTTGTCATTAATACAGAGCTTAGCAGGCTTTTCTGTCTTTATCCTTAAAAAAAGAAAAACCAGAAAAATAAACATTAAGGAATATTGTCCTAAAAGATCAAGTTAAAAAACAATTAGCTAGATATAATGATTCTTAATATCATTTGGTACCTTCTTCTTAACTATTTCCAATTGCCTCTAAATTCAACACTGATTTTTTTTTTTCCCTAGGCTTACAAGGAACAATTTTTTTGAGTTGAAAGTTTTCTGGGTGTGGTATCTTAACTCCAGTGCTCTAAGTTTCAGGGCAGAATGCCATCAATAGCCCTTGTTTACTTTTCTAATTTACAAAAGATTCCTTTCTTTCACTGTATTTGTATCCCCAGGACTTAGTATATAGTACCTGGTACATAATGTATCTTTGATAAATATTTGTTGGTTGACTGATCACAGTCTCAACCACCCCATTGAACTTATTCGCATTAAAGCTGATTAAATTAGGAAATGGTGAGGCTCCTCTGCGACTAATTATCTGTTTCATGTCTTGAAACCAAAAGAACACAGTTCGTTATGAATGATACCAATGGTCTGCTAAAACCATGTCTTTTTTTCTAATGAGAAAAGCATTTTTTTGCTGCTTGACTCACTTCTAGTATCTCTTTTTTATTCTTAAAGTGATTTCACTTTTTTTTTTTTTTACATCAACTTTGTTTAAAAAAAAAAAAAAAAGGCCTGTTAATACCTGGCTCCAGTTTAAATTGCTTTCTTTTGAAGGAATGGTTTATTGCTTCTTTATGGTCACTAATCCTCCCATGTCTGCATTCTGTTTATTAGTTATTGACAGAAGTTTTTGGGTTTTTTTTTTTTTTTTTAATTTACAGTTGAAGGAAGGGGAGAAGCCAGGGCATATCTAAGCATAAACCAAAGCTAGAACCTGCAATGCCAGAAAGAAAGAGCTAGAAGAGAATCAACCAAAGTGATCACACTTATACTAGCAGCAGTTGCTCCAGGAAAGGTTCTCAATCCTATCTATTGGTTTTCCTCTTGGGACTGACGCAGCTGCTGATGCTAAAAAGTACCCATAAAGTGGGTGAATTCTCTTTTACTAAAGTTGATTGCATTGATGAAAAGGAGGAAGAGGAAATAATGATGACAAGTAAGATGATTCCAGAGTGAAGAAAGACAATGGGATCCTATTCTTGTTATAGTTAATAAAGATACTGTTGTTGGAATTCTATCCTACATGGTGTGGTCATATAAGCAGTTTGTTCCAATATTAAAAAAAAATAGCTCAGACCTTTCAAGAAAATGATTCTCTTATACCTGTTGTCAAAGTTGATGGAACATCATCATCTATATTAGCAAGTCACTATGATGTAAAAAGCTATTCTACCATCAAGGGATAGGCAGTGGATTATGATGATCCAAGAACAGAGGGTGACATTGTTGCTAAAGTCAAAAAGGTTTCCCAACAAAATTAGATTCCTTCACCTGAAGTAACCCCCATGCTCACTAAGGATAACTTTGATGAAATAATGATTGATGAAGACATCATTTTGGTGGCATTCTTGTTCCCTGGTATGGACACTGGAAGAAGCTTATTCTGGAATATGGGAAAATTGAACATTTGTTCATAAGAAAGTATAGGTACTTTGTACCCGTTCCCATGGCTAAAGTAGACAACACTGCAAAAACAGACCCACAAGATTTGATGTCACTGGATATCTAGCTGAAGATCTTTGGCAAGCGCAAACTTTTGATTACAGTAGCCTATGAGAAAAAATGCAGGACTGGATTGCACAATTGAATATTTTGGTCTTCCATCCAGAGAATTCTGATTATGAAGTTAGTTTAGGAATTCTTAAAGGATAGAAGAAGTGTTATCATTATCAGTGACATCTTCAAAGGTACTGATAACCAAGCTTAACAGCTATATCAGGATATTATTAACAACATGAAAACTACAAATTCCGTCATACTTTCAACAACGAAGGTGCAAAATTCCTAAAAATATCTTCTAAAAAGTTGATTGTGATGAAGCCAGAAAAAATTTTCCCTCTAAATATGATCCAAAAAAATCAATATTTTAGATTTTCAGGAAGGCACTGAAGGAGCTCTTGTCAAATATAATGTGATAAAGTATGTTATGCCATTAGATGGCCATAGAACAACTTTCATTCAGGCTAATACATATGCTAAACATCCTTTAGTGATTGTCAGTTATACTGTGGGCTTCAGTTTTGACTGTAGAGTTGCTACTTAGTTTTGGAGGAACAAAATCTTGGAAGTTGCTAAGGACTTCCCTGGATATATACTTGTTGTTGCTAATCAGGATGACTATTTTTCTGAAGTGAAGGACTTGAGATTAAGTAACACTGGCAAAGATTTCAATGCAGTCATCCTAGCTGAAAATGCAACCATAGAACCAGAAGAATTTAATTCATAGGTACTCAGGGACTTTGGGTTGGCTTTCTGAAAAGGAAAACTAAAATCAATCATCAAATCTCAGGCTGTAATCAAGAACAGAAAAGGGCCTGTAAATATTGTAGTGAGTAAGATATTGACTCTACTAGGATGGGTCCCAAGACAAATGATCTCATTGGATTCTGTGTCCCATGGTATGGAAACTGTAAGCAGAAAAATCTGTGTATAAATTATGGGAAGAAGTATAAGCATAAGAAAAACTTGGTTATAGCCAAAATAGATGCCATTGTCAGTGATGTGACCAATAACCATCACAAAGTGGAAAGATTTTTAATAATAATAACGCTATTAAATCTAAAAACGAGAAGAAATCTTTGGAGCACTCACATTTTTAAAACATCACAGCATAAAACAAGACCAATGAAAAGCTTTAAAGACCAAAAGGAGAAAGGAAAGGGATATATGTATACATTGTAGTTTTCCAATGAAAAGTTGCTGAATGGGGAACCAAATAAGCCTTGTGGGCAAAAGGGGTTGAATATTAAAGCATTTGCATTGTCTGATTTTTTTTTTCCACATTGTTACAGATACAGAAGCATAACATTTCATAATAATATGGCTCAAACATTTTTAAAAATTCATCTACTTTTGTCAATAGAAAAATAAATAAAATGTTACAGTTAATAGGGTAAACTTTACCTCATTGTTATTAGTTACCTTCCAGGCCAGTTACACATGAAAATCTACAAGTTGTAATACCGAGTCACTAGAAAGTTGCCACCACTAAAAGTAGCTATTGAAATGTTTCACATCCTACTCATATTTTTATTTATATATCAGCAACTTGATTGCAGCTGATTACTTGACACATTACCTAGTTATTCTTTTAATTCGGCTTGTTTCAGCTTTTTAGATTGTCCCTACTTGATTTCTTTCAATGCTTTCCCTCAAAGTTTTCCTAATTTCCTAAATATTTATTTTCAAGTTTAAACAATGAGTATCTTTATAAAAATGACTTCGTGTCTTGTCAGCTTTTGAAAATGAAGTTTCCATTTTCAAAACAATAAAAAGAATTAAATAAAATGAATAATTATTAATTACTATGTGCTAATTGCTGAAGATACAGATAAAAGCAAGCAAGACAATTCTTGACCTTAAGAAACTTAAATTCTAAGGAGGGAAGACTAGACATAAAAAAGAGCTAGAAAAAGATATGGAAAGAAAGCATGATGTGGATGCCTCATTCTGGGCAAGATATAGAGGAACTCATCAGATCTTTGCACAGTGCCATTATTAAGTGCTTAATAAATACTTATCAATTTAACTTGTACATGTCTTTTACTTTTCTATTTTCTGTTAGACAAGCTACCTTTATCAATTACATTTTATTTATTACAGAAAAACATCATTTATCTCTCATTTGAAGAGATAAAAGATATTCTAGTTGAATGAATTTTCCAAACAACTAAAGTTTATTCTTATATACTTAACTAGGAATAATATAGCTATTTTGCATATAGTTCCACACCCCCCCTTTTTCTATATGATTCAGAATTATTGTTATAAACATCAGTGATAATATATATTCTATATCTTGGAGGACATAATTGTCTCCAATTGAGGCATAATTGCCTGTACGTGGAATTAAAGATATTTGACACCAATCTTTAGACTCTATGTGTTACATAATGTATGGCTCTGAGGAAATAAAAGATTATTTGATAGACTCTGCAATACATTAAATACCATCAGCTTCCTACTTCAAAGACTTCAAGTTTTACATGATTTATTTTAATTAAATCTATTCAGTAATTTGATAGTTCACTAAATTTAGTGGTTTTATTTGTTTCTTGTTCACTTGTTTTCTATTCTGTATTGGTTAAACTTTTATGTTAATTTTGCTTTTACTGCATACAATCTGACATAAAATGTTATATAAAGTATTCCTTAAATTGTCATTTTTAAAAGGATAAAGTAATTTAAATATACAAATCAAAATTCTGTAAAGAATAATTGTCTTGAAATATTTTAAAATATATTGTTGAAGACCAGATGTTGAAAAGCATTGAATGTGAACTTTCATAAAATAGTTATGTTAACACTTTTTTTGTATGTTTACCTAATATATAGTTCCAATTTGGAGCAACAGAGTTATTAACTAACAAATACTATTATTTTTGTGATTTTCTTTTTCTTTCTAAACTTATAAAATCTTTCTATCACTCAACTTCTAGTTCTCTCCTTTAGATTTTAAAGTAACATATAGATCTTGTATGTTTTCCAAGTTAATATTTACTACATACATTTCCTTTTCTCATTCATAGAGTTAGGCGTAAAACTTGATTCAATTGATAATGCTTTCTGACAAATAACATCTTTACAGCATGTTAAAATATTTAGGAAAAGGATGCCATTTGTGAGTACAAGTTCATATCATTTTTTGTAAACAGAAAATCAGTTTTAAATATACTCCAAATCATCCTTATCTGAATTCCATTTTTCATATGTGGTTGATTGTTTGGGCTGTTCTAAATTCTAGAGTTTAACTAATAATTCCTGATCTGGCTTAGATCAACGTCATTCAGGGAAGCTTTAAGTAGAGTTCAGTATAATTGTACATCAAAATGCAAAGTATTTTTTTCTGCACCTATAACAGAAGTTACTTAGATGCATTCTTAGGGTTTTCTAAGAGCATACATACTTCAAACAGAAGAGCAGTAATCTGCCATTATTTCTTTTAGACTTCAGTGATAGAAATGCAGTGACACTTGAGTGTTGACTTTGTTTACCAGTACTCTTAAAGTAATCAGCTTTTTTGTTCACAAGTATGAATGTAAATGGCTGATTTTTTAAAATGAGCATCTTCCTTTTATTTCATCACTCAGTAGATAATATCTCATTTCAATCAGTTGGTTTCTCTTCTGAGTTAAAAAGAGAGCCTACTTGAAGAAATCTTAAGATCTTTAACTATTTCCATACTTCTTCAAGTACGTTTTAGGAATATATCAGATGAATTCCTTTTGACTTATCTTAATTTAAAACCACCACCATAACAACAGCAATTCTTTGACTGGGTGGACTTTTTTTTTTTTTTTTTTTAATGTCAGTTTGTCATTTCCTGCCATGTACTTTTTTCCTTTTCTTCTGTCTCTTCTCATTCTATAGATTCAGATCCAGGACATACAAGTAAAAATAGGGGGGAAGAGACTAATATCTTCTTACAGGACATAAAAAACCCCCAAAATTCAGATAATTAGATTATCAGGTGTTCCTCCTTCAGCCAGTGGTTTTTGTCATATTTACATTAATAATTGTTATTATAGACTTCTTGATTCAAAATCAGTCATTTCTAACAAAGATGAAGAAATACATTTAATTGAAGTAGTGAAATCTTAAAAATCACAATAACTTTCTAAAATAAACTTGAATATTCTAAAATATTCAAGTTTTCATTAACAAGAAATTTACATACTTTTGCAAGCAGCATGGAAACATGTAACTCGTTTTCCTTATATGTCTTCAGAAATAATAAGTGGATTTATTATATATGATTATGTATGTTTCCAAAAGATATTTACAAATGCAAGGCAGTTAAGTTTCAATAAATTTACCCTTTTCATTATTCTTTCTTCAGTCATTAATTCTACTGTAACTGTAGTTATTGTCAGCTGTAACTTGCCCTCATCTATTTGCTTTTGAAAAGATAAGAATCCTCCAGCTATATTACCTAACACCTTATATGTTTGCAGCAGTTTTAAAGAAAAACAAACTAAAAGATTGGAGAAATGTCCTTTATGAAGAAAGTCGGAACCTCTTTTATTCTGTTGTAGTCATATTTCATATGAGTATAGAGAGTATATTACCATAGTTATGACAAAAGAGTATAGAATAAATCAGGAGTAGTATAATATTTTCAAAAATAAACCTTAAATGTATTCTTAAATACATAAAGACTGATGTTTTGAGTATTTTAAAAAGTTTTCCTAACTGGAAGAGAATATTCTTTTTTAAAAAATAATGTTCTAGTACACTTAATCCCTAAGTACTCAAACATCATATTTTATAATACAAAGTAGCTAATTATAAAGGAGTCAATAGTCTCTGAAAAAACAACTGACTTTATATAACATTATTCTGAATAATGTTAATTTAGGATTTGTTACTGAAGTTACATATGTATTTGTCTTTAATCATCTGTGCCCTGAAGTTTTTAGTATAATAGGAACATAATTTCTGTTATGCTAGATAGTAAAAATTAAAATAAGAAAATGAAAAGCCTTAGCTTTATGTTCTACATGAGAGCTACAGACTATCTATCTCTTACAAATCATTAAGAATGAAGTGCTCAGACTATTCTGACTGTTGGAAGTTTTAAATCCATGGATGTTTCAGTACCCAAGAAAATCCCAAAGCCTTACTAGTTTTCTACAACTGGAATGGTGGTGCATTGAGAAATAATTCTTCAGATATTCCTATATAGCAGCTGTTGATTGATTGATCATTTATTCTTTGTAAAACAGCTCAAATACTTAATATCTTGCATATTGATAGCTATTCTAGAATAGGAACCAATGTAGTTTTCTCCTTGAAATTATTAATTCGTAAACTAGTCCTAGAGCAAAGATCTTTGTGTTCCCACAGAAGTTGAAAATTAAGTGTCCACCCACATACATATACATATTTGAAAAAAATCAATTAATAAACATTTATTAAGCATTTAGTATATGCCAGGCAATGTGCTAAGTGATAGAAATAAAAAAAAAAGGCATAAGATACACCTTGCCCTCAAAGAGCTCACAGTCTTAATAAGAGCCAACAATGTGCAAACAAGCTTATACAAACAAAGAATATAATGGACGTAATCGATAAGAAAGACACTGGAATTACAGAGCATTAGGAAAAGCTTCCTGAAAATTGCATTTTATCTAAGACTTGAAGGAAGCCGGAAAGTCTAAGAGGTGAAAATAAAGAGGGAGAACATTTTGAGCATGAGGAACAGCCTGTGAAAAATGGGCAGAGTCAAGAGATGGAATTTTTTGGGTTCAAGGAAGAGTAAGGAGGCCAATATCACTAGATCACAATGAGAGAGGGAATAGCAAGGGAGATGACAAGAAATATAGGGTCTGATGCTCCCTTTGAAGTTTTGAGCCTTCTCTGTATAAAATTAAATAAATATATGTGTCTGTGTGTGTGTGTGTGTGTGTGTGTAAAACATCATTGGCAGATTCTCCACTTGATAAATGGTCAAAGGATATGAACATTTTTCAGATGACGAAATTGAAACTATTTCCACTCATATCAAAGAGTGTTCCAAATCACTATTGATCAGAGAAATGCAAATTAAGACAACTCTGAGATACTACTACACACCTGTTAGATTGGCTAAGATGACAGGAAAAAATAAAGGTGAATGTTGGAGGTTATGTGGGAAAACTGGGACACTGATACATTGTTGGTGGAGTTGTGAATGAATCCAACCATTCTGGAGAGCAATCTGGAATTATGCCCAAAACGTTATCAAGCTGTGCTTACCCTTTGATCCAGCAATGTTACTATTGGGTTTATACCCCAAAGAGATACTAAAGAAGGAAAAGGGACCTGTATGTGCCAAAATGTTTGTGGCAGCCCTGTTTGTAGTGACTAGAAACTGGAAATTGAATGGATGCCCATCAATTGGAGAATGGTTGAATAAATTGTGGTATATGAATGTTATGGAATATTATTGTTCTGTAAGAAATGACCAGGAGGATGAATACAGAGAGGACTGGCGAGACTTACATGAACTGATGCTAAGTGAAATGAGCAGAACCAGGAGATCATAATACACTTCAACAACGATACTGTATGAGGATGTATTCTGATGGAAGTGATTTCTTCGACAAAGAGAAGATCTAACTCAGTTCCAATTGATCAATGATGGACAGAAGCAGCTATACCCAGAGAAAGAACACTAGGAAATGAGTGTAAACTGTTTTCATTTTTGTTTTTCTTCCCAGGTTATTTTTACTTCCTGAATCCAATTCTTCCTGTGCAACAAGAGAACTGTTCGGTTCTGCACACATATATTGTATCTAGGATATACTGCAACATATTTAACATGTATAAGACTGCCTGCTATCTAGGGGAGGGGGTGGAGGGAGGGAAGGGAAAAGTTGGAACAGAAGTGAGTGCAAAGGATAATGTAAAAAATTACCCATGCATATGTACTGTCAATAAAAAGTTATTTAAAAAAAAAAACAGCATTGGCAGGCATTAAAAGTATATGCACTTATTAAGAGAGTAATAGGGACTTGCCAATCAAAGCCCAGTCTTTCTACACAGAATATTTGGCCTGATGAAATATGCAATGTGGTTTTGGACTATGCACAAGTATTTCGTAACTGTTTCTGGTCTGCTTACTGTGTGTCTTTTTGATTGGTTACTGAACCAGAACTGGGTATGTGTTTATAAAAGACTCCCACAAAAGGCAGGTTTTCTTTCTGCCCAGCTATGGAATAAGGCAAATAAGCTATTATGTGTGAAGGAAGGACCTTGGTCCTCTCACCTAGAACCAAGGCCTTGAGTACCAACCTTTCTGTTGCTTCTTTTATTGTGTCTATTCTTACTCTGTGTTTCATGTGAAGAAGGAACATTGGAGATAGACAAGCTTCATCCTTGCATGCCAGTCTGGTCAACAGGATTCTATGTGAAACATGGTCTCGGCTTAGGTGAGAGAAGTCTAAGGCTCCTTTCCCACCCAGAAATCCATAGCAGCTTGTCCTCTTTACTTTAATAATACAATCAGGCAAGAAAAAGGTTTATGTGCCTTTTCTCTTTCCCTTCTTATCTGAGATTTTGTATACACACCAGTGACTCCATAGCCAATCAGAAAGACACATGGTAAGTGACCTGAAATTAGTCATAGAATACCTCTAACTGCTTCAGAGTCCATATAAGTGATTATATCAGGACCAATACTCTGTGCTTGGTAATAAGGATTGAGATTTCAATGCCTCAGAGTAATATTTAAATCTGTCTTTTCTGTCCTAGACAGATACCTACCCTACCTACCTCTGTGTACCTTCCTTTGAATTTTTTACAAAGAAGAAAATTTTCTATCCTTTAAAATCCCCTACTTGATTTTGATAGAAGAGGTTACTCTTTGGTTTTTGTTGTTGTTTGTTTTTTGTGCTATTGTGTTGTTATTGTTTTAATTTGAATGGGGGCAGAAAAAGTGATGAAATTGATAAGGATTGAGTGTAGGGGAGATTCATTAATCCAAGACAGATTTTCTTTAGTTCTGAAATTGTATCCTAGTCTATAAAAAGATACTGAAGGAGTTACAAAGTTAATTTCTCTGTAGTTATCTGAAGAGTCAAGTGAATGTTTGGACTTTTTTGCAGTCATAGAGATTTCTGGAAGGGTTGGGGAAAATACTTTCAGTTATTTGGCATATCTTGATAAATTACCCATTCATTAGTGAGCCTGGATTGATATTTTCAAAATGTATTGATTACAGCATTAAAATTAGATGCTACATTTTTATACATAACCTAACCTGTTCAAAAGGCCGCGATCTACATGTTTCAGAACTTGGAATTTCTGAATCTTTTTTTGTTTTCCTGTATAAGAGAGAAGGAAAGCTTTTGACTTGAAAATCAAGAAGACAAACATTGTTATGTTTACAAAGGATATATTGAAAATAGTCCAATTCCTTTGCAGTATTATGGAGTTGAAAAAAGCACATCTTAAGACATATATTTTAGTGGTCTTCTTGCATCTGCTAACAGTGACAGAAGAATCTTCAAATTGTAATGATAATTTTTAGTCATCTAGGTAACTCACGGAGTAAAACACCAGACCTGCAGTCAGGAAGACTTGAAGTCAAATCCAGCCTCTGATATTTAATAGCTGTGTTACTATAGCCAAGGAACTTATCTCTTGTCCTTAGTTTCCACATCTGTAAAATAGGGATAATAATTGCTTTTACTTTCCAAGGTCATTATGAGTACCAAAAAAGATAATTATAAATCACTTAACACAGTGCTTGATACATATTAAGTTCTATATGTGTTAGTTACTATTATTATTATTAGATACTTCTTAACATCTTATCTAAACACTTATTATATATATATTTTTACCTCAGTCACCAATCTTTTATTAGTACCCTGTTATATTATGCTGATTACTTGGAATGCATATCTCATTACCCCCCCCCCCCAAATTAAATCAGTTAAGTTATTAAGGCCAAAAACCAAATGAAGGAAGAACATAGAATGCAAGTGAATGCTTGGAATGTTTTCTCTTTTGCTACATAGCAAAAATCATCTACTCTATATTTATTTATGATACATCAAATATAGGATACTGAAGTTAATCACAACCCTAAAGAGCTTGCCATTAAATTGTGTCCTGTTTTCCATATTTTTACTGTGAAAACATTTTACAAAGAAATTTAATAAATCAAACAAATATATCTTTTTTGAAAATGAAAAAATAAAAGCAGAATGTATTGATGTGATAAAGATCTTTAAAAGGAAATATTATACCTTTTTTTAAAATTTCTACTTATATTTTACTTCAAACAAAACACAGATGATTGATAACATGCTAATACCTTATGTAACTAATTTTGATTATTTTAATGATAGGACAATAAATTAATTATTTTCCTTAGATTTAATTTCATTAGTGTTTTACCTCGTCTTGAAGAATAGCCCTCCAATCGATAGTATTAAACTAAGTATTCACCGATGTGAAAATAAAGTTACAATATTTGAATACTTATGGAACTAAGAGTAATGAAGTAGTTCCATAGATAAGGTTTGTGATGAAGATATGAAGGAAGCAGAAAAAGAAGACTAAAGCTGTGTATATTTAGAGGATGAACATATTGTTTTTAATGGCTTTTTCTTGAGTAGTAGGACAATCTTATCCTGATAATTGGAACCAATTTTAAAAGACACCAAAGTTAAAATTATTTTAGCTCCTTTATCATAGGTGTCCTGTAAGCAATATATATATATTAGGATCAATGATAGGTTCCCTAAAGTACTGAGTTATAATTCATTTTCTTTCACTCTTCTGCTATCAGTCCCATTAGGTTTCTCACTTCTAGCCTCATTCCCCTAATATAGTGGATACTCTTTCAGAATCCCAGCATATTTAATATAGAAGACACCCTAATTTGGCATATAACACTTGTTTTACAGGTGAGAAAAATCTGACACCCAGAGTAGAAAAGAAGTCATCTTATATGCAGCAGACATAATTGTAAATGATAGAACCAGGATTGGCACCCAAACATGGGCATCAAATCAAGTACTCTTTCTAATAAATCATGTTTCTTTCTCTTTTCCCCCAATACTACACAAAGTACCATATCCCTAGCAAAGTGGGAATGTACTTTGGCAGTTTTTCACAGGGGAGTAGTCTGAACCAACTTCAGGGTACCAGGTTTCTAGATCTATTTCTTTGATCCATAATCCTTCCAAGCTAGAAGATACCAAAACTTTCCCTTTTACTACTGAAGTACAAAAGGATTCATATTTCATACTTGAATTACTTTGCTCCTTGGTCTACTACATGGATAAGATCATAATTATAGGTCATAAAAAGTAAGGTCAGCCTGATCAGTATTTTGAGGCATAATCAGTAAGTGAGTTATATCCAGAGGATATGAAACTGCTGTCCACACTTTCTCAGAAGGATAGAAGTATTAGTTAATGTTTCCTATCTTGCATTTGAAATTTTTTTCCCTCACTAGATGGATCCTCTGACTTTTCTCCAAAGTCCAAATGGCTCTTGAATCTAGAAATCTAGAAATTCCATAATTTGGTTCTAAAAGCCATGTAGAACCTAGAATTTTCAAGAACCTTCCCCTTTACACCAAAAAAAAAAAAAAAAAAAAAAAAAAATCTTTGAGCAAGCCATGACTTTATTACTGTTCAGAACAGGTTTCTTGGAAATGTCCTTGTCCTTGAAGATTCTTGGAATTCCATGAATAACAGTGGTAGAGAGTACCACTTAGTCATTTTGAATCTTGAAAAAGGATCTGGAACCGTTACCTAAAACATTCCATAATCTTTACTAAGCTATCAATTAACAATGCGTTCTTAGAATACCCTAGGATTTGCTGTAATTATGTCTATGGTGAGAATCTGTCTAAAATGTCTTGAATTCTTGGTTTCTGAAAGCATAGATCTTTATTACATCAACCAAAATAACTGAAGTTATAACGTTATCAGATTTAAAGAAAAATATGTTTATGTGGAGCTTGTAAGTCATTAGTTAAAGGGAAAGATTATAAATTATCAAAAGCAAAGAAGATTGTATAAAATTAAGAAAAGGGAAAGGAACTATTACTTGAGGTTGTTAAAATTTGATAGAAGAAATCATTAAAATGGAAAACATTTTCAGAATAATTTAGCTGATATAGTTTGTGAACTCTAAAAAAAGTAAAAAATCTTTTAAGAAACATTGTTATATTAAATTGTGCTTTGAACTCATCTACTAAAGAGATGCTTTCAAACAGAAGATTACATTTCTTTTGCACAGATACAGGATGTTCCAAAGTCTCAGCATAGTTTTAAATTTTAATAGCTTAACTACGTTAGAAAGAATATAACTCTTTTTCTCTTTGATTACTTAATTGTTCATAATCATATATATTAATATTTCCAGAGAAAGAAGGCCCAGAGAAGAAGAAAACCAAAAAGGAGGCTGGAAATAAAAAATCAACACCTGTTAGCATTCTTTTTGGTTACCCATTATCTGAACGAAAACAGATGGCCCTTGTGATGCAGATGACAGCAAGAGACAACAGTCCAGGTGATGATTTTAAGTTCCTATGAATTACTCCTTTGATTTTCCTCATTAACACTTAATCCTATGTTTACTTGTTAAAATAAAAACTTGAAATATATGAACCTTTTTCTGCAGTTGCCTTTAGCATTAATGTATACATATTTTTAAACATTTTGTGTATATTATTTTGTATTTTTATATTTTTAAAGATTAGATAATCTCTAAGAATTCTAATTTTATGTTAAATTGTTAAATTTATGTTATATTTAAATTTTATGTTTATTTTTTGTTAATTAATTGTTTATTTGTTAATTAATTGTTAATAAATGTTAAATTTAAATTAAATTAAATGTAATAATGAAAGAAGATTTCAATGATTTTCTTTCCATTTTCTATTCCATGAAAATAGCATGTAATTTTTCCTACAAATACTTCAGATTTTTAAAAAGTTTTCATAAAATTATTTCTAAATTTGAACATTTCCATCCTTTAATTCATTGGCTCCCTACTAAGGCTGTTTTGATAAAGAAACATAATTCAGTTTTTTCTATTACTCTTTTAATAATATAATGTACTTTAAACTTTGTAATCAAATCATCATATACAGTTTTAGGAGTCCTGTTTGAAATAATTTCTAGCAGTATAGATATACTTACAAATTAATCATCATTCCAAAAATCAGATGACAGCTCAATTTAATGTCAGCATTTTCACATAGATCTATTCTGAATCTTTTCTTCCAATAGTGAAGATTATACAACTTATACACTGATCCTTCACCTGGAAGATGGTCATCTATTCAAAGTCAGTGTGGCTTTTCATAAAGTGCCAAGGAATGGATGATATGGTGTTTGCTGCCTCCTGTGTTCCTCCTGTGTTATTTTTGTCTAGGTTCTTTCATAGACTCTCCCACAGAGAGTTTACTTTGTATTTCAGAGACCTTCTTTTCAGTCTTTTTTTGCATTTTCTGAGAGACAGCATAGTTTGGGGAATAATGATCAGAATGTGGAATTAGAAAGATCTAAGTTCCAGTGCTGCATCAGGTATTTCTAGATTTGCAGCACAGGCTAGTTATCCTCTTGAAGCCCGTGCTTCCCTATCTCTTATTGGGGATAATAGCAGTACTTAAAATTTTATTGTGAAACTTCAATGAGATAATGTGTATATAAAGTTAATTCAAAACATTAAAAAGCTCTGTGTGAACATCTAGGAGGCAATATGGCATCCTGGATAAAGGTACTCAGGAAACCCTTGTTCAAGTCCTTCCATTGACACATTGCAGTTTTATGACCCAGGAGGAAATGTCAAATAGGCAATCCAAGATAGAACTGGACTATAGAAGAAAGATCAAAACTGGATATGAAGATTTAGGTGTCATCTGAATGGAAATGAAATTGAATCCTTGGGAACTGATAAAATACTCTGACAGACAATGTAAAGAAAGAAGAAGAGATGCCAGTACAGAACCCTGGACTATTCCTAGGCATAAAGAAAAGAATATAGCTGATGAGTCTACAAAGGAAATTAAAATAGGAAGTTATCCATAACTAAGCAGTATTCTAAAAATCCAGGGAGAAAAAAAGTACAAAAATAAGATATGGTCAACAGTATGAACTGCTACAAAGAGGTCAAGAAAGATAAACTAAGGAAAGGCCAGTGGATGTTTCAATTTGAAGATCATCGATAGATTACTTCAGAGCAGGGGTCCTCAAACTTTTTAAATAGGGGGCCAGTTCACTGTCCCTCAGACTGTTGGAGGGCCAGACTATAGTAAAAACAAAAACTTTATTTTGGGGGCCTTTAAATAAAGAAACTTCATAGCCCTGGGTGAGGGGGGATAAACATCCTCAGCTGCCGCATCTGGCCATAGTTTGAGGATCCCTGCTTAGAGAGTCATTTCACAATTAACTCTGATTGTCTTTATCATTCTAATATGTACACAAGACAACATTGCTGAAAACCTCATGCTGAAAAGCATAGGAGCAAGTACACATCCTTGCTTCACTTAATTGGAAAGTGTAAGAACATCTTCTATTAACAACAACTCCTATAAGCATGCCCATCATGCTTGAAAACTGTTAAACTTCTCCAGGCAAACAAGTTTTGCCATAATTTTCCACAAGCCCTCATTTCTTACAGTATTGAAGACCTCAATCAGATCAAGGAATATTGTGAACAGACCTGTGTTTTGTTTCTTCTGGAGTTGTGGGGCAGCAAACACCATATCATCCATTCCTTGGCACTTTATGAAAAGCCACACTGACTTTGAATAGATGACCATCTTCCAGGTGAAGGATCAGTCTATTACAGAGGATTCTGACAAGACTCTTGCCAGCAGTGACTTAAAAGAGAGACCCACCCCTATGGTAGTTACAGAACAGTTCATTTCCTTTACTGTTATAGTCATGGACATTGGAAGCATCTTTGAATTCCTGGGGGATAACCTCTTCTTGCCATGTAACCTGGAAATTTTGTCATCTTTTGTAAGAGCAATGGATCTCTCCACTTCTTAATTTCAGTTGGAATAAAATCAGTATCAGTTACTTTGCAACATGAGAAGAACCTATTGGCATTCAAAAACCTCTTCTTCAGTTGGAAATTCGACTAGAGAAGGATTGATTTCAACCTGAGTTACACAGTCAGTGGCTTCAGAATTGAGTCAACTCTCACCCTGTTGTTAAATCATTTAACCTGAAAAAGCTACAAGCAAAGACTTACATGTGGAGAGCATTAATAAATGATACTTTGTTGCCAGATGATTGCATACTCAATGCAGCCTATAAAACTGATGTAACAGTTTTCTGCTGCCAGCGATAATATTGGCCTTACAATTAACACCTAGAAAACATAAGTCCTCCATCAGCCAGCACCACACCATCCATACATGGAACCATCAGTTACAGCAAATGGAGAAATATTGAATACTGTGGATAAGTTCACCTACTTTGGCAGCCTATTTTCTGAGGATATGCATATATGTGATGAGATTGAGGCATGCATTACCATAACAAGTTCAAATGTTAAGAGTTCTGAAGCAAAGAGAAGAATATTATTGGACTGACTACCAAACTGAAAGTCTGCTGAACTCATTGTTGTATGCCTATGAAACCTGGATAGCATCACACTAGGAAAACAAATCACTTCCATTTGAATTGTTTTAGGAATATTCTGAAGATCGTCTGGCAATATAAAGTATCAGACATTGAGGATCTTTGTTGAGCTAAACTGCCAAAGCATTCAGACTCTACCAAAGAGAGTGGCAGCAATTAGCTAGCCACATATGCTAAACATACATTTGCCTAGAAGACTCCTTTACAGAGAACTTACACAAGGAAAGCATTTACATAGAAGTCAAAAGTGCTACAAGGACACTCTTAAGGCCTCTCTAAAAAGAAACTAACCAACCAACTTAGAGTGCCCACATCAAAAAAGGTGCTGTTCATTATGAGCAAAGAAAAACTAAAGTATTTCAAAAGAAATATGAGATGCACAAATTTAGAGAAATCTCCACTTCACATGTTCATGTGGATTTTTTGGGTTCATGTTGTGATAGAGCATTTCAGCTTATATTTATCTGATGAGCCAATCAGACACATTACCTTGATTTCAACATAATAATGTTGTTTTAGTCCTCTTCGAGAATGAAGGACAACTATCAATATGCACAAGAAACCATTAGAGGAGAGCCTTTACAGTAGTATTTTCTGCTTTTAAATCCTTTTTTTTTTTTTTTTTTTTTTTTTTTTTTTTGGTAAACATCATGGGATCTTGTATTCTCTATAATTTTCAATTACATGATTCTCAAACTGTGGTCCACTGTTTTAAAAAAAAAAAAAATCACAGCAAATCTCTGTACTACTCCAATAGATAATTAGTCAAAGAATTTTAAGAAGGTAATCTTGAAGAGAACTATTAGCAACCATAGAAAAATATGTTATAAATCACTATTAGTAGAAATTCATATTAAAACAACTCTGAAGTTTTACCTTTAATCCACCAAATGAAGATCAGTAAATCAAGCACCTACAAATGGCCAGGAACTATACTAGGCCCTGGATGTACAAATCCGAAGAATGAAGCTATCTATAATGAGTGTACATTCTAATGGGGAGAAAACAAGTTCATAAAAAATATGTTCAACATAAATAATATAGAACAAAGTATTTAAATATAAATAGAATATCAGAAGCAAGACATTACAGTTCAGGCTTTATGCAAAGTTGGTTCTAGAACTGTATCTTAAGGGAAGAGGGAAAGCCTGTGAAGCAGGGGTCAGGGAAAGTATGCATTTCAGGTAAGGGAGGTGTGCAAAAACAATGAAGATGGGATGACAGTGTCTTCTCTGAGGGGTATAGATAAAGCTGGTTTATCTGTATTTTGGAATGGATATGGAATGGGGAGTTATTTCCAGTGTCTTAACTTAACTTAAAAGATAGATTGACTTGAGGCAGTTAGGAGGCTGTTGTAAAAATCTAGGGGAGAAATAATGAAAGCCTAAATTAAGGTGAGATAGGTATGTGAGTAGAAAGAATGCATCAAATTCAAGAGATGATGTGAAAGTAAAAACAACAAGAATTAGCAATTCACTGGGAATAGAGTGAGGAAAAGTCTAAGATAAACAATACTGAGGCTATGAACCTGGGAGACTAGAAGAATGATGGTTCCTTGGAGAGTAATAGAGAAATTTGGGGAGAAAGTGAAGAACAAAACAAAATATAGATAAATTTGGAAGAGGGGAAAGTTTAGAGGAAAGATAAATTCAGTTTTAAATGTATTGAGTTCAAGATAATCTCTGGGAACATCCAATTTGAAATGTTCAGTAGACCAGACTGAGTTAAGGAAAGAAAATGAAATTGGATATAAAACTGTCTTTGGAGATAATACTTAAACTGTCTAAGGAGCTAATGAGATTTCTAATTAAAGAGTGAAGGAGAGGATAATCTAGAACAGAACTTTGAGGAGTACTTGAAGTCAGAGTGAGATGTAGATAGTTAGCTAAAAGAAGTTATCTAGGAAATCAACCCAGAGATAAAAGTGTCTCTAGAAGATAGTCAACAGTGTCAAATATAGCAGAGAAGCCAAGAAGAATATAGACTAAGAAAAGAATATTGGATCTAGCAGTTAAGAGCATTGGTATATCATTGCAACGCATGTTTTCCATATGCTATAGTTATCTTTATTGTGATTTTGTTTTTTTTGTTTTTTTGGTGGCGTTTTTTTGATTTGTTTATTTTTTTGGTTTATACTTATCATGAACAGCACAGAGCATGAAAACAAAATGATCCATGAAATTGGTAAATCATAAAAGTAAATGTAATAGGACTAAGCATATTAGATGTGGTTTGAAAAGATGAATGTTACAAATAAAAAAGAAGGAAAAGGAATAACTATATAGGGCTTGCTATGTTCTGGACATTGGGATAGATACTTTATGAATATTACATTTGATCCTTACAGCAACTTTAGGGGTTGTTATTTTTTTTACAGTGAAAAAAGTTATTACATTTTACAGCAAAACTGAGGCAGAGATTAAGTTAACTTGCTCTCACAGCTAGTAATTGTCTGAGTCTGGATTTGAACTCAGATATTCCTGATTCCAGATCTGGGGTTCTACCTATTGTATTTCCTACAAGAATATGATAACAACAGTGTTTATCTTCAGTTTTTCTGAAAAAAAAAAAAAAGATCTCACCAATATGAATATGATATGGCAACCAAGAGAGTTAATGCAGTCCTTTAGGAAAGCAATATGTCCAGAATTAGAGAGATGATTCTATTTTACTTTGTCTCAGTCAGATTGCAGATCTTTTGCTTTTTTGAAAAAAAATTCTGAACATCACAAATATTGATAAGAGAGAGAAAACAAACAAAATGAAAAGATCCTCGAAATCAATGTCATATGAGAAGAAATTGATAGAAAGGGAGATGGAAGGATCTAAGAGGTTAGAAAAGCAGAAAAAAGTGAAACTGAGGTCTTCCATAAAACTCCACAAAATGATTTTAAAAAAAAAATGTATTCCACCGAATTGTGAGTGGGGAATCCCAGAAAAATCAATGAATCATTGTTTTAGTATTGTTTAGCACAAAAAGAGAGAGAGGTCTGCAGGCTCTAGAAAAGGTTCCTAGTGGTAATAGCCATGCAGAGTATTCTAACACAGAGATTGAAAGAGGCCCAACAATTTGCATCAGAGCAAGAAATAACAGACTCATATGGAGGGGCCTGATCTCATGTAGGATCCAAGAATAGCACTGCCACTCACTACGTAGTTCCAAATCACCATGATTTGGGGCAGACTGAAGAGAGGACCTGAACCTAGTATGGCAGATTGAAGGAATAGTCACAGAGCCTAGACTAGGTACTAAATGAGAAAAAAGTGTACAATCAAGCAATAGCTATTTTGTTTTGACTCTCAGATTAGAGCAAGATCTCGTATCTAGCTCGTAGCCCAACATGAAGCCTATAGTAAAATAACCAGAACATGAAATTCAGGCCAAAAGGGAGCCAATAGGTCCGTCATTCTGAATCAGCAGACGTTTTCAACTGGATTGATAGTGGCTTAGCCTAATAGCAGGCTACTGGAATTCCATTCAAGCATGATTGCATAGATGTGTTTCTCAGACCCAAAATTCAGTTAGGAAATTGCAGAGTTTAAACCAGAAGGGCAGTGGTCAGACTTTGCCCTGAATCAGATTAATTTGGAAGCACTGAAAACTTGTAGATCCATAGTCTCAGCTTTCCCTAATTCCTAGAATAACATAGCATGTCAGTACCCTAATAAGGTAGCAATATGATTCAAGTAATCAGAAGCTCAGAATGGATATTCTTTTCCAAATCCATTCTTTAAGTATCCAGAGCTTATCCCTAACATTACTGAGTATGTCGTTCTTTGAGTCCCCTTCAAAGGTTGAGATTCTGTAATCTTATATTTCAAAAATGTGAATTGTAAAAAGAATGTGTAATTGCAAGAGCATATATATTTTCAAATAAAAGCTTACTAATATATATGTCCTAATATCAAGGATCAGCAAACTATGTCTTAAGATTCAAATTTAGCCCCATTACAGAGTATAATAAGAATCATTTTT
Source organism: Antechinus flavipes (assembly GCF_016432865.1). Lineage (NCBI taxonomy): Eukaryota > Metazoa > Chordata > Mammalia > Dasyuromorphia > Dasyuridae > Antechinus > Antechinus flavipes. The sequence continues at coordinate 508,081,685 of NC_067398.1, forward strand.
ACATTTTAAAATATTATACAATTTAATTTTATTAGCTTGCTGGCTGACCTGCAGAAACAGGTGGTGGGCTAGAGGTAGCTTACAAGCTGTAGTTTGCTAACCTATTCTATATCATTAGCAATTCACATATTCCTTTTGTATAGTCATTCTTGGGTCATATTTAAGAGTTAAATGATAAAACTTTTCCACATACCCAAAAAAAACACTGCGAACTACTGGTCCAGATGCTTGCTTTACCAGATATATGAAGCATTTGAAATTACACAAAAATTGGGGGCAACTTTGAAGATAACATTGGAAATGAAAAGGATGATTTTCACAAGTGCTAGGCCTGGAATCAGGAAGACATCTCTCCCTAAATTCAAATCAAATCTCACATATTAACTTTGTAACCCAGTTTGCCTCAATGTCTTCATCTGTAAAATGAGCTGGAAAAGGAAATGGCAGATCATTCGGTTATCTCTGTTAAAAAGACTCCTGATGAGGTCACAAAGAGATAGATATGATTGAAAATGACTGAATAACATCTATAAATTTTTCACATTACAGAATTGACTGAAAATTGTACAGACTTCAAAATCCCACTGTGCTTATCATATTGTATCACAGTGTAACTCTGCTATACTTTCTCTTCCTGTACAGTTCATATACCTGTTTCTCAGGATTCTAGTACAGAAGATATGTACAACTTGATGGAGGTCTTCCTTTCTATTTCTATATTGCCTCAGGGTTTTCATATATATAATTTGGTTTTTCCATTTTTCATTATTTTTTTTTCTCCTTTCATGACCAGTCTAACTCCTTTTATGATTATATAAATCCTTAATCATTCATTTTATGGTATCATTGAGAACATAGTACAAACTCCTTATGGCTGACACATAGCTTACATTAGCTCAGTTATAGGTTTCATAAAGGAGAATCTTAACATAGTTGTTGAAAGAACAAGCCCAAAAGGAGTTAATAGTGTTCTTAGCTCCTCTTATACTTGATGATTTAATGTAGTATCTTTAAGTGTATTACCAAATATTCTATAGAATTTCTTTATATCAGCTTATATAAAATTTGATAGTCCTAAGGAAAAATCTTTTAGGGTATGGTTAAACCAATTTTCCAAGAAATTAAATATGCAGTGCTGTACAAAGAATTAATACTGTTCTTGTGGTAGAACAACAAAATTATGTGCACATTGTTCATTCCTGTCAGAGTTTCACTAATTTTTGTTGAAGTCTTTAATATCTCAAAGCAAAACAAGCCTCATAAGTCCCACTTTTTAAATGTTTTGACTTTCTTTTTATTTACAGATTCCACCCCAAATCATCCTTCACAGACAACGCCGGCAGCACAAAAGAAGACTCCCAGTTCCTCATCACGACAAAAGGACAAAGTTAACAAAAGAAATGAGCGTGGGGAGACACCTTTACACATGGCAGCTATTCGAGGAGATGTGAAACAAGTCAAAGAGTTAATAAGTTTAGGAGCAAATGTGAATGTGAAAGATTTTGCAGGTAAGTTGGCAATTCAAAGTTGATATAACTGGACCTGAATATATATTAACAATTTCTATCTATATTGCCATATGCCAGTAAGTATTTGCTTCCTAATTTTTAATTTAAAAAATTTATTGCAAAGGACTTCAGGCTATGGTGGCTATCTAAACAGATAGAGGCAGGCAAGCAGTCTGGATTCCATAGATTGTTATTTCAACAAAAACCTAAACATAGAAATGAAACAAATAGTGATCAAGACATCCTGGGAGAAACTGTATTATGTGACTTTTACCTCTTTTCCTCTGAAATGAAAAAAAGCACTCAAAAACCCCCAAGAAAGGGAAACTCCAAAAAAAAGTCAATACTGGTATAGGCAAAGAAATTTCTTGGCACAAACAGAAATACCTGAACCTACAAGTATATTCAGAGACAACAAGGCATAGAACTCTCACAAGAAAGCTCCAAAATGGTCAAAAATCCCACAATATCAACCTTGGAAACAAAGAAGCCCAGTAACAACTGCTCTAGATATGACAGAATTCAGACTAAGACACCTCAGGCTCTGAGTTCTATGGTACTATGTCAGTAGATGTCATAGAATACCTTAAGGATGCAGCCCTGTGAAGAACCTCAATGACCTAGAGTATCCTAAAACCTACCATTACTACTTGTAGTATAGACATACCTTCAGAGGTAGAAATTAGCTCAGAAACTTAGCTATTTTAGACTAAACCTAACTCAAGCCAGTTTGTAGTTTCTGTTTGTTTCAGTTTGATATTAGAACAAAATGAAACATTTGTATGTCATTCAACAGTTAAATAGAAAAGATATTTCCTTACCCATAGCAGGAAAAACATTCAATAAGGATATAGACATTGTGAACACCTCAAGTTGATTTAACTTTAAGAATCATCAGACTCACTAAAAACCAAGATGTCTATATTATTGTACTCTAATAGATTTTAGGCATTCCTTGGCAGAACCAAGACTAGAACTTAGGTCTCCTCATTCCTAGCCCAGTACTTTTCCATTATATCATGGTGTTACAATTCCTGGCAATAATCCCAACCTCCCTTTCCAAGCTCCATCATTTGTGCTTCAAACAGGTAGTACCTTCTAAGGAGTTGGAACCTCATGAATTGGGCAGAACAGTACATAGGGTTAGTTGCTGTGCTATCTGTTATCAAAAGCTCACTTAGACGGGCTAGGAAGGACAAGAAAAGACAAAGGTTTGCTCAAGATGGGCACTGAGGAAAACTGATTCTATTGTATCCTCTCTTCCATTGCCTTAGATTTTACTTGTTGCTGTTTAGAAGGAACACATTGCCACCTACTATGCAAATATGCTATTGTATATGTGCACTCTCATGTTCCTATACCAAACCTTAAATGAATACTTCATGAACACACTGTACATATATATAGTCATTCTCTAGTTTGTAGAATTTCATTAAATAAGTAATTATTAATCACTTATGTGCCAAGTACCATGTTAAGCACTAAAAATAAAAAACAAAAATGAAACAATTAATGCTTTCAAGAGGCTTATATTTTACTGGGAAGAATTCAGATATACATACATATGTATGTACACACACACACACACACACACACACATACATGTATATACAATTACACGTTCATATTCCTGTGGATATATAGTCTGGACCTCTAGAATAATATAAATTCTTCTGTTTTGTATTTAAACTTCAAAATATGGTTCTAGCTACATTTATTACATATCTTCACAAATTTTACTTCCCAGTCAAACTGGCCTATTTACTGTTCCCAACATGCATCATACCGCCTTCTTCCTCATTAGACAGAGTTTCCTGAGAATAGAGATTGTCTTTGCTCTCTCTATCCCCAGCACCTAGCACATAGTAGGTGCTTAATAAAGGTTTATTGATTGACTGACACGCCTTTTACGCAGACTTATCCCTAAACCTACAATTCTTTTGTCTTCTCATCTCCACTAGACTCCCCAGTTTCCTTCAAGACCCTGTCTAAATGCCCTTTTAAAAAAAATTTTATTAGAGGTCTGTTCTGATCTCCCAAGTGTCTAATATCTTTTCAAACCCTTTCCCCCCTGTAATGGGCTGAGGCTTGAGATGATGCACTGAGGTCCCAAGCACATGAGGCTAAATAGTAATTGGACCATACTCTATTGGAGGACCTGAATTCAAATCCAGCCTCAGACGCTTAATAATTCCTGGTTTTGTGGCCATGGGCAAGTCACTTAACCCCAACAGCAGCAAAAAAAAAGCAAAAAAGAAGAAGAGAAACAAACAGAAAGGTCGTTGCAACTGCAAAAGCAAACAGTCTCCTCCCCTTCCTTTTCCACTCCCCTGCCTCCACCTACCAAAATCGTCATTTCCTATACAACACATCAGGACTTGCACAAAGAGTGGGTGGGGGCCATTCTTTCTCCAAGCTTATATATTAATAGAGTATGGTCCAATTACTATTTAGCCTCATGTGCTTGAGACCTCAGTGCATCATCTCAAGCCTTAGCCCATTACACCCCCCCCCCCAACAGAGATAACTTTATGTATATTTTCTTTTCACTTTTCCATGTAAGATAAAGTTCCTGCCCCTACTATAAAATATAAACACCTTGAAATTTTAAAAAATACTTTATTTGACATTGTCTATTTGAATTAGTGGTGTGTATTTTAGTTTCTAATATAAACAGGGTAGTTTTTAACAAGTTGTGAAAACTCAATCTCTTCTGTTTGGGAGAAAATAAACTATTTTCAAATAAAGCCATTTTTATTCAAAAATTCAAAAATGCTAGTTTAAATTAATGCCTACCTTACAAGTTTTTAAACTAAGATCCATGTAGACTTTTTTTAAATGACTAGAATAAAAATTATTTATTGCTGGATTCTTTTCATTTTAAATTACTTGGATTAGAGGACGAATGGAGTTTAAGAAGGTTTGATAATCTTCCTGAAATTTCATTTATACTTAGTAATTGCTTTGCAAAGCCTTCACTTAGAGCAAGATAAATATCATCCCTGCCTAAGTTTAAAAAATGTTATTTAACTAGATCTGTGATTTCATTGGTATAAAGAACTTCAGTGAAGTGACAGAGATTGGTTAGCTTTAGAGAGGGGCCTTTAAAGGCTCCCTGAAGGCTCCCTGAGTCCTTCATTGTCCCAGGCTCATACCACCTTTCCATCTGTGTCTCATAGGATTTGAAACCAGGTTTTTCTGACTTCAGGGCTGCCTCTTTATCCATTATGCAATATTGTCTCCTAATGTAAAAATTAATTTGATTCCTTGTAATTTCTTTCATGCAGAGTTTGTTCCAAAGACAACCCAAACTAAATGAATACATAATAAAATTTAAACTGGAGAAGTTTTAACCTTTGCTTCATTTCATTCTTCTTGCAACTATCTTCATAGTTTTTTTTTTTTTTTTAACTTTCTGCTAATTATTTTTCCCCTTACACTGTGTTTACAATGGTCGAGCTGTTTATTTTGAAATTTTTGATTGACATTCAGCTTTTAGCTTAGAAAATTAATACAGAGTATGATCATTGACCTACATAAATGAAGTTTTAAAAAGTTTTTCATGAAATAATATTTGCATGTGATATTTTCAATTAGCTTTTTTTCCCACTGCATCATTTAGCTGCTCCTCAATTAGCTTTTCCAGCCTTTTTCTTGGTTATGGTGTTTAAGAAAAAAGAGAAAAGGGGTTGGCATGTGCAAGAGAGAGAGAGAAAATATATACACATATATTTATACTGCATATGCTATATGATAATGTGCAGGTATCAAGGCCGTATAGTATATAAAGAATTTCAATTCAGGAAGGCCTGAATTTTAACTCCATCTCAAACACTTAATCACAATAGATAGGTGTTTTAACCTTAATTAACCTCAGTTTCTTCATGTGTAATATGGAGATAATAAGAGTGCCTGGCTCATAGGGTTGTAAATAATATATGCAAAATGTTTTCTAAGTGCTTTCTTAAAGCAGTTTTTATGTTCTGTGCTTGTGTTCACATATATTATTTTCATATGTAGTGGTTTAATGTTAATTTAATATTCAAACTTTAGGTTGGACACCATTACATGAAGCTTGTAATGTTGGATACTATGATGTTGCTAAAATCCTCATAGCAGCTGGAGCAGATGTTAACACACAAGGATTAGATGATGATACACCACTCCATGATTCAGCTAGTAGTGGGCACAGAGATGTAAGTATAATAGACAATAATTAAACAAAATTCCAAGAATTATATGTAGTTCAGAAGTTGATTCTTGTGACTCTTATATTAGTTTCTTAATTCTTCACATCCTTTTTTAATTGACATATCTTCAATATTTTGAAGAAATTAAATTATTGAATAATGGTTTTTCAATCTGACAATTTAAACAGCTTTTCAATATTTTTGTTTTAATGTTTTCAGAACCCTAGTAATACCTTAAGATAACCAAGATCTTTTTTGTATTTGGTGATTGGATTTTCATAAATATCATAAGTACCATAAATTCCAGTCTTACAAAGAATTTAATGCCAAAATCCTGAAGTCCTAGCAGATGAATAGATATTTACATAAAAGAGAAATTTTTGTTTGTAAAAGAATGTCATATTCCCCATTTTCTAGAGAGATTTTCTTTATTAAAAAGTAACCTGGAGATATACTGTGACATATTTACCATGTATAGGATTGCTTGCCATCTTGGGGAGAGGGTGGAGGAGGGAGGGGAAAAGTCAAAACAGAAGTGAGTGCAAGGGATAATGTTGTAAAAAATTACCCAGGCATGGATTCTGTCAATAAAAAGTTATAATTATTTTTTTTTTAAAAAAGAAGAAAAGTAACCTAGAGAACACTCAAAATACTTATATATGTATAAAATTTAGACTTAATTTTAAAAAATATTTCATATATATTTAATAGCAAAATATTGGCGATGGCATTATGCAAGTTATTGTTCATTGTTAATTATAAGCATGAATATGCATATTGACCAAGGCAAATTTTCATTATGATTTTTTTTAATGATGATAATAATATATTATAGTAAATATCAAACAAGTAGTATTCTGAACAGTCTACATATTAGAACCCAGACCTTCTGACTCTAAAACTAATATTTATTTTCCATTTCCAGGGTACCATATTATTCCATTGCATTACAACATGATAACTTATTCAGCTCTTCTCCAGTTGGTGGACATAGAAATTGTTCCCAGGTTTTGTTGGAGGGGAGAGGTTCTATTATAAGTATAGTACCTATTAATATTTCTGTACCATTAGGTCCTTTTCCTCCTCCCTTTTATAATGTTTTGGGAGTTTTAACAGTTTATTGTTTTTATTTTTTAAATAACAATTATATTGGCCTCTATTTCCCTTCCTTCCATTGAGCAAATTAAAAAAAAAAAATAAAACTGAACAATAAATCCCTCAATCCATACCTAAATAGAGCCAATAAAATAGATTCCCCCATCAGTCATGTCTGAAAATATATTTAAGGGAGAATGGGAAAATGTTATTAGATCTATGGATAAGGGAAGAGTTTATAACCAAACAGTAGATAGAGAGGATCAAGGAAAGTAAAATAGATAATTCTGATTATATAAAATTAAAAAGCTTTTGCACAAACAAAGCTAATGCAGCCAAATTAGAAGAAAACCAAACTGGGGGAAGATATTTTATTGCAAGTTTCTCTGATAAAGGCGTTATTTCTCAAATATAAAGGGAACTTAACCAAATTTATAAATACAAAAGTCATTACCCAGCTGATAAATGGTCAAAGGATATGAACAAGGAGTTTTCAAAAGAAATCACATGAAAAAATACTGTAAATCACTACTGAGTAGAGAAATACAAATTAAAATAACTCTAAACTACCACCTTGCACTTATCAAATTGGCTAATATTATAGAAAAGGAAAATAATGTGCCAGAAGGCATATGGTCAAATTGCAATAATGCATTATGGGTGGAGTTGTGAACTAGTCCAGCTATTCTGGAGAACAATTTGGTGCTAACTCCAAAGGGCTATAAAATTGTATATACTTTATGACCTGGTAATACCATTACTAGATATATATCCCAAAGACATGAAAGGAAAAGGAAAAGGACCTATTTAGTACAAAAAGTTTATAGCAGCTGTTTTTTTTATGGTGACATAGCATTGGAAATCAAAGGGTGGCTCATTAGTTACTTAATAAATATTGATATATTCCTGAATCTCCTGAGCATTGAATAAGTTCTCGGCAAGAAGTTAAAGCTCTTTATTATTTTAACAATAAACATCGCTATTTCTGTGGCTTCATTTAGGTCTTTGCCACCAAAAATGCATTTTGTAAAACTATATTGCTGTAGCACCTTCCCCCTCCTCTTGGTAGTATTTTGATTTTGCATAGTCTAAGCCTTTTCTAGCCTTAATAGAGTACTGGGCTTGATCATTTTACTGAGATCTTACCTATCAATATTTCCCTATCATTTAGCAGCAAATGTTTTTCCAAATAAATATTTTTGTAGGAATTCAGCAGCTACCCTAGGGAAGGGAAATAATGAGAAACCGTATGTAAATTGTGTTTATCTTGGTGAGATTTATTGGAAAACATTCTTTACAGTCAACCAAGGACTAGATATCTTAGTATCACTTTTGGTGTCAGATATCTCATGAAGGGTACAGCACCAAAAATAACTTTCAGTCTTTTCCATTTTCTATAGAGCAGGATATAGGGCACAGTGCTGACTTGTATACTAATGTTTGTTTTCCTCAATTACCAGAGGTTCTAGTTTAGTGATTAATAAAAATGCAAACTGTTTTTGGTTATTTCTGTCAATAGAGCTATACTCTAAGATCCATGAGTATTAAAAGTGGTTAAAAGGACAAAAAAAATTTAAAAAGAAGAACGGAAAAGAAATCTAATATGCCCTAAATTCATTAAACTAATTCTTACAACCTTGTCTAGATTTTGTGAGACATTTATATTAAATTTTCCAGAGTCCAGGTTCATTCCTTTAGCTAAAGATTTTTAAAAGCACTAGAAGTATAATTTTTGCAAAGGAAGGGAAAAAAGTGAAAGTATCCTTAATCCTTGTCTGTATTTCTGATTTGCTTCTTAACTCTGATTCAGTCCCTAGGCTTTAAAATATGTGATAGTTGTACTATGTTAACATACACACAAAGCTTTTTGTTTAGTACCTCATTTCCTGAGAAGTCTTTTTTCCTGAGAGATAAATTAGTAGGCATTTACATAGTAGAATAGTTCTAACTCCACAATTGAAGGCAGTGAAAAATGTGCTGGAAAATGTGATTTGGGAGTCAGCATGAGAGAGGCTAATGACCTTTTTGACTACACAAAAATTAAAGTCCTGTACATCATAAACCACCTTCAGGAAAAGAATTAGTATGCAGAAAGTACTATGTAATGTTCTCCTGAATGGGAGTGAATGTGTTTTAATAACCAGCAAATTACATGTTAACATACAATTTAAGATAATGTCTGTGTGCAGTCAGGTCATTGACTTAGAGCAAAAGTCAACATTGCAAACCAAGGAGAAAGAAAAAAATTAAATGTAAAGAAATTTTTAAAAGCAAGAAAAAGATATAGCTTTCAATTAAGACAAGTTCTACCCAAAACTATTTGAATAACCCCTAAAGGGAAAAAAAAAAAAAAAAAAGAAGAGGATAGAGGAAAGGGCATTGATTCCACTTATAACAATTTTCACAGAAATTTGACTGATCAGTTCCCAAAACAGGAAAACCAAGAGAGCCTAAAACAGACAACATTAATTAAACACTAATAATGCATTATTCAAGTCAAATCAACAAGCATTTATTATCTAGCTACTATGTGTTAGAAATTATGCTAAGCACTGGGGGAACAAGAAGAATGCAAAAACAGTCTCTGTAGCTAAAAGTCACTTGACTTCTCCCATCCAAGAAATTCAGTTTAACCAGTCTTGAAACTAGATTCTGGTCTTTTCATGACTCATGCTGGTCTTGTTTGCTCTCCTGATGACCTTCCTACCTCTGTTACTTATAATCTTTTTTATCTTGCATCTGTAGACTGAGTAGAACTCTGGAAAAAGCAGACTCTTAGAGGAAGTCAGAGATTCTAAGCAGGGATAAAGAAGGGTTATTGGGAGAGGACCTCAGGAGACCTCAGAAAGAAATTAAGGTAGAAAATTATAGTTATCTCCATTGACATGATAATTAAACTCATGGAATCTTCTGAGATCACCAAGTAAGATAGTATAGAGGGAGAAGAAGATCTATGTTTGAACCATGGGAAACATCCACATTTAAAGAACCTGGTATAATTAAAGATTCATCAGATGAGACTGAGAAGTATCAAGACAGGTGGGAGTTTTAAGATAGAGCAGAAAACTCAGAAGGGAGTTTGATATTGAGAAGGGAAGAAAAAGACAAAAAGAGAAATGGAATTATAAAAAAATTATGATAAGATAAGGGAATTTCATATTACATAGAGATGGAATGCTCATGATGATTCCAAGATCAGGGGTACAACCACCTCTGTATTGAAGTGAATTGAAGTAAAGGAATAGGTTATGGGACTTGAGAAGGTTGTAGAAATATGAAATTAGGGTACTTGAGGGATTTTCAGTTTATATTTTAAGTCTTCTGGTATAAGAGTAAGATTTGGGGTGGAAAGGGAGCCAAGCACTGAATAAAGAAGGGAGAATGTCCACGGGTTCTTTAGGAATAGCTGCCAGAATCTGGATTGAACGATAAAAATAGATTGCATGACCCTCAAAGAAAAAGAGGTTGTAAAATGTTGATGAGAATAGAAGAGTTTAGATATAGCAGTGGGTGGAACAAGAAATGTCTTGCCCACCCTTACCATGATGAGTAAATCAAGTCTGAGTGCAAGTTCACCAGTCCTGAAAAGAATATCCAAGGATTCAATGTCATATGGAAAGAACCAGGAATCAGGAAGTCCATAAGATAGAAGAAACAAGAGAGAAAATAGTATAAATTGAGAGAAAACTTGTTAATTATGGAATGAATTCCTAAGGAACACAGTGAAAAGGACAAGTGGATGTAGAGTGTCAGGATAAAGTTGAGATGAATGGGAATGAGACAAATTTGTTTTTCTGTAATTGGGTATCCACAGGAATGAGGAAAGAAAGAGGGAATGGAAACATGTTAGTTCCAGGCAACTGGATCCAGGCAAGGTAACAATGAGGTCTGTTGATACAAGCCTCGTTGGTAATATGTCCCTCAGGAGTTCAAAAACTTTCATTTCTCATTATATACCTTTCCCATCCTACTAAAGAGGCCATACCTTTATTTAAAAACAAAAACAAAACAGGAAAAAGCAAATAGGAGGTTCATTGATTTGGAATAGTCTCTCATATGTTCATTAAAATTTTATATCCTTTTGTGAATTTTTTTGGTATCCTTTATCAAGTTTTTCATTGAGAAGATGGGTTTTGATATTTGTGTTAATTCCCTGTATCTTGTATATCAGACCCTTATAAGAGTGAGATATTTGGTAAAAGATTTTTTTTCCTATTCATCAATTTTCTTTCTTATCCTAATTACATTAATTTATTTCATGTTCATTTCATTTTCATGTTTCATTTCATTTTCTTGTTCAAAATCAAAATTAGCTACTTTAATCTTTTGTGGTAGACTGTATCCCTTATTTGTTAATTATTATGCCCATAACCATATCCGTGAAAGGTACCTGTTCTGGGTTGACCTTAACCAGCACTCTGATAATTCATATTCAGTACTGGAGTGAAATAAGACATTCACAGATTATTGAAAGATAACAAAAAGAAATTACTTAGCCATAGTAGAAGCATATTCTACAAAAATATATATTGAGGACACTTTGAATTGACCCGCTGGGTCAAACTCCCTTGCCTAAGTTGCCTACCATTTTTAATACTTTTTTTTAATTGAAGCTTTTTATTTTTAAAACATATGCAAAGATAATTTTTCACCATTGATCCTTGCAAAACCTTGTGTTCCAATTTCTCCCCTTTCCCCCACCCCTTCTCCTAGATGGCAATTAATCCAGTAGATGTTAAACATGGCAAAAATATATGTAAATTCAATATTGTCTACCATTTTTCAAAGTCCAAGCATACTAGGAGCCTCCTCATGGCTGTTTTGTACTACTAGAGGACTAAGTCAAGTCAGCAGCCTAAACATTTAGTTCTCTCAGCAGATCAAGTCCCAAGATTGGTTATAATACCTTTTAAGGAAAAATGCCTAAAGGACATGGGGGTAAGGGATTAGGATATTGCTCTGACCTAATACTTGATCTTGTTTCTTTTTTTTTTTTTTAAACCAAGAGATTAGTAAGGCAAAGAATCCATCATCTGCCACCCTATATGTATGTAGGTCAGCTTGTCTCTAATCAGTCTGTTGTCCAAGTTGTAGAAAAGCCTTTCTGGTTTGGCAGAGCTGAATAGTACTAGAACAGCCTTGGTGCCTTTGGGATCCCAGTATCACCACCTCGCTGTGATGAAGTATCAGAGAGGAATGTCTGTATATATTACTAACTACAGTACAAACAAAATAATAACTAATTAATCAGGCAATTATAGCAGCTTAAATTTAGAGATGGAAGGGACCTCAGGAATGATCTATTCCAGTACTTTCACTTTACAAGTGAGAAAAACTAAGCTCCAGAGCGGTTAAGTGGCTTTCCCAGAGTCACACATAGAAGTAGGCACATCTGGAATCTGAATCCAGCTCTTTTAATTCTGTATCTAGTGCCCTTAAAAGCGATTCAGTTATAATTAACTAAATTATAATTAAGTTTAACTGATAAAAACAAGTAATGTATCAGTGTGATAAGGAAAAAAAATAAGTTTAGCAGTTAATTCTTTAAACATAAATTGATTGCATTATTCTATAAAATCAGAAGAGGTTTTTAAATAGATACTAATATGACAGAAAATAATAGGTTTCTTATAGGAAACCTAAAGCAAGAAGGCATTTCAAATTTTTATATGACTATTTGAATAAAATTTATTATTTATTAGTTCATTCCATAAAGTCAGGAGTTATAGATTTGATATTAGCCAACATTAAATTCAAGTCAGAAATCACCAAGAGAGAAATATAGGAATTTTATCATTCCTAAAGATACACTTTACATGGAAAATAGATCAATAAGCAAAAGCACCTAAATTTTAAAAGGAAAATATAAGTGAATTTTGGACAGAATATTAATAGAAAGTGTTTTAACCACCATACTATCTATAACAAAGCAGATAAAGAGAAACAAGAATTCACAGGCTTGCATAGAATACTTAGAAAAAAATAGATTTGAAAGCTATATAAGAAGTGGAAATATTAGAAATTTTCTTTATTTAACATGTATAAAAATTGATCACATTCTAAGGCACGAACAAAATGATAAATGAAGACAAGAGAACTGCTGTGACCAAAAACTTCACCAACATGTAGCCTGTTATAAAGCCTCTCCAAACTTAACTGGTTTATTCCTTAAACCTTTTATCACCAGGACCATATTCAAACCCGTTCCTGCTTAGTAGGAACTTCTACAGTTTTTATCCCACTTGAGGCCTCAGAGAACACAAGGTCATCTCCATTCCATAGTAAAGAACTGAAATGGAATTTTATGGAGAATGTCATATTTATGTAGTCTCTGAATAAGCCCCCATATGCTGGCATTTTCAAAAGACAATTTTTGATTCCTTTCCAAAGAACATTAGGGAAATAGCAAACCAATCACTCCATTTTTAGAAGCAAGAAAAGCTATTAATTACTAATTACAACAGATATGATATATACGAAGGTACCTAAATGGCCTTTACATACATCACATAGTACTTCTACATTACATAGTAGATAAAATACTGGGTCTAGAGTCAGGAAGATTGATCCTCCTAAGTTCAAATCTGTCTTCAGACTCTTTATTAGATATGTGACCTTGGGCAAATTACTTAACCTGTTTGCCTCAGTTTCCTCATTTGCACCAAAAAAAAAAAAAAAAAAAGTTGGAGAAGGAAATGGCAAATCACTCCACCATCTTTGCCAAAAAAGAGATCTAGTCTTGAAGTTCAGAACTGGGTTTATGGCTTGCCATTGATAGCCTATTACCTGTGACTTAACCAAATAAGATATCAAATGAGATAAAATTTGTAAAAGTGCCTTTTAGGCACATTGCCTTCCATATAGTGGGAAATACATAAGTGTTTATTCCTTTCCTCACTTAACCTCTCTATTGTAAGTTGCAGACCAGTTACCGAAAATGTTTCTATACCAGGAGGGTCCCTAACATTGATAAAATTACAAACATGGACACCTATGAGCCATCTCCCTCCAAAAATACATACCTAGAATTACAGGCTACCTGCAATTAAAAAGCTATCACTTTTTTTCCTCTTCTCTCTTTGACTTTAACCAGCCAAGGGAAAACACTTTTTACCATGGAGGGGAAGAGGAAAAAAATTAACATTTGTTTAGCATCTATTCTGTTTCGGGCATTGTGCTTAGTACTTTTTACAAATAATCTCATTTGATCCTCACAACAACTCTGCAAGATAGATGCTGTTATTTTTATTGTTGAAGAAAATGAAGCAAACAAGTTATGTGAGTTGCCCAGGTTCATACAATTAGTAAATATCTGAGACTGGATTAAATTCAGGTCTTACTATTCTGTTATACAAATCAAATATTGCAGGCCTGAGTCATTCCAATTAATATATTTTTTGAATAGTTAGATATTCATGGTTCAGTAGCAAAAATAGTTCCTCTAAATCAGTTATTTCACATATATCAATTTAACATTTTACATTTGAATAAATCTTATCAATCTAGTTTTGTAAGATAAAAATTTATAGTTTAGTGATTTTTTTTTTTTTGCTGTTTTTCATAATAATCTTGGGTTGATCTCATGAAAACATTTAATTATTGAATTCATTATGAATCTTCTCATTTCTCTACTTTTTAAAAATATCTTAGCTATGATTCATCTGTAAATTCTCTTTATATTCTTTCTAAAATTTGAACAATGGAAGTCACTAGTTAATATTCATCTGCTTCATAGTCATCATAGGTCAGGAACTGATACCTTACTTGTATTGCCTTTAATACCTAATGCATGCACATAATAGTGGTTAATAAATGTGGGTTGAATTCAATTGCATTTATAGAATTTAAAGAATTTAAATTGCTTAATATTGCAGATTGTCAAGCTACTACTTCGACATGGTGGAAATGCATTTCAAGCCAACAAACATGGGGAGCGACCAGTGGATGTAGCAGAGACAGAGGAGTTAGAACTGCTTCTGAAAAGAGAAGTGCCTCTATCTGATGACGATGAGAGCTTTACAGGTTAGTTCCATAAGAATATATGTTAGAACAATTCATTAGCTGGATATTTAAAATAGCATTATAGAGTGCTTCATAATTTCTTGATCTTTTTTGAGTATTGTTAAGAAATAATTCCCCTAATTGGCTTAATATGCACTTTTTCTTAACATGTGTTGAAGTATATCTGTAGTACCAGTTTTATCATTTCTCTCCCATAAAAGATACTTCAACTTTTTTCCATGCAAACCCAATTCACAAATTCATTTGGGGAATATATGGCTAGAAAATAGTTCATGTGAAGAAGGCATATGAGTTGTGATGAACTATGAGCTAAGTTCAATAGTGAATCTGTGGGATGCTGAATGAAGTGAGCAGACCCAGGAGAACATTGTATGCAATAATAGCAAGATTGTGTGATGATCAACTATGATAGAGTTAGCTCTTCTCAACAATCCAGTGATTCAAGACAGTTCAAATAGCATTGGGCTGAAAAATGCCATTCACATCCAGAGGAAGAACTTTGGAGTTTGCATGCAGAATAAAACATACTGTTTTCATTTTTTTGTTTACATGTTTTTTCTTTCTCATAGTTTTTCTCTTTTGTTCTGATTTTTCTTTCACAAATGACTAATATGGAAATATGTTTAAAAATATTGTACATGTATAATCTATATCAGATTGCTTGCTATGTTGGGGAGGAGAAAGGGGAAGAGGAAAAAAAATTGGAACTCTCATTACAAAAATGGATGTTGAAAACTATATTCACATGTTATTGGAAAAAATAAAACACTGTTAAGTAAGGAGAAAAAAAGAGTGAATCAGTGGTATGACATTCGACAGCCAAGAAGCTAATAGCATTTTAGGCAGCCTTGATAGAAGGAAAGTGATAGTCCCATGGAAATCTGCTCTAATCAGCCTACATTTGAAATATTGGATCCAGTTCTAGATTGCTACATTTCATATGAACATTAAAAAGCTGTAACATATCCAGAGAAATGTGAATGCAAAACCATTCTATTCAAGGATCTATTAAGGCAATGAGAATGCTTTATGTAGGTGGAAAAAAAGATTGACAGGGATCTCTGAGAGCATCTTCAAGTAATCAAAAGGTTATTTCATGAAAAAAGACTAGAATTATTTTAGTTGTCTTTCGGGGGAGAATTAGAACCCAGGAGGTAGAAGTACAAAAAATAATTCTACTCAAGAAAAAAAATCCTAACAAAAGTTAGTAGGAGAAACAGCATTAGCTTGACGTCAGAAAGACTTAACATTCAAACGCCACTTCTGACAGTAGTTGTATACGTCCTAGATAAGTCATTTAACTCCCCTAAACCTCCTTTTCCTCATCTGTGAAATGATGTGTTCAAACTAGATATAGTGTCCAGGATCCTGACTCCAGATCAAGAATTCAAAAATGGAAGAGAATAAGAACTTAATGTGAGTTTTTTGTCACCAGAGGAATTTAAATAAGAGTTAGGTAATTACTTTTCAAGTTGGCTATTTCTAACAATGTTCCAGATGGTGAGTAGCTTCCCAGGTTAGCCCTCAACAGTTTATTTAATTCATAATGTTCAGAGTTGGACCAATTCAGTGAAACTGCACATGTGCCTCGGCTCCCAGCTAAAGAATAGGAACCTTTCTAGATGACACAGCAACTTTTTCCCCCCACATATGTATTTGTTTTATTTTTTTACATGTATACTAACTTTTTTAATAGATGCTTCTTTATGATTCATGTTGGGAGAGAAAAATAAAAACAAAAAAGGAAAAACCATGACCAAGGGGAAAAAAAGCAAACAAAAAAAGAAGTGAATTGATTTACATTCAATCTCCATAGGTTTTTTTTTTTTAATTAAAGCTTTTTTATTTACAAAGCATATGCATAGGTAATTTTTCTAACAATGACCCTTGCATAACCCTTTGTTCCAAATTTTCCCCTTCTTTTCCTCACTCCCTCCCCCATCTGGCAAGTAGTGCAATACATGTTAGATATACATATAAATATATATATATGTGTGTGTGTGTGTGTGTTTGTGTGTGTGTGTGTGTGTGCATGCATACATATTTATACAGTTATCTGGTTGCATAAAAAACATCAGATCAAGAAGGAAGGGAAAAAAAAACTGAGGAAAAAACAAAATGTAAGCAAATAACAAGAGAGAATGTGAGAATGCTATGTTGTATTCCACCCTCTATTTCCATGGTTTTCTGGGTATAGATGGCTCTCTTCATCACTGCACAAGTGGAACTGGTTTGAATCATCTCACTGTTGAAAAGAGTTATGTCCATCAGAATTGATCATTGTATAGTTTTGTTGTTGCTGTGTATAATGATCTCCCGGTTCTACTCATTTCACTTAGCAACAATCAGTTCATGTAGGTCTCTCTAAGCCTCTCTGAAATCATCCTGCTGGTCATTTTTACAGAACAATAGTATTCCATAGCATTCATGTACCATACTTTATTCAGCCATTCTCCAATTGATGGCATCCACTCAGTTTACAGTTTCCTGCCACTACAAAGAGGGCTGCCACAAACATTTTTGCACATGTGGGTCCCTTTCCCTCTTTTAAGACCTCTTTGGGATATAAGCCCAGTAGAAACACTGCTGGATCAAAGGGTATGCACAGTTTGATAACTTTTTGGTCATAATTCCAGATTGCTCTCCAGAATGATTGGATCCATTCACAGTTTCACCAACAAATGTATCAGTGTCCCAGTTTTCCCATATCCCCTCCAACATTCATCATTATCTTTTCCTGTCATCTTAGCCAATCTGACAGGTGTGTAGTGATATCTCAGAGTTGTCTTAATTTGCATTTTTCTGATCCATGGTGATTTGGAGCACCTTTTCATGTGGCTACAAATAGTTTCAATTTCTTCATCTGAGAATTGTCTGTTCCTATCCTTTGACCATTTATCAATTGGAGAATGGCTTGAACTATTATAAATTTGAGTCAATTCTCTATGTATTTTAGAAATGAGGCCTTTATCAGATTCTTTGGATGTAAATATGTTTTCCCAGTTATTGTTTCCTTTTTAATTTTGTCTGTATTAGTTTTGTTTGTACAAAAAACTTTTTAATATAATCAAAATTATCCATTTTATGATCAATAATGATCTCTAGTTCTTTTTTGGTCACAAATTCCTTCCTCCTCCACAAATCTGAGAGGTAAACTATATTATGTTCTTCTAATTTGTTTATAGCATCATTCTTTGTGTCTAGATCATGAACCCATTTCAACCTTATCTTGGTATACGGTGTTAGGTGTGGATCTATGCCTACTTTCTGCCATACTAGTTTCCAATTTTCCCAGCAATTTTTGTCAAATAGTGAATTCTTATCCCCAAACATGGGACTTTTTGGTTTGTCAAATACTAGATTGTTATACTTATTGGCTATTTTGTTCTGTGAATCTAACCTATTCCACTGATCAACTAGTTTATTTCTTAACCAGTAGCAAATGGTTTTGATTACTGCTAATTTATAATATCGTTTTAGATCTGGTATAGCTAGGCCACCTTCATTTGCTTTTCTCTTCATTAATTCCTTTGAAATTCTTCACCTTTTGTTCATCCAGATGAATTTTGTTATTTTTTCTAGTTCAGTAAAATGGTTTCTTAGGAATTTGATTGGTATAGTACTAAATAAATAGATTAGCTTAGGGAGTATTGTCATCTTTATTATATTTGCTCAACCTATACATGAACACTTGATATTTTTCCAATTGCTTAGATCTGACTTTATTTGTGTGCAAAATGTATATAGTTTATATAGTTCTGGCTTTCTCTTGGCAGATAAATTCCCAAATATTTTATATTATCAACAGTTACTTTAAATGGAATTTCTCTTTGTATCTCTTGCTGTTGGATTTTGTTAGTGATGTATAAGAATGCTGATGATTCATGTTTATTTTATATCCTGCAACTTTGCTAAAGTTGTGGATTATTTCTAATAGCTTTTTAGTTGATTCTCTGGGGTTCTCTAAGTAGCCCATCATATCATCTTCAAAGAGTGATAATTTAATTTCCTCATTACTTATTCTAATTCCTTTAATCTCTTTTTCTTCTCTTATGGCCAAGGCTAGCATTTCTAATACAGTATTGAATAGCAATGGTGATGATGGGCAACCTTATTTCATCTCTGATCTTATCAGGAATGGTTCTAGTTTATTCCCATTACATATGATGTTTGTTGATGGTTTTAAATAGATGCTACTGACTATTTTAAGGAAAAGTCAATTTATTCCTATACTCTCTAGTATTTTTTAATAGGAATGGATGTTGGATTTTATCAAATGCTTTTTCTGCATCTACTGAGATAATCATATGGTTTTTGTTAATTTGGTTATTGATATGGTCAGTTATGCTAATAGTTTTCCTAATATTGAGCCAGCCCTGCTTTCCTGGTATAAATCCTACTTGGTCATGGTGTATTATCCTGGGGATAATTTTCTGTAGTCTTTTTGTTAATATTTTATTTAAGATTTTAGCATCAATATCCATTAGGGAGATTGGTCTATAATTTTCTTTCTCTGTTTTCAACCTACCTGGTTTAAGTAGTAGTATCATGTCTGTGTCATAAAAGGAATTTAGTAGGGGCCTTCATTCCCTATTTTTTCAAATAGTTTATATAGTATTGGAGCTAATTGTTCTTTAAATGTTTGGTAGAATTCACATGTAAATCCATCTGGTCCTTGGGATTTTTTTTTTAGGGAGTTGATTAATAGTTTGTTCTATTTCTTTTTCTAAAATGGGACCATTTAAGTTATTTATTTCCTCTTCTGTTAATCTGGGCAATCTATATTTTTGTAGGTATTCCTCCATTTCACTTAGATTGTCAAATTTATTAGCATAAAATTGGGCAAAGTAACTCCTGATAATTGCTCTAGTTTCTTCTTCATTGGTGGATAGTTCTCCCTTTTCATTTTTGAGACTAACAATCTGATTTTCTTCTTTCCTTTTTCTAATCCAATTTACTAAAGGTTCATCTATTTTGTTAGTTTGTCCATAAAAACAACTCAGTTTTGTTTATTAATTCAATTTTTTTAAGTTTCAATTTTATTGATCTCTCCTTTTATTTTTAGAATTTCAAGTTTGGTATTTGATTGGGAGGTTTTAATTTGTTATTTTTCTAACTTTTTTAGTTGCAAGTCCAATTTATTGATCTTCTCTTTTTCTATTTTATGCAAGTAAGCCTCTAGAGATATAAAATTTCCCATTATTATTGCTTTGGCTGCATCCCACAAATTTTAGTATGTTGTCTCATTATTGTCATTTTCTTGGATGAAATTATTGAGTGTCTATGATTTACTGTTTCACCTATTCATTCTTTAGGATGAGATTATTTAGTTTCTAATTTCTTTTTGGTCTATGTTTCTCTGGCCCTTTATTGAATGTAATTCTTATTGCATCGTGATCTGAAAAAAAAAAAAAGCATTTGCTATTTCTGCCTTTCTGCATTTGATTTTGAGGTCTTTATGTTCTAATATATGGTCAATTTTTATATAGGTTCCGTGAACTGCTGAGAGAAAGTGTGTACTCCTTTCTGTCTCTGTTGTGTCTAGAGCCCCAAGTTGGGGTGATTAAAATATTTGAGTCCTGCTTTCTAGAGCCCCCAAGTTAGGGTGACAATGTACTGTTGCTTTCTTGAATCCCCACACTGGGGTGATTAAAATATCCTGCTTTCTAGAGCCCCCAAGCTGGAGTGACAAAACATACTGTTGCTTTCTAGAGCCCCCACACTAGGGTGATTAAAATATATCTTCCTAATGGAGAAGTGATGAGGCAGGACTCATGAGGGTGGTGGGAAAATAGAGGAAAATAGAGTCCGCTTATTTCAATGACTTTCCCCTTTTTATAATGTAACAAAAACAACTCTGAGCACATAGGACCACACAAATAACTTGCTATGTAGTTTGCCACCTGGTATCATTCTTCATTCCAAAGATCTATCATATCTAGTTTTTTTCTAGTATTCTATTTACCTCTTTAATTTCTTTCTTATTTATTTTGTGGTTCTGAGAGAGCAAGGTTGAGATCTCCCATTATTATAGTTTTGTTGTCTATTTTTTTTTTCAATTCTCTTAACTTCTCTTTTAGGAATTTAGATGATACACCAGTTGGTGCATATATGTTTAATAATATCTATGGTACCCTTTAGCAAGGTATAGTTTCCTTCCTTATCTCTTTTAATCAGATCAATTTTTGATTTTGCTTGATCTGCTTGAATTCTTTCAATGGTCATTTTACCTTCTGTTTCTATGATATCTGGGCAGTTCTCTTTGATGACTTCCTGAAAAATAATTTCTAGGCTCTTTTTTAAATCATGTATTTCAGGGAGTCCAAAAATCCTTAAGTTGTCTCTCCTAGATCTATTTTCCAGATGTTGTTTTCTCAGTTAGGTATTTTCTTTTTTTTTTTTTTTTTTTGAGTTTTGCTTGACTGATTCTTCTTCTTGTCCTATTGAGTCATTCATTTCCATTTGTTCAATTCTGAATTTTAGTGTGTTATTTTCTTCATTTACTTTTTTTTTTACTTTATTTGTCCAGTTGAATTTTTAAACGAATTGTGTTTTATGGAATTTTTTTCCATTTCACAAATTCCATTTTTTAAGAAGTTATTTTCTTTTTCTGTTTCACAAATTCTGTTTTTTAAGAAGTTATTTTCTCTTTCCATTTCACAAATTCTGTTTTTCTGGGAGTTGCTTTCTTTTTCCATTTTATCAAATCTATCTTTTAATGAATTATATGCTTTTTCCATTTCACTAAGTCTTATTTTATGCTGTCTTTTTCAAACCCTCTTACAAAGCTTTCATTTTCTTTCCCATTTTTCTTCTAGCTCTCTTTTAAGATTCTTTTTAATTTCTTCTAGGAGAGCCTTATTTTGTAATGGGGACCAGGTTATATCACCTTTTGGAGATTCATCTGGAGACATTCTGCCTTTAATCTCCTCAGGGTTTGAAATCTGTCCTTCTCTTTAATCATAAAAACTGTTAATTATTAGATTCCTCTTTACTTTTTTTTACTCGTTTTTTTTTAAGTTAAATTAAGATCTGCCTTTAGGGTGGCAGAGGTTTCCAAGCCAGTGCAGCTGCACTGGGGGTGCTGGGTGAGTGTGGCCAGGTCCCCTGAGATTCTGGTCTTTTGGGGTTCACTATTGATCTTTTGTGTTTGTCTTGAATGTTTTAACTTCTCTACTGACCTACTGGCTTGCAACCAGAGCAAAATGGCCAACACCACTGTAGATTCCTGTAGATTCCTCCCTGTAGATTCTCTGCCATGTGGAGCCTGCAATGCCTGCGGAATTAGCAATGTCCTGGAGCTCTGTGTTGTCTGCACTGGCATTTGTACTCAGCTGGTTCCACTGGCTGCCTCCCTCCTGTTTCCAATTGAAATAGATCTTTTCTGGCGATCTTTGAAATTATCTTCTGCTGATAATTTGTTGCACTCCCAATATTTGTGGGTTCTGCTAGTGCAGAGCTAATTCACAGGCTAGATTTCATAATTATTGTGAAGGTTATAAAGAAGGTCAGAGAGAAACCTGTGGCCTGCCAATTTGACTCTGCCCCTGGAAGTCCCCTTGTTTTCTTTCTGAAAGCAGATGTCATTTTCTTTCTAAAGTTTATTGGGATTGCCTTGGATCATTGGACTGCTGAAAAGAGTCAAGTCTTTTATAGTTGATCATGGCACACTTTTTTTGTTATTATGACCCATGTATTCTTGGTTCTGCTTGTTTTGCTCAGCATCATTTCATGCAAATATTTTCAAGCCTTTCTAAAATCAGCTTGTTCATCATTTTTTTATAGAACAATGATATTCCATAACTTTCATATATCTTAACTTATTCAGCAATTTGTTATGGGTCAGAACTCTGAACTTGACACAAAAGATTTTTACAAGCTATTAAGTCAGTGGAATTGATAGAGACAATAGTTATCTAATTTAGCATAATTCAGTATGATTGATTTAATCCTACAAGGAGATGTTATGGGCCAGAACTTGAAACAAGGTACTAAGTGGAATTGAGGAGACTATGGTTAAATCTAGTTTAGCATTGATTTAATCCTACAACAAATAATGGTTTCCTAGTGATATAATGATTGGTGTATACTCGATGTGGAACATATAAGGAGAAGCTCTCAGGGCCAGAGAAGACAAGCGCACTAGAAGCTCTCAGAGGCTGAGACAGATCGTCCATCTCTGTGGTATCTGCAGGCTGAAGAAGCTCTTGG
Source organism: Antechinus flavipes (assembly GCF_016432865.1). Lineage (NCBI taxonomy): Eukaryota > Metazoa > Chordata > Mammalia > Dasyuromorphia > Dasyuridae > Antechinus > Antechinus flavipes. Next base: position 508,104,711 of record NC_067398.1, read on the forward strand.
ACTTAGATTCATTCAACTCATCTCATACCACCTTGGTGGCAGGCTCTCCTCCTTCACTTCTCTACTGAAACCAAGACTCTTCAAGGCATTTAAGAAAGCTAGCCAAGCCCCAAGGGAAGGAAATAAGACTTTGGAGACAATAAAGGATTTGGACTCTAACAAACTCTGGCTACTTGTGTGGTGATTCCTGAACTGAAACGAAGGCTGCTTCCAGAGACCCCAAGAAAACCTCAACAGAGAACATTACATTTTAGAGAGAACATTACAGCCATTCCCCAATTGATGGGCATCTACTCATTTTCCAATTCTTTGCCACCAGAAAAACAGCTACTACAAACATTTGTCCACATGTGGATTCTTTTCTTCTTTATGATTTCCTTGTGATACAAACCCAGTAGTGGTACTGCTGGGTCAAAGGATATGCACGGTTTTATAGTCCTTTGGGCATATTCCAAATTGTTCTCCAGAATGATTGGATTAGTTCACAACTCCAGAAATGTAATCAAAGTTCTCCGTTTTGCATTTTATAATGTTCTCTAGTTCTTCTTTGGTCATAAATTCCTTTTTTCTCCAAAGACCTGATAGGTAAATTATCCCTTGTTCTCCTAATTTGTTTATTGTTATTATTGTTTATGCCCAAATCATGTACCCATTTTGACCTTATTTTGGTATGGGATATGAGATGTAGGTCTCTGCAGATTTTCTGATATATTATTTTCCAGTTTTCCCAGCAATTTTTTGAAGTATTTTATTGTTATTATGACCCATGTATTCTTAATTCTGTTTTTTTGCTCAGCATCATTTCATGTAAATATTTTCAAGCCTTTCTAAAATCAGCTTGTTCATTATCTTTTTATAAAACAATGATATTATCCTAGAATCTGGAGTTTGGGGGTTTATCAAATACTAAATTACTATAGGTCTTAATTATTGTGTTATGTGTATATAATCTATGCCACTGATCCATCACTCTATTTCTTAGCCAGTCCCAAATGGTTTTGTTGACTGCAACACAGCAACTTCTCAGGAATGGTTTTGGTAGCCAAGTGTTGTCCTATTTCCTGGATTGGAAGAGAGGTGCTCCTTCTTTCCTCTTTTGCTGGAAATCCAAAGGAAAGAAAGCATTAAATGCATCCCAGAGAAAGTGAAACTGTTTCTTCCTTAGCTCTTACAACAAATGAAAAATCATTTTAATGCTTACTATAGGCAGAACATACATGAAAATCTATCAAACAAATAGAAAAGAGAGATAGACCTATCAAAGAGTTTGTGTTCTATTTGGAGAGACATCACCAATAAGAGTTAATCTTTTATGTATCAAAGACATGGGAGTCCCTAGAGTCCTCCTTAATCTTACCACAAGGATTATAATTGGTGACTCTCTCTAATTGAAGGAATGTGAACTCCACATCTGTCTCCCATATAAGGGATAGGACCTTTATAGTTGGGAGTGGGATATGGACATAGAAGGCTTGGACTGGAGTCATTGGGAAAAGAGATCCAATACCATTTGAACCAGCTCTACCTTCTGGGACTTTTTTTCCCCTCTGGGACTTTTAAAAGCACCTTTGAATGGTATCTATAATCTTATACATTATTGGGTGGTCAGGTCTTCCTGTATTAATCACTAGTCATCTTTATTGTAAACTTCCCAGTTACATGAATAACCAATGAAGAGGAATTTTATTTCCTCAGTATGACTTTTGATCTTCAAGCAAAGGACCACAGTATAAGTGCTGCTCCTTAGTAGGGGCTCAACTACCCTTCTACATAGATAGTACTTTTTCCATTACACTTAAATATCATTTTGACTTGGTAACTCTGTTACACATTTCCATAATTCTTTAACTTCTATAGTTATAGAATCCAGGATGTTGTTAAGTCTTTTGTGTGTTTTTCTTTTTGGAAGTAATATAGTATTAGAGATTAGATAAAGTTGGAGGGAGGTTGTGGCAGGGAAAAAGAGTTTTGGACACCAATAATTTCTTAATTCTAATATATAAAAGAAGATATACTACTCAGCTTTAGAAGAGGGAGTTATAGATCAAACCCTTCCTGAATATTTTGAATTCATCTCTCAGAAAACAAGGATAAAAATTTTAGACTTCCCTACAGTTTATCTCTGTGAGTCAGTCATGAATTAAGTGTTTTTAAGTAAAAAATGCTTTTACTTAATTCTAAACTTATATATTATGAAGAAGCGTTAGTCTTATAATGTTAAGTTTGAGGATTATCACCATTATTATTCAATATTGTAATAAAAAATACTAGCTATAACAATAAAACAAGAAAAAGAAATTTAAGAATAAAAATGTATAATGAGGAACCAAAACTACCACATTTTGCATATGACGTGATAGTAGACAAGGCAGATAGAGTGCCAGAACTAGAGTTATGAAGACCTGAGTTAAAATTCAGCTTCACACACTTACTGTATAACCCTGACAAGTCATTTAATCCTGTTTGCCTCAGTTTCTTCATCTGTAAAATGAACTGGAGAAAGAAATGGCAAACCTCTTCAGGATAAACCCCAAATAAACCTCAGGGAGAGTCAAATACAACTGAAACAACTGAACAGCAGCAGTAATGGTAAAATTTAAAAAAAAAAAATCAGAGCCATTCCCCAATTCATATGAATTGACCATATGAACGGGTAGGGTTTTTTTTTGTTTGTTTGTTTTGTTTTTTTAGAGGATGATTACTATGTAATTTTATTTTTTTATTATAGCTTTTTATTGACAAAACATATGCATGGATAATTTTTCTTTTTTTAAATTTTTTTTATTATAGCTTTTTATTGACAAGATATATGCATGGGTAATTTTTCAGCATTGACAACTGCAAAATCTTTTGTTCCAATTTTTCTCTTCCCCCCCACCCTCTTCCCCAGATGGCAGGTAGACCAATACATGTTAAATATGTTAAAGTATATGTTAAATATAACATATGTATACATGTGCATACAGTTATTTTGCTGCACAAAAAGAATGACTTTGAAATAATGTACATTTAGCCTGTGAAGGAAATCAGAAATGCAGGCTGACAAAAATGCATGGGTAATTTTTCAACATTGACCCCTGCAAAAACTTCTGTTTCAACTTTTCCATCTCCTCCCCTAGATGGCAGGTAGTCCCATACATGTTAAATATGTTAAAGTATATGTTAAATACAATATATGTATACATATTTATACAGTTATCTTGTTGCATGAGGAAAATCGAATTTAGAAAGAAGGTAAAAATAACCTTAAAAAAAAACCCAAAATGCAAGCAAACAATAACAGAAAGAGTAGAAATGCTATATTGTGGTCCACGCTCATTTCCCAGTATTAGTTCTCTGGGTGTAGCTGGTTCTGTTCATTACTGATCAATTAGAACTGATTTGGATCTTCTCATTGTTGAAGAGAGCCATGTCCATCAAAATTGATCCTCATATAGTATTGTTGTTGAAGTGTATAATGATCTCCTGGTTCTGCTCATTTCACTTAGAGTCAATTCATGACCTTCTGGTCATTTCTTAAAGAACAATAATATTCTATAACATTCATATACTACAATTTATTCAGTCATTCTCTAATTGATGACTTGGCGTTTCATCCATTCAGTTTCCAGTTTCTAGCTGCTACAAAAAGAGCTGGAACAGGCAGTTTTTTTGGAGAAATCAAATCTATCAAATCTATAATCACATGAAAATATGCCATAAATCACTAATAATTGGAGAAATGCAAATAAAAACAACTGAGACATACCACCTCACATTTATCATATTGACTGACTGATAATAGATCCAGCACTCGTCTGTGCCATCTAGCTTCCTATATGTGTGATTTTTTTTTATCCATATGTATATATGTCATGAACCTCTCCACTGGGTGATTATAAAGCTTGAATCAAATAGTAACCAGGAAATTTCATGCCAGAAGTGGAAGAGGGTATTTTAATTGATTAAATCAAACCAACAAGCATTTATTAAGTACCTACTAAGTTCCACACACAGTCTAAAGCTTTGAGGACTCAAAGAAAAGCAAAAAACAGTTCCTATTCTTACAGAGCTGCCAGTCTTAATGGACCCAATAACAGTCTTAATGGCCATATACATAGACAAAATAAATTGGATAATTAACAGAGGGGAAAGAAGGCCCTAATTTCATGTTAAGAGCTTTGAAGAAATGTGAGGTTTTAACTAAGACTCAAAATCAGTTTTATTATTCCTTCAAGTTATTAGTAACATCCCAAATATATAGAAAGAAATTAATTATTATTATTATTAATATATATTAATCCAAGGGGAAAAGGTCATCCTTAGTGTTTCTCAAATGTCATGGTATAATAGTGATATGTAGATACCCTCATCCTCAATTTGCTGTGTGTCTGCCTAGGTGTTATGGGCCAGAACTTGAAACAAGGTGTTGACTCACTGGAATTGATGGAAGCAATGCTTGTATGCTTGGGTTTACACCTTTAAGAGTTTACACATTAGAGCTCACACCTTTAAGAGAGTTTACACATTAGAACTCACACATTGGAGTTCACAAATATGGGAGATTCACAAAATTAACTTTTTAACTTTGTGAATTCACACCTCCCATAATCCCACTCTCGGAGGAGGAGTCAATTTTTGAGTTTACACCTCTAAAAGAGCATAAAAAGAACTGAGCTCAGTCAGGAGAGGTCAGTTGAAAAAGATTGAAAACCATAAGTCAGCGAGTTCAGGAGATTGACAAGTTAGAGACTGCAGTCAGGCAGAATGAAGGATTCGGAGGAGAACCAAGATTCAGAGGGAGCTGGAGGTGACAAAAGACAAACCACAAGAGCTCTTGGAACCAAGGAGGGAGAGAGGCCTCTAAGAAAACTAACTGGGCTATTTTGGAAGAGACAATAAAAGATTTGAACTTTTATCAGCTGGCTGAATTTGAGGTGATTATTGATCTGAACTGAAACTAAGGCTGCCTCCAGAAAACTTCCCCAAGAAACCTGCTCACAAAGAACCATCATATTTTACAAAAAAAAAGAAGAGAACACCACACCTAGGTGTGTGCAACTTTATGCCACTAGAGATCATTCTCAATGCTCCTATTGAATGCTGACACTATTAAGACCACAGGAAAAAATTATGAGATATGCCTCTGGCTCCTGCACAGCATCCTTTCTGGACTAATCTTCTATCCTCCCCAAAAATGTTTCAAATTACAAAATCATCTCTATTTCCCATTATTCCACCCTTCTCAAAACTCTTCTTTCATTGTTCTAGATATTTCCCTAAATTGTAGGAAAAGTAGTTTACACTAAGTTGTGAATCATCAGTGCAATTCACTTTAACCTATGGATTTGCTTTGTAAAAAGATAGTGGTTTTTTCATCTAAGTGATTCTTGACTTGTTAGAAAAGGGCGATTTTGTTGTTTTTGTTGTTATGTATTTAGTTGTAGTCTTTACTGTGCCACTATTTTCCTACCAGGCAGAAAGTTGGTGGCACTCAGGAGTATATTTTGATTCCTGACTAAGCAAACTGAAAATTCAGAAAGGAAAAGGGAGCTTGGCAATATAAAATTAGTATAGCAACTTTGCTAGTGCTGATGAGGTGTTCTTTACTCATTATTAATTCCATACTGTCCAAGCCATAGGATCATTTAAAAGTCTTTTTTCCTGTCCTCACATTTGGAACCTGAAAGCTATGGTTCAGCACCCTTATCAGCAGAAAAAAAAATTGAGAACTTACCTCAATCTGTGTATATAGTCTTATTTGTAAATTATATAAGTGTACTGTGCTAATAATTGTGACCATTATGAAATGCAAAATTTGAAATTAAAAAGGGATAAGATATGGATAAAATTTTTAAAAGTATTATTTTATTAATGTTAGAAAACCATTTTGTTTTCACTAAAAATATTAAAGATAATACTTTAGTGAGCAATGTGACTGAATATGATTTATGATTTTTAAAATATTGATTTGACATTTTATGATAAAACAGTTTTAAGAACTGTCTCTAAGTTTAGTTTATATTATTACTTGGTATTACTGTTTCTCATAACCTAAAAAGATATTTCACTGGCATATGTAGTTCTATGCCGGGGTACTTGAGATTGATTCATGAACTTCATTGTGTATGTATATACATACATATGTACACAATATACATATATATATACTACATTATACTCAGAGCTGTATTTCACTCAGTGATATTTTTTGCAATTTTATATATTTTAAGGATTTAAAAAATTATTCTGATCAATGTCTCTTAAGCTTCATCAAATTGTATTGGAAATCTGTGACACAAACAAGGTTAAGAACCCTACAATAAAAGAAGTGACTTCATGGTTCATCTAACTAAATGTTGACGCTTATTTTGCAGTCCCATCCACTAAGTTATGCAGAAGCTTTTCTTGGAATTCAACTAATCCCCATCTTTCCTGATGTCATTCTCTTGTTCTCCCAAACTAATAATGAGCTTCATTTTTATATTGTTAATAAGTGAAACTCTTCCTCTAGATTTTTTAAATAGATCAGAAAATTCTCTTTCTAAATGGAAGTGAGAGGTTTTATACATTTTCAACAAAAAAGGGAGGAAGAAAGTTATTATCTAGGAAAAGAGAGTGATGAACAATATCAGATGTTGCAAGAGGGATCATTAAGCATAACAAATGAGAAAATTTGACAGTTGAGATATTTGGTAATGTTGAATAGAGAAGGTTTAGTTGGGTAAAGCATCAGAGTTTAAAAAATGGAAACTGAGAACTTGGAAGGATAATAGTTCCCTCAATAGAAAGAGGCAGTTTTGGAAAAGGAGTGATCTTAGAGGGAAAGATAATTTAATGAGATCTGTAATACAAATTCTAATCCATCCATTTCTACTTAACAAAATGGGTGGGAAGAGGGAGAATGGCTTTTAAAAATTATAACCACTGCCCCAGAATATAGAGCCTGTGCCAGCCAAACCCAGCAGTTGATCTGGGAAAGGAATAGTATTGGTTGCTTGGTGGGAGGGAAGATTTAATAGAGCAAGCTGGGATTCTCCCAAAGAGACTGTTGTCCTGGAATGAAGAGGAGTTTCCCTTCTATTATAAAAGCAGTGTATTAAAGATAGAATATCCCTTTCTTTTAGAGGTTCAGAACATTATTTTATCTAGTATCTCCATTTCTTCTCTACCCTCATCCATTTGAGTTTTCCATTCAAATTTATGACTAATTGGAGATGGAATAGAGTCACTCTAACATTAGCACCTTGACATGAAACAATGGTATTTTCCCCTAAATATTTTCTTTCACTAACAAAGCTCAAAAAAAGTCCCTTTTTGGCATTTATGCATATATGTTCATGTATATGTATAAATGAATGAATGAAAAAAGCCTAAAGGTTCACTATATGTTAAGTTCTGTGCTATACCAGGCTACAGATTATGTATGGAGAGACATCACATATAGAATAGTAGTCAAGGGAAGGTCTAATTAATAATCAGATACATACCTTTTTGTAATTTCACCTAAATTTTTCATATCCTTTGAAATACAGAAAAATTGAACTGAGTGAGTCCTGATTTTAGGACTAGTGTTCCGTCCATTGTTTCATCTAGCTATCCCTGTTTTATTTTTCTAGTGAAAAATATCTTCCATCTTTTAAGTTATTAGACTTTGATAGACTCACATAGTTCTTTATAGAAGTGATTGAAAAGCATTTCTATAATAAGTGTAAGTTCTATGTAAGTATAAAAAAACTTTATAAAGCAATACTTAATTATAATAACATATGAGCTCTTTATTGTAAACAATCATCAAAAGGATTTAGGAGTAGTAATACAAGGACTTTTTGTACTAAGTAGTTTGATAACATGGACCCAAAAGAAAACGTGGTGTTGCTGTTTCCATAATATTTCATACATAAAGCTTGAGTGATTTTTAAAATTCAATTTAATTTGAAATTTGCTGTTTGCATATTATGTATTTTTTGTCATCCTGATTTTTTTTGAAAATTATAATTTGTTGACCAACTGATTTTCTTTTCTTGCTTTAGATTCTGAAGAGACACCATCTGTAAATCCTTCTAGTGTTGATGAAAATATTGATTCTGAAGCAGAGAAAGACTCACTAGTCAGTGAAAGTAAACAGTTAATATCTAATAAAGCCCCTCTTCCCTCTGCTCTTGATGAATATGAATTCAAAGATGATGATGATGATGAAATAAATAAAATGATTGATGACAGACACATTCTTAGGAAAGAACTACGAAAAGAGAATGAATCTGAAATAGAAAAGAATTTATTTGTGAAGCAAGAAAAAGTCTATCCCAAACTATTTAAAAGTAAAAAACAGAAACCATCTAGAGTTCTGTATTCAAGTTCTGAAAGTTCAGATGAAGAGATGCTTCAAGACAAAAAAGTTGTTTCTGCTCCCTGTTCTGTTCCTGAAACTTCAACTTCTGATTTAAGATCCAAAAAGGACTATTTAGTTGCAAATGAACATAAACAGAAAGGAAAAGTTAAAAGAAAATTAAAAAATCAAAACAAAAATAAAGAAAATCAAGAGTTGAAGCAAGAAAAAGAAGGAAAAGAAAATTCTAGAATAACAAACTTGGTATGTAATCCTGTATTAGATTCTCTAGACAAAACTAAAGAGGAAGAAAATTTTAGAAAGTCTTTTACTACAAAAGATGATGCTTCATTACAGTTGTTTCATATTACTACTAGTAAATCTCCTAAACATCCTTGTGGACTAAGTGAAAAACAATCAACACTACTAAAACAAGAAAACACCAAAACATGCTTATCACCAGGTAGTTCTGAAACATCTTTACAGTCTGACCTCATTAGACATGAAAACAATGCAGAGTCAGAATTCCTGTTGGAAACTTCTAGTGTAAAATATTGTAAACATAAAGAAAAAAGTAAACATCATCAGAAAGATTTCCATTTAGAATTTGGTGAGAAATCTATTCCAAAAATTAAAGATGAAGATCATAGTCTATCTTTTGATAATTCAGACTATACTCTGAAAAAGATTGATAAAGAAGGCAAGACTTTAAAGAAACATAAATTAAAACATAAAGACAGAGAAAAAGAAAAGCATAAAAAAGAGTCAGATGGTGAAAAAGAAAAATACAAAAATAAGGATGGAAATAAAGCAATTCAGAGAAGTGTTGAATTTGATAGAGAATTTTGGAAAGAGAATTTTTTTAAAACTGATGAAACTGAAGACATCTTTTCAAATGTGGAACATGAATTCCTGCCATCTGAAAAAAAATCAAAATTGGAAAAAAACACAAAAGATGACAGATCAAGCAAGGAAAAACACATACCAAAAGAAAGAAACTTTAAAGAGGAACGAGAAAAAGGGAAAAAGGAAAGTGAAAAGTCCTTGAAGGAAGAAAAAATCAGAGAATTAAAAGAAGAAAGGGAGAATATCTCGATAGATAAAGAAACAGAATTACTTCCTTTGGGTATAAATGTTAAAGAAGAATCAGTAGGATTACATTCAATAGAAAAAGAGACAGAAATTGACAAACAAGAAAAGAATATGAAAGAAACTAAGGACAGACCTGAGAAACGTCTTCAACTTAAAGAAAAAGACTTGGAAAGGAGTGACCGAAAAAATGCTGAAAAAGAAAAGAAGATAAAACATGATCATAAGCCAGAAAGAGACAAATTAGATTTGAATGAGTGCATAGAAAAAGCAAAAGAAAAAGACAGAGTAAATTCACAACAGGCAGAAAAATACCATAAAGAAAGTGAGAAGATAAAAAATGTTATTACTGTTAAAAAAAATGATGACAGAGAAAAAAATAGAGATAAGATGGATAAAAAACATGACAAAGAAAAAACTGAAAAAGAGAGGCATCTAGGTGAAAGCAAAGAAAAACACTTCATAGAGAAAAAAGGTAAGCTATCAGATAAAGACAGTGAATATATTAAACTTGAAAAAACCAGGACAAAAGAAAAAGAAAGGGAGATTGAGAAAAGAGAAAAATCTAGAGATAAAGAAAGTTTATCTTCAGCTGCTTCTAAGCATATACAGGAAGAGAAAAGGTCAACTTTCACAGAAGGTAGTAAAACATTGCATGAAAAACTTTCGTCCCTTAAAGAAAAAACAAAAGATGAACCTTTGAAAACTCCTGATGGAAAAGAAAAAGATAAAAAGGATAAAGATATAGATAGATACAAAGAACGAGATAAACACAAAGATAAAATACAATTAAATAATTTACCCAAGCACAAATCTGAAGTAGATAAGCATAAATTCAAATCATCATTGACTCCAAAAGATACTCGACCAAAGGAAAAGAGGTTAGTGAATGATGATTTAATGCAAACAAGTTTTGAAAGAATGCTAAGCCTTAAAGACCTAGAAATAGAACAGTGGCATAAAAAACATAAAGAAAAAATTAAGCAAAAAGAAAAGGAAAGATTGAGGAACCGTTCCTCTTTAGAACTCAACAAAGTAAAAGATAAAGAAAAAACAAAAAATACACTAGCAGAATCAAAAAATAAAGAACTTATTAGGTCAAAGAGTTCAGAGTTGTCTGATGTTTACACTAAGGAGAAACATTTGAAAGATGCTACAAGTAACAGATCTCAATCTGTAGATACAAAGAGCATAACAAATATTGGAAAGTCATCTTTAATTGTAGATAATAATTTAAGCAGATCTCCTCGATCTGAAAGCGAAAAAACAGGTCTCAGCTCTAGATCTATATCTATGATTTCAGTTACTAGTTCAGAAGATTCCTGCCATACTACAGTAACAACACCAAGGCCTATAGTTGAATATGATTCTGACTTTATATTGGAAGGTTCTGATTCCCAAATGTCCTTTTCACAGTCACCATTTTTTCCAGTTGCCAAATCTCCTGCCCTTCATGAAAGGGAGTTGGACAGTGTAGCTGAATTGCCAGAACGGCTCAAATTACCATTTGCAAACAGGCTTCCAATATCCCATCTCAGGTCATCTTCTATAGAAGATGTAAAACTTATTCTTAGTGAGTGTAGACCTGTCGTGGAAGTTCGAAGATGTAGCATGCCACCTGTCATTTCAGAACATTCAAAACAACTTCAAACAATGTCAGAAGAAAATAATCCAAGTAGTTTACTAGCTGTGCCAAGTCATATTTGCAATTCCCCTAAACATGAAGTGTCTTCTTGTAATGTGCCTGAAAATGACCTTTCAAAAGTGTCTAACTTACATTCCAGTTTTGCTATTTCTCCAGTTACATCTTTCAGTAGTAAACATAGTTCATCAGATACAAATGTTATCAAAAGTACTACTCAAATAAACCCTATTGGAGAAAACCCTATGCATGTAGAGCCATGTAATCTAATTAATATGACTCAACAAAATAAATCTTGGGAGATATCTGTTGACAGACTAGAATCATTAAGCACAAATGATTTTAACTGTTCAAGTTATAGAGTACCTGATCAAGATCCAATCATCCAAGGATTGTGTAATCCTGACAACAAAATATTAAAAGAACAGAATACTTCTGAATTATTACCTCAACATCAAACTGAAATACAAGGAAATTCAGGTGCTCAAGATTCAGCATCTTTTATGCCTTCTCAGCTACCCTGCTCTTTCCATGGCCAGTCAATCCAAGATGCTGAATGTATTCCTAAACATATGCCTTTGTCATATATTGGTGATAATCAGGAGACAACTTTTCAACAGAAGCCTCTAGTCCAAACTAATTCTGTTTTAGACACAGATAATTTTAAAAAAGACTTGGAAAATACTTTTTCCCCAACTGACAGTCAAAAGACAGATGGATTTATCTCTGTGTATACTGAAAGAACCATTCAGGATACATCACCAAATCATGAAAGGACTAATGCCTTTCCCATAGTATCATCTGAAAAGGATTTTCTTGGAAATGATGCCTATTCACAAATAAATACACATCCTTACTCAATTAGCAAACTTATTTATAAAACTTCGCAAAGTCATGAAGTTGATAGCACAAATGATACTCAGGTTATTTCACATGAAAAAGAAAAACTTGAGAGTTCAGTTTTAATAATAACTAATAAGTCTGATGTGGATCTCAATGAATTAAATGCAGAGATATCCAAAGGAAACCTAAATGAACAAGATAGTTCAAAAAATTATAGTGAAAGTAGGAAAGGACTTCTGTCCACAGAAGATGAGGAATTACAACAAAGCACATTATCAAATCCTGAAAGTCATTCACAACCATCTGGTCAAGGAGAAATACATAAGTGTAGCCAATTAGTTAAAATAGAGATAGAAGAAACTGCTGAAGATGATAAAAATGATCACCAAATACCTCAAAGGATAACTAGAAACAGAGCAAATATAATGGCAAGTCAGAATAAACAGATACCTATTAGTTGTATGCCATTGTCTGAAAAAGATAATGAATCTGCTTCTCCTAGAGGAAGAATAAGGTTAACTGAAGAAGATGATGCTCAAGTTCACCATCCACGGAAAAGGAAAATGTCACGTGTGCCTCAACCTGTGCAAGTAAATCCCTCTTTATTACAAGCAAAAGAAAAAACTCAGCAGTCTCTGGCAGCCATTGTTGATTCTCTGAAATTAGATGAGATTCAACCATATAGTTCAGAAAGGGCAAATCCATATTTTGAATACTTACATATAAGAAAAAAAATAGAAGAGAAACGCAAATTACTGTGTAGTGTTATTCCTCAAGCACCTCAGTATTATGATGAATATGTGACATTTAATGGATCATACCTCCTGGATGGAAATCCTTTAAGCAAGATTTGTATTCCTACTGTAAGTAACAGTTTTACTTGATAAAATATACTTTGAATATATCAAGGTATTTCTTAGATATAATCTAGTTAATATGTCAAATATGCTTCATTTAGAGGAAAAAACACTTCTCATAAAGAAGTGTCTTCTGGATTGCACATATCTTAAGATAGGGTTTTACTAAATAATGAACCACTGGTTGCTTCAAATAAATTAAACACAACTTTTCTACATTTTGTTGTTTACAGGTGCTTTTGAGAATACTAGCCAAGACAGAAGGCTTAAAAAAGAATAGTGAATTTCATTATGTGAAATGATTATGTAAAAAATTTTTGCTCAAAAAAATGTAAAGGGGAAGGGCTGTAAGATGGTGCAGTAGCACCAGCCCTGAAGTCAGGAGGATCTGAGTTCAACTATGGCCTTAGACACTTAGCGCTTAGCTGTGTGACCTTGGACAAGTCACTTAACCCCAACTGCCTCACAAAAAAAAAAGAAAAGAAAAAAACTTAAAAGGAGAAGGATTATATTTTCATTTTCACTCACATGAGACTATGATTTTGAACTCTTGTACCAGACTCTTAACGGAAAAAAAAGGGAGAAAAAATTTTAAGTATTTTCCTATAGTAATCTTTATTATTTACATTAATTAAAATTTTTGATGCATCTCAGGAAATTCTAAATAAGAGCTAATTAGTTGTAGTTTTTATCAGTATAGGGCAAACAAATAAAACATTAATCATTTTATGAAAATCCTCAAAATTTAAAATTGTTTTTGTTTCATCACAAAAGACCTCTTTCCCTAAAAATTAAAAACATACAGAAAATTTTTACTTGAAATAATTACTCATCTTAAAGATTTAATATATAAATAAATTTTATATTTCAATGATTACAGATGAAAATTTTGTCTAGGTTTTCCAAATGCTAAAACATACCTGAACGTTTTTTTAAAATGTGATTTATAGCGCCACCTGCTGTTTATTCAATATATTTGAATGGTCTCTTTTTTGACTAACAATACAATTACTTCCTTGAGAGCATAGCTCTTGTTTTGAGGCTTTGTTATTTAGCCTTACAGTGAGCATGATAATATTTTCAAACTGAATTAAGTAGTGATGTGTTAGAAATTGAAATTATCTAGATTTTTTCTTTAGTTTGCTTCATCCTTTTAAAAACATATCTAACACACACACATAGACTCATATCTCCAATACATACAGCACTTTTTTAGGTGCTGGGGGGATGTATACTTTATATCATGGCAATAATCACAGCTGCTATTTATAGAGATTTTAAGGTTTTCAATGTATTTGATTCAGATAAGATTGCTCTGAGCAAATCCATTTCTCAGTGATATCACTAATGCATTGCATTACTAAGACCACAAAAAAACACTTGAAACTCTGCTATTCTATCATTCCTTTATAACATATTTCCTATGGAACAAATTATAGAGCCTTCTACTTTTAGCAAGATATACCAGTATTCTGATAAAAGTTTGACTTGAGTTTAAGTATGATAGAAAACTATATTCAGCTTTGTTCTGTTACATTGCTGTTATGTTCCAGAATCCAGCCACAAAAGTTTCTAGGGGGACCCTAAGCCCAAAACTTTAAACATTTCATAGAAGTGCTGAATTGTAATTCCACTCCTTTATTTTACTGATTAGGACGGTAGGTTCTAAAGCAGAAAAAAGCAGCACTAGAACTTTTCTCCTTTCACAGTATTTTGTCTTTACTACCTGATAGTTTATTAGAATACCAAGATACAAAATGAAAAACAAAGTTATTTTTTGTATGATAAACAATGTAGCCTAAGAAGAATAGCTAAGATTTATATAGCTCTTTAAGGTACAAAGCAGTTTACAAAAATTAACTCATAAATTTATTCTCAGTAATAATCATGAGAAAGGTACTGTTGTTATCCCCATTTTACAGATGAGCAAACTGAGGCATACAGAAGTTAAGTGACTTGACTAAAGTCACACAGTTAATAAATGTCTGAAGTTGGATTTAAACTCAGGGTTTCTTGACACCAGGCCCAGTGCTTTCCCCGCATGCCATTAGCTGCTTCTAAAATGATTCTCATTAAGTCATAAAATTATAGATCTTGAAAAGGTATGTGAGATTTAATCTCCACATTTTATAGGTGAAAAAACGGAAATACAGAATGACTAGTAGATTTACCTAAGATCATATGGTTAGCTAGTAGCAAAACTGGGGTCTTTTGATTTCATTGACTTTTCTGCTACTATGAATATTCCAGACTATATAATTGAAATTTTGTTTTAATCGAGTTATTAGGAAAAAAATTTATTGTATGCTTCAATGATTCCTAACTTTTTTATAGTTGATATTCTTTCATTATCTGATTTTGTGAGATAGGTAGGTATTAACCTTTCAAATCTAATCAAAAACTGAAAAGGAATCTGTTTTTTCTACTATTCCCTGAAAAAAGTTATATAATCTCTTATTGAAGACCTCTAGTATTGGAAAAGTCACTTTCTCCTAAGACATCCTGTTCTTTTGGGGAGAAATTGTTAGGAAACTGTAATTATGTGATATCAAAATCTGCTTTTGCATTTCCACTCATTGTTTTTGGTTCTGTTCTCAAAGGCCAAACAGAGGAAGTATAATATATTCTAGTGCAGTCCTTCAATCACTCAGAAACAGCTATTATATACTCCCCATTTTAAATCTTGTATTCTTCAGTCTAAAAATTCCTAGTTCCTTAAATAAATCCTTCTATGGCCTGTTTTCTAATCTTCTGCCTCACCTTGGTTGCTCTCCTCTAGGTAATTTGTAGGTAGTCAGTATCCTTATAAACTGTAGCACCCAGAATCAAACACTATTCCATCTGTAATCTAGAGCAGAGTATGATCAGCACCTCTCTTGTGCTGGACACAATGCTTCCATACCAAGGAAAAATTAGCTCATCATTCACTTTGTCTTCAATTCATGAAATACCAAAAGAAAATCATAAGAAATTCCTGACACAATTTTAAATCTCTTTCTCTATTGATTTACACTATTGTGTCTCCCCAACTGTTGTTCTCTATTTATATACATACCTATGTGTATTTGTATCTTATGAAATCTTGTGTTTGTCCAAAATTGTACTGTCAGAATTCCTTTCTCAAAATTATGTTGTTCATTTTGGTTAAATTTTCTCACATATATGAGAAAATATATCTTCTCTCTATATAAAAGCACTTGGCATGTGCAAGCATTCTACCATTCCTTTTCCTATTCTGTAATCCTTTGAAGATGGTAAACCTTTCCTTAGCCAAATTTCAATCATAAATCACATCCCTCAAATTTTAATGGCACAATCCAATGCCCTCAACATTTCTTTCAGCTAATCATTTTAATGTAGATATGTATCTTTTGCATGTATATGTAAAAGTATCTTTGTGTATATGTGATCAACATACAAAAATTGAGTTAGATTCAGTTCCCAAGAGCTATAGTTTCTCAACCAACATTTAAAATACACTGGAATAGAAAGGAATATAGAATGTAATTTTATATGATATATAAAAAATATTCTAGTTCAAGTAAAAAGATGTAAAAAAGAAAAAATAATGAGACATACAAAGTTACAGAATAAAGAACTTTGATAAAACTGAGCCACATAGTATTAGAAACTAAGACAAAAACATCATTTGCATAGTAGCTTAGAAAGCATTTTTACATACATTATTTTATTTGATCTTCACAGCCAGCCTTCTTATAAGGGAAGCATGTTTTACAGATGAGGAAATTGAGTTGCTGAGCCTCGGACTGGAGCCCAGTTCTAATTTTCTTTCTGTCTAAACACTCTAATCATTAGCATAACTATATCATTTAACTTTTAATTTCATAATATTCAAAAGAAAGAGATAGTTGTTACCTTGAAAGGACAATATCATATTCTATTTTGGCAAATAATTTACTACCATCTGCCAGGCACTATCCTGGTGAGAGAGAAAAATTAGACAGTCCCTGTTGTGTGTCAGTGCATTACCAAGTAATGTATTCAGGATAATTATAAGGCATAAACTGATTTATATTAGATTTAAGTTTATATTAGCAGTCTTCTCCTTAATGGGAATAAGTTTTGAGTCCCTAAGAATATTTGATTTTGTGACCATTTAAACTTTACAAAGATTTGTAAAGCACTTATCAAGAGAAAAGCGGGTATTGTGATAGACAAAGATACAATATAATACAAAGACACAATGATGGGCCCTCATCTTGAATTTCCTTTCATCTAGGAGGTCAAAGTGAATATACTTTTAAATAAAGGCAAAGTAGTTTGAGAGTGAAGGGAGCTCTAAAATAAAATGAAATTAAAAGTAAAAAGCTCTAACAACTGAATCTAAAAAAAAATTTTTTCCCAAGTAGGAGGTGCTTCTTGAACCAAGTTTTAAAAGTAAGACAAATATTCTAAGTGACCTAGGTGAGGAAGAAGAATGCACGTGAATGTGAAACCTGTCTCAAAAGATAGGCTAGAGCCAAATTGTGTATTGCTTAATTTCCAGACTAATTTATTTTTGTGTCTAGAATCTTTTTAGCCAAGCAAAAACTTCCATTATATTTTTATATACTTTGATATTAAAAATAGGTGTTTTGATATTTGATGTAAAAATTATTGATTGAGCACTTTCTTATCTTCAGAAATTAGTTACTATGCAATTAATTATTGTTTGTAAATTGTAATATTCCATATCCTAGATTCCCCTAAAGCTCTGAACTCATAAGAAATTAGGTCAAATAATGAGGGTCTGATCCTGAGAGAGTAATTTTCTCTCATTCTAGAAGTTTTCCAACATATACATAGTATAATAATTTGTATCTGAATTTCCTCTAGATTTGACCAAAAGTCCCCAACTTTAATACAAATATTGTAGGTATCAAAAGCATATTAGTACAGGTGCAAACAATGCAAGGATTCACTGAATTCCTCAAACTAAAACAACCAGAAAGGGTTGTGATTTAATATTACTATCAAATCAGTCCTTTGCCATTCCATTGAGTCTTCCTTTTCTATAGAATCTTTTACAAAGTCTCCCCTTTATGCTGTACCCTCCCCAAAATCGCATAGTACTGAGACTGAACAAGCCATTCCTTTCCCATCAGATCAGCACCATCCAAGTAACTCCCTAACATTGGTCTCTAAATAGGATGCTGTGTAGGGACTATATAAATTATTCTTTTTAGGGAGGTAAATCCCAAAGCTGGCATGCTGCCCAGAGAAGGCTAGATTTCTGGAACACTTTGCCTAACAAAATTCAAAATCCCTAACTAAGAGGTTGGGGTGCAAGAAAATTTCTCCAGGATCGGTCCTTTCAATTTGTGTATTATCAAATTATATTACTATGAACTTTTGTACAAGTTGCCATCAAGTGCTTTGGAAAGAAAAGAGGATCTTGTGCCTGTGTACAGATTTATACACATACCCTGTAGATCTGCTGGGCTATACTTAGTCTGTTTTATGCAAGCAAGAAAGGAAATCCTTAGAGAAGGAGCTGATATAGTAGCTCACTTTGATAGACTATACAAAAGGAGGTGGCTCCTCAGACAGTAGTCTTCTTATTCTAAGCCTCAAAAAAGCAACTATTTTCAGGTCCTTATGTTCTTTCAGTGGAACCTCAGTGCCTACTTTCTCTGGAAAGATATCCTTCTGATAGTTGCTGGTCCTGTAATTTCATGTTTTTCAGTAATTTAACTTCCTTCAACACACACACATTATATTATTGACCAGTTAAATATTTGTTCTCCCCAGAATCAAATTGGTAATTTAGAGGCACAGTGGTATATGTCCCCAGTTCTAGAGAGTTCTTTACTAATATGAAGAAGCTCTGTGAATGGTTCTCTGCCACTTTAGAGAAGCTTCAACAGTTATCTTGATTGCTTAAATCATAGCTGGGCTAACAACATTGATAATGCATAGATCCTAAGAATTGCTAAAATTAAGTCTTTTGTGGAGGTCCTCCCCTTCTCTAAATCATATGCAAATTCAACAAGCAAAATTTTACAGAGTTACTATAGGTTAATGGTTCTCAAATTTTTGTTCTCATTATTTTTATACTATTAAAAATTATCTAGCCAAAGAGTTTTTGTTTACATGAGCATATTTATAGATATTTATCATATTAGAAATAAAAACAAGTTTTGAATTTGTAGACCCTTTGAAAAGGTTTCAGAGACTCCAGATTTCTCTGGACCACACTTTGAGAACCATTGCTATAGATAACGTCTAAGATTTGTTTCCTCTTAAAAGCAGTTTAAGGAGGGAAAAAAGTAAAGCTAGAAAGCAGCTTAAAAAAATAGCTTCCCTCTTCAGAAGGAAATTCTATTTTAAAAGGAGTTAAATCAAAAGTCTACTTCTCTCAAGTGGAAAATCAAACTGTTCTGGATAAAAATTTCTTTAGGGTAATCCCTGCATCACACAAATGGCGGTATGAGGAGGGAAAAAAATTTCTTCATTAGATTTCTAAAGTACAATGTAGCAATCAAGAAGGAAACAAAAAAATGTCACCAGTGTATCCCTTCAGTCTATAGATTAATTGAAAATGAAATTCAAGATGAATGGGTTGATCAAATCTTCAATATTCAAAAACTTACCTTCAAAAAAAAAAAAGAGAGAGAGAGAAAAAAGTACCTGAAATATTAAAGGCATAATACTTCAGCTATAAAACTATCTTCCTGTGGATTTGGAGCCTGTGATGCTCTCCAACAAGTTGTGTAGATTGTCACAAAAGAGCAAGAAGTTTAGGTGTAAAAAATTTAAAATATAACAAACATGAGTTGTTCCTTGAGTTAAAGGGCCCTCAGAAAAGGAGTAGGCACTTGAATTTGGTTGAAAATCAACCCCCAACATCCTGGATAAATTGTGTGGGTTCATCCTTAGATCTACTAGACCTGGTAAAATGGGGGGGAAAATCCTGAGTAAGCTTCACAAATGTCATGTGTTCAGAAAGGGAAACAAAAACAGAGGAAGGCTAGTAACTTGGGCCATGACTAGTTACAAAAATTTAGAGAGCACTGAAATAGCCCATCATCTCCTTCTCAAAGGAAACTGAATGTGGGGTTATTATCAAGACAAACTTTTGGCATTCCAATAAATCCTTTCCCAGAAAGTCCTATACGGTTCCTTCCAAAATTTGTATTAACCTGTGGTTTAGTATCGAATCAAAAAATAAATGTTCCTAGAGGAAGGCAACAACTAAGTGCCTACTTATGTCCCAGGTACTGGGCTAAGTGTGTTACAAAGATTATCTCATATTATCCTTGAAACAGCATTGAAAAAGTAGATGCCATTATTAGCCCCATTGTATGGTTGAGGAAGCAGTTTTAACTGAATTTAAGTAGGCTTGCTTAGACTCACACAGTAATTGAATGTCTGAGGCTAGATTTTTTTTTTATAAGTTTTTATTGACAGAACCGATGCCAGGGTAATTTTTTACAACATTATCCCTTGCACTCACTTCTGTTCTGATTTTTCCCCTCTCTCCCTCCACTCCTTCTCCCAGATGGCAAGCAGTCCTCTACATGTTAAATGTCACAGTATATCCTAAATAGAATATATGTGTGCAGAATTGAACAATTCTCTTGTTGCACAGGGAGAAGGTAGAAATAACCAGGGAAGAAAAACAAAAATGCAAACAGTTTATATTCATTTCCCAGTGTTCTTTCTTTGGGTGTAGCTGCTTCTGTCCATCCTTGATCAATTGAAACTGAGTTAGATCTCTTTGTCAAGGAAATCCACTTCCATCAGAATACATCCTCATACAGTATCGTTGTTGAAGTATATAATGATCTCCTGGTTCTGCTCGTTTCATTTAGCATCAGTTCATGTAAAGTCTCTCCAAACCTCTCTGTATTCATCCTGCTGGTCATTTCTTACAGAACAATAATATTCCATAACATTCATATACCACAGTTTACCCAACCATTCTCCAATTAATGGGCATCCATTCAATTTCCAGTTTCTACCCACTACAAACAGGGCTGCCACAAACATTTTGGCACATACAGGTCCCTTTCCCTTCTTTAGTAGTATCTCTTTGGATATAAGCCCAGTAGTAGCACTGCTGGATCAAAGGGTATGCATAGTTTGATAACTTTTTGGGCTCTCCAGAATGGTTGGATTCATTCACAACTCCACCATCAGTGTCCCAGTTTTCCCACATCCCCTCCAACATTCATTATTTTTTCCTGTCATCTTAGCCAACTGACAGGTGTGTAGTGGTATCTCAGAGTTGTCTTAATTTGTATTTCTCTGATCAATAGTGATTTGGAACACTTTCATATGAGTGGAAATAGTTTCAATTTCATCATCTGAAAACTGTCTGTTCATATCCTATGACCATTTATCAATTGGAGAATAGCTTGATTTCTTATAAATTAGAATCAATTCTCTATATATTTTGGAAATGAGGCTTTTATCAGAACCTTTAACTGTGAAGATGTTTTTCCAATTTGTTGCTTCCCTTCTAATCTTGCATTAGTTTTGTTTGTACAAAGGCTTTTTAAGTTGATGTAATCAAAATTTTCTATTTTGTGATCAATAATGGTCTCTAGTTCATCTTTGGTTACAAATTTCTTCCTCCTCCACAAGTCTGAGAGATAAACTATTGAGGTTAGATTTAAATTGTGATCATTCTGACATTTGTCTCCGTACTCTTTCCACGGTGCTACTTAGCTGCCTCTTAAAAGCTATTCCCTTCCTATCAGATCAACATTGCCCAAGTAATTCACTAGCTTCTCTCTCTCCCTCTTTCTCTTTTCCTCTCCCACTCCCTCTCTCAACTACACCCAACACTGCCACACTGCCTATTTTCTTCTTCTCTAGTTAGAAAACTAGATTCCTGAAATCATTCTGCCTAGGAAATTCAAAATCTCTCCTATGCTAAACATGTCATGTGCTTTTGCCACAACCCCTCATCAGCTGCTTCAGGGAAGAGGAAACTATATGAAAACAGGTTTATATACCACACCTTTCCCCTTCTTTTCCTTTCCCACACCCATACAGGTCTGCTTTGATATACTTGAATCTTATGTACACATAAAAAGAAATCTCAGAAGAACATGTCTGATCACTTTTAAAGACTAAAAACAAAAGGATGGCTCATCTGACAGGAGCGTGATCTCTTTAGCACCAGCTGGCCACTCATAAGTTATCTGTGTCTACTATCAGCAAAGTCCCAAGAGTCTCTTATAAAGTCTATTGAATATTTCTTCAAATTGGTCACTCCTTTAATTAGCTACCTATTGTAATAAATTACATGGACTATGGAAAATAAAATTATAAAAATAAGTGGCCTGGTAATCCAAAAAATTATTAAGCTGCATTAACATAGAAATCTAATGTTGAGAACAAAACAGGTAATAATCCACTTGTACTCTGCCTTTATTAGGCTACATTTGGATTATTGTGTTATACTTTAATGCCACATCTTAGGAAGGAAATTGTTAAATGGGAGTTTATACAGAGAAAGATGTCCCAAGATGGTACCAGGATTTGTTGATGGAATTGAGGATGATTAGCATAGAGAAGATTGAAGAGGTGATAGAATAAGAAGTGGTCTTACAATATTTGAAGGTATATGTTGTAGAATTAGACTTTCTGTTGGGCTCTCAGCATAATCATCCTTGGATTATTAAGTAGACATTCAGGAAGCTAAATTTTAGTTCAATAAAGAAAGAACTTCCTAAAAAATGAGAGCTGTCCAAAAATGAGTTGCCTCTTCTGGCACGATGATGTTCCTCACTGTAGGTCTTCAAATGAAAAACGTCTGTATCATTTCTAGTGTAAATATTGTAGAAGGATACATGTTTCGAGTAGCATTATCTAGGTGACTTGTAAAATGCTTTTAAACTTTATAGATAAATATAAACTTTCTATAAAAATTCTATATTAGAAATAAGTGAACCTCAGTTATCACTGATTTGTAGCACATTTTAAAATACTGATTTTAAATTACAGTATTATCTTTTGCTTGAGAAATGAAGCTGATATTTAATTTACAAGCTAAGTTGTAGAAATTAGTAACACCTCATAGATGGCATTATAAGGGAATTAGATTTTCTAATTCAATTTATCTAGCATTTTAAGGGAAAAGGTGTTACACTTGCTGATTTTATGACATTGAATTTTACCCCATCACATAGTAAAAATTTTAATCAATTTTGATGAAAAGCTAACAAACATCTGTTATATACTTCCTTGTCTTCCTAAATAGAAAACCCTAATACTGACCTCTTGCTGATTATGAGTCATCATTAGAAATGTTATTTTATTATACTGTGATATCATCATTTCCCCAGAAAACTAGTAAAATGTATAAAGCAGTGGTTCTCAAACTTTTGTTTTCTGTATCTTTATCCTATTAAAAATTATTGAGGATCTCTCCAAAGAGCTTTTGTTTATCTGGATTATATTTATAGACATTTACCATATTGGAAATAAAAACTATTTTTGAATTTGTAGACCCTCTAAAAGGGTTTCAGAGATCCTCAGGATTCTCTAGACCAGGGATCCTCAAACTTTTTAAATAGGGGGCCAGTTCACTGTCCTTCAGATTGTTGGAAGACTGGACTATAGTAAAAACAAAAATTTTGTTTTGTGGGCCTTTAAATAAAGAAACTTTATAGCCCTGGGTGAAGGGGATAAACATCCTCAGCTGCTGCATCTGGCCTGCGGAGCCGTAGTTTGAGGACCCCTGCTTTAGACCATACTTTGAGAACCACTAGTATAAGGTATTTGCCCCTATTCTAAATAGCTCCAGCCTTGGGGCCATTATGCTTGCTAAAATTTTTCTGTCTCCCTCACTTCTTCTGTCAGTTGCCATTTCTAATAATTTGCTATAGGTTTGAGATCCACACTTGTTAGAATCATGTCTAAAGGAAAAATAAAATAAGATGTTGAGTTAAAACAATGAATTTTCATCACTTAATTCCTTTCACTGATTAATTTTTTTAGGGGAGATTTGCTGAATCAGCCTTCTGTTCTTATAATATATTTTCATTTTTCCTGTTCTAGTGAAACTATCATCTCCAAGATCAGCAGTGACTTCCTACTCACCAAAAACAATCACTTTTTTCAGAGCTCATCTTTGACTCTTTTGTAACATTTTAAATTGTGGATTAACCCTAGCTTTCTGAATATATTTTTATTCTTTTGCTTCCCTGATACTTCTTCTTCTTCCTTCCTTGAACTCCAGATTTATATTTCTAAATAACTACTGGATACCTTCATCTGATATTCCACCAGCAGCTGAATCTCAGTATGACTTAAATTGAATTTGGAGAAATATCTTTCTAAAGCCTGTTTTGTTTTTGAATTTCTGTAAAAACATCATTATTCTCTCAATCACTTGTGTTTGTAACTTCATAACATCTTTGACTCTCCCTTTCCTTTGACCTATATATCCTATCAGTTTACAAATTCTATTCAAGCTCTCTTCAAACTATCTCCTAAATTTATTACCTCAGTATTTCCCATCACTATCACACTAGTTCAGACCCTTATTAACTAACACTTAAACTATTCTAATTGGACTCTTTCCTTAGCCCTCAACCTGTCTACTCTAAGACCCTCCTGGCTCCATTCCAAAGCTAAACTATATACTCCTACAAAATTAATCTCTTGCCCACCTCTAGTCATGGCACTCCATTTTTAGAAAAGTTTTTTTTTTTTTACCTATAGATTAAGAGTCAAACTTTTACTTGATTCTTCCTCTGAAGGCCCTGTATAATCAAATGTTAATCAATCTTTTTGATACTCATTCAGTTTCCTGTCACATATCCTACATTGCAACCAAACTGACTACTTGCTAACCCCTTCCCTCCCAACAAGTCCTGTGTTTTCTGCTATTCTCTGTAGCTTGAATGGACTGTTCAATTGTTATCTTTCCATTCCTATAGGCATTGTCTATTTAAATCCCAATTGTACCTTAAGGCCTAGATGATAGCTACTTCCTCGCTGATTTTTTCTTGATTCACTTACCTTTTTATCCATATCTTACCAACCTTAAAACCCATTCCAATCATCTGCCTTCTCTTCTCTTCCATACTAATAAAGAAGATTCTATAACATGCTATGTTGTCTAATTTCAATTAGCCCTCGTTACTACATAGTAGACTTTCTAGTCATCCTTAATTTACTTTCACACTACTCACACAATAACTAGGCAGCTAGGTGGCACAGTGGATAGAGCTCAGGGGCTGGACTGAAGAAAACTCATCTTTACTGAATTCAAGTCCAGCCTCAGACATTGACTAACTGTGTGAACTTGGACAAGTCACTTAATGCTCTTTGTTTCAGTTTTCTCATCTGTAAAATGAGCTATAAAAGGACATGGCAAACTATTTCAGTATCTTTGCCAAGAGAATTACATACAACTGAAACAACAATAACAAAACAATAACTTTAACAAACTTCCCCTTCAAACTTCTTAGGCCTTTCTTTTCCTTCCACAGATGACCTGACCTCCCACTGTACTCAGAAAATTAAGGCCAACTGCCACGAGCCTCTTATCTTACTTCATAATTTAAAACCTCTCTATTTCTTCCTCCAGTATTTTCTTGCTCCAGATTCTAAAGGAGAAGTACCCCTTCTATTTGTATTCTTTAATTCCATCACTCCTATCCCAGGAAGTTGTCCCATCTTTAATTCCTTCCCTCACTTCTTTTTCTTATTGCTTCCTTACTTGACATTGATAAGTGCCAGATTATAGGTAATAGATTAACAAATAAATAAGTTAATAGGTTAAACTCTATTAATCAATCTACTTTAGTTCTATTAACCGATATCCTTTTCACTTCCAGATTTCTAGACAGTCATTTGTTCTCATTTTTTCATAATCTATCTATTAATTTTTAACCCATCTCAGTCAGATTTTTAATATTCCACTACTTCTCAAACTACTTTATGCAATGAACAATGATCTTTTTTAACTGCCAAATCCCTTTAGCTGCTAATTTCCTTTCCTCAGCTTCATTCCTTAGACTTAGATTTTGACACTTTTGAGCACTTCCTCTTGGGCTTTCACCTTGAGCACTAGAATTTGCTGCTTTTTTTTGGTATTGGATCTTCATCCCAAAATCATAGATTTAGAGTTCATCAGTCCATCATTTGACGAAAAAGGAAAGGAAGACCTAGAGGTGACTTGTCCAAGGTCAAGACTTCCAATTCTAAAATTAGTACTCTTTTTAAATATATTTAATATTTTTATTTTCCCTCTTTATATGTAAAACAATTTTCTTATATTTGCTTCAATCTGTACTCAGAGACAATCAGTTCTTTCTCTGGGTATAGATACATTTTTCATCATAAATCCTTCATACTAGTCATGGACATTGTATGCTGAAAAATAGCAGAGTCATCCACAACTGATCATCCCAGAACATTGCTGTTATTTTATACATAGTACATTTCACTTTGAGTTCATGGAATTCTTTCCAGGTTTTTCTGAGAGCATTCTGCTCATCATTTCCCATAGAGCAATAGTATTCTTCCACCCTCTAGTAACAAGTTCCATCAAGACTCAATTTGAATCTCTGTTTTCTCACTTGGTGATCTCATCAGCTTAGTGTTCTCACTTATGCTCTCAGTGAAGATGACACCCAAATGTAGGTGTACGATAGTTCTAATTTTCTGAGCTTGTAGTCTTCCGTAGCCCACTGTCTACTGGGCATATCTACATTAATGTTAAATGAGCATCTTAAACTTAAATATTTAAAACTAGACTGAGTATTTCTTCCCCTCAATTTGTCCTTCCTACAAACTTACCTATGCCTATGGAAGGCCTCATTTTCACAGTTACCTGAGTTCATCACCTCCCAAGTTGTCCTTCACTCTTTCCTCTCCCTCATTCATCTCTATATGTAGTTAATTGCCAAATTTGGATTCTATCTTCCCAGCATCCTACTACCATCCTATTCTCTCCAGTCACTTGGCCATCACCACTTCAGGTGCTCATGACATCTCTTTTAAATTATTTTAATTGCACCCTACTTGGGCTCCCTGTTTCTAGTCTTTCCTCTTTCCAATTCATTCTCCACAAAACTTATCAAATAACCCTCCACAATGTTGGCATATGTCACTCTGCTGCTAAAAAACCAAAACAAAACAAAACAAAAAAACCTTCATTTGTTTTCTTCTTGCCTTGAAGGTAAAATACAGATTCCTTAGCTCTGTATGGAAGGCTTTCAATACTGTGGCTTCAACTTTTCTTTTCAAAGACATGAAAGTTATTTTTCATATTCACTACTTTTTGTTACTACATTTCTTACTACATTCACATTTCACTACAATTTTCTAATTCAGTAAGTCTCCTGCCTTTGCATTACATAAGACAGCCCACATAGAATGCATTTTGTCCTTATCTGTGTATCACAAATTATTATTTTCCTTCAAGGCTTCTATTCAGATATCACCTCTTCCACAGAAGACTACCAAGATTGCCTAGTTGGTATTTCTTCTCTCTTCCTTCATTTACTTAATTGTGTACATGTTGTATCCCCTTGGTTATTAGCTCTTTGAAAGCAAAGATTGTTTTATTTTTATATCCTCAATGCCTACCATTATGTACAAGTCTTATATATTATGGATATTTAACAAAATGTCCTTTGAATTCTCCACCATCCAGAAATGACATCCATTTTGTTTCAAGGTGCTATACTTTATATTCTATTTTGTGTTATTGTTACTTATGTACATACCTATCTCCCTCTTCTTGTGGATAAAGACCGCATCTTATCTATATTTAAATTTCCTCCAGTATTTGGCCCAGTGCTTTTAATGAATAAATGATGCTTAATAAGTATTTGTTGAACTTTTTTGACCACTCAGATTTTCTATTATTTTTTTCCTTACTAGGTAAGTAACATCTAAAAAAGCATGATATTGTTTCTGGGTTACATTTCATTGACTAGAATTTGACCTATAGTATAATAAAATCTCAAGTATATGATAAATTCTGTTTTAATGGAGATAAATTATTTTTAATGTTTCTTTTTTAAAAAATATAGAATTTAATAATTATATTATGTGTCATTTTTTCCCTTAGATTACACCACCTCCATCCCTGTCAGATCCACTTAAAGAGCTTTTTCGGCAACAGGAAGTTGTAAGAATGAAACTGCGTTTGCAACATAGTATTGAAAGGGTACTAATTTCTTACTGTATTTTTTTTAAGGAGTTTAATGTTTAATACGGACATGAAATTAGATTTGTCCTCTAATTGACCAGTCTACTTTGACAATGGGTTACAGTTTCCTCCAACTCTTTATTGTAGTTGCCTTTTTTTAAAATGAGAAAACAGTCCATTTATCTAATTCATTAAAAACTTGTTTTGAAATAAATTATTTTGAGATACCTTCTTCCATAATTCTTGATTATGTTATAAATGACTCAAAAGTCCCAGGTAGTTTCCTGTGATTTTTGTTTTTTTTTGCTGAGGCAATTGGGGTTAAGTGACTTGCCCAGGGTCATACAGCCAGGAAATATTATGTATTTGAGATCAAATTTGAACTCAGGTCCTCCTGACTTCAGGACTGGTGCTCTATCCACTGCGCCTCCTAGCTGGCCCTAGTTCTTTGACTTTCAAGTGAGTCCTTTAAAGGACCCCAAGTCTTGGGAGAGTTATATGATCTTACAAATAATAGAGCTAGCTATTGTATTCAAATGAACTATCAGTTTCTTGATCGATTTCTTATTTTTTTATGATATTGTATAGTATTGAATATTTCTCTTAAAGTATGTAAGAAGACACTTTGCCCCCCACCCCAACCCAATCAACTCTTCAAGGAGAAAGACCAGAAGATTGTGATGGCAACAGTATCTTGTGGTATTCATTCTTTTAATTCAGAAAAGAATATTTGTATCTAGTTACAGAAACCTCTCAAGGCTTCTAATAACCCTTTATATTCAATATGCACCTTTAATTTCCTAAATTTCCTAAAATGTACTACTAAATAAGTTATATTAGTCTTTAATAATAATGTCCAGAAACCATAATAAATGTGGTTATTTATTTAAAAATGTTAGAAGAAATTATTTCCAGTGAATAAATAAAGCATAAAATTATTGCAAGCTTTCCCTCTTGTCTTTCTTGCATTTGTAGAGATCATGAAAATCACTTCTGATTTGACATTCTTTTTAATATATTTGATACATTGTATAGCGTTGTTTAGTATGTTACTATAGCATACTGTTATATTAGTATCTATAATACTACAGAGATTTTTTTTTTCCTCTGTGATAGTAAAAATGTAATATCTAGGGGCAGCTAAGTGGCGCAGTGGATAGAGCATCAGCCCTGAAGTCAGGAGGACCTGAGTTCAAATGTGGCCTCAGACACTTAACACTTCCTAACTGTGTGACTCTGGGCAAGTCATTTAATCCCAATTATCTCGGTCTATATGTAATATCTTTTTTTCTTCTTCCTTTATGTATTACTCCTTAAGAAAAACTGTTGAAAAAAAATGTATCAGTAATGAAAGTACTCTTCTCTAGTCATTTTCTTTCTTCAAACCAAAATTTGAACCTTTCTAATTCATATATTTAACTTATGACCAAATTGGCAATGAATTTTAAGCTTAGAATTGCATTTTTAAAATATCATTTTAAAGTTCATTGTTGTCATTCAGATATTTGCCATCTAAAAAGCATCAATAGTTTTTTTTTAACTAAATTAACCTGATTTCTTTGATATTAGGAGTTTTCAGTGGGGAAACTTTCTTTAACAATACAGATTAGAGTCTGTTATGCATGTCATAGTCTTAGAATTGCAAGGAATATACACATATGTGTATATAAAAATCAATCACCCCTTTTTCTCATTATAAATTATAAATGTTAGCTGTTTAAGTAGATAGCATAATACTTTTAGGCATGTTTGTTTCTATGATATCATCATATGCAAAAGAGGAACAGACAACTCATGAAAGAAAAACATTTTCAAAAATTTTCAACCTTTGTCAAATCTCATTCTAGAAATTCAATAATCTATTTCTAAGCTCTTAATGAAAAGAAGACAAGTTCTGAATCTTTGAAAATAAAATAAAATTTAAATGATACTTCAAATATAAAGTAAATCACTGTGTAGACTACATAGGTTTTTTTTAATAAATTTTTTTTACATAAAGTTTTCTTTTTATTCCACTAGGAAAAACTCATTGTATCTAATGAACAAGAAGTTCTTCGTGTTCATTATCGAGCTGCAAGAACATTAGCAAATCAGACACTGCCCTTCAGTGCATGCACTGTTCTCCTGGATGCAGAGGTGTACAATGTGCCCCTGGATTCTCAGGTATAATGTTTCTGGTGTGGTCGGTCAATTTTTCTGTATCTGTCACATTTGAAATAGATGCTATAAGATGTGGTAGAGATATATGCATGTATATCACCTCTGGCACTGACTGGGTAATCTGGGCAAATCTCTTAATCTCCCTCATCTGTAAAGTGAGTGTATCACCTTTGGTACTTGCCTCACTGGGTGGTGGTTGTGTTGAGACTGTTGTAAAGATTTTTTGCAAATCTTAAAAGTATCTTTGTATGGTAGAAAGAACCTGTATTTTGAGTTAAGGATTCAGATCCCAGCTCTGAATTCAGTGTGACCTTGTGACACTGGGCCTCAGTTTCTTCTGGAAACTGAAAGATAAAGAATGACCTTTAATATGTGATTCTATGGTTCTATATGAATGTTGTTTATGGTTTTTCGCTATTATTTGATGAACACAGAAATAATTTTTAAGGGAGAAAAGGCCATCTTAATCTTCTCTTTTAGGCAGGAGAGGAAAATTTCTGTTTCTAGCTATTTTAGTCTTCTATAGGCAACCAAAAGAATGTTTCATTCCTATGACATAGGACCTCTAAATGCAGTTTTATTTACAAATCAGATTTTAAAAAAACATAAACCATATAATCTTGATTTCATTAGGTGATTTTTCTAAGGTATTTTTTGTGTATAAATTTCTTGTACCTCTAAGATCCCCCTATCTCTTAACAAATGAGATTAAGTAAGTAGGTTTAAAGTATCTGACATTTCTTTAATGTAAAAAAAAAAAAAAGGAGGGGGTAATAAATGCCGTCTTTCTTTGAACATTGGTGTTGACTGAAATAGGGAATATAATTCTAATGAAATATAATTTGTTAACTACAAAATGATTTACCAATGTAAATGAAAAATACTATGTTACATATTGGAATCTGTTGGGCCTGAATGATATAGTCATATGAAATAAAATGAATCTATACAGAAGAGAAAGGGAATATACACTGTAAATAAAAATTTAAAATATGGGATTATAGGAAATAAAACACAGTAATGAGAAAAAAAAAGACTTGGAAATCATAATTGTCACCATTCATTTATTCAAAGAGATAGATATTAGCATGTATGAGTAAACGTTAGATAATTGTATCATTTTTATCCTGGAAAATAATATTACTTTTTCTCTAAGTACATGTCAGGGACCTATAAATGTGAATTCCTATCACTCTAGTGGACATAATTGCATTAGATACAAACAATTCATATGACTTTAACCAGAGTCAATAAAACAATAAGAGTCAGAATCATAATTTAAAATCAGGTCTTCTCAGGTCCAACTTTCCACTATACTATCAGTCAACATGCATTTTTTAAATGTTTACTATATGCCGTTATAAGACCTGGGAGTTTAGGAAAAAGAAAAAAAAGTTACCCTTCCCTGAATGAGCTCACACACCAATGAGGGAGACAACATGTAAACAACTAGGTATGTACAAAACATATACTTAGTAGATGAGGACATTCTGAAAGAGGAAGACATTAGTACCTGGAGGTACTAAGAAGGAAATTTTACAGAAAGTGGGATATAAGCTGAACTTAGAAGGAAGCTAGTGAAACTAAGAAGTTGAAATGGAGAAGAAATATGGACTCATGGTTTAACAACCTGAATATAGGCCAGAGTAATTGTGTTGCTAAAGTATAAGAAATAAAAGTTTAAAAAGTAAGAAAGGTAAGAAAAGTAGATAGGTAAGAATGCTCTTAAGTGCCAGTGGACTTTTAATTTGATTCTGGATGTGATAGGAAGCCACTGGAAATCTCCCAGCAGGGATGAGGTGAGGGGTAGGAAGAATGTGTGACATGGTCAGGCCTACAAGTTAGAAAAAAATAACCTTAGCAACTAAGTGGAAAGTGGATTCGAGTGAGGAGAGACAGTTAACCTAGTTAAAATGTTGTCAAG
The DNA here is from genome assembly GCF_016432865.1 of Antechinus flavipes. Taxonomy (NCBI): domain Eukaryota; kingdom Metazoa; phylum Chordata; class Mammalia; order Dasyuromorphia; family Dasyuridae; genus Antechinus; species Antechinus flavipes. The sequence continues at coordinate 508,136,658 of NC_067398.1, forward strand.
GCAGGTATGACAAGTTTAGCAGTGGATTAGATACTTGGTGTGAGATTGATAAGTCAAGGATTACAGGATGAGAGAATAGTTGTCTTCAAATATCTGAAGGATGTTGGTGCAAAAGTGACTTAGTTTTTCCCTATATCTGCACAGGACTTTGAAGACAGAAATGATTTAATTAATCAGAAGAAATATTTGCTTTCTTTGTTAATTATAAAGAAGGGCCATTGTTGGACAAATAAAATACTGGGGAAAACTATTAGAGGAGAGAATGAACCACATTTGTACATTGCTTTAGGTTCACAGAGCACTTTTCTTACAAAAGATCTTGCAGATAGAATAAACAACCATTTTTTTTTTAACATTTCTAATATGTACTTTCAAAAGATTGAATTACATGTTACTTTGAGGTTCTTTTTAGTTCTGTCAGTCTGATTCTCAAGCTCCAATCATCCTAAAAGAAAAATATTGGATAAGATTAATGAAAAAGACTGTTCAGAAGTTTACACATAGCCCTGGGAGTTACTAATATTTATTATGCTTTATTTTAGAAATATTGTAATGAAATTTAATCTGCTATTATAAAAAATTTTGAAAATCAAGATAGAGTCAAAGTATACGATGTAAAGCTCAAAAAAAGAAATTTTTCCTAAGCACTGGCCTCAGAGTCAGGAAAACTTGAATTGAAATCCTTATATCACATACTGGCTGTGTGTGACCCCTCACAAATCACTTAAATTTCTCAGTACTTTGGGCATCTTTCTGTGTAATAGAACAAGTGTCAGGCTACATTAGTTTGCTTACCTGAAAATTCCCTATGCCATTGAAATTACCTGTCCAGCCCCTATCTTCTGCAGTCAGATAGTTCTTTACATTTGAGGCTTGATTCTATAGCATTAAGAAAAGATGTATTTGCAAATTTGGTTAACTAATAATTTTATAGCATTCATATAATTAAATCTTTACTAAAACCTTTGGTTTTGTTCTTCTAAAATGAAAGTAAAAGAAAATACATTCTCATATAAAACAGGACATTTTTAAAGCATACTTATGTTTGTAGATTTAAGAATGTTGAGGAAAGTTTTTTGTTTATTAAGTTTAAATAGCTAGGAAATTGAATACTTGGTAAATAAATTTTCATTGATACATATTTTTCTTACATTGCCAGATTTTCCTCCCAGTATCCCTTGCTCTTCCTCTCCATCACATGTAACAATGTTTTTAAAGAAGGAAAGAGAATGAGAGAAAAAAATTAGCACAATCAGTAAATCAAAAAAGCCTTAAAATATAGAAAATATGCCCCACTCATGAGCTCTCACTTCTGTAAAGGAGTAGAGGGTATCTTTTCATTTCTCTTCTTAAGGGCCATTCTTGTTCTTTATAATTTTGTAGTATTCAAAGTAAATTTTTTTAAAAGCTGATTTGTATCAAAATCATTTTCTTTAGCCTTATTTAGAAGAGTAGCACTCATATCTTTTTTCCTTTTCATTTCTTATTCAACATTTTTATCACTTTTTCCATGTCATTTTCCTATTTTCAACTCATGGTTAGATGGTACAATATAACCCAGTGTGTGGGTGAGTATTAAATATTTCCAGAAAGGTTTTCTACCCCAGACATCATAATGCATGGTTGAGAGTTCCAATTCCATGACAAAAGACTATATTCTGCAAAATAAATGCTGGTGGAGAATGCTAAACCACTTTAACCCCTCCTGGGCTCATTGTCCATATGTGCAAAATGAGGAGTTTGAATTAAATGATCCCAAAGTACTTTCCAGTTCTTATATTTTGAGGAATTAGTTTCCTAATGTGTTTGATGCAATTATAGGATGTGAGAGTACATAATGGAGACAAGTACCTAGAGTAGTACCTGGAATATAACAAGCAATCAGTAATATTGATAGATTGAATACTAATTACCCTTTCTATGTTCAAATGAGTGCCTATTTCAGACAGCCCACTTAGGTGAGTGCTCATTACCTATTCAGATAATAAAGTATGTGACATTTTAAGTGATCATTTGCCTTTGAAGAGGTCAGAAAATTTGGCTAAAAATTGGCACTAACAGTAAGTCTGTACCATTTACCCTTTTCTCTTCCCATTCACTGATGTGGGTAAACAGGAAAGACTGAAAATTAAAGAGTGGTGAAGCTGGTCGTGAGAAAATGGAGCTGTGGAGTCAGTTAAGAAAGCCAGCTTTTCATGAAGAATCCCTGTTTTCCCCTGTACCTTGTAAAAGAGTACAAGGTGGGGAAGAATTTCTCTCTTTCCCACCACTGGCATATTATATCACATGTAAATAACTGCAGGAGACATTTGTTGTTGTTGAGTCATTTTTCAGTCATGCCCTACTCTTCATGAAAACCCCATTGAGTTTTCTTGGCAAAGATATAGAAATGGTTGGCCATTTCCTTCTCCAGCTGATTTTACAAATGAAGAAACTGAGGCAAACAAAGTTAAGTGACTTGTTAAGTGACTTGCTTAGGATCACATGGCTAGGAAGTATCTGAGGTCAGATTTGAATTTTAGGAAGATGTGTCTTTCATCCTCCAGGCCTACTACTCCATCTGCTGAGCCACCTACCTGCCTTCAGCTAGGATAAATGAATTAAAATTCTGTCAGAGTAATCACAATTACAGAGTAATATAGCATACTATATTTGTTTTGGAATGTTAAATGCATATTCCTAGGTATTTCCTTATCTCAGAGATAGTCTTTTTCAGTACTTAGACAACATAGTGCTAAACCATATAGCACTTCAGGTGGGAAAAATCCTTGTGCAGCTCCCACTTCTCCCTCAAGGCTTTTTGGATACTTTTTGGTGTGTATGATTTGAAGGATTGATTATTTATAATAAAATATTACATGGTTTGAGTTTAGATGTCTGGATTTAGCTATATACTGGGTAAATGTTGTATGTTACTCATAATTTGCTATTTTTGTTCAAATTCTCAAATGAATGTACACTGTCAGTGTTGGATAGTATTGCACCTAGAGCCTAACTTCGCTCCTAATTATCTTTATATCTCACTGCAGTGGCTCACTGGCAATACTTGTAGTTGCAACAGCTGAAAACCATACACGGTTCATCTTGTTTGTTGTAATGGCTTTGTGTGCACTTAAAGCTCAACAATCCCTCACACCCAGTATCTGTAGCAGCCTGCATCTAAAACCACTTTTATTGCTATGCCTAAGATAAGAGGGCTTTCCCACCCGAGGAGATTGAGAAACAGTATTGAAGCACCTGTTTACAAAGGTTTGTCACTCATTCTCTATATGCTCGTCAGTCCTAGTGTAGAAAAAAAAAATGTTACATTGTCACATTTTAAGAGTGGAACAAATGTACAATATTGTAAGGAATTTAAAATCTATATGCAAGCTAAGCTATTAGAGTAAGAAGGAGAATCTATCCCATGCACATCAGCTAACCAAGCACTATAAGGCTGAGACCGCAGCAGCTGGAGAACGTTGCCAGTCGCTTTCCTTTGGTCTTACCCTGGGTTCATTGTTTTAGAGTTGTCTGCCTCATGAACAGTAGAATTTGGTTCCTAGTGTTCCAATTCTGAGGATTTATATTTCTAAGGATAAATAATGTTATACCTATATAGAAAGGGAACTACTAAGCAATAAAGAATCATAGAATGATTACAGTCAGTTGAGAAGCAGATATACAAACTTCACTAGGATATTTGGAATAGGGCTGCACATTATCTCTTTTGCATTTAAACTGGGCTCTGTCTTTTTTAGTGTTTACTATGTGGGTAACTAATAATTGGCAAGTCTGCTACTGCTGCTATTGCCACTATAACTTCTGTGGCAACTGTTACCTACTGTTCTAGTACCCAGGAAAATACTAATTGCCTTTCAAGATCCTACAAGGCCTTTTACCCAAAAGAAAAAATATAAGCGGGAGACAGCCCTCCACAGAATTTCCAGTGGACCAATGTGCTGAAGAAGTCAATAGAGGAAAAGGGCCTCCCCCATTTCTTTAGAGCAGTTATTCTTACTCCTTAAAGCTAATAAGATGGTGAGGGCCTCTGTGTGTGTGTGTGTGTGTGTGTGTGTGTGTGTGTGTGTGTGTGCAGTTTCGTAGGCAATTTAAATTGTCATCAACATCAATAAGAGACAGGCTATCTGTGACTATTCATAACTTTGGGGAAAGAGTTTCCTCTATCACACATTCCTAAAGAGTTTTTATATACCTAAACTTTAATGTTCACTGTCCTCAGGTACTCATTTATTTATTTATTTCTCAACTATCTGAGGACAGAGACTATTTATGTTCTTTTTATTTTTTCCTTTTTTTTTCTTTTTTTGTTATTTCCTGATAGAACAGAGAATTGGGCACAATGGATGGTCAATATACTTTCTTTCCTTATGGCCACAGAAATAGGATGTTAGATTAAGCCAAGTATGGAAATGTAGATTTTGGATAGGTTAATCTGTAAATAACTTTCACTAGATACTTAAAAGGGAATAAAAGAAAAACTAATTAGGTTGCCCCACATTCATAGCTCTCAACATATTCTTAAATGAATAAATAAAAACACAGGTGGGGCATAAGGTCAACTAGGTTTATTGGAAGAGTTAAAGCAAGAGGTTTAAAAAGGATTATAAAATTATTTTTAATGAAATGAGACTGTTGGAAGAAACAATTGGAAAAGAAATGAGAGGTCAAGGGGGAAGTGTTCACAAAGAAATGAGAGTTATAGAAAGTTAATAACTTGGCACAAGAGATCATTTCCTAAAAGAAACTCCAAAATAAAAACTTTCAGCAACATTGTAACCAAAAGCCAGAGCTTTGTCCAAAAGAAAGAAAAAATGTTTCAAGCAGCAAGAAAGAAAGCATCTAAGTACCAAGAAGTCCCAGTTAGATTCATACAAGATTCATTCAATACTATAAAGGAATGTGATATTTGAGAAAGGAAAAGATATAGACTTAAAAACAAGGTTAATTTACCCTAAAAATTGAGTATAATCCTTTAAGGAGAAAAAATGGATATGTAATGAAATACAGAACTTTCAAGCATTCCTGATGAAAAACCCAGAGCTGCATAGAAACTTGGAAATTCAAACACAAGATACAAGAGAAACATAAAATAATATGAGTGAGCAATTATTAGGGAGTGAACAGAATTGAACTTTTTATGTTCTAATATGGAAAGATAATGTATGAACTTAAGAACCTTATCATTGTGGGAAATAGAAGTCTAAGGGTCTTGAAATAGTTTGTTATTGTTTTGATTATCTTAAAATAAAAAAGGAAAGAGAAGAGAAAAGTATTTTAGGATAGGGGGAAAGAGAGAAAAAAGGATAGAGAAATTATCACATAAATTGAGTAATCACATAGTTTATACAAACAAGGAAGGAGGGGAATACTTGGACCTCATTTTCACCTGAATAGTTCTGAATACATAAATATATTTCATTCTACCAGGAAACAAGGGAAAGAAGAAAAGATAGAGAGGAGATCCTAGAGATTAAGGGAGGGATTCATCTTTATCAAAACAAACTTTAACCATGTTGATTAATTCTCAAAGAGGGGGAAAGAAAGAATAAAAAAAAAAAGGAAGGAAGAAGAAAAGCTGCAATTGGATATCAAGCTAGGGAAAAAGGACAAGAGAACAAAAATAGAATCCATTAAACATAGAATACTAGATGAGAAAACTCCTCTGTCATAATGCTCTTTTTTGTAAAGAAGAATAGGAAATCCAAATCAAGACAATGATCAACAGTGTTTCAAGAGGACTCATGATCAAATATGCATCCATTTCCTGACAGAGGTGATAAATTCAGAATGCAAACTAAAACATACTGTACATGACCAATGTGGGAATTTGTTTTACTTAACTTAGTTTACTTAACTATGCTGGAAAGGTTCTATTTTTAAATTGTCAAGGGTTGAAGGGAGGAAGATTTGACAAAGAAGTGGGTTTCCTTCATTTACAAAAAACAAAACAAAACAATTTGTTTAGGTTGAATGAAGCTTAGATTAGCAAGAAAATAAGAAAAACAAATCTTTACAGCAAGTTTCTCAAAGGCCTCATTTCTAAGATATATAAAGATTTGATTCAAATTTATAAGATTATGAGCCATTCCCCAGTTGATGAATGGTCAAAGGATATGTGTAGGTAGTTTTCAAAGGAAAAAATCCAAGCTACTAATAACTGAGTGAAGAAATGCTCCAAATAATTATTAGAGATATATAAATTAAAGAAACTCTTAAGGTTCCATCTGACTAGATTGACAAAGTTGACCAAAGTTCCAAACCACTAGATTGACAAAGTTGACCAAAAAAAAAAAAAAAAAAATCCTGGAGGGCTGGGGAAATAGGCACATTAATATCCTGTTGATAGAGCTGTAAATTGGTCCAGCCATTCTGGAAAGGAATTTGGAACTATGATCAGAAAGTAATTAAATGTGCATTTCCTTTTATCCATTGAGACCACTATTAGAATTTTATCTCAGAAAAATCAAAGAAAGGGGGAGAAAGATCAATATGTTTAAAAATATGTTCAAAAATTGTGGCAAAAAATTGCAAATTAAAGTGGGGAGACAGCAATCAGTTGAGCAAAGGCTAAATAAATTATGATATATGAATTTAATGGAACACCCATTGCATCAAAGGAAATGATGAAAAGGATAGTTTCAGAGTAAATGGGATAACTTATATGATTGGATGCAGAGTAAAATTAATAGAATTAGGAGAACAATTTATACAATAACAAAAATTGTTAAGACAATTTTGGAAGACTTTAAGAACTCTGAACAATGCAATGAACAACCACAGTTCCCAGATGATTTTTGATGCAGAAAATTAAACAACCTCCTGACAAAAGTGATGAAATCAAGATGCAAAATGAGACATGTAATTTTACCTGGCTAGTGTTGAGGATTTGTTCTGCTGACCTATTTTTTTTTTAACATATTACATTTATTTATTTACAAAAGGGGTTTTGTGGTTTATTTAGTTTTTTTTTAATTTTTCAGGTAGAGAAAAGGAAAGGGACTGGATGTAGGGAGAGAAAATAAATGCTTATTAAATGAATGGATAAATGAATGAGCGATTTTTTTTAAAAGCATGAGTTTTCTAAAGAGAAAATAGGTAAAAAGGGACAAAAACAGAACTTCAGCAAATTCCAACATCAAAGGAGTATATGAGAAAAGAACTCAAAAAAGGAATAGTTAGGTAGAGAATCAAGAAAGTATAATATTATAGGGACCAAAGTAGTAAAGATCATTGATGAAGAAGGGAAGAATATCAGTCTCAAATGTTTATAAAGAAGTTACTAACCATAAAGATAGAGTTTTTAAAAAATCATTAGTTTTGATGATTTGCAAGTCTGGTATTTTTAAAAGAGTAGTTTCAACAGTGATAAAAACAAAAACCAGATTACAAGAAGTACAGAATAAAGTGAGAAGGGAGAAATGGATTCAAGTTAGTCTCATTCTTCCATCATGGAGTGACTTGTATAGAGTATTCAAAAGCTCTTAAGAAAGGATAGAGATTTTAATGGTTAATTTTTGTTCTATAATACTTTCATTTTTTTTCTTTTTCAGACTGATGATAGTAAAACATCTGTGAGGGATCGATTTAATGCAAGACAGTTCATGTCTTGGTTACAAGATGTAGATGATAAGTTTGACAAGTTGAAGGTAGGTATATTTAGTAGTACAATTAAACTGAATGTCTGCTCCATCCAAAAAATGTAAACAAAAAGTGGTTACAGAGTAAGAAAGAGTTGGCAAAGGAGTCTTCACAAAAGTAAGCATGAATCTTTATTCCTGACTAGAACTAGAAAGTATATTGGCTATTAGTATTGCAGAGTATGGTAGCTTATATCCTTGAAAACATTTTTTTAATGGGGTTTTCATAATCGTTAGATCTTTATCTGAGTTGCATATGCCTTTTGGTATTTTTGACATGAAAGAAACAAAAGGGTGGGATGAGGGTGGGGAAGAAGGTTAAAAAACTGGTACTAGTTCATAAAGAATATAGATTAGCTTAAGATTTTATTTATATTTTTCATCCATTTTCTCTTTATCTAAATAGCAATAATCACAAAAAGTTTTCTTTTACAATTTGGGGGCATATTCTGTAATTCTAACCCATAGAATGAACATATCTAATCAATGAAAGTTATAATTTTGCCTAGAAATAATCACAAACAGGTAATAGTTGGGAGATTGTAAAATAGGAAAGTATCTATATTTAAGAATTTGCTATTCTAATCTACAGATATCTATCATAGTTAATGGAAAAACATGGTGGGTTTTATTTTGTTTTTCGCTTCAATTTGCTTTCATTACAAATTGCACTTCTCTTCTCTTCCTTTAAATAGACTTGTCTTTTGATGAGGCAGCAACATGAAGCAGCAGCTTTAAATGCTGTCCAAAGACTGGAGTGGCAGCTTAAGCTCCAGGAACTTGATCCTGCCACTTACAAGTCTATCAGCATTTATGAAATTCAGGAGTTCTATGTTCCTCTTGTTGACGTTAATGATGATTTTGAATTAACACCTATATGACAACTATCTTTTCCTGATTTCATTTTTTATGGAGTCTGTTTAAATGCGATAACCTAAAATGCAACTGTTTTATTAGAGCACTTAATATTGTGGCATATGACCTTTTGCAATAATTCAGGTATTATTCTTTCAAAACTCTTTAGCAAAATTTTGTTAAAGTTTGTTAAATACTAAATACTGTTATTTTCTAATGTGGCACAAATTACTTAGATTTTAGATCAAAAACCAGTTTTCCACTAACGACTGTTATTTATATTGGTAAAAATTAACTATGGCATTAGGCTATGTTGTCAAACTGTGGAAAATATTAAACAAAGTGAGATATTGGTAACAACGCTGGAAGTTGTTATCAAACTAGATGAAATAAATGAGGCACCCATTGATATTTAAATCTTTTAAAGATTTTATTAAAGCTCGTATAATTAAACTCAATAATTTAACTCCTACAGAATAGCACTAAATGTGGAAGAAAAATTGAGGAGAAATATTTGTTCCCTTATATTTGTAAATTAATTGTACAGTTTTTTGAAAGATGTAATATTGTCTTCATTTTTAATAACTTATTTTATACATATTGTGCAAATGTAAATAGTCTTGTAATTAATGGTCAAAACTTGTACAAAAAAATGGATGGTCAAAATCTGTACAAAGAAATAGATATTTTCATTGTAAAACTGTTTTGTCTTATGTTTTATTGGACCAAAGTTGTAGTTCTTAATGGAGTGTATGTAGTGTTTTCTGATTGACAAAACTTTTGAATAAGGCATGTGTTCAATTTAGCTTATTTCATCACCATAACTATAAGATTGTGATTTAGCTATGTTGCATGCTTCACACAATTCAACTCCCTTCAGTATCTGATACTTAAACCAATATAACATTTACAGGCCCATGTTTTCATACTAGTCTTCTATGCTAGTGCCTATAACCTAATGTGTTAAAAATAGACTTATTTAAAGTTAAACATGCACAAAAATTTTTGCTCTTATGTCATCATCTCATAGTAGAGCATATTTTTCCAACAAAATGCCTTTGAATGAAATTCTTAAATTGTAAATGTCTATTTTAATATACACCTATGGAAGAATCTGTAAATATAATGTTTAATAAATTGTATTGGTCATGTTAAATCATTGTAAAAACTTTTTTACATTGTTGAAATTGTTTTGAGCTTAATAACCTTTGCACTTTTAAAATAAAATTAGACTTTTTGAATTAACAAATTTGGTAGTTAAAATAAGTTTAAAAAGAACCCTAGGTATATGTTGACAGCTGTTGCAATATTTACAAAAATATTATTTTTTTTCCTAATTGACAAGTTGCTAAACATGTCATTTGTAACATTTTAAAATTGAAGCAAGATTTTACCTTTTTTAAATAATCAGAAATGGTGATATATATATGTGTGTGTGTATATATATATATATATATATCTGTTAAAAAGCACAGAAATAGTTCTCTCTTTAAAATATTTGATAGTGAGACTCAGGAATATTTTAGATCTGAAACCAGCCAAGAAACTTAATTATTAACATTTGAAAGAAGACTCAGAGGATAATTAAACTAGCTAAAAAAGCAATTAAAAACATAGAAGAAATTTTCAACAGCTTTCCACAATACTTTATTGATCCTAAAATATAATAATAAATACTTTGCATTCAGGTAGGGAAAAAAGAGAAATCAAATAAGTGAGAAATGGCATGATATAAACTAAACCAGCTCATAAAATAAAATTCTATTCCAGAATAATAAAAATTTAAACTCAAGTTCATCACTTTAGATGAGCTGAAAAAATATTATAATTCATTATTATAAAGATATATATTAAATTTAGGGATTTTATATATTATCAATTTATATATGAATTAATATAGTTGGCACTGCAAAGTAAGCATAGCAGAAAAGGAATGCAAAATGTCTAGGCACTTTTAAGTGATAGGTGTACTTCTCTCTAGGAATTCAGATTAATTTTGGGCCTTTTTTTTGTTATATGATCAGAAATACAGAATTAGTATTGAGCTATTAGTTTTGTTGAATTGCAAATTCATGAGTCTCAGATATGTTCAAATATGTTCCATAGAATATAAAGGTCATGTAGTTTAGAGTAGTGTCATATTCAGGAACCCTGTCCTTTATATCTCTTAACAAAAATTTACCCCCTTTTTGGACACTGTCATTGATGGAAAAGTCAATGTAACCCTCTCCCTAAGGCAACCTATTCCATTCCAGAACCACTCTAATTGTTAGAAATGTCTTCCTCATATTAAATCAAATTCTGCTTTCCTAACTGTAACCCATTGTCCTTTTAATCCACACAGAATAAATTTGATGCATCTTTTACACAACAGTCTTGCCGATAATGGAAATCAGCCATCATGTTCCCCCTAAATCTTCTTTTCAGGATGAACATTCCTCATATCTTTCAAGTATACTTTATATGATATGTTTTTAGTTTTCCTTTCTATCTGATTACCTACCTCTGAACATACTTTGTTTTGTCAATTCTTTTTTTTAAATGCAACAACTAGAACATAATACAGTACTCCAGATATGATCTGACCAGGCCAGAAAAGCACAAAACTATATTACTGAACTTTTTCTAGATAATCCTTTGTCCTCTATATCAGCTGTTGAATCATTTGGTTTACTATTAATTAAAACCCTGAAGTGATCTTCACGTGATCTGTTATCATGATGTTTACCTTTCTGGGTTTTATTAAATATTATTCCCCTTCACACTCTTACAATCTAGTCCAACTGGACATCTTGACTTCTTTACAAACAACATTCCACCTCCTATGCACTCCTCTTCTTCATCCTAGAATCCCTAGTTTCCTTCAAAGCTCAGCTCAAATCACCTCCTACTTTGAAACCTTTCCTGATTGATTCAGCTATTTTGTGCAACCCACCCAGTCATAGTTGGTTTCTAACAAATGCACACTTAATTAATTAACCATACATCTTAAGTTAGTCATTGAATCTATTTTTAAAAATTCACATTTATTCTTACTTATTTTCATTTGAGGTCCCTTCCAACTCTAGATTTATGGTTCTATAATACCTATAAATTTGATAAGTATGGCATCTAGTTTTTCTGTCATTGATAAAAGTCCTGTGTGAAACAAGATTAAAAAAGAGGAGCTCTATGGCACCCAACTCCAGGTTTCCAATGATTCATTATGCAGTGTCATTAGGGATTTTCAATAGCTCACTAACCACATCATCCAATCTACATTTCTCACTTAAGTCTAGCCACATGGAAATCATGGGACATTTTTTCAAATGCCTTGCCAAAATCCAGATACATTATGACTACAGTATTCCTCAACCATTTCAACCCTATTAAAAGAAAGATATTAATTTTGTCATTAATTGTTTTTAGTGAAGGTATGTTGCCTTTTAATGAATACTATATCCTTAGTACTTCTAAACCATTTATTCCATAAAACAATTTTAAAGCAACTGTTTTTATATGAAATGCATAACTTAATGTTTTTAATTTATTTTCCCCCCCAAAAAGAAGTTGTGATAAAATAGCAACCAGACCATAAAAATTAAAGCTACTTAAAACTTAAAACAAAAAAAAAAAAAATACTATGTGATTCAGGTATTCAATTCTGACATAGCCAATTTAAGGAAGGGAAACATTGTAATTGTTCAGATAAAAAGTAGGGAAAGAGGGGAAAAAGTATGAATTTTCTTTATCTGTAACTCTAGAATTCTCAAACTGTATTCTCTGTACCAGAATTTTGCTTCCTTTCAAGGGGCAGTGTGATGTAGTGAATAGTAGGAATTTAGGTCAGGAAAATGTTTTCAAATCCCATTTCCTGATATTATCTTTTTGACTTTAGATGAGTAAATTATAAAGACTAGAAATTAAAGGAGAGGTTTAGAAACTATATTGTTGGCGGGAGCTTTTGTGCCAGACAGTGAATTAAAATAAAACCACATTTCTGAGAAATTATAAGCAAGTAGTTAAGGGCTTTGCACACCAAAATTGCTCTTAAGCTCCCAAATACTAAAGACTGAGAGCTATAGTACCCCAGGAAGTTTTTAACTAAAAGAAAATTCAAGACTTTATTTTATACTTACTTTGGGGGAACACTCTGGTTATATTTTAAAGTTATTTTATATCAGTTGAAGTTAAATGGAAAAAGGTGTTAAATGTGGTTTAAAAGTTGTGTTTCTTTATATAATGCTCTAAATTTTTGTATAATTTTGTTTATAATGAATGAGTTAGGATTTGTGCATGTTATTTAATAAAGAGTTGTATTTTTGTAGAAAAAGAAAAAAGTGAAATGTGTGCTTTTTGAATCACCCACTTCTAGAAAAATTTTAGTCAGTTCTATGTCAGAGACCATTGCTCAATCTAGTGACAGTTATCTAAATGTAAGCATAGGAGGAAATGAGCAGTCTTTCAGCTATTTGAATTGCAAATGTAGTTGAAAATAACAAGGCTCCAAAGGAAAAAGTCTTTATCAGGTCAAACCTATCAAAATGATACCTAATGTCACAGAACTACTATCTTACATGCTCCTTACTTTATACATGCAAAAAAAAATTTTTAAAGGCATCATAAAGCTAGGTAGGTCATTAATTTCACTGCGACATGAGAATTATCACATTTGAATAATCCAAGCCAAGATCCATCTTCAGGTAATCATCAATAATATTTACTTTGCCAATGGAGACCTGAACAGCAAAAATCAAACTTTAGAAATGGAGGTGAGGAAAGATTTGGATTTGTGAGCATTTATCAAGAGAGCTACTTATTAAAGGAAGACGTAGACTCATTAGAAAAGCAAATACATCAAACTACAACAGGGTTCTTATTAGACCCTGTTTCTTAGACATTTCCTGTTTTTGTACTTAGCAAGCAAGTAAAAGTCCATATAATGAAATAGTCCCAGCTTTTCAAGTGAGAGATCACATTCTCTTGGAAAATATACATATGCATATTACAAGTTAGGGAAGACTCCAGTAACTGGGGGAAGGGGAGATCATAAAAGATTCCATATATGTAGTATAGGCCCTAGGGCTACTTTCTCAAACTACCATTTACTGGGTCCCAGAGAATGACTACTTAATTTCTACAAGATTAGTACGATAACCCTAAAGAACTGGGAGTGTCTACTATTATTAATCCTGAGCCTCTCTCAGTGTGCTCCCCATCACTGATATCAATTAGCCAAACAGACTTTAAGTTAATTTTAGAAATAGGTATTAGTTTGCTAAGGTGATATAATAAGAATAGTTGTATAAAACCCAAATCAGGGGAAGACTACCCCACAATTACATAGAATGCAGAAGAAAGTGGGTTCAATCTCAGGGAGCACATGTGGCAGAAGGGTGATTCACATCACCTAGAAGTCCTTTTCTTTGTAGGATCCTCATGAAGTTTTCCTTAAGGATAGTTTAGCATTTTGCTCAGTTCCTTATATTTCTCAGGACTTTTAATTTGTCTTCAATATGTCTCTTAGTTACTAAGTGTTGCCATCAACTGTTACTATTCCAGGGTTACTGCTACTGTCATTAATGGAAATCTTAAATCTTCCAAATTTCCAGAGTTAACAGGGTCTTCCTCTGACCAGGGTGGCCCATCTGGAATGCCTAATTCCTAATTAGCTAGCAATTTTTATCCAAGCCTCATGGGTCATGACCAATGTCAATACATTTTCCATGTAGTATTATTTAATTTAATCCAATGACTGGGAGTGTTTTTCTCTGTCCAAGTTGTTTAAGGAGGTTTTCCACACCTAGCCTTTGATATTGATAAAGTAGAAATGTTCTTGCTTTATAAAGGCATGAAGGTGTAGGACTTGTTAGTTACTTTATTTGAGAAAGATTCAATGGTCCCTATCCTTAATATATAGAAAATCTGAATCTTGAGGAAGAGATTTTACGAGGTAAAAGCAAGGAGGTATACATCTCAGGCATGGTGGGCAGTCAGTGCAAAGGGCTGAAGATGGGAAAGGGAGTGTAAGATAACATAAGGGAAAGCTTTTGTCTAAAAGATACAGGTGGAAAGGGGAGCTGTGTATAATGAAGTTGGGACTAGGTTGTGTGAAGAACTTTAAAAGTCAAACTGAGAAGTTGATATTTTATCCTGGAGACAATAGAGAGTCACAAGAGTATGGGAATGATATGGTAGACCTGAACTTTGGGAAAATTTCTTTGGAAATTAAATGAATTAAAGTAGATAGACTTTTGAGTCTATGAGACTAATTGATGGTAGGCCATTGCAAATAGTCTAAGGGGAGGTGATTGGGACTTCTATAATGGCTGTTTAAATATCTTGAAATGGAAATAGATATCATAGATATTGTAGAGGTAAAAATAGAAAAATGACAATTGTTTAAATATGGAGGATGAGAGTAAGTGAGGTGTGAGTTACAGTGTGTGAGGGTGCCCTTAAGGGAAGTTCAAAAGAGAAAATGCTTTTGGAAGATAATGAATTCTATATATCTAGCAAGCAGCTGGATGGCTTAGTGGATAAAGTACCTGCTATGGAATCAGCAAGTCCTGAATTCAAGTCTCTCCTCAGACATATTAGCTGTGTGACTCTGGGTAAGTCACTTAACCCTGTTTGCCTCAGTTTCCTCATCTGTAAAATGAGCTGGAAAAGGAAAGGGCAAGCCACTTTAGCATCTCTGCCAAGAAAATTCCAAATGGGATCATAGAGAGTATGAAACAACTGAACAACAACAAAAAGGTTTAAAAAAAGAAGCGTCCAGCCAAAAAAGAAACAAAACAAAACACTTATCCACACATTCTCATTCCAGTACTTCAAGGATACATAATGTCACTGGTAGGGATACTTTTTTTTCACCAAAGCAATTGCCAGTCTCTCCATGTCCAAAAATAGTCTTCATGAGTTGTGGCTAAGGACAAAAATATAATGCTACTCACCACCTGGTAGACAGGTGGTTGAGCTGTGCTTGTTCTTAGACAACAGACATGTGATCTATGCGGCCATTCTATTGGTATAACCTGCAAGAATACAGAAGCACCCTCCTTTGCAATTCTACAATCAAGCCTCAGAGGACCAATCTGGTGGAGGTTCAATTTATAAACATTGCCCAGTATGAGAAATTTTGAGGGAAAAAATGTTTTCCTTTAGATATCATTCAAAAGGATAAAAGAAATATATTAACAGTGAAATATTGTAATCACTAAAAATCTAGCTGAGAAAGGTTCTGTACTATTCTAGTTATGAAAAATTAAATACCTCAAAATATTACTGAATTTTTCAGTACTATTTCAATGAAATAGTACTGAAATAGCAGAACAACACTACTGCTCTATGTACCTTATCATAAATCCCCTCCTATCTTCTCTAGCAAACTGCCCCTAGTATTATTCCTTTTCCCTCCCTAATCTTCAATCTCTTCCTACCTACTTGTTCTTCCCCACTGATTACAAATATTCTTACAAATACAAAAACTCTTCCCATTCTTTAAAAGAAAAAAAATTCTCACTAGATTCCTACGAGCTGTCATTTATTAGCTCTCCTTTTCATTTTTCCTTTTAATTTCTCCTTACAAAGATCTGTCTACTATATGTCTATCTTCACTTCCTCTTCCTTCCCTGCCTTCTAAATTCTGCCCAATCTGGCTTCTGACCCCCTAATTGGACTCCCTGACTTTCCTTTCTCCCAAATTTTCTCACAGTTGATCTCCATCTAAGATGCAAGTGTATCAGGTTTTTTTGGATCTCTCACACAGGACACATTATCCCCTTTTTTCTTTATACTGCCTGTGACCCTTGTCTGGTAGCATGTTCTCCTTTCTTTCTTCTACCTCTTAGAATCCTTGGCTTCTTTCCAACCTCAGTTCAAGTGTCCCTGAAACAGGAAATCTTTGCCAATCCCCTTGCTACTCTACTTTATATTGGCTTTGCATGGATTTACCTTTATGTGTACATTTTGTCTCTCCCAATAGGAAATAAGCATCCTACTGTTCACTTTTTCTTTGAATACCCAGTGTTTGGTGTCTGTTAAGTACCAAGTAAAAATTGTTGTTTGATTAAATTTAAATAAGATATTTGTAAAGTACTTTTCACTCTTAAATATGTAGATATATATGCTATTAACTATTTTAACATTTTTGATAGCAGAATTTATCTCCACAGGAGAGAAAATAGATCATGTTTTCTATGCTAAAGAAAAACATTACATGCTTTCTAGCTTGTTTGCAAAAGAATGAGTTTAATTTAGGCTATAAATTGGTTATTTCATTATAAAACCTGTAAAATATATCAGGAACACTTTTATTATCAACAAATTGAATGCTTTCTAAAATGCTTTATAAATGAACAGTTTTGAAAAACTTAAGAATTCATATAAATGAAATGCTCAACCACAATTCCAGAGGATTGATGATGAAGAATGCTACCTGCCTCCTGATTGATATGGAGATAGCAAACTATACATGCAGATTCAAACACTCATATTTAGTACATGGATGATGTGGCAATATACTTGCCTAAGTATATTTGTTACAAGGGTTTTTGTTTTTGTTTTTTTCCAGTTGGGAAAGGGAAGGAGATGAGAGACCAAGAAAACAAATGGTTATTAATTTAAAAAATAAAATTTTATTTTAAAAATGCTTCCTCCCACGTCCTCTCAAGACATGGTTGGTTATTGCATTGATAAGAATTTTTAAATTTTTTCGAAGGTTTTTCTTTTCTTTACAGTGTTGTTGTCATCACCCTCATGTAAATTGTTCTCCTAGTCCTGCTTACTTCGCTCTCATTTCATGCTATTCAGGATTCTCTGAAATTATCTTTTTTGTTGTTAGTATGCAATAATATTTAATTACATTCATATTCTACAATTTGTTAAGCCATTCCCTAAATGATGGGCAATTAAAATCAAATCCTAACATGTTTTTTAAAATCCCCTTTTAATTTCTATTTCTGGATCAGAAAATTTGTTTTGCTTTCAATATTCATCCCCATCTTCAAAGTTCCCTTCCCTAACTTTTGATGAAAAATGCTGTTTGTCTCCAGAGAAAGAACTAATGGAGTTTGAATGCATATTGAAATATACTTTTTAAAAACTTTTTTTGTCTTAGTTTTTTCTTTGTTTTTTTCATAACATGAATAATATGGAAATATGTTTTGCATGATTATGCATGTATAACATATATAAAATTCCCTTCTCAACTAGGGTGGAAGGTAGGGAATAAAGGAGAAAGGAACATATTAAAAATTATTTTTACATGCAATTGGACGAATACATTATTAAATAATTTAGAAATTTTTTAAAAGATTCCTCTTCTATCTCAACTTGAATATATTACATCAATAAAAATAATGATGATGATAATGATAATACCTAACATTTATATAGCACTCACTATGTATCAGGCATCATGCTAAGCACTTTATTATCTTTATTTAACCTTCACAAAAATTCCTATTATTCCCATTTTATAGATGAGTAAACTGAGGCAAATAGAGGTTGTAACTTTCTCAGGATGGCAGTTTGTGTGTGTGTGTGTGTGTGTGTGTGTGTGTGTGTGTGTGTGTGTGTGTGAGAGAGAGAGAGAGAGAGAGAGAGAGAGAGGGAGAGAGAGAGAAAGAGTGTGTCAATAAACATTAAGTGCCTACTGTGCCAGACATTGTGCTAAGCAAACACTGAATACACTAAGATCTCCTCTGATATCTAGGAGAAATTGTCAGGTCTTATATGATCCCAACTGGATTCCTTGGTCTTTGAACAGCTTCTTTCTGTATGCTTATAGTATTTTTTTTTACTTTAACATGGGAGCTCTTTATTTTGGCTATGTCATTCCTGTGTCTTCTCTATGGGATATCTTTTAGGAAGTAATTGTTGGGTTCTTTTGAAACATGTGCTCTGGTTTCACTCTCTCAGAACCACTCAGGTTATTTTTCCCTCAAAGTTCCAAGATGCCCTAAGGGATCTGAGGGTAACTTTTTCATTGCCATCAACTCAAGCCTTAACCAACTATGCGTCTGTCCCTCTCCCCTGCCATTGTTAGGAGGCCAGTAATTTGTACTTTCAGTAACTTTCAATCTCTTTAATGCCAGATTAGCTTTTGCAGAGTTATATCAATAATAAACATATAAACTTTTTCTTCAATATCTCTAAGACATACTCCTCTCATTCCACATCAGACTTTATAGAAGAAGATTCAACTTAGCTCAGTTACTACATATACTAAATACATAGTATTGGCCACACCTACTTCACATCCTAGAGGCAGTATCTCTAATGGATGAGTTCATCTCAGTTTCTGCTGGTAAGGGAACCCAAAGGTCCAACACTTGCAGCCAGGGCCTTGAGGTTTCCCCGGCAATGAAAACCGCTTACATTCAAACTCTCAAATTCTTATGATTTGTTTTTCTAACTTTTCAAAACTCCCAACAATTGAGAATCCTTTTTTTTTAACCAGACACCATAAATTAAGGTATTACTAAGAAGAGTTTCCTCTTCAAAATACGTGGTTAGTTGATGAAAATCTATTACTATGTATGCTCCACATGTATGTATAGTCTCCTGAAAGCGACTCCCTGATATCCTCTACATAGAGAAAAGCCATCTTTACCCTATAGTCCTCCACAAGGAGAGGCTATTTGAAATACCCTGTGAATGCACCACATTACACTTTCTATCTTTACTTTGCTCTCTAGTTCTAAAAAATCTGACTTTTTTTTGGTCACAGGAGAAATCATTGTATATTGGAGTTTCTAGAAAAATTGTTGCCCTTGTCTAATGTAGATGGACTACAGCAGAAGCAAAGGCAGAAAGAGAGATTGAAATAAATCTGACTTTTATGCCTGACAGTGTATCATGCAGGACTTGTAAAAAAAAAAAAAAAAAAAAAAAAAAGGAGACAAGTTTAGCTCTGATAGATCTGGCAATACAGGTTATTAGATAAAAGAGCAGCATAATAAAAATATTTAAGGCAGAATTATCTAGCAATAATATATAAGATTGATTGGAGAAACGTGGGACTTGAAAATCTTTAAAGATAATGATCTATGATTTGCAACCATTTAACTTCACCATCAATTAATAAATCAAGCATGTAGTAATCACTCACTATCTTTGTTTATCTACAATGTCCTAGATATAGCAGCTGATGAGTAATTCAAGGAGCTGCCTATAAACAGGTATTTTCAATCAATATTATTCTCCCTGTAGGATTTTCCCTCTACAAAAGTCCTGCTGTGATTTTACTTCATAGTATGGTCATGACCTTGAGCTCTACAATGGTATATAAACCAAAGAAGTTAAGTCCAAATTCTTAAAGATCTTGCTTGTTCTCGTATGTACAAAAATATAGCAGTTCTTTTTGTGGTGGCAAAGTCAAAACTGAGGAGATGATCATTATAATCCAATCAAACTATGATATATGAATGTGGATAGGGTACTATATTGTACTATAAAAATGATGGAGGAAATAGTTTCGGAAAACCTGGGAATACTTGTATAAGCTGTTGCAAAGTTCAGAAAGGAGAACCAGGAGAACAACTTATACAGTAGTAACAATAATATTGTAAAGATAAACAGCTCTTAAAAACTTAGGAACTCTGATCAACAGCAACAACAGAAATTGCTGTTGCTGTTTCAAAGAGCTAATAATTAAACATGATATCTACCTCTAAATAGAGAGAAGGTGGACTAGGCATATAGATTGAGACATATTATCTTTTTTATTATTGTTATTCTTTTTCATGGATTTGCTTAATGAGGGAATTTATTTTGTATGAGCATGCATATTTGTAATGGGTTTTGACTTCTTAAAAGGTGGGGAGGGAAAGGAAAAGGGGAGAGAATTCAGAACTGAAAATAAAATCAAATTGAATTTTTAAAAAGTTTCTAACTGGTCTTCTCTTGCTTGAACACATTCTATGAAAGAAATGGGGGTCTTGAACACTGTCCACTTTATTCACTTCTGGTAAAACGTGACTAATGCTAAAGGTTTGTTATTTGGGGATGACACATCCCCCACAAGGGTGGTCCCTTGGTTCCTCAGTGACTTAAGATGGATAGGCTGCATTAAAGTTACCTCTAAGAGGATTTGTCACTAAGTCAGGAAATGGCCCACTTAATAAATCTTAAAGTGACCCTGCCCCCTAGATCTCTCTCTAGGTCAGGGAGTTTCCTGTGAAGAGAAGGAGAGGCCAGTTCCTGCCACCATGGCAGTTATGGATATGTGGGCTACATAGGTGAACCTGAGCTTGGACTTGGCTCTAGGGCTGGCCCTTTGCTTCATTAATTTCCCGAATATTGTGATTGTGATTGATCTTGTCATTGGAGAATTTGGGTTCCCAGCTAGAGCCAGCCACAATCTGAGGGAAGCCCCTGGTCATTATCTAAGTGCTTGTTGGAGAAGACCCTCCAGAGAATGAACACTACTCCTGTCCTAGCTTGTCAGAAGCCATGCAGCTGAAGGGATTTCTTTGGACAGATCAAAACCAAAGTGAATGTGAATAAATGTCAATTCAGCAATCCTAAAAAATACATTGTATTTTTATGCTTTAAATGTCAACCTCCTGAGTAAGTATAACTGATAGTTTTAAGTTATTTCTATTGCATGTCAGTGCATGCTTGTGAGTCTTTTGAGTTTAGCACTTCTATATGCAGAAGAAATAAATTATTGTCCTATTCCTGATCTTCATTATATATTGAATGTCTTCCTTTTTCCCCTATTTCCAACCCCCCACACACATACTTTGGTGAGACCAGACATGAGTTTTAAATAGTTTCCCCCAGAGTTTAAGGGGTAGATCCAGAAAATGTGGGGGAAAAAACCTGCCCCCTCAAGAGAAGCCAGGCTCCTTCAGACCTGAACACAGTTTGAATGATCAAAGAGGCACCTTCATAGATAGGGAAAGGCCGATCTTCCACCACCCCTCCCCCCCCAAACTCCTGCTCACCAGTACTTCTTATTATTACATTATAAAACCTTAACTTCCACCCTAGAGGGTCACAGAGGGAGACATGACACCCAGTTGATGGAGAAAATGCAGAGGTAACACTTCATATGTATATGAGGGGAAAAATTAGTGCCAGACCAGTTCCAATGGACTTGTGATTGAGAGAGCCATCTGCATCCAGAGAGAGAATTATGGACCCTGAATGTGGATTACAACATAGTATTTTCATCTTTTTTGTTTTTGTTTGCCTGGTTTTTATTTTCTTTCTAATTTTTTTCCTTTTTGATCTGATTTTTCTTGGGCAGCATGATATTTGTAGAAATATGTATAGAGGAATTGCACATGTTTAACATATATTGGATTACTTGCTGTCTTAGGGAGAGGGTGGAGAGAAGGGAAGGAGAAAAAATTGGAACACAAGATTATGCAAGGGAGAATATTGACAACTAACTCTGCATTTATTTTGAAAATAAAAAGCTTTAAAAAAAAAAAGAAAAGAAAAGAAAGGTTAGTACCAGAGTTTCTGACAGAGATATGTATTGTGTGAGGGACTTGAGAAAAATGAGAAAGCAAGGTTTTGGAACCTACAGACTTGTAGAGAAAGCTAGCTTCTCAAAGTTCCTCAAATCCTGTCAGATTTCCAATTTGTCTTCTTAGGGACTTTGAGGAGAGAATTTTCCTTTGGGTGTTACTGAGGCCTCTTTCTTGACTTGAACTGAGATCTTATCTTATTCCCAACAAAAAAGTTCATTCATGTTTGTTTACTTTCTGATATGTTCTAATCTGTAGGACTCCAATTTCTATTTACTGTTTTGCTTAAATAAATGGTTTGCTTGCTATTCAAAGGGCTAAGCTGTTAAGCCTAAACAAGGAATACCATACCTCTCAAAGAGTAACCAGAGAAGTGACTTTTCTGTTTAACTTGTTATAACTACTGGAAAGAAATGGGCCAGATTCCAGAGATAACTCTTTTTTTTTTTTATCAGAGCTTTTTATTTACAAGATATATGCATGGGTAATTTTTCAGCTTTGACAATTGCAAAACCCTTCATTCCAATTTTTCCCTTCCTACCCCCCACTCCCTCCCCCAGATGGCAGGTGGACCAATACATGATAAACATGTTAAAACATAAGTTAAATACAATATATGTATACATGTCCATACATTTTTTTCCATATACATTTTCCATACATTTTGTTGTACAGAAAGAATCGGACTTTGAAATAGTGTACAATTAACCTGTGAAGGAAATCAAAAATGCAGGCGGACAAAAAATAGAGGGCTTGGGAATTCTATGTAGTGGTTCATAGTCATCTCCCAGAGTCCAGAGATAACTCTTTCAGACCCAAATCTTCAGTTGTACATTTAGACAAGTCACATGAATATGTGTGGATATATGCACAAATGTATAGATCCATATTTATATATATATTCTTGCATGATACATGTGCATATATATTTAAACAAGTCATGTAGGTATATGTATATGTAGTTATGTTCATGCTACATAGGAACATATAATTTAGACAAATCATGTGGATAATATTTGCTGTTTAGGAATATTTCTAGACAAGTCATAAAGATATGTAGGGATATGCTACATGGACAGTTAGAGATACAGGGCTAAAACTCAGGAGATGAGGACTGAATATATAGATTTGAGAATAATCTGAATACAGTAGAATCCATGGGTTCTAATGAAATCACCAAGAGAGAATAGAAGAGGAAAAGATCTGAGACAGCAATGGGGTACACACATGAATAATGGGCAGAGTCATGCATGATGAACTTGGACTCATCATCTAGGGTCAGTCTGACAAATAAGATAATTACAACAGAACTATACCAAGAAAACCCAGGGAAGAGAGATTATCTAGAAGAATAGTGTCAAATGCTGCAGATGAGATGGAATAAGATAGGCTGAGAACTGAGAAAAAAAGATCTTGAATTCAGCAGTAAAGAGATCAGTAGTAACCTAATATTAAAATACCTAAAACTGAAAGGAACATCAGATATAACTTCCTTATTTTACAGATGGAAAATAGTGATAAAGTGACTTTTCCAAGATCACACAGGTAGTAAGCATCAGACTTGTGATTTGGACCCTCATTTGAGTGGCAAGCACAGAAACAGATTGCTAGAGGCTGAGAAGAAACTAGGAGGTAGGGAAATGGAGGCAACTACTTCAGACAGCTTTTTTCTAAGAGTTTGACTATGAAAGGGAACATAACTTGAAAGAATGGTAGGATCAAGTAAAAGGTTTTGAGTTACCATTTTTAAGAGAAAATAAATGTATGAAATCTAAAGATTGAAATGTCATCTAATAAATATAAAGTGATATTGTTGCTAATATCAACCCAAATATTATTGACAAAGGTATTATAAACTTCTTTAAACTATCCACTGTTTCTGTTATTCCACAAGAATCTATCACAATCCTAAGTGCTTCAGGTATTCAATAATTGCTTTTTGATCTAGCAAAAATACAGTTCTTTTGATCCAACATTCTGGAGAGCAATATGAAACTGTGTCCAAAGGGCTGTCAAACTGTGCATACTTTTGATCCACAGTGTCTCTACTAGACCTGTATCCCAAAGAAATTATAGAAAAGGATTCACATGTGCAAAAATGTTTGTGCAGCCCTTTTTGTGGTGACAAGAAAATGGAAACTGAGTGGATGCTCATCAGCTGGAGAATGGCTGAATAAATTATGATATTTGAATGTTATGAAATATTATTATTCTATAAGAAACGATTTCAAAAAGGATCATTTCAAAAAGGCCTGGACTTACATGAACTGATGCTAAATGAAGTGAGAGAAACAAGAGAACATTGTGCACAGCAACAACAAGATTATATGATGATCAATTTTGATGGACTTGTGATGGAGAGAGCCATCTGCACACAGACAGAGGACTGTGGGGACTGAGTATGGATCACAACATAGTATTTTTACTTTTTGTTATTTGCTTGCGTTTTGTTTTCTTTCTCACTTTTTTCTTTTTTCATCTGATTTTTCTTGTGTAGCATGATAAATGTGGAAATATGTATAGAAGAATTGCATATGTTTAACATATATTGGATTACTTGCTCTCTAGGGAAGGGAGTGGGGTGAAAGGGAGGGAGAAAAAAAATTGAACACAAGATTTTGCAAGGGTGAGTGTTGAAAACTAAGTATATATTTTGAAAATAAAAAACTTTAAAGTAAAAAAAATTAAATATAATTCTTTCCCTCAAGGAGCTTATAATCTAATTAGAAAACTAAAAAAGGTTGAAGCCAAGAAATGGTCTGGAGAGATGTCAGTTGACTGCTTAGGCTGGGCTGCTAATAAGAATGTCCTGTTTTTCAGAGCAATAGGTTCAGGAAAGGCAGAGTGTATAATGGATGGTGCAATAATTGGAGTCAGGAAGTTCTTCATTTCAGTACTACCTCAAGCACTAACTAACAATATCACCTTGAGCAAGTCAGACCTTTTTGTGCCTCAATATGACTCATCAGTAAAATGAGGAGACTAGACTAAATGATCTCTACAATTCCTTTGAGCTCTAAATTGATGATTCTATAAATTCAATTTTAGATGTCTATCCAGAAGTAAGGACACTTTTCTGGAGAACTTTTTTTCCCTGGGAAATTAATTCATGTTTTTAAAAAAAATAATAAAACCCAGAAACTTATAAAACACTGATTGATAAAACAATGTCATTTTATTTACAATAAGAAATGTAATTACTTATAGACCAAATATTATTGCTTGTTCTTCTTTGTTTTCTCTTCCTTCCCAAAGAAAGTTCTTTAAAGGTCTTTTGTGTTTGTAACTCCAGCACCTAGCAAAGAATCTGGCAAAATAGTAACCTCTTAATAAATGATTGTTGGTCAAGTATTATTGTTTGTCCTTTATTTTCAAGGTGATGTATTTATTTTGAAGTGAATTAGACTTAATGAAGCAAAGTAGCACAAAGTTGCCAGCCTTAGTATGTCTTCCAGAATCATCAAAATCCAGTGGCAAAACAAAAGTCAAGACAACTATGACCAAGGATGCTCCGGATGACTCCTTGTCTTCAAAGAGATCCACAGTACCTGCTTTAGCTGCCTTCTTAGCCAATAGAACAAATTGCTCTCCTTCACTCATTCTACAGGAGAAAATCTTTACATCCTTTGTTTGCATAGGCATTCCCATAACTGGCTAGGTTTGATACCAGTTGGTTAACCTCAAATATTAATATGTAACAATAGGAATTGGATCTCTTTTTAAGGGATTTTTTCCCTTAAACTACAATATCTTAAATATTTAAATACTTACTTTACTCTTATAATAAATACTTTACTCTTAGAATTCCTCTTCCTCTCCTTCCATCACTGAATTGAATGTTTCTTGTAACAAATGTAGCCTGGAGTTGAATATAAATCAATCATCACCCTACTCCATATGAAGTAAATTTTTTAAATGATGTGTACTTGCCTTAACCAGGTGAGAATATCTCAACTAATCAACCACAGACTTTGACAGTATGATTATTGTCTGGACTAGATTAATTGGAATGAAGTTACATAGGGAGAATTTTCAGATTGGCTGAGGAAATTTGATAATTCCCTGCAGGTTGTCTACAAAATATTAAGCCATATATCCCAAAGAGATCTTAAAGGAGGGAAAGGGACCCACATGTGCAAAAATGTTTGTGTCAGTCCTTTTTGTAGTGGCAAGAAAATGGAAACTGAGTGGGTACCCATCAGTTGGAGAATGGCTGAATAAGTGATGGTATATGAATGTAACAGAATATTGTTGTTCTATAAGAAATGACCAGCAGGATGATTTCAGAAAGACCTAGGGAGACTTACATGAACTGATGCTGAGTGAAATAAGCAGAACCAGGAGATCATTATACACGGCAACAACAAGATTGTGCAATGATCAATTCTGCTGGATGCGACTATCTTCAACAATGACATGATTCAGACCAGTTCCAATTGTTCAGTGATGAAGAGAGCCATCTACACTCAGAGAGAAGACTGTGGGAACTGAGTGTGGTTCATAAAATAGCATTTTCACTCTTTTTGTTGTTGTTTACTTGTATTTTATTTTGCTTCACTTTTTCTCTTGTGTGGCATGATAATTGTATAAATGTGTACATATATATATATTTTTTTTTTCTACCATGTTTAACATATATTGGACTACTTGCCATCTAGAGTAGGACATGGGGGAAATAGGAGGATTGAAACATAGGGTTTTGCAAGGGCTGATGAATTGTCCACGCAAATTTTGAAAAAAAAAATAAAGCTTTAATTTAAAAAAATATCAAGCCAGTTCATCAATTGGAGAGGAAAATAACTGAGAAGGAACTGACTGGTAGAGAAGGAGGCAGTGCTCAGAGCAGAACCCCAGGTCTCAATCTCCTTCCCCCTCACTGGACAGAGAAGGAGCTTCTTTGTTTCCCAATCTTCTCATCACCAGCCCAGCAGTATTTACATAGATTAGCTGACAACAGTACCTCAGCCAAAGACAAGGACTGACTGCATATAAATTCAAGAGTCCAGCAGAAAAGTTGCTACTGAAACTAAAGGGAGTACCTTGAAGACTATAGCAAAAAGAACATCAAGGAGCTGTAGCCCATTTGCCACATAAATATCTTTAAGTCCATTTCCCCCTGGTCAAGGTAAGTACTGAAGGAATTTTGAGAGAGAATTTGGCAAAGGTACTGGAATGGTTTGCCATTTCTTGATCAAGCTCATTTTATAGATGAGGAAACAGGTAAACAGGGCTAGAGGACTTGGCCAGGGTCACACAGAGACAAAGTATCTGAAGTCTGATTTGAACTTTTCTTCCTGACAACAGACTACATGTTCTATCTACCACACCACCTAGCTGCCCCAAATTCTAAATACACTTTACAAAAAAATTACAAAAATCTGGCTGATTACTTGATAATCCATAATCATGGAAAGAGCATACAGGAGAGTGTTTGTTAGCTATAGAGCATTATTAAAACACACACACAAACACACATACACATTCCATAACCTCTCAGAGGTAATTCTATAATCTGCATAGAGTATAATAGCCATGTTCTGGGAACCAGACTTGTTAGTATAAGTGTGAGTTGGGATATTCTTCTCAGACCACCAGGCCATACAAAGAAAAACATAATGGAAACCTGGTTTCTCTTAAAGGGTCCAGCAAAAACTCTGTCTGCCAAAGGTGAAGCCTATCAGAACTCCACTAGGGTTAGATGCCCTTACTCACCCCAGTGCTTCTGCTAATAAGATCCTACAGTAGCAATATTTGACTTAGGAAAAAAAAAATCGAGGAGCTCAATGTTCATCCTTTAAATAGGGATTCTATGCAGCAAGCTGAGGGTGCCTGTTAGTGTCACTAGTTGGGAACATAATTACACTATTTGGAATAATTGCTATTTTCACTATTGCTAATGAAAATTTATGTTTAAGATGCTGATCCTTGTTTTACTTTGAAACTTCATAATAGTTCTCTGTTGGAAAAGTAATGGAAGTGGGCTCTTAGCTATTGGAGAAAAATTGATAAGCAGATACAGAAGTTAATAGATGGCACTGTGTGTGTGTATGGTTTGTTCCTAGGAAGACATACACTTCCAGAAA
The DNA here is from genome assembly GCF_016432865.1 of Antechinus flavipes. Lineage (NCBI taxonomy): Eukaryota > Metazoa > Chordata > Mammalia > Dasyuromorphia > Dasyuridae > Antechinus > Antechinus flavipes. The sequence goes on from NC_067398.1 coordinate 508,164,702, forward strand.
GTTGGAGGGGAGGGAGTTAAGGAAGACTGCAGTAGAGGGAGGAGACAGAGAGAGAGAGAGAGAGAGAGAGAGAGAGAGAGAGAGAGAGAGAGAGAGAGAGAGAGAGAGAGAGAGAGACACAGAAACAGAGAGAGTAGATAAAAAGATAGGTAGACAGAAAAGTTAAGCAGGGCTAGTGGGCTGTGTGCAGTGCAGAATGATGAATGTGCCTTAAAACTGGGGACAGAAGGAGAGGTCAAGGGTTGGAGACAGGGAAGGAACGAGAAAAGGATGTAGGACTCGTAGAGAGTAAGAGGATTGCTGGTGAGGGATGAGGGAAGAAAAGGGAACAAGAGGCACGAAGGAGAGGCAGTGAAAGGACTGGTAGGGGGGTTGTCGGAGAAGGAGCAAGAGGGAAGCTGAGAGGGTGAGAGAAGAGGGGGCCAGTAAAGGGAGCAAGAGGAATTAGAAGCGCAAGACCTTGCAGAGAGAGTGGGCAGGACCCAAGAGAAGAGGCACAGGAGTCTGAGTGAGAAAGGGGTGGGGGGGTAGGATTCAGGGAGAAGGTGGGTGAGCAGAGGAAGCGCGAAGAGGGAGACAGGAGCTAGAAAGAAGGGAGATGGGGGAGGGAAGTAGAGGGAAAGAAGAAGAAGCGAGAAAAGTGTGGTCAGCGCAGGAGAGTGAGAGGAGGGGTCCGAAGCCAGAGAGGGAGAAGAATGGGAGCGAAGCGCTTAGCCAGACATGAAGGGGCCCTGGAGGGAGGGAGGGAGAAGAGGAAAGGGGTCAGGAGCCAGGGAGAGGAGGGAGACTAGAGAGGGAAAGAGGGAGCGAGGTGGGGTGTGGGGAGGGAGGGAGGACAAGAGAGGGAGAAAAGCGCTGAGGCGGGGGAGGGGGGAGCCAGAGCGGACTCTCGGGCGGCAAGCGAGGCGCGCGGAGGAGAGGGGCCCTGTCCCTTTAAGGTGCCCGAGGCGGGGCGGCCCCGCTCTGGGCCGCGCGGGGATGGGAGGGGGGTACCGGGAGGGGGGTACCGGGAGGGGGGGCGGCGCCCGCGAGAACCAGGGGGCGGCGGCGGCTGCTGGACCCGGGCTTCTGCTCGCGCGGCTCCCCCAAGGCCAAGTTCCCGGCTCGCCCGGCTCGAAGTGGGGAAAAGAGACTGAGGGCTGGGAGGGCGGCCCAGTCGCCTCACGGTGAGGGGAGCTCGGGGGACGCCGAGAGCGGGGTTTTGCGAAAAGGCCTGGCCGGGGTCGTGGCGAGCAGGGCCTCTCCAAGAAAGAGAGCGGGGTGGGCAGCGGCCAGGGCTGGGGAGGCGGGGAGCAGGGTCCGGACGCTAGCCAGGGCCTGGGCTCGGCTCAAAGGCGGGACTCCCTTAAACGTTTGTTGAGTTGAGTAGCAACAGTTGTGGGGGGAGTGGGGTAGTTGTTTGCCTCCGGCCTGCCCTTCTTTTATCCTTTCTTCATATCTCCTTCTCGGTCCTAGCTCCAAATAGCTGCGAGTCTGTCCCCCTCCCCCCCCCCAACCTCCTTTACTTCCCTCGTCTCCCCCATTCCCTTCTTCCTTTACCCTCTCTGTCCTTTCTCCTTTCTTCCCTTCTCTCCCTCCCCTCCTGTACCCCCTTCTCTCTTTTTTGTTCCTATCCCTCTTCCTCTTCCCTCCTCCAGTCTTTCTCTACCCCTTTCCCTTCTCGACTCCTCTGTCCCTTCTTCCCTCCTCTCTCTTTCTTTTCTCTTTTCTTTCTCCCCTCCTATCTTTCCCTTTGCCCAACGAAATGAAAGAAATTAAGCCCAGAGCCCGGCTTGACTTAGAAAAATACTTGTTGATTGAATGATAAATCCCGACTCTCCTTCCCCATCTGCCTCCCTCACCCAAACCCTAAACCCCGCCCCTGCGCAGATCCAAGGGAGAAAAAATATTTTTTAACATTAGGCTTCAACCCTGGGCTAGTCGCTAAGCTGCGGGTGCTTCGGAGGCTCCACCTGAATTCCGAAACCTTGCCACTCAGTAATTAACGCTTTGTGTGGAATAAGGTTTTTTGAAGAATTTCCAAAATGCAAAGCTTATCTTCTGTATTTCTATTTGCTATTAGTGACATTTCTCTTGAGGACAAAAGTCAGGCCAAAGGTTTTGGTTTAGAAGAAATAGAGTATTATGAATGAAAGATTGGGGGTGGGGGGAGAGAGGATGATGTTTACTGAAAGTAATAAATATTTAAGTGAGGCAGAATTGGATTTTTCTAAAAAATGTGTCACTGATTTTGTGTTGTCCTTCGCTTGCTTGAAATTTTTCCTCTCTTTAGAGAATAAAGAGATTGTTTAATGAGCTAAATTTGTTAAAGCTTTGGGGAAAAAATTACCTCATACCAGTTACTTTTTAATTTGTAGTATCAATAAGACGGAAAACTAGTAGGAAAAAAATAAAAATTTTAAATAGCTAATTCTGGCTTCATAACTATATGCCAGTGGCTCCAGAAATTATCCGTTTGGTCAGAGTAGTTTAACAAATTACAAAGTTGGGTGACTAACGTCCTTTGGGGAGTGTTTTGTGGTTCTGGTATTAATCAACAGAGCTTTCTCTTTCTAAATTTTGAGTCATAACACCATTAATGTTAAAAGTCTTCATTTCTCACTGCTGTTGGCTTACAGAAATTTAATGATTAGAATAAAATAGTAAATAATTACAGAAATCTTAAACTTAGCTATCTTTTTAAACTTGAAATTAACTTAATTTTAAAAAATGTACCCACATATCTACACATACACACAAAAGTGTTTATATCAATAAATTCAAAAACTTACAATTTCTTTTTTTAGGTCTGATTTACATCTGATAATTTATGGAATTTATTGGAATCCATCTTTTTTTTTCCTTATTTAATCCTACAAGGAACTCATGATGGTTTTAAAGAATTCATAATGGTACTCCATCTATACTGTATTCTTGCATTTAATATTTTGAATCCTTTCCCCGACCCTATTATTCACTTAGACATGGATAGGTAATAAGAAGTTAGAGAAAGAGAGTGAAAGCTAGCTTGTGAGAACTAGCACATTTAAAGCACTTCCTACACATTATTTCTTTTGGTACTCACAATATCCCTGAAAAGTTCTTTGAGTAAATTTGCATGTCCACATTTTGTAGATGAGAAATTGCAACTAGTAGAGGTTAAGTAATTGTAAATTTTTTGTATGTTGGTTTGTTCAGACCCAGTTTATAAGAGAATATGAAATGATTGATTCTGAGTCGGCAATAGTATGACTTTCATTTTTAAAACGCATTGATAATACCATAAATGAAAAGCATTTTATTTTATATAAGCTATGGAGTTAAATGCTTAAGTATTTGAGGATCTGGGTTTTGTTAGTGTGGGATATACCTTATATCAATACAGATCACCCCCCTCTTATGCCTTAGTTGATTGATGTCCAGTATGGTTGTGGTGGGAAAATTCATTCTGCAGCTGGCATGGTGATGAGCCTCTCCAAATTTAGCTAAACTGATCCTCAGGTGGTAGCCTTTTTCATAGGATCCCTACTGAAAGTCTGTCATGGATGTAGGATCTCTCAGAGCTTGTGATATGCTGACTTATGAAAACAAACATAGGATCCCTTTAATACAGTGAATAAGCAGAGTAGGATTTTTAGAGTGTTGATGAAAATGAATACCTTTTTACTGTTATTCTGCTACTGGACTTGGTCAGAGGACCAGCCTAGATAAATTTAAAAAATCTCTTTGTTGCAGATTGGCTAAGAGGTGATAATATTTTTCAGGCACAATTATTGAAATTGAAGAGCTGACCTTAAGTAAGCTTTACCTGTTTAATATATCCTAGGTTATTTAGGTTGCTATATATTGGAACTGTATCAACTTTCAGAGTTTTGCTTTTGTGTTTCTGTGGATGACTTACATTGTATTATAGTATTTATTTTCTGATCTTTTAATCATCTTTCATTTAAAATTATATTCAATGTAATAATTCTAAATTTAAAATTAGGGGACATTTTCATTCTAGTACATGACTGTTTATTGAAGTGAAGTCTTCTATTTCAGAGTTCTGTGGGGATTGCTTCTTGCCTGCTTTGAGAAAACATGAAGTCACAATATCTTGTGCCTACTGTAGCCATACTGATGTTCCTAACATGGATCCCTCTCTCACTGAGTTGTAACAAAGCTCTCTGTGCTAGTGATGTGAGCAAATGCCTTATTCAGGTATGATTGAACATTATTTTTATGGAATAAATAGGCTAATTTTGCCATAGGAAAACTTTATTTTCCTTATTTGTTATGATGGCATTATATTTGTTTTAATATTTTTCATTTGCTTCAATGCCTTTTCACTGAATTTAAGAGGTTTTGAAATAGAAATTGATTTCTCTTTAGTCCTATCTAAGATTAGAATCTATACTGTTGGTCATATTGTATTCCTGTGATATTTATGTCTCAGTGAGATGATTCTACTTTGAGAAGCCACAAACATTTCTTTGAATAACAGAATCTGTTACAAAATCCAACACACACTTATTAAGTTCCAACTTTTTTCAGGCCATTATACTAAACTATGAATAGATGAAAAGTGACATAGAATCTATCATGGGATATATAGCATGTACACAAATAAGGATAACACAAAGTGAGCTTGGATAGGAATAAAGGAAAGCTATGTGGATAAAATATCTTAGGAAAATTTGAGTGAAAGAGAGAGCTCAGAAAGTATTTCATAGAGAAGCTGGTCTCTTCTGAGCTGAACTTTTAATCAATTCAAGAAGCATTTCATAAAATACCTACAATGTGCAAGGTCCTATTCTAATTGCTAGGAATACAAAGACAGATTGAAAAATTATACCCAAATCTCAAGGAGCTTACAGTCTAATGGAATACCGTTTCTATGTCTAATGTTTTAGAGAGAAAGGCAGGCATAAAGGAAAGACTTTCCAAGTTGGGTTTTGAAGGAAGGTAGGATAGGTAGGTAGCATACTAGATAGTGCTGGAGCTGGATCCAGGAAGACCCGTGTGGGTAACTGTCTTACTTTCATCATCTGTAAAATGAGCTGGACAAGGAAATAGCAACCATTCTAGTATCTTTGCCAAGAAAACCCCAAATGGGGTCATGAAAAGTTGGACATGACTGAATAGCAGCAGGAATATTTGAGATGAAGGGGAGGAGGGAGTACATAGCAAGCATTTAAGATTGTTTATTCAGAATTAGGAAATGGAAAGTTATGTTTGGGACTGAGTTTTGGGAACAGAAAGTTGACCAGCTTAGTTGGAATGTAGAGTGCAAGAATGTCTTTAAAAAAAAAAAAAAAAAACTAGAAATGTAGGCTAGAATTAGATTTTAGAGGCTTTATATTCAAACCTAAGGGGTTTATCTTTTATATAACTGGGTACCATTCAAGATTCTTGAGCAAGGGAATAAAGTAGTGAAATTTATGTTTTAAGAAAGCTTATTTTGGCAGGTATGTGGAAGATGGATTGAAAAAGAGAAACCACAAGCCTGGAGTTCAAATTGAAGTTATTGCAATAGGATAGGCAAGAGACGATGAAAATTTGCCCTATTATAGTAGAGAGGAGTAAGTGAAGAGAAAGGATACACAAAGGATAGGACATAGAAGTAGAATCTACAAAACTGATTGGGCTTTTAAGTTTTGTATTTTAGAAATATATAGGTATATTCAAAACTGTTGACTTGAAACCTGCTTATCCCCTTTCCTAGATGTCCTTTCAGAGATAGGTCGGGGAATAGGACTTTTCAATACTAGGAAATATTAAGAGTGAATAAAGAATCTGGGAGGAAAGGGCAGAGAGGTTTCTACTTCAGTTATAATAAACTACTAACAAGTTAACTGATTAGGAAATGGAAAGATGTTAAATCTTGTACATTGGTCCTCAAAGCTTTTCCATTCAAAAAGATATAGTAGAGATTTTGTGTCTCTAGACCTAGAATACTGTTTCTTTTTAAACTGTATTCTTTATTTTATTAGGTCATTTCAGAAGTGTTACCAAATAAAATTATCTTTATTAGCATTACTTTTCCAATTTAGCAGTTACTAAGCCCTTCATTTCCATTCCTTCATCATTTTTTTTCTCAATAGTATTTTATTTTTCCAAATACATGTAAAAATAGTTTCCAGCATTCATTTTTGTAAGATTTTGTGTTCCAAATTTTTTCTCCCTCCCTAAGACTGCAAGCAATCTGCTATAACTTAAACACATCGTTTATTTATTTATTGGGTGAGCAATTGAGGTTAAATAATTTGCCTAGGCCATACAGCAAGTAAATGCTGAGTTCAGATTTGAACTCGGGTCTTCCTGATTTCAGGGTCAGTGCTCTATTCACTGTGCCATCTAGCTGCCCCATATCATTTATTTTCTAAAGAACTTTTTAAAAAACTTACTTATTTGGACTTACGATCTCATCATTGTAGGGAATTCTCATATTGAAACTTTCTCTATAGATATAGATGGCAACTACTCTGTTTTTTACGGGCTTGTAAAGTTGTCTGTTGGTTCTGAGAGGCTAAATTACTGTCCCAAATACATATTGTTTAGCACTATTATTATAAAAGACAAATTTTCTTGACTCCAAGAGAGACTAACATGCTTTGCGTCTATAATTTATCAGGTTCCAATTTCCTTTCAACTTTAATTTTTAAAATGACATTTATGTTCCCATCACCATTGTAATTTGTGATAATTATGTCTGAAGTAGAACAAAGACAGGGGTATAATAAATACAAGTGTATTGTTGGAAGATTTTATTTGCTTAACAGTTAAAGGGAAATGTAGATGAGTCTTTTCTTTCCATTAAATATATTTTGTTTATTTACAGTTTGATAATAAATTTTGTTTCAGTTTTGATGATAAAGATAGGTACTCTGCTTAATTACAGCAACGGTTTAATATTGTTGGAGAATAAGGTACTCTACATAAATTTATTTTCCAGGTAACTGGAATTTATCCCTTTTAAATGCCAATTTTAAAAAACCATTTCCCTGCTTTTTAAAATAGAGTATGTCATTGGGAATAATAATAGCACATTCTTAACAGACTTGTTGTGAGGATTAAATGAGATAATATATCTGAGATGTGTGTATGTGTATATACACATATATAAACACATTATATAAAAATATTGTTTATGTGATATATAACATAATAGCTAGTATATATAAAGACATACATATACAAATATATTTTATCTCATTTGATCCTTACAAAACTCTATAAAGAGGTGTTATTACTATCCCCATTTTACAGATAAGGAAACTGAGGCTGAAGACGACTTTGGCTTGACCAGGATCACACAGCAAATAAATGTTTGAGGTAGGATTTGAAATCAGGTTTTCTTGAGTCCAAGTGGAAAACTATATTCACTGAACCTTTTATTTACCTAGGTTCTCATTCCCATCTTGAGATGGAGAATATGAAAATATATGGCTGAATTCAAAATGATGAAAATAAATTTTTCTCAGCTTTGTGTCTTGGTCTTTATAATAAGACTTTATTTTATTAAAAAAAAAAAGTGAATTCTCTGAATATTAGATTTATCCATGGTCAGATGAAAGTACAAGGAATCACATTAAGGAAAAAGCTATTTTTGAGACTATTCATATTCACCTGTCATTAGTGTAAAATTTTTTTACTTTGAATTTTTTTTGGCTTTGTGAGAGAGTATTCATAAGAAAGGTTTTTTGAATTTAAAAAATGTTTATCAATACTTAGCTTAATTCTCTTTGAAGCTACGTAAGTATGGAAAATGTAAAACTAAGGAGTTCTGTATAACTATAAATCCATATAAGAAAACCTAGTCAATATGATATATGAGTAGAAGTGCATTGAATTTGGAATCAAAAGATAGGGGATTGAAATCCCAGCTTTGACATTTACTAGGTATATGACCTTTGACTAAATCACTTAACTTCTCTGGGTCTCAGTTTCCTTATCTCTAAAATAAGAATATTGAGCCATTTAGATTGCCTTCTAATTCTGTAGCTATAATCCTATGAACTCACTGGACAGTGGTGGACTTAACCTGGTACATGCGGCATCATTAGTGATGCTGACACTTCTGGGGAGGTAGATAAAGCCAAGTAGTTAAATTTAAGTTCTCCCAGCATTATAAAGAGTTTAGATTTTCCTTTTGAAAACTAGCTAATACTTTGCAACAGACTAGTTGATGTTTTAATTTGGTTTGAAATGTTGAAAAAAATAGCATCACAATATTTTAGAATATTTGTGCTGTCAGTGAAGCTTTGTATACTCACAACATAATTTGAGTCGTTACTGCCACTCCTATAAGTTGCTATGCTTAAGGGTGGTCCTTGCATAAATATTTATTTTATGCTTCTAAGGAGAGGAAAGTCTTACTTTAAATGTTGTATAAAGCTAAATTTAGTTATCTGGTTTTATGTACTTATTCTTTAACTCATTGTGATCATTTAACTAGGTTTTCTTATACAAATAAGATTGTGTGAGGATTCTCTTCTTAATGGAATGTTTATAAAAACTTCAAATTCTATTTTAGAAATCTCTCATAACTTAAATCTTTTTTTCTCCTGTTCCATGTACTCAACATCAAAGTACTCTATTTGTATTAAGGAAAGAAGTTTTTATGGCTCATTGAATATCCTTGACTAAAACAAACCATCATATTTTTTCAAATGGCTTAGATGCCTTAACTAGATATTAACTGTTTTACTTTTTACACGTAGGCATAAGGAATATATTGATTGACCACTTTAAATTATTGAGCAGAAATATTTAGCATTCTTAGGTATCCAGTTTAAAAATCCTGTGTCTTTATTCTCGAGAAAAATGTATTAATGTAGTTAATAATTTGAATTGTAAAAGAAATATCTAGTTGTTTTGTACCTACAATACAATACAGTAAAGAATTCTCTATTTTCTATCTATAAAAATGGTTTCAGGAAGGACCTGTCAGATTATCTTCCATTATTTGTCTTGTAAACTATATTACATCTTTGTCCCTTTTTTCCGTTTTTCTTTTATCAAGTAGTTGCAACCTTATTTATTTATTTTTTTTCATTTATATGGTTTCATCAACATCAACTCTTGGTGTAGGAGCTCCTAACACTCCAGTAGTACTCAGATTCATCTTTTTTTGCTTAGATTCATCTCTTTACTCAATTGGAAAGTTCTAAGGAATTGTTTGAGACACAGAGGGTAAGTGTCTTGCCAAGCATCATATAGGTAGTAATTATCAGCAGGGAATTTGAACTCAGGTCATCTTTCTTGAAGACCAGCAGCACTTTATATAGGACTGGAAATCTTTAAAATCCAGAGTAGAGAGAATTCTGGGAAGATGACAGGATAGGTCAGAAAACTTTCTGCTCTCTAAATTTCCCTCACACAGAAAAAGACTGTACTTTGCCTATGAGGGAATGTAGAACTACATAAACAAACAAGTCAGGATAAAACAATTGTTCTTCTAAAACAATCTAAGAAGACCCCAGGAAAAACCTGACCTCCTGGGTCAAAGGTTCAGCCCCAGTGAAGTACAAAGCCTCCAGGCCAACTCTCCAAAATCCATAAACAACAAGCCCTGAGGGCAGCTGGGGTTGGGAGGCAGTCTCAGCCCCAACATCTGTGTGTGGGGTCTGATGGCTGAGTAGAAGATTGAAGGATTTTGTACTGTGGCATTCGTGTTGCTGATCAGAGTCAGATTGGGTTACCCCTGCAGGTAAGAAAAGTCCCGTCTGTCTGTGGGTATTTGCAGGAAAGCAGAGTCCCTTGTTTCAATTTCAGGGAAAAGAGGAAAGGTGTAATTTGTAATCCCTCTCATGGCATGGATGGCAGGGAATAAAATCATTTATGGGACAGGGGAGATCTGGGGAATTAGGAGGGAGGGAACAAATGGGCATAGGAATTTAGTCCAGGTTTAATTGTGTAGGGAAGATCCCAAGATTGAGCCTGGGATAGATATTAGAAAATAACTGGAAGAAGGACCTGAGGCTTAGGGCATTATTTCCCAAATCTTCAGACTAGAATTTGATCACACTAATTCTTGCTAAAAATAAGACCAAAAAAAAACAAAAAAAAAAAAAAAAAGAAAGAAATTAAAATGAGGAAGCAAAGGAGAAAGAATCTAACCATATATAACTACTATGGGTTTAAAGAAAATCTGAGTTTGTATTCAGAGAAATATAATAAAGCTAAAAAACCAGTCCTTTTGTCAAGTGGTACCAAGCACAAAAAATTTTTTTAGAACTTAAAAAGGACTTTAAAAATATTTTATAAAAGTCTTCTAAATTCAGAAAGAAATTAGAGGGCAAGGGAATACATTAACAATATACAATATCAGGAGGGAGAGGATAAGGGAAGGATTCTTAGAGAAGTGAGTATGTTAAGAAATAAGGCAAGATAATGGTAGAAGTAAAGCAGAAGAGTGAGGAAACATGGGAATAGGATGAGGATAGTAAAAAAAAATAAGAAGGAAGAAAATATACAAGTAATAATTATAGCTTAGAGTATGAATGGGATGAATTTACCATAAAATGGAAACTGATACAGATTAAAAATTCAAATTCAACAATACATTGCTTTCAGGAAACATTAAAATGAAAGATACACAAACATAGAATAAAGGTTAGGAGTAGAATTTGTTAATTTAAAAAAATAGAGTTAATAAGCAGACAAAATTAAAGCTAAAATAGATTTAATCAAAAGAGAATAATAGCAAATATACTGTGTGTCAGCCATATTACTCACTGTTGTTTTAGATGTTTTAAAATAATTAATATAAAATATCTGAGAGTATACCTTACAAAACAGAGACAGGAACTTTATAAATATTAACATGAAACACTTTTATATTTATTATAGATAATACTTATATTTAATAGCATTTATTTTAGATTTTCTTGAAATTTTATCACTTTATATTGAATCCTTATGTTCTATTATATATATTTTTTCTTTTCTTACTTTGTACTTGTTTAAAATAAAATTTAAAATGTTAAAAAAAAAAAAAGTTAATTTGGGGCAACTAGATGGTGCAATGGATAGAACATCAGCCCTGAAGTCAAGAGAACCTGAGTTCAAATCTTGCCTCAGACATTTAATACTTACTAGCTATATATCCCTGGGCAAATCATTTAATCCCAGTTGCCTTGCCTTCCTTCCTTCCTAGCCCCAAACTGTCCCACACCCACCAAAAAAGATAACGTTAGATATCTAAATAATTGAGGTGGTATTTATTGTTCATGGTATGTAAAACCAATATAATACAAAAATGACATTTTTACTTCATTAATATGTAATTCGCTCCAATTAAATTACTAAAAATTATTTTACTGAGTTAGAAAAAGTAAAAAGAGTTCATTTAAAAGAACAAAATTCAAAAAATTCAAACAAAGGGAGTGCAAGGGGAAAGATATAAAGGAAGCAGATTCAGTATTATCAGATATAACTGTGTTATATGTGCATTGTTGAAATGTAAAGTGGATACTTTTATGCAAGAATAGAAAGAATATAGAAAATTGGGGAAAGAACTTTCATAGATAGCTCTGAGAATATAATTGGGTTAGATACTGCTATGGTGTAGGACTGATGAACTAATTTACAAAAGAAGATGCTAATATGTATATGTAGAGGGTATATATATAATATAGCCTTCTTTGGGGGAAGGAGGGAAAATAAAGTAAAAAGTGAACAGTAGAGAAAAAAAAGAAAACCTTCAAGGAAGCAAAGAAAAACTGGACAACTTTGAAAACATTATGTATTATTTATAATGGATTTTCTTGAAATGGAAATTTATTGCTTTATATTGAATCCTTTTTTGTGTACTGCTGTGTTCATGGCAATTCATTTAGTTTCTTATTTTGTACTTAAGTTTAAAGTAAATTTAAAATGTTGAAAAAATCAAGAATAAATATCTAAAGATAATAAGTCAATATGATAAATCAGTGTTACCAAATAAAAGATAATAAGTCAATATAATAAATCAACGTTACCAAAGAAGAGTTCAGCACTATCCCATAATGCATAGGGTTGGGTTACATTTATCAGAGTCCGAGACTCTTTCTCATTTTCTCATTCAGAACTCTTTGAAGAAAGAATTCATCATTTCTCGTTAAGAAAGCAAGTTATTTAAGAATTTTGTACCATGATTTTTTATAAATTGTCATGTAAAGATAAAAAGTTGAGAGGAATAAATTGTTACTATCTTTATAGATGTTACTGTTTTAAAATTTTTTGTTTTATAAAAGAAATGGATACCTTTTGGGCTTACCTATTATATTCGGCCTAGGCTTTATGGGCTTAGTTAGGAAATGTATGATTTTTTTCCTGAGGACTGGTCTGGCTAGCTTAGTTTGCAGAAATTAAAAGCTATGTTGAATTCAGGGTGTGAGAAGCTCACAAAGACCAATCTGTAAGTTATAGAGAAATTACAACCTATGTTGGTGCAAGTAAATATGTATTTACAAGTTAATTGATGTTTAGCTATATTATCAATATAATATATTGTGTTATATAAGTTGAGGTTTCCATACCAACCACTCAACATCCATCAAAATCAATTAGATAGTGTATTTTTTACTACCCTGACAACTCTTTTCTTAACTTAAAATTTGTTTAGCTATTGTTTATTATGGGTAGTTGATAAGCAAAATAATGTTGTTTGATCAGAGAAGTATAATTATATTTATGTTTATCTTTTCTTACACAAAGACTAAATGTTTGGATTCTCCCCCTTACTTGATAAAATAAAAGAATATAATAAATAGAAGTGACAACATACTAATTTGCTGATAATTAATATTCTTTAGCAGTAACATGATATGAAGTTACTTAAATTATTTTTGGTTGCATCATTGTGTATTCTGCATTTGTTTGCTTTGATAGAAACTGAGGTTCATGTGTGTATTTAGTTGTATTTTTTTAAAGGAATTTGAACACTATGAATCAGGTAGTGTATAGTAGGTAATAAATTTATATTTTTTTCATGTTTGGAAAAAAGTACATAGAAACTTATTCTTACAGCATATTTTAGAAAACTTTAAAATTTTTGAATTTGAAGAATCTTTTTGTGTTCTTTTAAATTAAATAAACATTTTTTCAGCATGGTTGTTTTAATAACATACTGGTAAACTTCTCAAATCTTGGCAAAAGTTGGAAAAGTGGAAATAATTAATAATATTCAGCTCCATGATATAAATAAGATTCTTCTTTAGAATTTTAACTAGTAACCCCAAAATAAATTTTCTTAAAATAAATATGAAAACTTGCTGAGTCTTAAACAAAGTTAATAACATTTTGCTCAAATTTTAGTATTATATTTCTGGCTAACTGGCCACACAGTTTTGTACAGGATGAAACTTTATATTAATTACAATGAAATAATTGTCCCTATTATCTGGCACTCAATACATTAGCTTGAGTCACATCCATATTCCATATTTCTCATGGTACAGATTTTTGTGCTTTTAGCTACATTGATGCTATCGCTAACCAGAACAGAAGTAGTCTGAGGAGAGCTCAAGACTGTGATAAATAAGTTGAAGTCAGAAAAAAGACATGGAAAGGGAACAGACTGGTGGTGAAAATATTCAGAATACTAATGAGGAAAGAGTAACTCCCAGCTAACCAGTCTTTTAATTAATCTGAACTAAAATTTGTTTCACATGCCAGGTATGTTTTGCTGTAGTGACTGCATATTAGCAGGATACAAAAGTTTTGTATAGATTACTGGAAAAGAAAATTCCTTTAAGTTGCACAAAAGTTGAAATAGGGTTTAATTCTTATCATTGATATAGCTGTTGGTAATACCAAATATAATGAGCCCAAACTCCTAAAATGTTCATTAATCCTTAGGATTAATGCACAATGATTTGGTACTATGGGACAGCATCAAAGGTTAATTTACTTAATTTGACCAAATCTAACCATTAATGAGTTAGGAACATAACTTTTATAAAACCCTCTAACTATGGGGACCAAATGTGTATCAATATAATATTTTAACCTTTTTTGTTGTTGTTTCCTTGATTTTTTTCTCATTTTTTTTCCTTTTTGATCTGATTTTTCTTGTGTAGCATGATAAAGGTGGAAATATGTATAGAAGAATTGTGCATGTTTAACATATTAGGAAGGAAGGTGGGGAGAAGGGAGGAGAAAAATTTGGAACACAAGATTTTGCAGGGGTAGATGTTGAAAACTATCTTTGCATATATTTTGAAAATAACCAATTGTGAAAAACAAAAAAAATTTTAAAACTTTTAAAAAAGAAACAAAAAAATTGCCTCAAAAAAGGGAATATTGAACAATATTATAGAATAGGTGGGAAATAATGAGAAAGCCAAATAAAAATGCTAAGTCTTGAACCTAAAAAATATAAATCCCTCTAGGATCCTTTTAAACTAAAGGAACACAAACTATGATATTTATTAGGACAATTAATAAAGACTTGATGTTGGTTTTTGTAAGTATCTGTTCTTAGAATACCAATTTGAGAAATTCAGATTAAATCATTGATTACCTTCCCATCAAAGATTACTTTCTGCCCATTTTGTGTATAATTTAATTTACAGCTACTTGCCTTTTGTTTCCTCCTTTAGAATGTAAAGTTTTTAAGGACAGCTAGTGTTTTTGCCTCTCTTTATACTTTTTTTTTTGCTTTGCATATGGTAAGGGCTTAATAAATATTTGTTGACTGACTCACTTGCAACTTTTTAGTAAAAAGATATTTTTTAAAATTTCCTTATTAATATAGAGGCATCTCTGTTAGCTATTATTTTTATTGTCTCTACAAAATTTTTTTAAAAGCTTATTTTCCAGATATCCTTATGATCATCACACTTTATTGATATTTACTTTCAATAACATATAAAGTGAATACTTAGGCATGAATTCCTTGAGCTACCCATGTTAATTATTACTAATTATACACAAAATTCATTGTTTCAACTTTGTACTAATTTTGTTGAATGGTTACATTCTACACCCTTATCTTTTTGTCCTTTCATTTTTGTGCAGAAAAGTTTTATGTTTTAACCACTTTTATTGACGATACCTACATTGATATATTAGAAGTTTACTTTTTTAAGAAATTTAATTCCAGTTGCATTTCTGGATATCAGTTTAGATAGAAATGATGATCAGAGGATTCGATTTGAGATACCCATTTCAGACTGAAATGAAAACTGGGTCAAAGAAAGCTTGTAGATATTGAAAAGGGTCCCAGTAATTAGACATGTTTTCTGTAGTTTATTTCCTCTTATGCAAAAGAAGGTTTCATTCGGTTATATGCTTTCTATCTAGTCTTCAAGGAGTTGTCATTTTAATGAGAAAGACCATATGCAACAAACTTATATATAAATAACACACACACACACACACACACAGTAGATTGGAGGTAATCTCAGAGGAAAGCACTAGAATTGAAGGAATATGAGAAATTATCTCTTGCAAAAGGTAGAATTTGAGCTGAGATTCAAAAGTGAGAAGACAGAGATATCCAGGGAGAAGAATAGGCAGTGAAAAAACATGAAATCTGGGAGGTAGAATGTGAAGTGTGAAAACAGCCAGAAGGGACTGTGGAGTCCGTGAATAGGTTAAAGTATAAGAAAATTGGAAAGTCAGGAAGAGGTGGTGAAGTGCCTTAAAAGCCACGCAGATCTTTTTTTTTTTTTTTTTTTTTAAATCTTTATGCTGGAGGGAATCCATGGGAGTTATTGAATGGGTTCAAGTCCTGCTACTGACATACTGGTTCTGTGGCTCAAGTCAAGTCACTGAACCTGTCAGAACCCATTGAACATTTAAAAACATTAAGTTTGGCACTAGGCTCTGCATTGGCAGAGAAAGTATCTCCCAAGGAGCTTTTCTCAGATCCAGTCAAAAATCAAACAACATAACTTCATAAAAAGGTGTGGAAAGTGAAGGGAATATTCACACCAATAAGAAATAATTTAATTACTGAAGCAGTTTCTTTTTGTAACTAAATTTCTACTTTCTGAAGAAAAAAAAATGTCAGCCTTCTTGCTTCTTTACTTTAGCAAAGTGGAAGAAGAGAAATGGGAATATCATCTTTGTTGCCTGGCAGCCAGTCTTCAGCAGTCTAAACTTTAATCTTTGTCTTCACTAATATAATACTGAAGATATAAATTACCTATCAATTTCTAACTTTCTCTTTGTTCTTAAAACCTTTTACTTTGGGAGATAATCACTAAATTATAAATCATTAAGTATATTACCATAACATTTCACTCCCACTGAAATGTCAAAGCACAGCACATCCATTAAGAGGGTGTACAAACATCCCCTTTAATGTTAGATCATCAAGACATGTTCAGGCAGCTCTCAGGCAGTTTCTCTTAAACTTACGTTTGCATTAATCTTATTCTATTGCACACACCTTTGATTAAAATTTTTTAAAGGACGGATACATGACAGTAAAATAAATGGTTACTTCTTTAAAGTATCAGATTTTATAATAAAAGTTATTAAATTGTCATTAATTTTATGTTATTTAGAATATTGAATGAAGCATCTTAAGCTAATTGTTGAGGGAGAGGTGGGAAAAGGGGAAAAAAAACTGTAGCTCTTCTGGTAAAATGTTATATACAGCCTTGCAAATTCAAATTAGCATAATGTACATAGAACCTATGCTCAACTTGTACACATTTTGAAAAATTCAATGACCTCTCTAGAATCAAAATCTCAGGGTTAAAGAACTCAAAGCTGTTAACCATCCTAGTTCCTGGCCTTTGGTTACTCTGTATTAACAATGATATGCTTAGAATTGAACAGGGTATTTAAGAAGATCTGGTACAACCAATGTAGAATACAAAGTAAAATTAAGGGTAATACCATCTCTCCAGTTGTGTATACGATGTCTCTTTTTATACAACTGAAATTTGCCATCATTCACACTGTTGACTCTTAAGGGTGTAGACAGATAAATGGCACATTTATTAAATGCTTATTATATGTTAGTTATTGTCCTAAGCACTAGAAATATTAAATGAAAGCAAACAGGCAATTTTGTCTGAAAGAAGCTTATATTCTATGTTTTTCATTTTAAAAATATTATTTTTAAAATGATGAAAATATAGTGAATTTCCATAAATATGGGGTTATTTATGACATGACTCATTTAGGATTTGGGTTTTGGGGGTGGGGGCTTTATTTCTTTTTTTTAATTTAATTTTTTTTTAGAGGAAGAGATTACATGCAAAAATGAAGGAATACAATAAATACCAGGAATGATAAATATGAAATAGTTGGAAGAGCATATTGTTAGACTAACCAAAGTCAGAGTAAAGAGAAAGATGCCATTAGAAGGAAGGCACTGTGAGGAGGGGAAGAAAGCAATCATAGTGTGTTTGGTCCTGAAAAGAGCTTAGCCTATTTTTTAAAGATCTAATTAACAAAATCTTATTTTCTCTTCTTTCCAATTACCTCTTCCCTTATTAGGAGCTTTCATTGTAATAAAGAAAGCCAACATATAAAAAGTGATACTGTTTAAAAAAAAAAAAAAAGAGTTTCCTATAAAGCTATAGGAAGTAGAACTATTGTAGATACCTGGTTCCTAACTAGATAAAGCAAAAAGTTCAACTCTCCAAGGTAAGATGTGAAATCACATTTCTGGTAGTGCGGAAATGATCCAAGAGTGGAGCCATGACTAGATTTGAGGAAGTGGCAGTTTCTAGAAAAAGTTCTAAAATAACTAAGAGCTCTAGATATTTTTCAAATAAACTCCTATCTATCCATTTTGTAGTTACAAAATCTTTCATTTCACCTTATTGGATTGAATTTTCATAGTCTGGTGTTCTAGCCTATCAAGATACTTTTCAGTCTTGACTCTGGCATCTCATGTGTTAAATAGGCTTCTTTGCTTGTATTGTCAGCCGATTTGCTAAGTTTGTGTTTAGCTTTTTCTAAAAAATTGATCAACATGTTACATAGTACAAGGCCAAGCTCAAATCCCTGGGATGTTTCATGGGAAACTTCAGTTTGATGTTGGATTTTTTGTATTCAACCATTCAGCCATATTTAAATCCATCTAGTAGCACCATCATATAGTCAACATCCCTTTCTTTTCCATAGGAATATCCTGAGTGAGGATTGCCCAAACTAGGTAAAATATGTCTACATCATTTCCCTGATCGACCAGTTTAGTAACTATCAAAAAAAAAAAAAAGAAAGAAAGAAGGTTAGCCTGGTATAACTTGTTCTTGATCAAGCTATGATATTCCTTAATCTTCCTCTTAATAACATGTTCTAGATTCTGGAAAAAGGATCCTTGCCTGGGATCAATAACTTTGGTTTTCGTTTTATGGATGGGTGGATATGGATATGTATGTTTTAGTATTTTAATAAATGTATTTCAGTATAATTGATTTCTCTTGTAATCTTATGTATTTTATTTTGTGTATTTATATACATTATTCTGAGATGTCCACAGGCTTTACTAGATTGCCATAAGACTCTGTGACATAGAAAGAGGTTAAAAATTCTTGTTCTAAAGTCATAGTTGAGAATTATATATATACCTTTCTTTTCCTTTTCAATAATTACTGGAGATCTATTATAGCTAGCTTTACTAAAAACTATTCAAGTTCCTAACTTCATTGATTAAAACTTTATAAATTATAAATTTAGTGCTAAAACTGATTGTTGACATCACATCATAGCAAATAATATCAGCTTCCTCATTTGATCCTCAAAACAAACCTGGGAGATTTTACATAATAGGAAACAGAGGCAGACAGAGGTTAAGTGATGATTTGATCAGGGTGTCTGAGACAGAATTTGAATTTAAGTCTTCCTGACTCCAAGTCGAGCACTCTCTTCACTACTTTACTTAGCTGCTCTAATTCATCCCCCTCATTTTATAAGTAAAGATACCAATACCCAGAAAAGTTAAATGACTGCTAAGGGCACACACTAAATAGCCACCCTGGGATTTGAACCCAAGGATTCTAATTTTATATATACAGTTCTATTTCCACTACAGAATGGGAATAAGTCTTTATAGCCATTGTTCTTTTGCCACCACCATCTATGTCAGAATCATAGAATTTCTCACAACCCTTTTCTGGGTCATAGATCCACAACAGAGTAAGAAGAGGATCTGTGTGTAGGATGGCAGTCTGAAGAAGGAAAACTGAGAAAGGAAGAAGTTCAGCAGCAGTAATGGTGTAGCTTAGACTGTATTAAAATAACCCTATCTCAAATAAAATATTTAGCCCAGGCTGCAAAGAAATAACTGAAATGGGAATACTAGATTAAGGAAATCTACAATTCTGCTACTCTGAACCAACAGAACTTTTCAGTTTACTGATAGGGATACAGTTGAACAGAAGTCTAATCTTCCAGAGACCCAAACTTAAGTCAGAGTTTGCAGGGTTCTGATAGTAGGTGAGGAAGAGTTTAGGAGGGGAGCTACAGTAGTTAACAGACTTTGCTTTGCATTAGAACATTTTTTGAAACCCTAAAAGATTACAGGTCCCCAACCTGCCCCTGAGATCCTGGAATATAGAGATCTATTCTCTTAAGAAAGCACTACAGGACCAGTATAGACCTTCACTTTCAGAAATGTGGCAGAAACTAACCTAATGTCAAATCCAAAATCAGGGATTTCACAAAGGAGAAAAGGGATTACACTACAATGAACTATTTTGGTGGCAGAAACGCTCATTGTACAAAACACAAAAGAAGAGAATGACTCCAAAACATCTGTAAGCAATGCCTTAGTGAATAACATAACTTGGGCACAAATTCAGTTGGAATTCCTGGAAGAGATGAAGCAAGCATTTAAAAAGAATTTTAAAATATTTTTCATAAATGTGATGAGGATGTCTTGCTATGGAAGAAAGAAAAGAAAGGGGAATTAATTGTTTGGCATAAGAGGTATAAAACAGTGCCCCAAGGAAAAAAACTGCCTGAAAATTAGAATAGACCAAATAGAAGCGAGTTATTTAATGGAGCAACAGGAAATATTAAAATAAAGTTAATGTTAAGTATCTCATAACACAAAGAAATAATGTGGAAAATAGATCAAAAAGATAAGGAAACTCGATTTCTAAAAAAAAAAAATGACCATTTAATACTTTTCCATTTAGCTTTTGGAAAATGGCCATCATTCTTGATTACTTCACTCAGTTCTATGTCTTAAATATCAGAACTGTCTTAGAGAAATTTATTGCAATGATTTTTCTTTTGATTAACTGGAGATAATTAGGAATAGGGAATGGACTTTTATTGTCATAGAGTTCCTACTGATGTTTGTTTCTTTAATTAATGCAATAAAGTTTTTTAAGAGTACTAAAAAGTTAAATGATATTACATAGTATATATCAAAGATGAGTCTTATAATCAGGTCTTCCAGATTTCAGAGCTTACTCTCTAGATATTATGTAGTTGAGCTATCTCTCAATTAAAATATAAGCACATAAATTAAAAAGTACAAATTTTATGTCTATAATTTAAAATACAAGAGCTTTTTTTCTTAATGGCAGAAAGTGACATTTTTGCTAATACTTAGAACAGAGAATTTAAAAATATTCTTTAAACTGAATAATAATTCAGACTAAAACAGTAGAATTTAAATATGCTAATATGCTAATGCACTACTTACTAAAATAGGATTGATGAAATATTTTGGCAGCAGCATATCTTTGAATACTTGAAAAGTTGTATAACTCAGAAGATTTATGGAAGATGATGAGGGATTAACCTAAAGTATTTGGTCATAAGAGAATTACTTCTATCAAAATGTAAAAGATTAACATTTTGCTTTTCAAGTACAAAATATATATATCCCTTTCTATAAAATATGAAATTCACATTCCTTTTAAAATGAGGATAGCTCAGTAGAATTTTAGATTTATTTTATATCTTAATGAACTATTTAAATTTTTCTTTCATTTAAAAAAATTAACAAGCATGGGAGAGAGTTAGATGGTACAATGGATAGAACACCAGCCTTGTAGTCAGAAGGAACTGAGCCTTGATTCTTCTGTTTTTCTGACCACTCCCTTCCCATATCTCTAATGTGTTGTCATGTCCTATCACTTCTAAGTTCTGATTCTGATGTTCTCAATACCCTGTTGCACCCAGTCCTTCTTACCTCATGCCTCAACTATTACAATAACCTTTTAATTGGTCTCCTTGCATCAAGTCCCTCCCCTACTCCACTACATCCTTCCCTCCAGTTGTCAGATTGATCTTCTTAAAATTTAGATCTGTCCATATTACTTCTCCTCTATTCAGTAAACTCTAGTAGCTGTTTTTCAACTGTAGGATCAAATAATCTTTTTGATGTTTAAAATACTGTCTGTTCTCCATAGTGAGAATTCTCTCCACCTCATTCTCTGAGACCTCTTGGTCCCTCTGTCTTCCTTTAAGTCCCACCCAAAATCCCATCTTCCACAAAAAACCTTTACCTGTCCTTCTTTAGGTTAGTGCCTTTTCTCTGTATATTATCTCTAATTTACCATGTACATATCTTATTTGTACATGATTGTTTGCATATAGTTTCACTATATTCCTTGTGAATTTCTTGGGAGCAGGGTATGTGTTTTACCTTTCTTTATATTTCCAATATACAACATAGTACTTGGTACATAGTATGCACATAGTGCTTAATAAATATATATTGACTTATTATTTAGTAAGTTTTGGGGCATAGTTCGAAAATGATTTCCAGAATGACTGAATCACTTCACAGCTTCATCAAAAGTGTATTAATAGACAAACCTAGGAACTACATGAACACAATTATAAAACACTTCTCACACAAATCTAAACAATTGTAAAAATATCAGTTGCTCACAGGCAGGCTGAGCTAATATAATAAAAATGACAATTCTACCTAAATTGGTCTACTTGTTCAATGCCATACCAATAAACTGTCAAAAAATTATTTTACAGAGCTATAAAAAATAACAGAATTCCTCTGGAAGAACAAAAGAGCAAGAATAATGGAGGAGAAACACAAAGAACAGTGGCCTAGCAGTACCAGACCTAAAACTATATTATAAAGCAGCAGTTATCAAAACCATTTGATATAGCTAAGAAATAGAGTGTTGGATCAGTGGAATAGGTTAGATACACATGACAACAATAATCTGACTATAATAATCTAATATTTGATAAAATCCAAAACTCTAACTTCTGGGATAAGAACTCACTATTTTACAAAAATTGCTGGGAAAATTAGAAAATAATATGTCAGAAACACAGCATAAACCTACATCTCCCACCCTGTATCAAAATAAGGTCAAATGGGTACATGATTTGATTGTAAAGGATGATACCACAAGCAAATTAGGAGAGCGATAACAAATTTGGTTCTTCTCAGTAGTTCAGTGATCTATAGCAATCCCAATAGACTTTGGACAAAAAATGCCATCTGCATCTAGAGAAAGAACTATAGAGACTGAATATAAATCAACACATGCTATGTTAACTTTTTTCCTTTTTTTTCTCATGTTTTTTCCCTTGTGTTCTGATTTTTCTCTCCCAACATTTTCATAAAGAAATGTGTATTTTTAAAAATTTAATGTACATGTATAATCAGAAAAAAAGAGGAACACATAACATCTCTAAAAAAATTTTTTTAATTGTTTAAAATTAAATTAAATTAAGAAGTGCATCAATATACCTGCTTTCCTGAAGCTCCTTCAACATGTCATTTTTTTAAATCAAGTTTACAATCTGATGGACATAAGGTAGAACTTTAGACCAAACTACTAGTTTTTAGAAATTAAGGAGTCTGTTTTGCTCTTGTGCTATTATTATTTTGGAATGGGCAAGATAATGAATTATAAAATGAAATCCTGTTTCTCATAATAAAAACATAATATGGAAAAATTTCTTTTAAGATTCTTTAGTCCTACTATATTACATTGTTGATGGAGTTGTGAACTGATCCAACCATTCTGGAGAGCAATATGGAAGTATGCCCAAAGGGCTATGGCTCTATATCCCAAAGAGATCATAAAAAAGCAAAAAGGATCCACATATGCAAAAAATATTTGTAGCAGCCCTTTTTATAGTGGCAAAGAACTGGAAATTGAATGGATGCCCATTAGTTGGAGAATGGCTGAATAAGTTATGGTATGTTATTATTGTTAAATAAAAAACAATAAGCAAAATTATTTCAGAAAGATCTTGAGAGACCTAGATGAACTGATATTAAGTGAAATGAGTAAAACAAAGAGAACATTGTACATACCAACAACAAGATTATAGGACGGTCAGTCTTATGGACTTGGCCCTTTGCAAGAATGAGGTGATTCAGGCCATTTCAGTGATGATGGAGACAGCCATCTGCATCCAGAAAGAGGACTATGGGGACTGAATGTGGATTACAACATAGTATTTTCACTTTTTTCATTGTTTGTTTGCATTTTGTTTTTTCTCTTTTTTTTCTTTTTAATCTGATTTTTCTTGTGCAGCATGATAATTGTGGAAATACATGTAGAATTGCACATGTTCAACACATGTTGGATTACTTGCCATCTAGAGGAGGGAATGGAGGGAAGGGAGGGAGAAAAAAATTGGAACATTTTTAAGATTGAATGTTAAAAACTATTTTTGTATATGTTTTTAAAATAAAAGGTGTTTTTAAAAATAGATTCTTTAGTCCTGATGCAGATATCTCAGTTTCTTAAGTGAAATTGATATTGAGGGAAGATAATTTTTTTCAACCATATTTGGCATTGGTATTAATTAAATTTATCTATACCTAATGAAATGAAACAAAATAACATTGTATTTCCCCTTTTAAAGAAATCAAAGAACATTTATTTAATTCAATATATAATAATTTATGTATTAAACATCAAAAAAATCTAACTTCTCTGTTCTGTTACTAGGAACTTTGTCAGTGTCGACCTGGTGAAGGAAATTGCTCATGTTGTAAGGAATGTATGCTTTGTCTGGGCACTCTTTGGGATGAATGCTGTGATTGTGTTGGTAAGTTGATATTTGATTGTCTTATTAACATTTTCTATATCATATTACTTTGCCTTAGAAGACAATTACAAGGATATTGATTTGTATTCCTTGCTTTTTAAGGAAAAATTGAAATGCTTCCTAAGTTGAGAACTCTCAAGGACCTTTTCCAGTATTCAGTAATACATGGCACTTAAAAGTCATTCCATAAAACTTAAAACTTTCCTGCTATAATTTTTTTTTGCTTTATTTGTAGTAAAAAATAGATAATAGATGGATTTAGAAAGATGTAAGAATTCTGATAAAATATGGATTTAGAAAGATGTAAGAATTGTGATAAAATACGATAAATGACCAACTATATTTTCAGAGGATCAGTGATGAAGCATGCTATCCACCTTCTGAGAAAGGTAATGGACTTAGAATACAAAATGAGACCCATTTTTGGATACAACCAATTTGGGAATCTGTTTTTGTTGATTATTCACATTTTAGGGCCAATTAAATACCTTGTAGGTAAAATTTGTGTAGGTAACAAATATCTGAGCCAGATGTTTACATAGATCTATATCTTATTGTTTAAATTTTCAAGCATTTAATTTGAATCATTCCCTCTTCCCTTAAAAAAAGTCTCTCCAATAAATGAGCATGGTCAAGCAAAACTATTCAAAGACAAAAACAAGTTTTGTTGTTGTGTTGTTGTTGTTTTTAAGTGAGAGGTTAGTAATAGAAGTTAGTAATAGATTGCCAAAAAGAAAAACAAAAGATTGAAAAGAAGGTGCTCATGTTGGTCATATAATGGCTATATAGAGCCCTGCAGTAATAGAAAGCAAACAACATACTTCTTAATCCTATATATTTTAGGTCATATAAAGCAAGGAACACTCATCTTTGGAGAAGATGGAAAGAAATGAAATACTTTCAAGAGAAAGCAAGGTTTTATTGAGAGCATAGGACTCTGAAAGGCAGAAATCTAGGGTGGCTTAATAAAAAAGTTAGTTATCAAGAGTGGAGAAAGAATAAACAGTTGGAGCAAAAGGACTAGAGAAGAAAGGCTGAACTGAATAAGAGTAAGAATAAATACTAGGGAGGAAAGGTTTTTCCTTAGCTAGAATATAATTCTTAATTTACAAAGGTTAGAAAAGTAGGGGATGAATATTTATCAGCAATACAATAGAAAGAAATATCAAATATGGAGAAGATCTTTTCTCATCTCCCAGGTGGATTTGTATGTGAAAAGTGAGGGAAAAGGGAAGAGAGGCAGGGAATAACCTAGATTCTTTAGGGTGCAGTTTTCTCATCTATAAACTGAGGGGTTAGATTAGAGTGACTTTAGAAAGACTAAGGTCCTTTTCATACCAAAATATATCTTATTAATCTAAACTAGAGCTTGACACATTGTTGTACACATAATAAGTACTTAATATAACTTGGTTGAATTGAACATTATTTTTCAGATTTTCTTGTGGTTTTGTATGAGAGTTTAACAAGTATGATCATAGCTACCTTTGCAGTGTGAATCAAAGGCACAGGTTGCATGTTTATCAAATTTTATGACAATATAAAGATAGAAAGGTTTGCTAGTCTGCCAAATTACAACATTCTAACCCAAAAGATGTCAGCAAACTGAAACAAAAGACTGAACTTCATTTAATGAAATTTTATAGTCATAAATCTCAAGCCATTTGTTTTTCTGTCAGATTTATGGATAAATGAAGAATTTAAGACCAAAGAAAATAATAATGCATTACAAAATATAAGTTAGATATTTTTGATTTTATATATAATGTAAAAGGTTTTGCACAAAGACAATGCAACCAAATTTGTCAAGAAAGTAGAAAACTTGGAACAAGTATCTCTGATAAAGGCCTCTTTTCTCAAATACAAAGAGAACTGAGTCAAATTTATAAAAATACAAGTTATTCCCCAATTGATAAATGATCAAAGGAATGTGAACAGGCAGTTTTCAGATGAAGAAATCACAGCTATCGATAGTCATGTGAAAAAATACTCTCTATGCTCTCAGAAAAAACTTCTCCTTGAATTCAAGTAAAGTGAAATGTCTGTATACAAAGTAATAGCAGTGTTCTGGGATGTTTGCTATTCTCGGCAGTACAGTGATCCACAACTGCTGTAAAGGACTTAGGATGAAAACTGTCCATATCCAGAAAAGGAACCAATTTTGTCTGAATATAGATTAAAGCACTCTTTCTTTCACTATCTCTCTCTTTTTTAAACTTTATTTATCTTGAGGATTTTTATTTTCATTAGAGTGGGAGATCTGTGTTTTCTTTCACAACATGACTTTTATGGAAATGTTTTACATAACTTCACCTGTGGTTTCTTAATTATGGGTGGGAATAAGAGAGAATCTAGAACTCAAAAATTTTTAAAAATTTAAAAATGTTAAAAAATTGCTTTAAATATAACTGGGGAAAAATTAAATCAAATATTTTTTAAAAGCTTTAAATCACTTTTGATTAGAATTAAATTAATTAAAACAATTCTTAAGGGACCACTTCCCTATCAGAGCAGCTGCTGTGACAAAAAAACAGAAAATGTTGGATCTTGGAATGGATATGGAGAAAACACTAAAACACTGTTGGTGGAGTTGTGAACTAATTCAACCATTCTAGTGAGCAATTTGGAACTATACTCAAAGGGTTTTAAAACTTGTGCATACCCTTTGATCCAGCAGTGCCACTGGATTTGTATCCCAAAGATATATAAAAAGGGGGAGAAGGACTTATTTGTACAAAAATAATTATAGTAGTTCTTTTTTAAATAGTATTTTGTTTTTCCAAATATATGCAAAGATAGTTTTCAATACTCACTTTTGTAAAGCCTTGTGTTCTAAATTTTTCTTTTTCCTTTCCCCTTACTCCCTTCTCAGATAGCAAGCATTAGGTTAAATGTGGGCAGTACTTCCATATTTGTCATGCAAGAAAATCCAGCTTAAAAAAACACAAAAAAGAAAAATAAGATTAAATTTTTTAAAATTCTGGATGTACTTTGTTATAGTAGCTGCTCTGATATGGAGGTGGTGTCTTAGGGTTGTTTTAATTTGCATTCTTCTAATCAATAGGCTCAGTAGGGGGAAAGAGGAGGAGAAAGGGATGGGATTTGGAACTCAAAACTTTTTTTTTAATATTTTTAAATTATTTTAACATGTAATTGGGGAAGAAAATAAAATGCATATTTAAAAAAAATAAATGGCAAGTCCCACATGTGAGTTTTTAAAAATCAGTTCATTTCTGGATGCTGCAAAAATCAATCCAAATTAGAAATGGGTTTATTACCAGAACACAAATGTTGTAAAAAACCATCATTAAACTTTCATAAAAATGGACAAGAAAAAGTTACGTCAACATTATCACCGTTGGATACGTAGTCTCTGGCAAGTCCACTACTTCTGGTCACCTCATCTACAAATGTATGGAATTAAGAAGAGAATCACTGAGAAGTTCGAGAAGAAGGCTGCTAAGATCTGAATTCAAAGGTACCTTCAGATGTACCTAGGTATTGAATAAATTGAAGGCTGATCTTGAATGTGGTATCATTATTAATATAGAAATTTGAAACCAACAAGTATTAAATAATCATTATTGATGTTCCAGGACAGAGACTTTATCAAAAATAAGATTACAGGCACATTTTAGGCAGACTGTGCTGTTCTGATTGTTGCTGCTGGTATTGGAATTGGAGGCTGGGATCTCAAAAAAGAGCGTGGTCTCCTGGCCCACGCCCTAGATGTGAAACAATTCATTGGGAGTGTCAGCAAATTGGATTCTACTGAGCCTCCTACAGCAAGAAAAGATATGAGGAAATTGTCAAGGAACTCATTACCTATATTTAGAAAATTGGCTACAACCCTGACACAGTAGCATTTGTGCCAATTGTACAGATAACATAGTGGAGCCAAGCTAGAATATGCCTTGGCTAGGGGATAGAAAGTTGCTCCTAAGGATAGTGATGCTGATAGGAACTACACTGCTTGAAGCTTTGAATTGCCTTCTGCCATTATTTCATTTAATTTACAGCCCCTGCACTTACCCCTCCAAGATTAGTGCTATTGGTACATTTTGGCCAGGTGGAGGCTGGTGTTTTGAAACCTGGTGTGATGGTCACCTTTGACCCAGTCAGTGTTACAACTGAAGTAAAGTCTGCTGAAATGTATCATGAAGCTTTGAGTGAGTTCTGCCTGGAGATAATATCTCTATCAAAGATGGCTACCATGGTAATGAGGTAATAGAAAGAATAGCCCACCCATGGAATAGCTAGCTCCACTGCATAGGTCATTATCCTGAACCATAGAGGTCAAATCATTGCTTCCTATGCACCTGTTCTGGATTGTCACACTGCTCACATTTCTTGCAAGTTTGTTGGATTGCAGGAGAAAATTAATTGTCATTTTGGTAAGAAGCTGGTAAATTTCTGAAATCTGGTAAGCTGCCATGATTGGCATGATTCTAGGCAAGAAAATTTCTCTGATTATCCTCCTCAGGGCTAATTTGCTGTTTGTGATGTGAGGCAGACCACTGCAATTGGTATCATCAAGGCAGTTGACAGGAATGCTACTGAAGCTGACAAGGTCACAAAATCTGTCCCATACTGATGCATTGTTGGTGGAGTTGTGAACGAATCCAACCATTCTGGAGAGCAATCTGGAATTATGCCCTAAAAGTTATCAAACTGTGCATACCCTTTGATCCAGCAGTGTTACTTCTGGGCTTACATCCCAAAGAAATACTAAAGAAGGGAAAGGGACCTGTATGTGCCAAAATGTTTGTGGCAGCCCTGTTTGTAGTGGCTAGAAACTGGAAATTGAATGGATGCCCATCAATTGGAGAATGGCTGGATAAATTGTGGTATATGAATGTTATGGAATATTTTTGTTTTGTAAGAAATGACCAGCAGAATGAATATAGAGAGGACTGGAGAGACTTACATGAACTGATGCTAAGTGAAATGAGCAGAACCAGGAGATCATTATATACATCAACAACGATATTGTATGAGGATGTATTCTGATGGAAGTGGATTTCTTTGACAAAGAGACCTAACTGAGCTTCAATTGATAAATGATGGACAGAAGCAGCTACACCCAAAGAAAGAACACTGGGAAATGAATGTAAACTATTTGCATTTTTGTTATTTTTACCTTCTGAATCCAATTCTCCCTGTGCAACAAGAAAACTGTTTGGTTCTGCATACATGTATTGTATCTAGGATATACTGAAACATATTTAACATATATAGGACTACTTGCCTTCTAGGGGAGGGAGTGGGAGAGAGGGAGGGGAAAAATCGGAACAGAAGTGAGTGCAAAGGATAATGTAAAAAATTATCCTTGCATGGGTTCTGTCAATAAAAAATTATTATAAAAGGAAAAAAAAAGAAGATTATAGTGCTGCAGTTTTGCAACAACAACAAAAAAATCTATCCCACATGCTAAGTGAATATTCTTTTTAACACCTGCCACCTCAGTCTTAGTGTTGGAAGAATGGATTCTGGAATGTTTTCTCAATTGAGGGTAATAGTAAAGAACTAGTTAATGATTCCAATGCATCACAAGACTTAAGGAAGAAAGGAATATTTTTAAGAGCATTTGTTTTGTGGCAGTTTTAAGTTAATAGTTTTTAAAATCAGTAATTTTAAATGGAAGCAACATGACCAAAAATCAGTCATAGAATTTTGACACCATTAAGACAGTTTAATATGTGGGAGGGAGGGAGAAGCAGAAGGAGAAGGGAGATTAGCTCAGGCTCCAGAGGAGTATTGATAAGGAATGCTGCTCACTTCCTGATAGAAAATTTATAAACATATTCAGAATGAGACACACATTTTTAGCCATGCCAATGTGATCATTTGTTTTGCAAGACCATGCTTATTTGTTGGAGAAGTTTTTTTTAAAGGAAAGGATTAAAAATAAATGCTTGTTAGTTGAAGCTGTAAATTTTAATTTTAAAAGATTCTGGATGCCATATTTTTAAAAAACTTGACAAGCTGGATTATGTTGAAAGAATAACACCAGAAGGGGCAGTTAGATGGCACAGTGAGTAGAGCACCAGCCCTGAAGTCAGGAGGCCCTGAGTTCAAATGTGGCCTCTTAACACTTCTTAACTGTGTGACTCTGGGCAAGTTACTTAACCCCAATGGTCTCAGTAGAAAAAAAATTAATAATAATAATAATAACATCAAGATGGCAATGGAACTTAAAACCATACCATCTAAGAAACATTGAATCAAAGAACGGGGATCATAATATGGCTTGTAAAAGTGAACACTAAAAGAATCCAGAATTTCTGACTAAATATTGGAGAGATGATTTGTGTAAAGAACATTAGAATTGTTATGTATAATAAATCTTTTAAAAATGTAGACATGTAGTACACATTTCTTTGCCTCTTTAAACAAAACCTAATCAGTCTTGTTGAGCTTCTTCCTAATGATTTATAATCATCACCAGCATCTATTATAGTATACAAAGTGATTGTATATTCATAGCAAAAGATCATTTTTTCCTGGCTTCTCTCTTATTAGCAGGTTATCAATGGATTATCTTAGTTGGTGTTCATTTTCCCGTCTCCTGTAAAAAGGCTTCTACTTTGACTTGAGAAATCAGATAAGTAGGATTATCAGGATAAAAATGTAATAGAGGCCACTAGGTATTACATGTTAATAGAGTTTGTACTCGAAGTCAAAAAGACCTAAATTCAATCTGATCTCAGATATATACTAGCTGTGTAATCCTGGACAAATCATTTAAATACTGTGTCTCAATTTTCTTATCTATAAAATGAAGCTAATAATTGCACCTCCCATCCAGGGTTGTTGTAAAGATAAAATGAAATATTTGTTAAATGCATTGCAAATCTTTAAGCACCATCTAACTGCTAATTTTTGTGTTTCTTAATTTAAAATTTTTTAAAATTTATTTTAATGTTATTTTTAATATATAGAATAAAACAAACATTTCCATAGCATGTAATAATTTTTTTTAAAAAAAGATGATTTCAGTAAATAGAACTAGATTTAATCACAAGACATGGATTCAAGTAGCTTTATCACTGTGCCTTTAGTGACCTCAGACACATTACTTATTCTCTTTGCACCTCAGTTTTCTCATCTGTTAAAAAGGACCAATATTTCCACTATCCCCATCTTAGAAGATTCAACAAAGTCCAAAAATGATTCTCTGTAGACAGATTCTCTAGAAGATCCTCTTTGCTAATAATAAAAGCCCTCAATAAAACCTGTGTTGAATAATTTGTTTTGACAGTTCGCATAGGAAAACCAGGTTAGTGAAGAATACATATTGATCAAATTATGAAAATCCTCATTGAATTAAAATAGTATATTAGTAGCTATGTCTTAATGGAGATAACAGAGATAAACAGTGAAGCGTGTGGCGAAAGAAAACTATTTTTATTACATTTGGGAAATGGTGCAGCACTCTTACTGTGGACTTCTGCTAGATCTCATCTTTGTATAATCACTTTTCCACTGGGGGCGTATGAAGCTAGATAGTACTAGACTTGGAGTCAGGAAAACTTAGATTTACAGCCTACCTTAGACATCTGTCTCTGTACTGCTCAGCAAGTCACTTAATCTTTCAGGGAACTATACCCTCCTCTATAAAATGGTTATAATAATAGTCTTTATTTTTCAATGTTGCTTTGAGAATTAAAAGAAATAAAGCAGTATATCACTGGCAAAAATTACATGGCTATGAATCATGGAATTTTATGCCCTTCAGCCATTACCCAGAAAATAATGGAGAACTACATGGTGAATAAACAGACCAAAGCATATTACCAATTATACATTATATGCAAAAAACTGATTTAAAAGCTATCATCAGAGAAATATATGACTAAAAAAAGATGTATCATACAGTTATATGAAGAGATAAAATATGGACTGGTCATGTAGTTAGGTCTAGAGATAACAGTGACAACTACTTAATATCAAGAAACCAAGATGTTTTTAGCATATGAAGTAGATCTCCATTATAAGATTTATAATAGGACATGAGCAAAAATAATACAAGAATGGGTTTCTATCTGTACCATTAGCAGAAGTGCTCAAATCAATGAAAACACCCATTTGTTGAAATGTAAAAATGTCTGGTTTCAATCACGTGGGTATCTTTTTTAGTTTATCAAATTATTTGGCATGTATTTGAAATCAAAGAAAGAATGTTAGTGTAAAAGAATCAAGAAAATTATTTTGAGGTCCTAGGCTCTAACATACTAGGTAGATGACTCCTTGATTTAATCTTGAGACTGTAGTATAGAGGAAAGTACTGGCTCAGGAGTCAAAGAATCTGGATTCACATCTTACCTCTGTTAACTATGATCCTGGGCAAGCCACTTCTGTAGACTTTGATATCCTTGTCTGTAAGATGTAACTGGACTAGATGATATCAGAGGACCCTTACAGTTTTAAATCTGTATTGCTATGTTAACTTTTTAAAGCCTGTTGAGTCATCTGTAACATGAGGACAATGTAGTCTATCTCAACCTATCTCATAGGGATATTAAAAGTAAAGCATTGAGAAAGGTGTAACTAAGATGGCAGAACTGAAGAAAGAAGTACAGCTTAACTCCTTAGTATAACCTCTCCACAATGATCTAGAAAATATATTTGATCATGCCCTGATTATGAAATTTAAAGAAAAAAAATCACAGTGAGTCATATTTTCAATCCAGATCTGCCTTAGAAGATAAATCTTTGAAACCTGAATGGCCTCTAACCAAAACATCACACAGAGTATTTTATTGTGTGGTAATTAAAAAAGAACTAAAACTGTTCACCAGACAAGAGGTCATCTCAAATTCATACAGAAGAGTCCTAACCAATGTCAATCTGACATACGTATCCAGAGCAGATCCGGGGCAGACTAAGGAGAGTGCCTGCACATAGAAGAGATGTTCCAGAAGGAGAAGTCATTAGTCCTCAACTGTGTAGAAAATAAGGAACAAATTCAAAAACAAATAATTATGTGGCTCTTACCCCAGGAGGTAAATGGGGTTTCAGTTACACTCTCTAGCTCAATCTGAAGCCTTTAGCTGATTAACCAAGGCAGAAAGAGAACACTGCAGTTCTGTCATTCCAAACTTGTAGAGTTTGCCTGCTGACTAATGGTTAAGTCTTAGAATTTTCAACCAGAAACATATTCACAGGAATGATGTGCAGACCCAAAACTTGTGCCTGGAACTTGCCAAGTTCAGAACAGGAAATCAGAAATCTGCTTCAGACCATTTTTAGGAGCACTGACAATTTACAGGTCCTCAACCAGAATTATTTTTGTGATCCCAGAATAATAGTACTTGAGAGCAATAGCAGGACCAAGAAAGCAAAGCTCCACTAAAACATGCCCTCTAGAAATGTCCAGAGCCTAGCCTTAATATAAAATCAGTTAGGAAGCAGACTAGAAGAATCAGCAAGCAAACAAACTAAAAACTCTTTGGTCATAGTAACACTTAGGACACAAATTCAAAAGGAGAGAATGACTCCAAAACATCTACAACTCAAGGAAGAGCACAAT
This sequence comes from Antechinus flavipes, assembly GCF_016432865.1. Classification (NCBI taxonomy): domain Eukaryota; kingdom Metazoa; phylum Chordata; class Mammalia; order Dasyuromorphia; family Dasyuridae; genus Antechinus; species Antechinus flavipes. The sequence continues at coordinate 508,198,150 of NC_067398.1, forward strand.
TTAGACACAAGTTCAGCCAGAAATCTTTGAAGAAATGAAACAAGTTTTTTAAAAATCTTGAAAATTATTTTTAAAACCAAATGATAGCATTAGAGGAAATATTTATTTAGAAGGGGAGGAATGAGAACAAATAAATAATTTGAAACAGAATTAACAGTTTGGAACAAAAAGGTACAAAACTGTACCTAAGTGGGGATTGAGGGTAGGAATATCTAATTTTGATAGAAGCTAATGTCTACATGAAAGAATAAATCTATAATGCAGTTGAAAAAATGATTTTAAAAAATAGAAGAAATGTAAGATATCTCTTACAAGCAGCAACAATAAAATTTAACCTAGAAAGCAGAGAGAAGAAATTTTAAGAATCATTCATTGAACTAAAAGTCATGACTTCCCACACACAAAAGAACTTTGAATTTCAAGAAATCATAAAAAATTATTTAAAATTTCTCAGATCTTGTCGAAGTAGAAAACAAAGTAAAAATTGAAAGAATCCATAGGTCACTTCCTGAGAGAAACTTCAAATTAAAACTCAAGAATTTTTTGGTTTTGTTCAGTCATTTTTTAAATCATGTCCAACTCTGACCCCATTTGATGTTTTCTTGGCAAAAATATTGGAGTAGTTTGATATTTCCTTTATTTCACCGCTAATTTCACAGTTGATGTTGCTGAGGCAAATAGAGGTTCCTGCCCAGGGTCATACAGCTGGATTGGAACTCAGGTCTTTCTTACTCCATTTATCCACTATGCCACCTAGCTACATCAGAGCTTATGTCTGAATAAACAAGGAAGAAGAGGTGGGGTCAATATGGGCAATACAAAGCTAAATTTCCTTAAAACTAGTCAAAGACAGGAAGACTATCACAGAGAAGTATACAGAAATACATTTTCCTCAATAGAAACAGCAGGAAAGGATGGAGGTACAGAAAGAGGGGAGGCGAGAATAGAAGAGAGGGCATTTTGAGGATGGGAGTGATGAGTAGCAAAACACTTTTAAGGAAGGTCAGGGTGAAAGTAGAGAGAGAATAGAATAAACAGGGAGAAATACAGTTAGCAATAGTAATTGGGAAAAGAAATTTGAAGCAAGTTTCTCTGATGAAGGCCACATTTCTCAAATGTATAGGGGAATTCAGTCAAATTATTTTAAAAATGAGCCATTCCTCGATTGATAAATGATATGAACTATGTCCAAAAGGCTATAAAATCATATTATATCCCTTGATTTAATAATACTACTATTCGGAATACATTACAAAAAGTATTAAGACCTATCTATATGAATATATTTTAGCAGCTCTCTTCTCAGGGCAAACAATTTGAAGATGAGGGAATGCCAAATAATTGGAGAATGGCTTTTAAAAAGTGTGATACTGATTATGATGCAATATTATTTTTCTGTGAATAGGCTGGATTTATACCAGAAATGTAGGGCTGATTCAATATAAGGATTTTTTAAATTGATACATTAATTTTAAAAATTAAAAAATATATATCATATGATTAAATCAAAAAATGCAGAAAAGACTTTTTTCATAAGATGCACTACCCAGGCTTGTTAAAAGATATAAGAAAGCATTGTAATAAAGTTTTCCATCTTGTGAAAAATACTGTCATCTAAAACTATTCCAAAATTATTTGGAAATGATGGTAAACTAGAGGTCTTTCCAATAAGATCAGGTGTAAAGCTAGTATATCAATTATCACTCTTAGGGATAGAAAGTATAATGCAAGAAGACAAGAAACAGACATTGAAAGAATTAGCATTCAAAAATGGAAATAATACAATAATCTTGTGATGGAAGAGCCATTTCCATCCAGAAAGAGATCTGAGGGGACTGAATATGGATCACAACATAGTATTTTCACCATTTTTGTTATTTGATTGCTTTTTGTTTTTCATTTTTCCCCTTATTGATCTGATTTTTCTCATGCAGCAGAATAATTGTGGAAATGTATAGAAGAATTACACATGTTTTAACATATATTGGCTTACTTGCTATCTAGGGGAGGGATGGGGAAAGGGAGGGAGAAAAATTTGAGCACAAAATTTTACAAGGTGAATGTTGAAAATTGTCTGCATAAGTGGGAGAACTGTTCGGTTCTGCAAATATGTATTGTATCTAGGATATACTGCAACATATTTAACATATATAGGACTGCTTGCCATCTTGGGGGGGGAGGGAGGGGAAAAAACGAAACATAAGTGATTGCAAGGGATAATGCTGTGTAAAAATTATCCTGGCATGGATTCTGTCAATACAAAGTTATTATTAAATAAAATTAAATTAAAAAAAAAAAAAAGACCAAATGGGAAAAAAAAAAAAGAAAAGAAAATTGTCTGCATATACCTTGAAAATAAAAAGCTATTTTTTTAAAAAGTGTAAATAAAATAATCACTTGTTGGAGATGACATGATGATTTACTTAGAGAATCAACCGAAGACTAAGTCATTCAACAACTTTATAGAATTGCAGAATAAAAAATAAATTAACATAAATTATCGGCATTTCTGTATATTACCAACAAAAGCCCACAAGAGATAGAAAGAGAAATTCTACATGAAATAACTACCACCAGTATGAAATACTTGACAATTTACCTTCCAAGACACATAATGACACAATATGATCACAATTATAAAACGCTCTGCACAAATAAAGGTAAAACTAAATAAAAGCAATAATATTAATTCCTTAACGGTAGGCCAAGCCAATATAACAAAAATGATAATGCCATATAAATTAATTTATTTGTACAATTTCATATCTATCAAACTACTAAAAGGTTACTTTATAGAATCAGAAAAAAAAATCACAATTCATCTGGAGGAACAAAAGGTCGAGAATATTAAAAGACTTAATGAGGGAAAAGTGGGAAGAAATAAATTTATTTTTATCAGATCTCAAGCATAGTATGGTCAACATAGAAGCATATGAATATATATATATGATTATATTTATATATTATGTTTATGTATGTTGTATATATACATGTATACACATACATCTAAGTATATTTATATATCCACACTTAATTATAGTCTTCTGGAAGGATAGAGAGTATACAGTTAAAAGTGCACAGTGAAGAACAAAAGAAAACCTGCAAGGAAGCAAAGAAAAAATAATTGAACACAATGTGTAATATTTATTACATATATATACATATATATATATAATATAGAACATAATATATTATGTATATTTTATAACATATTACTGTGGTGTTCTCTTCTTTTTTATAATATGATGGTTCTCTGTGGGAGCAGGTTTCTTGGGGAGGTTTTCTGGAGGCAGCCTTAGTTTTGGTTCAGAGTAATAATCACTCCAAATGCAGCTACCTGTTAAAAGTTCAGATCTTTTATTGCTTCCTCCAAAATAGCCCAGTTAATTTTCTTGGAGGCCTGTCTCTCTGCTTGGTTCAAAGAGCTCTTGCAGGTTGTCTTTTGCCTCTGCCAGCTTCTGCCTCTAGCTCAGCTCCAACTCCTGGCAATGTTACAAACTGACTTTTCTGGCTCTAGCTCAACTCTGACTCCTGGCTTCTTCTGAACTGACTCTGTTTGACTGACTGACTGAAGCTCCTTTTTTATGCTCAGTGTAAAAGGTTGACTCCTCCTCCGAGAGTGGGATTGTGGGTTTCTGACTTGTGAATCTCCCGAACTTGTGAACTTCAGTGTGTGAGCCAACATGTGAACTCTCAAAGGTGCAAACCCAAACACACAAGCATTGCTTCCATCAATTCCACTTAGTACCTTGTTTCAAGTTCTGGCCCATAACATTCTCCTTGTAGGATCAGATCAATCATACTGAACCATGCTAAATTAGATAATTATTTTGTCTATCAATTCTAATGACAACACTTTGTAAGGATTCCAACATATTACATGATATATTATAATACAAAATATATTACATATGTAATATTATGTATGTAATATACATATTATATATTATATACAATAATATATAATACAGAAAGTCTTTTTTAGAAATATAAAATTATATTTTAAATCAAATATTCTGCTATGTATATGGCATTGCTTTTTTTCTTTTCTAATTTTGTATTTAAATTTAAAATAGACTTCATGCTAATAAAATTTTAATCTTTCAAAAGACCACCTCCCCAAAGAATAAAGCATTCTAGAAATCTGTGAATATGTATATATGTGTTCAAATATGTATATTGAGTTGAGCAATGTATTACTAGAACAAAAAAATCACTGTATTTATTATTTCATGTTGATGTATAATATTTGGAAATATCCTTTTCCATTTTTCAGAGGGCGATTCCTCTTGTTATTTTTTAAGTATCATAATATATTTTATAACTGTCTTTTAAAAAGAAAATTTGTACATATTATCATTTTATTTAGTTCAGGTTTCCTTCACGGTGCCACTGCTATAAAAATTGCATTTGATTGAATGCATGTGTCAGATTTGGCATGTCAGGATTTAATTCATAATTTTTTTAAAATTCAATTCTGCTTAAGACATATGTTCAGTCCAAATGTTTGCAGTTTAAATCTGATGTGCACACAAGGATACAGAAGATTCAAGTCATATGTGCTTATTTGGAGTTCTTTTAAAAATATTTGTGCTTTGATTTAGAAAACTGATAAGCAGTAAAGTAAGCTGTACTAAGAGGATAAAGAGTCACTAGTTTTTGCATAATGAAAATAAAATCTTCTTCCTGAAGGATTTACATTTTCATCAAGAACAGCCACTAAAAATTGATTTTGCTATGGAATTCTCAAAATATAGTTGTCATATATTAATAAATACTGCATAATTTTTGGTAGTAACTTTTTTTTTGAAACAAAGCTATGTTCATTTACACTCCTCCTGTTATTGTTTGCTTGCATTTTTGTTTTTCTTCCCAGGTTATTTTTACTTTCTAAATCTGATTTTTTCTTTTGTAGCAAGACAACTGTATAAATATATATACATATGTTGTATTTAATATATTTAACATGTATCAGACTCCCTGCCATTTAGTGAATGGGGTGGAGGGAAGGAGGGGAAAAGTTGGAACAGAAGTTTTTGCAAGGGTCAATGTTGAAAAATTACCCATGCATATGTTTTATCTATATAAGGCTAAAATTAAAAAAAAAAAAAAAGAAACTAAGCTATGTTTGTTGAATTTTATGCCATTAAAAGAAAAAAAACTGGAACAGAGTCATTGTCCCTTAACACTAAAGTAATATTTTCTTGAGTAAAATATCTGTTAAATTTCCAAAAATTACTACTAGACAACTAAAAAAATTACTTATGTATTTTTTGAATATACTTTACAAAACTCCTAAAGATAACTGTGGTGTTTTTCTTCTTTATAATAATAATGGTCCTCTGGGGGAGAGCAGGTTTCTCGGGGAGGTTTTCTGAAGGCAGCCTTAGTATCAGTTAAAAGTAAATAATTACCCAAATGCAGCCAGGTGCTAAAAGTTCTGATCTTTTATTGTCTCCAGTATAGCCCCATTAGTTTTTCTTAGAGGCCTCTCTCTCTCCTTGGTTCTAAGAGCTCTTGCAGCTTGTCCTTTGCTTCTGCTTCTGCTTTCTTCAGCCTCCAGCCAGCACAAAGGTGAATCTGTCTTGCCCCCTAGAGAGGGCTTCTAGCTCTCAATCTCCCAGAGTGCTCCTCTCTGACCCCTGGGAATGTTCCAAGTAACTAACTAACCTGAAGCTAAGAGCCTCTTTATATATGATCTCCCAACAGTTGAGCCTCCTTCTGGAGGCAGGGATTAAGGGAGGTGTGAATTCAGATATCTTATACTAAACCCTGAAATCTCCCAAACTTGTGAAATCCAATGAGTACTTAAATACTAATTGCTTATATGAGCTCTCTAAAGGTGTGAACACAAGCATTGTTTTTATCAGTTCTACTTAGAACCTTGTTTCTTCTGACTCATAACATCTCCTTGTAGGATCAGATCAATAATACTGAACCATGCTAAATTAGATAATTATTGTCTCTATCAACTCTAATGACTTAACAGTTTGTAAAGATTCCAACAGATAATCACTGATTAATTATCACAAGAATAAGTTAGGAATCATGGTGTAACTATTTAATTATGGTCTTTTTTGCTACACTAAGGACTGAAGCCAAGGTAATGACTTTTCTTTGATTCATTTTATTTACATTCTTCAAATTTAGCTCCATTGCTTGCTTTCATTGATGATATGTGTTTTTATATTTTATTATAAATTTATATAGAATTTATTATAAATTTATGCAATTATAAATTTGGCAAGGGTTTTGAGAGGACACCCAGCCCTCTTTCCAGTATCTGACTTTTTTTTTAACAGACCTTTAGAGAAATTCCTTCATATTATCCATTCCACAAATATTATCACAAGCATATTAGTGAAATATTTGAGTATTTATTTTAAAGTATGTTTACGTTAATAGTGTTTAAGTTGTGTAAATGTTTAATTTGTCTTATGGCAAAGGTTACAATGGTTCAACATAAAATTATATTAGATCAAAATTTCCATAAATAATTTCATTATTTGTCTTAACTGTCACTCTCAAGTTGTTATATGATAATAATTTTAAGAAATGAGTTTAGGGATTGAGAATAACACTGTTCTTATAAAGATTTCTAAACGCTAAAAGAAAACCAAAGCCATTGTTAACCATTTAAAACCCTTTTCAGGGAGATAATATAAAGCACACAACTGAAAATTTAAGGTTAATGACATCAGTTCAGGTATTAGCCCTATTCTGTAGTGGTACCTACAGAACCTCTAGGGCAGGAGCCCAAATGTTTTGACTGCTCTTATATAGCCAGAGAAATGGGGTTCAGTTTTCACTATTTTTATGCTGCTTCTCTGTTAGTTGGTATAATTACTTCAGTCAGATATATGCTGTCTTTGGAGATATACTACAACTACATCTGTTTGTTTGGTGGCCTCTTGGAAAATTGTTTTTACAACAACCTTTGTTTGTACTTAATAGCAACCACAGCATCTCTTTGAGAAATTCTCTATTAGTAAATTTTAGTTCATTACTTTTTCATTTAGAAAAACTCTAAATTTGAATTATAATTCTAAAAACTCAATATGAGTCAACAATGCAACATGAAAACTAAAGAAGTTAATACTATTCCTTGGCTGCATTAAGAAATGCATTGTGTCAATAACAAGGGTTCTATTAGATTTGTTTTGCTTTGCCTTGGAAGTACTGTGTTCAGTTTTGAGCATCATGTTTAGAAAAGACAGAAACAGACTTAAATGGAACATGTCCCGAAAACCGAGACTACTGACAGCTCTAATTAACCAAAACTCCAAAAACAATAAGACTTGAATATCTTAAGACATACAGAGGTATGAATGGCACTGTACATGATGAAGATGATTTCTGCATCCAGGTAACAGAAAACTGAAGAGTTTTGACAGTTTCTTTATCAATCCTGGATTTGAATTAATCATTTATTACCAAATGGCCAACATAAAATGAACTCTTTTTGAAAATGTTAGTATAGGTACAGTTAGATGGCACAATATATATGTAGTACATTGGCCCTGGAGTCAAGAGAACCTTGTTAAACTCCAGCCTTAAACACTTACTACTTGTGTGATACTGAGCAGGTCACTTAACCACTATTGTTCCTTCTATCTCTTCAAAAAAGGAAGAAAATCTCTTATACTCTGTGTCTTAAGAAACTCCTTGGGCTATATATGATAATTTATAATATCTTCTGACAGAATTCACTCAATATAGGAAATTTCAGATTTCTAATAGTATATTTTGATTTACAAATATAAAAAATTAAATTCTTTTTAAGAAGCAAGCAATATTGTCATAGCAATTTCATTGCAACTACTATTTTCTTGGATTCAGAGGAAGAATGTGGAGGTGGAAGCAATATCACTTATGACATTCCATTTTACTGGGGTGATGGGGAAACGATCAGCATGCTTACAACAGTATGCTTTAAAATATTGCAGAGTACAAATTATCTTAATGTTTGGTGTAGGACTGTAGCACACCTTCTTTATAATGTGATAGCAAGATTTCCTAATTCAGATAAAACTGCAGTTTTCAGAAATCTATGAAGATTATAAAAATGTATCATAAGAAAAAGAAGCAGCCCACAAGCTGTGCCTCAGAACATGAACTCCTTTTTTTTCCTGCCTTGCCTGAAAATTAGTGTCTTTCTTAGTGCATTGTTTTTGAATTAGTCCAACCATTTATTTGTAAAAGCAATTTGAAATTATCACTGACTTAGCACATGCTTATTAAGTGCCTATGGTGTGTTTGGCACTAGGGATACAAATTCAATAAATGAAACAATCCCTTCTTGCTTTGAGCTTACACTTGAAGTGGGTTGGTAACAAGTACATATAAAAATATATGCATTGTATAAATATTTTTTTTTAGCTATCATAATGACAACATTAATTTGTTGGTTTTAAGTTAACAGTGTACTTAATCTAAATTATCTAATTTGAGATAGCAAACAAGGAGGTGATAGATGAGGATTGCTATGAAAAAATTAATAACTGTATATATATATATATATTTGTAACCACATATATGTAAATATATATTTGAATGTGTTTATATACATACAAATAATAAAATATGCATCCTTAATGTATTTATATACATACACATATCTCTAGATGCATATAAATATCTTTATATTTATGTGACATTTACATGTATTTACATCATGTAGTGAGGGGAAAGGCATACCTCTCCATTAGTTTTACCAAGTAAGAAAATCCCATGGACAATATGTTTTGTGAGATCACAAAGCATTGGATATAGTTGAATAACTAAACAGCAACATCATTTGTTATGTAGATGTGAGAATACAAATAAGTGGATGCATATATGTGAAGTGAAATGAGCACCAGGGGTGGTAAATAGAAATAGATTTGGGAGAGAAATAGATTATAAAAAGAATATCATATAAAAGTTCATGACATGGAACACCCATGACAAGACATCCATAACAGGTTACAAATTTTTTCTATTTATTATATGAATAACACATAAGAGTTCGTAAGGAGAGGGTTTTTAACAACAAGAAGGGAAAAGTTCCTTAGTGAAACTCACAATTAATCAGGAGAAAGAAGATGAAGCCATGAAGTGGAAGAAAGTATCTCATGAAGGCTATTCTTGAAAAGGAATTAGCCAAAGCTCTTCATCATGAGCACATCTTTTATAAGGGAAATTTAAGTTCATTTGTTTCAAAGCATGACTTGGAAAATCTTGGGGAGGATGGCAAATAAAGCCTGGAAGAAGGGTATATATTGAAATGTTGAGACTACCTTAAAAAGATAATCTGGGAAAACTTGGTTTCTATCAGAATTTAACAAAACAGTCTGGGAAGTGCCCAAAAGATATTTTTAAAGATTCTAACTAAACAGTCTCAGAGTAGATAATCTGATTTTAAAGTTTTGGCTTTACATTACTGAGAATAAGCTAGTTGAGGGTTCTGATGAATTTTAGGTAGATAAACCTGATTATTAACTGTCAAATAACATAGTCCCTTTTTTTCTACCTTTTTTTGTTTTTTTAAAAATGAGTTAGTGTAGAGTTATGTGAAGAGGACTGGACAAGGAACTAGAAGTCCAATTTTTAATCCCAGCTTGTCCACTTACTAGTTATATAACCATGAATAAGCAAAGATTTATTGAGCACATGATACATGAAAGGAATAGAGGCAAAAATAAAAGTTCTATAATCTCTGATTTAAAGAAGTTATATTCTATTTGAGGGGAGGAGAATAAGAGAACACAATATATATACAGGTAATAGTTATATAGAGATATTAGGGTAAAGGAAAGAACTAGCAGAAATTTTTTAGGAAAAATAAAGAAGTTAAAGAATAACAAATATCATATTTATAAATACATGTATGTATAAGTTACTAATATAAGAATTTGGGAGGGAGGTTACCAGCAGTTGGGGAGATCAGGAAAGGTTTTGTTGCAGGTAGTGTTATCTGAGCTGTTTGTTAAAGAAGACTCTTGGAGGCAGAAATGAGGTAGAGTGCAATCCAAGCGTATACAAAAGCACAAAGATAGGAGAAGGAGGGTTTTGTGTGAGCACAGAGAGGTCAGTTTGGTTAGATTGCAAAGTATGAGAGAGACATAATGTTTGTTTTTTATCCTTTCTCGAAGGAGGACCATGACATGCAAGTGAATTGGATTTTAGTGAAGATGGGCTGTGCAAAGTTGCCGGTCTTACTTTCTCCTTCAGAAGGATCATCTTGGTTCCTATAGCAAAGTATAGATCAGGACGATTGGAAATGGCATTGGATGCAGTGGGAGACCATGGCCTTTTTAAAAAAAGGTTCCCGATACCTCCTTCAGTTTGACTTAGGCAACATCCTTTCAGTGATTAAAGCTAGGTGAGATTTGAGGCAAAGAATAGCCTCTTACCAGTCAAAGGAATGTAATCTTTTTTTTGATTGCTGAAATCTCCTAAAATATCTTGGGATTTACTAGTTAGTTTTCTTAAGAACCAAGCCTTAAACTCAAATCACTTTGGCTCTCAATGACTAGCCAACTAAAGATCCCAGGATAAGCCCCAATTGGTCATTGTTTGGGTCCTGATTAACTCCTAGTGGTTTCTCTTTTGGCCAGAAACCCAAAGGATCTTCCTCTCCCAGATTGGTACATAATCTTTGAGACTGGAAACATAAATTGGGACCATGTTGTATTGGGTTTTAATAGCTAAACTAAGGAACTTATATTTTATCCTAAGGTAAAAGGAAGTCCGTGGATTTGTTAGAGAGAAAAGACACTCACTTGAGGAAAATTACTCTTTCTAACTTTGTCTTACAAAATGTAAGCTAGGAGTAATGAGAAACTTGAAGTAAGAAAACCAGTTAGGAGAATATTAGAATAATTTAGGTAGGCTAAAGATGATGTAGGCCTGAGCTAAAATGATAATCATTTGCATAGAGGGAGAGAGAGTCAAATTCCAAAAATGTACAGGTAGAAATGATTGAATTTATATAAGAATGGTTGTGTCTTTGACAATAATAAGGAAGAATATAAAAGACAGTAATGGTAAAATTTATTTATGTATTTATTTATTTACTTTTGGTCTTTTTTTTTTTTTTTAATAACTTTTTATTGATAGGACGCATGCCAGGGTAATTTTTTACAGCATTATCCCTTGCGTTCACTTCTGTTCCGATTTTTCCCCTCCCTCCCTCCACCCCTTCCCCCAGATGGCAAGCAGTCCTTTACATGTTGAATGGGTTGCAGTATATCCTAGATACAATATATGTGTGCAGAACTGAACAGTTTTCTTGTTGCACAGGGAGAATTGAATTCAGAAGGTATAAATAACCCGGGAAGACAAACAAAAATGCAAGCAGTTTATATTCATTTCCCAGTGTTCTTTCTCTGGGTGTAGCTGCTTCTGTCCATCTTTGATCAATTAAGGCTCTCTTTATCAAAGAGATCCACTTCTATCAGAATACATCCTCAAACAGTATCGTTGTTGAGGTATATAATGATCTCCTGGTTCTGCTCATTTCACTCAGCATCAGTTCATGTAAGTCTCGCCAGTCCTCTCTGTATTCATCCTGCTGGTCATTCCTTACAGAACAATAATATTCCATAACATTCATATACCACAATTTACTCAATCATTCTCCAATTGATGGACATCCTTTCATTTTCCAGCTTCTAGCCACTACAAACAGGGCTGCCACAAACATTTTGGCACATACAGGTCCCTTTCCTTTCTTTAGTATCTCTTTAGGGTATAAGCCCAGTAGAAACACTGCTGGATCAAAGGGTATGCACAGCTTGATAACTTTTTGAGCATAGTTCCAAATTGCTCTCCAGAATGGCTGGATGTGCTCACAATTCCACCAACAATGTATCAGTGTCCCTGTTTTCCCACATCCCCTCCAACATTCCGCATTATCTTTCCCTGTCATTCTAGCCAATCTGACCGATGTGTAGTGGTATCTCAGAGTTGTCTTAATTTGCATTTCTCTGATTAATAATGATTTGGAGCATATTTTCATATGGCTATAAATAGTTTTAATTTCTTCATCTGAGAATTGTCTGTTCATATCCTTTGACCATTTATCAATTGGAGAATGGCTTGATTTCTTATAAATTAGAGTCAATTCTCTCTATATTTTGGAAATGAGGCCTTTATCAGAACCTTTGATTGTAAAAATGTTTTCCCAGTTTATTGTTTCCCTTCTAATCTTGTCTGCATTTGTTTTGTTTGTACAAAAACTTTTCAATTTGATATAATCAAAATTTTCTATTTTGTGGTCAGTAGTGCTCTCTAGTTCTTCTTTGGTCATAAATTCCTTCCTCTTCCACAGGTCTGAGAGGTAAACTATCCTATGCTCTTCCAATTTATTTATAATCTCATTCTTTATGCCTAGGTCATGAACCCATTTTGACCTTATCTTGATGTATGGTGTTAAGTGTGGGTCAATGCCTAGTTTCTGCCATACTAATTTCCAATTTTCCCAGCAATTTTTGTCAAATAATGCATTCTTATCCCAAAAACTGGGGTCTTTGGGTTTGTCAAACACTAGATCATTAAAGTTATTGGCTGTTTTGTCCTTTGAACCCAACCTGAATTAACTAGTCTATTTCTTAGCCAATACCAGATGGTTTTAGTAACTGTTGCTTTATAATATAATTTTAGATCTGGTACAGCTAGGCCACCTTCATTTGATTTTTTTTCATTAATTCCCTTGAAATTCTTGACCTTTTGTTTTTCCATATGAACTTTATTGTTATTTTTTCTAATTCATCAAAGTAGTTTTTTGAGAGTCTGATTGGTATAGCTCTAAATAAGTAGATTAATTTAGGTAGTATTGTCATCTTTATAATATTTGCTCGCCCAATCCAAGAGCATTTAATATTTTTCCAGTTGGTTAGATCAGACTTAATTTGTGTGGAAAGTGTTTTGTAGTTTTGCTCATAAAGTTTCTGATTTTCCCTTGGCAGATAGATTCCTAAATATTTTATACAATCAGTAGTTACTTTAAATGGAATTTCTTTTTGTAACTCTAACTGTTGGGTTTTGTTAGTGATATATAAGAATGCTGATGATTTATGTGGGTTTATTTTATATCCTGCAACTTTGCTGAAGGTGTAGATTGTTTCTAATAACAATTTGGTAGAATCTCTGGGGTTCTCTAAGTATACCATCATATCATCAGCAAAGAGTGATAATTTGGTTTCCTCATTGCCTATTCTTATTCCTTTAATCTCTTTCTCAATGCTTATTGCCAAAGCTAGCATTTCTAATACAATATTAAATAGTAACGGTGATAGTGGGCAACCTTGTTTTACTCCTGATCTTATTGGGAATGGTTGCAGTTTGTCCCCGTTACATATGATGCTTACTGCTGGTTTTAAATAGATGCTACTGATTATTTTAAGGAAAAGTCCATTTATTCCTATACTCTCAAGAGTTTTTAATAGGAATAGATGTTGGATTTTATCAAATGCTTTTTCTGCATCTATTGAGATGATCATATGGTTTTTGTTAATTTGATTATTAATATGGCCAATTATATTGATAGTTTTCCTAATATTGAACCAGCCCTGCATTCCTGGTATAAATCCTACTTGATCATGATGTATTATCCTGGGGATGATTTTCTGTAGTCTTTTTGCTAATATCTTATTTAAGATTTTAGCATCAATATTCATTAGGGAGATTGGTCTATAATTTTCTTTCTCTGTTTTCAACCTACCTGGTTTAGGTATCAGTACCATGTCTGTGTCATAAAAGGAGTTTGGTAGGACTCCTTCATTCCCTATTTTTTCAAATAGTTTATAAAGAATTGGGGCTATTTGTTCTTTGAATGTTTGGTAGAATTCACATGTAAATCCATCTGGTCCCGGGGATTTTTTTTTAGGGAGTTGATTAATAGCTTGTTCTATTTCTTTTTCTGAAATGGGACTATTTAAGCAATTTACTTCCTCCTCTGATAATCTGAGAAGCCTATATTTTTGGAGGTAGTCATCCATTTCGCTTAGGTTATCAAATTTATTGGCATAAAGTTGGGCAAAGTAACCCCTTATTATTTCTTTAATTTCCTCTTCATCGGTGGTAAGTTCTCCTTTTTCATTTTTAAGACTGCCAATTTGATTTCCCTCTCTCCTTTTTCTAATCAGATTTACCAAAGGTTTATCAATTTTATTGGTTTTTTCATAAAATCAACTCTTAGTTTTAGTTATTAGTTCAATAGTTTTTTTACTTTCTATATTATTAATTTCTCCTTTTAATTTTAGAATTTCAAGTTTAGTAATTGATTGGGGGTTTTTAATTTGGTCTTTTTCTAACTTTTTAAGTTCCAGGCCCAATTCATTGATCTTCTCTTTTTCTATTTTATTCAAGTAAGCCTCTAAGGATATAAAATTTCCCCTTATTACTGCTTTGGCTGCATCCCATAAATTTTGATATGATGTCTCATTGTTGTCATTATCTTGAGTGAAATTATTAATTGTGTCTATAATTTGCTTCTTTAAGATGAGATTATTTAGTTTCCAATTACTTTTTGGTCTATTTACACCTAACTTTTTGTTGAATGTAGTTTTTATTGCATTGTGGTCTGAAAAGAAAGCATTTACTATTTCTGCCTTCCTGCATTTAATTTTGAGGTCTTTATGTCCTAATATATGGTCAATTTTTGTGTAGGTTCCATGAACTGCTGAGAAGAAAGTATACTCCTTTCTGTCACCATTCAGTTTTCTCCAGAGATCTATCATACCTAATTTTTCTAATATTCTATTTACCTCTTTAATTTCTTTCTTATTTGTTTTGTGATTTGATTTATCTAAATCTGAGAGTGCAAGATTGAGATCTCCCACTATTATAGTTTTGCTGTCTATTTCTTCTCGCAACTCTCTTAGCTTCTCTTTAAGGAAGTTAGATGCTATACCACTTGGTGCATATATGTTTAATACAATATCAGTATTAATACTGATTAACTGATTAACACAAAAATATGTTTAATACTGATATTGCTTCATTGTCTATAGTATCCTTAAGCAAGATATAGTTTCCTTCCTTATCTCTTTTAATTAGATCAATCTTTGCTTTTGCTTGATCTGAGATAAGGATGGCTACCCCTGCTTTTTTGAATTCACCTGAAGCATAATAGATTCTGCTCCAGCCTTTTACCTTTAGTCTGTATATATCTCCCTGTTTTAAATGTGTTTCCTGCACACCTGAAGCGGGGTGATACATGCAGGTTAAAGGTAAAAGGTTGGAGCAAAACCTACTATGCTTCAGGTGAAGCCAAAAAAGCAGGGGTAGCCATCCTGATCTCAGATCAAGCTAAAGCAAAAATTGATCTAATCAAAAGAGATAAGGAAGGGCACTATATCTTGCTAAAGGGTAGAATGAATAATGAAGAAGTATCTATATTAAACATATATGCACCAAGTAGTGTAGCATCTAAATTCTTAAAAGAGAAATTAAGAGAGCTGCAAGAAGAAATAGAAAGTAAAACTATAATAGTGGGAGATCTCAACCTTGCACTCTCAGAATTAGATAAATCAAACCACAAAATAAATAAGAAAGAAGTCAAAGAGATAAATAGAATACTAGAAAAATTAGATATGATAGATCTCTGGAGAAAATGTAATGGGGACAGAAAGGAGTACACCTTCTTTTCAGCAGTTCATGGAACTTATACAAAAATTGACCATATATTAGGACATAAAAACCTCAAACTCAAATGCAGTAAGGCAGAAATAGTGAATGCATCCTTTTCAGACCATGATGCATTGAAAATTTCATTCAATAAAAAGCCACAGGAAAGTAGACCAAAAAATAATTGGAAACTAAATAATCTCATACTAAAGAATGATTGGGTGAAACAGCAAATTATAGACATAATTAATAACTTCATCCAAGAAAACGATAATAATGAGACATCATACCAAAATGTATGGGATGCAGCCAAAGTGGTAATAAGGGGAAATCTCATATCTCTAGAGGCCTATTTGTATAAAATAGAGAAAGAGAAGGTCAATGAATTGGGCTTGCAACTAAAAATGCTAGAAAAGGAACAAATTAAAAACCCCCAATCAAACACTAAACTTGAAATTCAAAAAATAAAAGGAGAGATCAATAAAATTGAAAGTAAAAAAACTATTGAATTAATTAATAAAACTAAGAGTTGGTTCTATGAAAAAACCAACAAAATAGACAAACCCTTAGTAAATATGATTAAAAAAAGGAAAGAGGAAAATCAAATTGTTAGTCTTAAAAATGAAAAGGGAGAACTCACCACTAATGAAGAGGAAATTAGAGCAATAATTAGGAGTTACTTTGCCCAACTTTACGCCAATAAATTCGACAACTTAAATGAAATAGAAGAATACCTCCAAAAATATAGCTTGCCTAAACTAACAGAGGAAGAAGTAAATATCCTAAACATTCCTATCTCAGAAAAAGAAATAGAACAAACTATCAATCAACTCCCTAAGAAAAAAACCCCAGGACCAGATGGATTTACATCTGAATTCTATCAAACATTTAAAGATCAAATAACTCCAATGCTAAATAAACTATTTGAAGAAGTAGGGATTGAAGGAGTCCTACCAAACTCCTTTTATGACACAGATATGGTACTGATACCTAAACCAGGTAGGCTGAAAACAGAGAAAGAAAATTATAGACCAATCTCCCTAATGAACATTGATGCTAAAATCTTAAATAAAATATTAGCAAAAAAATTACAGAAAATCATCCCCAGGATAATACACTATGACCAAGTAGGATTTATACCAGGAATGCAGGGCTGGTTCAATATTAGGAAAACTATTAACATAATTGACTATATCAACAACCAACCATCTCAATAGATGCAGAAAAAGCATTTGATAAAATCCAACAGCCATTCCTAATAAAAACACTTGAGAGTATAGGAATAAAAGGACTTTTCCTTAAAATAGTTAGGAGCATATATTTTAAACCTTCAGTAAGCATCATATGCAATGGGGAAAAACTGGAACCTTTCCCAGTAAGATCTGGAGTGAAGCAAGGTTGCCCACTATCACCATTATTATTCAATATTGTATTAGAAACACTAGCCTCTGCAATAAGAGTCGAGAAAGAGATTAAAGGAATTAGAGTAGGCATTGAGGAAACCAAACTATCACTCTTTGCAGATGATATGATGGTATACCTAGAAAACCCCAGAGATTCTACTAAAAAGCTATTAGAAATAATTCATAATTTTAGCAAAGTAGCAGGATACAAAATAAATCCCCATAAATCCTCAGCATTCTTATACACCACCAACAAAATCCAAGAGCAAGAGATACAAAGAGAAATTCCATTCAAAATAACTGTTGATAGCATAAAATATTTGGGAATCTACCTACCAAAGGAAAGTCAGGAATTATATGAGCAAAATTACAAAAAAGTTTTCACACAAATAAAGTCAGACTTAAATAATTGGAAAAATATTAAGTGCTCTTGGATAGGCCGAGCAAATATAATAAAGATGACAATACTCCCTAAACTAATCTATTTATTTAGTGCTATACCAATCAGACTTCCAAGAAAATATTTTAATGATTTAGAAAAAATAACAACAAAATTCATATGGAACAATAAAAAGTCGAGAATCTCAAGGGAATTAATGAAAAAAAAATCAAATGAAGGTGGTCTAGCTGTACCTGATCTAAAATTATATTATAAAGCAGCAGTCACCAAAACCATTTGGTATTGGCTTAGAAATAGATTAGTTGATCAGTGGAAAAGGTTAGGTTCACAAGACAGAATAGTCAACTATAGCAATCTAGTGTTTGACAAACCCAAAGATTCTAAATTTTGGGATAAGATTTCATTATTTGATAAAAACTGCTGGGATAACTGGAAATTAGTATGGCAGAAATTAGGCAAGGACCCACACTTAACACCACATACCAAGATAAGATCAAAATGGGTCCATGACCTAGGCATAAAGAACGAGATTATAAATAAATTAGAGGAACATAGGATAGTTTATCTCTCAGACTTGTGGAGGAGAAAGAAATTTGTGACCAAAGATGAACTAGAGACCATTACCGATCACAAAATAGAAAATTTTGATTATATCAAATTAAAAAGCCTTTGTACAAACAGAACGAATGCAAACAAGATTAGTAGGGAAGCAACAAACTGGGAAAACATCTTTACAATTAAAGGTTCTGATAAAGGCCTCATTTCCAAAATATATAGAGAACTGACTCAAATTTATAAGAAATCAAGCCATTCTCCAATTGATAAATGGTCAAAGGATATGAACAGACAATTTTCAGATGAAGAAATTGAAACTATTACCACTCACATGAAAGAGTGTTCCAAATCACTATTGATCAGAGAAATGCAAATTAAGACAACTCTGAGATATCACTACACACCTGTCAGATTGGCTAAGATGACAGGAAAAAATAATGATGAATGTTGGAGGGGATGCGGGAAAACGGGGACACTGATGCATTGTTGGTGGAGTTGTGAACGAATCCAGTCATTCTGGAGAGCAATCTGGAATTATGCCCAAAAAGTTATCAAACTGTGCATACCCTTTGATCCAGCAGTGTTTCTATTGGGCTTATACCCCAAAGAGATACTAAAAAAGGGAAAGGGACCTGTATGTGCCAAAATGTTTGTAGCAGCCCTGTTTGTAGTGGCTAGAAACTGGAAAATGAATGGATGCCCATCAATTGGAGAATGGCTGGGTAAATTGTGGTATATGAATGTTATGGAATATTATTGCTCTATAAGGAATGACCAGCAGGATGAATACAGAGAGGCTTGGAGAGACCTACATGGACTGATGCTAAGTGAGATGAGCAGAACCAGGAGATCATTATACACTTCGACAACGATATTGTATGAGGATGTATTCTGATGGAAGTGGATTTCTCTGACAAAGAGACTTAACTGAGTTTCATTGGATAAATGATGGACAGAAACAGCTACACCCAAAGAAGGAATACTGGGAAATGAATGTGAACTATTTGATTTTTGATTTTCTTCCCGAGTTAATGCTGTGTAAAAATTATCCTGGCATGGATTCTATCAATACAAAGTTATTATTAAATAAAATTAAATTAAAAAAAAATGTGTTTCCTGTAAACAACAGATTATAGGGTTCTGACTTTTAATCCAGTCTGCTATCCACCTCCTCTTTATGGGAGAGTTCATCCCATTCACATTTGCGGTTAAAATAACCAATTCTGCATTTTCTGCCATCCTAATATCCCCAGATTATACTTTTCTTTTTCTTGCCCTCCTTCCCTTCTTCCCTATTGGTCCCACTAATGTCGCGCAGCTCTCCCTCTTTAGTATCCCTATCCTTCCCCTTTCTTGTACCCTTCCCTTATTACTCTTTTTCCTTCTCCCTTTTCCTCTCCCACTTTTTAATGAAGTGAGAGAAGAATCTGTGTAAAACAAATATGTCAATTGTTTCCTCTTTGAGCCAACTCTGATGAGAGTAGGATTCACACAATGTTCCTCCCCCTCTCTAAGTTCCCTCATATGATAGGTTTCCTTTGCCTCATTGTCGCATGTAGTTTTCCTCTTTTTATCTCCCTTCTTCCCTTTTTCTGACGCTATCCCCTTTCCATTTCTACTTCCCTTTTTTATGTTATATCGGTAAAATCAAATTATACATATGGTTTTTATGTATATTCACAACAGAAATACAGTTCTCAAGAGTTCCTTTTACCTTTTTCTACTTCTCTTGATTCCTGTTGTTAAAGATCAAATTTTTTGTTTAAGTCTGGTTTTTTCCTTAGAAACAGATGGAATTCCTCTATTTCATTAAATGTTCATCTTCTTCCGTGGAAAAAAATATTCAGCTTAGCTGGATAGTTTATTCTTGGCTGCATTCCAAGTTCTTTTGCCTTTCGGAATATCTGATTCCAGGCCCTTCGATCCTTTAATGTTGAGACAACCAGATCTTGCGTGACCCTTATTGTTGTATCTCGGTATTTGAACTGTTTTTTCCTGGCTGCTTGTAAAATTTTTTCTTTAGTCTGGAAATTCTGAAGTTTGGCCACAATATTCCTTGGAGTCTTTATTTTAGGGTCTTTTTCAGAAGGTGTTCGATGAATTCTTTCAACGCCGATTTTCCCTTCTGGTTCTATTACTTCTGGGCAGTTCTCTTTGATGATTTCCTGTAAAATAGTATCTAGGCTCTTTTTTTTCATCATAATTTTCTGGTAGTCCAATGATCCTCAGGTTATCTCTCCTAGATCTATTTTCCAGGTCTGTTGTTTTTCCAAGTAAATATTTGACATTTTTTTCCAATCTTTCATTTTTTTGGTTTTGCTTGACTGATTCTTGATGTCTCAATGAATCAGTCATTTCTATTTGTTCAGTTCTAATTTTTAGTGAGTTATTTTCTTTGTTAGCTTTTTATACTTCTTTTTGTATATGTCCAATTGAGTTGTTTTGCTCTATGGAATTTTTTTCCATTTCACTAATTTTTTTTTTTTTTTTTTTTTTTTTTTAGTGAGTCATTTTCTTTTTCCAATTTGCAAACTCTGTTTTTTACCTTTTCCAATTCACATTTCAGGAAGTTGTTTTCTTTTTCCACTTTATCAAATTTTTCTTTTAGTGAATTATGTGTCTTTCCCCATTTCTCTTCTAGCTCTCTTTTAAGGTTTTTAATAGTCTCTTCTAGGAGAGCCTTTTGTATTGGAGACCAACAATCGTCTGGAGACTGTCTGCTATTAGTCTCTTCAGGGTTGAAAAGCTGTTCTCTTTCTGTGTAGAAACTATCAATCGTTCTTTTGATTTTTTTACTTATTTTGTTAAAGCCTGTAAGGTCTGCCTTCAGAGCCAGGAGGTTACTAGCTTCCTCTGCAGAGCAGTGAAAGGTATATGGACGGGGTAGCTGTCCTGTCAACCGGCTACAAAAAGCAGCGAGGTACTGGAGTGCTCTGGGAAAGAGTTCCCCACCCAAAAGTAACTCAGGCCTGCAGGGCCGGGCTGGGAAAGTGCCTTTCAAAGAACCTCAGCTGTGTGAGATAAAGACTGCCCTGGGGCTAGACACTTAGCAGTGAGAGTTTCACTGCTCCAAGCCAAACCCTGCCCTGGGGCTATGGGTATTAGCAGCTGAGCAGTGAATGGATTTGCAGAGATCGGAAGTGTCTGCCCAGGAAGCGCAGTCAGCTGGGGAGGTTCTATTGCCCCAGGCCGAGCCCCCCACACTGCCGATTAGAGGCTGCCCAGGCTGTGCCCCTTGTCATGCAGATTAGTAACTGCCCCCGCAAAAGCCCCGAACTGCCGGATGTGGCCACAGGGCTGCGGTAAAGTCTGCCTGAGTCACTTCCGGGTTTGAGGGGTTACAGCCAGATCTCATTAGGTTCTAGCGTTTTTTAGAGGACCCTCTGTTTTAGGCTTTAACTTCTCTGCCAGTTTACTGCTTTGTAATCAAGGCAGAGCAGTTAGCCTATAGCAGAGTGGTCCCTATAACTTCTCTAGCCACAGAGATCACCCCCGCCTCTGGTCTACTCAGGACGTTAGCCTCTTGCTGCCTGTGCTAATCTGTTCCTGGCCCCTCAGGACAAACCTTTCCTGGCGAGCTTCCGGATCGGCTGGTAAATTGTAGTGCTTCTTATCTTCATGAATTTAAGCAGTGAAGAGTTGTTTTTGAGGCTGGATTAAATAGTTGGTTATGAGGGTAATGAGAGGAGTTTAGAGAGTCGTGTGTGCCTGCTCCGCCATCTTGGCTCCGCCCAGTAGAGTCCCAGTAATGGTAAAATTTAGAAGAATGAGAGTTTAGAGGAAAAAATAATGAATTCAGTTAACTATGTAAATAAGATAATTTAAGTATATAAGCCAAGGATTTCATTAATAAAAAGAAAGATTCCATATACGCCAAAATATTTATAGTTTTGTGTGTGTGTGTGTAAGAACTAGAAACAAAGTACAAGCCTATTGATTGGAGACTTCCATTTTGTCAAAAGTCAGTTGTATATTTCTATTCTGAAATAACCTTTAACTTCTTGCAAAATTGCTATAGTCTTCCTAATGTGGGTCTCTAGCATATAGTTTGTTATTTCACAGACCCATTTTCTTTTAAGTAATAAGAAATTGAATTTTTGTGTGACCAAACATTTTGTAATGAATAGTAAATTTTCTTCGTAGGGCTGTTGTAAACTTAAATTCTATTGATCATAAGACAAGTCTAATGTGGTTACAGAATCAATTAAGGGATTTAAGTTTATACTTTATTAGATAATAGCCATTTTTCATGATATAGAATCTTAAACATTACATTGTGCAACATAGCCTAAAAATAAAGTTGCCTTTATCTTTTTTCCCTATTTTTCTATCATACTCTTTGTATTAAATTTTAATGTGCATAGACTTTATGAAGATCTTGAATTTCATTTCTCTTTTTTTCAGTATTTTGCATAATCATAATTACATCTATACACATACAATATAGATGGTCAGTGAAAAAATGTTGAATTAATGAGCTATCTAAAAAATTCAAACTACATTTTTCTCCTACTCTATCACATTTTTACAAAGCCTGTACAAAGTACAAATATGGAAATCAAATCTGTCTTCCCTTTTGGTGCTTTTAATTAGATAATTGATGAAGAAGAATAGAATATTTGTCCTGAAACTTATTTAGGGCAACAATATTGTACAACAAACATTTGTTAAACACCTATGTTCTTAGGAACCTGGTCAGTAAGACAGATTCAATCTTTCAAGTAAGCTATTAAGCAAGGAATCTAGTTGATAGTTGAAACATGAATTATCATTTATCTTTGTAAAGTATACCATTGAAAGATATTCAATTTTTGAACTTTGGAAATTAAATGTGATGCATTAAAAATATTCCAAGTTTTTATAAAATAGGTTCAACAAATCACTTACTCTGTTTTTTCTTCTTAGGAATGTGCAATCCTCGAAATTACAGCGATACACCTCCTACTTCAAAGAGCACTGTAGAAGAGCTTCATGAACCAATTCCCTCTCTCTTCAGAGCTCTAACAGAAGGAGGCACCCAGCTGAACTGGAACATTGTTTCATTCCCAGTTGCCGAAGAACTTTCCCATCATGAGAATCTGGTTTCATTTTTAGAAACTGTTAACCAACCACACCACCAGAATGTGTCTGTTCCTAGCAACAATGTCCATACACCATATTCTAATGACAAAGGTAACTATTTAAATGTTTTCTCTACAATATGCTAATTAAGCCTTTTGGTTTTTATTCTATCTATAGAACTTGCATGTTGGTTACCATTAAGAACAAAGTTGAGGAAGAGTTTGAATATTCATCCTTCTGTTTTGAGAATTGAAAATTCTTGAACATGGTCCCTGAATACTTAAAGAACTATTTTATGATGATGTCACCTATTTCTTAAAGCATAATATTGTGAGGAGAGGGGCTTTATAAGAAGACAGGAGATGTGTATTTTGTTCTAAATTTCCTTACCAAAAACTAAATCATCATCCCAGCCAGTTCTTTCAACAGATTGATCAATAAGTTCTAAGATTATAGTTAACATTTACATAGTGCTTATTATGTGTCAGTTACTGTGCTAAACACTTTACATTTATTATCTCCTTTGATCCTCACAATAATTCTGGCAAATAGATGCTATTATTATCCCCATTTTGTAGTTGAGAAAACTGAGGCAACCAAAGTTTAAGTGACTTGCCCATAGTTGTATAGCTAGTAAATTTCGGAGACCAGATTTGAACTTAGATCTTATCTTCAAGTCCAGTACTTCATCCACTGCATCACCTAATTGCATTAATGTTAAAGTTGTACTTTACCACTAATATAATAGCATTTCAAAAAATGGCACCACCTTTGTAGACCTGGAAGGGACTTTAACTGAGAGTATTCTGCAAAAAATATAGTTTCATCAAGAATAACAAATATTTTGAATTTATTTCCTCATTGGAATGATACTCATGGAAAAATAGTATAATTATTTCTCAAAATGTAAAATTATATATAAACAATTTAATTTTTTCCTTTTTTTAGCTTTAGCTATGTTTTGTCTTTAACTAACATCCATTTTATTTCATTGATATTGATACTTTTCCTAGCTAAAACAGTGTGAACTACTATACTTATTAGATCTTTTAACAAAATTTTCCTTTCTCATTCAGTGGAATTCAAATAAGTAAATAAAAAGATTAAAAGTGTGTTTATTTCTCTTAATGGACAAGCCTCCCATTTTCTAAATAAGTATTATATTTTCTTTTAAAAATGAGTTATGCAGATGGGGTTTTTTCCCTTGAATATTCTCAGACAATAGGCTTCTGGGATATTCAAACTATCTTGTTAGTACAATGTTACAATAAGTAACATTTTATCTATGATTATACTAACAATGATTAAATATTTCTTTTTATATATGGGAAAGTCAATGTGATATTCAGACCATTTGTACATCCTGCCCTAAGTCTATGCAGCATTTCTCGAAAAAAAGTTCTTACTTTAGGTAGAAGTTAAGACCTTGCTAGAAAGTAGAGTATCAAATCTACCGACTCAGCTATAAGGTCATTTATGCTTTTGGAAATAGAATTACCATAAACAGCTCTAAAGAAGACTTTAGACAATGCCTACAATCATGTTCATATTCCTAGATGATACTGAAATGCTGATGAAGAAAAGTCTAATCCTGAAAAAATTAGGGCTGTATCTCATCCATCATTAGACATTAACTATTTCTGTAAGTGTGATACTTTTAGAGCAGATTGCCACAGACGTTACACAATAGAAGTTTATTGGGGAGGCCAACTCTTTTTCATAATTTCTCATTTCTATTAACAGTTCCCTCAGTATCTTAGTTTTCCAGTCTAGAAATTTTAGTCATCTCTTCTACACCAAATCACCAGTTCTTCTTAAAGTCTCTTCATTCTTTGCTTACTCTACCACCACTCTAGTCTCGATTTCCACCATCTTCATTCAGCAATTATTTATTAAATATTTGCAATGTACTGGCTTTTGAGAAAATAGAAAAAGGAACATGACCTGGCCCTTACTCAAAGAGCTATGGTAGCTTCCTAAGTGGTCTGCCTGCCCCTACTCTCTTTGTTTTGCTTTATTCTATATATAGTTTATTCTATATATAGTTTTCATATAATCTTCCAGAAATACTTTAATCATATCACTTTCCTTATCACAAAACTAAAATGACTATACATATGGCATACATACGTTTTAAATTCCTTACTAATTTTATGGCTCTATAGCCTGGTTCTTTCCTTTTCTCTCTCTCTCTCTCTCTCTCTCTCTCTCTCTCTCTCTCTCTCTTTTCCCTCCCCTTTCTCTCTCTCTCCCCTCCCCTTTCTCTCTCTCTCTTTCTCTCTCTCCCTCTTTCTCTCTCTCTCTCTCCCTCTCTCTCTCTCTCTTTCTCTCTTTCTTACAGTATCTTGTATACCAGTTCCTTTTTAGTCATTTTTTTTCCTATCCTTTATACTCCAATGGTAATTTTCATTATGAAATCAGTGTTAAGTTTTTCAGAGTTCAACAAAAATCTAGCCAGTTTCCATTTAGTCATTCCTGAGCCATAGTGAGATTTCTCCTTTCAATTATCAACTGTTCTTTCAGTGACATGGAGGACCACCAGGACTTCCCAACTTGCCTGCAACTATCTCCTACGTTTCTCTAAGCCTTACTGTCTGCCCTATCTTCTCATTTTCCATACATTTGGGTACCATTATCTGATGTACAAATACAACCTAAGGACCCCTAAAGCAGCCCTTATTCTAGACCTTTCTGTCCTTTCTCCAACTAAACTTTCTTTTTTTTTTTTTTTTTTTTTTTTTTAAATGTGATCTCCTCTAATTAGATCATGGACATGTTTTGCTGTGCCTATCCCTAGCACTTAATTAATGCTTAATAATAATTTTTTCATTGATTTCTGAACTTAAGTTGTTATAATCTGCTACTACATCATTTAACAATTGATATTAGTATATTATTTCTGTAATTATTTTAATCTCATTTCTTCATACACAAAGAGATATTGTGTTATATACCTCAGTTATTTCCCACGGTGAATATGCTGGTATGAAGTAGATTTAGTTCAAAACTTCAGAGATCTGATTTTGCCATTATAAGTGAAATTCTGCCTACCAATAATGATTTACAATCCTACTATGACTTTGTAGTTGGTCTTTGAGAGTCATTGTGTCCAAAAAATTTTAAATGTTCAGGCCAGTCTGGCAATGAACATTTTTGAATTTAGTCATATTGATCTTTGGTCGACAAGCATAGTCTGTCACGGGACTTAGAGGGACAAGAGTAGACTGATTACTGCCCTTGGGGTCAGGAAGATATTAGTTCAGATCAGACTTCAGACATGACCTTGAGCAAGTCATTTGATCTTTGCCTCTGTTTCTTCAACAGTAAAATAGGCTTGATAATAATGACACCTGTTTTCCTGGGGTTGTCATGAGTATCAAATGAGATGATGTATGTAAAACATCTAACATGGTTAGTTATGGTACATGGTTTTATTTTCCTTTCTTTCCATCCTTAAAGCCCATTTTTTAGCTTATAAGACCTGCCAGAACTAAGATATTAAGAGTCTTATCCCATTCTCTAATCACCTCAGCCAAATTGTTGGAATAGAGGAAGTATTCCAGCCAAACTCTCCCTACATTCCTCTACAAAAAAAGTTTAAAATAACATATAACATGGGGCAGTTCAGTGGCGCAGTGAATAAAGCACCAGCCCTGAAGTCAGGAGGACCTGAGTTCAAATCTGACCTCAGACACAACAATTCCTAGCTGTGTGACCCAGTTGCCTCAGGGGGAAAAAATAACATCTAACATTAAATTCTGGAGCAGTATAGCCAATAAAAAGTTGGAGTAAGACATTTTTCCAACCCAAGACAAATTAGCAAGTTGGGAGAAAAGATCTATGACACTGGTGTTGGAGGCTGGCCAAGAGTACAGTGGCCAGTAATACTAGATGTGGGCCCCAAAAGCAGTGGCAATAGTAGCAACAGTTTTGGGAGTATTCCATGACCATAGATGGAAAGAGGATTGGACAACTGATTAGAAAGAAATGGTGTACCCCATGTGTACCCCAACATGGACACTTGGTACAAAACTAAACACCATTTGGCAACTTCATTATCCAGTTTGGGTCTCAATCTTAGGACAGAGAGGAGTCCTTATGGTTGCAAGTAGGAGCCCTAGTCACAGTTTCAGACTATGAAGAGGTGAGCAAAGACCCTAGTTTTAGAGCAGAAAGGAACACTAAGATTTAGATTTGCAAGGGAGCCAGGGACTCTTTCTGGGGGAAGACCAGAGCACTAACTAGGAGAACAGTGACCACCCCTCTTCCCAGATCATATTGCTTTGAAAGCACCAAAAATTTAGAAATCCTCCAGAACTAGCTGTGTAAACCCTGAAGCTTTGGACAGTGGTTCCCCCCCCCCCCAACCTATTTCCAAAGATAAGGAATGCCCAACTCTAACATAAAGTTCAAAGTTAATGAATAGCTGGGAAAAGGATGAAAACAACAACAAAAAATACGGAAATTCAAGATACAAGCTCAGAAGACAACAATATGTAAATATTGACAAGGAAAGTCTCAAAGAAAAATGAAGATTGACCAGAAGCCCCAAAAGAATCTCTTGAAAAGCTAAAGAAAAAAATTAAAATGAGAGGAACATAGGATAGTTTATCTCTCAGACTTGTAGAAGAGGAAAAAATTTGTGACCAAAGATGAACAATTGACCATTATTGATCACAAAATAGAAAATTTTGATTATATCAAATTAAAAAGCCTTTGTACAAACAAAACTAATGCAAACAAGATTAGAAGGGAAGCAACAAACTGGGAAAACATCTTCACAGTTAAAGGTTCTGATAAAGGTCTCATTTCCAAAATATATAGAGAATTGACTCTAATTTATAAGAAATCAAGCCATTCTCCAATTGATAAATGGTCAAAGGATATGAACAGACAATTTTCAGATGATGAAATTGAAACTATTTCCACTCATATGAAAGAGTGTTCCAACAAAGAAATGCAAATTAAGACAACTCTGAGATATCACTATATACCTGTCAGATTGGCTAAAATGACAGGAAAAAATAATGATGAATGTTGGAGGGGATGTGAGAAAACTGGGACACTGATGCATTGTTGGTGGAGTTGTAAACGAATCCAACCATTCTGGAGAACAATCTGGAATTATGCCCCAAAAGTTATCAAACTGTGCATACCCTTTGATCCAGCAGTGCTACTACTGGGCTTATACCCCAAAGAGATACTAAAGAAGGGAAAGGGACCTGTATGTGCCAAAATGTTTGGGGCAGCCCTGTTTGTAGTGGCTAGAAACTGGAAATTGAATGGATGCCCATCAATTGGAGAATGGCTGAGTAAATTGTGGTATATGAATGTTATGGAATATTATTGTTCTGTAAGAAATGACCAGCAGGATGAATACAGAGAGGCTTGGAGAAACTTACATGAACTAATGCTAAGTGAAATGAGCAGAACCAAGAGATCATTATATACTTCAACAATGATACTGTATGAGGATGTATTCTGATGGTAGTGGATTTCTTTGACAAAGTTAGAAGATCTAACTCAGTTTCAATTGATCAATGATGGACAGAATCAGCAAAAGAAAGAACACTGGGAAATGAATATAAACTGTTTGCATTTTTGTTTTTCTTCCCGGGTTATTTCTACATTCTGAATCCATTTCTCCCTGTGCAATAAGAGAACTGTTTGGTTCTGCACACATATATTGTATCTAGACTATACTGTGACATATTTAACATGTATAGGACTGCTTGCCATCTGGGAGAGGGGGTGGAGGGAGGGAGGGGAAAAATCGGAACAGAAGTGAGTGCAAGGGATAATGTTGTAAAAAATTACCCTAGCATGGGTTTTGTCAATAAAAAGTTATTAAAAAAAGAAAAAAAGAAGAAAATATATACATTTAGTAAACATAACTATGAATGTGAGTGCGATGAGCTCACCGAAAAAACAGAAGTGGATAGTAGAATAGATTAGAAATCATAATGCAACAATATGCTGTTTACAAGAAAAATGCTTAAAACAGAAAGACACTCATCGTTAAAAATAAGGGGCTGGCCCAGAATCTGTTATTACTTCAGCTACAGTAAAAATGGCAAGGTAGTTATCATGATTTTAATCAAAGCAAAATAGATCTAATTAAAAGAGGTAATTATGGAAACTACATTTTCATAAATACCATAGATAGTAAAATGTCAATACTAAACATTTTTGCTTCAAATGGTGTAACATCAATATTCTTAGAGGAAAAGTTAAATGAATTACAGGAGGAAATACACAGTAAAACTATACTAGTAGAGAACCTCAATGTATACCCCCTCTTAGAACTAGATAAATCCAACTATAAAATAAAAAAAGAAGTTAAGGAGATGGACAGAATTTTAGAAAACTTAGATATGCTAAACCTCTGAAGAAAATTAAATAAGAACAGAAAAAAGTATGCCTTTTTCTGTACATGGCATCTTTATAAAAATTGACCATATATAAGGACCTTGCAAACAACTGCCAAAAAGCAGAAAGACTACAGGCAGCCTTATTGGACTATAATGCCAAAAAAAAAATCACATTTGATAAAAGGCCTTGGAAACATATATTACCAAAAGGAGTAAACCACAGACTTGTGACAATATGATTGCCACTTGCAGGAAAATGCCATACCATCATCATCAGTGCTTATGCTACTATCATGACAAATCCTGATGAGGTCAAAGAATATTTTATGAAGACCTAAAGACCCTTATCAATGTGTTAAAAGAGGATAAGCTTATAATTCTAAATGATTTTAATGCTAGGGTAGGCTCAGGGACATTGCAGGAAGTCTTTGGGAGAAATGGAGTTAGAAACAGCAACAGCAGTGATCACTTATTACTGAAAACTGGTGCATCTTATGAGTTTCTTATCACCAATACTGTCTTCCCTTACCTAAAATTAGTAAAACTTTATGGATGCACCCTGGCAGCAAACATTGGTATTTAATAATTGGTAATAACCTATTAAATGTGATTTTATGTAATTATTATTATCTATTAAATGTGATTGTAAGGAGAAAAGACAGACAGTATGTGGGAGTGATGAAAGCAACGTGTGGTGTAAAGTGCTGGACTGATGAGACTTATCTTCTCCAACCTGAATATTCACATTCAACAAAAGTGGCAGCCCCTAGGCAAAAAGACTACGAGGAAAATTAATATCAACAGATTAGAGCACCTCTCTAAGAGGGAACAGTTTGTTGCAACTTGGAGGATACTTGGCAACACATACTTGGCAACAATGGAGCAGAAAAGGAGTAAGCAGCTTTCAGAGATTTGGTATACAACACTACATTTGCTCATCTGGATCAGAACACTCACAAACATCGATACGTGTTTGATGAAAAAGATGGGGAAATACAGTAGCTGCTAAATGAAAAACAAGAATGCTACAGGGAGTACTAGCAAAATAATCCATCCATTTCTAAGAAGTTAATGTTCAATTCCATCAACAGTAAAGCAAAAGGGAAACTTAAAAGAGATGCAGGATTCTTGGCTCAGTAAAACAAGTGAAATTCAGTTTTATGCTGATAGTAATAATCTAAAGCACTTTTGTGATGCAGTTTGTGGTCATCTCAGCTACTCAGTGCTGATGGAGTCACATTGATTAATGATAAGACATAATCATAGAGAAAGGGACTGAACAGTTAAAAAGTGTTCTCAAAGACCATCATCAATCAATGCTGAAGCCATTGACTCTTTACCAGTTGAAGTCAGTCTTTCCCTAGCTGAAGTTCCAAATGAAGAGATTTTGAATGTCATTAGGCTTCTTTCATGTGGCAAAATATGTGGTGCTGATTCTGTTCCAGCTGAGATTTACAAAGTAGGGGATCCATTGCTCACACAAAAGCTGACTGAAGTTTTCTGAATTATATGGCAAAAGGAGGTCATGCCCCAGGAATTCAAGGATGCCTCCATTGTCTGTCTCTGTAAAGGTAAAGGGAATAGATTGCCCTGCAACAATCATGGCAGGAGGAGGTGAGGGAGATTGGGGAGAGTAGGGGAAAAGGATTGTTCTCTTAGTCATTGTGGCAAGATTCTAACCAGAGTCCTCTTTAATAGGCTGATCTTATATTTGAAAAAAGGTCATTTACCTGAAAGCCAGAGTAGCATCAGAAAGAGCCAAGTCAATATTGTTTGCTGCCTAATAACTCCAGGAAAAATGCCATGATGTTTTAGCTTGATGTTTTCAGCCATGTTGTCATATCCATTCAATGAGGATGAATATTGCATCTACCATACAAATGATAAATTCTTCAACTTGAAAAATCTACAAGCCAAAACTAAAGTGGAGGGAATGTTGGTGCATGATTTTTCATTTGCAGATAATTGTACATTTAGTGCAGCCTCTGAAGCTGAGATGCAACAAAGTATGGATCAGTTCTGTGCTGCTTGGGCTAATTTTGGCCTAACATTTAACACCAAGAAAATACAGGTACTCCATTAGCCAGCACCATATCATCCATATGTGGAACCATTGGTTATAGCAAATGGCTAAGTTTTAAATGTTGTGGATAAATTCATTTATTTGGCACTTATCCTTTCCAGGGATGCCCACATTGATAATGAGTTTAAATATGCATTGCCAAAGCTAACTCAGTATTTGAGAGGCTCTGAAGCAAAGTGTGGAAGAGAAAGATATTGGACTAACTACCATACTGAAGGTCTATAGAGTCCTCGTGCTGACCTCATTCTTGTATGCCTGTGAAAGTTGGACAGTATACCAGTGCTGTGCCAGAAAATTGAATAACTTCCATTTGAATTGTCTTGAGAATATTCTGAAGGTCATCTTGGCAAGAAAAGATACCAGACACTGAAGTCCTTTCTTAAACTAAACTACCAAACATTGAAACTCTCCTGCAGAGAGTACACCTCTGTTGAGCTAGCCATATTGTTTGAATGTTAAAAGTACACTTGCCAAGTGCTCATGTGGTACTCAGAAAAAGCAATACTATGACACTCTCAAGGTCTCTCTTAACTTAAGGATTGATTGCATAGGACTACCTAGTACAGTATGCCCTCATGAGGGAAGGTGCTGTGTTGTATGAACAAAGCAGAATTCTTCTCAGAAGAAACATGAGTGTGCAAAGTTAGAGAATCTACCCCAAGTGTTCATATATACTATTCATGCTTGACCTATGATAAAGCATTTCAAGCTTGAGTTGATTAGATCAGCCACAGTTGGGCATTCTGTAACTTGATTCAAACATAGTGATGTTATTTTGCTTCTCACCAACCAACAAACATTTAAAAAACAATTAACTTCAGTACTATATAAATTATTTTTAAAATAGGCAAAGAAGAAATTCTTTTTTTAAAAAAATTTTCTAGTAAATTTATTATTTTTAATACACATTGCTTTATGAATCATTTTGGGAGAAAAAAAATCAGAGCAAAGGGGAAAAACCATGGGAGAAATAAAAAAATAGAAAACAGAATGGAACATAGCATGTGTTGATTTACAGTCAGTCTCCCTAGATCTTTTTCTGCATACAGATGACATTTTCTATCCAAAGTCTATTGAGATTACTTTGGATCACTGAACCATTGAGAAGAACCAAGCCTTTTAAAGTTGATCATCACACATTTTTACTGCTATGGTATACAATTCTATCCTGGTTCTGTTTATTTCACTTGGCATCAGTTTGTATAACTCTTTTCAGGCCTTTCTAAAATCAGCTTGTTCATCATTTTTTCTAGAAAAATAATATTCCATTACTGTCATATACCATAACTTGTTCGGCCATTCCCCATTCGAAGAGCATGTACTCGTTTTTCAATGTTTTGCTTCTATTAAAAAGAGCTGCTACAAATATTTTTGTACATGTGGGTCCTTTCCCCTCCTTTATGATTTCCTTGGGATACAGACTCAGTAATGGCTCAGCTGAGTCAGAAGGTATGCACAATTTTATAGCCCTTTGGGTATAGTTCTAAATTGCTCCCCAGAATGATTGGATCATTTCACAACTTCAACAATACATCAGTGTCTCAGTTTTCCCACATTCCCTCCAACATCTATCATAATCTTTTTTTGTCATCTTAGCCAATCTAAAAGGTGTGAAGTTATTTTAATTTGCATTTCTCTAATCAGTACTGATTTAGAGCGTTTTTTCATATAACTATAAATGGCTCTAATTTTGCCATCTGAGAATTGTCTGTTCATATCCTTTGACAATTTATCAATTGGAGAATGACTAGCATTCTTAGAAATTTAACAGGATTCTTAATATATTTTAGAAGTGAGACCTTAATCCCAGAAACATTGATTGTAAAGATTTTTCCCCAGCTTTTTACTACTTTTAATCTTGTTTCTGTTGGTTTTGTTTATGCAGAACCTTTTTAATTTAATGTAATCAGAGTTGTTCATTTTGCCTTTCATAATGAAAAGAAGAAATGCCACCATGTTTCTTTTACACACAAATGTGGTGCTGATATTTTAAACCCAACCAGGGAGAGACAAAACAGAGAAAGAAAACTATATACCTAATGAATATTGATGTAAAAAAAGTTAAAATAGTATCAGGTATATTACAGCAATATAGCACAAGGATCATACACGATGAGCAAGTGGGATTTATACCAGGAAAGCGAGGATCAATTCAATATTATGGGGAACTATCAGCATAGTTGATCATATCAATGACAAAACCCAAAAAAATCATGATTGTCTCAATAGATACAGGAAAAATATTTTTGACAAAATATAACACTTAATCCTATTAAAAACATTAGAAAGCATGAAAATTAATAGAGCTTTTCTTAAAATGACAAGTAGAATCTGTCTGAAACTATCAGCAAGCCTCATCTATTAAGTTCAGGCATGAAGCAAGCAATGACCATTAACATTTTTATTTAATCTTTTACTAGAAATGCTAGCTACAGCAATAAGAGAAGAAAAAGAAATTGAAAGAATAGGAATAGGTAATAAGAAACAAAATTATCATTATGTATAGATAACATGTTTGTATAATTAGAGAACCCTAGAGAACGAGCTGAAAATCTAATTGAAATAATTAACAATTTTAGCAGAGTTCTAGGATATAAAATAAACCCATATGAAACATTAGCATTTTTATATATTACCAACAAAACCCAGCAGGAAGAGTTAGAAAATTTTCATTTAAAATAATTTCAGACAGTATAAACGCTTGGGGAATTTGCCTGCCATGAGACACCTAGGGACTTTACAAAACACTTCACACAAATAAATTCAAACAATTGGAGGAATATTAATTGTTCATGAGAGGGCTTAGCCAATGTAATAAAAATGACAGTTCTACTTTTAAAATTGGCTTATTCAATAGTGCCATACTGGTTAAACTTCCAAAGAAGAATTTCATAGAGCTAGAAAAAAAATAACAAAATTCATCTGAAGGAAAAAAATATCAAGAGAATTAATGAAAAACAATGGGAAAAGCCTAGGAGTAACAAATTTCAAACTATTTTGTAAAGTGGTAATCATAAAACAGTCTAGCACTGACCAAGAAATACAGCAATTAGTCAATGATTGGATAAACAACATACAGAGGCAAATAAATGAACATAGTAATATATTATTATTAAGAGGAAAGATCCCAGCAAGGGCAAGAACTCACTATTTTACAAAAACTATGAAAACTGAAAAGTAGTCAGGCAGAAACTAGACATTGACCAACATCTCACAGTTTAAATCGGTTTAAAATGGGTACAAGATTTAGACAAATTAAAAATACATGGAATAAATACTTGTCAGATCTATAGACATAAAAGATTTTATAAACAAATAATATAGAAAGGATCATGAGAGGTAAAATGGCTAATTTTGATTACATGAAATTGTTTTTGCACAAGCAAAATCATTGCAGTCAAAAATAAAAAAAAATCAAGAAATTTCTTTGATAAAGATCTCATTTCTTAAATATAAAGGGAACCCAGCCTAATTTCTAAATATATGAGCCATTTCCCAATTGAGATAAGGATAGTGTGAGGCCAGATTTTCTTGAGTCAAGATGAGTTAATATGTATAAAGGTTGTTTATGAGCTTTTAGTACCATATAATATAAATTGGTATTCTGAAAAATCCTGTATCACTTAAATATGATGCCCTTTGACCATATTTTTGGCGAATTTAGGGTTCAGTGATAATTTTCTGTTTAAAGGGTAGGGTTATAATTAAACTAAATAAGAAAACCTTCTTAGTCTTATACTGCATTGAAGACACTTTATTTTCTCCTATGTAGGGTTGACTAGTAAATCCATCCAGCTTGAATGAAAAATTAAATTAATGTTAAATTTAATTATCATACAGAGCATTGTTATTTATTTTTTCTTTTTTTCCCTCCCTCTCATATCCTGCTTTTTGTTTCCAGAACACATGTGTACTGTGGTATATTTTGATGACTGTATGTCAATACATCAGTGTAAGATCTCTTGTGAATCCATGGGAGCATCTAAATATCGCTGGTTCCATAATGCCTGCTGTGAATGTATTGGACCAGAATGCATTGATTATGGCAGCAAAACTGTCAAATGTATGAACTGCATGTTTTGAAGAAGGAAAAGGAGTCCTATCATTGTAAAATACAGACCAAAGTCATCTTCATTAAAGAGAAAGATGGAAAGAACCAGTTGGTGAAGTATATGTTTTTCATCACAATGCAAGTAATTTGGGAAGAAGATATAAAGAATTTAAATATCTGTCACTTTAAATCAACTTTGAGTAATAATTGATTTTCCTATCATGGGTAAGTTTCTTTTTAATTTTAGGAAATCATTGAGCATGATAATCCATCTTGATTGACTTGTTAATTGTCAATGGATTTTTACCTTAAAATGTATCTAAAATCTTGATCATTTATGTAAAAAATAAAATTGAAGAATTCACTGGGATGGACAATTTATATTCATGTCAAAGAGATGGATGCCAGTCTCTTCCAATATCCCTTAACTTTTTGTTTTAAAAATGTTAGCAAACAGATCTTAGTGTAAGTTCAGTTTACTTTGACCATTAATATCCATGGTTAAAATTTCCCTTTTAAAACATTAGAATTACATCATTCTCAGAAGGCTGTCTATATTTATGTGCATTATAAATCTTATCTATATTTATGTGCATTATAAATCTTATCCCTTCTCTTTATTTTTCATAAATTTACATTTGTCTGAATGCATAAAAACCAAACTGATAAATGTTTTACTATATAAAGATAAAATGAAGTAAGAATATTACTGAGAGTATACTGAAGAGTAATAAAAGCATTTCAATAAACACTTAATTGAAACAAAATTGTATGTGACTTGTGAGGCTAGTCTATATAAGAATTATAGGACCAGGAAGGAGGGTGTGTCAGGAGCTAATGCCAGGCTAGGAGATAATATAATTTGAGCTTAATTGGGACAACAAAATAAGAATTTGAGTCAAGGAAAAGGAGAATGGAATATGCATTTATATAATGCCTACCACATGCTGGGCACTGCATGCTTTACAAATATGAATCTCATTTGATCCTTACAACAACTAGAGGAAACAGTTGAGGAAACTGAAGCAAACAA